>NC_141900.1:65328673-66578673 GCF_057802395.1 Ceratotherium simum simum | reverse complement strand
TGCAGGGCCAGCGCTCCCTTCCCCAAGGCCTGGACCCCCACCAAGGCTGAGCCCTTGGGTGTCACTGGGCCTCTCCAGGCCTCAATGGGAGGTAGTAGCAAGGATAGAAGTCACTGTGTTCATTCCCATTTTGTGTGTTTTATGACCATAATGATTGCAATAACATGAATTATCATCCCTTACAATTCACATTGCCTTTTAATTTCCAGAATATATCAGCCTGCACCACCTCATGATCATCTCACCAAATCCTCACAATTTTCAGAGTTCGGAAAGTATTAGCCCCATTTTACAGCTAAGGAAACAGAGTTAGAGCAGTTAAAAGAGTTGCCTTAAATAAGTTCCATAGCAGGCGATTCTCCTGGGGCTCTTGGCATGTCCTCATCCGAGCGCAGTGGTTTAAGAGCAGAGCTGGGCATCCAATAGAACCCTACAGAATGGTGCTCCAACCCAGCTCCACCGCCTGTTGGCTGTGTGACTTCGCTGGGTTAGTTAACCTTGCTGAGTCCAAGCTCCTGGGAATGGGTGGTGGGGAGTAATGATGGTGTCTGCTTTTTTTGGAGGCCCCTGAGAAGACATTACTTTACTCCCCTGGGGCATTTCTGAGGAAGGAGGCATCCCTAAGCTTTGCAATCCTGGAAGGTCTTCGGGGAGGGAGCCACTCTCTACCTTTATCACATACGCTCACTCTCTCCAGCTTCTAAGGCATGTTTGCTGTTCAACCATCTCTAAACAGAGCTTGTCAAGGCCTTTGCACAGAGGATTTGGATTGAGCAGAAATGCCAAGAAATCTGGGGAAAATTGTCTCCCAATGGCGGCAAAACCTGACCCTCACCGACAAAAAACTATTTAGAGTCATTAGTTATGCTGTTTGAGGATCAGTCCCAAATTTTGCTGCAGAAATATTCACGTCTGATTAGCAGGTGTTGCCCTGGGTCCTGTGGGTGTGTTATGTAACACACGGTGTGTGCACCATTTTGCCTTTCTAGCATCCAAAAGAAAATCCAAAACACATCTGGCCCCAAGGATTTCAGATAAGAGATAATGGCCCTATATAAAAAGAAATTTTAATATTTTCTTTCTGTGCCCCGATATGTCTTCTTGCATGTGCCCCATTTTGGAGACTGTTGTTTTCCAGAAGTACGACTCCAAGTATGGCACACCAGCTGCTGGTCCATGACTAGGTGACCTTGGGCCAAAATGTAAATCAGTTCTGTCACTGTATCAGCTCACTTGGTTCCTATCCAGACTTACTTAATAAAGGAATCGGCAGGTCATGATTCATTCCGGTGAGTCTCCTCATCTCATGGAGGACTGCGCTCTGAGAAGCACTGCACTAGCGCATGAGCCCGTCAATGACGGGAGCCTGTCTTAACCATCTTTGCATCCTAGTCCTCACTCAGGCCTGGTATATGATAAATGCTGGGCACTCTCTTCTCTGTACGTGCTGTGTGGCTTCCTACCCCATGACTGACTCCGTAGCTTTTGCCTGCCTTCTGACCCCAGCCCCTTTCTCATATCCCATACCCATTGCTCTCTCTTCACATACACTGCAAAGATCCCTTCCTCCAAGAGCCCTCCCAGAGTCTCCCATGCAGGAGGAATCGCCGCTTCCTTTGCTCCTCTATAGCAACGTGTCCCTAGTTCACTTCTTACAGTCACCTCGCTTCCTTTTTAGTGATTTTGGCTCATGATTCCTGTCCTCTGCCAGCTGTAAATTCCTGTGAGCAGAGACCCTGTTCTACCCGGTGTGCTGAGGACCCAGCCTGCCTCCTTCCTCACAGTGGGTGCTTAGAAATCACTTATTCCATGAACAAATAGCATGTAATACGATCATTGCTAAGCCCTCAGTGATCGTCTGTTGCCAGGACAAACGTCTCCAATGTGAGATTTTCAGAAATAACACTGCCCACACTGACATCAATATGGAAGAAACTTCCCTGTCCATAGAAACCATTTCTTCAAAATGCTGCTCTAGTTGGCTTGACTTTGATGTACACTAAGCTCTACAACTTAAGCACTGAATCCAATGCTTGGCACAGAGGAAGCGCTCAATAAACATTGCTGTTATCATTTTTGTTGATGTTAATATTACCAGATATATACTTTGTGTGTATTCTCTGGGACTGAAAAATGTTGCTCTTTGTTGAGTGAGTCTGTAATGGTCATAAGCCCTGGAAGAGCTGTTCTGCTGGCAGGAATTTGCTCATCTGTCAGCCTGGCTATTTTCTAAAATATCCTTAGGCTGAATCATGTGTGGTGTTAATCCTTTCCAGGACTTACAGCTGGTGGCTAGCTGTTAATGGGCAGTCCTGACATGGCTGGTGTGCCCACAGGCACGAGGAGCGTATACACATGTGGTCATGAAGAAAACTTTCTGTAACTCTGGAGCAAGTGTGGAAAAGACAGAAGTGAATTGCAAGTACAAGCGCCACGGTCACTGAGCTCTTTGGTCTTTGGCAAACCATCCTGATTTCACTCCAGGAGCTCCTGAGTTGTTGGCTCTTTGGCAGACTCATAATCTCCTGGGGAAGTAGGAGTTTCTTTTCCTCCCACTGCCCTTTCTTGGAGTCTTCCTCTCTTTCTCTACAGCGAACCTCTCACCAGGCACTCAGTAAGACTTTCAAATGTGCCCTCAGGAAAGTATACACCTTGAGGAATTTATACTACAACGTGAAGTTGATTATGAGAGGTCCCTTCCTAAGGTGTAGTCAATTCCTGTTATTTGAAGCAGTTGTGTCCTGTAAAGTTGCCACAAATACTGAATTAGTGAATGTGGAATCATTGCCCTTAGAGAAAATATAGGACGGGGCCACTGCCAGCCTCTGGTCACAACATTTCCGTCATCTGATCAGTACATAACCTTGTTCTTTGTGTGTTTCTGTTTAAAGACACCTTATTTAATATATATTTCTTTTTTTTTTTAATTTTTTTGTTTATTGCGGTAACGTTGGTTTATAACATTGTAAAAATTTCAGGTGTACATCATTGTACTTCTATTTCTGCATAGATTACATCATGTTCACCACCAAAATACTAATTACAACCCATAACCACACACATGTACCGAATTATCCCTTTCACCCTCCTCCCTCCCCCCTTCCCCTCTGGTAACCACCAATCCAATCTCTGTCCCTATGTGTTTGTTTATTGTTATTATCTTCTACTTAATGAAGGAAATCATATGGTATTTGACCTCCTCCCTCTGACTTATTTCACTTTGCATTATACCCTCAATGTCCATCCACGTTGTCACAAATGCCTGGATTTCATTGTTTCTTATGGCTGAGTAGTATTCCATTGTGTATATATACCACATCTTCTTTATCCATTCGTCCCTTGATGGGCACTTAGGTTGCTTCCAAGTCTTGGCTATTGTGAATAACGCTGCAATGAACACAGGGGTGCATGTACCTTTAGAAATTCGTGTTTTCAAGTTCTTTGGATAAATACCCAAGAGTGGAATAGCTGGATCATATGGTAGTTCTATCCTTGATTTTTTGAGGACTCTCCATACTGTTTTCCATAGTGGCTGTACCAGTTTGCACTCTCACCAGCAGCGTATGAGAGTTCCCTTCTCTCCACATCTTCTCCAACACATGTTGTTTCCTGTCTTGTTAATTATAGCCATTCTGATGGGCGTGAGGTGATATCTCATTGTAGTTTCGATTTGCATTTCCCTGATAGTGATTTTGAACATCTTTTCATGTGTCTGTTGGCCATCTGTATATCTTCTTTGGAGAAATGTCTGTTCAGGTCTTTTGCCCATTTTTTAATTGGGTTGGTAGTTTTTTTGTTGTTGAGATGCATGAGTTCTTGATATATTTTGGAGATTAAGCCCTTATCAGATGTATGGTTTGCAAATATCTTCTCCCAATTGTTAGGTTGTCTTTTTGTTTTGTTGATGGTTTCCTTTGCTGTGCAGAAGCTTTTTAGTTTGATGTAGTCCCATTTGTTTATTTTTTTCTGTTGTTTCTCTTGCCCGGTCAGACATGGTGTTTGAAAAGATGTTGCTAAGACCGATGTCAAAGAGCGTACTGCCTATGTTTTCTTCTAGAAGTTTCACAGTTTCAGGTCTTACATTCACGTCTTTAATCCATTTGGAGTTAATTTTTGCGTATGGTGTAAGGTAAGGGTCTACTTTCATTTTTTTGCATGTGGCTGTCCAATTTTCCCAACACCATTCGTTGAAGAGAGTTTCTTTTCCCCATTGTACGTTCTTGACTCCTTTGTCAAAGATTAGCTGTCCATAGATGTGTGGGTTTATTTCTGGGCTTTCGATTCTATTCCATTGATCTGTGTGTCTGTTTTTGTGCCAGTACCACGCTGTTTTGGTTACTATAGCTTTGTAGTATATTTTGAAATCAGGGAGTGTGATACCTCCAGCTTTGTTATCTCAAGATTCCTTTAGCTATTCGGGGTCTTTTGTTGTTCCATATAAATTTTAGGATTCTTTGTTCTATTTCTGTGAAAAATGTTGATGGAACTTTGATAGGGATTGCATTGACTCTATAGATGGCTTTAGGAAGTATGGACATCTTAACTATGTTAATTCTTCCAATCCAAGAGCACGGAATATCTTTCCATTTCTTTGTATCTTCTTCAATTTCTTTCAGAAATGTTTTATAGTTTTCGGTGTACAGATCTTTCACCTCTTTGGTTAAGTTCATTCCTAGGTATTTTATTCTTTTTGTTGCAATTGTAAATGGGATGGTATTCTTAATTTCTCTTTCTGCTACTTCGTTCTTAGTGTACAGAAATGCAACTGATTTTTGTATGTTGATTTTGTATCCTGCAACTTTACCATATTCATTTATTACTTCTAAAAGTTTTCTGGTGGATTCTTTAGGGTTTTCTATATATAAAATCATGTCATCTGTGAATAGTGACAGTTTCACTTCTTCCTTTCCAATTTGGATCCCTTTTATTTCTTTCTCCTGCCTGATTGCTCTAGCTAGGACTTCCAGTACTATGTTAAATAGGAGTGGTGACAGTGGGCATCCTTGTCTGGTTCCTGTTCTTAGAGGGATAGCTTTCAGTTTTTCACCATTGAGGATGACATTAGCTGTGGGTTTGTCATATATGGTCTTTATTATGTTGAGGTACTTTCCTTCTATACCCATTTTATTCAGAGTTTTTATCATAAATGGATGCTGTATCTTGTCAAATGCTTTCTCTGCATCTATTGAGATGATCATGTGATTTTTATTCTTCATTTTATTAATGTGGTTTATTACGTTGATTGATTTGCGAATGTTAAACCTAATATATATTTCTTACAAATAATTAAATGCAGTGTTTCTTTATAATAAAACAATATTTCAATTAGAGTAGGTGATCAAAACTTTCTTTGGCTTTCAGCCTCAGAACAATGCTGTCCAGTATGCTTTTTTTAATCTGTCATCATCTCATGAATCCACAAGTTTAGGTGCTTTTCCATAGCTTCATCATGCACTGTAGATGTTACTTTAATCTCTGCCAACTAGACCCACCTATATGAAACTCCAATTCAGAAGTCAGCATCAAGAGAAAGCAGGGGCTAGCTGGAGTCAATCTTTTGGTAAGGGTAGTGGCAAAGGCATCTTCGGTGCGTATGTAGTGTCTTTGCTGCATTGTGGTTTGGGCATTGCTCCAGCTGCCTAGCCCCCAAGACTGACTCTGACACCTCGAAAATTCTATGAGTTGCTTGACAGTCTTGAATAGATTCATTTTCTGTTTAAACGAGGTAGAGTGGATTCAGTGATTTGCAACTAATAACCTGACAGGTGGAGAGTCAGTGCAATTGCTATCATCTCAGAATTGATTGCTTGTTTTCACTGGTGGTAGAGTGTGAGGCACGGATAGGCCAGCCTAGTGAAAAGCAGACCCAGGATAATGAAGGAAAGAGGACCGATGTCATCGTTCTCAATTTTGACAGTATTACATTTTGAACTGGATAATTCTTTGCTGTGAGGGGCTGTCCTGTGCATTGTAGGGTGTTTAGTAGCATCCCTGGCCTCTACCCGGTAGATGCCAGTAGCACCCCACCCCCACGTTGTGACAGTCAAAAATGTCTCCAAACATAGCCAAATGTCCCTTAGGGGGTATTCATTGGTTGAGAACCAGTTTAGCATAGTCACACCTGGCAAAATTCCCTAGTGAGAAGGACTGGTAGATAATTCCAGAAGCATAATGTCATTAGACTTGTATAGTATTTGAATTTGTAAATGTATGAATTTATGCTTAAGTTAACTTCCAATAACATAGGTAGATAGATGATAGATAGATAGACAGACATAGAGGAATGCGTGTATATTTCATTGCATAGTGTGTATTTGAGATTTCTTAATCAAGTTAGAAGAAACTCTTCAGAGGAGAAATCTGAATTAGCAGACAAATTATATGTCAGGCCTCACCATCTTGGGCCCTGTTTGGGCACTAAATAATGAGAATTTGCACATTTAGTGCCTTCACATGGATAGCCATATTTCCTTGACTCACTATTTACAAAATGGTACCCAAACAGGGATGAACTGTTTGGGTCTGCAGGGAGACTTTTAGTGTCCGGTGGTTCCCGGGCATGTTTCTTCAAGTGATACAGCTATCTTGATTCTCATCAGGAACATTGTGATTTTCTACATTTTAAATGGGTGGAAGAGGCCAGCAGTTTAGGTCTCCCTTTAAGCACAAGCACTCAATTAACTCATGCTGCATCTTTGGAAAACTCAGTTACAGCTAATAAATGTATCAGGCTACTGCTTTAGGGTTACATATTTCCTGTCTAGATTTTTTTTTTTTGACATATTCAGATAAACGGTTGCACAGAAGGAGAGATTTATTGGTTTGTTTTGACTGTACCTTCCTTATCATCTCACTTGCTGAATTGGAGCTCACTGCTGGCTAGCCAACCACAGCAGCTCCCACTGTGGAAGGAGCTCGATCTTCCCAGCATCCTGCCGCTGCTTTTTCCCACATTCGGGCTTGAAGTTAACAGAAGAGTTTCCAGAAACCAAACTAGCATCTTTGGAGGTCTTTATCCCATGAGAGCAGGAACTCGCATCCTCACGGCTATTTAATTGCCTGTGTGTTATCTCAGTTTCCATAAGATGATTATTCTTGGGGAGGCCGAAGATACAACAATTTGGAGCAAGCACAGGTAGAAGTGAGTGCACAGTGGGTGGGGAAAGCACAAGCATGAAGATCAGCACACGGTCCGGAGCATTTGGTAGGGGCTCAGTAATTGCCAGTCTTCTTACTCCTCCTCCCCTGCCCTTTGACACCCTCTCAAACAGAACTCCAGATATGCCCTCCAGCGCTTTGTCTTGAGCTCACAGAACGATATGCTTTTTGATCACATATCATGTAATCAGTACAACTGGGAAACAGTAGTCACCCCAAAGCACCTTGTTGACTGGGATTTTTCTCTGGATTCTAGATTCTTGACTAGTCTCCACTGTGGCTTCTGGTAGTACCCCTGTTGCCAAAACTCCTTGATGGTCCCATCAGGAGGGACCAGGCTGAATTGCATTAAGCAATATCTACTAGCTTGAAGGAAAGTTCTCATTGAGCCCAGACAAAAGGTTTTTTCGGAAAACTCTACCAAACTATATAAAATTCAATCTTAAAATTTATTTTAAAAATGTGCCTGCACACACAATATTTCTTATAGCAAGTCTTCTGTCATCTGAGAAAGATAACTATTCTTCCCCTTACCTCACACACACACACAGAAGCACATGCACATATATTTATTTATTTTTTTAGCAGTGGCAAGAACTATAAATGATTTTGTTTTGATTCTCTGACTTTAAAAGAGGTTTGGTTCTTTTATCTCTTTTTCTTCCTTTCTTCCTGCTTTGTCGTACCTACCACCTGGGGTAGTTTCTTCTTATTGCAGTTGGCTTCCTGTGTTGTTGGAGAATCTCGTATCTCTGATAACTGACCAACCTTATGCTGCTCCCCGCTCTGCAATGTCAGTGTGGCATACGTGAGAGAAGTTCAGCTGCAAATCTGTACCTTCAGAACAGCTGCCCTCGAGACTTTTGACCTACGACTACCATTTGAACCCTGTTTGTTTTCTCCACCCATGGCATCCTTCTTTATAACCCATGTTTTTTTCTAAGTATCAGGTCAGGTTGACTCTTGCTTTCTTTGATGTGCTACTCTTGCTACTTTGATCTCCAAGTTGAGTTTTGTGAATACCATATACCCTTTTCCAAACATATGCTTTAGATGTGGTCAACATCCATTTAGCTATTTGTATTAGCTTCCTGTGGCTGCCATAAAAAATTACCACAAACTGGGTGGCTTAAAATAACAGATATTTATTCTCTCACAGTTCTGGAAACCAGAAGTCTGAAATAAAGGTGTTGGCAGGGTTGATTCCTCCTGGAGTCTCTGAGGAAGAATCCTGTCCATGCCTCCTTCCTAGCTTCTAGTGGCTCCAGGTGCTCTTTGGCTTGTGGTGTATAACTCCAATCTCTACCAGTTTTCACATCACCTTCTCCTCTTGTGTCTGTGTCTTCCCCTCTTCTCATAAGGACACTTGTCATGGGATTTAGAGCCCACCTAAATAATCCAAGATGACCTCATCTCGAGACTTTTAATTACATCTGCAAAGATCCTTTATCCAAATAACATCACATTTGCAGGTTCTGAGTGGACATGTCTTTTGGAGGCCACCATTCAACCCGCCATACCATTTTTGCATTTTGAGGGGTAAAAGAATGAGAAAAATTTTACTTCTGTAGTGAAACATTATGGCATAGTGTACTAGAATTCATTTGTATTAAGGTAGCTCTCCCTAAATTTGGGAATTTTTTAGCTATTATTTCTTTAAATACAGTCATGTACTGCATAATGATGTTTTGTATAACTGTGGTCCCATAATATTAGTTCCATATAGCCAAGGTGTGTAGTAGGCTATATCATCTAGGTTTGTGTAAGTATACTCTATGTTGTTTGCACAATGACAAAATCACCTAATGACACATTTCTCAGAACATATCCCCCTCATTAAGTGACGCATCACGGCACTCTTTCTGCCCCTTTCTCTCTCTCTCTCCTTCTTGTACTCCTGTGATATTAATGTTTGTTCACTTGATAGTGTCTCATAATACACATAGGCTTTATTCACTTTTTTTCCTTTTTGTTCCTCTAACTGGCTAATTTCAAATGATCTGTTTTCGAGTTCACTGATTATTTCTTCTGTATAATCAAGTTTGTTGTTGAAGCTTTCTAACGAATTTTTCAGTTCTGTCATTGTATTCTTCAGTTCCAGGATTTGTGTTTGGTTCTTTTTTATGATTTCTATTTCTTTATTAAACTTCTCATTTTGTTCATACATTGTTTTCCTGATTTTGTTTAGTTGTCTGTGTTCTCTTGCATTCCATTCAGTTTCTTTAAGGTGATAATTTTGAATTCTTTGTCAGGCAAATCATAGATCTCCATTTCTTTGGAGTTGGTTACAGGACCCCTTTTGGATCTCCTGAGGTGCAGTCATGGGTGTCTCCCTCCTGGTCTCTGTGCTAGAAGGACTGCTCATGGACTGTGGCTGGGAGGGGTTAGAATGGAGTATAGGGCCATTTCAGGCTCCTGGGGTGCAGAGGGGAGTGTGTCCCACTGGTTCCCCAGGCCAGCAGTGCTGCTCATGGACTGTGGCTGGGAGAGAGCTGGAGCTGAGTATAGGGCCCTTTCAAAATCTCTGGGGTTGCAGATAGGAGTGTCTCCCACCTGATACCTGTGCCAGCAGGACTGCTGGCAGACTGCGGCTGGGAGTGGGTTGGAGCTGGGAACAGGGCCATTTCAGGACATCCAGGGGCACAGATGGGAGTGTTTCCTGCTGACACCATGGACCCTCAACTCCTTGCTTTTTTAAGTTGATTTTAATGAGACTATAGTTTTTCTTTGTAGATTTAAAAAAATACAAAATAAAACATATCAAATGCCCATAAACGTTCTACCCATTGGGATCTTTAATTTTTTAGTTATTCATCATAAACAAGAAGATAATGTTGACTGTTGGTTGTCTTTATAGTCCTGGTTTACTAAGATTTTTATTAAAATCAGGAAAGCATAAGAGATTCTGATATTTTCTTGCAGATGTCACAGGAGGTTATCTTCAGGGTTATGCTCTCGTCTGGAACCTTCTGGAAGCTGGCCTCTTTCCCTGTCCTTCAGTGATTCCTCATAGTTAAGCATTTCCTTGTGTCTATGTAACCCACTTTCAGCACTTTGTTTGTTTGTACCACAATTCCCAGAATGTCCTAAATCATATGTATTTCTTCCTACCCCTGGGATTTACATTGTCTCCCTAGATTTGAAAAGATTGTTAAAGATGGTTTGACATGGGTAAGCTGGGTGGGAAAGATTGAAAATATTACTCTTCTTTTTACCAACAACTAACTGAAATCTAGCATTTCCTTTAACTATGAATGTGGGAAAAAAGCCGTAGTAGTAATAACTGTACCTGTGACATTGTCCTCAATAGAAATCACAGGTTTTGTGAAGAAGATTAGCCCTGAGCTAACGTCTGTTGGCAATCCTCCTCTTTTTGCTAAGGAAGATTGACCCCGGGCTAACATTCGTGACCATCTTCCTCTACTTCATATGTGGGTTGCCTGCCACAGCATGGCTCGACAAGCCGTGTGTGGGTCTGCGCCTAGGATCTGAACCTGTGAACCCCAGTCCACCGAAGTGGAGCGTGTGAACTTAATTGCTACACCACTGGGCCAGCCGCAGAAATCACAGGCTTTTTAATAGCACGTCACAAGTTAATGAGGCTGAAGCTATCTCTAAAGTGTTTCTGGTGGAGGTAGACATGGAGTTGGAACTGGATTCTGGCCCCTCACACATCAGTTGCTGATGCCCAAGGCAGAAGGCATAGCACCCACAAAGGTGATGCTTCAGGAAGAGAAGACATCCTTCTGGGCCAGGAGCAGCCTTGTGGCATGGTGAGGTGAAAGATGAGGCTGTAAAAGAAAGTAGGGTGGGGGCGCAAATGTGGAGATCACTTCAGGCTCTGGTGAGAAGGTGTGCTCCAGGGTTGGGGGCTGCTCTCATGCAGGGTGTGGTTAGATCAGATTTTATTTTGGACAATAACTCTGGCAACTGTGTGATAGATGGAAAGGGGAAAAGCCTGACAGAAGAAAGTTGCAAAAGTCCCAGTGAGATACTCTGAAGGTCTGAATTTAGTGAGGCACACAGGGACAAGAAAGAGGGTCTTCACTCTGGATGCAGATTGAGAGGCCTTTGTGAATGGCTGGGCTCGAGAGAAGAGAGAAGAGAAGAAGAAAGTAGAGGTGACTCTGCGGCATCTATTAGGGCCCCATTGATCACAATAGGGATTACAGGGGACAATAGAGAATGCAAGTCTAGTTTGTGAAGACTATGGGATGGTTTGACTTTGCACCATATTTTCCAAACCTACAGCCTGATTTCCTGTTTGTGTAATTGATGCTTCCCCATAATTACCCCAGGATGTGCTGTAGGCAGTGGAAAGGTAGATGCCTCTGGGAACTCTCTTCATTTGCTCCCACAGGCAGAGTCACCAAGAGTAGCTGTCCGATTTCCTGGATGTGGACACTTATCTGAGGAGCTTTGCCGTGGATGATTAACTTCCAAATTTGTGTTGTTTGCAGATGATCTGGAAACCTAGGTTGGTAGGTCTTCCAAAATGCAACCAGATGTTCTAAATTAAAATCAGTTTTTCTAGTTTTCAGATCTTGGATTTCCTCTCATCTGGTCTGAAAATGGCCCATAAATGCAGACATTCAGCAAGTGCAATCAACTGAGCTGAAAAGTGGCTTGAGTTTTGGAGGCCCTGCAGTGGCTCTCAGGAGACTTTATGGTAAAGAAGGCCATGTCTGAGCTGAGAAGAGGTGGATATAAATGGTCATAGCAAGTTCTAATGCTGTCAAAACACAACCAGCAAACAAGTTGGGGCATTTATTGGAGCATCACATTCAAGGACAAGTGAGTCATGAAGAAGGGAGAGAGTGGGTGGCTGGACACCCACTGGGCTGGGCTCCCCACTTTGTGGCTTTAGCCTCTTTGGGAGAAGCAGTGGCTTGTGAGTATGGTAATTCGTCTCAGGAGGTGTCAGGTCACTGAGGCTGTTGAGGTGGAATTCATTTTTTTTGTACAACACAATATTTAGATCTTTTGTGGTTAATTGTAATGAAAAATAACAGGCTTCCAGTAGACAAAAACACAAAAAAGGGTAGGAATATGCATTAAGTGAAGGTGTATAGCTTTTGAGGAATCACTAACAGATTGGAGAGAGGAGTGATTCCAATTAAATTATAGCCATCAGAAAACAAAGCACTCCCACCAGCAGTGTATGAGAGTTCCCTTCTCTCCACAACCTCTCCAACACATGTTGTTTCCTGTCTTGTTAATTATAGCCATTCTGACAGGCGTGAGGTGATATCTCATTGTAGTTTTGATTTGCATTTCCCTGATAGTTAGTGATTTTGAACATCTTTTCATGTGTCTGTTGGCCATCTGTATATCTTCTTTGGAGAAATGTCTGTTCAGGTCTTTTGCCCATTTTTTAATTGGGTTGGTAGTTTTTTTGTTGTTGAGATGCATGAGTTCTTTATATATTTTGGAGATTAAGCCCTTATCAGATGTATGGTTTGCAAATATCTTCTCCCAATTGTTAGGTTGGGTATTTATCCAAAGAACTTGAAAACACCAATTTGCAAAGGTACATGCACCCCTGTGTTCATTGCAGCCTTATTCACGATAGCCAAGACTTGGAAGCAACCTAAGTGCCCATCAAGGGACGAATGGATAAAGAAGCTGTGGTATATATACACAATGGAATACTACTCAGCCATAAGAAACGACGAAATCCAGCCATTTGTGACAACATGGATGGACATTGAGGGTATAATGCAAAGTGAAATAAGTCAGAGGGAGAAGGTCAAATACCGTATGATTTCCTTCATTAAGTAGTAGATAATAACAACAATAAACAAACACATAGGGACAGAGATTGGATTGGTGGTTACCAGAGGGGAAGGGGAGGAGGAGGGTGAAAGGGATAATTCGGTACATGTGTGTGGTGATGGGTTGTAATTAGTATTTTGGTGGTGAACATGATGTAGTCCATGCAGAAATAGAAGTACAATGATGTACACCTGAAATTTTTACAATGTTATAAACCAATGTTACTGCAATAAACAAAAAATTAAAAAAAAAAAAAAAAAAAAAAAAAAAAAAAAGAAAACAAAGCAACAGGATTTGTAATCAAGAATAGAAGCACAATGATTCACTAGAACTGCAACTTCTACAGCAAAGGAAAGTAAGCATTACATTGATGAAAAGCACCAGGATTCCAGGAGGAATAATACGTGTTTCAATAACAATGTTTGGTAAGGGCAGCAGGAGGGAGCAAACTCATGCGGGTGAAGATCCATCAGCAGACCAGGGAAGGCAGCCTGCTTCTTCGGTTCCTTGCAGGAGCTGAACAGGGGCTGATCTCTACTGCTTGCATACCTTGGGAGCTGTTCTATTGGAATGGACAGGATTTGATCTGAGCACTTTCAAGTGGCATGTTAGACAATTTAAGAAGGCCATCTCGCCCCTCAGTAGCTTCCTGGCATAGTTAAATCCATGGAGACAAAGCGCCTAACCCTGCCCCTCTCAGCAAGAGGTCCACCCCACAGCTGCCATATTTGGGAGTACTTGGCTGTGCCCAATAGCCTCCTCTTGAAGCGTGTGTGTGTATGTAGGGAGCTGGAAAATCAGTCCTATTGAGCTCCTTCCCCTTGTGTACCCATTCTAGACCAATGGAAAAATTGGGAGATCCTCCTATAACCATTGGGCTCCACAGGAATCTGGGGCATTGGGCAGAGACTGGGGATATGCTTGTCGACACATTTCTTCTTTCTGGAGACCCCGCTAGAAGACATTCCCAGCTCCCTTGCATCTGGGTGAAGCCATGTGATTAGTTCCCACTGACGGAATGTGAACAAAAGTGATACGTCAAATTCGGGTCAAAGCAGTTAATGGTAGGTGTGGTTTCTCCGTGGTCTTTCTCGCCTACTGTATGGCTGAACGTGGAAGATCCAATAAAGAAGCCTGAGCTGACTCCAGGAGTCATTTTGGATAGGGTGACCAACTCATCCTGGTTTGCCTGGGACTTTTCCGGTTTTAGCACAGAGTGTTTGCGTCCTGAGAAACCCTCAGTCCTAGGAAAACTGATATGGTTAGCCACTCTGCTCTTGGAGGACAGACATCAACCATTAACATCCACAGTGGAGTTAGCAAGAAGAAAAATAGATTTTTATTGAGCTTATTCTCTGATAGTGTGAGGTTGTTTGTTATCAGATTAACTTACTCTGACTAATACAGGCAAATTTTATACCCTCTCCCCTTTATAACATCATTTTGCTCTCTCTTTCATCAACACTCTGGTGGTCCGTTGTCAAAATGAAGCACATGGGCTCTGCAACCAGGACCACTTGGGTATGAATCCCAACTCTGCCACTTACTGATCGTCAACACTTAACTTCTCTGAGCCTCTGTTTCCTCCTCTGTTAAGTGGAGTTAATAGTCCTCAGCTTAATGACAAGGTTGCTGAAAATATTAAAAGAGCTAACGTATATGAAGTATTTGGCAAATAGTATGTACTCAAAAGATACTCATGTTACTGTAAAAACCTTATTGTATACTTGTGAATAGCTTCAGCAAATTACTTAACCTCTGAAATATTCAGTTTGCTCACCTATAAAAAGGCCGTAATAATAATAAATAGTTAACAGTTATTTCCACTATATTAAATTTCCTACTAGTACAGCAGATTGTAGAAACACTATTTTTCTCTGCTATATATTTCGATGTTATCTGTCCATTGAAAATGGTGTCTGACAGATAACACAGACAATAATAAAGATGTGTTTTTATGGTTAATTTTATCTCCATGATCCCTTATACAGTATTCTCTTCCCCATTCATTAATTTAAGTATATGAATATTGAGTGGCTTCTATACGCCAGGAACTATGTTAGGAGCTCTATATGCATAATTTATAATGTTCTCTGCAGCTTCTAGTGTGTGGGTATTATTACTCCCATTTTAGAGATTAGAGAATTTTGGTTTAGCTGAAAACAGAGCATTTTAGCATATGTTCTGAGATTAAGGATGCCATTCTTGTCCTCATAGAGCTCACTGTCTTGTTGAAAATAACCCGAGAAAATCCTTGTTTGAACCCAAAGTAGTGGCATTTAGGGCACCTAATGGCACTGTCCTCTCCGCACAGACACTCCTGAGACTGGGCCTTAATGCAGCACGAGCCTCTGCTGGTCTCAGCAGTTAAGAGGTTTTTTTGCCGCCCCAAGGCTGTCCTTGAGGGCGAGATAAGCTCTGCAATGAAAGTAATGGAGTTAGCTAATTTACGGCAGTCTACTTGGCTAAAATAAGCTATTTAATTTCCTGCTCTTGGAACTGGATCTACTTAGGGGAGATAATGACTCTCACAGCCTATCAGGGTATACTCAGAGTTATCTGAATGCCCCAAATGAGGCTGTAGCAAATTTTCAACCAGACGCTGGCTTGCAAGGCCTTGAGAAATTCAGTCTTGGTAGAACTTGGCATTCTTCCTGCCTGAGACATTTGGCTGTAGGATAAAACCCTTACTTAATTCATGAGTATGTAAAACGTTTCTAGCCCCAAAACATCTGTAGTCCACCCTTCCCAAATATAATCACAGATAGAAAGAGAAACTGTAAAATGTTTTTAGTGGAAAATTTTATTCCAGAGGGCCCAATTTCTCTAGAAGTGGTGGTTTACACCCCCAAATTGTCCACTGGCAGCTGCTACTTCTCTAAGACCTCTTGTTCTCTCCCAAGCAGAAGCTCACACACTGTGGGGTCTGTGCTTGTTCACGGAGAAGCCCAACCCATCACCAGGGGCAACAGGGTCAAACATTCACCCTGAGTGTCCACTATCTGCCCTGCACCCTACCCTCTAAGGCCAATGCTGTCTTTGCCTGCCCCAGCCGTTGGCTTTGTTAGGGCCAGGAGAGGCAAAACCGGAGAGATGCTGGTGTTTTGTGAATGACATGGGTAAGACATGTTTGCCAAAGAGAAGAAGGAATAGACCTTGAAGAAAAGGGAAAGTGGAAGGCAGAAGAAGGGCCATGAGGGCCCAATATTGGTGGTGACTTTTCAGTAGGCAGTTGAGAGTGAGGCATGAAGAGAGAGGAGCTTTGGAGCAGCCATTGGATGTGGGAGGTGACTGATGTAATGCAAGGGCAAAAGAGGATTTTGGGTGTGGATGCGGGTGTAAAATTGTATTTGCCTTGACTTTCTTCACAAAACACTGGTAAAGGTTGGGACTGATTTTAATTATTTTTGGTTTCTGGACTATGTTTACTCAAACGAAAGATTGTGCAGAGCCTAGATCACTTGATGTATTAGCTATCTATTGCTGTGTGACAAATTACTCCAAAATTTAGTTAGCTTAAAACAACACACGTTTATCATTGCACAGTTTCTGCGGCTCAGGAATCTGGGCATGGCTTACCTAGGTCTTCCGGCTCAGGGTCTCTCATGAGGTTTCAATCAAGGTGTTGCCGTGGCAGCTGTCACCTTAAAGATCAACTGGCAGGGTGCCCTTCCAAGTTCACTCACGTGGTTGATGGTGGGATTGAGGATGGGGTTTCTCACAGGAGGTTGGACTGAGGACCTTAGTTTGTCTCTGGCTGTTGGTTTGTCTCTGGCTGTTGGTTGCAGGCCATACCCAGTTTCTTGCCACAGAGGCTTCTCCACAGGGCAGCACGACACAGCAGCTGGCTTTGCCAAAGTGAGTAAGAGAGAAAGAGAGAGAGAGAGAGAACGCAAGATGGAAGTTACAGTTTTTTGTAACCTAATCTCAGAAATGACATCTTATTACTTTTGCTGTATTCTATTTGTTAGAAGCAAGTGCCAAGGCCAGCCTATACTTGAGAGGAGAGGATTACACAGGGTATGAATACCAAGAGACGGGGATCATTGAGGACCGTCTCAGAAGGCTGTCTATGGTACTTGGCTCCCCCAAAGAGGTTTGGGTTCTGTAGGTTTTCCTGAGTGGTTGATGAGGAACTGATTCTCATCAGAAAGTGAGTCCCCGTGAAAGAAGTCTGGCTACAGTTCCTCTGAACAGTTTTGAATTGTTAGTGTCATCTCTTAACTACTGTTTGTGAGATGTAGTTCCTATCATTGAGATTGCTTCCTATATTTTCACAAATTGAAACAAACAAGAGAACTAATATTTATGAGAGCAGACTATAGCATATCACATATAGGTATACTAGGGTGAGTAGGTATAATATAGTGTGTAGGGATATAACACGTAGGTATACTACAGCGTGTAAGTATACTATAACATGTAGCTATACTATAGTATAGAAGTATTCTATATACTTTATCTCTTTTAATGCTTGTGACAACCCTATGAGGCAACTACCATCAGCCCCATTTTCCAGATGAGGAAACTGAGGCTCAGACTTAAAGCATCTTGCTTAATGTCACTCATTGCTTAATAAGTGACAGAGCTAGGATTCTAATGTGGACCTGTCTTTCTCAAAGCCTATGCTCCTGCCACCTCCCTAAGCAGCAAAAGCTTTGATCTCAGGAAATTCTACCCTACATATAGCAGTAGACTTTTATCTCCTACCAGATCCTAGAAATTTTCTAAATCCCAAGTAAAAACTCCAACACTTCTGCTATTCCTAGACAATAGGCTTGTGGCTCTGACATAGGGCTGAAATGATAAACAAATAGTAAATACAGGAAACAGATTACTTGCCACTTGGCAGTGCAGGTGACTGGTTGAGTGGTTGAGCTCTGAAATTCGACAGACTGGAGGCACTCAAATGCCGGCTCTGCCTCTTTTCATCCGTGTGATCACAGGCAAGTCGCCTAATCTCCCTGATGCTGTTTCCCTAACTGTCAAATAGAATTATTGTGAAGATGAGATGGTCTTAATATATATAAAATTCAGGGCTCAGCACAAAGAATGGCCTGAATACGTGATATTCTCTCTCTCTTTCTCTCAGTGTCCCAATTCTCATTCAGTTAACGTGTGTTTGTTTTTGTCAATGTCTTCTGGGCAAAACCAGTATCCTAGGCACATCAATATATTTGGCAATGGAAGCTAATTCTTGGTGCATGTTAAGACCCACATTGTAGATTTGTTTTGTGCAAAGTAGAGCCCGTCCAGCTGTCTCACAGAGATTGTCATGCAACACTGTTTCTCCACATGTTTCTACAGGAAACCCAGAAGAGAAGCACTGTCTCCTGCTGGTAGAGACTTCTACATGGCTCTTGGGGATACAGATGCAGCCTCAGACAAGTGTTTGCTCCCAGTTAAACAATCCGATAGTTCACTCCTCTTCCCTGGGGAGGAAGGAGTGGCCAAGAGAGTAAGTTAATCATGTTCCTTACGTGGAAACATGAAGCCAGAGG
This sequence comes from Ceratotherium simum simum, assembly GCF_057802395.1. Classification (NCBI taxonomy): domain Eukaryota; kingdom Metazoa; phylum Chordata; class Mammalia; order Perissodactyla; family Rhinocerotidae; genus Ceratotherium; species Ceratotherium simum. Next base: position 66,560,239 of record NC_141900.1, on the reverse strand, counting down.
GAAGAAGGCTGCCCTCCCAGCCTAATACCAGGTGTCTGCCATCCTTGCACTTGGCTCTGTTATAATGTGACGTTCCCTCGTTAACCCCTCTCTTCTCTTGACATGCTCTTCTTCAGCACTCGTACATGGGAGAGTTAATGATGGCTCCTGGAGGAAGTGGGAAGTGCTTACAGACCTTGACTATATGACAAGAACCCAGAGTCAAATCTCTAGATAAAACGTCTTTGGCACTGTTATATTGGCTTAAGCAAGGTCCTTGCCCTGTCTTGCCTGTGTTGTCTTGTCCTCTAGTTCACCACATGGAGGCAACGTGTAACTCTGCCTTAGAATATTCATATTTTACCCTCTCCCCAGCTGACATGTAGGATCTATGTAATTTCAGCCCTCCTATGTTATTTAGATACTGGACATAGAGAAGGGACCCAAGAGTAGAGATACTTAGCATGTGACAGGTTCTCAGTGCTGACAGAGAGAAGGCAGACATGGCCAAGGCAAGGTGAGGGTCATTGTGGCTGGCAGGTGTCTCCCATTTCTCTTGATAATGTTTTTTCTACCCTGTCATAGGATGTGGGTTGTTCAGTGTTGGGAAGGAGCTGAAAATGGAGTGAATCATGATATATTGTGATGGGAGAAGAGTGTCCTCTTTTAAAAAAAATTTTTTTAAGCTTTGCTCAAAATGTCTGAGAGCTTGGGCTTTACATACCTTGCCTCAGCTTCCCTGGGGTCCAGCCAGAAATCAGGCGTCAATAAAATTTCCTATGATTTGGTGAGTTTCCTATGATTTGGAGAGTTTCCTGTGATTTGGTGAGTCTTGGTCGTATTTTAAGTTACTCAACGAACTCCAAAGAGCCATGCTTACTTGATAATGCTAATATGGTCCCCATCTTTGATGGCTGGCTTCTTGTGATCTGTGTGACCTTTTGTGCATGTGGCTCCATTCACCTTTGTGAAATTTGTCGCCTCTCTCATTACACCCCACGTTGCACGGGAGCCCTCCCCTGGCTGGAGAAGCATGACTCACGAACTCTTCCCCAGAAACTGTTCTGTGTGTCTGTAATTTGGTCACTGTCTTGGATGTCTTACTACGTCTCAGTTCTTTCTCTGCTGTCTTCATTGTGTTCTTCTTGTTCTGCCTAGGCCTTAACATTTTTATTTCTTAGTAGCTAATGGCAACCACTTTCTATTTTCATTCACTTTCTCACTGGGCCAAAAAGCTCATTCACTCTCATGGTTTTAGCCACTGTCATATGATGAAGCTTACAAGTTTGTGTCTCCAGGTAGAATTTTCTCTGGAGCTCCAGACTCTTTGTCCATTAAAGTCTTTCCTTTGATGTCCCAAAGGCTCCTCAAACTCAACCTGTCTAAAGCTAAATTAATTCTGTACCCCACCTACCAAACCCCTCTCTTGGTTTTCCTGCATACTTGGAGACGTCACCACTCTACCAGATTGCAAAGCCAGATCTCCCTGTGTTTATCCTTGATTCCTTCCTCTCTCTCATTCCCAAGTCCAACCAATACATCCTAAAGGTTTTACCTCCTAAGTGTCTCTTTCAAGTGTCCCCTCCTGTCTCCCCTTTCAGTTACAGCCCTAGCCTGGACTCTCATCTCTTCTTACCTGGACCATTGTTTTCGTTAGCTTTCTCGTCTCCCTGCCTCCCCTCTGATGCCTTCCATTCTTGCTCCTTAACAACAGAATGGTCTCTATAAGATGAAAACCTGACCGTGACACACTTTTCTATCCACATAGCTGTTGCAATATAATCCATCTCCTTGTCACTGTCTACACAGCCTACTGTGCTCTGGCCTTCCCCGCACCCCCTGCCCCATGCACCAGCACATCTCATACATCACGTGATTTGATATGAAACAACATTTGCACATGCTGCTGCTTTAGCTGGAAATGTCCTTTACTTCTTATGTCCATTGGGCAAATGCCTGTTCATTATTAAAAACTCAGTTTGGATGTCACCCCAGTGAAACCTTCCCTGAACTCTCCCCAAAAGTCAATCATTGCCCACTCAGTGCCATGCCACACCTGAGATGCACTTTTATCTAGACACATATGGCATCATACTGTCCTATTTGTTTATGTATTTTGCTCCCTCCCAAGACTGTGAGATGCTGTATCCTCAGCAACCATCACAGTGTCTTATAAGAGGTACACGCCCAAGAAAAGTTTGTTGACATCAACTCAATGTGCGCGCCTTCTTACGTTTTCCCTGTAGGACCTTTCACATGTAAAATAATACAGTTTGAAATTTTTCCTTTCTTTTACCTTTATAAAGGCTTTCTCATATAAAGAGAGCAAAGAATATTTATAACAATGAATCATTACATTATCTGAAATAAAAACGTTTGAGTAGCTCTTTTGAAAGGTGAACTTCCAACAAAATTCATCCGAAGGAAAGAATGGTAAAATTTACTGTCATGTGTCGGATTCCATGGAATCCAGTATCAGTAATGCAACTGCTCCAAGGTCTTGGATCAAGGTCTTGCTCAAGGGCTTGGATCAAGCCCTGAAGGAAAGCCCATAGCCTTGAGTCCTGCCTGGCACATTTCAGACTCTTGGCAAATCCTTGTTGAATGAATGAACCTCCCCGGGCCTCAGCTTCCTCGAGTGAAGGGAGGGATAAGACCAGATTGCATCCAAGCCTTCTTTCTGCTCCCACTTTTTATGTTCTAATTACAGACCAGAGCAACTCAGAAGGAACAGTACAATTGCTTGTCATGGAGAGACGGCTCTATTGATGAATGGATATTCTTTACCGGGGTTTCTATCTTTGAAAAAATCCTTATCATTGTTATTTTTGCTTACAAAAGTAATGCATACTCATTAGATACCCTTAGCAGTTTGGTGTATAATCTTTCAGATGATTTCTTATGCATATACCTATACACAATTAATATCTGAGTTTTATTTTTTGCCATATTACTTTTTGTGTGTGTGTGTGTGAGGAGATCAGCCCTGTGCTAACATCTGCCAATCCTCCTCTTTTTTTGCTGAGGAAGACTGGCCCTGGGCTAACATCTGTGCCCATCTTCCTCCACTTTATATGGGACGCCGCCACAGCATGGCTTGTCAAGCAGTTTGTCGGTGTGCGCCTGGGATCTGAACCGGTGAGCCCTGGGCCACTGCAGCAGAGCGCGCATACTTAACCACTTGCGCCGCCGGGCCGGCCCTGCCATAGATTACTTTTAAAAAAAATTATCAATATATCATGGACATCTCTCAGAGACAATTTTCTTTGTGGAAAAAGGCAGTGAAATTTCTGTAGTGGTTGATGTCAGTGGCTTCAGTTAAAAATAGAAATACTACTCTCCTCTTTTTACTACACTCGACCAGAAAGCTGATCTAGTCCTCTGAGGGAGGGTGAATCCCTAACCTGGAATTTTGTTTAAGATACACATTCCCATCTCACACTCCGTACAATTTCTGGCAATCCCTTGGAAGTTCTGTTCAATTTTAGGCCCTGGAATGCCTTTATTGGCATCTTTTGACTGCTGCCATTGAACAAACCAACTGGGCTCTTGACAGCCATGGGAAATGCCGTAAGCGGTCACCAGGGAGCCCCTGTCCCTAAGAGTCATAGCAACAACCCCACCCCTAGCTTTGAGGCTGTAGCTCTTCCAGGGGCAGCCCAGCCAAGTAGCCTGAATCCCTCCTCCTCTCCACCTCCACAAGTCTCACTTTGGGGGCTGCTTGATATGCAGCCAGCATCCACTCAACATAATGTGCCTTTACCTGCCAATGTGCTTTGAGGGATATTGTTAGCATTAAATTTGCCATTTACATTTTCATGTCTGACATAATTGAGGAATGAATGCTCTTATGAAAATTAAACTTGTGGTTCTCCTGGGCTGCTGTAACCCTGTTAAAATGTAATGTGATTTTTGATGCTTCTTCTTGAGGTTTTTATTAAATAGAATATCAAGATGACTAATTCCCCGGGCCTAAATGCAGGCTGGGAAGCAGCATTATTGATAGGGCCGTGTCCAAATGGTCCTCCGTGCTCAGCCTCTAATGGCCTAATAATGCATTATACTTGAATCAGAAATACTTTGAGTTGTAGTGCTTATTGCCATTATTGAAAACACCTGGATGCTCCATTCATCAAGGTTATATCCAGAGGGGCCCATTTGTTTATTAGGCTGTCAGTAAACATCTTTATTTGGTCCAGGTTCAGCCACATTTGGCCACATTGGAGAGAGCTCAAATCCAGCCTGGGAATCTCCTGTGGTTTCTCCTGATTAGTTTTCTTGTTAAGAAAAAAGCAAGCTAATGAAAGTTGGGAGTGGCTTTATAAAGAACACATTTACCTGACATAATCTGTGGTGATGGTAGCAGAGATCAGGGAGGTAGGCTCCTCTGAAGGCCCCTGGCGCATCCTGCTTTGAGCAGCTGCCAGCATGGCCACTCTGCCTCATGTGTGCTCTCAGCCGGGGCCAACGCTCGCCAGCTCGGACTCCCAGTGGGGCGCCCTTAGGCCCCTCCTGGAGACTGTCCACAGCTCTGCATCCCTCCTGGCATGAAGACATGAGCCCACGCACCCTGGAAGGGGCAAATTTCCCCTGTCTGCCACCTCCCACAGAGCGAAATCAAATTCCTCTCTCTTTTGGCATCCAGAGAGTGACATTTCTCTTTCAGATCTAAAACTCTGTCAGCACCCGGGAGTCCTCCCCCATGCCCCACCCAGATCCCTTCTGCTCTGTGGTAGTCGCCTGGCAGCCTCATCTCCCACTCATACACCACCCAGGACTGGCCACCAAATCCTTCCGACTTTCCCTTTCAAAAACGTCTTCGAACAGACTCCTAGCCTTTGCTTTCCAGTCCTGATTAGAATGCACTAAGGAGTGAATGAGGGAGGGACAGACAATGCAAACAGCATGGTGGCTGCAGAGAAAATCTACCCAGTAACAAAAGCCTGAGACTGAAACCCCAAAGCTTCTTCTGGGGCTGCCCTACCCTCCTGGGGTGCTGGTTTTGTGGCATCCATTCAAGCAGTGTGTTGGTTTGTGATTCTGATCATAATGCGAATGTTTCCACACCCCTAAAATTGTATTATGTGTCTCGTGGAATGAACCAGGGAAGACTTAATTTGCATCAGTTAAGAATTACATACTCAGGGGTATTCCCTAACTGCCACCCCACAAGTGGAACAAAATCTGTCAAAGATGGGTCACGTGCTGGTCCTCAAAAAGCATGTGCCCCTCAGCTTAATGCCTCTTTGGGGACTGCTCTGTGGTCTTTTCAGGCTCCCCTCGCTGTGGGAGGCTCCTGGGCTGTAAGCCCTGGAGATGGGGGCAGGTGGGAGGGGGCCAACTCAGGTTGCCTGGTCTGTGGGCCTGCCTGAGGGAAAAGACCTTCTGCTCAGAGGGAGGGTCAGGTGCCTTATGTGGCAAAGACGGCAAGGGACCTCTGTTAGCAGTGTTTGCTTTTCAAGTGTCTGGGGCCAGGAGGGGATTTGGACAGGAAAAGTCGTTCTCTCTTGCAAGTAGGAATTACCTGAGCACCGTTCTCCCTCCTGAAGAGCTCAGAGGTTCTGCTGTTTTCACAGTCCTACCACCGGGGAAAGCGTGGGGCGGGGTGAGGCAAAGGCCTTCTTACCCTCTGCTTTGAACCTGCTTCTTGCTCTGCGGGATATGATGCACCTTCACCCCAGCCCTCCACGCCCTCATGTATCAGGGTGCCCCACGCTTGTGCACCACAGACCTGATCTCACTCCAAATAAGATCTGGTCCTTCTATCCCACTGATTTAAGGACTCCACCTTTATTTCCAGGAAATCTGCTTTCAAGGTTTCATAGGAAACATGAGTGGGCAGGATAAAGGTAGGAAGTGGTCCGGGGGAGGTGCTCATATCTGGGTTTGTATTCCACCCCTGCCCTTTACTAGCTTTACTATCTGGAGCAAATTTCACAAACTCCCTGGGCCTCAGTTTCCTCATCTGTACAGTAGGGTGGGGGGTGGGAATAGTGCCTGCCCCATGAGTTTATAGGAATAAATGAGACAATACACATAGAGTGCTTAGCATAAAAGCCAGTATGCAGTAGGTGCTCAATTGATGTCAGCTCTCTCTCTGGTTTGACTACTCTAAGTAAGATATTTGCTTAAAAAATGTTTTCTGGAGCCACATTGCCTTAGTAGAGATAGTAGTTCTAAGTGTAGAAATTTTGGGGTGTGCCTAAAAATTGGAGAGATTCTGGGGTGTGCTTCAAGGCTGTCCAGATGGCGGGCCCTTTAGGGAGCTGTCTAAGCAGGGCGAGGGCCCTTGGGTCCTCCTCACTTGCTCAAGGGATGCAAATTCTCAATAAAAAGAGTTCCTACCCTCCAGTTCTAGATCCTTGTACCCTGCTCCTCTGGCCATACCCACCTCTGGCTCTGAGAGTCACCTCTCCCGTTGGAGGAGGGGAGACCCTGCGGGGCAGACACTGCCTAATATTGGACTTTCAATCTCCTGTGCCTAATGGGCTGGTGCCTCATGCAAATTGGCCACTCAGTTTGAGAAATGAAGGAGGCAAAATGAGAAGAAAGACCTGCTAGGGGAGATACTCAAAATAATTACCAGCCCTGTCAGCCAGGACATGCCCTGGAGCAGGGACATCAACCAGAACCCAGTGGGTTGGAGTCAGCCCTCCTGGTGCTTGGCTGTGGAATCTCAGCCCTGTGGCTTTCTTCCCCACTGGTGCCAAGGAGTCTATTGTCTCTCCTCTCTTTGATCACTGGTTTTGGATTTTGTTCTTATTCAATTCTCTGGTTTTTCTCCTGTGGCCCAGATGATCAGTCATCCTGATTCTTGCTCGCAGCATCCTTTCCGTGAACAACTCATGACTAAGAAAGAATATCAGGGTCTGCTCAGAGCAATGGTTAAGAAAAAAGTTTGACAACAATATATACCTATTGTAAAAACAAACAAACAGTAAAAGAAACAGATGTTGTAAGGTGGTGCTCAGAGCCTGAGCCAGAGGGATCCGGACTTAATCCCGGTGCTGCCACTCCCAGCTGTTCACCCCTGGGCAGGGTACTTAACTTCTCTGAGTCTCAGTTACCTAAGTCATAGGTTAGTGTGAGGGTTAAATGAGATTGTTTTGCACACTGCCTGGGCCATAGAAAATGCTCAACAAATGTAGGCTCTTAGTATCATCACGGACCAGGGACGGGGAACTTAGTCTTGCTCTCTACCGTTATTCCTAGAAGCTGCAGAGTATCTGGTGCTCAGTAAATATGCGTTGAACGAATGAAAATGTCTTTTTGGGGGAAAAGGTACTTGCTGCTTAGTAAAGAATGAGAGGAGGTTGGTTGTAATACCTTTTTTAAAAAAATTTATTGAGGTCATATTGGCTTATAACATTGTGTAATTTCACGTGTACATTATTATATGTCAGTTTCTGTAGAGACTGCATCATGCTCACCACCAATAGTCTAGTTTTTATCTGTCACCACACAATTGTGCCCCTTTACCCCTTTTACCCTCCCCTGACTCCCTTCTCCTCTGGTAACCACTAACCGCTTCTCCTTATCTATGTGTTTATCTTCCACATATGAGTGAAATCATGCAGTGTTTATCTTTCTCTGTCTGACTTACTTTGCTTAGCACAATAACTTCAAGGTCCACCCATGTCACAAATGGTTTGATTTTGTCTTATTTTTTATGGCTGAGTAGTATTCCATTGTATGTATATACCACATTTTCTTCATCTGTTCATCAGTTGATGGGCACTTGGTTTGCTTCCACATCTTGGCTGTTGTGAATAATGCTGTGATGAACATAGGGTTGTATAAGTCTCTTTGAATTGTTGATTTCCTGTTCTTTGGATAAATACCCGATAGTAATACCTTTTCTCTGAACAGATTCAATCACTGCTGACCACTCCACTCACCCTCCATTCAGTCAAGATCAATTGTTTTAAAGAATCAGGGAATCTGCCAGGTTCATCTGCATCTCCCAGTTCTCAGGCCCACCCCAGGAGCTAAGAAGTTATGGAGCTGAAGGTGAGGAGGGGCGCAGAGGGGGCAGTGGCTTTGGCAGCAGGTAGAGGCGGTTTGAAACCCAGCTCTGCTCCTTGCTAGCTGAGATCCTTACAAAGTGACTTTACTACCTGAACCTCTGTTTTCCATCTTAAAATGAAGTCAAGCCTTATGGGGTGTTGTTAGTCTTCCAAGTCTGGCCCCCGTGGGCGGTCAATAGATGCTGTTGCCTTCCGTTGCACAGATGATGAAATTGCAGCCCAGAAATCTAAAGGGGGTGCTTAGAGACACAGTACTTCCTCCACAGTGTGGGCTTTTAGAGTATTAAGCAAAATAATTTAAACCAGCTTTATTGTACATCTGAATGACCTGAAGCCTTGTTAAAATACAGCTTGTTGGGGGCTGGCCCGGTAGCATAGTGGTTAAGATCACGTGCTCCGCTTCCACAGTCTGGGTATTGTGGGTTTGTATCCGGGGTGTGGACCTATGTGCTGCTTGTGAAGCCACACTGTGGCAGTGTCCCACATATAAAAAGTGGAGAAGGATTGTCACAAACGTTAGCTCAGGGCCAGACTTCCTCACCAAAAAAAAAAAAAAAAAAAACCAGATTCTTGCCCCCACCTCCAGAGTTTCTGACTCAGTAGGTCTGAGGTGACGCCCAAGAATTTGCATTTCTAACAAGCTCCCTGCTGGTGGTGGTGGTCCTGGGACCACACTCTGAAAGCCATTAATATAAAGGCTGAGATGCCAGGGAAATGGGCACCCAGAAAGCCTAAAGGAGAAGGATAAAATACAGATAGACTATCAAGTTTTCAGGATGTCTATATCTAAAGCCACATCCAAGAAAACAGAATACACCACATGCTTTGTAAAAGAAATACATGTTTATAATATGGAGAGCTGACAGCATTGATTGGAAATAAAGCCATCCCCAAACAAATCCATTTATTCAGGAAATAAATGAAAGAGAGAGCCTATGAAATGGATTGATTGTGAGGAACTATAATCATTCATCCTGTTTCTAGCTTTTGATGGCAAGAGTGGGGATTCCTGGAGAGAGGAAGCTTTTTCTGCTTGATGGCCCTGGCTCCAGTGAGGATGGAAAAGATGCTGCTTCTTCCCTCTTTTCCTCATCCTGGCCTTGTGAGAATCACAGCTTCTTGAGATCAGAGCTGCCACAGCTAGCTTTTCTCCAAGAAACCTGAGGCCCGTAGAAGGCATGTCTTCTTGGGGAATGTCTCTGACCATAATTGGCTGCTGTGTGTGAGGGACACCTAGAGTGGCATAATTAGCCCACCTCCGTGCTTCTCACCCCGGGCTGCACACTAGAGTCACCTGGGGAGCTGACAAGGGTACAGATGCCTGAGTCCTACCTCGACACAGAGCCTCTGAGGGTGGAGGACATTTGTTTGCTTTTAAGTTCTGCAGGGGATTCCGACGTGCATTCATGGCTGAGGATCCCTGCCGGCAGCTTGTTATGACATCTCCCTGGATTTGTCCTCCTGCTCCCTTGCCTCTTACTCTGTGTTTTTCTGTGTTTCCTGTGATAGTTCTTCAGAGCCTGGTTCAGCTGATGGTTTGCTGACAGAGTCTCTCTTTGACCAAACTTTAGTGAGGCTCCTCTGGAGCCCTCTTCTCAATTAGGCCTTGACTTTTGGGCTTCTGTGTCCATCTTTGCATCGTCCAATTTTAGCAAGAATCCTGCTAAGTTGGTTTAGCCAGAATCCTACACCCTCCATATCTGATCGGCTCCTCATCCTCTACTAACCCCCGGGTGATGTCTGATCATTCTGGGCTGTCTTCAGCAAGAATCCTGTGAGGTCTGTTTAGTCAGAATCCCCTCCTTACCCCTGATGTTTCTTCTCAGTAATTTTCCATCCTATGACCCCTATCCTGCTCCTGAAATTCCCACTTTTTCTTGTATTTGGAGTTGAGCCCAATCTCTCTCCCTTACTATAAAACCCCATTGTGCAGGCCCTATACCTATCTCAATGGTCTTGAATAAAGTTTACCTTAGCATTTTAGTAAGTGTCATGAACAGCGTCTTCTTGAACATTGCTCAGCTGAGAGGCCTCTCTGGCTTGACAGTGCCTCCTCTCGACACAGCATTTTCCAATCTGTGGTCCCAGAAACACTAGTCTCCTCTGAGATATTAAGAGAAGTTCTCTGAATAAGAGAGGGAAAGGGGGAGAAAGAGAGTTCTGTGGTCAACAATTTTTGGAGGATGTTGGAGAAAAGAAATTTAAAAGTTCTTTTTTTGCAGGATATTTATCAGAGTTTTATTATATTAGTATGAATTCCCACTTTATTTCTCAGGGAACACCACTCACATCTCAGTGCATAGATTTATATCATGGCTTTGGAATCATTCAATCCAGCTTCCCGGACCAGTTCTGCCACTAACCAGGTGCCTCTGGAAAGTCCTCCTCTGCTTCATCAAGTGTGAAGTGGGGACAATGATAATCCCACTTTAGGGCATTGTTGGGAGGATTAAATGAGCTAAGTGCTTATCTTAGCCACCTTGGAAAGGGGGTGAAGTTCAGACACGACAGAGTAACTGACCAAGCTCACTCCTGGGCACAAGTGACAGCTGGTGTGGAAATACGACCACAGACTCAAGTTTTTATGAGTTGATTTGTCTTTTACTCAAGATCTGCACTGAGAAGAAATGAGGAGACTTCAAGCCATAGGATGGGGACCGCCATTGTTAGTTTTTTAAATCGATGTAAAATTCTTGCAATATAAAATTAACCATTTTAAAGTACACAATTCAGTGACATTTGGTATATTCACTAGTTGTGCAACCATAACTACTAGATAGTTCCAAAACTTTTTCATTACCTCAAAGAGAAACCCAGTACCCAGTCACTCCCCACTGGGGAATACATCCACCCAGCCCCTGGCAGCTACTAATCTTCTGTCTCTGTGGATTTACCAATTCTGTTTCATATAAATAGAATCATATAATATGTGACTTTTTGTATCTTCCTTCTTTCACTTACCATAATATTTTCAAGGTTCATCCATGTTGTAGCATGTATCAGTACTTCATTCCTTTGTATGGCTGAATAATATTCCATTGTATGGTCATACCACATTTTGTTTATCCATTCCTCTGTTCATGCACATATGGATTGTTTCTACTTTTTTGGTGATTTTGAAAAGTGATGTACAAGTTTTTGTTTGAATATCTGTTTTCAGTTCTTTTGGATATATACCTAAGAGTGGAATTGCAGAGTCAGGTGGTAGCTCTATGTTTAACTTTTTGAGGAACTGCCAAACTGTTTTCCACAGTGGCTGCACCATTTTTTATTCCCACCAGCAATGTACGAGGTTTCCAATTTCTCCACATCCTTACTAGCACTTATTATTGTCCATATATTTGATTATGACCATCCTAGTAGGTGTGAAGTGGTATCTCATTGTGGTTTTTATTTACATTTCCCTAATGACTAATGATGTTGAGCACTCCCTTCAGGTCTTAACATGTCAACCTGGTGGGTTTTCTTCCTTTCAGGAACTGCTTTGGGATCCACAGTGAAGAGAGGGCCTTGTATCACAAGGAACCAGACATTAAAATCCATTCTGTTTGAAATGGAATTAAAACATACACTTTAAAGAACACTGCGAGCCACATAAAAATGGCAAAGTAGATATCTGAAAAGAGATTCAGATATACGTTCAAAAAGAAAGAGAGTTACAGTATTCACTTAGAAGGACAAAGAGAATGATGAAATTGAGGATCTCTTCTGAGTTGAGATTTGTAACCTTTAAAATAGCTGACACAAGTTCCATTGGTCCTGGACTTGTTGACCCTCTTCAAAGTCTCCTGGAGATCTCTGGAATTCCTATAGAGGTGAGGAGCTGCTTTGTAGGGGTCTGATCCTTTGTTGGCAAGTGAGGGAAAGACTTTCAAGCTCCTTATATGCTAGACCAGAAACCAGAATTGGCCTGATGGTGGGAGTAGGGGGTGGAATAAGTTTAAGAGGGAGCAAATCGACGTCTCCCTGGATTGGAGGCAGGAGGCACCCATTGGAAATTTCTCTCTCCTCCTTCCCTTTCTTTCCATTGCCACATTCAGAAATGTTCTGAAGAATAGATTTTTGGAGGTAAATAAGTAAGTGTGAGGAATGAGGCAAATCTAATTGGCTCTCAAAGCTTTTAAACTGGATCTTGTTAACCAGTAGGGCAGACACCAAAAGTAGAAGGCTTTTTGAAAATGTGGAAGCAACCCAAGTGCCCATCAACTGATGAATGGATAAAGAAGATGTGGTATATATATATGCAATGGAATACTACTCAGCCATAAAAAAAAGACAAAATTGTGCCATTGCAACAACTTGGATGGACCTTGAGAGTATTATGTTAAGCAAAATAAGCCAGAGAAAGACAAACACCATATGATTTCTATGAGATAAACAAACATATGGGTAAGGAGAACAGGTTGGTGGTTGCCAGAGGAGAAGGGGGTGGGAGGAGGGCGAAAGTGGTAAAGAGGCATATATGTATGGTATGGATAAAAACTAGACTATTGGCGGCGAACACGATGTAGTCTATACAGAAACTGATCTATAATAATGTACACCTGAAATTACATAATGTTATAAACCAGTATGACTTCAGTAAAATAATTAAAAAAAAAAAGAGTAGAAGGCTTTTTGTAAAATATAGTTCAGAAATGTTCAGAAAAGGGCCTGATAAAAAAGGTAATTAAAATATTATTTTTACTTTTTTGAGGAGGTAATACATTCACATGGTTTAAACTTCAAAAATTATGATAAGTAAAACACTGAAATGTCTCCTTCCCTCTCTGTCCGTCTCCTTAGTTCTTGCTCTTCTAAGCAAGTTACTGCTATCGTTCGTGTCTGGTATAGCCTTTCAACGTGTTTTTTTTTTTTCTCTTTTTTTTTTTTTTTGTGAGGAGATCAGCCCTGTGCTAACATCTGCCAATCCTCCTCTTTTTTGCTGAGGAAGACTGGCCCTGGGCTAACATCCATGCCCATCTTCCTCCACTTTATATGGGACGCCGCCATAGCATGGCTTGCCAAGCGGTGCGTCGGTGAGCGCCCAGGATCCGGACTGGCGAACCCCGGGCCGCTGCAGTGGGGCATGCGCACTTAACCGCTTGCGCCACTGGGCCGGCTCCCCCCAACATAATTTCTGAATGCGTGTACAAGCCAATAAAGACTGTATTTCCCTCCTGTTTTGCGAGAGGTTGATGATTATTACTCCCTGTTCTGCACTTCGCGTTTTCACTCAACAATATAATCTCTTCAGAGCTCAGATGCAATTTCTGTCATATTTATCCTTGTTGTTGTTGTTGTTAAAATATCACCTCTACCTCGACACTTTGTGGCTCTTTCTGACTTCTTGTCAGGTCTGATTAGACTGTCATTACTTTTATCTAATAATGCGGCTGAGGACTGGAGCTCACGAGGAGCAGAAGTGTCACGGCTGGCTTTCTCTTGCTGTTTGCTGTGCTTGCATCGTTATTATCATCATCTGCAATCTGCCATTTCTTGGCAAGAATCTTTTAAAGCGACTTGTTTATTTCCTGAGGGCTAGTTTAGTTAAATCTGAATACCAGAGTCATAAATCGATGTAACCGGGCACACGAACACTGCGGCATGGCCTGAGACATGGGAAGCAAGTGAAGGAGAGAGGTGAAGCCCTCTGCCCTGGGAGCTCCTTCTTCTGGAACCCTTGGGCCGCATGTGACCCATGCCTGGCTCACCTGTGGACCCAGTAAGGGCCCAGTGTTGGCTTGCTGTTAAATGTTACTAACACTTAACATCTTCCTTGTTTTTTGACAAAAAATAAATATGAATAGAAGTTTTAGTATTTTCTCCCCACATCTCAATGCATCATCTTCTGCCGACTCGGGCACGCAGATAACCTACTTTGGAGACCACTGCCTGAGACCGAAAAGTCTGGCTTCTTTGGCTTTAATCATATATATACGTGTATGTATGTATATTTACAACCCCCCAAAAATTACAGTATTAGTGCATATTCATTGAAGAAAAAACCAGAAAATATAAAATCAGTCCTAATCTATAATCTAGCGATAACCATAATTTATTTTTTGATTTATATTCTCCTAGACTTTGTCTTAAAGATGTATGTGTATGATTGTTTTTTAACAAAAATGGGGTGATACAGGACACACTACTTGTAGCTAATGTTATGGTACATCTTTATTTCCTCAGGATAAACTCCTTGAAGTGAAATTGCTCAGCAAAGGGCAGGCACTTTGTGAGGGTGCTGCATGCATATTTCCAGTTGCTCTACAGAAAAGTTGTACCGCCACACACCAGCAGAGAGGGGAGGGCCTTTTCTCATGAATCCTCACAAATACTGCCACCTTTAAAAGCAAAACAAAACAAATCCAAACATCGTAAATGTGATGATCCAGTGTATTTCATTTTAATTGGTGTCTCGGTGATTCCTAGAGAACCTTGGCAGTTTTTCACATGTTTATCGCCATTCATGTTTATTCTTTTGTGGATTGCCTTTTCATGTTACTTCTTTCTCAGTTGGAGTGTTCTTTTTTTGATTAGTTCGGATAGATCAATTTGATTATCAATTAATTGATTAATCTTGTTCCCTGGTTAACTAGGCTGTGTGGACAGAGGCTGTGTCCTTTCCTCCCATTGTGGTTGCATGGACCAGGCCATGAAGGTTGGCAGAGCTAACCTGTGCTCCTTGGCCAGTCTGCTTGTATCTTGTTTGTTTTCAAGGTTTCTGAGATAAACCATGATCTACCCAAATGAAAGCTGCATAGGGTGGTAGGAATCAGGAATTGGGAAATGTAAGCTGTGTGGTAAGAACTCTGGTAGAAAACCAAATTCTCAAAACAAAACTCCTTTTCCCAAAACCTTAATATTCAAGATAAAAAAGAGGCTTGCTTATTAAATGCTATCAGTTCCCTGTAATAGACGCTGTAATTATAACTGTGTAATTTTCTGCCATATGTCTACGTGGGTTTGGAGTTGCACAGGCTTTTGTTGGTGTGGCTCTGGACAGACAGGTCTGGGGTGAAGTCCAAGGTCTGTCCTGTACCAGCTGTGTGGCCTGAAATAAGTTATGATCTCTTCAAGCCTCAGTTTCTTCCTCTGGAAAATGGAGATGACTGTCGTAGCTAACTCGTAGCAGTATTGCAGGAGTTGAATCAGAAAAGGAATACTAAGTGCTCAGTCAAGGGCCAGACACATAGTAAACACTCAATTACTATTTCTGTTATCTCTTATTATTATTATATTATATATTTTTTTATAACTTTATTTATTTATTTATTTATTCCCCCAAAGCCCCAGTAGATAGTTGTACGTCATAGCTGCACATCCTTCTAGTTGCTGTATGTGGGACGCGGCCTCAGCATGGCCGGAGAAGTGGTGCGTCAGTGCGCGCACTTAACCGCTAAGCCACAGGGCCGGCCCTATTATTACTATTATTATTGTTATTATTATTATCAGCCTGAGATTGTCTTCAGAATGTACATCCTGAGCTCCAAACAATTAATTCACAAACTCTCTTTGGGAATAAAATCCATCTGTTGGCTGGACGTTTTCTATATTCCCAAAATTGTATTGAATTCTCTCAAACTCTCAAAACCCAGGTATGGAGAACAATTAACTCAGCAGCACTTTGCACACAGAGTACTTAAAAATAGCCGTTGAAAGAGAGAAAGGTAGGATGTGAATGCTAACAATGTAGAGATAGTCATCCCCTAAATAAATGTGCATTGAATGAGTGGATGGTGCCGTCAGAGTCCTGTCTTGAATTCTTCGCTCAGTGGGTCCAAGGTCAAAGGTACCTTTAAGGCTGTCATCTGACCAGTGAACAGTCTTCTTTCTACTATGGCCATTTGGCAAATCTGTCTGTTATTTCACAAAAACTGGATATCATCTTGATATCTGCTCCCTCATGCTTCATTTAAGCAGCCTTCCTGTTCCAACTACCTTCCACTGAGGTGTTGACGGCCATGGTAACGGGGAAAGCAGGCCCATGGGGACTTTTGCACCACTAATCTGGATCTTAAACCAAGAGAGCTGAGAGCCACTGCCAAGAAGGGTGGCAACAGGAGCAGTTGCCATGTGAGTTTCCGGTTGAAATATACCAGACTTTAAATCTGGAAAATGTTGATGGAGTCCCTGTAGCTGATTGTTATGGAATATTCAAGTATTTATTAGATTTACCACTGCCAGGCACAAGGGACCAGGACTGTCCTGAAGATGTCAGAACTGAACCAACTTCACTGACAAAGTGAAGAGAGAGTCCTGCCATGGGTTAGGCGACACTCAAAGTGTTTCTATGGAACTCTAGCCTGGGGTGGGTCTCCCTGAAAAGAAGGTTCTAGCACCAGAGTTGTTTGAGGAAAAGGTGTCTACCCCTATCCCCTTGTGAGGATTGTCAGTACACACTAGTTTTTGAAAGACTTCCAAGAAATCCCACTATAAGGGACCCTGTGGAACTCTGTTTAATGGGTGCCTTTCTAACTTTGATGATAGAAATCCGTTTTCATGCTTATTGACATCCTAAGGGAGTAGTGTTCCCAGAATGCCTTTGACAAATGACATTTTTGGTCATTCAGTCCTTTCATCTACTAATACCTGCCCATGGGGAAATGTCTGGGATGGGGGATCTGATGGATGCTGACTGAATGTGTCCCTTAAGTGATTTTCGATGAGAATGCTGGACTTGACTCTGCCTGTGTAGAAAGAACCTCGGTATCATATTACCAGGCCGGGTTTCAACAAGTGGGAATTTACTGAGTCCCTACTATAGGTCAGCCATTGAGTTATGCAGAGTGGGTGGGATGGAACAAAGGGTGAGGGGCTCTGGTGGAGCTCCCCGTGAAGAGATGCCAGAAGTGTGGTGTATGGGGGAGTAGGTGCTATAATACATAGGTGGGTATAGAGTATAGAATAGTGGTTAGAGTATGGGCTTTACCATCAGAGATCCCTGGGTTCAAATCCCAGCTCCTTTACTTAACAGCTGTGAGGCAACTTACCCTCTCCAGGCCTCACTCTCTTCATCTGTGCAATGAGGGTAACCTCCCTCCCAGAGCTGCTCTGAGATGAATGAGATGATGTGCGTAAAGCATTTCCACAGTGCCCAGCTCATGTAGGTACCTAATAATTGGTGGTTGTTGTCACCACTATTATTGTGGAATGCCGTAGCAACTGTGGGGTATAAGATGAACAAAATCCAGCACGGAGCTTGTAGTCCTGTCAGAGAGACAGACATTAGTCAAATTAGAACATGAACATGCGCCATTAAGGTGCCCAAAGAACCTCTAACAGGAAGATTTGGTGAGTCAAGGAGGTTGGAGAGGGCTTCCCCAGGGAGCGAGATGTGACTAGGTGGAGAAAGGAGGGAAAAGCATTCCAGGCAGAGGGCACAGAGTGTGCAACAACTCTGAAGAGGCAAGAACCAGGAGCTGAGAGAAGGCTGGTGAAGCTGGAAAGAGGAGAGCAAGGGGGTGTGGTGTGAGGGAGGAGCTGGAAGGTGAGCAAGGGCCAGACCAGGCAGGGCCTTGTTGATGACTTTGGTTTCTATCCTAAGAGCAATGGAAAACCACACAACGGTTTAAATGGAAGGTTCTGTTTTGTCTGATTATTATTACAAGATGCTATGGGAGAATAGGAGTGGAGGGATGACTGCCTGGTGTAGGGTGAGCCAGGAAAGATGTCTTGGAGGAGCTGAGGGAGCTCCTTTTCCCACAGAGGGAGCGATGTGCTGACCAATTGGGAGTCACAGTTCACTTTCCTAAGGAAAGGATGACTGTCAGACTATCACTTCAGAGACTGCTCCCTGAAACTCCTTATTAGAGGGGAGGGCTACAGGGCATGGAGCAGGGGAGTTGCACCTCCCAGACCACCAGCTCAGCTATGAGCTGGGCCATTAGCAATAGGTCCATAGTGATTGCTAAAGGACCAAAGTTTGTGGACGATTTACTTGCTTTATAAACGGGTGTATATGCAAAGATACCCGTATAATAATTGCACCCTTACACACTGGTTTCCCCTCCATCTTTTCAGAATAAGAGACAAAGGGGGTGAAATTAGAACTTTCAGAGACTGTGCATAATTCATAGACTTTTAGATTTGCTGAGTCCACAAGGAGCAATCTTACTGCTGAGACATTGGTATTTAATTGTGTCAACTGCATTTAGGGTTTGTGAATCCTGATGTTGTAGGAAGTTTTATCTGCTTTTAAATTCGATTTTATTCTAAAATGTAACTGGTGGATAAATTTTTAGTAAGGTAGAAGGTAAGCACAGCTGGTGACCAAGGGAGAGAGCGGAGCATCTGTATGACAGCACTGATCTTGCAAGTGAAGGTCGCTGCCTTCTGTGTAGCAGCCCACACATAGTTGACAACCAAGTTACTCCAGGTGGCCCTAGGACTGGTCATTAGGAGACCGACTTCTTGGTCCACTTCTGCCCTGCCCTTGGACGAATTTCCTCTGAGCTCCAGGTCTCAAGGACTCAGTGGAAGTTGGCGACTACGGATACAAGTTTTGGTAAAATGGTCATTAAAATGCCGCCAACGCTAGGTGGCGCCAGTGCCTAGCTGATCTGCGCCTGGACACGAGCATCACCCTGGCAACGAGTGTCCAGGGCTGAATCTGTACCGCAGAGGAGCAGCCCTTAGTGGGCAAACGTTGATGACGGATGCCTTCAGTCTGCTGCGACACGCCCCACATGTCCCCCACACGCTCCCAGCCTGCACCCCCACGCGCCCCCCAACTCCCCCCTCGCCTCCCACACGGCCCCATACATCCCAGCACCCCTGACACGTTCCCAACACACCCTCATAAACCCCCACACCTCCCACGTTCCCACATGTCCTGACTCTCCTCGACACGCCCCTCATGCCCTAACACGCCCCCATGTGCACCCCGCGTCCCCCCATGCGCCCCTCCCCACCACCCTTCGTTCACTTCTGACCTGTCCCACCAGGCCACTGGGGCAGTGTGGCAGGTCACTCTGGTAGTGAGTCTGTCCTTGGAAGGGGTGCCTATGTCCTGCCACCTTGTCATTGGCCCAGAGTCAGCCTGGGCTATCCTGAAAACAGCCCCCCAATTCCAGATCTCTTGTTCCTTCTGGTTTTGGGTTGTGTCTGTGGGCTTTGCCTGTTTCCAGTGTGGCTCAGCTCTCCAGTTCAGAAGGTGAGTAGCCCAAAGTCATGACCCTGGGCTTCTAAGTGTCCATTTGACCCCGTACCCTTCACACATCCTGCAGTTCCCAACTGTCAGGTGCCCTTTATCTGTGTGACTTTGTGACCTTGGGCAGGCTGGTTAGCCTCCCTGGGCCTCCTCTGGAGTATTAATACATCCACTTTGCTGTGAGGATTTACTGAGGTAATATATATGAAAGGGCCCTTCTCAGTGCCTGGCCCAGAGGAGAGATCAATGTCTATCACTCACTCATTCATTCATTCATTCATTCATTCAATTCATGCCAGTGTATAAGCTATTCACACTCTATCTCCAGAGTGTGGAGGGAAGGTGCCATCCCACTAGACTTCTCTTTGGTGCTGGGTGAGGTTTTGATACCTCACTGCAGAGAGGGTCACTGCTTCTTCCTCCATGAGTTGGGTTTCATGTAAGATGCCGCTGTGGTCTTAGTTGCTAAGAGTTGTGTTTGGCTTGGCAATATGGGGGGCTTTCTTGCCTGGATACTGCTTTTCCTCTGATTTCAGTTGTGGGTTTGGGCCATGCAGCCATTGGGGGGCAGTGTCTTATTGGCTAGAAGGTTGTTCTGTTTTCAGACCCCATTAGCATGCAGTTGGTAGTATGGCAGGTCAAAGGGGCAGGCCAGAGTTCCCAAGCTGCTGAGACCAAACTATGAGAGTTTGCTCAATGGGAGACGGCTGATTCTCAGCCTGGTTGGTTTCAGAGCTGCAAATAATATCAGTAATTCATCTTGACCTTCAAGTGGAATCTGCTCTCTGTAACAGAACATGGATTTGGGCCAGAGGAGTCCTCAGTTGGCCAAATAAAATCAAGCTGCTGCGCATCTTGGGGCAGAGGTTAGAAGAGAGCCCCTGACTGGGGGGGTTCTTGGTCTTTGGTGGGTGGCGGGGCTTGGCTGCCCCAGGGCTGCAGTCACAGTGGGTCTCCCTAGCAGAGATGGAAACCCCAGCTCCTTACCCGGGACCTTTATGCTGGAGAGCACCCTTGGGTTCCCAGAAGGGGAGATGCAGGGGCATGTCTAGAGCTACCATTTAAGACCTTGGCTGGGAGGGTCCAAAGAGACAGGCTTGTGAGGGCTCTTAGCCAGGCGTGTGGCCTATAAGAGCTAATCAGGCAGACTCACTGCCTTTCTTCTCTACTCCCTGCTTTTCTTTGAGATCGGGCACTGCAGAAGAATTGTTTCTCCTGGAGAGGGCCTGAGAAGATCTGTGTGTGAGGGACAAAAGGGCTCTCCCGCAGGTTTGATGGAGAGCATCCTGAGTCAGGAGCCACGAGACCTTCACCCCATTCCTTGCATATTCTTTTCCAGGTGATGTGATCGTGAGGAGGTCACAGAGCCACTGAGTCTTGGTTTGGGCCGTCTACTGCCCAAGGCTTCGTGGTTCCTAAGTTCCTTGCCAGCCCTAAGAATCTAATGGTGGAAGGAATAACTGGCCCACACTGCACGATGTGACTGGGGTGGCTCAGCACAGCCCAGCATCCCTGCTGGGAAAATAAAATAACTCAGGCTTCCGCTAAACTGTAGTCTTCATAGGCAGAGTAAGGAGAATGTCTACTATGAGGGCTACCTGCTTCTCGGCTTGCCAGCTCCAAACCCATGGGTGATAACATGTTTGGAGAGTGCTGATTGTCATATTAAATGGTGCACATTAGAGTTCTCTAGAAAGTTTTTTAAAGAAATCAGTGTCCGGGCACCACAGACCTGTTAAATTATAAGCTCTGGGGCAGCCAGCATTGAAATTCCCTGTGGAGTCACTTTCCTGCTTGCAAATAGCACATATTTAGTGTCACAGGTCCCCCTGCTTTCCATGTCCCCCAGAAAGGGCTTTCCACCCTTTCTCACCACTTTGGGTAGCTCCACCTTGTGTATTTATGGTATTGAGTTGATCTGACCTGTTGGAGCACGCCCACACTTTTTTGTCATGTAACATTTTAGGCTTTTTAATGCCTGGCTACTCACAGTGTGGTTCCTGGGTCACCAGCAGCAGCATCACAGGAGCTGGTTAGACGTGCCGCACCAAACCCACCTCCTGAATCAGAATCCGTGTTTTCCCAAGGTAGCTCTTGTGCATATTAAAGTCTAAGAAGCACTGGTTTAAAAGAGCATTCTTCTCTCTCACATATTTTTTTAGGGAAAAATTTCAATTCTTTTAGTCATAGCCCAACCTCAGTTAGGGAGCAGAGTTCTGAGGAGCCTCCCTGGAGGTGAGGGGGTGGGGGTGGGCATATGATGCTTCTCCATGGTGCCTATCGTGTGTCCCACTTCAGGAATTCTGGGCTCTGGTGACTGTGTGTGCTTTAGGGCAACTCCTCTACGTCCACATTTTTGTTATTCATGCAACACATTTTCATCACTGAAGGTGGCCTTTGCAGGTTCTTCTTTGCAATTTTAGTCCTCTGATGAGTATATTTTTCATCTTTGAATCTCCGTCTCTCTGACAATGCCTGGCACATGGTAGGTACTCAAATTATGTTTCCTGAATGGACTCTCCATCACTCATCATGAACAATGTGACATGAGTAATTGATTCAAGGAGCATAGAAATTAATTGGGTCACCCAATAACAGTTAATATAAATTTGGTGAGCTGGAAGAGAAAGAAAAATTGACTAAGTCAATACAATTTCCTTTCTCATGGGCTGTCAGTGTCTTCGTTTTCTAGGGGAAACCAGTGGGTAGCTCCCCTCCTGGCGGGTACAATCTCATCAGAACCTCAAAGACAAGTGGACGCGTTGTCCTTTGAAACTGGGTTTGCAGACCCTTTTCTGGAGCTGGTCTCCTGTGTGTATTTTGTTGCAGTCGTATTAGAGAAGAGTGGAGAATTAAGAATCCTGTGAAGGACACTTCTCCACAATCCACCTCTTTTCATTCCTTCTTCTGTCCAGCATGGGGGAGATGAATGGATGGTGGGTGTTCTGAGAGTTGCCCTTGGCATAATGGTTCCCCTCTGCCCCCAGCCAAGAAAAAGTGCCCCCTGCTTGGTGAAATCCTTTTCATCCTCTAAAGCCCATTGCAGGTGTCACCTTCTCTGAAAATCCTCCTCCAATCATCATCCCCTGCAAACCCAACCTTTCCTCCCAACCTTCCCAGTCTGTTGGGATTAGCGCTTGTTGTCTACGTTCCTTGTTCTGGTCAGAGCTTCTTGAAGGCAGGGAGGATGCCTTTTCTCTTGGAGTTCGGAAAAGGGCAAATGTAGTCCTACCACCTGTCCACCTTCCTTAAGTGTCCTGTGCTCTCCCTCCTTGCCTGTCTGAATCCAAGGCACCTTGGAACCATAGAGAGGGTGCTTGCTGGAAGCCCTCCAGCCTAGGCAGCATCTGAGTGCTCATCTTTCCCTTCCTCAAGCCTGTTATCCAGACTTGGTATTTCCTTGAGCCTTTGCTCATTTCACACAGACTAGTTCACAAAAATGTTAGAAGGACTCCAAGTCAGGTCCATTGCAAAGAGTTTCTAACAAAAGCCTATGGGATCAGATTATGAAAGGACTCCTCTCTCACCACATGGAGCGCCCAGGGCAACCAGCGACCCTTGTCTCTAATGATAGCCTAGATGTGGCTGGAAAGTGTGGACATATATTCCCTGATGTGGGTGTCAGGCCCCTCTGTTTATTTTATAAAATATATGTCTTTCTGTAAATTATAGGCATGTATTTCCTCTGCATAAATACTCTAGGGTAGACAAAGAGAATTGTGAGTCAGCCAAATGGACCTGCACAAGCAGCAAGTGCACTAAGAACCAGCCCGCTGGTTGCTGCGGGGTCAGCAGTATGACGAGTAGAAAGAGGCTGCACACGGGGCTGCAAGTTGGGAAACTGGCCCGACGTCCTCAGAGAGCTGACTTGGCATTTTTAAGAAATTTTTATTGACATACAGTTGTCATGTAACATTATATTAGTTTCAGGTATACAATAGTTTTTTTTTTTTTTTTCATGTGATGAGAACTTTTAAGATCTACTCTCTTAGCAACTCTCAAATATACAATATTATTAACTGTAGTCACCATGTCGTACATTACATCCCCAGGACTTATTTATCTTCTAAATGGAAGTTTGTACCTTTTGACCCCCTTCACCCATTTTGTCTACCACTCCCGCCACCCCGCCTCTGGCAGCCATCAATCTGTTCTCTGTATCTATGAGTTCATTTTTGTTTTTGTTCTTAGATTCCACATATAAGTGAAATCATAGAGTATTTCTCTTTCTCTGTCTGACTTATTTCACTTAGCGTAATGTCCTCAAAGTCCATCCATGTTGTCCCAAATGGCAGGATTTCCTTCTTTTTTATGGCTGAATAGTATTCGTGTGTGTGTGTGTGTGTGTGTGTATTTATATGTGTATTATATATATATACACACATATATATATATTTTTCTTTATCCAAATGGACACTTAGGTTGTTTCCACATCTTGGTTATTATAAACAATGCTGCAGTGAACATAGGGGTGCAAATATCTTTTTGAGGTAGTGTTTTCATTTCCTTTGGATATATACCCAGAAGTAGAATTGCTGGATCATATAGTGTAGTTCTAGTCTTAATTTTTGGGGAGAAACCTTGACACTGTTTTCCATGGTGGCTGCACCAATTTACATTCCCATGACTTGGCATTCTTTATCCCCCATCTCCTGGCAGATGAAGCCTCTGGATGACCCCTTAATTGTATCGTGATGCTAGTAAAGCTTAGTGAAGAAAATAGCAAAATGAGGTGGGGCGTGAGGGAGGAGGGGGCAGTTTCTGGGGAGCAGTGAAGAGCAGGGAAGGGGTAGAGAAAAGCAGGGACAGCACCTTTCATTGCTTGTAAGCAAGACATCCCCTTGTATCTGAGTCTTGCCCAGAGTGCAGTTACTTTTAGGTTCCCCTAGAGTTGGAGGGAATAGTGAAAACCGTTCCCAGTGCAGGACTCTAACTAGGGGGTGTGGGGCTGGAGATAGTCCTCCTGGTAGCGCAGGGTAGGGTAGAGTGAGGTTCTGTTCTGACATGCTGCTTGGTCCGATTCCTGGCCAGGGGTTGGGTAAGCCGAGAGCCAGCAATACTCACTTATGTTTTTCTTATGTCCCTGTGTTTTCTCATTTCCCTTGCTCCTAGTCCAACAAGTAGCCATCTCTGTGTTACTGTCTCAGGAAGATGCATGGCAGGGAGGGAAGCAGAAATGACTAGCAATTCTTTTGACCTTTATGTTCTAAAAGCCTCTGTTTAGGACATTAGAGGGCTTTGCAGAGGGGCTGAAAGGCAGTGGTGAGGGGATTTGTGGGAGCAATATAAAGGTAGTAGGATTTCCCCAGACTGGAAAGGGTTCCTGTTGCTTTGGTAGTGGTGGGTCAGGAGGCAGACCAGGGGAGAAGGAGGGAGGAGCCTGTGGCTGCATGAGCAGAAGGGATGCTTGCTGGCTTCCCAGGCATTTCTCCTGGGCAGAACCCCCAGAGAAGCACACTTGACCCAAATGCCCATGGGGACTGGGAAAGTGGTGTAAATGAGTAGAGGGGCCTGCAGATGTCCCCCCCACATGGGTGCTATAGTCGATGCTGTCATAGACCACCCAGATCCCCTGTCAGACTGGAGGACCTATTCCCCAGCTGCTAGGAGCTGCCCCTAGCTGGAGAGACCTACCTGGCACAAGGTCACGCTCCTTTCTGGGGGCAGCCACATCCAATGAGTGGTCAGTGCAGGGCTCCTTTCACCACAGCTAAAGGGCCATTGCAGCTTCAGAGCTCCCTGTGTGGTCGGCCGAGGCCGCTGTTGAGACTGCGTGGTACCCCAGCTTCTCCTTCTGCCCAATTCTGCACCTTTCTCTCTCCTTTCACAGGTGCCACCCCAAGAGCAATTCCTACTTAACTTCCTGCATGTTAATCTCTGTCTCAGCGTCGGCTTCAGGGGAACCTACTCTATGACAGGTACAGAAAACTATTTCTCTCCCCTGAGAAAAACAAAAGTGCAGAGCGATGATACAGGGGGGTGGATGGCAGTGGACATCTGTGGGGCATCCTAGGAACAGGATGAGCTGGAGGACTCAGCCCTCTCTGAAGGGGCTCAGCCCCAGCAGATCAGTGCTGGAGAACATGTGGGTCTAGTGTTTCCACCTCTTACAGGTTCTAAGAGAAGCTGGAAATTTAGATTTTTTTTAAATGTGAAATGTTTTGATTACAAAACAGATCAGCGTGTGGGCCAAAATGAAAAAGCCTCTGCGGGCCACATTAGGTTGTGGGCTTTTGGTTTGTGGCCTCGGGTCCAGGCAGACAAGGCCACAGGCAGCTTCAAGAAATTCCACCCCCAAATGGCACGTGGACAGAGCTGCTTGTGGGGCAGCACACGCCATGTGGACAGTGGTCAAGGAACACATGGACACCCTGTCCGACTGAGATTCCTGTGGCATGGGCCCAGTGGGGTGGGAGGAAGAGAGTTAGAAATCCCCCGAAAGACTGATGCTCACTGTTCTGCCAACCCAGTCGGTTGGGGCTGTTAGTCAGAAATCAAGGGGAGTGCCAGGAAATAAAGATAGCAGCATTCTTGCTCACCTGAACACAAGGAGCTCTCCAAAAGCTGAAAGCTGCTCCATTTATGGGAAGCTCCACTCCAATGGAGCTAAGTCACTATATATAAAATATCAGAGTTTATTCAATCTTATTCGGTTAGATTTAATTGCATTAATACCACTATTCAATTCTGCCAAAGGTATGTCTAAATTTTTTTTTTCTAATAGCATAAAGAGCTCAAGCCTGGATGAGTTTAGAATAATAACCCCTTTAAGAGAATCTGATTGAATGTGTCCCGGCACGCCACCAAGGTCTGGGACATGAAGTCTCAAAGTTCATGTTGATGGCATTAAAGAAATGGAAATAAGTGATTTCTTTCTTCCTCCCCGACAGTTCATCACCACATCTAGATATTTTTGTAAAGGATTAAAAACTAATCTTAGTCTAACCCTCTGGCTTCAGACAGCCAAGAAAGGCTGCTCTTGAATATCTGTGGCAAGTGCATCTCAAATGACATGTTTATGTCAGGCTGACATGTACACCTGGGACCTTGTCACTCCAGTCTTCTCCATCAGGTGGAATCTGGTGTAAGGTGGTCCTGACATGGCCCCATCCAAGATCGCTAATTACTGTTGTCCCAAAGTCATGGTCAGTCTTAATTCATCCTTGTGTCTAGTGTCCAGCACAGTGCTCAGCACAGGAAAGGGTCATCATGAACAGAATCCCCTTGGTCACTGAAGCTGGGCCCCCGGCTTAGCATCTTCCTTGATTTCCTTTTCTTCCTTACCATCTGCATCCTTTTACTAAGCCATGAAGTGCGGTGCTTCCATCTGACAGGTTTCTTGGCTCTCCTTCCCCAAGCCTTCCCTTCTGGCTGAGGCTCTCCTCATTCTTTACCTGGACCCCTCATCACCACTCACCCTGCTGCAGGTTCTGCTCCCACCTCCACGTGACTGCCAGCAGAATCTTTCTAGAACACAAAACAGATCTCGTTACTTTCATGCTTAAGAATTCTAGAAGACACTTCATTACCTTCAGGTTGAAGTCCAAACTTCTCCGCAGAACCCTCAGTGTTTTCCCCACCTAGCTTCACTTCCTGCCACTCACCACCCTGCTTCTCCCCACCCTCACCCTCCGGGTGACCCTGGACTGCCAGCTGGAGCTGGGAATAGGACCCATCCTCAGAGGCGGTTAGGAGCCGGGGCTCTGCAGTCAGACAGACCAGGTGGTTAAGTCCTGTCACTTACCAGCTGGCGCAACCTGAGCAAGTTAATTATCCTCCTTAAGCCTCCCTATCTCCTTGCCTGTCAACCAGGATTGACATTCATGACAATCCTCATATCAATACCACTCTCTCTAATTCTACCTGCCGTACAGGTTTGTTGTGAGGATAAAATGAGATTGTGAAAAACTCTTAGCAAAGTGCCGGGCACAGGGTCAATGGTGAATTAAGACTAGCTGGGCAGAGAGATCTGGAAGGGGGTATGAGAGAGGCTAACACTGGCTGCCCTGGGTGGTAGGACTCTGGAGAATGTTTTTACTTCTTCATTTTATCTTATGTTAGAATATGTTAGGATTTCCTATAACACACAGGTTTTATCAAGAACCAGATGGGGGCCGGCCTGGTGGCGCAAGCAGTTAAGTGCGCGCGCTCTGCTGCGGCGGCCTGGGATTCGCCGGTTCGGATCCTGGGTGCGCACTGACGCACCACTTGTTAAGCCATGCTGTGGCGGCGTCCTGTATAAAGTAGAGGAAGACGGGCAGAGATGTTAGCCCAGGGCCAGTCTTCCTCAGCAAAAAAGAGGAGGATTGGCATCTGATGTTAGCTCAGGGCTAGTCTTCCTCACCAAAAAAAAAAAAAAAGAACCAGTTGGAACTGATTTCCTCTTTAGAGCCTCCCTAACTCTCCTGGACGAGCTAGGTCTCCCCTCCCTTATACTTCTGTTAGTGCTTTGTACCTACCTGTGACATAGCTGACATGGTAGGTGACAGTTCATTTGCCCTCCTGCCTTCCACACTGGACAGCCCAAGAATCCGTGTTTCTGTGGGTCTGTTTCCCCAGGACTCTGTTCAGCACGCAGCATCGAGTATGTGCTCTGTCAGTGCTGGTTCGTTTGACTTGAATGGAAGCCTCTCTTGTTAAGAATCACCAGGGCACTGCATCGCCAGGCTTTGGTATTCTTCTATTTAACGTTTATAACATTTTAGGAAGTACACATTTTCAAGAGATACATTTTCTTCCATAAATCCACCAAAAGTCAAGCTGTTCATTGTTGTGATGACGTAAGGAGGGCGGGACAGCAGCAAAGAATGCACAGCCAGCTGTGTCTCTCGATGAGCCTTGGGAAGTGGCTTCTCTCTCCCTCTCTGTTCCTTGGCCCTCTGCGGGGACTCCTATGTCCAACTAGCCTACTAAGGACTGTCTGTGTTCTTAAACATGCAGCCCGGACCTAGGCCCATCACGATACGAGCTTCTCCCAAGGATTCAGCTATTCTCCTTGCTTCCTGAGGAGATCCCCGAAAAGCCCAACTCCCTGAGGGCTCAGCGTCCAGCCTGGTGGGCTCCTCTGAGAGCATAGTTCTGGACTGCGTGTGAAGAGGCCAGGGAGACCCAGGTTTTGGGGCAAGATATACTGATTCTTTCCAAGCAGGACATGTTTTGGTTTTAATCCTTACTCTAGATGGACATTTTAAAAAACTATGTAACTATTTCTTTACTTTGGCAAAAAGGGTATATAGGTATAGTGAATGAAATTTAATTTCTTTAAAATTTCACTTTTGGGGGCTGGCCCCAAGGGGTAGCGGTTAAGTGCGGGCGCTCCGCTGCTGGCGGCCCGGGTTCAGATCCCGGGTGGGCACCGAAGCACCGCTCGTCAGGCCATGCTGTGGCGGCATCCCATATAAAGTGGAGGAAGATCAGCACGGATGTTAGTCCAGGGCCAGTCTTCCTCAGCAAAAAGAGGAGGATCAGCATGGATGTTAGCACAGGGCTGATCTTCCTCACAGAAATAATAAATAAATAAATAAATAAATAAATAAATAAATAAATAAATAAATAAATAAAATTTCGCTTTGGATTGTCTTAAGATTCAATAAGATTTCTGAGGGCCGGCTCCGTGGCTTAGCGGTTAAGTGCGCGCGCTCTGATGCTGGCGGCCCGGGTTCGGATCCCGGGAGCGCCCCGAGGCACCACTTCTCCGTCCAACGTGAGGCCGAGTCCCACGTACAGCAACTAGAAGGATGTGAACCTATGACATGCAACTATCTACTGGGGCTTTGGGGGGAAAAAACTGAATAAATAAAATCTTAAAAAAAAAAAAAAAAAAAAAAAAAAAAGATTTCTGAAATAAAAATCCTGTACACATATGTGTTAATTCAATACGTATTAAGCTACAACATAGTAAGGTATGTTTAATTCAATTAAGGTATTACAGAGTAAATTCAATTACTGTAAATTCGATTAAGGTGTGACATAATA
Organism: Ceratotherium simum simum; assembly: GCF_057802395.1. Classification (NCBI taxonomy): domain Eukaryota; kingdom Metazoa; phylum Chordata; class Mammalia; order Perissodactyla; family Rhinocerotidae; genus Ceratotherium; species Ceratotherium simum. The sequence continues at coordinate 66,531,127 of NC_141900.1, read as the reverse complement.
AAGTATATCAAGTACACCATCTTAAGTGTACAGCTCGATAATTTTAACATAAGTAATCACTTGTCTAACTACCACTCAGATGGAGAAATAGGACATCCCAGAATTCCAGAAGTTTTCCTCATGCCCCTTCCCAATCTATACCCCAAGCCCCAAGATAACCACTAGTCTGACTTCCACTTATAGGTGGTATGAGATATTTAGACTTGAATATGTTTTTCTCCAGAAAGTCTCTTGTCCTCTGCAATTGTTTGTTTTATAGCCAAAATCACGTCTTGCAGGTTTTAAGGCTTTTGTCATTGAGAACCATGTTGCTCTTTCACAACTGTAGGAATAAGTGGTGTTTTGAGGTTCTGAGATTTGAGTGTTCTTTCCAGATTTTATGTGATTATAGCTGAGTTATTATTGATCTGGTCTCTTGGGAATGCTGGCATTCAAGGTTTTTGTGTAGATTATTCAGCTAGATAACCCAAGTTATAAATAATACAAGTAAGCCCCTCTTTTCCACAATGTTTTAATTTTGAAACTTTTTAATTTATTTATTCCTTAAAGAATTTAAGATAACTTATGAAGAAAAATAAAATATATGATAGTGGAAACAAAAAAAAAATAGATGCAAAGGAAGAAGGAAAGAAAGACAAGGCAGAGAGCAGGCCAAGAGCATTCAGAGGGATAAGCATCATTTTGGAGTTCTTAATATTTTGATTTTCAGATTATAAAGTTGCTTTCATTAGCTTATTTAATTATAAACTGTCAATCATCAAGGTAATTGAAACTTGTCTAAAATGGACAGATTGCTTAGATAAAATGTTCTTATAGAAATAAACCAAAGTTTCTCTTTAAGATTCTCAGATGGAAAGTGTTCATAAGGGCATTGATCTTGACTTCCAGTGAATTGTTGAGAAAGATAAATTGATATCTACTTGGGGCATAACTATCTTGCCTAACAAAACGCAACAGACCCCTCTTTACTCCTTGTTGGCAAATTCTAGTCTAAATCTGGAAACATCTCTCAATTAGAATTTCTCGTAGGATGATCTGCGAGATTCTTCCTACTTAAAAATGTTGCTCCCACACCAGTTGGTTGGGAACAGGTATCACAAGGATGACGAACCATGTCTGTCATCCTCACCAGGCTGTCCACTGCACCTACCATAGTGTCTGGTATGTAACAGGCCTCTAGGGAACACTGTTGGGTGTTGGATGAAGGAATGATCCTCATTCCTTGCACACAAGAGGAGCTGGGAATGATCTGCCCCAGCACATGGCTCTCCTCCCTCGCCTGCCCTGAGAGGTCTGATAAGAGCTCTCCCATCAGCCCGAGCACATCTGTGCACATCTGTTACTAAGTGCATTAACATGCTTCTCATTTTGCTTTTATCACAAAATGTGGTCCATCAGACAGAGTTCTTATGACGTAAGTGCTATTGCCTTAACTTTTGGGGAGAAAAGTCTATTTTTCAAAATACTATACTAAAGCTACATGTAGGAAACCACTGTGGGGTTTTAGTTGCTATAATGGAGAGCCCTCAGACTTTTTATGTGGAACATCCTGTAATCCATTGGGCACACCTTGTCGTCAGGGTAAAAACAATCTTAGAGTTAAATGAAATTGTGGTTGATATGGAGACACTGAAAGTGGGTCCACTTTTGTGAAAACTTTAATGAACGCTTAAACTTGCAGCGGAAACATTTACTTTAAACCCCGCCCTCTCCAACACACACAATTTGTCATAACATAAATCATGGTCAAGATCATGTCTCTCCACCCACCCCCATCGAACAAAACTAAAAGGTCCACCTGTTAAAAACCTGCTTTCATTGTTAAATCTCGGTTTTAAGTAATGAGAGGGTAGAGCATTTCTACTAGGTGCTGTGTTGCATCTGCTTGTCCCTATGCCAGTGTGTTCCTAGCAGCTCTCATTGTGCAGTAACACAAGTCTCCTGTAGGTGGCTCTACGTCCCTATTTTCTCCTCCTATCCAGCGGTGGCCACAAATTTAAGCTCCAGTCTTAGTTCTATTGGAGCTTGAGCCAGGGGCTTTGAAATGTAAATCTGAACCTCAGGGCCTGGATGTTAGTGGATGCTGCTTATGCAAAAGAGAAGCTATTAGACGTTTAAATGAGGGGGCATTGGAAAAGTCCCCTGGTGGGCAGCCCTGCTCTAGTCTCAGCAGAGCTGCAGCCATCACTTCAGTCTGGTTGATGGGAGCGGACCAGACCCAGGTGCCGAGTATCAGACCAGTATTTCCCAACATGTGTTTTTCAAGACACGAATTTGCTAAGGTTCTCAGTGAAAAAATAAGGCACCATAGTTAAATAAATTTGGGTAAGGCTGTATACTGTTTTCTTTGGAGTGTCATAATGCATCTTAGAATTTTAAAAGCTTAGAAAAATTCTATAGGAAAATGATGTGTTTAACTTTGCTTAACTTGGGATTTTATGAACTCAGGACCTACTAATATCAAGTAGAGCCACGTTCTGTGGAATGCACTCCTGGAGGTGATGTCTACGATGTTTCTGAGGGTGGGGGCAAGAAGCTGGGACCTCTGCACTTTTCTGGGGTGGGAGGAGGGTGTGGCAGAGGGTCCCACCTTTGACAACTCTGCCATAGTCAAGGATCGTGAGAGGGGGTGTGTGTGTGGATTGCCCAACGCATATTGTGGAAACTGCCCAATCCTCCCAAGAATCGGGAAAGGGAAAATCCCATTTATTGGGAGCTTTATCTGTGCCAAGTGCTGGGCTAGATTCTTTTTATGCATAACTAATGTATTCTTCATGGCACATCCTGAGTAGCTAGAATCTGCACTTTCCAGGTAAAAAGAGGCAGGGTCACTGGCTTAAGTTTGCATATTAACAAGTGACAGAGCCCAGCCTTAAACCTGTTGGCTCAAATGCCCTTACTTTGTATTTTGTTTTGATTTTAATACACTGTGCTGGGGAATTATTGAGAGCATTTTAGTAAGGAGGTAATTCGGATTGATGTAACTTCAACAGCCCGTTGAGATGTAGAGGAAAGAAGAGTGGACATAACATCAGGAGACCCAGGTAAAAATCCCAGCATTACCGCTTTCTGGGTGGGTGGCCTTGGGCAAATTATTTAATCTCTTTGAGTTCCAATTACTTCTTCCCTAAAATAAGAATTACTTGTGGAGAATTAAATCAGAATGTAGGATATGGATGAAGCACATAATAGATGCTCAAAATGTCTGTGTAGTCCCGTGAGCCAGTTCTTGTGTTCCCACCAGCCACAGGCAAGTGTTGGCTGCTCACATTCTGTGCGGGACTCTGATTCCTTAGGCCCGAAGGCCCAGTCTTCGGGCAACACCACTCATGTCGTCTCTTGTAAACCTCTCCAGGGTGTCGGAGCCTTGGATGGTAGCCAGGACCAGGTCATGGACCCAAAGCAAGATCCCAGTTATCAGAAGTCAGAGCTAAATTTAGGATGCAACTGTGAAAATGAATACTCAGCAGGGTCTGTGAAGTAGGGGGTGAATAATTATCTGGCAAATGTGATTAATGTAGACAGGCCATGCCGATAATTTGTCCAGTTCTCAACCAAACAGCCCCTTATCCTGCCCTGATATTTTTCTTCCCCAAACCATCTTGGTCCTCACCCCTGGGATTCTTTTCATACGTTTTGCCCTTTATTGCATGGGGTTTTCTTTTGTGGGAATTATTAAATGTTTGCTTTGACTCCACTCTTTCTTTAGACCACAGATTGCAAACTGGTGACCTTGGGATGTTATTCAGCCCTCAGAATGTTCCGTTTGGCCTGCATAGGTTAAAAAAAAAAAAAGGAGCTTTCATTAGAAAATCTGGAGATTTCACAACACAAAAATTTAGATTCCTACCTCATTTTGAAAAAATAAGAAGATGGAGCCACTCAGGGCCCAGGTTCCCCCAGGGCCACACAGGTAGCTGCTGCCCCTTCCCTGGTTTCTTCCTGTCCCACCATGCCCACCACAAAGTTCCAGCATTAACTGGAACTAGTTAGAAATGCAAATTCACAGGCCCTACCCCAGACCTACTAATACAGAATCTCTGGGGAGGAAGGAGTGGCCTAGAAATTTGTCTTTTAACAAGCCCTCCAGGTGATTCAGATCCAGGCTCAAGTTTGAGAACCACATGTATACATAGATGCCTGAACGAGACTCAGCAATCATGGGTTTTTGCTTCAGCTTTGGCATTAGACTCTAGTTAAAACTTGATCTCATTCATTCATCCGTTCAGCCAGGCATTTAATGCACAGATTTATGGAGCACTTCTACGCAGCAAGCACTGTGTTAGTTGCTGATGGTATAGAGGTGACCTGGACAGACAGTGCCTTGCTTTCACAGAGCATGTAGTCCAGTGAGGGTTAGAGACAGACATTTCAGTTTTGTCACCTGCACCTGTTACCGATGTTGGACTGGATCAGCAGTTTTCAAGCCGAGTTTTGTGGAGTCCCACGGCTCTGAGGAAGGGTCTCAAGCTCTGGAGTGTAGGGGATAGAGAAGGAGGCTAAGGGATGGGGCTTTCTCTCCTCCTTTGGATTAACCAGAGCCTGTTTTTATCTCTTTTATATTTTAGAGTTCCAAATAAGACTGCATTGGAGGAATAAGAGTTCTGCTGTTAAAACAGTTTGCATGCTACTAGACTAGGCAATCTTTTAAGTACCTTCAGATCTAAAATGCTAAGAAACACAACGGGGCACTAGCAAACATTTTTTTCTTTTAGGTGAAAAGGGCAGGGAGAAACATCTTAAAAAACCCATCCTATATCACATTCATTAGGATGGTTATTATAGAAAAACAACAGAAAACTGTAAATGTTGGTGAGGATGTGCAGAAATTGGAACCTTTGTGCATCGCTGGTAGGAATGTAAAATGGTATAGCCACTGTGGAAAACAGTATGATGGTTCCTCAAAAATTAAACACAATTACCATGTGATCCAGCATTCCACTTCTGGGATAATTCAAATTTCAAATAATTGAAAGCAGGGACTCAAACAGATATTTGTACACCAATGTTCATAGCAGCATTCTTCACAATAGCCAAAGGTGGAAGCAACTCAAATGTCCATTGATGGATGAATGGATAAACAAAATGTGGTATATACATACAGTGGAATATTATTCAGCTTTAAAAAGGTAGGAAATTCTGACACATGCTACAACATGGATGAAGCTTGAGGACGTTAGGCTACGTGAAATAAGCCACAAAAGGAAAAATATTGCAAGATTCCACTTAGGTGAGGTACCTAGAGTAGTCAAATTCATAGAGAGAGCAGAGTAGAGGTTATGAGGGGCTGGGGGAGGGAGGAATGGGAGTTATCTTTAACGGGTACAGAGTTTCAGTTTGAAATGATGAAAAAGTTCTGGAGATGGATGGTGGTGATGGTTGCACAGCACTGTGAATGTGCTTAAAGCCACTGACTTGTACACTTTAAAATGGTTAAGATGGTAAAATCTATGTATGTTTTTTCCACAATAAAAAGAAACCCATCCTACAATTTGCCTACAAAAGCCAGTCTTCCTTTGCTGGCCCCCCCACCCCCACCCCTCTCCCCATTTCACTTTGTCTCCTTTCAAGCATTTTGTTGCTGTTGTTTCGAATCACTTACCACTGGAAAAGTCAGTGCAGATGAAATAACCTCATTCACTGGGTGGATGTGACGAAATACTCCAGACAGCAGCTAAGAATTGCAGCTGGTGTGGGTCAACCAGAAAAGGTCTATGTACTGCCCAAGTTGGTGCTGCTGAGCTTGAGGGGAAGATGGTACGATCTGAAAGACAAAATACTGAGGAAAATATTGTAAACACCCCCAGAAGATCCAGACAATTATAATCTTCCAGAACCACAGGTATTTTCTCATACCTGGCAGAAAGAATTCCTTTCTGGCTTGGTAATCTCAGCTGCATGGTGGTTTGAATACTTTGCCCCAGTGGTCCTCACACTGCAGTGTGCATCAAGCTTATCTGGAGGGCTTTGTTAAAACACAGATCACTGGGGCCCTACACCCAAAGTTTCTGCTTCAGTAGGTCCAAGGTGGGATCTAAGAATTTGTATGTCCAGGCGATGCTAATGTCTGTCTGGGACCACACTTTGAGAACCACTGCTTTAGGAAGCTTAGTTCACAGCTGAGAAGGAATAAAACATAGGTGGGAGGGAGAAGCCCATATGGAGGATGATGGATGTGCCCAGTGCAACGGGGGCAGGTAAGGATGGAATCTGCTCAACCTGGATTACAATGTCGTTTCTCTTACCATTGCTGTGATTTGGGGGCAAGTAACTTCATTTCCTCATCTTTAAAATGCAGAACTTTTGTGAGGATTAGAAGCTCAGTGTGTGTGATTCCTGGCACCATGCTCACTTACAGGTGTCCACCATTTTGTTATGTACCCTAGTGGAGAGCTTTGGGGACAATATGAGCAGATTGAGGGTCTGATGGCAGGGGCACCCAGAAGGAGAAAGGGAACGTTGGAACAGGCCAGGGAGAGGGAAACAGAAACCAAACGCACAGATCTGTATGGGCCTGGCTTTGTTCCAAGCTCACTAGGTGGAAGCGCCAGAAAAGCTGGCAATTGGACTCTTAAAGATGTCCATCTAACCACAAATGAGTCCCATTTGCTCTAAATCATTTTTAACGCTTCAGCTGGCTAGAGCGCACCATGAGTCCTTCACAAGGGTGCTGAAATCCAGAGACTTTCCTAAAGGCCCCAGAGGTACAACCTCTCAGACCCGAGGTGCTCTCAGCTGATTGAACATGATGGGAGCTGTGTTATAGTATGTCACCGGGTCCCCTGTCATTCACCCAGCCACCATCTCTTTAATCACCACTGGTCAGTGTCACTGTCATGAAGAATTAGTACATGTCATTGGCTGGTACGGACACATTAAGGGGCAAGTCCAAGGTCCCTTCCCTTGTCTGGTTTCCCAAGGAAAGCTGAACGCCAACCTCAGGCCTGTGTTGACACAGAGTCTGGTGAAATACGTTTTCATCAGGGCTATACAACAGGCTTCCGGGTGGGATTTGGGAGCCACCTGGCTGACAGTGCCTTATTCTGCTCCACATCCATGGCAGTGAGGGGACATGCTGACAGATCACAGACAACGCTGGTGACTGACAAGGCGGTGCAGATGTCACCAGCAAGTTCTCAAAGAGAAGAAATGCTCGCAGGTATTAGATCGCTATCAGTGTGTTAAGACATTTATTTTTAGTATTTTCTCTAAGGAAAGAAAATGTGGACGGCAACAACTACATTACAACAGAATCCAACCATTTAGAGCTTGAAGTCTCAAAGCCAAGGTCAATTTTACTGGGGGAAGGAAAATAAATAGCTCTGCCCCTGGGTATGGCACCCACCCCAGATGCCTCCTTTCTGTGGGTTTAACCTGTTTGCACTGGAGAATCCAAGGAAATTGGCCGTGGGGGATGCAGTGCTGAGGAGGCCCACACAGAAGTCTGTTGGGGAACCTTCTGGTTTCAGTATTTGTGATGGGGCCATTGTTACAATGTGTCCTTGCAGAAAGCAGAAAGAAAGCAGTTTGGGAAACGCTTTTCTCCAGCTGCCGTTTCCCATACTGTATTTTGCAGGAAAGCAGCCTGCCAGATGTTACTAGAAGTGCCACGCAAAAGTGATTTGAAAAGTTTGGGAAACATTTCTCCCTAGACCTGCCACACCTGTGGTCAGCAAACTTGCTGCACAAGGTCAAGAAAGAAAAATTTCCAGGCTTCATTTAAAGAAAGGAAAAAGATACTTCAACTCAGGAAGTGCAAAATCTGAATTGTGCTGAAGTGTTCCTTCATTGCCCTCTCCCTGAGGCGGGAGAGGAGCCTTCGTTTTCTTCATTGGGCTGGTGACTTTCTTGCTCCTTCAGTCTGTTTTGTTTCACATGCCCAGCATTTGCAGTGCCACAGGGGCCCTCCCCAGAAGCAGCCTCTGTTCAGGACTCAACCCTGGGACAGCTACCCAGCCTTGGCTGGAGGTGACCCAGAGGAGGCAGAGCTGGCCAGCACGTGGCCAGCGAGGACTTTCTAGGACATGGTACAAGCCAGGGAATCAGTCTCATTCAGTTTAGTTTCTTGTTCCTGCAGGTTCATAAGGGAACAGATCATAAAGCTGGGTGACCATTGGTCACTTCTCTCTCTACGAGACTGTCAATTTCTTGAGACTTGCCTTATGCCTGGTACACGCTAAGTATGCTGGTTTACGCATACTTGAAAATAACGTATATTCTCTAGATGTTGGGCATAGTTGATATATATCCAGCTTGTTCATTAGGATGTTCAAATCTTCTACGTACTTGCTGATTTTTTGTCCCCTTGTTCTATTTGTTTCTGTGACAACTGTCCTAAAATCTTTATTATGATAGTGGATTTGACATTTTCTTTCTGTAACTGTCAATTTTTGCCTTGTATGATCTGAGACTATGTTATTACGATCACACGGTTCAGGATTGTTACATCTTCCTGGCAGAATTGTTCCTTTCGTCATTATGTAATGGCCACTTTTATTCCTGATGATGCTGTTTGCCTAAAGGTGCCGTGGACCTCTTCATTGTGCAAGGCACCTGCTCTCCCAGAAGCATCTTCTCCTTTGGGATTGGCAGCATCTGGACTTGCCACTTCCTGCTTTATGAAACTCCACTCTCCCTTGGCCCCTGATATTACATTCTCCTGGTTTTTTTTTTAGGCTGCTCTTTTTTAGGAAAAAAAATATGGACAGCGATGACAAAAATAACAAATGCTATCATTTAAATCCAAACCAAGCTGTTTCAATTTCCTTTGAAAATCAGCTCCCTCTGAATAAAATACCACCCCTCTCACTGTTCTTCATCTGCTAACTCCCGCTCATCCTCAGTTCTCAGTGTGGGCATCACCTCTTCCAGGAAGCCACCCACGAATACTCTCCCCCTCCCCCATCACGGCAGACAAACTGGTTGGGAGGCTCTCCTGTGTCCTTTCTGGCTTTGTGTGCAGCCCATCATCTCAGGTCCCTCACGTTCTGAATGACATCTCTTCACCTGTCTTGTGAATGTACCTGCAGGGCGGGAACCACATCAACTTCTCTGTTCTATCACACTCCTGGTCTGGCATAGCTGGCACTCTGTAAATGTAGTCGAACTCAACAGACAGCTTTTCCTAGTGCTTCCTTTTCCTCGCTTTGGGTAATTGTCAAAGTTCAGTCTGGTTTTCTCCTGAGCATCCTTCCCTCAAACCCCTCACACCTCTTTCACTTCAACTCACGCCTCTAGACTGATGACTTCCTATGTCTGTGCCTTGAATCCTGTCCTCTCTCTGAGCTCTACAGCACATCACAGAAGCTCCCACTTGGCAGTCAGCACCCAAATGCACACTGTCTCAAATAGCACACACGTTCATCCTCCTCAGACCTCTTCCTTCTCCCAGTGTCTTTATTTTTCCTGAAGGCTCTGCCATTTTTTTTTTTGGTGAGGAAGATTCGCCCTGAGCTAACATCTGTACCAACTTCCTGTATTTTGCATGTGGGTCGCTGCCACAGCATGACTTGATGAGCGATGGAGGTCCGAGCCTGGGATCTGAACCTGCAAACCTGGGCCCCTGAACCCAACCACTATGCCACCAGGCTGGCCTGGCTCTGCCATTTTTGAAGCCATTCATTCTCATTTTTAGCAGTCTCCTTATCTTAACCCACGTCCAACCATGCACTAAGCTCTGCTGCTTTTCCCCTTTAAATCTTATTTTTGTCTGTCCCTCCTTCTCAGGTCTTACTGCCCTGCCCCTGCCCCAGGCATTCATCCTTTGTGCCTGGAATATGCACCACCTGACCCGAGCCCCTCTCTCCAGGCTGCTTTCACGGGCCCCATTTCCAGCAGCGTCGCCTCCTAACCTCCCTCTCAACCTCCTTTTCACTTCTCCCTTGTGCTGCTTTCTGCCGGTCAGGCTGGTTTTCCTGCCAGCTGGAACCTTCATTTCCTCCTCTGTGTTTCTTCCTTTACCTGGACTCCCTTGTCACATCTCTCCATCGTGGCAAATTAAACTATTTGATGAGTGTGGACATTGACCAATCATAACGGACAACAATCTGTCAGGATGCAGCGTAGACCAATCAGAATAGACGTCAGCTATAAACAAAGAGCGCTGCTCAGTATGGGCTCTGCTGCCTCCTAGACGAAATCTACTCCACTTTCAAGGTCCCGTCCAATCTTACCAGTGATGTGGATCCACCCTGCCTGCTTGGGCTTCACTCTCTCTCCTCTGAATTCTTCCTGCCGCCGTCGTCTGAGTCACACTCCTCATGTATAATTAGAGAGAGGTCTTTGCTGTTCACCAGAGCTTCATATGAGCTCTTCTTTTACTTCCTCGAATAGACTAAGAGCTCATGGGGGCAGAGACCACGCTTGACATCAATGAGTCTCAAATTGTGGTACCTGAAACAGCAGGATCAGAGTCACCCGGGAATTTAGAAATGCAAATTCACAGGCCTGACCCCAGACATATTGAATCAGAAGCTCTAGGAGTGGGGTCCAGTAATCTGTGTTTTAACAATCGCCCTCCAGGTCATTCTGTTGCACATTTAAGTTTGAGAACCACCTCCTTACATAATGTGGGAAAACTGAGTGCAAGTCTTCATGGCAAGATCTCAATAAAGACTTACCTTGCTAATTAAATGTTTATTCCCTCTTTGCATCCTCCATGGTGCGTGGTATTGATTATGTGTAGCATGGACACTTGGATTTGGATTCAAAAAACATTCAGTAATTACTTGGTATATGACAGATTCGGGGCTAGGAACATTTATTTGGGTTTATAATTTTACTCTTAGAATAATCTTGTTTGGATCATGGAATGGAGTGAATGTCAGGATCAGAGTCACCTGGGAATTTAGAAATGCAAATTCACAGGCCCCACCCCAGACATACTGAATCAGAAACTCTGAGGAGTGGGGTCCAGTAATCTGTGTTTTAACAATCACCGTTCATTTAGTAACCACTTGGTATATGACAGATTCGAGGCTAGGAACATTTATGTAGGTTTATAATTTTATGCTTACAGAAATCTTGTTTGGTAGATGCAAGGAACTAAATGCTGTGTTCCCTTCAAATTCATATGTTGAACTCCTAACCCCTAAGATGATGGTATTAAGAGGCGGGGCCTTTGGGAGGTCATTAGGTCATGAGGCTAGAGCCCTCTTGAATGGGATTAGTGCCCTTATAAAAGGGACCCCAGAGAGTCTCTCACTCTCTTTCTGCCCTGTGAGGATACAACGAGAAGTCAGCAGTCTGCAACTGGGAAGAGGGCTCTCACCAGAACCTGACCATGGTGGCATCTTGATCTAGAACTTGCAGCCTCCAGAACTGTGAGAAATAAATTTTTATTGTTTATAAGCCACCCAGTCTGTGGTATTCTGTTATAGCAGCCTGAATAGACGAAGACAGTAGATATCATGACTCCCATTTAACAGATAAGGAAACTGAAATCCAGAGAGGTTACAAGCCTGGCTGAAGTTGGCACAGGTAGTAAGTGGCAGGGCTGGTATCTGAACCAAGTTCTCCTAACCTGAAGTTCAGTGCTCTTTATTTAATACGTTCTTATTATTTGGGTTATTTGGGGATGTGCCTTGCTGTGGCCATGGTGATGACTTCCATGTTCCTAGGAATGCTGCTGATGTCTAATAACAGTTTGGAAGGTGTAATTTGAGCTCTGTTCTAGGGGAGGATTTAAACAAACTACTATTATTCATCAACTGACATTTTAATATCTCTGAAATTAGGATGCATTTTATAATCAATAGCATGTCATGGTTTAATGAGGTCTTATAATCAATAGTGTCTTAGACGCAGTGAAATTTAGTAGAAAATGTGTGATCCTTTCCATCTTGGATAAAATTGAGTGTGTGTGTGTGTGAGCAAGGATGTGTGAGTGTGTGTGAGAGTGTGTGTGTGTATCCACCCTCTCTGGTATTTACTTGTAACAAACATAACTGCTTAACACTGAACTCGGTTCACAGGGGCAAAAAAGTTGTGAAATATTATGGGCCCTTAAGATTCTCCTTGGACAAATAAGAGACACTTTTAGAAGAGGAGAAAGGGTAATAATCTACATTCTCCACTTCCCAAAGGGATAGCGCAGAGCCAACGTTCTCAATTCCATTGTCTACTCCTCAAGAATTTCAAAATATACAAGGAAAAATGTGAAGTCGGCTTCGCCTTTCCAAATGGTGGCTTGGATCTCACCATGCCTAGTCAATATTTAGAAAAATAACGTTTGTTTAGCTAGAACTTAAAATAGCAGCTCTGATGATTGTTATACGTTTACCACTTTGGTTATTGCTCTTTTGAGGCAAGCACATAATTCTGCACAGCGCGTTTGCAAGAGCAGAAAGGAGAAAGGGCCCGTTTGAAGCTCAGTCATCCCCCACTACACACAGGCCCCCACAAAGAAAGAAGTGCATGGCTTTCTGCGTAGCTGTCTTGGTTTGGGAAAACATGTTATTAGCCACAGCATGTGCAAATCTTCCAGCATTTTCTGACCAAGGTTAGAAAAGATGGTAAACGGGGTTTATTCTGAAATGAGGGTTTGGGTTGGAATGCATAATGCCAAACACATCATTCTCATTTGTAGACACTATCAATAGTTCACTTGCCTGCTGATTTGCACACAAACCCTAGCATTCGGGCAGCACAGACAGAGCAAGACCCCCACCTCCTATTTCATTATTACATTACACCTCCCCTTCACTGACATTATTGTTATTATTATTACTATTATTTTTGCTGAGGAAGATTGGCTCTGAGCTAACATCTGTGCCCATCTTCCTTTATTTTGTATATGGGATGCCACCACAGCATGGCTTGATGAGTGGTGCATAGGTCTGTGCCTGGGATCTGAACCTGCAAACCCCGGGCGGCTGAAGCGGAGCACGTGAACATAACCACTATGCCACACTGGTCACTGGCCCCCACTGACCTTGTTTTTTAACCAAGCTGGACTAGTTGGGATCACCTAGCTATGCCCTACCTTTTCCTGCCTTTATGGTTGCAAGAAAATTTCAAATCTCCTGTTATTAAAATTCTATCTATCCTTCAATGTCCTTGTTCAGGGTGTCACCTTTCTCACAAAGCCTTTCCTGTTTTCTCCAACCAATCTAATCTATCTTTTGATCTTATCTAACTTCTTTTTTGCCTGATATTTATATTTTGCCACTTTCTTATTAAACTTCCCATAATAGTGCAGTGCTTCCTAAGGTATGGTCGGTGCCACTCATGTTAGAGCCTTCTGGATCCCATTCCAAACCTACTGAACCAAGATCTGCAGGGTGGTCCCCAGGATGGGGCTCAGGAATATGCATGTTTTATAAGCTTTCTAGGGATTCTGTGCCCACTGAGTTTTGAGGATCACTGCTGTGGTGGAAAGGGCTACCCTGCCTTTTTTGTAAATTGTAGAAAATTTCATGCATATTCAAAGGCAGAGGGGATGAAACAATGTATCTTCATGAACCTCCTGCTCAGGAGTAACGATGATCAAAAAAAGGCTAATCAAGCTTCACCTACACCCTCTCCCACTTTACCCAAACTCCCTTGGATTATTTTAAGAAAATCTCAGTTATTAGATCATTTCATCTATAAATGTTTCTTAATGCGATCTAAAAGACAAGGACTATTTTATTTTAAATCATAACCACAACAGCATTACCGCTTCTGAAAAATCCCTAATTCCTTGCTATGGTAGGTAGAATAATGCCCGCCTTCCCCAAGATGTCCATAGCCGAATCCCAGGAAACTGAATACACGGCAAAAAGGACTTTGCAGATATAATTAAGGTTAGGGACCTAAAGGTAGGGAGATTATTCTGGATTATTTGGGTGGGCCCAATCTAATCATATGAGCCCTTAAAAGCAGACGACTCTCTCCAGCCGGAAGAAGAGGATGGCAGAAGAGAGATGCAGCAGAAGGAGAATTTAGAGAGATTTGGAGTGTGAGAAGAGTTTGACAAGTTGTTCCTGGCTCTGAGATCGAGAGACCATGAGCAAGGACCAGAGAGAGGTCTCTAAGAGCTAAGGATGGTCTCTGGTTATTGGCTAACAGGAAATGGAGATCTTAGTCCTACAGCTCAAGAAACCTGATTCAGTCAACAACTTGGATAGCCTGAAACTGGACTCTTCCCCAGAGCCTCCAGAAAGGAACACAACCCTGCTGACACCTTGATTTTGACCTTGTGAGACTCCAAGCCGTCCAGCTGAGCCACGCTGTACCTGGACTTCTGACCTACAGAATTGTGAGATAACAAACGGGTGCTGATTTCAGCTGCTAAATTTGCGGTAACTTGTTATGGTGGCTATAGAAAACTAATATGCTTGATATCATCAAATATCCAGTCAGTATTCAAATTCCCCCTATTGTTTAAAGAACGCTTTTACAGGAGTTAGTTTGTTTGCACTGGGTTCTAAGCAAGGTCTCCACATTTCATTTGGTTTATATGTTTCTTAAGTCTCTTTTAGTCCATAAATACTTCCTTCCTCTTTTTTCCCCCTAGAAATTTATTTGTGGAAGAAACCAGGTTGTTTTGAAATGAAGAATTTCTTGTATTTTGGATTTTCCCATTTGTGAACCTGTGGTGTAGTTTAACATGTTCCTCTATCCCCTGTATTTTTCTGTAAGCTGGTGGTGGATGTAATGGCTTAGTCAGATTCAGGCCCGATTTCTTGACCACAGGAGGTGTGTGCACCTTCCTGCTGTGTCACGTTGGGAGGCACCTTGTGACTGGTTTTCTCTTCTCTGTGATGATGTGGTTGATGCATCCAATGTATAGTTCCCCCTCAGGTTTTTTACCTAATGATTTTCTCAGTTGTTGATGATTATTGCCTAGAACTATTTCTTTCTTTTTTTTTTTTTATTAAATAGGTTTTATTAATCTTACTTGATAAATACATAGAATGTTAAGTAATTTTTATAGTGGAGCTTGCTGAGGCGGTGGCAGGGGACACACTTCACTTCTTGCTTGCCTTTACTGCCGACTTGGTGATCTTGCCGGCCATAGATGACTTCTTATCCACTGCCTTGATGACTCCAACAGCCACTGTTTGTCTCATGTCCCGCACAGCAAAACGGCCTAGGGGTGGGTACTTGGAAAAGGTCTCCACACACATGGCCTTGGTGGGGACCAACTGCACAATGGCCGCGTCGCCTGACTTCAGGGCCTTGGGGTTGTCCTCCAGCTTCTTGCCCGAGCGCCTGTCAACCTTTTCCCTCAGCTCAGCAAACTTGCAGGCGATGTGGGCTGTGTGGCAGTCCAGCACTGGGGTATAGCCTGCGTGGATGTGCCCAGGGTGGTTCAAGACAATCACTTGTGACACAAAGCTGCCAGCCTCTACGGGGGGGTCGTTCTTGCTGTCTCCAGCCACATTTCCACGACGAATGTCCTTCACAGACACATTCTTTACGTTGAAGCCCACGTTGTCGCCAGGCAGGGCCTCAGGCAGGGCTTCATGGTGCATCTCCACAGACTTGACCTCGGTGGTGAGGTTGGTGTGGGCAAAGGTGACCACCATCCCAGGTTTCAGGAAGCCGGTCTCTACACGGCCCACAGGCACAGTGCCAATGCCTCCAATCTTGTACACGTCTTGCAGAGGCAGCCTCAGAGGCTTGTTGACCGGGCGGGTGGGCGGGAGGATGGAGTCCAGAGCTTCCAGCAGAGTCACCCCGGTGGCGTTTCCCTCCTTCCTCTCCACCTTCCAGCCCTTGAACCAGGGCATGTTGGTGCTGGGCTCCAGCATGTTGTCGCCGTGCCAGCCTGAGATGGGCACGAAGGCCACGGCAGCCGGGTTGTAGCCGATCTTCTTGATGTAGGCGCTCACTTCCTTGGTGATCTCCTGGAAGCGCGCGGCGCTGTAGGCCGGCTCGGTTGAGTCCATCTTGTTGACCGCCACCAAGAGCTCCTTCACGCCCAGCGTGTAGGCCAGCAGCGCGTGCTCCCGGGTCTGCCCGTTCTTGGAGATGCCCGCCTCAAACTCGCCCACGCCGCCTGCCACGATGAGCATGGCGCAATCGGCCTGGGAAGTGCCAGTGATCATGTTCTTGATAAAGTCCCTGTGGCCTGGGGCATCGATGATGGTGATGTAGTATTTGCTGGTCTCAAACTTCCACAAGGAGATGTCTATGGTGATGCCACGCTCTCTCTCTGCCTTCAGCTTGTCCAGCACCCAGGCATACTTAAAGGAGCCCTTACCCATCTCTGCTGCCTCCTTCTCAAATTTCTCGATGGTTCTCTTGTCAATGCCCCCACACTTGTAGATCAGATGCCCGGTGGTAGTGGACTTGCCAGAGTCCACGTGGCCAATGATGACGATATTGATATGGGTCTTCTCTCTGCCCATGGTGGTGGGTTCTCTAGAGTCACTGCTCTAAAGAAAGAAACAAACTTGAGCCAGAGATCAGCAGGAGCTGCAGCAGCTGTAAAGCTAGAACTATTTCTTCATTAGCGGTTGCAGAATGGCAGTATTCTAAATTGATCATTCTTTTTCTCTTATTAGCTGGAATCTCCTAAAATGCACCAATATTTGGGTAATCCAAGGCCCAGTTCATACAAGAAAGTCAGGATAGCTGCTTGACTCTGAAAAGGCTTTGTAGACAGACAGGTCTGGGTTCTAATCCTGCATCTGCTATGTAGTGGCTAGTTTGCCTTGAGCAAATTATTGTACACCTTTGAGCCTCAGATTCCTTATTATAAAACGGAGATGGCATTGCAGGGTTGTTACAAGAGTTCAATAAATGAACTTATGGAAAAGCACGATGCCTGCTACAGAGTAAGCACTCATCAAATATCTGCAATACAATCAAGTCCCGGGATTGGGTACCCGTGGGGGTCTCCAAGGAACGCAGTTTCCACCTGCTGTTGGAGCCCGCTCTGGAATACTGCATCTGGCTGCTCCAGGGGGCTTTGCTTCTGGTGTGTTTGCTACTCTAAGGGCTGACCGTCCTCCCTGGCCTCCTCAAGACCCTTTCATAGCCCCTCAGAGCTGCAGCTGTGGCTATGACAGGCTCACCCCAGCTTCTCAGGGGCAGCCCCAAGGCTTCTCGTGGATGTCTCCCCAGGGCTTGCGGTTTGCGGTTGGGTTTATGTTTCATTGCAAGCATTTTCAGCAGGGAGCAGTGGGGAGAAGTGCAGGTGGCGGGGTTAGGAGAGGGTGGCCTGATTCTCCTCCCAACTCAGCTATTAAGTGGCTGTATGGCAAACCACTGGAGCGCAGCTGGGAACCCGGGGAGGTCTCTGAGGCCCCTTCCAGATCTAACCCTTCCTCATGGAGTGCAGCAAGCTCAGCGAGCAGGGCCAGGAGGGTTTCGCCTGCTTCTGTGACTTCCTACAGCCTGTACCGGTAGAATGTTCTACAGTCTCGGGACTCCCAACAAAAGTTGTCGTCCCTCCAGCCTGGCTGAGCTGAGTGACCGTCTCTTTAACTGGCTGTGACCCTCTCAGGCCTCTTCTGCATAATCAGAATAAATTGGAGGCTAAAATATTTGTCCAGGCAATTCTGATCAAAAACACCCCTTGCTTTGATCTTTCAGTCAAAACAAGGTATTCTCCCTGAATTCTGACGATATTAGCCTTGAGCCACTTGTTCAGCTGGGCAGGCAGGATTCTTAGGGCTCATTAAGGCCCTTTCTCAGCCGCTCAGCCCTGACCAGACCCAGGGCTTTGTGCTTTGCCCTTGTAATGTAAATAGTTATTGGCAAGTGTGGGGTTTGGCCTGGAAACTCAGTCTTCAGTAGTGCCAAACTGCTACCTGCCTTTGGCCTGCACAATGAGATTCAGGAGTCTAGTTGAGCACCCCCACAGAGGGGTAGCTGGAGAGTGGGGGCGCCAAAGAGAAGGGCAGACACCTGAGTGATAACACTCTTTTGTGGAGATTATGGGGATCAAGCAATCTTTCTTTCCATTTTCCTGCAAAGAAAATTGGCTTAGGAGTTGCAACAATTAGGCCTGTTAGGTAAATGATTGGTCTCAGCTGGTTGTGCTAACCATGGGAGGGCTACCTTCCTCCCTGCCCTTTTGGGGGGCCTAAGTAGGGAATCCTTCAAAATTGTAAAATGGAGAGTATGGGCACATGTTAATCTTTCCTTCTTCTACCACAGGGCAGTGAAAAAGCATTGAAGACTGATTAATTGATATTTATTATGAGTGTTATTTTTTAGACAATGTCATTTGTTGTCTCAGAGTGGAGAGGACATCTATTGTATTTTGTCTGCCAAGAATCCTTGCATTTGGACTGGTTGCATGGTCTTGCAATGCATGGGGCTGCTAATTACCGCAACCACGTCCACCCCACCCTTATTCTAGCCATGAGAGTGCTCACATGACCCAGGCAGGCCAACTGTAGTTATCGCATCCCCTGAGCCCGTGATTGGTCCCGAGATGGTCCCATCCAGGCCTATCAGAGCCCTTCGGTGGGTTTCTGAGGCTTTGAATTTCCGTGGGATGCTGAGATGACTTGATATAAGCTCGAGCTATCTGCAGCCATGCTCCTTTCCCCATTATTCCCACCATATGGAGGATGCCATCTGCAGTAGGAGCAATCAGTACTCAGAAGTTGAACCAAAATATGAAAATGCATCACTGAAACTGGCTTTACCAATGAACTCCCTAGTCACACGAGATGAGTTTGTTGAGTTTATATCACTTACAAACAATGAGTTTTGACTCAGGCAGAGATTATAAATCCAGACCTGGTTTCAAATTCCAGTCCGCCCCTCACTTTCTAACTGTGTGAACTCTGCAACTTGCTTAACTTCTTTGAACCTGTTTCCTTATCTGTAAATGGGTAAAATGATATCTATCTCACAGGATTATTATAAAGATTGAATGAAATAATATATATTAAGTGCTCAGTTTAGCAGCTGGCACACAGTAGGCATTCAAGAAATATTTATTGAGTACCTAAAGTAATATTTGTTGAATTAATCTAAGGAATGTTTTAATTCTTAGACTAATGTTTGCTTCTCAAAGTAGGTCACGGGTACTATTGGAGGTGCATGGTGGTGGGCTATGGGGACCAGCAACCACAGAATAAATAAACAGGAAGCTCGTCTTAAAGCATCAATTAAATTAACTAATTCAACATACTTTTATGTTAAAAGAAAATGGATATATTATGGGGTAGAATATAAAAGTCATATTACTCTTTAAGATAAAAGACAAGGATTCAAAGGAACTCCTTGCACGTAGAATGAACGCTGTCCTTTTCCATTGAGCGGGTTCTGATGACAGGGTGTGCAACACACTAAAGAGGAACAGTGGGCCTGGGAGCTGGAGGTAGTGGCTCCAGCCTGCCTCTGTGACTCACTGTGCCTCTGTGAGACCTGGGAAAGCCATTTAGCCTCACTCATTCTTTTTTTCTCATCCAAAAAGTGAGTTTGGATTTGTCCTCAAATTTTTTCTTAAGAGTCTAACATTCCATCTTTGCCCAGTGAGTTAGTGAATTCCTTGTCTGTACAAGTGTTAAAAAGGGGACTGATCATATTACTTTATTAATTATAGGGTTTAACTAGTTTAAATTTAGGTGCAATTCTATGACTCTACTCTGAACCTCAGTGCTGTATAGTGCAATAATTTATGATTGGGAAGGACATTTTCTAGAAGGATGGTACACCTGGATTTTTATAGTAGGAGTTGACTAGTATTCATTCAGTGTTGATTTTAATACAAATCATATTTATCATAATGTATATATATCATACTATATAATTAATACTATATCATAAAATCAATAATCAAATAATGATTCTAACATTTTAATATTTATCATTTGGGTATATGGAAATGTGTTTAAAGCCAAAAGAAAGTTGGCCAAGCATAAACCCAAGCAGGGCAGCCTTCTGGGCATTTGTAGGGAGAAAATGAGGGTTTTCTTAAACATACAAGGTCAGTATAAAGCTTTGCTTTGCCTAGCAGAGTTGGAAGAGGGCTGTGACAGAGATATTTAATGCTTTCTGAGTAGCCACAGGTTCTCCATACTTCCCAGCCTTCCTGAGGGTGGGCAGGGCCACATGTCAAGTTCTAGCCAGTTGACTGTGAGTGGGAGTGGCATGTGTCACTTCCAAGATAAGGTGGGAAAAAGCTCCTGAGAGACCCCCTAGCTCTCTTGTGTCCCTGTCACTGAGACTGTGGAACTTGTGTTTTGGGATGGTGGAGCCACCAGATGGAAGCCACCAGAATTTTTGAGATGCTGCTAAAGGATGCTGCCAGACCCATGGGCCAGGCTGACTTTGAAATAAGCTATTGTATTAAGTTATTGAGATTTTGGGGTTGGTTATTACCAAGCATAACTTAGCCTATCCTGTCTGATTCATGGGCTGATGTTTATAGTTACTCTTTCTGGGCACAGATAGAACAGTCGACTCACTAGCTGCAAACAGCTAGAACCAAGAAAAAAGAAAAGCTGAATTTGTGATTTCTACTTGACCTTCCCCCAAGTCTACATAAAAAGAATTCTTTCCACCTTCCTTTTCTTTACCTTTCATTGCTTTTCTGCTCCACCTCCCAATATTTATGTATGTAAATCTTGAAGCAAGTTTTCATGATTAATAATTTGTTCATATGTCAGTCTTCCTCACTAGTCTGTGAGCTTCTTAAGAGCGCTGTGTTCCCTTGAGTATCTGGCACATAACAGGTCCTCAGTAATTGTCTGTTGAGTGAGTGAATGAATGAATGAAGCTTTACAAGAAAAAGAATCTAAAGGTTTTTCAAGCCAGTGTTGGGCTGGAAGATCAGACTCTAACTTCCACTGTGGGTTCTAGAGCAAGTCTCAAGTTGGTTCTTCCACAGCTGAGTGTGGTGTAACCCTTTGTGGGCTGAGGGCCCCACAACTCATCACATGACATCTTCTCAGCCTTCTCCAGTGGTGAGTTTGCTCTGATGTCCAAAATGTGCATGCAATTGACTTGACCAAGAAGAGAATTCCTCAGGCATGAACTCCCCCATTGCTCTTCTCCTCCCTATAGAAAAGCGGCCACACCTTCTTGTTTTAAGGCTGACTCATAACCCAAACTGTATACCCCACTCTTTCAAGCCTCCCTTGAGATCCCATTCCATCAATTTCCCCCTCTCCCTGGGGAGAGAAGAAGAAGAATTCTGGAATCTGGCAGCCCATATTTCAATACCCCTTTCCTTAATAATAGTGACAAGGAGTAGCATTTACCCATCACTTACTGAGTGACAGGCACTCCCATATGTTGTCTCATGTACCCCTCTCCACAAAGAAGAGCTACTGTGATATCCCATTTTATAGATGTAGAATCTCAGGCTTAGAGAGGGTAGGTGACTTTCCCAAGGTAACTCTCCTAGTAAGTGGCAGACCTGGGAGTGCCATTTAGGAATTTGAAACCAAATCCCAAATTCTTAGCCTTTGTGCCTATGGCCTTTTACAAATATCCTTGAATGGATCCCTACTCCCCACTTTGAGTTACTGCCCCCACAGCTCTCTTCTCCCTTTCCTCACCTAGCTCTGCCCCCACTCACCTTTCCATTGACTCCTGCCTGGCTCTGATCCCCTACTTCACTGAAATGGCTTTTTCCAAAGTCAGTGGCAGCCATGAATGGCCCATTTTCAGTCTTCATCTGCCTTGGTCTCTGTAATCCATCCACTCCTGCTTGAAACTCCCTATTGGCTTCTGGGACAATTAGCCCTCCCTCTTGGTGATTCTCCTACCCCCCTGACCTTGGGTTCCTCGGGCAGCTCTTCTCCCTCTTCTTGTCTCCCTAACTCTGGACAAGTCATGGAACGACAACCCCAGCCCTCCTCTCTTCTTTCTCTAGACCTCCCTGAATAAATTAACTCATGGCTTTCACTGCCACCCCTGAGTGTTTAACTAACTCCCCACCATCCAGGTGTCCCCTCACCCCTCAGCCACACCTTCCTAGTGGCCATCTTGAACCAAAGGACCCATAGAAACCTCAAACTTAGCATATGCCAGCTATATCTCATTTGTCTATGTGTGCATGTATTTTGTTATTTTTCATCCACCATTCCTACCCCGTTTCTGCATTTCCTCTCTCTCTGTGTATTCGTAGCACCATCTTCCACCCAGCCAGACTTGACTCCTTCCTCTCCTTTACCAAATACTTTTGGGTACTGAGTCCCATCAGATCCTCCTTGAAAATGTCTGTTAAATCTACCCTGTCTTCCCCATTCCCACTGCAAGGGCTTGGATCTAGGATGTGGCTGGAGCCTCTAAAGCCTTTTTAGAACAAGGTGGGCAAGTAAATAAACAACAAACACTAATATTTATATAAATAAGATTATGACTGGCCTCCTCTTTCTAGTTATTCTACCTGTGGAGTTCTCTTTCAAGATACTAATCCTGCTCAGAATGCTCAGTGAGCCTTTAGCAGGGAGTCTGGTGAACTTTTACACCTGCCCTGCCTCTACCTCTGATCTTTCCCCCTGCTCCCTGCTTTCACAGCTCTCAAAAAGGTAGGCCACGTCCTTATGCCCCTGGGCTCTCCTTCCTCTTTCCAGACCTCCTGCTCCAGGTAGCCACCTCTCTGAAACTTTCCCCAATTCCCCACCTGTTACTGGCTGTCTCCTCTGGGTCTTATAGAACACTGGGCACACATCTTATGGACCTTATTATAACTATATGGTAATTCTTAATTGTGTATATATCTCCCAAGTTGGACCACAAGATTTTCATGGGCAGGGACTGAACCTGATTCTCCTTATGCCTCCAGCATCTAGCACATTCTTGGGGAGGGAATGACTATATCAACATTTCTTGTGATCTAGTTTCTCCATTTTCTCTCTTAGTCTGTGCTCAAGTCTCCAAAGTGTCTTCTTCCAGAAAGCTACTCCTGGCACCTTCCCAATATTGCTCTGAAATTCTCTTTCAACTTTCCCATCCTAGATAACAGCTCCCCTCAACCTGACTCCATGTACCTCATCTCTTGCCCAGGTTGGTGCAGTAGCCTCCTGACTGCTCTCCTGGTGTCTTGTCCTCTTTCCATCTTCTCCACCCTGCAGCTAGGGGGCGTCTTAAAATGCAAACTTGATGATGCCACTCCTTGCCTAAAAGCCATTGATGGCTGCCTGAGCAATTAGGACAAGATCACAATCCTTTCCGTGGTGTTGCCCATCTCCTGGCCTCCTCTTGCACACTCCTCTTTGTGCCCTCTTTGCCTGGCCAGCTCTACTTCACAGCTCTCCCCATGGGAAGCCTGGGCGAGGCCTGCCCTCATCCCTGCCCCCCAACTGGATTCCTTGGACCTGTTTGATAAGCATTCTCTACTTCTCATTCAGAGGTTTATGCTAATTGAGATTTGAGTGATTACCTGTGCAAATGTTTGCTTGATGTCTGTTTCCTACTCTGGAGAGCAGAGGCTAAAGCTGTGTTACTCACTGTGCTATCCTCAGAGTCAGGCCCAAGGCTTGGCACATGCCAACATTTCAGCAAGTAGTTGCAGAGTCAGTAACTGTGAAAAGCTTTTCCACACAAGTCTAGAGGACCACTTCTCTCTTGTTGGGGCAGTTCTGGAACAGCAGGGCAAAGGCAAACCCCTTTGAGCTTCATAATAATAACATTAACAACAACAATAATAATACTCCTATTTTTTGAATGCTTAGCTCAGTGCTCAGAGTTTTCATGCTTTTATCCTCTCAATAAGTCTGTTACATAGGCACTACTACTACCCACATTTTATAGATGAAATAATTGGGGCATAGAGAGCTCAAGTTCACACAGCTATTTAGCAGTGGAGTTAATACTCTTAACTCCGATAAAAGCTACTCCTTCGTTCCTGGGCCTGGCTTCTGTGAGGCTTTCTACATGGTCCTCCCTCTATTTTCTTCAGAAGGAGGAGAGACCTTGTTGGGAGTGACAGAGAGAAGGCAAGTACCAGGCTGTGGTGTGGCAGTAGGAGGGACGGACGGGAGGGCCAGCCTTCTTGAGGGCCCAGAGCACTCAGGACTGTGCGGGATGCTCAGAGGGAGTAGTTTGGGAGAAGCGTGAGGCTTCACCCCCGTCATATCATTTACGAGTGTGTGAGATGGACTTAGAAGGCATTCAATATGATTTTTCATTATAAAGATTGTCTTTGGTGACTTGGAAAAAGGTTTAGTCCAGCACCGAACATGATTTTTCTTTTCTCCTAATTAATTTATTTTCTGCCAAAGAAATTGACTGTATCTCTTTAAGAAGCACCAACCCCAGAGCAAGGTGCCCCTGGAGGGAACCACGGGATCAATTTTTCAGCCAGGGACTATGCAGCTTGGCCATAGGATCTTAAGGCTTTTAATTTGCTTATACATAGAGTGGCTTGAGCTCTATACATCATCAAATCAATGCAAATCAGTTTACTTGAAGCTGGTTCAATTTTAAAAGAATTTCATTAACCAGCAATAAAAGGCCTGGTTTAATATAATTACTATAGGATCCCAAGCTCATCAGGAAGAATTCCTTTTCTATAATGATCTTAACATTTATATTATGGCATTTTCTAAGGGAAAAAAAAGGAAACCAAAAAGCATACTGGAGGAATATGCTGAAAATAATGCTTTTATTCTTACAGAATTCAGTGTTGGAACTGCCATTAAACAAACTTCCCAAATGGCAAGGACGTCGGGGAGGAAACATATTTATTTAAACATTCATATGTGGAAGTCTGTTGACACACACCTCTAGACACATGTTCGATGCATTATCTAATCCACACAGAACCGTAACCACTCAAAGGCGGAAGAGACCTTAGTGGCATTTAATACAATCGCTCAATTTTACAGAAGAAGAAACTGATGCCCAGAGACCATAAATAGCAATCAGAGGTCAGCCATCTGGTTAGTGGAGATGAGGGCCTGGAAATCTGGTCTTCGCTCTCCTCTCCATGACTCCTCACTCGTGGCTAAACCTGGAAGCCCTTGCCCGCCTCACAGCAGGTGATGAAATCACCTCCCTGGAAGTACTTTTAATAGAAAAGAAGGAAAATCTGAAATTTGCGACAACATGGATGAATCTTGAGGACATTATGCTAAGTGAAATAAGCCAATCACAGAAGGACAAATACTGCACAATTCCGCTTATATGGAGGTATCTCAAGAAGTCAAATTCATAGAATCTAAGAGTGGAATGGTGGTTACCAGAGGCTGGGAGGAGGGGGAAATGAGGAGTTGCTCATCAATGGGCATGAAATTTCAGTTAAGCAAGATGAATACGTTCTAGAGATCTGCTTACAACATTGTACTTATAGTTAACAGTACTGTATTATACACTGGAAGATTGTTAAGAGGAGAGATCTCATGTTAAGTGTTCTCACCACAGTAAAATAACGTTAACAATAAATTCTAAAGGTCCCTTTGGAAGTAAGGCATTTATATTTTCATATGGAGAAGCTGGCCATCACCTTTGGTGACTTGCAAAAAGGTTTCGTCCGGCACCAAATGTGGTTTTTCTTTTCTCCTAATTAATTTATTTTCTGCCAAAGAAATTGAATGTGTCCCTTTAAAAAGCACAATTCCCAAAGCAAGGTGCCCCTGGAGGGAAGTGTTAAGGAGGGAACTTCTACTCCGTCTCAACAAGATTTCGCCCCTGTGCCCACCCCCCATGCTAACTCCGTCTTCTACTGGAAGAGTGTGAATCTGATTTGTCAGAGACCTGAATCTTCTGGGCCCTGCTTCACTACTGGGTGGGGTTGGTGAGCCTCAAAGATCAGCACCTGCACCGTGCTCCCCCATGTCCTAGATCTTGCTCCCATGTAGGAAGCCCACTGCATTCCCTGGGGCAGGCCCAGCCACCTCTCCTAGTCTTCCTCCTCCGCTGATTGTCTAACATTGTGGATAAGGCAGCCTGGGCTCCACTCTCCAGCCCGTTCACCTTAGAGTTAGAGGACAGAGAATGGGAACCCCAGGAAGGACCTTGAGCCTGAGCATCAAGCTCTACTTCAGCTTTCACCAAAGAGCCCACATCAGGGGATATCAAGACGTCACCCAGGTACTCAGAAAGCCCTTCTTTTGTTTTCCATCTGGTTGGAAACTCAGGGAGGAGGAGGAGTGAGAAGCAGGGCAGAGTCCAACTATTCCTAGTTTTCTGACCTTAATCTAAGTTCACAATCTCTTATCCAAGTGCTGTGGGCCAGAAGTATTAGAGAATTCAGAGTTATTCTGTGGTCACTAGGCTAGGAAGTAGGTCCTAATATCTGGTCAAGGTTAAAAATTGGTGTGGCCTGAATGAAGTAGGGAACATTAAATTTATATCAGGACGATGTAGAATTTGACAAAATGTATGGACTTGCTCCTTTCAAATACTCCAATACTTCAATACAGAATCAGGTGGCTGAAGTCTTGGCCACTGATGGGCTGACGAGATTTGGGTGGGGGGCCTCCCAGGGCAGCCTGCACTAACCGCTGATGTTGCCTTTCCCGTGTTGTAGAGTGATGGTTACAACGAGCTGGGGAGGTGTTCTAATAGTGTAAATCCCTGCTTGCTGCTTACTGAAGTTGATGCTATAGGAGAGTCATCTAAGAGTCTATTGCTTGGTGCTCACCTTAAAGATGGAGTTATCTAATCAAGTGCAGTGCAGACACTGAATGAGCCCGGCCATTTTTACTGTTCGGTCACCCCACTATGGCGTGAGCTCCTCAAGGGCAAGGTGGTGGTATCTCATTCATCTTTGTACCCCAAGTTCCTTTGTTGAGCCTAGAACATAGAAGATGCTCAGTAAGTGCTTTCTGAAGGTGGGAATGAATGGATAAAGAGGATTGGTAATCTGCAGAGCAATTGCTCATAAATGTGTACTTGGAAAGTGCATGGGGCTCGTTGGTCTCTATTCGCCCCCCAGGCCTCCCCTCCATTCTTCTCTGCCCTGCTCAGCACCCCCTGGTTCTGACCCCTCCCTGCATCCCTAGGATCCCCTCCCCCTCTGGCGTCTGGTCAGGTTTGGCCAATGGGAATTACCAGTGGGAGACAGGAGGGTGGAGGAGAGTGAGGTCGCGGCGTTTCTTCCTGCTCCTTCCCTGTTTCACTGCCATGGTCTTGGGGCTCTGGCCTTCAACTCCTACCTGGGAGGCCCCTCCTCATCAGCTATCAGTAACAACATTTCTTTCCTTGCCCCTCCAGACCTGGGCTGATCATGGCTTCTTGCCCTTGCTAGTCCCTGGCTGCCTCAAAATCCATTTGGGTTCCTGTCGCCTTACCCACACCTCTTGAACTGAAACCCCCTAAGTGGAATTGTCTTTGCTGCCAGGGCCCTGACTGACATGCCTGAAAGCAGTTCTTCTAAGAGTGTCAACATGCATCAATAGCTTATCTATAGCAGTTAGTAGCAGGCTTTTAAAAAGAGAATGCAACCACCTGAAGGATAAATTGGGTCCTTTTAAATTATCTGGAAATTTTGGTAATTGTGTTTTACTGTTCACAGATGAAGAAAGGAAAGGGGTGTGCATTGTGCATCCA
The DNA here is from genome assembly GCF_057802395.1 of Ceratotherium simum simum. Classification (NCBI taxonomy): domain Eukaryota; kingdom Metazoa; phylum Chordata; class Mammalia; order Perissodactyla; family Rhinocerotidae; genus Ceratotherium; species Ceratotherium simum. Next base: position 66,503,731 of record NC_141900.1, on the reverse strand, counting down.
GCACAACAAGACTGAGGCAGCCACATGCCCATTTTACAGACGAGGAAAATGAAACTTTAAAGAGCCACTTGTCCTGTCTGGGTTGGCTCCCAGGCTCTGGCAGAGGCTGAGGCTGCATTCTGTCTGCCGCTTATAGTTTGTAAGTAGAAAGATAACCCAGTAGGACTTCTTTCCTGGAAAAGCCAGTTAGGCCACCAGAAGCAGATTTGGGGCTTCAGAGGTGGAATGCGTTTTTCTTGGACTCCACCGGACATTTCTGGCCATAGTAAATGTTCTGCTCTGGCAAGAGCTTCTCAAATTCTTGAGGTAAGAACAAATTTTCCCCAAAGCCACCAAGAGCCATGGAAGGAAATGGCCTCTCTTTTCTGCACAAACCCATTGGGATGGGTTTGGGATGCCAGCAGCATTTCGAAACAGGGGGGAGAAAGACGCCAGTGTCAGGGAGGTCAGCCCTGAGCAGTGGTGGAAGCCGCAGAAAACAGCCTGATTTAGAGCAGATGTGAGAGGCTGTGAGGAGCCGTCTGTCCTCAGCTCATTCAGCCTTTCTGTTGTGTCTGCCTCTGTTTGCTGCCTCAGCCCCCAGTGGCCTGGGCTAGCGCCACTCTATTTTTAGTTCACATTTCACCTTTCTGTCTGTGAGGTGCTTTTCCCAGCTTTGGAAAACACACTGCAGCCACCAGCTCAAGCACCGACCTCCTCACCTCCGCCAGCCCCCGTGACCTTGGGAGGGGAGAGGCTCCCACGTGGGACTAAGCAGGCCTCCTTGTGGGGGTCTCAGAGGAGGGCTCTCATGGTCTGTGAATTCTTCATGGTTTTATAGGGGGATCAGATGCCAAGAGACCGCAGGACACTTGGAGAACACAGGGTGAGGGCCCCTGGTTTGGAGAAGTGACACCCACTTTTGGTGGAGGAAGGCAACCTGAGGTTCTCGTGTCCCTCGTGCAGGGTCTGTATGGGTCCCCGAAAAGGGCAGCTTCCCCACATCTTCTTCATTCTTGGTGTTCTCAACCAGGAGAGGGGAGGGAAAAATATGTGTTAAATTTCTATTACTTGTAGTTACTATTGGTAACAATATTTATATGCTAATTAGGGAAAATTTTGAAAATATAGAAATGTAGAAGGAAGAAAAGGAATGCAACCCATTTGCTACCACCTAGAGACAATCGCTGTTAACACGTTAGTGTACTTACTTCTAATCTTTTTGAGTTACATGTATTTTTTACATAGTTATAGTCAGATGGTAAATACAAAATTGCACATAATAGTTGTTAAAAGCCTGTTTTTTTCCCCCTAGTTATAAAGGTAAAGGCATATTATGTATACAATTTAGAAAATATATTAAAAGTAAAAAAGAAAAGAAAGATTTCCAGTATCTTACCACCCATGGATAATCACTGTCAATTTATTGGCATATGTCCTGACAGCTTTTTTTCTATGCAGTTTAAATATAATCAAGATCATATTGCCCATTTAATTTTCAAGCACATTCAATAAAGGAAATCCACAGGTTCTAGAAGGAAGATGACGTGAATAGGGGCTTGATGAAACATATCTGTTCTTGATCATTATCAATTAGAAAGGTCAATGATTTAGTTAATTAAAAAAACAACTTTTAAAGATGCAAAATGACTTCAGTTCTTGAGGAATAAGCATTGATCATCTACTGTGTTACACAAAGCTACTTTTAAGCATGTGTTTGAACAGTTCTCCTGACAAAGTGTTCCAACTGTGTAAAATGTTTTAGTGTTGTTAACAAGTGATGGAACGGAACAGCATCCATGGTCGGTCATTGAAATGCACTAAGTTTCCTTCTGAACAAAGTGAAGAATGTGATGTCAGAAACACAACTCCTGTCAATGAAAAGGAGAGGGAACTTTTGCAGGGCCAAGTTCATGCCAGTTTTCAGAATCTACCTACAATGCATAATCCCAATGGCTGCCTGGGTCTGGTATCCAAAGGGAGTAAAGGAAAATTATTAAGTTGTTAATTCAGTTAATCTCTTTGTTAGTGTATGTCTTCAATGATTTTTCTCATTAAGGGTACATGGATGCTGTATAACTGGCATGTCTTTGGGCTGCCTTCTCCCATGAAAGACAGCTGGTCTGGGTCTTATATTCTTGAGTTATCACCTTTCACTTATCAGAATTTTGTAGAGAAACTTTACATTCTAGTGGCCTTCAGTATTGCAGAGCTGCCTGAGGCCAGCCTTATCTTTATTCCTTTGCATGTGACAGATGTTTGTAGGACTTTTTTCTTTATTTTCTTACTTTTTAAAATTTTCTTTATTACTAAAGTTAAAATATTTTTCCAAAAATATGTAAGTATGGTTCTACTTTCATTGATTTTAGACTAGAATGTGGTAACCTTTTCATTCTGAGTAATCAAACTCCCTGGTTGTCCCACGGAGTCTTTAAAAATTGCATTTGAATAAATATGTTGTAATCTTTTTTTTACCTCAAAGACACCTATAGTGTTATCTATTTTCTGTCCTCCATATTTCACACCCATTTTTTCATTTACATCTCTTTTCCTGATTGTCTGCATTCTGGGGGAATTTCTCAAGTTTGCCTTCCATATATTGGTTCTGTTTTTTGCAATGCCAATTCTACTCTCTGCTGCCTACGATGAGGAGTTTAATGCTATTATTGCATTTTTGGTTTCCATTCTTTTCTCTACTATCTTTCTCAACTCCCTTTTTAGTTATCATCTTGTTGTCTTTTTTCTCGGCCTATCTTTTCCTAATTTATTTTTCTATTTCATACAGATGAATATTTTCTTCTTACATCTAACTGAGGAGATCAAGCACTCACTGAAAAATTTCCTTTTGTTCAGATAGCAGATTCTTTTCAGAGGTATGTTCTTCCTCTTAGTGTTCAATATGATGTTTCCTTTTCCTTGGTCTCAAATATTTTTTCGTGGTTTTCCATAATGATCTATTTTTAAATGTACTCACCTTTAATCACAGAGAAATCTAGCCAGACTCGGTGTTTCACATCCAACATGTGGCGTGCATTTTCCGTGAGTTGGATTTCTGTTCCTTTGGGTGATGCTGGAGTCTCCTTACTTTACCAACATCCAGTGGGTAATTGATGTGCACACTTATCAGTCTAAATCCCAGTAGCTCTGTGATTCATAGGGGCTCGGCCACTGTCAGCCTTAGTTTGTGGTAGGACTGTCAATGTTCACCTCCTATATCCCCAGGGGATTCGGTAGAAATTAAGAGAGGCTTGTGATATGCTCTTGTTACAGAAAGTATTCAGGGCAGTAGAGCCTATTATGTGCTCAAGTCTCTGGGAGGTGGTGCATGTACATGACTTCACTGAGTTCTTCCAAGTTCCATTTGAAGTCAGTATGATTATCCCTTTTTTACAGGTAAAGAAATATATTTCACCTTAAGAAAAGATGAAGTATCAGGAAGGAATATCTAGCTTTATGACTTGTAGCAAAATTACAAACGAAATGTTTCATAACCCAAAAGATATATGCCAAAAAAGATCCAAACCTATCTTTCAATGATTTAGGTAGGTATAGGAAAATAAGATGTTTTCACCAATTAAGTATCTAGAAACATAGAAAAATGTACAAAATGAACTGTGGGCTAAGTAACATAACTCTTAAAGATGGTGAGATAGGAATTCCTTTTAATCTAGATTTACCAGAGCCCTTTGGTCCTTTAAAGAAAATTAAATTAGTGTAATGGAAAAAAAATTTAGAGTTCAAAGTCAGATCTATTGTGCAGATGCCTGGCCTTTCTAACGCACCGTCACGTGACAAATACTTTTTAAGGATGATGATGATGATGGTTAGAGTTTAGAGCCAGAGACTTGAGGGATATGTACATAATGTATAGTAGAAACTCTCAGCCACATGGCTCAGCACCAAGGGATGGGCCCTGATTCAAATGCTGGAAGATTCCGAGTTAGGCCCTATAACCTGACCTGCGAAGGAAAATCTAGGGACAGCCGAGCCAGCAGGAAGACTCAGCTAATGTGAGATAATGCACTCTGGGGCTTCTCCTCCCTGGGAGCAGGTCTCCTTGGAAGACCTGGATCTGTCGCAGTCAGTAGCAGCGCCACACTTTGCCCCTGAAGGCCTGCTGTGCAAGCAGTTTGGCCTCTGTCAGGGCCAGATGCTGAGAGGTTGTGGGCGCATAGTTTTCACACTAACTCTGTGGATGCTGGGAGCCTGAACTCCCTGACGTGAAGTGCTAATGCAGCATGGCAGGGAAGGGAGCCAGGGTGCTCATCTTTTATCTGGGGGTTTCACCCTGAAAGCTGCTGGCTGCCTTGTGGAGAGAGGTATGAAGTCAAAGTAAGAAAATACTTATTTGGACTTCAGGGGTGGGGCAGAAAATTAGACCTATACAGCTGAAGCGACTATAAAATTTTCAAGGTTTTGTGTTCAGTTCCTGGACAGTTTCTTGTTTCCAGGAGGGAGAAAATTGCACAGGCCAGTCTACACAGCAATAAAGTTCATCTATTCAGGTCCTATCTCACTTTGCCATCTTCCTGCTTAATGGGAGAAACTCCTTGTCAAAATATGGATATCTTTGGGTTTCCTGGAAGGATGATTTCCCTTGTGGAAGAGTGTTGGCAACACTGGGTTGTTCAATGTTTGTAGTTATTGGGGTCTGAGAGTTGATTTTACTCCAGAGTTATGGAGCTTGGAAAGTGATATACTTTATTTGACTATAAGTTATTTAGAACTCATCATACTGTGATAAAAGCTGATATTAACTTACTTCATCTGGTAAATACATCAATAATTTGTGATGTTGCCTGTAAAGATTTGAAAAACAGTGTCCTGCTGGTAACTTGTCACAAGATACTACATTCTACGATACCCTGTTATTGAAAATGATTCCATCAAGTATGAGACACAAATGTTTAAGAAAACAGACTAATGACTGATGCCAAAGCTGAACTGAAGCGTCAAGGGACCAGAATAAAGTGGTCTTTTCCCTGTCCCTGGGTTCCTACATGAGACGAGATCTGCGCGTTGCCAGGTCTCAGATTCCACACTGATCTGCAGGTCCCCCTCCCCAGGCATGCTATGTCACAGCAAACACTCTTCCAGCTGCTGATCTCCCTAGGCCTGCTTCAGGCCCATTAACCAAATCCCAGAGGAAGTGGCAAAGGAAGAAACACGACCATTAAGAGCAGTGGAGAGACCTGAATTCTAATTCCTGTGGCTCTGTCTCTGACTTCCTTGGTGGACTTTATGAATCTTATTTTGCTCTCTTGTAGAACAGAAGTGTCAAATCAAGTCCTCGAAGGAGCCTCATGTGAACTAGTATTGGGCAAATGGAAATCAGCACATGAAGACAGGTCAGTTCCCTTCGTTCAGTCCCTCTTATTAGGCTAGAGCCAACACAGACTTTCCCAGAGTCTTCAGGTGGCTTCACCAGCTGGTTGTAGGGCATCAGATGGGGGTGTGGTGGGCAAGCTTTGGCATTTGCAAGGTCAACGCACAAGATTGGTTCTAAAACGCTGAAGACCTAGGCGTTTGTATTCCGTGCTCCTTTCCTGCATGGTGGGGGCCTAGGCATGCAGAGGGCCCACTGGGCTGCAGCAAGGGCCAGGAGGGTGTTGCCCACAGATGTGGTGCACATATTACATGCAGAGTGAGGAGCTGGGGTGGATGGCCCCAAGCCAGATCGTTCATCCAGGGAGGGAGCATGGGGAGCAAGAGCCAAGGACAGAATTAAATGGGGCCAAGGATGCCGTGGAGCTGAGCACTGAGGGGTCTCCAGGAGAAGGTGCTCAGAGCATTATTTTTTTTCATAGCTCTTTTTAATGCCATTCTTATGTTGTATCGTGTAGACAATTACAGGGGTTGAAAATGTCCGGTGATAAACCCCAGAGCATGGACACTTTTGCCGTCTATGTTTTCAGCACCCACTTAATACCAGAGTCAGAATTCTCCAGTTTCAAAATGTGCGTGTCCAGACTACTCAGGCTTCACAAGCCAATGAGTACAGAGGTGGTTGCATTAAGCTGGCCCTTGAAGGCTACAAGCTCCAACCAACTTATCTGCAAGCATGCCAGTCTTTGGAAGAATTTTCCTCCCTGACCCCATTATTTCTTGCAAGTCTTAAGGGGTGCTTGCACATGTCTGAGAATCAATTTTGGTTGTTGCTTGCTACCGTGGCCAGTAAACAGATGGCCCTGCAGGTGTTTCAGAGGCGCCCCTCTGAGACGAACGCTAGCCTGCTGCCCAAGCTGCCGTTTAGGGCCGGTTGCTGGAAACCCTCTGCACCTCGTGCTGGGGAGCTGGGCCTCTCTAAGTCTCCGTGTCAAGGAAAGCTGGCCACCCTCAGGGCTGCTGCAGCTGGGAGGCCCAGACTCCGCTCTGCCTCCGGGCTGATGCACTTGGAATCCAAGTTGTTCTCCTGGAAGGGAGAACACCACCCTCTCCAACCCCTCTCTCAGTGTTAAAATCAATCAGGGGCAGAGCCAGGCTGCTTGAGCCCCAAGTGAGACCGTTCTTTCAATTCTCACACACAGCACTTTGTTCCCAGTGCCACATAAGTGACCTGGTCCGCATGGGATTTGGTGTCATTCTGAACCCAGAATCCCATTTACTCCTCATGTGGGGGCCCCATGGCTTGGGCTGGGCCACGGTGTCAGGTTCCTTTGTCCCTCATGGTGAGTTTCTGCTCCAAGAATTCTCTTGTCCCTGCCACAGTTTGCCTTCCACTGGGGCCACCTCAGTCTGTTAGATGTGTCTGTAGGCGTTTATACCATAATTCCAGCAGAATTCAAGTTTTTTATTATCATTATTTAATTTTTAATTTTTATATTTTGCCAAGAGGTGTTTGGCACTTCTTTGAGCCAGAGATGTAGCTGATCTATGGCATAAGCAGTCATATCACCGGACACTTCAGCAGGAGCATCAGGACCCCACAAGGCCTGGCCATGGGGACATTGATGGAACTAACATGGGGTCACCAGCACTGCAGGAGGAGACTGGATTGGGTTTGAGAAGAATCATAACATAGGGGCCAAATTTGGACTGCCCACGTCCAAGTCCCAGGCCCTCTCACTTACCCGCTATGTGACCTTGGGCTCGTCACTTTGCCTTTCTGTCCTTCAGTTTCTTCATCTGCAAAAAAAGGATGATAATAGTATCTAATTTGTGGAGTTATTGTGATGATATGGGTAAAGCACGGGGCCTGACATGTTATACACATTCTTGCTATTATTACTGAGTTTGAAGTCATCAAACACATCCAAACTCACTAAATATGAAGTCGCCCAGGCCGAGTAGAGCAAACGTCTCAGTTAGTATCCCACAGGGGACTCCAGGATTTTCTGGCTGTTGGATACAGAGCAGACAAGCAGCACTGACCCACAGCATTCCGTCTGGTATGGAGTTAGCACCAGGACTCCTACCAGGCCTGAATCACCACTCTTGAACCATTTTTTCGCTACCTGAACAACTTGGACTCACAAAAACTGCTCCCACAAGGAAACCAAGACACCAAGTCCTGGTGGGAAAAGAGCAAATTGTCCAACGGGCATTTGGAGCATTTGACCTTCTGACTTCTAATTATTTTTCCTGTTATTTATACAGCTGAGTCAGAGGTTCCAGGAGAGTGAGGCAATTCCAGGAGGACGTGGGGGCAGGGAGAGAGTGAAGGGAGTGAGCGGAGGAGAGAGAACAAGAGAATCAGATAGAATGTTTTCGCTGGGAGTAATCAATTGATTCAGCAGTTTTGGCACAGAAATTTCAATTTACTGGACATCTTGTATGGACTTTCCAGTACCTTTACAAAAGAATGTCTTGTCCATGGCATTTTGGCATTTTTACTTCTGGGTTTAGCCAAAATTTGAATGTTTAAAGCAAAGGAAAGTCATTAGGGAGATCACAGAGGGTTGAGTCTATGACTGCAGGCTCTGGATTCAAATTCGCTCCTTTTTTTTGTTAATGTCATCATCAGAGAGTCAGAGAAACTCCCGCAGGCAGAGTTTGTTCATATGGACTGAGAGTCGGGCTTAAAGGCTACAGATTGGCCCTTTCTGCTTGAAAATGTGCAGCAGTCCTGTAGGTTAAAGAGGAACTTCACTTATTTTCTTCATTTCTTCCTTGGCTAAGGTGCCCCGTGCTATTGCTCTGAGAATTTTTTAATTATAAAAAACCTTTGCATGGAAGTTCAGATCTCGTTCCATATTTTAGTACAACATTAGTGGACATCTCTCATCTTCTAGTGTTTTAAAGTAGCAGAGTTTGCATTTCAAGTGGTGGTTAATATTACCAATTATTGTCAAGTGCTCTTCACGTCTCCTTTTAGGAGAACCGATATTTATTAAGCACCTACTATGTTTCCAACCCTCTTTTCTGCAATTTATGTGAGTCATGTTATTGAAAAGAACATCACATGGTGAAATTCTGTTCCTCTCATTTTACTCTCAAGGAAACGAAGGCTCAGGGAGATCAGGTAATTTGCTCAAGGCCACACAGCAAGTGGAAGAGGCAGGAGTCCAACCTAGACTAGCTGATCTCTGCTCACAATTGATTCCGTTCATTCCTTGATGCCCAACTGTCATCTAACTGTCTTTCCAACAAAATTCCTGCCACTCATTAATGTCACGTGTTCTCCCTCTCCGCTGCCACGACCCTGCTCCAGGGCTCCATCATCCACAGCCAGCGTTCTGGCAATAGGCCCCTCAGTCATCTCCCAGCTTCCTCATTTGCCTCCGTCCAGTATATTCCCCACGTAGCAGCCAGAGCGAGTTTCTTTTAAACATTTGATTATGAAAAATATCACATACAAAAAAGAATGAATTTTACAGTGAACATCCATATACCCACCCCTAGATTCAACCATGAACATTTTACTGTACTTATTTTATTACGGATCCATCCATCTATTTGTCATTCTATTCATCCCTCAATCCATCTTATTTTTTGATGCATTTCGAAGTAAGTTGTAGACATCAGTACTCTTCCCCCTATGTATGTTAGCATGTGTACAAAATGGATTTATTTATTTATTTATGTATTTTGTTTCTCATTCTCCTACACATAACCTCCAGAGCTTTCATAACCCTTGGAATAAAAGGCCAACCCTTTCCATGGAGTATAAGGTCCTGTAGGATCCAGCCCCTCTTGCCCCTCTTGCCCCTCCAGCCCAATTCCTCAATCCCTTCCCCTTCCTCACTTGGCTCCAGCCATCGTGGCCACCTTTCTGCTCCTCACACATGGCAAGAACTCCCCTGCCTCAGAGCCTTTGCACTTGCTGCCCCTGTCATGTCTTCTCCGTAGAGAAGCCTTTCCTGATCACCTCATCTGAAAGAATCCCCCTGCATGCCTCTCCATCCATATTACCCTGCTGTGTTTTTCTTTATATCACTCATCACTATCCAACATGATATCACACATTTATTTATGATATGTCTCCCTGACTAGAATGCAAGCCTGATGAGGGCATAGATTTTGTCTTATTTACTGTTGCTTGACCAGGACCTAGAATGTTTCTGGGACACAGAAGGTGCATAATAAATATTTGTTGAGTAAGTGGATGGTTGATGGAAGGAAGAGTGAAAGAAAGGAAGAAAAGGAAAGAAGGAGAAAGCAGAGAGGGATGGGAACAAGAAAAGGAAGGGAAGAGAAAAAAGGAAGGAGGGAAAGAAGGAAGGAGAAAGGATGGAAGGGTTGATTTTCTGCTGGAGAGTGGTGTGTCTTTTCCAGGCCTCACCCTGTATCACATCAATGAAGGGAACCAGGTCTTCATCCCTGTGGCTCCTTGCTGGAGGCTTTCCCCAAATCCAGACCTTAATGGAATGTGCAAAGTGGTGTTGTGAGTGTTGGGAACAAGGCAGGTTGGTGTCGCCCCACATGCCCATTTCCTGCTGCTCTGCACCATATGCCTCCTACCTCAAAGCCTGATCTTCTGACTTTACTTCTGATGGTTTTGTGGGGGCAGCTGGGGAGGTTCACGTTAGAGGAGATAATTCCAGTTCAGAGTCTTGAATTTCTCCTCCTTTGATTCATGAAGTAGGAAAATATTGCCTCTGAAAAACTCTGGACTGTCACAGAAAACCTTTAAAATGCCATATAATCCAAGGACTTCCCAGGCTCTTCTCCTCTGTGGGTTTGTATGGATTTTCAATAATTGTAATAAGCCTAAATCTCCCGGCCCCTATGCTCTTGCCATACACAGGTCATCCAGATCTACTCAAAGTCTCGCCCAGTTTGTCCTCTGAGTCTCAGTGCAGGGCCCAACTAGGCAACCAAGTGTGTTCTTAGGGTGACCAATTGTTCTGCTGTTGAATTTTTATGGGGGGGTTGGAGGGTAGGGAGAGAATTTGATATTGTAGTAAAAGCATCCAATGGGTTGTCAATGGAAAAATGAATATCACTGGACATGCTGGTACCTGTTTTGTTTCCCATTGCCTTTAGCTTGACTTACACAGGTGGGAATGCCACCTCCACGTCAGAGCAGAGGCCTCCAAAGATCTTAATCTGCCCTTGACCCTGGGGTGGCTGAGGGGAGTTCGTCTTCTCTCCTGTTCTGTTTCGTGTGCCCTGGTGATTGATACCTGCTGCCTTTGATACAAGGCCACTGAGAGTGGGGCCATGTCTCTGCTGCTGCTGCAGGATCCCCTACAAGGACACTGGCATTTGTCCCCAGGGCATTGTTTCCTTGGGCTCAAAAAGCTGCTCCCCTCAAGGTGCCCTATTTGAGCTGTCTTCCCTGGAGTCCTCACTGGGTTCTGTATTGGCATGAGAGGAATGCCCTGCTCCGCCACTTGGAGCCACATTTTGTTACCGACCACGGCTGCTTGTGGCCCCTTATCTCACTCGGTCCCTACCTGAGGGGCCTATGTCCATGGGGCTCACACACAGTTCTATGGGTCCTCACTGTCACCCCACTCCAGACCCTGCCACCATGAGATGCCCCAACATCAACCTGGGCCACCCCCACCTTCATGTAGATGAATTCATGTAAAGAGGGGCCATGGGTTGGCCTGCAGCCTTGCAGCTGGAGTGTGTTTGAGTTCAATCCTTCTGGTGGTAAGACTCCTGATTCCCCGCATTCCTGGGTGCGTCATTGGTGGGCCAGTTTTTTGTGTTCTGTGAGTAACTCCTCAAGACCCGGCCTGCAGCTGACTCCTTCAGCCCTCCTGATGCTTCCGTCAGCACATAATTCTCTGTCTTCAATCTTTCTGGCTACGGTGGTTTCTGCTTCCTGCTCTGAACCCTGACTGATATGGCATGTCTGTTCCATTTCATTCTTCCAGTATCTTTGAGGGAGGCATTTATATCCTGCTTCCAGACAAGGAATCTGAGTCCTAAATAGGATACACACATGGGCCGTATGTGACAGAATCTGGCTTGAATTCAGTTTCTAGGGGTTCAGCTTTATCCACTACATTGCTTTACTTCACCTGCACAGAAAGGAGGGGGAGGAAAAAAACAATGTCAGGGCAGAAGGAGAAATAAGCCCTGCATGTCACCCCTTCCTTCTCTCCTCAACTCCAGGCCTTCCTCCTCCCCAAACTCCAACATGACCAGACTTCCTGAAGGAATGTGTCCATTCCGGTGATCAAATCCATTCCCTTCTTTCCCCTCTCTCGTACTACAATAGGGCAAAGGCAAATGCTAACATCCCACAAAATTCTAGAAAACTGAAATGCTTGTGGAAATTCTGCTCCGTCTCTATGGCTTCATTCATGTGTATCCTTCACTTATCCTCAGGCTTGGATAATTCACTCATCCTCTGGAATCCCATAGTTCTTGCGGTAGCTCGTTCATGTTTTCAACAAATTTTGCCTGATAGTTACTTGTGTATCTCTGATACCCCTTCTACCAGATTAGAACGACATCTTTGTATTCATCAATGTACAGTGAATGAGTACCCACAGAGCCAGGCCCTGTGTTCAGCCCTGAGAATCCAGACATGAACGAGATACAGTCCTCAGAGTCAAGAGTCTCTTGGTCTGGTGGGGATAGGCAGATGCTGTATAATACAACATAAGTATAAAAATAGAAAGATGCAGAAGGGGCTGGGGCAAGGTCTGGGCACAGAGGAAGGCTTGTGGCTGAGGAATGGCTTTCCAGAGGAGGTGATTGTGAACTGAGGTTTTCCTCAGTTCCTCAGCCTGGGTTGGAGTTTTCCAGACAAACAAGGTAGAGGAGGGCATCACAGGTAGAAGGGAAAGCATGAGCCTGGAGGAATTTGGGGTGGCCAGAGCTTAGGGTAGGTAAGAGAAGCATGGAGAGAGGAGGCCAGGGGTAGGTTAGGAAGGGATGGGCCAGGAAGGGCTCAGCAGATGCTTGGCACAGAGTAGGTGCAACGCAAATGTGTGAGAAAATAACACTATTGCTATTCTTTTGCAAGGCAAATGGAGGTTTTGCTCTGTTGCCTGCCCAAGTTCTGTTTTAGTGCAGAGCTCTCTTTCCTGCTCAAGCCATCCATCACAGTGAGAGCAAGTCCATGAGTGCCGGGGGAGGGGGGTCACAGGGGAGAGTTGAGAGAGCCAGAGGTAGGGCCGGCCGGCCGCACACGAAGCCTCCAGCAGACAGCCAAGCTGCTCTTTAATTAGAGCTCCATCGATCACTCTTGCCCTGTATTCAATTTGTGGGTCTTGATTTGGCTATTATGGAGCTCTTCTCTTTCTAATTTCAAAGCCCATGTTTTCTAATTTCAAAGCCTCTGAAATTGCTTTCGCCGTCCAACTTTGGTTTCCTCCCATTGTCCTTTATCATCCTGATGAGGAGGCTGGGCTGTACTCCCCACTCTGGGCTCAGAAATGTGAGCCCGTTTCTGGGTAGGTGGCAGGGCACCATGGCCTTGGTGCTTGCCACCACCTTACTGTCAGGTCCTCTGTAGGTCCGGCAGCCCACGTGGGGAGCTGAGAAGGCTTTTACATCTTGCATTGGCACAGTTTGTATTTTCTTCTGTGAGATATAAGAATTTCCCTGGCCCTTAGTCCCAATATCGCTGCCTGACCAGAGGTGGAAAGAACATGGGTTTGCGTCTTACCACTACTGCACACTCCACGTTAGACCTTGAGCAAGTTATGTAGCCTATTCAGTTACTCAACCAAGTCTCAGTGGTCCCGTCTGTAATAGGATTTACCTTGTAGGGTTGTTGGGCAGATTAGATAGGATATTCTATGTAACGGGAAGCATATGGCACAGTGCAACATGTTACCTTGCATGCTTGCTGCATAATCTTGTACAAGGTACTTGATCTCTTGTGTCTCAGTTTCCTTATCTATAACATGGAGGTAATAATTGTTCATCTGCTTCATAGGGTTGTTGTGAAGATTAAATAAGGTAAAATATGTAAAGTTCTTGGAGCATTGCTTGGTACATTGTAAGTACTGCATAAGGCTTAGCACAACTGTTAATTCCCGTACTCTTACAACAACCACTGAGTCCTGCTATTATATACATTCTAAAGAGGAGGAAACTAGGCACAAAGAAGCTAAGTAACTCATCAAAGATTCTTAACTCTACATCAGTGCTGTCCAGTAGAACTTTCTATGATGATGGAAATGTTCTCTAATCTGTGCTATTTAATATGTGTGGCTACTAAAAATTTGAGAGTGTGGCAGGCTGATTCTGTCCCCAGGATGGTCCCCCAATGATGTCCGTATCCTAATCACTGGAACCTGTGACTATATTTCATTGCATGGCAAAAGGGATTTTTGATACGATTAAGTTAAGCATCTTGAGATGGGGAGATTATCCTGGATTAGGAATGGGCTCAATACAGTCACAAGGGCCCTTATAAGAAGGAGGCAAAGAGTCAGAGCCAGAGAGAGAGATTTGAAGGTGTTACACTGCTAGCTTTGAAGATGGAAGAAGGGACCACAAGCCAAGGAATGCAGGCAGCCTCTACAAGCTGTAAAAGGCAAGGAAAACTCTCCCTTAGAACCCCCAGAGGGAAGGCAGCCCTGCTAATACCTTGAGTTAACCCAGTGAGACCTATTTTGAGCTTCTGTCCCCAGAACTGTAACATAATAAACTCGTGTTTTTAAGTTACTAAGTTTGTGGTAATTTGTCACAGTGGCAATAGGAAGCTAATACACTGAGGAACTGAATTTTTAATTTAATTTAACTTGAATTTAAATTAAGATGTAAATAGCCACATTTGGCTAGTGGCTACCATGTTGGATGGTGCAGTTGTAGATAGTAAATGGTAAACAGCAGGTGTTCAAAATATGTTGCTAATTGAGGAGGTAGGATTAAAAGCAGTCCAGAGAGAAAGATTCCATTTTTGCTCCTATCTATCCATTCATCCATCTGGTTATGTAGACATCAAAATGATAATGAGTGGTGGGATTATTAATGCTTTTCCTCCTGATTCATTCTTGGTAGGTTGTGTGTTTCTAGGAATTTGTTCATTTCATCTAAGTTAACCAGTTTGTTGGCATACATTTGTTCATATTTTGCTTATAATCCTTTTTATTTCTGTAAAATCTATAGTAATGTTCCCTATGTCATTTCTGGCTTTAGCAACTTGAGTCTTTTTTCTTAGTCAATGTAGCAAATGGTTGGCCAATTTTATTGATCTTTTTCAGAGAGCCAGCTTTTAGTTTTGTTAATTTTCCCTACTGTTTTTCCACTCTCTATTTTATTTATTGCTTCTCTAATCTTTACTATTTCTTTCCTTCTTCTAGCTTTTGGTTTAGTTTGTTCTTTTTTATCTAGTTTCTTATGTTATAAGATGAGGCTGTCTATTTGAGATCTTTTTTCTTTTTTGACATAAGTGTTTGCAGGTATAGATTTCCCTCTTAGCACTGCTCTTGCTTCATTCCATACGTTTCAGTATGTTGTGTTTTCCTTTTCATTTGTCTCAAGGTATTTTCTAATTTCCCTTGTGATTTCTTCTTTGATCCATTGGTTGTTTAGGAGTGCATTTTTAATTTCCCCGTATATTTGTGAATTTTCCAGTTTTCCTTCTGTTGTTGATTTCTTCATTAAAATTATCATTTTATTCATGTATTATTTTTCTGATTTCCTTTGGTTCTTTGTCTGTGTTTTCCTTTAGTTCTTTGAGCACACTTAAAGGCAATTTCTTAAAAATTCTTTGTCTAGTAAGTCTGATGTCTGTGTTTCCTCTGGCATTGTTTCTGGAGGTATATTTTGTTTCTTTGAATAGGCCATGTTTTTCTGTTTCTTTGTATACTTTATTTAATTTTTTGTTGGAAATTGGTCATTTGAAAAATAGTCATCTCTCTCATCTTTGCATATTGGCTCTTTATTGCAGCATTCCTCTACTTATTAGCTGGATGTACTTTGGCTCTTGGAATTAACCCAAGATAGAGGCTTAAGATCTTCATGAATCTTTTCTGAACATGTGTCTTATCTGGATCTGCATGTGGCTTTTTCAATTTCCCTGTATACACAGGGAATTGAATATTTTTTGATGTCTTAATTTCCCAAAGAGTCTCACCCCAGCTTTCTCCTCAGGGCCTTAGATGTTTTAGTGTATGCCTCCATTTGTAATCTCTTGCCTCAGGGGCTTTTATGAGCCCCTGCAGCTTTTAT
This sequence comes from Ceratotherium simum simum, assembly GCF_057802395.1. NCBI lineage: Eukaryota > Metazoa > Chordata > Mammalia > Perissodactyla > Rhinocerotidae > Ceratotherium > Ceratotherium simum. Next base: position 66,488,224 of record NC_141900.1, on the reverse strand, counting down.
GAGCTGTGCCTGCTGCTTTTTGCCATTTTCCCCAGCCTGAGATGCAAGCTGTGACACTATTCCCCACTGAGATAAAAGTTAGGCAGAACAGAGACCGGTCCTTCAGGCAGCTCACAAACACGTTATAACATTGCAAATAAAGTCAGCTCTGCTCCCTCTGGTTCAAGGGAGGGAACTGGGAACCAGGCTGCTACCTCCTCCAGACCAAGACTGCTCCGCAGTGGGGAGGGGGCAGGACAAGGCTGAGCTTGAATATGGTTTTTCTTAATTGGAGATTTGTTCGGTTGCTGTCAACCTTTGACTATTTTCCAGAGCTCCTATAAAGTTACTTTAGCTGGTCACTAGTTGTTTTTTAAAAATGTTTCCGTGGGGGAATGAGAGCCTGGAGCTTCCTAGTATGTCATTTTTCTACTAATTCTTTTAATTTTCTTCTTGTTGATACCTGTATTTACAAATTTTATATAGAGAACAACTACTTCTCTTGTAAGAAGAAAATGTAAAAATTACTAGGAAAGAGACTATCATGAGAAAAGATCTCAGAATAGCGAAAGAAATATAAACCACATAAAAGAAATTTAAAGTACATAATAAATTAACAATAGGTGCTTGTGAACTAGAGTGGAACCACCTTTCACATAGGAGTCAGATCACAAACTGAGCTCTCAGCTAAAATCTTGAACAGTCAACATAAACCTAGTATAACACCCAGCACCTTGAGATCCTGACACCGGGGAAAGGACCAGAAGCTGAGGCTGATCCCCCATTTCTCTCCAGAAAGTGCTCAGTGAGTGGATGATGGGCAGGGTCACCCACACTGTTTAAATTTTCTCTCCTTCAAATGCATATAGATTTAGTTACATCATTATTTAAATGTATATTTGTTTAGACTTCAGTCTGTATAAATAGAATTACAAAATGATATAAAGAGATACAAAAGATGACTTAAATAAATGGCAAGGCATACTATATTCTTAAATGAAAGACCAAGCATCATGAATATTTCATCCTTCCCCATTAATAGGTTGGCAAGATGCAATTGCAATAAAATATATACAGGATGTTTTGCAGGGAATATGACAAAAATAGTTCAAAATCTCACATGACAAAAGATCTAACCAGGAATATGAAAGATGATTCTGAAAAAGGTGAGTATGGGAGCAGGGGGTGATGCCAATTAGTTCTTCCTGGTATTAAATCACACTGTAAAGTTACAGTAATTCAGACTTTGTGGCACTGACTCAACAATAGATACGTCAATGGAATAGGATAAGGCAGAAATAGTCTTCTGTATTTAAATTAAATATTTGATTCAATATGCATTATAAATTAATTTGGAAAAACGACCAACATTACACATAAGTGTGTGGAATAAATGATTAGCATTTTGTAATAAAGTACTATTTAGATCACCATTTTTAGTATGAACCAAGATGGATTTATTTTCAAATATTAGAAAAAGTTGAAAATTTGAGTTAAATATTTCTCATACCTTTTGTGGAGGAAGAATTTTTAAGTTTAAAAGTAATAGAAAAAGTTTACAGGTGAAAGTGCAACTGGTTTCACTCAATTTTACCTGCCACTAAAATGGTAAATAAAATAAAAAGACAAAAAACACACTGGAAAATATGTTCAGTCAATTTTATTGACAAAGGCCCATATCTTTATCATGTAAAGGGCTCATCTAAAGTTTAAAAAAATAATAAAAACATCAAAGGTCAACAGAATCAAGTGGCATCAAATAGTAATTGATAATTTATAAATAGAATTATAACAAATGAATAAACATGAAAAATATTCAACCTTACAAATGATCTCAAAAATGCAAAATTAAACAAAAGTGAGAAATAATACTTCATCCCTTAAATAAGCTAAAATAAATGTTTTTAATGGTGGTGCCAAATGTTGCAGATATAGTATAAATCATATTTACACTTGTTACTGAATGCATTATAAAGTGGTATATATTAATCAGGACAATTAGGCCATGCTGCTATAACAAGTAACTTGAAAATCTCAGTGGCTTAACATAAAAGCTTATTTCTCACTTGTGCAAAGCCCAGTGCCTGTTTGTTGTGGCTCTTCTCCATCTGGTGACTCGGGTCCATACTACTGTCTCGATGTATGGCTTTTAGTATTGCCTTGAGACGTGGAAAGAAGGCATGGAAAACACAGCCTCCCTCAAGTATCTTGGATATGTGTATTTCCACTCATAGCTCATTGGCCAGAACTAGTTACATGACCCAAAACTAATTACAAGAGGGCTGGAAAATGTAAGAGAGCATATGAAGTATTTAGTGAATACCACTGTCTCTGATGCATGGTACAGTCCTTTTGGAAATCAATTTACTGTATAAATCAAATGCAATAATAATTTCACTTCTGGATATTTGTTCTCAAGAAATAAAAAAAATGGTAAAATCTAAATACATAAAAATGTATTATAATGATGTAACCACAAACTCACTATTTACCATCTACAAAATGGTAATTCATTGCCCTTTAATACGCAGGTCAATGGATTTGACTGGGTCTGCAGGGTGACTAGAAAGTTGCAATTTGGATACAGCTTCTTGCCAAGATAGGATCTGCCAGAATTAAGTCATTCCTCACAAAACCTCCCCTCAAGACCTTGTCACCTATTAACTCATGTGCACTGTTAATTCCAAACTTGGCTCCTGATCCTGGTATTCTTTTTGCTGGGTGCCTGACATCTTCCACTATGATTCTTGATATTGACTCTGGTTTTGACCTTTGACACCACCCTTTCCTCATGGCCTAGATTTATGATTTAATTGAGGCACTGGCAATCAGAGGGCCACTGATGGCCTTCAAACATGTTTTGTTTGACCTACACAATGTTTTGATAAATTTTGAATTCATAGTCAATATTTAAAATTGGGAGATTTCACATATATATCCAGATTTTAGGCTTATTTGAAAAAATGGAAAACCTGATAACCTGCTGTGTTTATGCTGTACAATTTATCACGGTGTTTCCCTCACTGTGTTGCTTCTTTTTTACTTCACTCATTCACCTGTGGGCCTTGGAGATTGCTACTCCTTGCTCAGAATAATTACATCACTTTCCCAACCAGTACATTGGGTAGATTTGCTTTCCTGCCACTTCAGTGACTTCTCATTGCCCTGAAGAGCAGCTTTATTATGACTAGCAATGACCCAAGTGATCTGCCAGCTTCTTCAGACTACCCTGCCAAGGCCGGGGTAGGGGGCATCAAATCTTTGCATCTCTGAGACCAGGAGAGCTAGCCCCTTCCTGGAGGTCAGCAGGTCTAAACTTTCTTCCTTGGCCCTCTCTGCTGCTGCACCCAGTCGGTCTCCTGGGTCACCTCTTCTGTTTGAGGCCCAGGCAAATGGTGGCTGATTGGCCTTCTCTTGGCAAGCACAAGTGGGTGCTAATGAATGGCAGAATGTGCTGTCCTTACACCTGATAAAGAGGTAATTGACTTCCACCTCCTCTCTCCTCACCCTTAGTATTTCTTTTTATGTGCAATCATCTGCATAGGCAAGACAGAGACCCCAGTTTAGACTCTAGTTTAGAAGATACACTTGACCGAGAGCTTACAAAATGCTTAGATATTATTCCAAGATGCAAACTTCCCACAGGTGTCATGATTGAAAACATATATTTAAATAAGGCTTTGAGGCATTTGACACTTGTACTACACAAGCAGTTTACATCAGAGGGTTGAAATGTCCATCTGTCTGTCTGTCCATGTCTTTCTATCCATCCACCCCTCCAGTCAGCATTTATTTAATGCCTGCTCTCTGTCAGGTCCTTTCATGTACAGTGTCCTCTCAATGCTTAAAGGTGAGCCCTATTTTGTTGACGAGAAAATGGGCTCAAGGGATTAAAATAATTTGATAGAGGTTATATAACTTAGAGATGAAAATCAAACTCTAAAGTTCAAGACCATTACGGTTAAGAGTTCTGCCCTGAAGAAGTTCACTGTCTAGTGGAGACTCTTTTCAGTGTGATTGATTCTTCACACTTAAAATTGATTATTGTCAATTCATTCTAAGTTTCAACTTAAAAGTTCCTACTGTAGTCTCAGTTGTCTGGATGTTTTTGCCAAAGGCACTTCGGGGACCAAGTTATCTGGATAATTACTTCAATAGACGCAGCCTCAGAATGTGGAGTGTCCTACTTAGTAATGAGTATCAAAGGCCTTCAAAGTGCGCGCGGTGACTACTTCACAGACACACTCATTTGAGTTTACTCTCTCAGGCTTTTTCTTCTCCTAAATTTCAAGCAAGTTGTCAGGCCCTTAGCATTTCCTTGCCTTGGAGGAATTTTTGTAGGCCGGTAGTAAAGAAAACCTGCTGGAAATCTATGATTCCTCCTGTATTTTGTAAATGCTTCTGGCAGATTAGGCTGTATGTCCAGGAGTAGGAGGACAGGGGAGAGGAGAAGGATTCTAAGGGTCAAAGAAGAACAAGAGAAAGTTGACGCCCAGCTGGGGAGTGGTCTCTGCTCGGTGAGTTGCACATATGATGTAGGATCCACTCCCACTCCATGGCAGTCTCCAGGGAGATGGACAGACCTCAAGGGGATGGCTTTGTGGGGCCCCCTGAAGGTTTGTCTTAGTGTAAGACTCTGGGAACAGGGAACCTTTCTGGGTGGCAGCTGGGGAAAGGGGAAGTCTCAACGATGGCTGTGAATCGATCTCCTGCCAGTCCAGTGGAATAGGGCCTTACCGTTAGAATGCAGTTGATTACAAAAAATGCGCATGGAGTTTCTGCCAGAGTTTTCTTTCCAAAATGCTTAGAATGAATAATTTTTGCATTTTTGCTACTTCTTTGCCTCCTAAATCAAAGCCAAATTTCTCAGGGTGGTTTTCAGGTCCTTCCTGCTTCCAAGCCAGTCTTCATTTCCAGCTAAATCCCCCTTCCTTCAGTGCTTTGGACCCCATGCTCTAGCCACTGTGGACTGTTGGCAGATTCCCCCTTGTACTCTCCTGCCTCCAAGCCTTTGCATATACTGTTCCCTCTTCCTGAAGAGCTCTTCTCTATTCTCTGGGAAGCTTATCTTTCAAGGCCCTAGAGATGCCTTCCCAGACTCTCCTCTCCTAACACACACACATACACACATAACACACACACATATGCCACAGCAGAATTAATCATTTTCACCTTTCTGCTTGGTGGCATTTTATTATTTGATTAAAGTTAGGGCTTTAGAGCCTGTCTCCCCAGTAGGTTGTGAGCATCTTGAGATCTGATGCTGTGAGGCCAGGTGCTGATTCATTTCTGATTCCCCAGGACCTAGCACAGCACCTGGCACATAGGTGATCCAGCAAATGTGTGCAGAATGACTACGTCAGAGCATGAGTGAAAGCACTGAAAGATGCGAGGAGCCACCGGGATGTAGAGTGGACATCCGTGCTCCACGCCCAGTGCTTGCCACAAATGGGCAGCTCTGAGCAGGCTGTCCTTTGACCAGGGCAGAGGAATCCTACGTCAAATAGCACCACCTGGCTGGAGTCACACTGGCAGGAGAAGTGTGTGAACAACTTGTGTTTGGTAACAATTCAAGTGTTCCTTGTATTCTTTTATTTCATGCTCTTTACTAATTTTTGTGGTTCTCCTAATCTTGAGACTTTTATGCACAAAGAGATGGGCACTAATGAAGCAACCACTAGGTGTCTGGTTTAGGTTATTTCACAATGCTGTGGGTTGGTACCATTGTCCCCACTTTATAGACGAGTCAACCCAGGCTCAGAGAGGTTAAGTAACTTTCTCATGCCCTTGCTTTGAATAGAGGTCAGATGCAAACTCAGGTTTGCCTTATTCGTTAGACATTAGTGTCAATGTCCCGATGGGAAAAAAGATCCTCAATTAGGGTAATTTGAGGAGTGTTTATTTACAAAGACACCAATTACAAAGCTGTGGGTGGGTATAGGGGAACCACAAGGGGAAGTGCAAAAACCTAGGCTGGGAGCAACACAGCTGTCAGCAGGGGGACAGAGGGCGCTGAAACCTGGAGGGAGAGGTTGTTGTGGGGCGCACGCTTCCCTGTCTCAAACCCAGCTGCCTAAGGCAGCCTCCTGCTACTCCTCCCTCTGATCTACGCTCCCATCAACCAGTCCCGGAGGCCAGGGAGCTGGTGGATGGGGTCCACAGGAGCCTACCTCCATGGCAGAGGGCAGGGTGGAGCAGGAGGGAAAATGGATCTGGAACAGAAGACATGTGCACAGCAGCAGCATCTCATGTAGGCAGGCAAGAACAACGGGGACATGAGGGGTAGACACCCCTAATCAGGTCCCTGGCACCCATGGGACATTCTTACAAAATTCCAATGACCATGGGCCTTTAACCACAGGTCACACTCCCACTCTGTGTGGCTGTTCACTCTGCTTGGGAGGCCTGACACCTCCACAGCTCCTGATGGCTGGGGTCAGTCCAAGACCGAGTGATGGAGGCCAAGGGCCCCTTCTTCTGTGACCCTTGTTTAAAACAGACAGTCACCACAGGAGAATATCTGATGGCCCTTGTGGGTTCCATCTCTTCGCATCTGATTTCCCTTTGAGTGAGAAGAGCAGTGAGCAGCAGGCCAAGCTTTGCTTTTTCTCTCCTCATCCGCTGGCCCCCCACATCCCATCCCATTTGAGAAGAGAAGAGCAGTACTGTCTTTCCACCAATTTCTCTCGCACTTGCTTCCCTCACCTTTTCTCCTTCTTAATCTACCCGTGGCTCCTAAAAGGATTAATTAGAAAGATGTGAGCAGGGGTTGGAACGTCAGAAAACAATCGTCACTTTCCTATCTGACCTCTCTCACCAGCTGCAGAATTAACAAATTGAATGTCCTCAGCAGACAGGAGTGGCACATGATACGGAGTTCATTACGAGCCTCGCCAGGGCCTGTGTGCGAAGCCCCGTTTAAACAACTCTTGCTGATTAAATTCCTCCCGGGCACTCCTGCCAGACGCTGTTAGAAAATACTCACATCCAATAGCTTTTTAATTTTTTTTTAAACATGTGCCAATTATTTGCCTGCTATCTGCAGGTGCTGGCAAGCATCATAGCCGGCCTCACTGTCTACACTCTTATCCACTCGGCGCCTGCCTGGGGGCTCACGTCGTCAGGAATAGGACCCTGGGCTCTGGTCTGGGCTGTCAAAAGCTCTCCAGCCACCCTCCAGGGCTGGCCTTCCCTGCCCCCAGCCCGAGCCCCACAGGTCTCACCTTCTGAAGCTCACAGCTCTCCCAAACGTTTCAAGGTGACAACACAGACCCGGGTGACCTGCTAGAAGTGGGGCCCAGAGGGCTAGGCATGCATTCTTGCCTGGGCTGGTGCCAGCTGCCTCCCAGCCAGGGTGTGCTCCAGACCTGAGCCAAACAGGGACATACAATCGCCACCTCCGGGAGCAGGGGGAGGGCTGTGAGCCTGCGTGCAAAAGGGCTTGGCGCTTGCTCCCAGGCCCCTCTGAAGTAAGTTGCAGAATGCACTTCTCTCCCTGCTCCCACTTCAGCCCTCCTGATTACTTAGTTCATTCCTCTTTTGATGCTTAATTAAAGCCAATGAGTTCTCAGCAGTTTAATAGATGCAAATTAATATTTAAAATGAATGTTTAAAAATATAAGCTATAGAATTTTTATCAGTGTTCATACTTTTTAAACAAAGGTGATAGAAAAGTCTTACCAGTAACAGACTCTGCGCTGTGTTCTATTATAACCCACTCCCTCCCGTCACTCCTTCACACCTAGGGAGGGTGACCATGTCCCTCTGTTACCAGCTCCTGGGATGGCAACTTTCCCGTGGTTTCCTTTCACCCTGTCTACACCTTTGGAGTTCACTTCTTTATCAGCCTCTCCTCTAGTTTTCCAATGTGAGTGGCCATCTCGTCTCACTGACCGTAGCAGCTCCAGCTCAGAATGCACACTACGGCCGCATCTTCTCTGGAAAGTCCCATCTTGCCCTGTGATGACACCCCAGTGCTAGTCAATGGGCATTCTTTCCCTGGCACTGTCACCTTTTGGTGCTTATGAGCCCTTGGTGCTCCTTCTTCCTGTTCAATGAGCGGAGAACTCCCTTGAGTCAAATGACACAGCTAAGTAGTTACAAGGAATTGCAGGAGTAATTGAAGGAGCTGAGCATGTTTATCTCAGAGAAGAGAGAACCTGGGATGGGGGAGGAGCACGAAATCTGTGTTCAGTTTTCTAACAGGCACTCGCAGGGAAGAGATGACAGACTCAGGCTCTGCATCCAGATGTCTGAGAACCAGGATCGATGGCAGGGAAGCAAAGAAGAAACACACTTCAGCTCAGTGTAAGAAATGACTTTACAACAATCAGAGCTGCCCAGAGATGGAACTGACTGTGCCAAGAGGTAGTGAGTTCCTGACCCCAGTACGTGCTCAGACAGAGGCCAAGTGACCCCTTGGTGTGTATGAAGGGTTGGGGGGAGAGGGGGCTCCAGAATAGCAGGATTGGATTAGACCTTATAAAATTTTCTTCCAACTTGAGATTTTATGACTCCCTTTTCAGAAATAAGCATAGTCTTTTTCAGCCACAGCACTCCAGAGGCTTTGCATCAGGAAGGACTGGGTGGTCCTAGAGAGAACCCAGAAGAAACAATAGCCCAACCCAAAGATTAGGGAGGAGAGAGCAAGAAAACAAAGGAATTTTTAAAAGCGTGACAGACTGGGTCCATTTAGTGTAGGGACACTATCTTATATACTTTCATAGCCTAAAAATGATACCATGTTAGAGCCCAGTACAATTTTGACTATTTGTAATGGCTATTTAGTTAGGAAGAAAGTTAAGAATAAAATTCAGTGAAATTTAGAATTCAGAAGTAGGGATTTCTGATTTAACTTGGTGTCTGGTGTCTGGTATAGTCCCCCCACCTGCCCCATGGCAGTATAAAACTCATGAAAATGCAAACAAGCAAGCAAGCAGATAATAATCCTTTAACAAAATATAAGAGAGGTTATGTGTTAAATTCTGGGGATAATTGCTATTGGCAACCTCATCAATAGGAAAAGATTGAAAAGCAACTTTAGAGCACACATTCTCCAATTAAAACAGCTCCAATCCAGGGACAGAATATGAAATAACCTAAACACTTTCCTACTGATGTCCCTATCTTCAAGTCACAAGGATTAGAAAAACAAGCTGTCTCTCCTGCACTATCTTCAGAGCTAGCTGAGCTGCTGGAGTCTTATCTTTCCCCAAGATGCCTCCACCATCCCCTGCTCCTCACACTACTTCCTTCAGTCATCTTTACCTGCATCCATTGAAAAGCCACATTTCCCACAAAGTGGAGAGGAACTAGAGGAAGTGCATTGTGTCTTTGCTCACTTAGATGCCTAAAGAGAAGCATCAGAAGCAAGGTAGAGTCCACAAGAGCCCTGGACACAGTTCTGGATAATCTTTCATGTTCTAAACCGTATACAAGAGGAATTAAACCTGCATCTTATTCAGAGGACCTATAGAGCAAGGAAAATCTAACTCAAGCTCGGCAGCGTTACCCAAGACAAGGGCCCACCAGTTGACCTAGTGGCTGGTCCTAGCTCTGTACCTTAGAAGGGCAGCTACAGTGCCAGAATATGCAGTGATGGGGGCTACTGGAAACTCCAGGCTTAGGTAGCTATCTCTTAAGGATGAAGGAAAAGAAAAGATTAGTGAGGGGCCTATAAGAAGGTACTGAAAATTATGGGAAAGGTATGCAAATTATGGGAGACTTTAGCTGATGGATCATGTCATTCTACCAGAAAAAGAAGAGCATTGTGGAATAAACTTTCTTGCTGTCTGCTTCTGCGAAACAGGAACAGGAAGCTGCGAAGTCCGAATGGGCTGAGATGAAGGCAGTGTGCAAAAGTAGTTGGCTAAAATAAGAAAAGAATGCTGGAAAATTCCAAATGCAGTAGCTGGATCGAAATCCAATTGGTAAGGTAAAAGAGTAGACCTTGCAGAAAATTAAACCAGAAATGTGGAGGAAAAACTTGAGAAACTCTTCCTAAACCTAGAGGAAAATGATTAAAAGATAAAAATGATGATGGATGGCAGATCTCAAGACTTAAGAATGTATAGCAAACTTGAGAATTATACATGCCCCAGAAGAAGAAACCAAAGCGAAATATTTGATATAGCTCACCTTCACATTGGGGCTTCCACTCTGAGACAAGAGGTATAAACATCTCAAATAAAATACTAGCAAATTGGATTTGACAGATTATTAAGAGTCATCTATCATAACAAACATGGGTTTAATTTCAGCTATGTAAAAATGGTTTAATATTATTACAAATTTCATACTCAATGGGTTAATTTCATAATCAATCAATGGATCAAAAATAAAAAATAATATGATCATTTCAATATATACTTAAACATGTTTGATTAAATCCAATACTCTTAGGCTCCAAGTCCAGCCAGATATTTTTAGTTGCATATACACATATTTTCTCCTCCTAAATTCTTTTACTCTGGTTCCTGTGATGGAATTTAGTTTTTTCAGAATTTTTGGTGTTTTGCAAGTTGTAGTATGGCGTTACGTCAACCACTTGAGTAAATATGAAAACTACTCCCTGCCCCTCCCAGTCCTCACCCACAGTGTCCCCTGCATTTCCCAAGTGCTCCACTGTCCTTCCTCGGGGCCCCTTGCAGCACCTCTGCACTCCAGAGTTTCCACCCACATTGCCCTCCAGGCTCAGTCAGCAGCTTCTCCAGGGTGGCAGATTGGGCACACAAGGTGGCACTCATCTGGAACACCCTTCACACCTGTGCCTCCATCCCTGCAATCTCTGTTTAAGGAGAAGCAGACTTTCATTCCACAGAACAAAGCCCTGAGTGGGGAGAACACAAGGGCTCAGATCAAATTGAATTGTCAACAGCTGACATCAGAGGAGGGCGAGGATGGAGAGAAAAGAGGGTCTCAGGATACCTGGGGGCTAAGGAAGGGAGCAGAAGAGAGATCAAAGAAGCAAAATCAATCATCACCCATTTCATAATGTGACCAGGGTTGACTCTGTCACTGTCTTCTGTCCTCATGGGTTGATGGTGGTGGGATGGATAGCAGGGATGGGCACAGCAAAGTGCTAAAGTCTAGGCCATATAAACGTGGGACTTCTGGCCCTCACCATGGAGTCTGATGTCAACCTTCACATCTTCCAGTGAATCCCTAGATTTATGAGACATGGATTGAATAGCTGAAGAACTGGATAGGACTAACCCAACAAACATCATTCTTGCTTGCTTCTGCGTCTTTGCACATGCTGTTCCTGCTGCCTGGAATGCTGCCTGGAATGCTTGCCCTGTCCTGGTCCACCAGATAAATACCAGTGCAAGTAGAGGAAAGGGCACCTTTCCCTGTGCACACGTGGCAACCACAGCACTTACCCCTTGGAACCAGAACAAGCTGTTCCCAGGCCTGTCTCCAAACTACAGAATATGTTTCTCCACATTCTGAAAAGGAAGAGGCCATGCTTAATCATTTCTGTATCCCCAGCCTTACATTGCAGTTGCTACATATTAGGTCTCAGTAAATATCAGTGTGATGAATGAATAAAGAAATACAGAATGGGGGACACAAAAACTCCAGGTTGGAGAGGCCCAGCTTGAAGAGAAGACAGGAGTTCAAGCCTAGCGAGGGAACTCTGTTTTGGGTATTCTTGGTTCCTAGTGGCTGACCAGGCTTGGTTTCTCTCTGAATAGGCCAAGTCAAGAGTGTGATCTGGTGAGCAGGTTTGCGCCCTCTGGAATCATGAGTATCATGAGCTTGTGGAAACTGAGGCCATCTGCGTGCCTTCTAAGGGCTTCAAAATTGGTTGCACCACATGCCATCAAATTCACACAAATTTGTTTCTTCCATCAAAATTCATGGGAAGATCCTGATTCAAGAAACAGCTTTAAAGCGCCTCCTGCATCTGATGGCAGACCACCGAGGGCTCCTGTTAGAAGGGCTATGGATTCTGGTTTAATTAATAGCCAATTGTATCTGCACAGTTGGGGGTTCTTAGATCTACAACAGAGATAATTGTGGAACAGTCTGGAGACAGGAAAGATCACAGATCTGGGAGTCAGGAAACCTAGTCCTTCACTTTGAAATATTTGTATCTTTGGGTCAGTCTTTTAATTTCTTGGGGTTCCAGTTTCTTCATGAATTAAATGAGAGCACTAGATTAAATAACCTCTTAGATCCAAAATCCTGCATTATTTTAATCGGGTGGATTCTATTCAATTGTCTAAGCTAACCACTCACTGATCAAGGGATGGAATAGAGTGGTCTACTTTCTATTTCAACATTTTCTTGGTTAATTGATCTCTTGTTTGCAGAGAAAAATCACAAAATTCAAGCTCTTCCTCTCGTAATTTGTGGTTATATCATTTGGATAGTCATTCCCTTCATAGAGGGATATGAGAAAGCTCAAAAACTTGCATCTTACACCTTGGTGAATATACACATTAAGATCAAACATTTGGACTATTTTTAGTGGACTGCCTATTCACTAATCTTGATTTCCAGAGTTGGAATATTAAGGACTGTTTGATAGTACAGCAATCAATCAATTAACATTTATTAACATCTACTGCTGGGCCAGCACTGTGCTAGGGACTCATTTTGCAAATCTCATCTTATGTAGCACTTTCAACACACTTGGTCTCATTCCGTCTTCACAACTGCCCTCCACCTTCCTACGAGCTGTGCTCCCACCAGAGAACACAGACCACTCAGAAGTGCTGTGTTTGGAAAATCATTAGCAGGGGCTTCTCCCTGGCAGTGGAAGATGTCACTCTGTCCAGAGAAGGTGTGACTCTGCAGCTCTCCTCTGAGCCAGAGAGCACCCTGAAGGACAGCCACTTCCCCATAAACCTTGAGTCTGCCCAAGACATAGCCTTAAGCTTTACAAGAACAACCTTGTGGGATTTCTTATCTTTCCAACTTTGACTTGGCCAGAAATACCCAGAGACCAGCCTTTTTAGCTATATTTTAGCACTTCTGCCTCTGGCTTCAGCAGCAGTAATAAAGGGTAGAGAGACGTGAGACGCTAATAGTATTTCACCCACACACACTTAAAATAACTGAGGCTTCTTGGGAATGGTTGATGTTAGTTCTGTTTAAGTTTCACACGAAAATTAAGTGGTGATGAGTCTGCTCAGCTTTCTCTTTTTCTGCACAGATCCCATCAAGTTCTTGCTCTGACAAGAATTCTAAGCACCTGGGAAATCAGGACAAGAACCAGGAAATGTGGGCTTCTTCATTTATCCTTTGAAAACGTCTTTTAAACATTTTTATTGTGTGAGACATGGATGGCTCCAAGGTGCAACAGACATTGTCTCTGTTCCTTTAAGGAACTCCCAGTCTGAAGAAATAAACTGATAAATTATAGTACCGTATCCCAGCAGACATAGTTAGCTGCTTACATGCTTAATGAACAGCCATTCTCTCTTCTTTCTTGTTGATGGACCTCCAATTTTATTCCCTTTTAACCTGCTCTGCCATGGTGGATCAGTTAGGGTGGGTCTGCATCAGTCACCACAAGTCTGATGCCCTTTTCCAGTGATCAGCCCGAGCCTCAGTTCTGGCCAGTAAGACTTCAGGGGAAGTCTTCTGGACAACATCTGAAAAGGATAATTTCTCCCTGATAAAAGGTATTACAAGCATAAAACCTTTTGTCTCTGCTTCCATTCTTCTTTCTTGGAATGTTGTTGTGTAATTATGTGATGCTTAAAATTGGATAAGCCATGTTGTGACTTGGAGGACAGCTAGAGACAACTGTAGATGACAAAGTAGAGATATTGGTGTTTGGGTCCTTGATGGCATCATTGAGCCACCAAGGCAAACCTGGGGCCATCTATCACCTGACTTCCTGTAAAGGAAATAAACATCTTTCATTTTGAGCCAACAGTTAATTGATTTTTTTTGTTATCAGTAGCCAAAAGCATTCCTAAATGTTAAAAACAAGGAAAGGGCTTTAACAAGAGATATGCTACCAAATTCCTGGGGGAGGAAAGCTATACACTGAAGGCTGCACAGAGGAGGTGACATCTGAGTGGGGCGTTGAAGGATGAATGGAGTTCACCAGCTAGAGAAAGTGGGGAAAAGCATTCCAGGCAGAGGCATCGGCTTCAACAATGGACAGAGAGGCAGAAAGGCGTGCTATATTTGGACATGGTGAGACGTTCAGTGTGGTTGGGATATAGACTTCGAGGGGGGATGGTGAGAGATGATTCATTCAGAGTCAAGGCTAAGATGCTTTAACAAAATATAGTGGCTTAAAGAATGTTAAGGCTTACTTCTTTCTCATGTGACAGTCCTGAGGGGGGTGGTCCAGCATGTTAGGGTAGCATAGCTATGGGTGGTGGTTCAGGGACCCAGGTTGCTTGCTGTATTGCTCTGTCATCCACAGGGTGTTGCCCTAGTCTGTATGACCTGGGGGATCTCTGCGTTCCAGATTCAGGGAAGAAGATGAGAAACTAAAAATGTGTGCTGGATGTTTGAAGGCCCACACCTGGAAGTGGCCCCAACACACTTCATTTTTGCTTACTGTCAATTAGCAAGAATTTAGTCAATGGCCATAGCCAGCTGCAGGGAAGGCTGGGAAATGTAGTCACTAGCTGTTCAGGCCGCTGTCCAGCTCATCTTTGCTGCTAGGGAGACTTGGGCCTAATTGTGAAGAGCCTTATGTGCTAAGATAAGGAGTTTGGAACTTTTGTAGGCAAAGAGAAGCACTCAAGAGCTGAGGAATGACAGGATTAAGGTAGATTTTACCTCGATGTACAGACGAAGCCTTCCATAATAAGAATTGACTAAAAGTTAAATGACCTATTCATGATGAAGTCAGTTTCTCTTCGTCAGAGATAGTCAGGCAGATGCTGGACAGCCACTATCCAGTGCATTGTAAAGGGAACTGAAGACAAGATAGGCTGGACTAAAGGATCCCTAAAGGACCCCTGCCATGTCTAAGACCCTTGGACTCTGCTCTTCCTAAATCTCTGTCTCACAATAGTGCATGATATGGGTGGATTGGGCAGCCTGAGCCTGCCAGCAAGGAGACCAGCTAAGAGGATGAGCCAAACTGAGGTGGTGCAATGGGACCGGAGGAAGGAATGGTTGTGAGGGACATGGTAGAGGAAGAATCACCGGGTCTTAGTGTCTGATAGGTTTGGCAGCAGGTTTAGGAAACCAGAAGGGCTAATGATGACCCCAAGTTTTCTAGTCTGCATAACTACAAAGATGTCACCAAGACACTAACAGAGATAGACAAGAGTAAAACAGGATATGAGGGGATGATGTGTTTGAGGTACTTGTGGGATGTTCACCAGGCAGCTGAAATTGCAGGTATGGAACTGGTAAAGAGATCAAGGCTGGAGGTTTAGATTTGGGAATTGTCCAAATACATGATTTTAAAAATAGGAATTGTAAAGATCACTAACAAAGAAAGAAAGGCGCAGAGGTGGTTATTTTTACAAACTTTTGTAGGGTCCATGAATGTGCATGTATGTGTGTGTGTATTTGTTAGATTCTCAAAAGGACCTGTGACTCTTAAAAAAAAAGTCAAGGATCAAAGCTGTAGAAAGAGAACGTTTTGTCAGAAAGAAAAGAATTTGGAGAAAACATTATTCACAGTGCCAAAGGGAAAACTTACTCCAGAAAATGGATATTTAGCAATTTCAAATACTACACATATGTCCTGTGAAGGATAAGAGTTGAGAAATGGCCTTCGGATTGGACAGCTGGTGACCTTTAAGAAAGCTGCCTCAGGAGATGGGAGAGGGACAGCTGAGATCTCAAACTGTTGAGAAATGAGAGGGAGGTGAGGACTGAGGGGCAAGGAGTGTGGGCAGCCCTCGAAAGAATTTATTTATGAGAGGGAGTGATGGGCTAGATACTTAAGGGGTAGCCAACTATATTCTACCTCAAGGAGACGATTCAATCAGCATGTGGAGCAGAAGAAACCATGGAAAGAAAGAGCAAGAGTGGAGGATTTCTGGAATGACTCTTAAAGGAGGTGGTAATGGCCCAGCCTGAAGGTACAGTGATTGTGTGAGTGGGAGGTGCCGGGGGGGTCTCAGTTTAGGCAAGAAGAAGCATGAAAGAAGGAGCGAGGGTACACGGGCATATTGAAGCAAAAACAGAGGAAAGGAAGCTGAAGAAAAATGGCCTTGATCTCACCTGCTCAGAAAGAGGGCTCAGAGGTGGACTTGGGGGCTGTGAGGGGTCAGATGGGGGTAGAAGCATCCAAGTCCACGGAGCTGCAGCAACAGACTATGACACTGACTCCCTCCACCCCACCACGGCCTGGTACAGGTGCCGCGCTGATTGGCTGGGGCCCCAAGCCACTGTCTCTTTCCTGCTGCCTCTCCTCTAAGGCGTTGCTTTGGCCCGAAGGTTCCTGTGGCCCCCACACCAGTTCCGTGCCTCTGCCCATGATGCGATTAAATGAGACCTGTGCCTTTAAGGAGTGCCCCCTTCCTCAGCCCTTCCCCCTCCAATTACAGCACTAATTTCAGTAATGGAGCATTAATAGAGTAATGGGCGAGTGAGGCTGGCCTGAAGGAACTGTGGAGCTCAGCACAAATTGAGTAAATAAACCATATATTAGATTTCTAAACAATACTTTTAGTCTAGTCTCCAGGGAAAGAGAGTCGTCAAGACTTACTTAAGTCATCCCTGCAAAGTGTATGTAAAAGAAGCTTCTTTTCAGAGCTTGGTCGTTTGTAGAGACAGGAAATCTCCCTCTCTCTCTTGCAGGGATTGAAGAGATAAGATAGCTGCTGTCTCCACATGTTCCCTTTTCTCGTTATTTCCCAATTTCTTTTACTTTGACAGATGTATCAGAGGTGAGTATCTCCAAGGATACCTCCCTCCTGAGGACCGTGACAGGAGTGGCCAGCATTGGCCATCTCCTGGGGAAAAGTAGCTCAAGGCAGGTGGTGGTGATGGATGGGAAGTGGGGGAGGGACAGGACCAGAGAAGAGAGAAACTTGGGGGGAAAGAGGGGAAATTATTAACAGATAACCGTATTATGGGAGAATGACCTGACCCAGTTGTTGCCACTACTTGGCAGTATTTTAATAGGGACCCCTTTTAGAAGACTAAAGAATAATAACACGTTACAATAAGGACTTGCGTCTGTATTGCTTTAATGGATAATGGCAAGAACAAAGGTCTAAGTGTCAGAAGACCAAGGAGACGGTCTCAGCTCTATGAATTACTAGCTGTAGGACCTTGGAAAAACAATATTACCTCTCTGTGACTCAGTTGCCTTGTCTGTAAAACGGGAAGAACAGTATCTTTCTGCTTGCTTCCCGGGAAATTATGAGGGACAAAGGGGATTGTGTGTTGGTTGTGTGGAGGCCCTGCCTGCAGTAGCTGGGCAGGCTGCGTCCACTGTGCTTCTGCTACCCATGCAGCCCAGCTCCAGCCTCTGAGGGCAAGGAGAGGGTGGTTCTGGGCTGTGAGGTCTGGGCAGTGGTAGGAAGTCCCTGGAAGACTGATTTAAGGTCATGAAACGTTAAGACATTGATCACCTGCTCCATGTCCAAGATAGTGACACTCTGAAGCTATGAAATAGCATTATACGATTTCAGTATTGTTGCTAAAAATCTGTCCTGACTTTGTTTGCTCCTATTGCCTAAGCAAGTCATTAACGTGGGCTGAGAGCCCAGGGTCGAGTACCCGTGAAGAGCATCCTCTCCTCTACAGAGGGCCTGCTGACTCCGGAAGGGCTGATTCACAGAGTGACTTACAGTGGTTGTGAAGAGTTCCTATGGCAAGGCGTTGATAGCCAATGGCTGCTCTGCTAAATCTTCAAAGTGTTCTGGATGTTCCACTTGCTAGAGATCAACTACTGAAGGTAAGTTCCTCATGAAGCTCTTGTCTACATTAAGTGGAGGCAGGAAGGTAAAAGACAATAGGAAAGATGCAAGGTGGGTTCTGGTACCTTCTTGTGGTTAAGAGCTTGGGTTAAGGATGGTTAAGAGCTTGAGTTCTGCATTCAAAGTTGGGTTCAAATCCTTGTCCTGCTACTTACTGGCTATGTGACCTTGGGTGAATTTCGTGTCACCCCATAAGCAGCAGTTTCCTAAATGCTGGTGTGTGTGAGACACCTCTCTTACAGGTCTATAGTGAGGATTTAGTAACAGGTACGGGACTTACATCTTACAAGTTGCTCTCATTTCATGTCTCTGTCTTTGAGCTCTGTCATGTTTTTTCTTTTTTCCCCCTAAACTCAACACCTACATGAATAGAGAAGGAAGGAAGAAAGAAGGAAGGAGGAAAGGAAGGAAGGGAGGGAGGAAGGAAGGAAGGTAAGGAAGGATACCTATCTGATTTGGTGGGAAGGGGTCTGGATTTCTAGTAATCTCTCATGGCCTTCAGAGACCTTAGAGCTGGGTTCGTAGGTGGCAAGGCTCAGGGTTCTTACTGGATTCATGAGAGTAGTATCTGCTATAGGGAATGTGAGTAAAATAGGATCCTCTCCCTCTCCCCACTCCACACCCTCTTCAACTGTGCCTCTTTCTGAGATAGTCATTTGAACAGATGCCCATCTCATAAACAGTCAAGGGAATTGACAATCACTCAACTAGAATGACAGACCGCTTTCTGACCTGGGGCCCTGGGGCCCAGGCATGCATCAGGGAACCCAAAGTAACACACAGGCCCCAGAAGCACTGCATCCTGACAGCTGCTGGTTGTTGGCCACCTCTGGGTATCAGTGAGGACAGAGGACCTGGCCTTGTCTGAGAGACTACTCAGGTGAATTCAGCCTTGGGGACTTCAGGGTGCTTGAAACATACAAACAAGGCACACAGAGAAAGAAAAAGGGCTGGAAAACAGAGGGTAAAACAAACATAAAAAATGGGGGAGGAGAGGCAGGGGGCTAGATCCTGCGTCCTGGCCTTGTCTATAATCTTGCCGTTACCAGACTCTGACCTTAGACAAGTCACCTCACCTTTCTGAGGCTGTTTCCTCATCAGCACAGTTAGACCGTTGGCTGTTTTGGATTCAACAATCCATGCTTTGCATGCAAGAAGGTCAGGCTTTACGCAAAAAGGAGAAATGAACTTGAGTCAGAGGTTCTGCCTCTGACCTGGCCTTGGGGACCCCTTCTAACCTGCAAGCATAGACTCAAGTTTCTAGAGGGTAGATATCAAATCATTTCCTTCTTAGTCGCTGGTTTAGATGGGGTTCCCAGCAGGCTGGTGTCTCAGAGATTCTCAGGCGTAAAAATGATTATGATCCTGGAAGAAGATGCTTTGCTATGTACATTACTTTAGGGAAAAAAAATCTAAATCTGTATACTATTTTCATCCTTTACAAAACAATGCAACCTGAAGGTATTTGCTCTAACTGGGTTCTTACTAAATAACAAGCCCTATGAAATAGAAAATGCATAAAATAAATCATAAATAATACATATATCATATAGTAACTTTGGAGTTTTATTATTTCACCCAAATTTGCCCTAGTAGAATCAGAAGGTCTGTTTCATCCAATCTGGAAAATGATATTCTCTACAAGTAATTGTGTATAACATTGGCTTTGACAGTTTTCATAAATTATTTTAGAACTTTTGGGAGAGGGTGCATAAGGCATTCTTTTAGAGACATCTTATATTCAAATTCTGAAAAGTCTCTCCTTTAGGATAGAGAGAAAACACATTTCTAGCCATGTCCTCTGGCTGTCAGTCTGAAATTCTAATCATGTCTGGGCTCAGGGCTTTAAAACAAAGGTAGACATTTAATAACTTTTGACTTGGTTGGGATCTAAAGCATACTGCCATGTGCAGGACAAAGACCTTCTAGGTAATGCTTACATTAGTGGGGCAAAAAAAGAGAAGGCCACCCTTTGGGCTTGTGACCCATCGGATGATTTGAGGTGGTTACCCAGGTGCCACAGAACAGTTTGAAAACATCTGACCTAGACAGTGTCCAAGGCTTTCTCAGCACTAAAATGTATCCAGTTCTATGGGAATGAAGCGGCAACTGACTTGGAGAGAGCTGTGTATTGCAGGAGAATTGTGATGCTGTGGACATTGTATAGAGGGAGAAAGGAGGGTAGGTAACACCACGAAAAACAGGACCTATCTGAGCAGGCCTCCAAAGCCCCCAACTATCCTCCTTGTAGGTCTCTTTTTCTGGCTGATGATCCCAGCTCCATCCTGGGGCCTCACACTTGGTCCTGCCCAGCCCTTCAGAGAGGCCTCTTATTTGCATGGATATCTGGTGTGTGGCTTCCATTTGACCCCTGGTCATTGACTTAGCTCTCCATGTACTCCTCAATCTGCTTCTCAGGCCAATCCCAGCCCCCTACCCCTTACCCCATACATCCCTAGCCCTTTACTCAGCAACCCAGCCTCTGCCGTATGACTGTGGACAGAGTTAGAAAGAAAGAAAGAAAGAAAGAAGAATAGGTTTGACACTAAAACCAGAAAAGTTTGTCATATTCTTAAGTGATAGCTAAAACTCAATCTGGGTTGACTTTGGACTAAAAGAATATAGAGTAGAGATTAAAAATCTATGCTCTCTACTCAGGTGGGCCAAGATTCAAATCCTGGCCCAGCCACACACTACCTCTGTGTCCTCGAGTAGGCGGTTTCACCCCTCTGAGCTTCAGTTTCCCCATTCAAAATGGGAAATATTAATCCCTACCTACTGGGCTTTTCTGAGTATTAAATGAGATGAGGAAAGCCTGGTGCCTGGCACATAGAAGAGACTCAGTAAATGTTCATTTTCTCCTCTTTGTTAGACCAGTATCAAGAGGTGGTTTCCATAATACTTAATTTTTAAATAGCCGTTGGAAAGAAAATAGCAATATCAACTTCTTCATCCCATTAAACATGTCAAGCACAGAGGACCTGATGAGTCCAGGAGCCAGTGGTTGAAATAGTTAATTAGGTTTACTTTAACTTTTTAGAGGATCTGAGATTATAATGACTTAACTGGCTTAATGTGTCAAGTGTTGGACCTCCTCCCCGGTGATAAAAGTTCCAGAGCTTTGTCCATGGGGCCGAGAAATATCACAGCAAATACCTTGTCATGAGGCTGGACCTGATACCCCAATTGATGCTATCCTTTTTATTTAACTTTTTATTATGGAAAATTTCGAGCATAAACAGTAGTCAAAAGAATAGTATAATGAACTCTATCTACCTATCACCCAGCTAATCTTGTTTTATGCCTATTCTTACTCACTTGCTCTCCTATCAGAATATTTTACAGCGAATCTCAGACTTCATGTTATTATATACACATTTCACTATCCAGAGAAGAACTATTTTTCAGACATAACCACAGTACATTATCACCTCCAAAAATTATTACAATAATTCCTTCATATCATTCAATATCTAGTCAGTTCTCTCCTCCCACTGCCCACATATAGACTTTGTTCATATCAGCATCCAAATAAGGTCCATATTTTAATTGGTTGATTTTTCACATGGGTAGCTTTTTTAGAAAAGTACACTTTACTTTTTAGAACAGTTTTAGGTTGACAGCTAAATTGAGTGAAAAGTACAGAGAGTTCCCATATGCCCCCATCTTCACACATCCACAAACTCCCCCTCTGTCAACATCCCGCACCAGAGTGGTACATTCGGAAGAAGTGATGAACCCACACTGACACATCACTATCACCCAAAGTCCGTAGTTTACATTAGGGTTCACTCCTGGTGTTGTGCCTTCTTTGGGTTTTGACAAACATAGAATGACATGTATCCACCATCATAGAATCACACGGTTATACATACATTATAGTATCATACAGATACTAAATTCTAAAAATCCCCTGTGCTCTGTCTATTCGAATATCCCTTCTTCCTCACTAACCCTTGGCAACCATTGATCTTTTTGCTAACTCCATAGTTTTGTCTTTTCCATAATGGCTTATAGTTGGAATCATACAGTATGTAGCCTTTTTAGACTGGCTTCTTTCATTTAATAATATGCATTTAAGGTTCTTCCATGTCTTTTCATGGCTTGCTAGCTCATTCTTTTTAGCACTGAATAATATTTTATTGTCTGGAGGTAGCACAGTTTATTTATCCATTCACCTACTGAAAAGCATATGAGATGTTTCCAAGTTCTGACAATTATGAAAAATGTTGCAATAAATATCTATCTGCAGGTTTTTGTGTGGACATAAGTTTTCAAGTCATTTGGGTAAATACCAAGGATTGTGATTGCTGGATTGTATGGTAAAAGTCTGTTTAGTTTTATAAGAAACCACCACACTGTCTTCCATTTTGCATTCCCGCCTGCAATGAATGAGATTTCCTGTTCCTCCACGTCCTCACCAGCATTTGGTGTTTTCAGCATGGGTTGCTTTTTAATTTACAGGTTTCTCCTTTATCTCTTTATTTTTACCTTTCATTTTATTTGTTGAAGAAACCAATCATTTGTCCTGTTAAGTTTTTCATGGTCTAGAGTTTGCTGATTGTGTCTGCGTGGTGTCATTTAGCATGTTATTCTGTCTCTGAATTGCTTGCAAATAAGTATTTAGATGTAGATCTAGAGGGTGATCAGATTAAAATGTGATATTTTTGGCAAGACCACTTTATAGATGGTGGTGTGTACTTTCATCAGGAGGCACAGTATGTTTGTCTCTCTTTTTACGAGATTATGATCATCATTGCCTAGATAAATTAATTCATTAGTGTTGCAAAATGATGATATTCTATATCCCTTCTGCATTTATTAGCTGGAAACTCTGTGAAGAGAAACTTCCCCTCATCAACAATTTGGTTACTCTGAAGTATAGTTGACATTGGAAAGGTGAAAAAAATATTTAGTTCTTTCCTTTTATCTGTCAGTTTTAAAAATAATGAATTAGTTCCCTAAGACACATTTGCTTATTTCAATCTGTTGTAGCAGTTATTACCCTAACTGATGCTCAGATTGCCCCGTCTTTGGCCAGGGGGCACCTTTTCGAGACAGCTCCTGAATTCTTTTGCCTTGACCCCAGTAGACTCTGATAGCTTCCTTGCTATCTGGTATTACAAGAAGCTCCAGGCTTATCCCATACATTTCCTGCTCCAGACCTGGAATCAGCCCTTTTTCCAAGGAGCCTTGTTACTTGTAGTGGGTGACTGCTGCTTTTTGCATTATGTTCTTCAATGTCAACAAAAATGAAAGCTTAGACAATTAGCTAAGCATAGATTCTTATTGGGGTTGTAGAATGTTTTGCATCTGGGGCAATCTAGGATACCTTACCACAGGCATCTTGATATTCTGAGAGGTATTCTCTGTCTTGGCTATGTAAAGATTTGTTTGTCAGTATTTCTTAGGTATTCACAGTCATCCAGTTCTCCTTCTATCATAATAGTATGAGTGCAATAACAATCATTACACTCATCAACACTTTAACTATATACCAGGCACTTGACATGCGTTTTTTATCCTCCCAGCAACCAGACAGTGTAGGTATTATCAGTAATTCTCCCTCTTTACAGAAGAAGAAACCAAGGCAGAGAGATTGAGTATCTTACTCAAGGTTATGGAGAGTGAATTGGCAGTGTTGGGGTTTAATCTTGGGTAGAAATAATTATGGCACTATACTCTCAGCAGCAAAACTGGCTTGCTTGGCAAGATGTGACTACAGGGAAAGCTGTTGTCATTTGTGGTTAAGGAGATTTCAAATGGAAGATGCACGTTTAAGACATAGTGGTGACGAAGGGGGGAGGACCATGATTCCAGAAGCTAGTTAATTGTCTCAGCTTATTTCTGAATCCTCAATGGCAGTTCGTCCTGGCTAGTTCTTTGATTCAGGAACTTTCCCAGCCTTGACTCTGAGCTACTTTCAGGCCTCCAAGGGGGGAGACAGGCTAGAAAAGGAGAAAATGGGCATGGGGGAAGAGGTTACACCATGCTTGCTCCTGCAGACGGGTTAATGTTTTAGTTTAATTGATGGCTGCTGTCCCACCAGAGCCCACTGCAGTGTCAGAATGGCGTTTGTGGAGCCTGGCAAAGAGACAAACTATGCCTATGTGTACTCCTTAGTCTCTGAAGCCAGCACTTTTTTCTTTAATGCCCTTTGATGTGTTACAAGATCCTAATTAGGGCAGTTCAATAAATCAGTCCCTTGGACATTGACACTTCAACACAGGCCTAATTTGCTAAGCACTGGTGGACATTAACCAGTTGTTGGAAATTTGCTGTGACATTCCTCAAAGACTTATACAGAGATCCTAGTCCCACCAGAGGCCCCAACATCAGATTCTGGCCCTGAGTGTATGTTCCCAAAGGTTGATCTCAGATAGTCCATGACTAATAATACCTCCCTCAGGCCTTGAGTGGATTAGGCTATTGTTTGCCTAATGCTCCAGGATAGACAGAGATATGTAAGTGTTAAGTGGTGGCCTCATGGCTCCAAGTTTCCTGTGGTTACTGCCCAGCCTTCAGGATTAATTTGGGGCCTATCTCTGCAGCAAGTCAACTGTCCTGTGCAATCCTCATTCATAACTTCCTGCTACATCTGGCGAGACGCCAGGACACTCATTCTTTGTCTACTAGGCTGGAAGGGGGAAAGAGTGAGGGGGGAGAATTACAGAGGAAGGAAGGGAATTAGGGATGCCTTATCTTCAGAGAGTGCATCCATTCCTTCTCTGCACAGGATAAGGATGGCAAGCCAGCCCTATTGGCGTCCTGCGTATCCAGCCTGGGATTGCACAGGAAGGATGTGACATGTTTGGGGAAGGTACGCTCCCACCTGATATGGGCTTCGGAACTAGTACCTGGGAAAGTAACATGATAATACCAACATTTTTTGAACCTTCCCTAAATGCCAGCCCCTGTGCTCATGATTTTAAAGGCAATATTTTATTTAAACTTCCCTACAGCCCTATAGCTTTGTTTGAGGTAGAAACTCTTATTATTTACATTTTAGAGAGAATGAAATTGAGGCCAGAGAGGTTAAGCCCCTTGCCCTTCATGTGCAGCTAGCAAGAGGCTGATGTAGTCTGACCCTGAACCACCGTGCTGTGTGGGACAACGCAGATTGGAGGAGCAGTTTCCAGCCTGTCCCAGGCAGCTGCAAGTGTGATGGTTCTCTCACCGAAACCACTCCTGTGGTGGGCACTGCATCATGTACAGGCCCCAGAGGGCCACTTATGGAACTGGTTCCACAAAGTCCGGTGAAATAAAGTGGGGTGGAATGAAGTTATTATTACAGAGGGCAAAGCCTGGAACTGCTCTAACTGATGTTTAAAAAGTAGATGATTTGCCAACTTTAGAATTCTTAACTCCTATTAGCCAGATATTACCTGCATTCCACCTCATGGCTGATCATGGGACACCTGTGGATCTCTTCATCCTGCCTCGTGTGTACAGTGCTCAGTTTCCTTCTGTGACATTAGGAGTTGCTACCATCCTTTCTTCCATACACAACGCTTAGGTACTTGCATATATAAGCTAGGCCCTGTGCTGGCTGGCTAGGATACTGAGAGGAACAGGCAACAATTCCTGCAATGGACGTGAGCCCAGCCTGGGATGCAGTCAGCATAGCACTGTGCTTAAGAGCAAGGGCCCGGGTCAGATTGTCTAAGTTTAACCCCCAGCTCCTCCAAGTATCTTAACCTCATTGAGTCTTGGTTTCCTCATTTGTAAAATGGGACAATAATAGTATCTGCTTCACTGGGAATAGCAAAAATTAATTCAAGTAAAATCTTGACTCAGTCCCTGGTGTGTAGTGAGGTCAAATAGAGATCAGGGGTTATTATTTCCTGACTTTTTGGGTTTACCCTCTTTTCATGAAAGCCAGGGTTTCCTGGTTTGCTGGCCCTGGCTCTTGAGTCTGCGTTTGGTTGCTGACTCCCTCACAACGTGGTCTCAGTTTTAAACTGGCCCGGTTACAAGACTGTGCGGAGGCTCACACCCCCAGCGAGTCCACAGCTGGAGAGGCCGGCCTGGCACTTGCTCTTGGGCCTGGTCCCCTGCCCAGCCTTGTCCCTGCCTCAAGTGATGTATCTGCAGTTTTCTTCAGAACTGGTGACATATTTTTACATTGGCTAGAATATTTTTGCTATTTCTTTGATTTCTCCCTTTCAAAACAGAAAGATCACTTCTTTTGAACTTGAGTATTAAAGAACTGGACAAAATGCCTATTTTACCTACTAACTCAATCATATCAGGCTTTAATGATATTTGGCTCTGTATGAAGTGTACTACACGTGTTCTACAAGTGTACTACACGGTCTGTAGTAAATTAGTCTCCCTTCCGCCATCCTCATAAGCTTTGCTTATTCTTGCCTCTGTGCCTGTGTTGGCTGTTTCCCTATCCGGGACTACCTTCCTTTTGTCCAGTTTTTTCTTCCTTCAGTGCGTATCTCAAGGTTTACTCTCACTGTGCAGTTGTGGAGCCTTCAGCTCCTGCTTGATTTCTTTCCTCCCTGAATAAGTAAACCACTCAGTGTCTACCTGCAATTTGGCACTTTTCACACACTTTCTTATATTCAGATTATTCAATAAACATTCAGCAAGCATCCTAATATTTTCCAAACTTGTGCTAAGTATTTTTCACATATATTACCTCTTTTAATCCTTTCAACAATCCTGAGAATAGATATTGTTAATTTTCCCACAAAGTATATGCAAAAATTGAAGTTGGATTCCAGGAGCTTAAATAATTTGTCCATTAAGAAAATGAAAAGACAAGCCGCAGACTGGAGGAAAATATTTGCACATCATATTTTTGAAATAGAATTTGCATCCAGAGTATATAAACAACTCTTACAACTCAACAATAAGAAGACAAACAACCCAATTAAAGATAGGCCAGATTTGAATGGACGTTTTACCCAAGAAGATATGTGAATGGCTAATCACATGAGAAAATACGTTTAACATCATTAGCCATTAAAAAAGGCAAATCAGGGGCCGGCCCAGTGGCTAAGTTTGTGTGCTGTGCTTCGGCGGCCTGGGGTTCACCAGTTTGGATCCTGGGCGCGGAGCTACACACTGCTCATCAAGCCCTGCTGAGGCGGCATCCCACATAGAGCATCTAGAAGGATGTACAACTATGACATAAAAATATCTACTGGGGCTTTAGGGAGAAAAAAAGAAAAAAGGAGGAAGATTGGCAACAGATGTTCAGGGCCAAAAAGCACCTTTAAAAAAATGCAAATCAAAACCACAATGTGATGCCATTCACACTCACTAAGATGGCTATAATCAAAAAGACAAATAATAACGAGTATTGAGGATGTGGAGAAACTAGAACCCTCATGCACTGCTGGTGGGAATGTAAAATGGTACAACCACTTTGGAAAAAGAGTTTGGCAGTTTCTTAAAAAATGAAACAGATATTTACTATACAGCCCAAGAAATCCACTCCTAGGTGTCTACCGAAGAGAAATGAAAATATATGTCTACACAAAGATCTATAGGTGAATGTTCATAGAAGCATTACTTCTAATAGGTCAAAACTAAGACAATCCAAATATCCATAAGCTAGTGAATGGGTAAACGAAATGTAGTATATCCATAAAATGGAATATAACTCAGCAATCAAAAGGAATGAATACATGCTACAACATGGAAGAAGCTCAAAAATGTTACGCTAAGTAAAAGAAGCCATACTCATGAGTGCATATTGTAGGATTCCATTTATATGAAATTTCTAGAAAAGACAAATCTATGGAAGCAGAAGCAGGCCAGTGGTTGTTGGGAGCCGGGTTGAGAACAAGGATTGGCTACAAGTGGTCGTAAGGGAACTTTTGGGGTGATGAAAATGTTCTAAAATTGGATTGAAGTGATGTTTGCACAGCCCTATAAATTTACTAAAAATAATTTAATTGAATTGTATATTTACAATGGGTAGATTATGATGTATAAATTAGACCTCAGTAATGATATTAAAAAAATAAATACTTGTCCAAGATTGCACAAGTAGCAGAGTAAGGGATTTAGACCTGATCTTACTTCAGTGCTCTTCTTGCTAGCCTTCACCATTTGTTCTTGTGTGTGGCTTGTCTCCTCAACAGATGTACAACTCTTTGAGAACAAGGAGCATGCCTTTATATTTTTGAGACTCCTGCACGGTGTTCCTAACAAATATGTGGAATTGAGTTGATAGCACATCATATTCCAATGGGATTATTCTGTACCAGAAGGAACAGCACAGGGCTGCTGTTTCTCCAAATGCTGCCCGGAGTGTTGAGACATGAGGGGTAGATAGTCCATCAAAGGCTTGCCGCCTGAAGAACAATGTAGTGACAGGGCTGGCTGACAACGAGAGACAAAGAGCTGTGCTGTTGAACACTGCCCAGAGCAACCTGTCTCTTCCTGCTCAGCCCAGCAGACTGTTAAAAGGACCACAAAAGGCTGCTGGGGAGATGACAAGAGCTTAAGAATTTACTGAATGTGTTACCCTTGATAGCAAGAGTAAACCCGAATGACCTTCCCGGGACGCACAGTAAAGATTATTAGAATATAGGCCAGACCTGAATGCAGGCAGGGAGGCCAAGACACATGTTTGAAGACGTTGCAGTGGGCTCACACATATTTGACCCACTCAATATAATTAATGACTTTTTTGGAAACCAATATTAATTTTTTTCCCCACAAATTAAAAAGGTGTTACGAGAAAAATTGTCCAAAACTTAAAAATGGGCAAAAGAGACTATTGAGTGTCCTTTCAGTGGCTTCCTGGGCATTGTCTAGCATACTCTATAAGGTGTGCACTTTTCACTGACTTCCTATTGGTTAGGCTATTTTCCAACCATAGGGGTAGCAGTTAACTTGTAGAAAATTTGATAACAGTGCAAATGATTCTTGTCTACAGCAAAGCCAATGAATTTCATTCAGTAGTTATAGAGAAGATAACCCCAAACACTACATTTTTAATGCCCTTTCAGATATTAACCAGTTTTGCATCTATCAGCAAATTATTTTCAGCATTCTTGACTGCCTATAGATATCTCTATTCTTCAAATTCTACACCAAGGCAGTTTTAACATCGTATAGGTTTTCCTGTTAATTAATGAGTCCTATAAAATCTTTGACACATATTCCTTTTATATTTATCATGTTTTTAACTTTTTAAATATTATACTTAAGCAATGTGCATAGACACACTCAGCTTCATGGCTTGGTGACCAAAAACTGTAGGCTGGCAGCTGATCAGAAAGTTGAAGGAATCCCCCCGCCCCACCCCATTCTTGAAACTCCTCTGTCATTCTCTATCAGTCCAGCAGGCACCATTCTTTCCGTCAGGAAGCTCTCTCTAACCTTTAGACTGGGCTAGATTTCTTTGTTCTGTGCTATCACAACAAACACTCTCTGGACTTGCTTTTCTCATAACATCGTACACACACTCACCTGAAAATGGTAAAAATCCAAACAAAGGCAACAGTCATAACACTTCCACTTGGCATTTCTGATGAAGCGGTGGGCAGAATAGGCTCTGCTATCAGTTCACACCATGAATAAGCACCAGGCGTCGGGGAGTTTATCTTAACTGGGTTACGAGGCAAGCTTGAGGAGCTGGTGGGCAAGCATGGGTTGGGTACCAGCTTGGATCCCACCTACATGTAACTTTTTGGGGCTCCTCTTGCAATCAAACTACCCAATCCAAGTACGGTTGCCCACAGCTGGTCCAAGGAGCACTGAAACTAGTGGTGGTAACTTTTAACATCAAGATTAACAATACTGTATTGCACACAAAAAACATTTGTTAAGAGGGTACACCTCATGTTAAGTGTTCTTACCACAACAAAACAAAACAAAACAAAACAAAGGGGCACTTTTGGAGGTGATAGATATGTTTATTATCTTGATTGTGCTGATGGTTTCATGGCTATATGCATATGTTCGAACTCATCAAATTGTATATATTAAACATGTGCTTTTTTTGTGTATGAATTGTATCTCAATAAAGCTGTTAAAAATTTTAATATGAAAAAATTTTATTTAAAGATTAATAATGTAAATATGGTCAAATAGCCAAGGGTCTGGGCAAACAGAGAGAACTTGTTAAACCAACTCAAAACCAATCCAAGTTTTTAAATAAACATATTCTAATTCTTATAGAGGAACTAGCTCTACAGTCCTTATTTCCCTCATTGTTTCTATCAAAACCATGTCTGAGAGAGAGAATGTCTTTCACGTGTTTTAAAAAAGAAGTATATAGTTTCCTTTTTCTATTTATCATATAAGGTTTACCTTAATATTAGCAATGGCTCTAGCGTTCTTGTGAAGTATTGACACTTCAGTTGGATTTACTTGGCCTAACTGTTTCTCCAAAGTCAAGCGAGGATGGAATTGTGCATTTGTAGATAGCCATATCTGTCGGCAAACGGGAACATTTCAATATTTATAATATGTTATTTTGGTTATTAGTTAAAAGAAATGGAAAAGCACATGCATACACACTTATATATAGAACAGAAAAACTAACACAAGAAGAATAAGATTATTCAATTCACAATAACTATTAATTATTTTTAAACTTTTATCACAAAAGACAAAGATATTTAGATTTAGTTAAAAGTAATTTATATTCTCTTTACAGGAGACACATTTAAAGTGACACAGAAAGTTTGAAAAGAACATTTTAAAGGGGATAGACAAAAAATACGTGCTAATACGGGCAAAAAGAGAACAGTGTTGGCAATGTTAACACCAGACAGAGGAAAATTCAATGGAAAAAATTAAGTGGAGCAAATATCTGTTTTATACAACATTTAAAAACAATGATTTGCAACAAAATGGTGCCTCTCAGACACATCTGGTGGGCAGTTGCTCTCATCACAGTGTAATAGTCAGTTGCGCTCTAAAAAGTCAACATGTGAAAGTCATTTTTATTACATTTTAATACTGAACAACATAACATCAAAATATCTAAGTAGAAACTGTTAGAGATAAAGAGAGAACTGACTAAAATATTGATTATAATAAGACTTCAATACACTTCGTTCAATCATGGACAGAGCAAGTAGAGAAACATAATTAAGGATCTAGAGAATCTGAATAATATGATTAATAATCTTTGCTTAATAGATCCATATGGAAAATTATAGCTTACAAGTAGGGGAAATATTCTTTTCAACGTCAATAGATTTTTTTTTTCTGCTAAGGAAGATTTGCCCTGAGCTAACATCTGTCGCCAATCCTCCTCTTTTTACTTGAGGAACATGCACCCTGAGCTAACATCTTCCTCTATTTTCTATGTGGGCCATCGCCACAGCATGGCCACTGACCAGCAGTGTAGGTCTGCACCCAGGAACCTAACCCAGTCCGCCAAAGTGGAGCATGCCAAATTTAACCACTAGGCCATCAGGACTGGCCCATCAATGGAATATTTGACAGAAGCTAATCATTTATTAAAACGCTAAAGAGAATTCAAGACATTCCAAAAAGTAGAAGTTGTACAGGCTATGTTCTCTGTCTACGATGCAATAAAACTAGAAATAAAAACCAATGTTAAAAAATTTAAAGCAAAAATGTTTTAAAACTTGAAAATTTTAAAAATGCATTTCCAAACACGAGTGAATGAAAAAAATAAAAACCATAGTTGCTGACTACTTAAAAAATGACAATAAGAATATTACCTCTCATACTCTGGGAGATCACTAGTTTTGTGGTAGATTGTATTATTTTTTCCAGTTACTTGCTACCTGACCTGTGATGGGGCTTTGATATTTCCTCCCCACTGCCAACACTTGATATTTGCTTGATATTTAGGAGATGAATGGGAGTAACATATGCCTTATTTGAGCAGAACCTTTCAGAGCCCATGTGTTCCTCAGCCACTGCTCTTTTCCTCCTGCCATGAAAACAGCATGTGCCAGATATAAGGTTGTTTCTTCAGCCTGAATCTCAGAACAAAGACGACATTGATCAGAGCTGCAGCCAACAAGGAAAGAACATGAAATGTGAAAAAGAAATAAAACTTGGATGTTGTAAACCAATGAGATTTTGGAGTTGTTTGTTTCTACAGCATAAGCTAGCAAAAATTGACTAATACAGCTATATGCAGTAAAGAAAATCAGAGTCTCAAGTGTGTTTATTATTAAAAACAACAACAATAACAAAAATAATCTAAGCATTTAAGTCAACCTAGAAAAAGAGAGAAATATAAAGGAAGCAGGAGTAAGGTAGCATCAAGTTTAAAGCAAAATTAATTAGAAAAGTGGAGAAATGATAGTAAATCCAAAATCCATTCTTTCAAAAGGACCGATTACATTAGCAAACTCCCCACCAGTCAAATCAAAACAGAAAGAGAGGAAAAAAAACCCAAAGCCAAAAGAATCCTATATAAAATATCAATCATGAGAAGTAGATTTACGCAAAAATGCAAAAGAGATTATGAAAAATTTTAAGAAAATACAATGTACATCTATGATCAATTTAAAAATCCTGATTAAATGAATTTTTTAAAATGAAAATACAAATGGTCAAGTTTGTATAAAAGTTGAGAGTCTACACAGAACAAAAGCGTGGAAAAGGTAGAAAATATTGTTCAAGACCTACGGTTGAGGTACTGCATCCAGAGACATTTATTGACAAGTTCTTTCATGTCTTCAAGGAACACATAATTCCTGTGCTATTAAAATGATTAAAAGGAAGGGAAATAAAAGATTCACAATTTATTTTAGAAAACTAGTATAACCTTGATGCCAAAACTGACGTATTAGAACCCAAAAAAGAGATAACTATAGACTAAATGTGTAACTCTATAAATGTAATAATCCTACATGAAATATTAGCAAATCCAAACTAGAGCTATTTTTTAAAAATATACTGTGTCCAAATGAGTTAATCTAGAAATATAAGAATGATATAATTTAGGAATATGTTAATATAATTAATCATATTATTACAACAAAGAAAAATATTAGTGTCAAAATATCAAAAATATTGGTGTTAAAAAACACCTGATAATCCAAAATTGATTCCTAATTTTTTAGCTTCTTCTTTTTTTTTTTCTTTGCTGAGGAAGATTCTCCCTGAGCTAACGTCTGTGTTAGTCTTCCTCAATTTTTCTGTATGTGTGATACCTCCACAGCATGCCTGGTGAGTGGAGTAGGTCCGTGCCTGGGATCCGAACCTGCAAACCTGGGCTGCCGAAGCAGAGCGTGTGGAACTTTAACCACTCGGCCACGGGGCCAGGCTTGATTCCTGATTTAAAAAAAAATCCTCTTAAAGAAAAATAGAAAAAAATTTAACTTAATTAGAATCCTGATGCAATCTATATAGAAGCTGAAATATAATAATGTATGCCTGCAATTTATATAATGTTATAAACCAATGTGACTTCAATAAAAAAAGAGAAAGAAATCAGAAATTAATAGCACAAAAATAAGAAGTATTTCCCTTAAAGTCAAAAAACAAGACAAAGATGCCTACTGTAACCATTATTATTAAGCATTGTTCTGGAATTTGAAGAATGGCAATAAGATAAAAAAATGAAATGAGAGGTATAAACATTGGTAAAGAGGAAAAGATATTTTTTCAAAAGACGATTGCTTTTCTGGAAAAACTAAGAAAATCGAACACACTATAGAGTAAAATAAGGTCACATGATTTAAAAATATTATTAAAAAAAGAGAAAAAAAGCATATACACAGTCTTGGTGTATGTAACATCCTGACACAGAGAGAAAACGTGAAGGAGGACATTGATCAATTTGATTTTTTAAAACTTCTTTGTAGCAGAGAATACAATACGGAAAACTGAGAGGCACATGATAAACTGAGAAAAATATTTGAAACCCATCCTAAATGTTAATTCCTTTGATAGATAAAGAACTCTTAAAAGTTGTGGGACACTTTCATTCATTCAACAAATATTTATTGAGGACTTATTCTTTGCCAGGCATTGTTGTAGGTGCTTGGGAGACATAAATGAACCAACAGATACAAATCCCTGCCATCAGAGAGCTTACCTCCTTAGGCAATTTATTTTAAAAAATGCAAATTCTAATAAAAAATGAAAAAATCTTGATCTCCATTAGCAATTAAAGAAATGTGAATGTTTAATTTTCACTTTTCACTCTTTAAATCAGTAGGGATTTAAAAAATTTGATTATACTCAATATTTTCAAGGATATGGGAAACACATACTCATATACGCTTCTGGGAGGAGGATAAATTGGTAGAAACTTTCTAGAAGGCTATTTGGCAATCTGAAGAAGGTTGACCAGCAATTTCCCTTCTAGGAATTTACACCAAGTAAGTAAACAGATAATTGCAGAAACAATGTAACTACAAGAATATTTACTGCAGAGCTATTTATAAGAACAAAAAAGTTGGGAACAATCTAAATTTGGTATACACATACAATGGAGTAACACATAAGAAATTATATTGTAGAAGAATATGTAATGATACGGAAATATTGTTAAATGAAAATGCAGGTTATAATATATACTGAATGATTTCATTTTAAATGAAAAAAACATATACACACTTTTTAAAAAGTTGGAAAGACAGACATTTAATATTTAATTAAAATATTAATTAAGGTTCTGTCTCAGTGGTACAATTTTAAATGCTTTTCATTTTCTTTCTTGTGATTTAGGTGGTATGGATTTTTTAAATTAAAAAAAGAGTATTGTTTTTCTTCAAAGCTAATGTATCAAGATATCCTTATGACTTAGAGATTTTATATTTTGTTGGATGCTATTTAATTATTGCAGATACATCTTCCAGGTTTTAAATTAATCCCCCTTGAACACAGCATTGATACTCTCAGGCCCGAGAAAAGTCTGCCAGGAGAGACAGGAGGTGACAGGCCTGGGATTAGGGTAAGGCAGGTAAAGCGAGCTGTTCAAGTGCAGGGTTGGATCCCATCTTTACTCAAACTTTTGATATTTTGTTCATTGTGGATTTTTGGCATTAATACTGAGTTTTTTGGAAACTAAATTTTGTACCCGAGGTAATTGCCTCATGCCTCACTCTCTTCCCAGCCCTGCTCCCTGGCAGCCCTCTGCACCTTCCCTGCTCCACAAACAGCATCTCTGCATGTCCTGCTTCTGCTCCCTGTCTACCATCCTGGCAACCTAGAACCAAACATTGGTGCTCTAGGTGGAGTGAGGGATGGCAGCAATCCTAACCATTCACGGAGCACTTCCTTTGGCCTGCCTTCTGTGCAAAGCACTCTACCAGCATTATCTGGATCCTCACAGTAGCCTAATAGGTTGGGTAACAGTGAATCCTATGCATGCTCCAATATCATTCTTTCTTCTCAGTAACAGACTTTCCTAATTGCTGCTGGGCGCATGGCTGTCCAGAGTAAAGGTCACATTTCCTAAGCTCTCTTGCAGCTGGGTGTGGCCATGTGATTAAATTTGGGACAAAAGAAGGTAAGTAGGAGTGCTGTGCAATTTGCAGGACATGTCTATAAAGTGAAGGCGATTCCCTTCTTGTCTCTTTGCCTGCTTCCTCTGCGTGGAATACCACTGTGAGGACTGGAGCTGCAACATCCATCTTGGACCAGAAGATGAAACCACCATTGAAGATGGTGGAGCAACTAGGTAGAAGACTGACTCCTTCATCATGCGCCCATGTGCCCAGCTGCAATTAGGAAAGTCTGTTACTGAGAAGAAAGACTGACTCCATACCAGGTCTAGAGGGCTATGTTACATGAGAAAGACAGACTTCTATCTCATTAAAACACTGTTATCTTAGGTTTCCTGGTACTTGCAGAGCAGCCTGATTCTGATTCATTCTGGTAGATATTACTATGAATCCCCTTTGCAGATGAGGAAACTAGACTCAGAGAAGTTAAGCACAGTTTACAAGTTTGCATGGCTATTGACAGATTAGAAGCTGAAACCAGGGTGTCTGACTCCAGTGTCCTAGCTCTTAAACCTGTGCCATTAAAGTTCCCTGCTCCAGAAAGATTTCCAAATCTGAGCAAAGGGCCTGGAATCCTAGATTTCAGATGCTCATTCTTATGCTGTTCTCCAGCCAAACTCCTAAACCCTTCTGGGGCTTCAGCAGTCGAAATGGCTCAGCAGGAGGACAGAATTCCTTATAAATATCTTCTCAGTTACTGCCCATACCTTGCTCTGTCCTCAGACCACCATATGACACCAGCACTGTTTATTTGCATTGGTCCTTGAGGATCCTCCATCATTGTTTCCAGGAGAAAAGTTACTCTGCTCTTCTTACAATGAGAGTTGGGGTGGGGGGGTGGGCTGCATCTCTGCAGGCACTTCAGAAATCCCATAACCTTAAGATAGTCTCGTGGAAACCAAGTCCCAGCCTTGGAGCACTGCATAGCCCTGTGGCATTTTGACACTGAGTGTCGCTGCATTGTTGAAGTACCTCAGCAAGTTGCCATGTGTTTATCCCCTCAGGTCGGTCAATGGTAAAGCAAGTTCATCGCCTTGCTTCTTCATAACCGATGTCTGATGCTTCAGCTGAATTCGTTTCTGGCATATAAGCAGTTCCCTCCAATCTACAGACAAAAAAGCTTTCACCATCTCTCCCTCCCCCAGGAGTGACCAGTTTCTCAGCATTAATGCATCTGATGGCACTGAGCCTTCGTGGTCTGAGTGAGGACAGTCGCCAACAGGCATTGAAATCACATTTTTATTTACATTATTACTTTTCCACAGCTTGGTGTCTTGCAGGCTTTTGATCTATTAGGCCACACTATTTAGTCTGGACTGAACCCTTGAATTAATTTATTCTTCCAAGACTCTCAAAGAAATTGATAAACTTGTACTAATTAATCAAAATATTCATCTATAGTGTCGATAGGTCTGAAAATGAAACATTGCTTACTGTGCACAGTGTGGAAGGCAATTTATACATTCTCAAGTGTAGACTTTGTAATTCTTTTGTGAAGAATAATCATTGTTATTTTAGGAAGACCCTGAGTTTATCCAACTCTTGTTAGAATTGGGTGAGTCTGGATCCCTACCATAAAATGGAAGCATGAAATCCAAGCCTTCTTGTAAAGTAAACTCATGTTATCGTTTACACATGTCCAGTCATCACATTAAAGAAAGCAGATTGTCTTGGATAAAACACATGGTTAGACTTTACAATAGAAGTAAAAATAGGATCATAGATAATTGCTCTTCTTTATTGTGAATGTTAAGTTGTATTTACTTTCAATTTTTTTTGACAGCTTCTAAGGAGTAAGTTGTAAGTGTATTGTAATTGTTCTGAAAGTACAAGCTGCCACTTCTGTTTCATGGCGTTCCTCCTCCACATGCTGGTGAGAAAATGGAAACATGAGGAATGAAAGTAGAACCACAGGGATTTGTTAGGAGAGAAATTTTGAATTATTCATTCTGATTCTCTCTTATTGTCAGACAATAAGTGAGTGAAGATCCACTGAATTTTTCTTTCGATGAATAAAATGGGCAATTTTCTCAGCACAATAGCTTAGTTTTAGAAGAGCAGCCCTAAATGTACTACTAACTGGTGAACTCTACATTACCTTCTGGGTATTTCAAGAGTGAGGGACAGAAAGGTGACAAAGAGATAGAGTGAGGCTGACTATACAATTGTAATTGAGGAGGGGCCCGAGGAGGGCAGGAGGAAAAGTTGATATCGTCCCTTTCTGGGCCAGCTGGGACGCTTGTGTGTTGTACGGAATTTCTCAGAATTCCCTTCCCAGTGTGGTTCTGAGTTAGGGTGGGCCACAAGAGACATTATGGCAGTGACGCTGGAGCCATTACACTCCAGAGGCATCTTGTGTACCTTTGTTGATGATCTGCTGGCTCTCCTTGTCAGAGACAGGCAGCCGCCAAGACTGCAGCGTCTCTAGCTCCCACAGGATCTCCCCCTTCAGCTTCTCTGAGCCCTGGGCCACAGGCATGGGCAGTTCTGAGGGGGAGGGCATTGTCTTCTTCTGCAGGTCACCCATGTCATCAGGATTAAAGGTGGAGAGACAGACATGGGTCCCATTTCTCCATGTGGGCTCCATTTGTCCTCTCTCCTCCACTTCACAATCAGTTCTTCTTCCCTACTGCTGGCCCTGTGGCTCAACAGCGACTTCAGGCCCACTTCAGATGCAGAGGCAAGCACCATCTGGAAATTTCTTCACCAGTCCCCACAACTGGGTAAGATCTAACCCTGTGCTGTCCAATATAGTAGCCACTAGCCATGTGTGGCTATTAATGTTAAAATTAATTAAAATTAAATAAAATGAAAACTTCAGTTCTTCGGTTGTACTTGCCACATTTCACGTGGTGTGTCTAGTACCTGTGTTATTGGACAGAGCAGATGCAGGACATTTCCATCATCGCAGAAAGCTCTGTTGAACAGTACTGGTATAATTCCTTTAGTAAATTCCTATTTCATATCACTTGTAGGGATTCTTTTTCCCTTATCAAACCCAACAGATACACTAGCATTTGGTAAAGACTGGTCTAGGTCAGTGATTCTTAATTTTTTGTTCTCTTGAGCCGCTATGATTGATAATGTTCATAGGTGTGACACATTTCCATGATCCTGCTCAGATTTTGACAAAATCTTTAAAAAAGTTTCCAAGGAAGAAAAGTAAGTGATGCAATAGATACAGCATTAATTAAAATTCTCTTTTTTAAAAGTCACTTTAGAAAACATACCAAAATGTGAATGTGAATAATGTGTTATTGGTTTGAGATCTTTTATTCTTTTTAAATACAAGCTGCACAGCTACAAATTTCCCTCAAAGCATTGCTTTCTCTGCATCACATAAGTTTTGGTATGTTGTATTTTCACTTTGATTCATCTTGAAATATTTTCTAATTTTCTCTGTGATTTCTCATTGGTTATTTAGGAGTGTGTTGTTTAATGTCCACTTATTTTTGAATTCCCCAAATTTCCTTCTGTTATTCTTTTGTATTTTCATTCCAGCATGGTCAGAGAAAATACTTTGTATGACTCAATCGTTTAAAATTTATTGAGACATTTTATGGCCTAACATATGATCTATCATGGAGAATCTTCCATCTGTACATGAGAAGAATGTATAGTCTGTTGTTGATGAGTGGAGTATTCTACAGATGTCTATTAAGTCTAGTTGTTTTGTAATGTTGTTCAAGTCTTCTATTCGCTTGTTGATCTTCTGTGTAGTTCTATCCTTTTTTGAAAGTGGGGTATTGAAATCTCCAATTATTATTGTTGAATTGTCTATTTATTTCTCCTTTAATTTTGTTTTTTTTTTTTTTCCCCCCAAAGCCCCAGTAGATAGTTGTGTGTCATAGCTGCACATCCTTCTAGTTGCTGTATGTGGGACACGGCCTCAGCATGGCCGGAGAAGCAGCGCGTCGCTGCGAGCCCGGGATCCGAACCCGGGTCGCCAGCAGTGGAACGCGCTCACTTAACCACTAAGCCACGGGGCCGGCCCTTAATTTTGTTTTTATTTCATGTATTTTGGAGTTCTGTTGTTAGGTGCTTATATGTTTGTAATTGTTATATCTTCTTGATGGATTTATTCTTTTATCATTGTGAAATATCCTTCTTTGTCTCTAGTAACAATTTTTTTATTAAAGTCTATTTTGCCTAATAGTAGTATAGCCACTCCAGCTCTCTTTTGGTTAATGTTCGCATGGTATAATTTTTTCCATCCTGTTACGT
Organism: Ceratotherium simum simum; assembly: GCF_057802395.1. Classification (NCBI taxonomy): domain Eukaryota; kingdom Metazoa; phylum Chordata; class Mammalia; order Perissodactyla; family Rhinocerotidae; genus Ceratotherium; species Ceratotherium simum. The sequence continues at coordinate 66,448,737 of NC_141900.1, read as the reverse complement.
TCAAACTATTTGTGTCTTTGAATCTCAAGTATCTCTCTTATGCACAGCGTGTAGTTACATTATGTTTTTTATCCAGTCTACCAATATCTGCCTTTTAATTTGACTCTAATCTATTTATATTTCATGAATTACTGATAAGGTAAGATTTATGTCTACCTTGCTATTTATTTTCTATATGCCATGTCTTTTTGATACTCTTCATTCATTATTGCCTTTTTTTGTGTTAAATAGATATTTTCTAGTGTACCATTTTAATACCAAATATACTGTTTTTTGAGTTATTTTCTTAGGTGTTGTCTTGGGGATTACAATTAACTTCTTAGAACAATTTAGTTCAGATTAATATCGGAATTAAACAATAGTATACAAAACTTTGCTCCTATATAGCTCCATTCTCTCCTCCCACCTTAATGATGTAATTGTCACACAAATTACATCTTTATACACCGTATGCCCTTCAATACAGATTTACAATTGTTGCTTTGTGCAGTTGTCTTCTAAATCAGATAGGAGGAAAAATAATTATACAAAAATTACATCTATACTGTCTTTTGTATTTATCACTATAGTTACCTTTACCAGTGTTCTTTATTTCTTCATATGAATTTGAGTTACTTTCTATCTGGCCTTTTCGTTTTGGCCTGGAAGACTCTCTTTAGTATTTCTTGTACAGCAGGTTTTCTAGTGACCAATTCTCTCAGTTGTTATTTATTTGGGAATGTTTTAATTTCTCTTTTAGTTTTCAAGGGTAGTTTTGCTGAATATAGAATTCTTGATTGACGGTCTTTTTCTTTCAGTATAGTAGTCTCCCCTTATCTATAGTTTTGTTTTCCGTGATTTCAATAACTCCTAATCAATTGCTGTCTGAAAATACAGTACAATGAGATATCTTGAGAAAGAGAGAGTGAGAGTGAGAGAGAGGGAGAGAGACGCTACATTCACATAATTTTATTACAGTATATTATTATAATTGTTCTATTTTATTGTTAGTTAATTTTGTTAATCTCTTACTGTGGCTAATTTATAAATTAAACTTTATCATAGGTATGTATGTATAGGAAAAAACATAGTATATATAGGGTTTGGTACTATCTGCAGTTTCAAGCATTCACTGGGGGTCTTGGAACATATCCCCTGTGGATAAGCAGGGCCTACTGTATTTTGAATATATTAATCCACTGATTTTTTGGCCTCCATTTTTTTTTTTATGAGAAGCCAATTGTTAATCTTATTGAGGATCCTTGTACTGATGACTCACTTCTCTCTTGTTGCTTTCAAGATTCTCTCTTTGTCTTTTGGTTTCAATAGTTTGATTGTGATGCATTTAGGTGTGGATCTCTGAGTTTATCCTGCTTAGAATTCACTGAGCCTCGGATGTGTGGATTAATGTTTTTCATCAAATTTGGGTTTTAGCCATTATTTCTTAAAATATTCTTTTCTCTCCCTTCTCTCTCTTTTCTCCTTCTGGGACTCCCTTTATGCTTATGTTTTCACTTAATGCTATCCCACAGTTCTCTGAGGCTCTGTTCATTTTTCTTCATTCTTTTTTCTTTCTGTTCCTGAGACTGGATAATCTAAATTGACCTATCTCCAAATTCACTGATTCTTTTCTGCCTGCTCAGATCTGCTTTTAAGAACTTCTAGTGAAATTTGCAATTTAGTTATTGTGCTTTTAAACTCCAAAATTTATGTATATATTTCCCTTTATTGATATTCTCCATTGGTGAGACATTGTTCTCTTACCTTCTTTTATTCCTTTAGATGTATTTTCCTTTAGTCCTTTGAATATATTCAAAATAACTGGTTTAAAATTTTTGCTTAGTAAGCCAAACCTCTGGGCTTCCTCAGGGCAGTTTCTATTGATTGCTTTTTTTGCCCCTGTGTGTGGGCCATACTTTCTTGTTTTTTGCATGTCTCATACATTTTTTTCCTTGAAAACTGGATATTTTAAATAATATAATGTGGCAACTCTGGAAATCAGATTCTCCATACTCTCCACAGTTTATTGTTGTCACTGTTTTTTGTTGTTATTGCTGTTTGTTTAGTGACTTTTCCAAACTAATTCTGTAAAGTTTGTATTCCTTGTCATATGTGGCCACTGAAGTATCTGCTCAGTTAGCTTGGTGATCAGCTAATTATTGGACAGAGATTTCCTTAATTAATTAGAACCAATACGGAGCCAATAAGTCTCTCAGTCTTTGCCATGGGGCTCTGTATGCATGTTGGAGCACACCTTCAACTCTCAGCCAGGCAATTGACAACAACTCTGTCTTAGCCTTCACTTCCTGATTGTGAAAAGCCTCAAAATTAGCCAGAGGTGAGAACTTAGGGCCTTCTCAGGTCTTTCCTGTGCGTGCACACAGCCCTGGGGATGTGCACAGCCTTATATGTTTGTGAGGCATTCTAGATTCCCTTGAATATGTTGGAGTTTTTCAGATCCCCTACAATCATTTCATTTCCCAGATTTTCTTTTGAAGTGTTTTGTTAGTCTATTGTTTGCCCCAACTGTTATCCCCTGCCTCAGGCAGCCATGAAGTGAAACAATTGCCTGTAAATCCTTTCAACCAAGGCCCACTGGGGAAAAACTTTTGGTCACAGGGAAGGGAGGAAGGCTTTTTGTACTAAATGAGCACCAAATCAGATGAAATAAAGATAGTCTTGCAAGGGAGGGTCTTTCAGGGGACCACCAGACAGGTCAAAGAATGACGATTCTTTGGGAATGATACTTTGAAAGAGCTCCAGCTTCCATCTGGTGGCTGCCAAACTTCTGATTTTCACTGTGATTGTGAATTGTTGTTTTCCAAGGCTCTGCCAAGCAGGGAGAGATGGAACAAGACAAGCTAAAATGCCACAAAACTCGCTGTTCTTACTGAGATTCGGCTGTTTTTCTTGATAAATACTCTCCTGATTGCTGCAAGCCTTTAATTAATTTCCAAAGTTTTGAAAAAGTTGGTTCTGATAATTTTCCCCAGTTTGCTCATGGAGGGGGGGATTTTTGGTGGTCCTTACTTTGCCATTTTCACTGACATCACTCGGAGAAAGAAGTTTTCAAGGAGCTCTGTCCCTTTTCTGCCCCCTGTGGTAACTGCCATATTGCTGGTTTTCAAGGCTACTGTAGAGCTGGGGAGAGGTGGATAGGAATAGGAAAGTTGAGACACTACAATCTCATTGTTCTTACTGAGGTTCAGCCAGTTTTTTTGAATAAAAACTCCTGGGATTGTTGCAAACCTTTGGTTTATTTTCAGAGTACTGAAAAAGTTGACTCTCACAATTTTTGCCACTTTTCTCATTGTCTTGATGGGAGAAAGACTTTCCAGAAGTCCTAACTCCATCATTTTCTCAGAAATCACCCAAGAATTACATTTCATGTGGACAATTGCAAATTATACTTTTCCAAAAGAAAAATAATAAAAAAAGGAAAATCACTCCATCACCAATTTAGGTATCCCAACCTTAGTAATCTTAGTGAAATAAGGGATTTTAATTGTGACACACTGTTGTGTCGCTACATGGACATTAAGGAATGCCAATTTAGATGTTTTCTTAATTACTTGAATTTCATAAGGGCTACTTGCCTAGGACAAATGTGGATGGTTCTTGAAAAAATATTAAAGACACTGAGACAAACAAAAAGAGTCAATCCTCTCTTTGGACAGAGATGGGCACTACACACAAGCTAGCATCAGACCCTCTTCAATGTTCACTCTTCCTATCAGGCACATACTTCCCCAGGACCAGCCAAAGCCTTTGGGGGGAATAAAAGTAGAGAAGATGCTGTTCTCCATCCTTCAGTCTTTCTCCTACTTTGTGTCATGTCCTCCCTACTCTGTCATCCAAGGACTTAATACTCCATTCCACCCTTCAACTGAACAAACTGAGTCTCTGGCAAGGTGCTTCAGAAAGCCCACTCTATCCCATGTGTCACCCTTGGAAAATCAACCCCACCTTGTCCTATTGCAATGGAGGTAGCTTTGGAAAAATCTCAGCAGTTCCTGTATAATCTACTGAATGTCCATTTTCCAGCCTAAATTATTTCTTTGGACAAAAGTAATTAGCAGACATGGATGAAAAGCATGTCTTTTTTTTTTCCCCCTTAAATGGCAAGAAAAATTCCTTATTTCTTTTATGACAGTCTTTGATTTGTTTCAACCAGTCCACCTCAGCGCTAGGCAACTTTGTAGATTAATTCAATATTTCTGAGGTCTTCTGAAGGCAACTTGTACTTGCTCCTTAAGTAACTGATGCAGCTGAGGGCAGATTCAATGCAATAATTCCTATAAAATAAATTGGAATTCTTTGGATGCCCTATGCCTGCAAATTATTTTGCTCTTTTTATTTTAAAGGGAATAGTAAATGTTTTATTTGTGTGGCACTTATGGATTTTCTTCTCAAAGGACAAGATGCAGTTAATCATGTGTGCTGCCTTCTCCATTTTACTCCTAAAAGCACAAGCCTTTTTAAAGACAGTCAGTAGTGAACAATAGTTTAGCGTGTTGAGGTAGGTTATTAGAATCTGCACCGTACTCAAAAGAACTTTGATTTTCCTCCACTATTACCAAGGATGGAGGGAAAAGCAGATAGTTTTTTTTTTTTTTTTAAAGATTTTTTTTAAAGATTTTTTTTATTTATTTATTTTTCCCCCAAAGCCCCAGTAGATAGTTGTATGTCATAGCTGCACATCCTTCTAGTTGCTGTATGTGGGACGCGGTCTCAGCATGGCCGGAGAAGCAGCACGTCGGTGCGAGCCCGGGATCCGAACCCGGGTCGCCAGCACTGGAGCGCGCTCACTTAACCACCAAGCCACGGGGCCGGCCCAGCAGATAGTTTTTATTGCTGGTGTTGCTTTTTTTTAAAAAAAGTATTCACTTTAACAAAACCAGAGTTTTAAAATAAAAACAACCAGAGCTGAGCAAAAGCAAACGACAATTGTCCCTCTCTCTCTTCCACCTGCAGAAGCTCCGTGCCATTGCCCAGAACATGGTAGGGGTCAATTCAGACCTCTGCTTGTGGGCACTGCACTGCCCTCTATTGGGTGGGGCCACTAAAACCTTTTTTTTAATTAATTTTTTTTATTGTGATGAGAACACTTAACGTGAGATCTACCCTTATAACAGATTTTTAAGTGCACGATATAGTGTTGTTAACTACAGACATAATGTTGTAAGCAGATCTCTGGAACTTATTCCTCTTGCATAACTGAAACTTTATGCCTATTAATTAGCAACTCCCCATTTCCTCGCCCCCCCCAACCCCTGGAAACCACCATTCTAGTCTATGGGTTTGACTATTTTAGATACCTCAGATAAGTAGAATCATATAGTTTTCGTCCTTCTGTGACTGGCTTATTTCACTTAGCATAATGTTCTCCAGATTCATCCATGTTGTTGCATATGGTAGAATTTCCTTCCTTTTTAATGCTGAATAATATTCCGTTGTATATATATACCACATTTTCTTTATCCATTCATCCATCGATACTTAGGTTGTTTCTATATCTCGGCTATTGTGAATAAAGCTGCATTAAATATGGAAGCTCACATCTTAATTCCATCTCCTCTGAGGCTTTCATCTAGAGTGGTCCCCTAGTTCCCTGTATTTTCCACAGTGGAGCCTGGGGCTTTGTAGTGGGACTATGAGGCCCACATATGCTATATCCATAGAGGTAGACTACACTGTCTTGGAGGTAGGGAGGACCCTTCCCCCACCCCCACCCAAGGATAAGACACAAAGGGAGAGGAATTAAGCAATGTTGATTATTTTTGATGAGATCATTGGGGTGGTAAAAGAAGGAGAAAGATCGAGAAAATTTGATGTAGGACTTGCTGCAGGTATTTGGAAGTGACATGAAGAGGAGCACAAGTCCAGAGGCATGGCCCTAAAGCACTGGAGAAAGGATGTTTGGAAAATAACATTGGAAAGGGGCCCTTTATATTAAGCCACATGAATAGGGTATACTCTGCTGGCTCCTTGCTGGGCCCCATGTGTACCAGAGATGAATCAGACACATCCTTAAGGGACTTTCAGTCTAGAAGGGGAAATCAGACACATGGACAGATGACTCTAATCTGAGGTAGAAGTTGGTGTCATCAGAGAGCCGTGGATAATGTGCTTTCAGAGTTCAGAAGAGGAGAAATCTCTTCCAGCTGGGGGACGTCAGGAGAGACCTCATGAAGAAAGTGGGATTTTAGTGGGGGCTTGAAGAATGAGGAAGATTATATGTGGAAAATACCAGACTGTAAAAGCTGTTTAGACATTTTTACTTTAATTACTTGAAAAGTAAACTTTGAAGGATGGAGGATGGAGGGTGTGGGGGAGCAGAGATCTAACCTTGCTTTCTAAAATAGAGTTTTATATGTGATAACCAATAGATTATTTCATTAGAAAGGTTTATGTCAAACTAAACAGAAGTAGTGGTAACTTTTAGAATTAGCTTCTCCAAATCAGCCTTAGATTTAAACAATTTAGATGAACACAGGTATTATGGACTGAATTGTGTTCCCCCTCCCCTGCCCCCGCCAATTCATATGTTGAAATCCTAACCCCCAGTGCCTCAGAACGTGACTGTATTTGGACATAGGGCCTTTAAAGAGGTGATTAAGGTATAATGAGTTCATATGGGTGGGCCTTAATCCAATATGACTGATGTCCTTACAGAAGAGGAGATTAGGACACAGACATGCACCTGCTCAGAGGAAACACCATGTGAGGACATAGAGAGAGGGCGGCCATCTGCAAGCCAAAGAGAGAGTCCTCAAAAAAACCAAATCTGCTTACTTCTGATCTGGGACTTGATCTTGGACTTTTGGCCTCCAGAACTGTGAGAAAATAAATTTCTGTTGTTTAAGCCACCCAGTCTGTGCTATTTGGTTATGGCAGTCCAAGCAAACTAATACAAAGGTATTGCAGATTTATAAAACACTAGAACTTAACCTGGTGTTAAAGCTGGGAAACAATGGGTTCAGTCCTGGAAAACAATCATTTGCTTATTACAAATCAATGTTTTCTTAAATAACAGGAAGCTCAGGATTATCTTCCAAGCAGTTTGATTAAGGATAGTAATATGTCCAACAAAACAAACCCCTAGCCATATTACAGCAAGCAATTGCTAGGATTGCTGTAGGTTGAACCAGTTTGACTTTCCAATCCATTGTTCTGGCACATGCAGACATACTCAGATCACCTTGCTCTTCCCAGATAATGTGCTCTGTGTGACTGTCAAGATTATTTTTATGATTGGATGTCATCTTTTGTAACAGTCCATGTTCCTAGTTGCAAAACAATCAGAATCCACTCTGATTAGGTTAATCAGGAGAAGGATTTAGTAAAGGTTATGAGAGAACTCACAGAATTGGAGGCGAGGGCTGGAGAAAGGGGCTGGAAGCTCAGCTCCTAGGAACAATGCCCAAACCCTGCAGAGCAAATGGCCTGACGAGGAAACCATTGTCTCTGCGGCTGCCAAGCACTGAGCACCAGAGATTCACCTTTACAGTGCCAGCTTCTTCCACCTGTTTTGAAGCCATTTCTGCAACAGGATCTTCCATATGGAAGTCTTACCCAGGTGCCCTTGATTGGTGGATATCTGTGTTACCTGCTGAGTTTTAGCTGCAAGGGAGGCAAGTAACTTCAGTTCCAACTTCTACACTGGGAGACATAGATATTTCAGCTAATAAAGGGAGGTCCTTTAAAAGTTGATAGGCAGGCAAGAATATGACAAAGGTCCACTACAGGCCTGGAGTTCTTCTTTACTACTACTACACTGTGCTTTCCTTAATGTCTAAACCTCTAAAATGACGAAAGTCACGTTTGACAAATATAAATGTGGTGATGCACAAGGCTGACAAGTTAACTATTTTCAATCAAATTCTCACCAAAACTTTATATAAGATTTCCTACAGTCAATATGTGTTCAGTATTCTCAGAACATTTAATAAGTGTTTGTTAATAAGTGAATAAATGTTGTCCTGTAAAGTGTTCTTTTTCCTTAATGAGAACACCAAAACTACTAGAACCAAAATTGTTGGGTTGTACTTCTAGCTCCTCATTTTCACACCCCCTAATGGTGTCTACTTTCTCACCCAAGAACATAGTTTAAATGTTGTTCTGGTAACTTTGCTTCCCAATAGGCAAACTGGGACACGTGATTCCGACAATGAATCTTGGTAATTGTTTTGGGCACAAGAAGCAAGCTGATAGATGGTGCTCAAATATTAAAATGGCCATTTTGATGGCTGGTGGGGACAAGAGAACAGAATATTTCAAATCAGGACTGTTCCAGAAAAGTATGATATGGTCATAGTACATCCCCATGGTACAATGGGTATAGCACTTGCTTCAAGGAGAAGTTTTATAGGCATTAGTTAATTCGTTCATGCATTCATTTGTCTAGTTTAACAAAGATTTCTTGAGCACCTACTATATGCCAGACGCTGATTTTGGCCCTTGTGTTATGTTCCACAAAGACTTTGTAGTCCAATAGCACCAGACAGATAAGTAAGCAAAACAATGCAATAAAAGTTAGAGGTTCTAGGACAGAAATCTACCAATCTGCTTAACCACACACTGCATTATAATTACACAACAAAAAGTAAATATAACTCTTCTCTTCTTAAACACAGAGTAACCACAAAAAAGTCATATGTTAGCACCTCGTCCTCAATGCGTGGCAGATCTCCATTGAGAGTGTCTTGACGTCTGCTACATCTGCTCTTCTGTTTAAATACTTAGATTCACTTTGAAAGCAGTAAAATGTGAATACACATATAGAGCCCACTAGATAGGAGATTTCACATAAATACAAAGGGAAGCAGCACGATTACATTAGCATGTGTACTGAACAGACATTTAACGAGAATCTCTCAGCTCAGTCCTTTCCCCATTGTCTCTTAGGCAACTAATCATTTACAAGGACTTTTTCAAAATAAAATAACACGTACCCTAAAAACTTCTGTGAAATCTTTAAATCCCCTCTCCAGCATTCCTCTTGAATTTCATTCATCTCTTTATAGGGAGCAGGTGTCACCTTATTTGATGGTATAGAATTTATTTATTCTTGTCTGTTTCTTACTCTGCACCTTTCCTTCTTTTCTATCCTTGGCATCTAGGGCCTGGAAGATAAGCAATCATGTCAGAATGAATGGACGGATAATGGAGTAGATGAATGCACTCCTTATCAACCAGCAAAATGTGAAGAACAGTTTTCTAGTTAGAACTACAAGTTTAAGAGTTAGACAGGCAGCCTTGGGTTGGAATTTGTCTCTGCTACTTATTGGTTTTAGGAACTTGAACAAATCATAAAATCACATTTTATAATCTCTCTTGGCCCCAGTAGTTTCATCTGTGAGTTGAGAATGGTTAATAGAACACGCCTCACAGGCTTGCTGTGAGGATGAAGTGGAATAATGTATGCAAAATATTTAGCACACACTCTGCAGCACAGTGCTGATCCTCAACAAGTGGTGGAAAAGTCATCATCATTGGTATTTCAGTGGAGGATGGTGTGCTTTCTTGCAGCAGGCACCCTCCCATTTAGGAGCACTGAATTTTCTGTGTAGAACAAATTGTACATTTGGCCCCTGGCTGCTATTTGCCTTTGCCTCATACCTCTTCATAATATAGAATCAACACCTCTTCCCGTCCCAAACTTCAGTGCATTTTTTTACCCTTTGAGAAGGTAACATTTTTTTCTTATTGCCATAGCTCAAAATTTTCTTTCTCTCCCACTGATTTGGAAGGGTATTTGATAAGAAAATGCCCACAGCTTAATTTGAAAGCCCAGTCTCCTAATTCATCATGAAACATAGAAATCTGATAATCTGGCCTCATTAAATTTAGAGCCCAATATCACTGCATTGCAAAGTTTGGGGAGAGGAGGAAGAATGGGCAGGTCGAGTAAGTTGTGGGGAATGGCAGAATATGCCCCCACCCCCACTCCAAACACAAACATGCACGCTGTCTTAAAATAGCCAGAATTGTTTTTTCTGTTTCTCCTCAACTGGATGCTCATTCTGAAATTGGACCAAGTGGAAAAACACAAAGCCCTTCAGATTTGTCCGGCTTTGTAACATTAAATTGGGATGGAGCATGTGATGGGGGTGGGGGTGGTTTCATAATATAGTAAGTGGAACCTTTTAGCTTCAGTAAGTGAGTCTGACTCAGGAATGTAGGCGATTGTATCTCCAAAAAAATCAATATTAAGATGCACAATTGCTCCCCTGGTATCGAAAGAATTAGTTGATCTACATGCTAAATGACAAGCCTCTTGATAACAAGGATTATGTGACCTGCCTTTCCAGCCAGGGCTGCTGGGGACTGTCCCTTAGGTCCCTAAGGCAGAGATAATCTAATTGGAACAACAAAGACCAGGTCCATTTGAGGAGAAGGCAACTGTGGGGGTGGGTGGGGGGTTGGGAGGTGACAGTGGGTGTGCGGGGGACGTGTTGGGCCTTGTGTTGGCGGGGAGGGGCTCATCCAGAACAAAAGCATCTAGGTGGCGAGTTGCTGGGGAGTGAGGCCTGGAGGGGCGGGGATGCCTGCTGAAAGGGTGGACAGAGGTCACCTCTAAAACATGACTTAATCTCCACTTTGGCTCCACAAACACTGCCAGGCTGGCTCCCAGACTGCGGCCAGACTTGACAGAACGAGCGAACGAGGCTCCAGACATTCAGACACTCAGAGGTCCTGCAGCCAGTCACAGGAGAGAAAGAGAGGAAGCACACGTGAGCCTGTCTGACCCAGGTCCTCTACCTCCCGTATGAATCCCCACCACCCACTAGGACCAGGTGCTGGGGGGAGTTCGCACCTGTCCACAGCAAAGGAGAAAAATAAGGCCATGCGTTACATTTTTCAGGAAACGAAACTTCTTGCATTGAAAGGACTGTCCTCTCTTCTGATGCTATGTCCTTCTCATGTTTTTGATGGTAAATATTCCCTTTTAAAAAGTGAGGCAATGATGATAGAAGCTAGGAGGGTTTTTTGCTTTTGGTGGTTTTCCTTTGGTTTGTTTTCAGTGCTCTTACCTGGTGTGATGATAAGTTTCTATTGATTCCAAAAATATTTGTCTTTGAAATGTTGTCCAACTTTGAAAAACAAAAATCTATGACACTGTCTTGTTAAACAGTCCTCTCAGCAAATGTTTTTTAAATTTACCCTCATAGCTTCCCTTTTCTTATGGAAAAAAATCGGTGCAAATAACCTTTGCTCCTAGTTCTTATTTCCTCCGCATCTTTTCGCTCCGAAGGTATTTTGAGCAAAGGTGTTTTCAGTCCCATGGAATCCTAAGACAATGAGGCATTCATTAGATCTGTAGTTTTCCCATTTTTAAAAGCAGAAGGGCCTTGTTCTGTAACCAGGTCGCTCAGAATCTGTGTGTACCGTGGTGTGGACTAAAGCAGAGGAGCTCTGACTTGGGGACAAGGGAAGCTCAGAGCCCTGCCTTCCGGGCCTCTTCTCCAAATACCCCTTCCCCCACCGCCTCCAGGGAGCCCGGGTCTTTCGTGTGTCCCTGGGCTGGGCGCAGGGTGTGCTGGAGACCAAGTCCTCCGTCAGCCTGCTCAGTTCTGGCCCAGTGGGCAGGGACCTCCTTTCCTCTCCCTGGCTGTTTATGCTGTGGAGAGGCCGAACGGCCCATCACTTGAAAATAAGGTTTCAAACCCTAAAAAGCTTAGTGTACATGAGGCAAACCTTCCCAACCCAGGGCAGTGGAGATGCTGGGAGATTTACCATGATTTATTTGAGGGGACCTTCCTACTCATCAAGGGGACCGTAGGTGGTGTCCATGGAAGCAGCTCAAAGGTTCTGTTGATATTGTCACTCAAAGTGGGGAATAAAGGAATGTCACTGGGGAAGGGGGTGGATGATGGAGAGGAAAGGGCTTTGATTATCTACCAACCAGTTCTATTGGCAAACAGACACTAATAGTCCTACCAAAAAAGAAGTTAGAAAAATATGTGAGGAGGCCTTAATAATGGTGTAAGATCTTGAATTTTACTCTTCTTGCCCCTACCCTCTAACACAAATTCCTGAGTTTCTTAGAGATGGCTACTGTATAAATAATACATTAATTTAGTATTATTTTTTATGCAAAATAATATTAGTGATAGTTGTGTTTTCTTTTTTGGTAAGAAAAACCTTGCAGGTTTTTGCTAAGGGGAAGAGATTATGAACATTTTTGGATGAAGAGGTAAAGCAAAAATCCTTAGGGATATTATCTGTATCTGACTTCCTTGCTAAGTCCTGAGGAACGAGTCTTAGACTAAATGACAGTTAACATCTGCTTAGCTTGAGTTAAGATTGTACTTGGAAGGCTTAACAATCTCTCTCCTTAACTCATTGAAGTGCCAAGAATTTATATTCAATTAATTTCCTTAGGCATATATTTGGGTTTGGTTTTTAGAAAATATCGCTTTTGTCCAAACCTCGCTATAATTGAGTTTAGAAGGAGGTCATGGCTGAACGAATGACAAGGGAGGAGGCAAAGGGGAAGGGATCCCCAAGTTGCACTTCTCTTTACTGTAATAAAATAAACATGTATATTTTAAAAATTAAAACTAAATTCACTATTCACATTGACATCTAATATCAATTATTGAAAAGTCATTGCATCCCCACTGTTCTTGGGGGTACAAAGAAATCTTTCCTGGTTGAGGAGAAAAGACTTGCACAGAGGAACTAAGCCGGGCCCATAACAAGACTATAATGAAATGCTAAGTTGTGTGGTCTGTCACAACTCTTCTGGTATCTGTGTGGGCTATGGTAGTGAGGAAGGCTCTGTAGAGAAAGAGACCTTGTGATTTGATTTGATGGATGAAGAGAATCATGGACAATATTCTGGGCAGGAAAACACAAATGAAGAAAGCTCCGAAGAAGAAGTAAGAAAGATGCAGTTGTGGTTCAGTGGGAAGATTGAGTCAGATTCAGACTCCAGCCAAGGACTCTTGTTTGGGACATAGGAAAAATGAGATTAGATGAGTAAAATGAGGCCGGATTATGGTGGGCCTTCATGCCCAAGCCAATGGCCACTGGCACTTCCCCAATCCTTCGTCCAAGAAAGGCATCACTCATTACCCGTGGCACTCTATGTCCTTCTCTGTACAGCTGTCCAGGCAGCCACTGACAACTGATCAGTTGGCCTTTACAATTAAATCTATTTTCTATTCCCATCCCTGGCCAACACCTTTAGACTTGATACACAGGAAATGGGGAGACCTTGAGTGAAGAATAGATGAATGAAGAAGACAGGAGTCTCCAAACTTCCTAGTTGCCATTGGTTTCAGCCTTTCCTAACCTAATTATATTTTAAGCTGGAGCTAGGCAGGATGGGAAGAACATGGACTAGAATTCCTGGGACTTAGATTTGAGGTCCAGTTCAGCCACTAACTTCCCCAACCTGTGCCTCATTTTCCTCATCTGTAAAATGAAAAGATTGAAATGGATTGATGGATAAGGTCTGCCCTTACACTGACTTTTTAGAATCCTGCAAACGCCAGCAGGAAGACAGCCAGGCTGAGCCTTGCTCAGTCGTCCTCTGGGGAGGAGCTGGAGGGCAGTACAAGCCAGGCCAGCCATGGAGGGGAAGAGGAAGTATGAGTTAGCTTCTGGCTAACTCATACACTTAATTAACAGCCCCTGGATAACTGAGAGTTGGTGTCATTAGACACTGTCTAATCACCAAAGATGATCCATATGGTACAGAACGTGGTTTAGGCGCCTTGAGGTCTCTTGGTAGGAAGTCGATGAAAGGCCTCATCTGGAAACAGCTTTCTCGAAGGATCAAGGCTAGTGGAAAATGTTTGTATATCATTGTTTGCTTCCCGCTGGATCACCATGACCATGTCCTCAGCTTCATGTGGCCAGTTTGGCAAATGTCCCCATCCAAAGGGACTTCACAACAAAGCAGCTTTTGTCACTGATGATAGCCCCTGCTTCCCTGTTTGCCAGCTTCTTTGGCCTCTGAGGGATGCATTTTGGAGACATGAGACGTGGCAGGATGAGGTCATGGCTCCATGCAAGAGAGCAGAAAAACTGTGCCTCCCTTCATACATGGAGCTGCATGCCCTTTATCCACGGAGCAGACCTGAGGTTATTACTCCATTTGCCATCTCAACATCAAGAGATCAGCTCTTGGGAGCCAGCTTGCCGGTAGCTCTGGTTAAACTTCAAGAATGCAGATAAGGCTGAGAAGCTTGGAGCCATGGTATTTGAATGTTTAGCTAGGCATTTTGCAGGCCTGGCTTGGCTTAATTTATTAATTTGTTAGTATTCAGGCAGGGACATGACAAGTTTCTGTGCTTACCTCTTGAAACATGCCTTTTCTCAAGCTCCCTACATTCCCATTTGGGGGCTAAGTATGTGAGGCCCCATCTGAAGAATTCAACATGGCAAGAATGATGATGTCTGTCTTTCAGTTTGCTGGTATTTAGAAAGCTCTTTGACACTTAATAAAATAAACATCATTTGTCCATTGCCACTTCTAAAATACATCTTGGAAACATGTGGCTAGAGACAATATAGGGGAAGCTATGTATTCCCTACTGATGCTTTGCATTTCATAGTTCTAGGATGCCAAGGAGTCCATGGCCAGAAACGAGGAGTTTAATTTAAAAGGAGCTGAACTTGCTTCTCTTCCTCTCTTGAGTTGGGCTTTGTTGCATCCATCCATCAATCCATTAATCTGTTGTCTTTCCTTCTGTCCACCTGTCTGTCTATCCATCCACCTCTCTATCTATCCATCCATTTACTCATTTGGTTGTTTAACAAACATTGCCTGAGGGCTTCCTCTGTGCCCAGCACCAAGTTTGCCATGGTGAACAAGACACACCCAACCTCTACCTCCATAAGCCCACAGCTGGATGGGGCCCTTGTCTTGGGGGGAGCTGTGTCAGTGGAGGCTGTCTTGAAGATATGGTGTTGCAGGCACAGCTGGTTTTCTGTAGACAGGATAGACTCTGCCTGGCTGTGCACTGTTTGTTGCTCAGAGTTTTTGATCTTTTAAAAACCAAGGAAAATTCTCTTGTGGCCTTGGAACTTTTGACTCTATCTTTAGGGTTTGTATATCTAAGTTGGGGAAGAGAATAATGAACATAGTTGGAGTCTTGCTGACCTTTCTCTATTTCAGTGTGGTGGATAGAGGCATTGGTTTGGAACTGTCCAGCTGGGCGCTCACTCTGACCTCCCTAAGCCTTAAGTTTCTCTTTCCCTAAATTGCAGATGATAATAGTCACTCTTCTATATCGTTGGTGTGAGGATTACATGAGATGAAATGCACTGGGTGCTTAGCACAGGGCCTGCCCTGTTATAAGCCCTCAGTAAATGGGAGCTTTTATTTTTATTAAACCTAAGAGTGAGTTGGGACAGAGCTCTCTTGCTTTCGTGAGGGTTATTAGTGACTGTCAGTAACTAACATTTGGACTTTATGCATTTTACATTTCTTAGCAAAACTTGAGTTCCTTACCATGCTTTCACATAATGACAAGCAATCAAGGCAGAATTTTAAGCAAAGTAATGATTGTGTTTCATATAATAACTTACAGACAGGACTTGATTATGCTGTAATGGACATTAGCATTCTCTGTCCATGTGTGTGTGTCTGTATTTCTGGATATAAATATGGCTATATTCCCCTTAAAATTTTACCTAAAATAGCACTGAATTGTACCTGAATAGTTGAAAGTGTCTCGGTTCTGAGTACAAGGGAGGGAAAAAATAGGGAAAGAGTAGAAGAGTTGTTTTCCCTAGTAGACACATGAACTACACAGCCTTGTGAGATAATGTGAGGAGCGCCTGGGACCAGAGATCAAGTGGCTTGTGTCTACTAAGCAGAAAAGGCACAAGTGTGGGCCTGCTGTGGGCAGAGCCTAGTTTTCCTCTCTGTGATGGGTAGCATGTCCCATGAGAGGCAGACACTCCACCCCACAGGGCAGATGTCAGCACATGGGGCCCCCTCCCCAGCTGCACGATTTTTGGATAGAGTATGAGATGGTCTTTCATTTTGCAAGAAGACTTGAGGTGCCCCAGAGGGAAAGTGGCTGGAAAGTGAGCCTGTGAGTGCCTCCCTGCAGCCCAGAACTGGGCAGTGATCGAAGCCAGCCTTCCTCCACCACCACAGCAGTGCCTCCTTGGCCTGCTTCTTTTCTTTTTCCTTGCTTTCCTCCTAGTCTTCAAAAACCCTGAGGGTAGTTGTAGTTTTACTCTGGGTGCTTCCCACAGTGTGATTGTATTAGTTTCCTATTGCTACCGTAACAAATTACCACAAACTTAGTGGCTTAAAACAACACACATATGTTATTTCATGGTTTCCATGGGTCAGGATTCTGGGCATGGCTTAGTTGGGTTTTCTGCTCGGGGTCTCACAAGCCTGCAATCAAGGAGTCAATTGGGCTATGTTCTCATCTGAAGGCTTGACTAAGGAAGAAGCCCCTTCTGAGCTCATTCAGATTGTTGGCAGAATTCATTTTCTTGCACCTGTAGGACTGAGGGGCCTGGCTTCTTGCTGGCTATCAGTGGGATGCCATCTTCAATGCCTAGAGGCTGCTGCAGTTCCTCCACGTGGCCACTTACTTCATCAAGCCAGCAAGAAGAATCTCTAGCTAGCAGACTCCACTAGCAAGACAGTCTTTTATAATATAACCTAGTCATGGGAGTGACATCCATCCCATTTGCCATATTCTATTGGTTAGAAGCAAGTCACAGGTCCCACCTACATTCAAAGGGAGGAGATTATACAAGAGTGAACACTAGGGGTTGGAGGTTATGGGGCCACCTTAAAGTACATCCACCACTCTGGACTCCATATTTTTCATTTTTCAACAGGTGTTCTAAAGGCAAAGAATAGTTGTAAGCTCTCACCTCAGAGTCTCTACCTCAAACCTAACTCCTTCTGGATGGAGTCCTCACCTATTCCTGGCCTCTCTTCTGCAGGACCTGGTCCTCAGCCTCACCTCTCATATCTTGTCCTCCATAGACAGTCTCAGCCACTCTTCTGGCACCATCTTCTTTCTAGTCACCATATACACAAGACCTCTAATGTCACCCTCAAGTCTCTCCCTTTCTCCCTCCATCATGCAATTACATATTAGTTCCTAATTGCCTCTCCAATAAATCTGTTCTCTCTTCTTTTCATTGTCACTGAGACCAGCTTAGTCTAACTTTTCCTTATCTTTTGTTAGAACTATTATAGTAACCCCCCAGCCATCTTCCCTGACTTCACTTTCACCCTCTCAAATCCATTTTCACGTTCCATCTTTCCCACCACTATTTCCCTTTTACACTCTTCCTTCCAGCAAATCCAAAACATTAATTGGTTTCTTTCTGCACCATGATATTCCATACTCTGTGGCTGTGCACACCCTGTTTTATTTCTCCATCATGCTCTTCTACCAATCCCCACCATGTTGCCTGTCTAGAAGACATCTACTCATCCTTCAAAATTACCCAGGATACTGGGAAGATTTTCCTGACTACAGAAAGAATAATTTACTCCCCTAACTCTCTCTTTTGAGTCACTTCACTTATTTTTTGTTTGTGTTTTTATTTTGCTTTTGTTTTTCATACACATAACTAAATGCAGCATGCCTTGCATTTTGGCTTGTTGACTGCTCTCTCTCTGCTCTATTATGCTTGAGGAAAGACAGTGTCACTTATTTATCTTCATCTTCAAAGCACTAAGCACAGGAATCCAATGTATGGTAATCAAGAAATGTTGTTGGACTGAACTAATATTTTCAAAATTATTTGGCCGGCTTTGGGAAATTTGTCAAATCCTACATAATAGTGACTGTTTTAAATTTAGTTTTAGACTCTTAGCTTCTGCATTTTTGAATTCAGTTATCTATTTACTACAGTTTTTTCTTACCTCCTCTCCCCCAATCTTTCCTCTGCTAGTTTTCAGTTGTTAGTAGTTCTGGGTAGAGCTCAACAGGAATGAAGAAACCAGCTACATGTTTTCCAATCAGGAGCTTTTATTGTTTTTCTTTCCAAGTGTTATCTCAATCCTGGGACCACAGAGAGCATTCCACAATAAAAACCACACTTTACAAACAAGCATTCAGCCTGAAGAGCAAGAATTCAAAGATCTCCAAGTCCTAGCATTTTTCTTCCCTTCTCTAAACAACTGGGTCCCAGCAGAAAGAATGTCTTCACCTCATTCACTCTCCTATGATGCCATCAACACTTGCTTCTTTGCAGCAGCGTGGCAGTGAGGCCCCGATGCACTGGGGGCCGCCTGGCTCTGTGGTAAGGACCGGGCACCTGGAGAGTGGGGAGGGCACACCTCCAGTTGCTGTCCTTGGCAGCCTGGCTCAGTGTGTGGGTTCTGGAGCCTGATTCCTCACTTCAAATCCTAGCTCCATTATTTACAACTCATGTGACCTTGAGCAATATATTTAGCCTCTCTGTGCCTCAGTTTCTTCATCGGTAAGACTGAGATAATATTAACCATCCTTGTAGGATTATTGTGAGAGAGAGATAAAATGATGCATCTAAAACACTTAGAACAGAGTCATTCACATTCTAACATTATGAGTATTCACCAAACATTGGCTACTATTATTACCCCAGAATTTAGTTTTTACCTTTTTGAAAGAACATCAAATGAAGTTATCATAGTTTCTGGAATTGATCCTCTTCCATTTTAAGATGTGAATTTTCGGATGAGGTATCAAGATGAAAAAAGAATCAGTTGCTCTAATACAACTTTTTCTAGAGGAAAAAAATTGCTAATCTCCTTCATTTTTCTTTGTCTTTATCTAATCTTATGCAATTTCTTCAAAAAAATCACTTGCAGAATTCGAAAGCTTTATCTGAATTGAAAGATCCTCTCTACCTTTCTTATGCTAGATTATTTCTTGATTTAGATTAGTATCTTTAAACATAGACTTAATTCTTTCATCTTCTGTAGGAGACTTGACATTTGTTTTTACTTTTTTCTTCTCTGGCCAGTGTTAGGAAGGTTTTGATTGGCTGACTTGGGTTTCTCTTTCCTTAGGGTCCCTGGTAGGGACATCCACGGGAAGAGGTCAGGGTTGTGGAAATGTGTGTGCGTCTGAGCCGAGGTGTGGGGGTGAAGACACGTGACAGTGTGCTGTGTGGCAGGAGGAGGAATGGAGGAAGATGAAAGGAAACCATTGGGAAAGTGTCCCTTAGAGATAGAGCCATGAACAGCACTGATAGGTGTGTGATTGAGTGCGCCAGGCCATTCCTAATGCTCACCACTCACCATTCCCAGGAGAAAAGAGCTGGGGGAAGGGACTCAATGCTCATGGAGGATCCCATCAACTGACTTCATGCCATGTGCTGGGTAGGGTGCACTCGTGGACTTTATCTCCCTCCTTACTCCTGTGGGTTGGTGGTGTTGTCTCTATTTCACAGATGAGAAAGTTATGACTTTTCAAAAATTGCACTGTTATTAAGGTCCAGAAATGGGTCCAAGCACAGGTTTCTCAGACAGCAGAGTCTGTATTCCTATATAATGGATTCATTTACCTGAAATAAAAGGTTTAAAGATCATGCACTGTTCAATGCAGGAGACAGACAAGCATGGGAACATGCATACATGGTGATCCTTTTTCTAGAAGTCTTGGGACTGTCACTCTCACAGGCCACCAAGATAATTTCCTGAGTACTTGTTAAAGGAGTTAAAAAAAAAAAAATCTGTTAGACAACCTTTCCAAGGAAATGCCTATCAGCCAAAATGATTCAAGATAAGAGTAAGCAGATGTCAAAATAGACCACCAAGGAGCTGAGAAGCCAGAGGAAATCTGGAAGGATTCCAACAGGTAGTAGAAGGGGAAGGGGGACAGATAGAAAGCCACAGGCAGTACCAACACCTGTCAGAGAGGTGTAATTGTTCGTGCTTCTAATCCATTCATTTAAAATCAGAGACTCTCAAGATGTTGTGTGGAAAACAATTGCTCTGTAAAAAAGGAGAGACGACATTCTTTTTCGGTACGTTTTCATTATTCTTCACTTTCAAATAGTGAAAGGAAGAAATGGGGGAACAGGCTAACTTCACTCCTCATGGTGTGTGCTGCCTGGTCAAGAAGCATGGGCATATGTGATGACATGGAAGAGTGTGTGTGGAAACGTCCCGCTGCAGGAGCTGCAAATGGGTCACACAGCAGCCTCTGGGGTGAGGGGAGCTTTAAGCACAGAATAGAAAGTCTTGAAGTCCAGAATTTCCAGGCAAATCTCTTACTGTTATATTTCAAAAAGCCTATGATATCAGTTTTATCAACTAGCTAAGTTTAGATAATCTCTATTTTATGTGGCAGCTTTGAATCATGGATATTTTTCACTGGAGTCTATTTATAGAATGGCCAAAATGACAATGACACTATGTGTCCATCATGACCACGAAGCTAATAGCTTATGGAAGTGTTGATGTTTCTGCTCTCAGACTCATGATTGAGTTACTTAGCTGCTTTATTCAGGGCTCTTAGCAAAATGAAAGAGTGTTAAAATGAATCTATCAATGAGTCCCAGGAAAAAGTTTTACTAGCAAAGGTAATTTTGAAGTACGAACTACCCACAAATCAGATGACAATCATAAGTTAAACTTCGATGGCATTGTTAAAGGATGTGACAACAGAAACGTAATCTATGCTGTAATCAACCTTAGTCAACTAATGAACGTGAACTGCAACATTCGTTCATTTAACATACATTCATTGAAATATTTTAAAATATTTAAAATTTGTAAGTCCTCAAAATACCTTCTCCCAAATTACATAAGCATTGGGATCTAGCATAAATTGTTGCTTTGAATTTTAAATAGATTTTCAATTAATTTTATTGAATAAAATTATATTATTGGGATATAATAATAAAATTATATTACTGGGATAACTTCCTGGGCAATGTTTTGTCACCATGATATTCCAGGCACCTAGCACAGATTAAGTATTCAATAAATGTGTTAAATTAAATTGAGTCTATTTCAATTTAAGCAGTATTCATTGTGTATACAAATTTATATGCACAGGTCTGATAATGCAGCCAGTAATTAATCACTTCTAAACTTTGTGTAAATGTCTTAAAAGCTGCATTTAATTCCCAATTAATAGTATGGGAGAGTGGAAGCAATTTGACTAATGAGACTCGGAGAATCAGAGCTTGTCTTTGGTTGGCCAATGGATTGTGGCTTTGATCAAATTGTCTCTGCTGTATTATCCTGGAAAAGCCTATTATTTTGTGACTTGCACAGTCTAGAGTGTTACTGTGCTGGATGACTGGATGGTGTGGAAAGAACTGATAAGAGGAACATAAAATATTTGACCTCAAACACATTTTTAAAATGTGATGGTGCTGATAGTCCTTTTGGTTAAGTTTTGGCCCTGCGTATTCCCTTTCTGCTTTTTTTTTGTTTGAAGACAGGAGTGGCCAAGTGATGATGACTCTTCATCAAAAACTCAGATTTTACTGGCATTACACACACAGATTGCATTGAGAGCACTTTCATCTGATTCCAAATAACATACATTAAGAGGTTTGTTGTCAAGTTTCCAAAGGGAGGTTGGAGATGGCAAGAAGCTCATCTGTTTTAATTTGATTGATTAGTGACCTACATTTTAAATAGCATACCTCTAAAAATGCAGAAAATCACCCCTTCTCAGGTTAGAGATTACCAAGAAAACAGATATGTTAGAATAGTTATTAATTAATTAATCATATTAATTAAGCTATTACTATGTTCAGCCTGTCACTGAGCACTTTACACATAAATCTCATTAGATCATCCCAACTGTTCTCTGATGTAGGCATTGTTCTGGTTATCTGTTGCTGTGTACAAGTTACCCCAAATTCAGTGGCTTAAAAAACGCCCCCCACCTTTTTGTTTGTTTTGCTTAAGACCATTTGAAATGAGTTTTCATTGACTCACAACTGAAAAAATCTTGGGCACAGATATGGACAAGCCATGGAGAAGGAAAAAAATATACAAATCATTTTAGCCATGGTGTTAAGAGCTAGCGAAGAAATGAATGGCTGAGAGGAGTTGGGGAGAAGGGGTCTGGGAAGGCAGCACATACAATGCAGAACCAAATGTTGAAGAAAGAGCATTGTTTGGCTGACAACGGGGAATGGGACTCCAGACAGAAGAAACTGAATGTACAAAGGAACAGGGAGTTAAGGAACAGAGATAGTTGGTAGCTACCCTCTGAGAGGTGGTAGACGCAGAGTGGATTCATGAAAGGCACAGGGGTGGCTATGTGGGGCACCATTCTCCTCCATCTCCACGTCGTAAAGTGGTGATAATACTTGCTTTTTTGGTTTGTTTTAAAATGAAGATGAGCGATAACATCCGTGAAGGCCCTGGTATCTAATTAATACTGAAAAAAAATGACAGTTTTTATTATCTGTAGGAGTGGCAGAAGATGAATAAAGCAAGTATTAGGGGTCAAATGGAGAAAGCTTTCTTTCTGTACTTACTCCTGTGGGCCCAGATCCCATATTTGTAGATCCTGTTCCTTTTTTTTTTTTTTTTTTTTTTTAAATTTTTTGTTTATTGCAGTAACATTGGTTTATAACATTGTAAAAATTTCAGGTGTACATCATTGTACTTCTATTTCTGCATAGATTACATCATGTTCACCACCAAAATACCAATTACAACCCATCACCACACACATGTACCCAATTATCCCCTTCACCCTCCTCCCTCCCCCCTTCCCCTCTGGTAACCACCAATCCAATCTCTGTCTCTATGTGTTTGTTGTTGTTGTTATTATCTACTACTTAATGAGTGAGATCATACTGTATTTGACCTTCTCCCTCTGACTTATTTCACTTTGCATCATGCCCTCAATGTCCATCCATGTTGTCACAAATGGCTGGATTTCATCGTTTCTTATGGCTGAGTAGTATTCCATTGTGTATATATACCACAGCTTTTTTATCCATTCGTCCCTTGATGGGCACTTAGGTTGCTTCCAAGTCTTGGCTATCGTGAATAAGGCTGCAATGAACACAGGGGTGCATGTACCTTTGCAAATTGGTGTTTTCAAGTTCTTTGGATAAATACCCAACAGTGGAATAGCTGGATCATATGGTAGTTCTATCGTTGATTTTTTGAGGAATCTCCATACTGTTTTCCATAGTGGCTGCACCAGTTTGCACTCCCACCAGCAGTGTATGAGAGTTCCCTTCTCTCCACAACCTCTCCAACACATGTTGTTTCCTGTCTTGTTAATTATAGCCATTCTGACGGGCGTGAGGTGACATCTCATTGTAGTTTTGATTTGCATTTCCCTGATAGTTAGTGATTTTGAACATCTTTTCATGTGTCTGTTGGCCATCTGTATATCTTCTTTGGAGAAATGTCTGTTCAGGTCTTTTGCCCATTTTTTAATTGGGTTGGTAGTTTTTGTTGTTGAGATGCATGAGTTCTTGATATATTTTGGAGATTAAGCCCTTATCAGATGTATGGTTTGCAAATATCTTCTCCCAATTGTTAGGTTGTCTTTTCGTTTTGTTGATGGTTTCCTTTGCTGTGCAGAAGCTTTTAGTTTGATGTAGTCCCATTTGTTTATTTTTTCTATTGTTTCTCTTGCCCGGTCAGATGTGGTGTTTGAAAAGATGTTGCTAAGACTGATGTCGAAGAGCGTACTGCCTATGTTTTCTTCTAGAACTTTCACAGTTTCAGGTCTTACATTCAAGTCTTTAATCCATTTGGAGTTAATTTTTGTGTATGGTGTAAGGTAAGAGTCTACTTTCATTTTTTTGCATATGGCTATCCAGTTTTCCCAACACCATTTGTTGAAGAGACTTTCTTTTCCCCATTGTATGTTCTTGGCTCCTTTGTCAAAGATTAGCTGTCCATAGATGTGTGGGTTTATTTCTGGGCTTTCGATTCTATTCCATTGATCTGTGTGTCTGTTTTTGTGCCAGTACCATGCTGTTTTGGTTACTATAGCTTTGTAGTATATTTTGAAATCAGGGAGTGTGATACCTCCAGCTTTGTTCTTTTTTCTCAGGATTCCTTTAGCTATTCGGGGTCTTTTGTTGTTCCATATAAATTTTAGGATTCTTTGTTCTATTTCTGTGAAAAATGTTGATGGAACTTTGATAGGGATTGCATTGAATCTATAGATGGCTTTAGGAAGTATGGACATCTTAACTATGTTAATTCTTCCAATCCAAGAGCATGGAATATCTTTCCATTTCTTTGTGTCTTCTTCAATTTCTTTCAGAAATGTTTTATAGTTTTTGGTGTACAGATCTTTCACCTCTTTGGTTAAGTTTATTCCTAGGTATTTTATTCTTTTTGTTGCAATTGTAAATGGGATGGTATTCTTAATTTCTCTTTCTGCTACTTCGTTGTTAGTGTACAGAAATGCAACTGATTTTTGTATGTTGATTTTGTATCCTGCAACTTTACCATATTCGTTTATTACTTCTAAAAGTTTTCTGGTGGATTCTTTAGGGTTTTCTATATATAAAATCATGTCATCTGCAAATAGTGACAGTTTCACTTCTTCCTTTCCAATTTGGATCCCTTTTATTTCTTTCTCTTGCCTGATTGCTCTGGCTAGGACTTCCAATACTATGTTAAATAGGAGTGGTGACAGTGGGCATCCTTGTCTGGTTCCTGTTCTTAGAGGGATAGCTTTCAGTTTTTCACCATTGAGGATGATATTAGCTGTGGGTTTCTCATATATGGTCTTTATTATGTTGAGGTACTTTCCTTCTATACCCATTTTATTCAGAGTTTTTATCATAAATGGATGCTGTATCTTGTCAAATGCTTTCTCTGCATCTATTGAGATGATCATGTGATTTTTGTTCTTCATTTTATTAATGTGGTGTATTACGTTGATTGATTTGCGAATGTTAAACCATCCCTGCATCCCTGGAATAAATCCCACTTGATCATGGTGTATAATCTTTTAACGTATTGTTGTATGCGATTTGCTAGTATTTTGTTGAGGATTTTCGCATCGATGTTCATCAGTGATATTGGCCTGTAATTTTCTTTTTTGTGTTGTCCTTGTCTGGTTTTGGTATCAGGGTAATGTCAGCTTCGTAGAATGAGTTAGGAGCTTCCCCCTCCTCAATGTTTTGGAAGAGTTTGAGAAGGATAGGTATTAAGTCTTCTTTGAATGTTTGGTAGAATTCACCAGGGAAGCCGTCTGGTCCTGGACTTTTATTTTTGGGGAGGTTTTTGATTACTGTTTCGATCTCCTTACTGGTGATTGGTCTATTCAAATTCTCTACTTCTTCTTGATCCAGTTTTGGAAGGTTGTATGATTCTAAGAATTTATCCATTTCTTCCAGATTGTCGAATTTGTTGGCATATAGTTTTTCATAGTATTCTCTTATAATCTTTTGTATTTCTGAGGTGTCTGTTGTAACCTCTCCTCTTTCATTTCTGATTTTACTTATTTGTGCCTTCTCTCTTTTTTCTTGGTGAGTCTAGCTAAAGGTTTGTCTATTTTGTTGATCTTTTCAAAGAACCAGCTCTTGGTTTTATTAATTTTTCTATTGTTTTTTTGGTCTCTATTTCATTTATTTCTGCTCTGATTTTTATTATTTCCCTTCTTCTACTGATTTTGGGCTTTGTTTGTTCTTCTTTTTCCAGTTCCTTTAGGTGCATTGTTAGATTGTTTATTTGAGATTTTTCTTGTTTGTTGAGATAGGCCTGTATTGCTATAAACTTCCCTCTTAGAACCGCTTTTGCTGTATCCCATAAATTCTGGCATGTCGTATTTTCATTTTCATTTGTCTCCAGGTATTTTTGATTTCTTCTTTGATTTCTTCATTAACCCAGTCGTTGTTCAGTAGCATTTTGTTTAATCTCCATGTATTTGTGGCTTTTCTGATTTTCTTCCTATAGTTGATTTCTAGTTTCATACCTTTGTGGTCAGAAAAGATGCTTGGTATTATTTCAATCTTCTTAAATTTATGGAGACTTGTTTTGTGGCCTAATATGTGATCAATCCTGGAGAACGTTCCATGTGCATTTGAAAAGAACGTGTATTCTTCGGTTTTTGGATGGAATGCTCTGTATATATCTACTAGGTCCATCTGTTCTAGTGTGTCGTTTAAGGCCAATGTTTCCTTATTGATCTTCTGTTTGGATGATCTATCCGTTGGTGTAAGTGGAGTGTTAAAGTCCCCTACTATTATTGTGTTATTGTCGATTTCTGTTTTTATGTCTGTTAATAATTGCTTTATATATTTAGGTGCACCTACATTGGGTGCGTAGATATTTACAAGTGTTATATCCTCTTGTTGGATTGTTCCCTTGATCATTATGTAATGCCCTTCTTTGTCTCTTTTTACAGTTTTTGTTTGAAAGTCTATTTTGTCTGATATGAGTACTGCTACCCCAGCTTTCTTTTCATTGCCATTTGCGTGGAGTATCTTTTTCCATCCCTTCACTTTCAGTTTGTGAGTGTCTTTAGGTCTGAAGTGTGTCTCTTGTATGCAGCATATATATGGGTCTTGTTTTTTTATCCAGTCAGCCACCCTATGCCTTTTAATTGGAGCATTTAGTCCATTGACGTTTAAAGTAGCTATTGATAAGTATGTACTTACTGCCATTTTTTAACTTTTTTTTTTTTTTTTCCTCAGTGTTTTAGTAGTCCTTCTCTGTTCCTTACTTCTTCTATACAGAATTGATGGTCACTTTAGTTCGACCTCTGTCTGAAAGCTGTACTCTTTATCTACCCTCCTCCCTCCTTTTATGTTTTTGATATCATATCCAACCTCTTTTTGTGCATTTGTATCCATTACGTTCTAATCGTGAAATAGATAATTTTTCCTATTTGTGGTCTTCTCTTTTCCCTTAAATCAGTGCCTTTAACATTTCTTGTAACACTGGTTTCTTGGTGACAAACTCCTTTAATTTTTGCTTATCTGGGAAAATTTTGATCTCTCCTTCCATTTTGAATGATAACCTTGCTGGGTAGAGTATTCTTGGCTGTAAGTTTTTTCCTTTTAGCACTTTAAATATATCATGCCATTCTCTTCTAGCCTGTAAGGTTTCTGCTGAGAAGTCAGCTGATAGCCTTATGGGGTTTCCTTTGTATGTAACTTGACATTCTCTTGCAGCTTTTAGGATTCTCTCTTTATCTTTAATTCTGGACATTTTGATTATGATGTGTCTTGGTGTGGGCCTCTTTGGGTTTATCTTGTTTGGGGCTCTCTGTGCCTCCTGTACCTGGATGTCTGTTTCCTTCCTTAGGTTAGGGAAGTTTTCATCTATTATTTCTTGAAATAGATTCTCTGCCCCCTTGTCTCGCTCTTCTCCTTCCGGGACACCTATAACACGGATGTTAGTGCGCTTGATGTTGTCCCAGAGGTCCCTTAGACTGTCCTCACTCTTTTTAATTCTTTTCTCTTTTACCTGTTCACCTTGGGTAATTTCTTCTAGTCTTTCTTCCAGCTCACAGATCCGTTCTTCAGTATCCTCTACTCTGCTTTTGAGTCCCTCTAATGAGTTTTTCATTTCCAGTATTGTATTCTTCATTTCTGATTGGTTCTTTTTTATATCTTCCATTTCTTTGTTGACATTCTCACTGAGTCCATCTATTCTTCTCCCCAGATCAGTGAGCATCCTTAACACTCTTAGTTTGAACTCTCTGTCGGGTAGGTTGCTCATTTCTGTTTCACTAAGTTC
This sequence comes from Ceratotherium simum simum, assembly GCF_057802395.1. NCBI lineage: Eukaryota > Metazoa > Chordata > Mammalia > Perissodactyla > Rhinocerotidae > Ceratotherium > Ceratotherium simum. The sequence goes on along the minus strand of NC_141900.1, from coordinate 66,421,127 downwards.
CTTTTCTGGGGTTTTGTCCTGTTCCCTTACTTGGAATGTATTCTTTTGCCTCTTCATTTTGCCTCTTTCCCTGTGCTTGTGTCTCACGTATTAGGTAGGTCAGCTACGTCTCCTGCTCTTGGATAGGTGACCTTATGTAAGTGATGGCTTAGGAGGCTTCCAGTGTGCTTCCCTCAGTTCTCAATGTTCCAGGGTGACCCCTATGTGGGCTATGTGTATCCTTCTGCTGTGGCCTGTTTGCTCTCCCTGTAGGCGCCCAGGGAGGCTGAGTTATGCTCCTGGCCAGCTGTTGTAATGCTCAGCTGCTTGTAGTTGTTGTGGGCCCTTCAGTCTCTTTATCAGCTGTGGGGAGCCCCAGCACAGTTGGCTGCAAGTTCTAATACCACATTTGTGTTGCAGTATTTCTTTTAAGTGAGTAGTCCCCCACCGTGGCAGGTTGTTAGGCTCAGGGCCTTACAATTGCTGTAAGCCTCTAGCCTATTAGGTCTCTTGTCAGCTCTCTGAGGATTGCAGCTGGGTGGGGCTGGCCTCAGGCACAGGAGCACCCAATTGTTTCAGGTTTTGGAAGGTGGAGCAAACCTCCTATGTGGGTCTTTGAGAAGTACAAGTCTTCTGTGGCTGAGAAGCCCTGCCGCCCACAGGTCCACACACACAGTCAACACAGTCCTGCCCCGTGTGAGCGCCCCGACCTCCCCAAGTGGACCCAGTCTCTCCACGGCGGGAGCCCCACACACTCTGCCACCACCCCACACTCTCCACCCGCTCCTTGTGCACACCCTGCCCCGCTCAAGTCAGCTCAGTTGCCAGACTGCAGAGAATCCAGTCACCAATCTATGCAGGCCCACACGTTGCCTGAGGGCTTGTTGTTGGGTGGGGCTAGTCTCTAGGGTGGGCTGCCTGCCCTGGCTGAGCTGGATTAAATCGGTGCTCTAGCAGGTGGAGCAGACCCTGGGCTAGCAGGTCTCTAGGACAACTCCAATGGCGTCTGTGTCAGCACGCTCACACCAGGCCACAACAATGGCCGCCGCCAATGTCCCAGTCCCTGGAGAGGTCTCACCCCTCACCGAGATGCACTCAGGGCCTATTAGGTGAGTCTCTTGTCACCGAAGCACTGTGCACCTTTCTTTCTGGTGATTTTAGGATGCTTTCTGGAACGGGTGAGTTTGTGCGCGGGCCCTTTAAGAGCCAGTTTTAGTTTCTTTGTGAACCGGGTTTTCTGGGGGTGCTACCCAATGCTTTAGTAGCAGGCAAAGTCAGATATTATGCTGCTGGTCTCAATTGTGCTGGGTCCACAAAATGCCCACAGCGGGGGCGCTCCCCGGCTCAGGGCCCCGCGCCTCCAGGGAGGGTGCGTACCTGTGAGCTGCTCCCGGCGGCCGTGAAGCTGGCGGCTTGTGAAGGCGGTGTTTTTCCTCTCCAGAAGGGAGTCTCTGCCTCTTCTACCCCAGTTAGGATTGTCCGTTGTTGCAGGAGTTCCTCTTATCCAGTTTTCAGTTCTGTCTCAGGGGTAATTTTTCCACGAGTAGTTGTAAATTGGCTGTGTCCACGGGAGGAGGTGAGTTCAGAGTCTGCCTACGCCGCCATCTTGACTCCGCCCTCTCTGATCCTGTTCCTTTAATAATTCCTGAAAGTAATAATGAGGATCCATTATGGAAGTCCAGTATCGGGGTCGAAGTAGAAATCATGCATTTGCTCATGATATTCACCCAGGCTCACTTAGTGGTTCCAATGGGAAGTTTCCCATATTTAGAAAGAGGACGGTTTAGGAAACACTGCTGGGGACAAAGTGAGGGTATCAGGCAAAATTTGCATTGTGAGAAGATTGATTTCAGGTCTTTCCTCCTTCATTGAACAGCCGGGCTGCTGTATCTGTAGAAATATGGTAGGGAGGGGAAAACAGGGCTGAGAGGGAAATGGGACTCTGGTGGCCTGACAGATCCACAGAAGACAGGTAGAAGATGGCGGTAGAATTTTTGGGTTGATTTAGACCTGGCTTTTCTGAGTTTAGGAGTAGAAACTGGGAAAAGACATGATGTGTCTTTTTTTTTTAAGCAGTCTCTGTTTCATTAAGTTAAATCTGGGTGAGTTCTTCTTGATTCTATAGAAACATTCTGAAACAAATCTCATCCATCTCTCTTGTTGTTTGTGTTGAAGAGCATTTTCTATCCTCTCCAGTTTCCGTGGGTGTTTTCCTAGAAAAGCTGAGAAATACCGTGTCAGACTGTGCTAACCAGATGCCATTTCAGTCCTCAGACTCTTTCTAGCCCGCTTCACTCCTCTTGAATCCCTCATTGAGAGTGATTCCCAGAGTAGGCGTGCCACGGAATCAACCCTGGAGTATGACCACACAGCTCGGAGCTCAAGCCAGAGCTGACAGAGTCAGCTCCCGGTTGGAACTCTGTCCATTCCTCCCTCAGGAAGCCAGAAGCTTTATCCCAAGGAGTGAACCAGATCTGTGAGCTGCAGCTGTTCTCAGGTGGTCCTGATTTGTGCATGGCCTCCAGAAGCTCTTGGCCTGCTCGTGAGGAGTGATCATGGACGGGAGGGGAGGGTGGGCCATGAAGGATAGGATTGGTGGCTAAGAGTCAATGAGTTTTTCCATTACAAACATGTATTTGTTATCCCTGAAACTAAAGGGATAAACACCCTTCAGGTAAACCCCAAAATACGTATAATCTGATGCATTTTCTTTGTCTTCTTTCATGAATGGAGAAAGAAATTTCTTCTTTTCTCTCTTTCTTACTCCTTTCCTCCCCACCATCATTCTCTCTCTCTCTCTCATTCTCTCCTGTTTTGTTATCTGATTTCTTGCCTCTTAAAGAAAAAAAAACTTTGGTAGAAAGCAAAAGAATGTGACTCCCTCTCTGTGCGTCTCCCACCCGACACTCCCAGCTCCTTGACCTGGCCTCCATTCATTTGGGCACCATTTGCAGCTGAGAGAAAATGCAGAGTAATCCTCAGGTAGTTAACCTTGATCCACCTGTATCTATGGCCCCATTTGTGAAGAGCCTGAAGAGATCTGACAAACAGATAGGGCCTCCACTAGGTTTCAAGTCTCCACAAGCACACCGAGCTCGAGTGACTTCTCCCTGGGAGAGAAATGGGTCAGAGAATGGAAGCAAATTCCCGTCATATTCTGCCTCCTTTTTAAAACATTTATTCCAGCTCTCAATAGGCAAGTCAAAATGGGGTAGTTTGAGTTCCAAGTTAGGCACCTTCCATAGTGGCACATTCACATGTGGCTTTAACACAGAATTGATGCTTTTCTCCCTCAGGGATGGGCCCTCGTGTTTTAAGCCTTGTGTGAATTTTGTGCTGACATTGACTCTGCTCTCCACATGTATGTGGCTGCAGTGCTACAAAACTAGTGAGGTTTGAGAGGGCAAATAATACTATTAAAACCCTGGGCTCACTTCCTGGGGCCCGGCTCAGAGCCAGCCGGCCCCTTATCCCTGCTTGGTTCTCTAGTTTGTAAAAGTGCTCCTGGCTTTAGATTGGGAGGCAGACCTGAGTGCTGCCAGCTCATAAAGTGGCCCTGTCACTTCCTGCCATGTGATCACTGGCAAGGCGCTTGAACTTCTCTGGGCCTCAGCTTTCTCATCTGTAAGATGGGATCATTGGACTAAATCAACGATTTTCAAATTCTCTACTTTTGACCCTAAGAGTCTCTACCGCAAGGAGAGAGAGGAGAAAGAAGCTGAGAGGGTGAGGCTGTGGCCCTTCCCCTGTTTCACCTGGGGCAGCCCTGGCTTCTGCAAACATTTCCTTCGCAGAAGAGTTCTGCTGCTACAAAGAATTCTGCGTATCACTGGCCTAGATTAGGGTTTGCCAAGCTTGCCTGGTGGTAAAAATCTTCACGGGGAGGCCAGTTAAAAATACAGATTCTCAGGCCCTTCTCCTGGAGATTCTAAGTCAGTGGATGTGGGGTGGAGTCCCTCTCCCAGGCCCTAATAAGTTCTCACTCAGCCTGAAAGCCCACCGCAGTCCCAGACCCCTGCCTGGAGCGTGTGAGAATGGATGCCATCCAAGGCCCAGGAGCCAAAGGTCAGAGGACACTGCAGCTACCCTGTGGGTGACATGCTGCCTGCTGGAGTGGTTACCCAGCCCTGATCTCTGGGCTTCCCGGCCCTCCTCCCTCAGCCTGGCAGCCAGCCTTGGCACAGATCCCCACCTCCCTTGCCTGGACCGTGATTCAGCCTGTGACATAGGGCCCCTGTCTGGGTGACTCTGGATCAGTCTCTGTAGGGGACTTCCCTGCTTGCATCTATTCAGAGTCTCAAGCCAGGCTCTCCTTCCTCCTCCTCCGCCTCCTCTCCTCTTTCGTCATGCTGCAGTCTCTGGTCCAACACTCAATACTATGGAACCGAAGCACTCATGACCAGCTCAGCCCAGGGTAGAGTCAGGGCAGCCAGGTAAGCTTGTCCAGGCTGTGTCCTCTGCACAAGGGCACCGCACCAAGGGGCCACCTGAGGTGGGGGTACTGAGATACATCCACAGTGCACCTTGCTACAAGGTTGTGCCCACCCAGAGGGGCTACCTTTTTCTAAATGGGGTGTAAAGAATAACCATTGAAGAGAAACTGACAAATTCCAGATTATATGGCATTTGTCTTATATTTTTCAAGTCCGCAGCTAGTTCTTTTTGGCAGAAGGTGAAGGCAGATGGCAAAAACAAACCATGGACCTGAACAAAAGCACGGTTAGTCTAGAGAAAATCAAGCCGAGAGTTAAATAGGGAAACAAAGTAGTGGGTCTCCAAGAGGTGGACCGCGAGCAAATTGTCCTTTCCCGTGTCCTTCAGAAGGACTTTGAGGGCAATGTCAAAGTCCTGGTGAAACAAGAAAAACATTTCTAAAAACAGATGCTTCCTATTTTTAAATGATTTTTCCAAATAGTCTCCCATGACAGTGCAGATGTAACCGGGGGAATGTCATTGTATAAAAAGATCTGGGCAGGCACCTGGGTCACAGCCTGTTTGAATGGTACAGTCAGTTCTGCGGTAGTGCTTGTTTTGAAAACGCAAATTTGTTCCAACGCAATTGAAATATTAGGAAACGATGAGCATAGTGTGTGTGATTTTGTCCACGAGAAACACTAGGCAAAGCAGAAAACTGCACCCCGCTGAAATGAGCGGTGTAGAAATAGACCATCATACACATGCACACACCTCGAGCGTCTGCCAACCACCTGGGTTCACTGGGTGTGTTATGAAACACACGTCCACATCCAATATTACAATTTACAGCCCAGTTTCAGATAGTCCTCCTCCCAGCACTTCACACTAACCTCACAAGCTGCAACCCCTCCGACATCCACTCCCACAGGCAAATTTCAAGTTCCTTTCAAGGTAAAGCACCATCCTTATAGTGGTATTTCTATATATTTTTAACCACTTATCCTGTGTAACAGTGTGCTATCACTTTTACTAGGTTCCTATCATTTTTGTTTTATGTCAGTTGCAAAGTTGTTGAGTGTTGTGCCCCTAACCTTGTTTTTCCCATAAGCCCTGTTGTTTTTATAGTGCAATTCTGCGTAGTGTGATGAATTCTAGAAACACAAATGGCATGTTGCAGCAGAACTGACTGTACATCATATTGTGAAATCCCATGATGACAATTTCAATGTTCACATACAGCACTAGACAAGGGCACATAAATGAGCTCCCACCCCAGGCTAAAGAAAACGTGCACAATTCTACCCTAGCACTGCCTCCAACTTGGGGATATTGTTCCTTCTGGGGGAAGATTGGACTGCTAGTCTGAAAGTGGACGCTGGAAGTGCCTGAGTTTGCGATAAGGAAAATCTGTATTGTGCTCACTGGGGTAGGCGTCCCAGCTTGAGGCCAGCCATGCTTGCCCTGCAGTTTGCACATGTCGAGCGAGGCATTTGTCAGCGGCAAGTGGAGAAATCTGATGGGACTGTTTGCATGAGGGACTGAGGATAGTGAGGAGCCTCGTGAGAAAGAAGCTACCAAAGTATAGAGAACACATGGAGTTGGTCCAGGGTCGAGAAGTCAGCATCAAAGGGGAGGAGAGATGTTAGTAGAGAAGGATGGACATGTTAGGGATTTTTTTCTCATTCCATTTTTCTCCAAAGGGAGAACTGGGAAGAGGGGGAATGAAAATGTGTTTCCTTGCTCCCTCTCTTCCTTTCCTGGTTTGATACATATTTATTGAGTGCCCAGTGTGGCCTACGGTATAGAATGTCACAGAAGGTGGGATGTGGCAGGAAGGAGGGGCCAGGGTACCTCACCTGACCAGAAAGCCTGACCAGCCTACCCCTGAGGGCATCCCAGAGGGCAACCTGGAGGAGGAAATGAAGTCGTGGCACCCGTTGTTCCTATTCTCAAGTCCTGGTGGTCCAGGAAGGAAGGCCTCTCTGAAGAGGTGCTGGTTAGGCTGAGACTTGCATGAGTAAAGGAATCAGCTGTGTTGTTTTCTAGGGGAAAGTGTGAGGCAGAGGGAAGAGCAAGTTCTGAGTTCAACAAGACTGTGCACACAAAACTCGACAGGTGGCAAGCTCTTGATAACAGGAGACTTACTAGACTGGAGGTCTAGCCCAACTCAGAACAACGAGGTATTTTTGAATAAAACCTTATGTGTGTGGCTCATAAAGGTGGAATAGCACACAGATGAGTTTTTCTCACTGTTATTTCCTCTTCAGATGGCATGTCTCCATATCTATATAGTTGGTCCAGCGTCACCACTTCATTCCTGTCTCTGGGCTGCTGATGAGTTTACCTAGTTCTTCCAGAAAGTACCTTCTCTTTTCAGGTATGCTCAGAACATCTTTGAAACATTTGGAGCCACCTTTAGTCCTGGCCTTCGACCCTTGGCTAAGAGAGTAATGTTCTCAATCAAAGTTCCCCTCCTGAAGATGATCCATGTATTTAATTTTTAACCCAGCCTATCCATTGGTTCTTTGTGACCATTCTATTGCGAGTCCCAAATTGAATTTGTATGGATTGCTCATGCAAAAAGCCTTTTAGAGAGAGTGGTGGGCAGGCTTGTGGGGGTGGAAGGGAGGTTTGGCCTGTGATGAGTCTGACTTTGAATAAACTCTCTCACTCTCTCTCCCTTCTCTTCACCCCATTCTGTGAATGCTAGAGGTGAAATGAAAGTGGATTCTGTCTGTAGTGGGGATAAAGAAGCAGGATGGATAGCCAAGGACTTCAAGAAGTCAGAGAATCTAAAGGAGACCCCTTTGCTTTTGGTTATCGAAGGCAATAGATAATGGAAAAGTACCAGGAACCTCTACACCCCTCCCCTCTCTCCCCACCAACACACACACTGAGAAAATCATTTCTGTTTGCTCCTTCACATTGCTCCCTCACCAGATGTCCGTGGTGCAGGCAAATCATTTCATTGTGACTGCTGGGGCTCTGGTGGGAACTGGTGAAAAGGCAGCTGGGCAGGAGAATGAGGCCCTGAGCCGAGACCCCCATGGGAGGACAGTATCCCGTGGAGGGTGAGAGAATGGATCTCCACGGGGAGATGTTCATAGCCACGACCCAGCCCAGGAAGGTGGAAATTTTATTTCCTTTTGGTTGCTTCCCAAAGGGAAGTTTCTGTGCCTGGCAAGGCAGCATTTGTCATTTTGACACCTTTCCTTTACTTGTCAAATCTTAACAGGCCTCCTGGGCCTCTTCACATGTCCTCCTGCTTTGAGGCATCTTTGCCTCTGGTGGAAGACTCATTGCTGGAAGTTGTTAAGAAATATTGTAGAAGCAGCTCGGGTCCAATTTCTAGAAAATGCACATTCTTTCATTAGGGAGCATAATGGGAAGAACACATAATGGGAGCATAATGGGAAGACAGTGCCATCGGTATGGATTTAAATCCCAGCTCCTCACACTTTATCTGTTTGGACCTGAGTTTATTGACTCAGTAATGGACTGTAAAATGGAGAAAATCATAGCTAATCCTTAAGTGTTGTCCCGAGGATGGAAGCAAAAGTCAGAGCTGTGCACGTGGCAGCTGTCAGTCTTATTGATATTCCTGTTTCTCTGCTCGTCAAAGAAACAGTCATGTCTACTTCATCAGATTAAAACACTCCTTTAAGAAGGCAGCAAACCCAAGGTTATGTGCAAGGAAGCAGCACCTTCCTTCTCGGAAGAGGTTGATACTTGGGCTCAAAAGGAGTGTGTGGTAAGGGCCCCAGGAACACAGTTTGTAACTTCCCAGTGGATTGCAGGAAGGATTGCCAAATTTAGCCAGAAAACACAAAACAAAACAAAAAGGACAATATTTGGGACGTATCCAAAATTCAAAGTGGACATCCTGTGTTTGATTTGGTGTCTCTAACCCCAGGGGTTCTTATCTCCTCACATCTGGCCTTTTGTGGTCTACACATTAGTGTGTTTGTCTTCTGTTCCATCCTATGTGACAGCAATAAAAATCCATTCTGGAACAACTTGATAAGGTGGCACGACTTGGTGCCAACTCTGGCTCCCCAGGTTTGGTCCTGTGAATTGGGTACCTAACCCTGCTGAATCTCAGTCTCCTCGTCTGTGACTCCTGGCCTGCCTATTTGACAGAGTTGTTAGAGGAGCAAACGGGATGTAAGACCTGACCCTTTCATCACGTGCGTTGATGCATTCATTATGCATGGATGTTCTTTGCACATGAGCACCACGATAGTCTTCCATTTATTGAGGGCTGTGATATGTAAGGCACAACTGGAAACTTGCAAAGTCAACACAGATTGCAGGGGTGAATTCTAATCCAACTGTCAAGCCTGTCATGTGAAGGTTAATTAGATTGATCTGACAGGAAGCTTACTTTTAAGACACTATGTTGGTTGGCATTGCATCTAAGATAGAGTCTCCCACATAGGAAGGTCCTCATAAAATATTTGTTGAATGAATGAATACATGAGTAAGAAATATTACTCCATTCCCTGTGTACTTCTGAGGTCTTGCAAAGCAATTTAGCATTGTTTTTACCTTGCCAGGAGTTTTTTGGCACAGGGACTGAGTTTAAAGGTTACCTCAAATTATCCACCATCCCGCCATGGTTTGTTGTGCTTCCCCCCAGCAGGTCCCCAGGTGGTTCTCTTGGTGGCCTGGCTCACAAGTCCTCAGATTGTGCAAGTCAAACTGCTTTCATGAACTGAAACAGGTGTTGGCACCCATCCTGCTCATGCCTTTTCTCCCTCTGGGTGACCCACCTTCCAAATCTTTCCGTTGACTTGAGAGGTGGCTTGAATAAGGTGACATGAAAGTACTTAGAAGAGTGTAAAACACTGTATCCTTTTAAGGAAAGGATTCTTAGTTCTCATTTTCAGGTGACGTTCACAGGCTAAATGAGCCTCCCACATTTTGGAGGGGGCAATGGTAATCTCCTTTTCTCTTCCACCCAATAAAGGGATGGCATTTCCCCTTACTCTCCTCCTGTGCCCCCTGAAAGGTTATATCTTGTCTCTTGCTTCAGATTTCCTGACTTCCTTTGAACACGTTTTTCTGATTTCTTTGTCATCCTCCTTGGGAATGAGTCCATTTTACAATCTCTCGACCACTTTGGCGTGTGTCTCTGTTCCTGTAAAGCCCAGGGTTTACTCACTGGACTGCCTTTCACCTTCCACATCTTTTTTTAATGAATGGTAACAATGCAAGAGCTTTGTGGAATTTTTTTCCTGCAACAACACCTGGCCGTCTTGGGGCCCCTGTGTGACCCTTGATCTCCTTTCTCTGGAGGCTTTTCAATGAATCCCTTAAGCCTGTTGAAATCCTCTCTCTTAAAATCCATTTTCTTAATTTGACCACCTTCCCTTCTTTACTGATAGCTCTTGCCCTGATCAGTCGGGCAGGCTGGTCCTGAGACGCCCTTTCATTTTAATATTCTTGCTGCCCAGATCCCTACCCCCTCATGAAAAGCCTCAAATTAGGAGAAACACAAGCCTTTCTTTCCACAGGCTTGAGAATGGCCTCACTCTTGCTACCTTTTAAGGAAGTAGCAATGGAAAGTCCGTTTGCTTTCTGGTCTCACGTGTGGGGGTTAGACATTTGAGTCCGAGGAAATCCACCGCATCATTTCCCAAATGATTTAATTTTATTCCTACAAGTCGCAAGTACCCAAGAGATGATGCCCCTGCGTTTTACATTTTCAGATTTCAAAAAGGAGGGCATGCTTTAAACAGATTGCCTCTTCCTTAAAGAAAAGCAGACATGAGCTGTGTGGCTCCAGTTGGGTGCAAAATTGCAATTTCGTAATTCATCATCAATTTCCTTCCTTGACAATAGAATGAGCTGCCTGCTTGTGACCTCCCTCATTCTCCCTGTCACCTTCTCACACACACACACTACCATATATTTGCATGAGATGCCCGTAAAACGATGCTGACACTGGGCAGCTGAAGCTCACACACCAATATGCTCTTCATGTGTCCCACACTTGGCTTTCTCAGGATGTGTCATTTTGCTTAACCCCTTGCCTCTGGGATGGGAGGAGCCAGGAGACTTTCTACGTGCAAGTCTTATTGAAAAAGCTGTGCACATTTCACACACAGCAATACCTGGAAAGTTTACAGGGGACTTGTCCTCACTGGAAGCAATCAATTTGTAAAGTGCAGAGCAATGCCATACTTTGAGAAGCAAATCCTGTCCGCATTTGCATAATGTTCCATCACTTTTGAACCACGACGGCTGATTGCCAGGTTGGCATGTGGAAAACAAGTGAGTTAAGCTAAGGCAATTGCCTGATATTTTTCATCAATACCAACAGCATCTTGGGGATTTTAGATAGTTGAGTTTTTCCCGTATGAGTAAAATAAACACACTGGAATTTGAGGGGATAGTAAGGCTATGTTAAATTTTTTCTGCAAATTTTCAACATGAGCAATGTTGTCTATTTCTTCAGCAATTTTCTGTTGTTCAGTTAGAGAAATCATGACTATACTGAATAAGTCTTTTCACTACTCTGTGTTTGTCCCCCTCCGCTAGTCTCCCCTTATGTCCTTCCCTCCAATAAATTACTCTTGCTTCACAAGTTAGGTATTTGGGGTCACTTTGTCACTTTCATGACACAAGAGTACTATTAAGTAGTTGGTCCATCAGTATATTGTGTGTAATTTTACAGCGTGAGAATACCTACTGCTCTACATGGATGTGTATAACCCTCTCCCCTCCACATATTCAGTGTGCTTCTTTCTTTATATTTCCATCTCATTCCCCCTAACTACACTCCGAGGTAGAAGGTAGTAGCCAGTTACTTCTCCTGATTTCTAAGTCAGGAAACAGGATGCAGAAGTGTTAGGTATTTTATCTAAATCACCCAGAAAGTCAATGGCACACAGTCTTTTGAGTGCTTGTCTTCTGCTTAGTGTAACATCAAGTAAGAACTTGGAGAGTTGCACCCCTTCCTTGGCCGTGCTTGCCTTCAGCGAGTATACCGTGTTGCACAGAGAGGAACGGACAATGAATAGCATGTGTGCCCTGGACTGGGAATGGACAGACCTGGCTTCTAAAGAGTCTAAGAGAGTTGAGGACAATGAGCTCTAAGGTTGTTTTCAGCTTGGACCATTTACTTCCTTATGATTGACATGTGACAGTCATAGGTTAAGTGGGTTCTGAGCAGGATGACTGAATATCCACTTTGCCTGGGACAGTGCCTGTTCACACCTGAAATCCCAAGGTCATTATTAATAGCACCTTGTTTCACTCTCAGAGATGTCCCAGTTTGAATGAGAGTTACAAGTAAATAAAATATAGTAGATGGACCCGAACTTTTAGTCTTTTATATCTACAGAACTGCCGAATCTGCCGTCTAGGCTGGTACACTTTCCATAGTGGCGTGTTTCAGAGGCCATCCCTTCTGAAAAATTAAAAAGCCTATGATCACTGGTACTCCGAGTTCTGAAATCTGGTGTGTCAACTGTAGGGCTGAAAGAGAAATCTACGTTATTTACTGAACAGTGTTTATCGAGTATTTATTAAATGCTCATCTATATTGAAATACACATTGGCAGAAATGCATGTTTTGCATTCCCTGCTCCTGGCACTCAGGGGTTTCATGGATTGGCTCTTGATTTTTGCCATCCAAAGTGAACATATAACTTGATCTCTTCACAAATGGAACTTGGTGCTGTGAAACAGGGAATTTGTTTTGTTAAAAAAACAACTGGATAAGAACTTTTTAATCTCCAAGGAGAGGATGAGGGGGCCACACAGTACAATATCTGTTCTGTCCATCTTTGGACAGATTGTTTCCTCTCTGAAGGTGCCTTTCTTCAGTGCTATTTTATTTTGATTTTCCCCAAATGACTACGTGGGTAGTGTGTGAGTGAGGCTGTAATCTCATTGTGGTGTTATCTGAGGACTGCAGCATATGAAAATTACATCCAGTCCAGTCCAGTCCTAGATGGTGGGGTTTATGTCTTTCTTTTAACCATAGAACATTGGCACAAACTAGTCAAATGACTACGAGCAAGTCGCCTGTAGCAACCATTCCCCACAGTGGATCCTCGGTAGACTTTTGTGGAATTGGGTTGCTCACCCAATACAGAAATTCCCTCTTTCAAAACTCTAATAAGAAGTCATGCTGTCTGTCTCCACCACACCCTCCTGGTGACGAGAAGCTCACCCCCTCACTAGGTACCCCAGTCCAATTTTGAACATCTCTATTTGCTGGCCCAGACAATACTAGGGCCTAGGTGCCAAAGCCTGGGAAAGCCACCTTGCAAAAACTGAAGCCTGTGGACAACCAGCCTGCATTTTCCAGGACAGCATGAGGAGTTCAGGACTCCCCAGGTCCCTCCTGTACCCACAGGGCCAGGATGTGTGGGGGTCTTGTGTACTGTGAAGATACAGAAATCCATGTCATCAAAAAAAAAAAAAAAAAAAAAGCCCTGGGCATAAATCCAAAGCTAGAACAGAAAGGTTTCCAAACAAACTGATATTTGAGGCTTCAGGGTAAAAGAGTGGGTACTCAGCCAGGACTCCTGAGGGAAATTCCAGCAGCAGCAATTTCTTTATTTTTCCTCTGTTTTCTTTGGATGAATGTGCCCTCTTCTGGTGCTCCAAGTGCTGAATGACCTCACCTTGCAGGATGGCAGTTTCAAATGTTGCCCTGGGATTGGACTCAACTCCAGCCCACAAGCTGGTTTCTGCTGGTCCTACAAGTGTCTTCCCACCATCCCACATTGTAACTTATGCTCCCAGGCTGTCTGGAAAGTTCTTCAGTAAACATTTAACTGTGACTAATATGCTGATTTACAAGTTGTAAGCAACCGCTGACCAAGGAGGAAGGCTGGCAGGAGTCTCTGTGGAACTGCATAGTGATGTGCTGTGCCACAGGATGCCCAAAAGCCATTAACAAGCCAAGGCGACAGACACATGGTTAAAAGGTGAAAAGAGAACCGTGGGGAAATCAGCCATTAACATCAGAGAGAGGGAGAGAAAGTAAGTGTGAAGTGTAATAGCCGAGCAGGGTTCAGAGGTTCAGCCCTCTATGTGACTTCTCTCGCACAGACTTTGGGTCCAGACAAGTTGCGTCCAGTCCGACTACCAACTGAGCATTTTTGGGCATTTTTGCTTGGATATGATGGCTAATGAGATAGAGAAGCCCAGAAATTCTTAATCTGGTCATAGCTTGCCAAATGGGTTCAGAACTTTAAGTTTAAAAATACTAACCTCAAGGGGCCGGCCCCGTGGCTTGGTGATTGAGTGTGCGCGCTCCGCTACTGGCGGCCCGGGTTCGATCCCAGGCTTGCACTAACGTACCACTTTTCTAGCCATGCTGAGGCGGCGTCCCGCATACAGCAACTAGAAGGATGTACAACTATGACATATCTACTGGGGTTTTGGGAGAAAAAAGGAAGAGGATTGGCAATGAATGTTAGCTCAGAGCTGGTCTTCCTCAGCAAAAAGAGGAGGATTGGCATGGATGTTAGCTCAGGGCTGATCTTCCTCACCAAAAAAAAAAAAAATATTAACCTCAAGAAAACATTGTTCAACTCAAGAGTTGTCATCTACCATGGAAAAACAAGATAGATCATTTCAGAGTCTGCCTGAGGCCATTCCACAAGGGCCTTCCTTATGTTCCAATGTTAAACATCACTGGCTCTTGGGAAATTCTTCCTTATGTGAACCTCAAATTACCCCAATGGCAGTTTCAATCAGATTCATGTTATTAGAGAACCTGTGAGGCGGAGGTGGCAAAGAGCAGCAAACTTGGATAGACTTTAATTCCCAGGATTTACAGCTGTGCATTTTGGAACAAAGTAATTAACCTCTGTGGGCCTTGGTTTTCTCATCTGTAAAATATAGATAACAATGACTGTCACTGAGAGTTGTTGTGAGAATTAAATAAGATAAAGTCCAAGGGAGTTTCTAGTGGAGTGCCTGACACAGAGAAGTTGCTCAGTAATTAGCAGTTAACCTGGAATCTCCTTTTGAGTCTTTAACATGAATCTATATTAAATGAGATATGAGGTGTGTTGGATGGTGGGGGATGGAAGTGATTTTCTTGAGGTATGAGGCTGTGACAAGGTAAGGGGGACTCAGGCACACTGCTCTTGGTGCCTGGTAGTTGGATTCTCTGTTTGCCCTCTCACTTCCCTACAACTCACAGAGATCCAGAACTGTGGGCCCCGTGTCCCCACTTTCTGCTGTTGCTCTGTTGTCACCCTGGGTGTTGTTGCCCAAAGTCAGTCAGAAGAGGAGGTACCTGTGTGCCTCTGACTGGTCCATGTGTTTCTTACTTCCATTTTATTCAGGTGGATTCTGAGCTGAGAAAAGACACTTGGGGTCAATATTAGGGTATTGTCTGTGGAAACAGCATACATAATTTGGGTCTGGGACAAACATCATTTAGGAACCATAATAGAATTTATGCATTTCATCCCAAGAAGGGGCAAACAATTTCTTCCCCTGCCTTTTCTTAGGCCACCTATACTCTGGCATGTATGATATGACTGCACATTATTTTCTCTGAAACTTCCTACAGCACTTAAATGAATTAGATGATTTCATAATCCTACAGTGTTTTCATTAAAAATAGATTTAAAAAAAAAAAAAAGAAGTTCTGGGAATTCTCAACCTGGTGTTGCTTTAATGGTATGTAAGAAGTTGAATTTGAAAGTGACCCTCCTTGGAAATATCATTTGCCTTCACTCAAAGGCAAAAGCCTAAAAATAAAATAACCATGGGAAACTCTGTTCTTATGAGGTGTTGCCAATAAGAGAACAAAGGAGGCAGGTTAAGTGGTCATGGAGCATCTAAGACAAAATTTGGTGTTCACTGTAAAGAGAAGAGTTCTCAGCGCTGAAGATTCCTTCCACAAACATTGCAGTTTTATAAATTATGATTTTCTTTTCTCAGCCATATCTTTCCTCCTGAAGCAACTGGGGCTCTGACAATGCAATTTATTTTTGCACAGGACATTATATCATGTCCTGTCATGATACCACGTATCTTCAAGGACATGATGTCACACTTCAGAATCAATTTTTCTTAATGGGCATTTCAACAGCCTTCCATGGGAGGACATCTTCTGAAGGACATGCATGGTAGAGGGATGAGAAAAGGACCCTACTTCATAGGGATGGGAAGTTTGCTTCTCCTTGAGCTCAATCACGTTGAGAACATTCTTTAAATTCTCGTTTTTGCCCAGATTCCCAGTTTATCCATCTAAGAAATGGTATGAAACAATATATTTGTTTAAAAAAAACAGACTTCTAAAAATTCTCTAGCTCAGGGGTCAGCAAACATTTTCTGTAAAGGTTCAGATAGTAAATATTTTCTGTTTTCATACTCAAGTCTGCCTGAGAGCTGTTATAGACAATACGTAAATAAACGGGTGAGGTTGTGTTCCAATAAAACTTTATTTATGGACACTGAAATTTGAATTTCATATAACTTTCCTGTGTCATGAAATATTGCTCTTTTGATTTTTTTCAACCATTCAAAAATGTAAATGTGAATTTGTAGCCATATAAAAATAGGCCATTGGCCCGATTTGGCCTGTGGTCTGTAGTTTGCTGACCCCTGCTCTAAGGAAAGAAAACTTTACGTATCCAAAACTGCATTAACTGCTGTTTTTCAGCATAATTCTTGTGCAGTATGAATCATTCAGACTATGGCTACTCTTTCGTGATGTCACTAATAACCCAATGAGCGATCATAAAATTGGGGTGGGATTTTGTCTCTCTCTAGAGGCACAGACACCCTCCCCAACGAAACAAGAAGTCGAATGTGCATGCATGCACATGGCTTGGTAGACGTGTGAGCTCTACATATGTGTAAGCCATATGTATACATGGTAGGGAGTAAGACCTGGGTAAGAGAGAGGGTTCTTTTAAAATTATCAAAAGCAGCTAAATTATACGCCCTCTGTTTAATAATCACAATGCTGGACTTACAGCTCTTATCAAACCATTTCAGCAGGGTCTGCATCATTTTACCAATTTCAACAAACTGTCCCAGCGAGGAGGACGATTAGACTGTGTATGTTTACTCTCTGTGGAGTTATGGCTCTGTTCTCTTCGAGAGAATGAGATATGGAAATAGAAGTTTACTTAGTCTGGTCTCTGATGGGTTCCCATGACAGGAAAAAGTAGGCAGTCTGTGCTCAGGTGAATGAAAGTGAAATTCTTCACGGTATCCTTCCTTCTGGAGGTGCAAATTCTTAAAGGGGTGGGGGTCAGGGAGGGGCCCTGTGCTCTCTGTTCCACTTGTAGCTGGGGTTGCTGAGGCCTGAGGCAGAGGCCTGCAAAGAAGGGAGGGATGGGGAGGCCAGTGTGGTGAGCATCCCACAATATTGGAGCTGAAAAGAGGCCCTCACAACCATTCTTCTCCATCTAGAAGGGGAGACAGAGACCCAGAGGGAAGGGCGTGATTGCCCAAGGCCTCCCAGGGTCAGGGGACCAGGGGCAGACCAAAAGGCCCAAACAAGGTGGACCAGCCCAGGCCCCTTCTGTCACTGTCCTGCACTGGGGGCCCAGAGACCAGCTTGGCCTCCCCAGGCCACTGAAGGAGGGGATCCCTGATTTCTCAACTTCTCCACCAGAGACCAGGCTCCACTAGGCTCTCTCCCCAGTCACCCGCACGGGGCAAGCGTGGTGGTGTGACTGTTGAGGCTGTTTACCAACCTCCTCGAATTTCACTCCCCCAGGCCCACAGCTGGCCAGGGTGCGGCCACTCTACTACAAGTCAAAGGGCATGGGGGTTTATTCCAGACCCACACCAGCTTTCCACAGAGGGATGTTTTAGCAAAAATCTTAGGCTGAACACTCTAGGGGAGACCCAACCTGATGAGAACAGGAAACTGGGGAAATAGGGAGAAAATTTTCTGAAGCCTCAAGAGGCTCGGTATGACTGCTCTAGAGGTGGGGACAGGACGAGAGCCTGATCTCATGCTGCTGCGTCCCCCTCATGAGAGGGCTGAGCCCACGACTCCCCCCCCCCGCCTCCAGGTTGCTGCCAGGGACAAGTGACACACGACTAGGCTTGGGGTCAAGACATCTAGCATCAATTGTGTTCTCACTTGCCCTCCTTAGGCCTCAGGCTGCTCGTCTGTAGAAGGCCCGGTGTCGGGTGAGATGACTTTGAGGCCTTTGCCGTGCTAGCATTCTCTCTTAAATGCTGGGCACTGTTTGCCCTACTCTTGATTATGGATAACTTTGCTAATAACCTCACAATTTACTGTGGAATGGGAAGATGATGCCAACCTGACAAAGGGAACAATTGCAATCTAGACACATATATCCAAGGCATTGATTTCAAAACTCTTCATGCACATTGATATTAAAAAAAAAAATTGCACTTACTCTAGACCGTGGATATAAATTTTCTCATGGAATCCTTACAAGAACCATGTGAGAAAATTGAAGCTGAGAGAGATACATTCGCCCAAATTTATAAAGCCAGTAAGTGGCAGAGCCAGTGTTTGAACTTGGGTCTATTTGGCTCCACATTCTGCATTATACTATAAGACAAAAATAAGATAAATCAACTTCTCATTTATTTAAACCTCCTCCTTCCCCCCACCAAAAACCCCAAAAAGCAAACTTCTTTCATTTTCTCTCCCACTGATTATACGTCTTTCCTTTACGCTCAGGGGCCAGGGACCAATTTAGTAGCAAAGATTTCCTTTGCAACCCAGATATGGATCATAGTACTTGAGAGATATGCTAGGCTAGCCAAGGAATCTCAGCACCCACAGGGTCACTCAACAGGCGTAAGAAGTGGCTGAAGGTGGGCTTGTCTAGGGCTGCATTTCAGAGGCTTTTCCTGTAATTCGGGCTCTGCTTTGTGCTTCTCTCTGTGCCTTGGCCTCAGCTGGCCATAGGTGGCTAGGGACCATTGCTTCTTGGGTTCACAGGCCATCCCCAAGTGCTGTTAAGGAAATACGTTATCAGCCAGGAACCTATTGCCAGAGAAGACCAAATAGACATTTTCAATGTTGATGCACAATTGGGGGGAGGGTGGGGTGCACAGAAGAAGGGAGAGAGAGAGATGGTCCCAGCCTCAGGGGTTCATGTGTGCATGTCTAATGACACCAAATGCCTGGTGCCTCCAATCTATTTCCCGCTGTCACAGCGAGCTGGTGAAGAGCTCCAGCTGCACTGGGGTCAGTATCAGCGAGGCCTGAAGAGCAGCCTTATGGCTAGAACCGGAGCACTGCATGGGCCAGGAAGATGGGAGTGGGTGGGAGAATGTGGCTGTGGGGAATCCTCAGGGAATGGTTCTGTCCCAAGATTTCAGTTTATCTTGGGTGGAAAAGGAGTTCCCCTCCAATGGCCTGGCCAAGAATGTTGATGTCACAAGGAAAGCGAACAGAGTTTGATTGTGTGTCGCATAGGACTGGGAACGGGCTGCTGTGCTTAGAGGGACACCGTTATCAATTAGGTAATGTCTGCTAATGATTGAGGAACTGTGTTAGGCAGTGCTCCAGCTGTCGATATGTTAGCAAACATCTGCAAAGGGCACTCATACCTTGTGGGAAAAGGTTTTCTTAGACTGGATCCCACTGGTCCAAGCCCTGAAAGACTGGTAGACCCAACAGCATCACAGGGCATCTGAAACAGAGCAACACTGCAGAAACGTGGACTGGGCACAGGAGGCAGCTCTGGTTGGGATTTTGGTTCCGTCTCCAGGAGGTAAAAGTTTGTGCAGAAATGATGACTATAACCAAATTTTCTTCCCCTCTTCCTCCAGCCTTCCTTCTTTCTCCCCTTCCTTCCTGCCTTTTCTTGTCTTTTTCCTCTCTCCTTTCTCCTTCTCTTCCTCCCTTCCTCCCTCACGGCCTTTCTCCCTTCCTCTTTTTCTCCCCTCCCCTCCCTGCCCTCTTTTCTTTCTTCCTTAAAATAGTAACATTAAATGATGTCCACAATATATGAAACTCTGGGCTAAGTGCTGGGCGTACAAAGTTAATAGCAGTGACTTGCCCTCAAGGGAATAATAGCTAGAGGCACAAAATAGATGTGGAAACTGATAGATGTAAAAAATGTGTAAAAGAATACAATGTTTGTAAGCTCTACCATAGCCAATGCCCATGCTTTTTAAAAATATAATGGGTTTTATTTAGTGTTCTCTCTCTTTTCTTTCTCTTTTTTAAAGTAACACAACATATTATAGGGTATAAAATTTAAAAGATCAACAAAGTAATCCCTAATCTCACCAACCAGTAATGGAAATGTCTGAAGAATATGCATATGTAATATGTACATGTCTAGACATGTGTATACATATACATATCTTAAAAGAAGAATGGGATATTACTGCTTATGCTGTAATGTGCTCTTTTCGCTGAACATATTATTGGCATTTTTCGGGATTAATATGGATTTGCCACATTATTTTTCATTGATTACGTAGCAGTCCATCAAATAGAGGGTCCATATGATCTCTACCAATCCCCTGTTGGTGAGAATTAACATTGTTCCCAATATGGGGATACAATTTTTTGAAAACACGGCAAAAATCATTGTAACTAAATAGTTACACATTTGTCATATTATTTCCTTAGGATAACTTCCGAGAAGTGGCATTCCAGCAGAAGTATGTACACATTTTTAAGACTTTTTGATATATAACCGAACTATAGCCCCAAAGTTTATCCCAAAAGATGATATTATTGTTTTAATGTTTTCACATTCATAATTGAAAAATATATGTCATTTTTAAATGGACATAATCTGTTACAATGAAAAAAAACAAAATATTTTAAATTTATGCATTTGACTTCTGAGATGGCTATTTTATTAATTTTGCTTTTATTTATTGTTATATTTTATGTGTTAGAGTCACTAATATTTTGCCATATGTATTTGAAATATTTGCCCAATTTTTCATTTACCTTTTAGCGTGTTTTTTCTTTTTTTCCTGTATAGGAGTTTTGGTTTTTTAATGTAATACAGTATTTTTTAATGTAATACAATATTTCCTTTATGGTTGCTGCTTTTGATGTCATATTTAAAAAATAAGTCTCTATTGTAAGTAAATATAAGTATTTACGTATACTTTATTTTTGCACTTTAATCCATCTGGAATTAATTTGGGGTTTGGTATGACTCAGAATGTAACTTTGTTCTTTCCAAATGATTAACCAGTTGTAAGGTTTTACATTGAAGTCTATGCTTAAAATTTGAAAATCTGTAATTATATGATGTTTCCTATTTTTTTTAAATAGGTTTTTTATTTTTATTTTTATTTTTTTGTGAGGAAGACTGGCTCTGATCTAACATCCATTGCCAATCCTCCTCTTTGTGCTGAGGAAGAATTGCCCCAAGCTAACATCTGTGCCCATCTGCCTCTATTTTGTGTATGAGATGCTGCCACAGCATGGCTTGATGAGTGGTGCGTACATCTGCGCCCGGGATCTGAACCTGCGAACCCCAGGCCGCTGAAGTGGAGCATGGGAACTTAATCACTACACCACCAGGCCGGCCCCAGTGTTTCCTATTTTTAATATTGTATATTTGTCACTTTTCTTAAATTCGAGTTGCTAGATATTTGTCTATGTTTGTTGGTCTTTTCAAAGAATCTGCTCAGATTTATTTCTCAATTTTATTATTTTTAAATCATTAATTTCTGCTCCTATCTTTTAAAATGTTTCCTTTCTCTTTTCTTACATTTTTAAATGTCTTCTTTATAGCTTCATGGTTTGAATTCACTATGATTTTACTTTTATTCTTTCTATTTAACAGTAAAAAAAAAATGGGGGCTATAAATATTCCTCTCATTATAGCTTTGGCCAAATTCCATACATTTTGTATGGCATATTCTTACAGACATTACTTTCTAAACAGTTTGAATTGCCATTTTATTTGCTCTCTGACAAAATAATTTAAAAAACAAAGTTTACAATTATTGAGTAGCTGGGGATTTAATTCAAATAATTGTTTTAATTTCTGGTTTACTACATCATGGCCAAGAGTGTGGCCTGTAGATTTTTTTTTAAACTTTGGAAAATTTTGAGGTTCTTTGAGAAAGTCTGGACCCTATATGACATTTCTTAAAAAAAAAGGAGGTGAGGTTAAGTTTGGAATTCTAATTTTACTTGTGTCTCTCTCAAGTATCTAAAGGAGGCTTATTTAATCTCCTGTTTTATAGCACCCAGAACTCACTCTCCTACTCTAACAGACCTCTTGGCCAAATTGTTCTCTTCCCTTTATCTTGCTGCCTTTCTCCTCTCTGCCACATATAATGTCCCTGACACATCAGGTCTTACCATGTCCTGTCTCATGTGGAATATAGTTCTTTGATTTGACAATCTGTCCTTGAAGCTGTTTACCATCTTCAAAAAGTGGTGGAGGGAAGAGAAACTAA
Organism: Ceratotherium simum simum; assembly: GCF_057802395.1. NCBI lineage: Eukaryota > Metazoa > Chordata > Mammalia > Perissodactyla > Rhinocerotidae > Ceratotherium > Ceratotherium simum. The sequence continues at coordinate 66,399,362 of NC_141900.1, read as the reverse complement.
GTAGACAGAAGAGGAGGGGAAAGACTCTGTAGCCTTCTCCAGTCATCATTTTGACTCTTCACAATTAAAATTGTGACTACTACTTTCTGTTTGTGGGTAATCATATGCTATACTTTTGATTGAAGTTTTATCTTAATGTATTTGTGTGTTTGTCTCTAAAGTTTAAATGGATTTTTCCACTCTGCATGAAACTATTAACCTATCATTAAACAAGCTTAACATACTTACATTTATTGTTATAATTCACTTATTTTTCATCTTAAGTCTGCCTTATTCTTTTATGGTCTCTGGTTTTTGTACTTTGATTTTTTCTTCATTTTCGGCTTTTTAAATAAAGAATATATTTTCTTTTCTTTTATCATCCCTAGTATGTATTCCATTTTAAATTCCAATAGCTATCACCATTGAGTTGTTCAAAAGCATTAGTCATTTTCAAAAAGGTAAGGGCAGTTTAAGCTCAGTGTTGTCAACAGATAACCTGTGTGGATTGCCCTTGGCTGTATGCTTCATCCCCTAGCGATGGTTGATTCCTGTTCTTTGCTCTGTGGTTGAAAGGTGGATTAATGTTCACAGCTTTCAATCTAGTTTCCAGTGTTTCTCAGGCTTTAACAGTGTAACATTGCTCTATTGAGGAGAGATTCTTTTCTATCTGGTTCTATAATACTTTGAACCACAGTAATATGAAAAAATTACAACTCCAAGAATGCATTGCTTCCAAGATTCTTGCCACCAACTATCCCTATTTCTGGAGACTGTCAACCCCCAGAATGTCATAGGCCATCACCAGTCCTCTTTTTTTTTTTTAATTTTTTTTTATTTATTTTTTCCTCCAAAGCCCCAGTAGATAGTTGTATGTCATAGTTGCACATCCCTCTAGTTGCTGTATGTGGGACATGGCCTCAGCATGGCCGGAGAAGCGGTGCGTCGGTGCGCGCCCGGGATCCGAACCCGGGCCGCCAGCAGCAGAGAGTGTGCACTTAACCGCTAAGCCACGGGCCCGGCCCATCCAGTCCTCTTTTTTTTTTGATTTCTGATGTCCTGTTTTCTGAAAGTTGATGGAGGAATGGCTATTGGTTGCTAACACAACTTTGGCTGCTTCACAGTTCAGCAGCCCTGTGGGAAGAGGAAGGTGTAGCCCAGGTGAGTTTGCACATCTGGGGAGCTCAGAAGCTGGGATGACACTTCATAGTTGTCCAGAGTAGGCAATGGGTCAAATGGCATTTGATGCAGACTACCCTGGGAAGGAGGAATGACCTTGCGTGAGGCAGCTGTCTTTAGTTAAGGCAGCCCCTAAAAGGGCTCAGCTAATGGCTGTTCTGGCAGAACTCCCAGCAGCTGGAGAATGATTTCTCTTGACCTGAAGGGGCATCTGGGCAGACATCATAGTATCCACCTCATAATCATATCATTATTCATGACAATATTGCATGTTTTCTGTTTTTTCCACTAGACTGTGGGCTTCATGAGAACAGAAACGTGGTCTGTCTTGTTCAGTGTACATCCCTATTTTCTAGCACAATTTCTAATAAACTCTTAGTACACATTAGTTGAATGGGTGATAAATGAATGAATGATACATGTTTAGATGTGGTAAAGGGCTGAGGATGAGAGGAGAGAAATAACTGTAAAGAGGAGAGGAATCCCCCATCTCATATAAGAAAGATGTTATGAGATCCAAGAAAACTATTAAATGATCTTCAAATCCACAAAAAAGACAAATTAGAGACCATAGAGTAATTCCCCACATCCCATTTGAGAAACACAGCTGGAAATTGTGGGAAGAATATTTATGACCTTCAAATCCAAAGAGGGACCTAAAATAGTTGTCTGGTGCAGTGATTTCTACCCTCCTGGGGCTTACAGCACACTGTCATGATTTCGTGACATACCCTGCAGCCAAATAGACCCTACTGCATTGCCTGCATGTGTGCTTATTACTGTGAATTAAAATTAATTTGTAATAGATAGATAGATAGGTAGATAGATAGACAGATAGATGATAGATAGATTTCAGTATATCTCAGTAGTTTATGCTATTGAGATACTGAGAAACACCTTGGAGTATCTAGAAAAATCAGACTGTGGGAGACTAGCCTAGAATTTTTACCAGAGAAGCCCACGAAAGGACCTGTTTGGCTTCACTGTCTTTTATCCCATAAACAGAGCTGCTCCCTTTGCTTGTGAGAGTCTCTGGAATGTTCAGTTGGTGTTGGGACCTGGCTCCAGACATATTTGCTTCTTGCTTTCTTTGCTCTGTGCCTAGCCCCTTCTTCCTGAAGACTAACTCAATGAGCAAAGCAAAAAGAGGCCATAAAACTGATAACGATGGCAAAAGCCCAGGGAGATTCCTACCTCTCAGAAGGTGCCCTGGGCAGATTGCACCTGCCTCACCAGCCGGGAGAACTGACCTGTGAAATGCAGATTCCCTCTCTGTCTGAGCTTCCTGTGGTGGGAAAATTGCACTATGTCTTCCCCACAGAGGCAAATAGAACGGCTTTTCTTAACAAGAAACGTCCTCATCACAGACTCTTTCTCAGGCATCATTCTTCCTGGCTCCATGTTAAAGTGCAAAGTTCACAGATGTCCATCCCAAAGAGACCATTTCTTGTTTGTGCTGCCCTGGGTCCCCTGCCCTTCTGAGAGGATAATTACTGTTGTATATTGTGTCTCTAATTTGGTTTAATATTTAATCGTCACACAGTCCTATAAGTAGGCATATTTATCTCCATTTTATGCTTGAGGAAGCTAAAGTAAAGAAAGGGTATGTGATTTACCCAAGGCTATCAGCCAGTAAGTGGCTGAGTTGGAATTTATTATTATTTTTTTTTTGATCGTTTATTCAGCAACTTTTTATCGGGCACCCACTTTGTTCCAGGCCAGGGTGCTATGACATTGCTACAGTCTTTCTGGAGAATGGGCCATCAGCAATGTCATCACCACCTGCCTCCATCTGTAGGTATTGGCAGCTGGGACTCTCCAGCCCAAGACCTTTAACAATGGCCCGTGGAATACCCTGAAACTCCTGGGGGGAGTGGGTGAGGGCGGGGAAAGTTTGGAGTTCTCAGAGGTCTCTGCAGCATCACAACCCCCTGTGGGCTGTCCTCCTGTAGACCCCACGGAGACCCAACACTGGCACATCCCACAATTTGTACTATGGCACTTTGGCATCTAGGTCAGGCATCAATTGGATGATAGTGAAGCCAAGAGAAGTAGACCACCCTCCGTGGAACCTTGATTGAAGATTCTGCCCCAGGCTGTTCCTAGAGTTATGCCCATGTGTACCTATGTATGAATATGGCAGCACGGATGAATCTGTGTGTGCACATTGTGTATATCTGTGTGTGCTTGGTGCTTTTGTATGTGTGTTATGTATGCCCATTGTGCTTTAGGAGTTCCCTAACATGGAAACTGAGCATTCTCATGGCCAAATTTGGAAAGCCATTCACCTCCAGCCTTCTCCGAGGGAATAAAATCTTCTCAGGGCTCTACCACCCTGTGACTCTCCAAGCCATTTGGAAATAATAATCATAATAATAGCCAACACACACTGACCACTTAGTCTTTCAAGTACTGCTCTAAATAACTTTACAAGAACGATTACCCTTAATCCTTAGGACAACCCGATGAGGCTTGAACTTTTATTGCCCACTCTTTAGAGATGAGGAGACCAAGGCCACCAGAGCCCATCTCAGGGTCACTCTGTGTATAAGCTGTGGAGCTGGGCTGGAATTCAGGCCGTCTGGCTTCATAGCCTGCTCTCCTCAGCACAGTGGCTCTGAAGCATCCACAGCCCCTGGAGTGAGGAAACCACAGAGATGAGATCAGAACTGAGCAAGAATGGAATAAGGGGAAGACTGGTGGAGCCAAAGGCAAATGGAGACCTCGTCACCTGCTCGGCAAACCAAGTCAGGTGTCAGGAGCAGGATGGCAGGCAAGACAGCAGGTCTTCATAGATCCAGGGCTCTGACGCCACTTCCTCTTCTCCGTGCCTCACCTTCCTTCCCCCTGTAGTAGACCGTTGCTTCTGGAAGCTTCTTTTGGTCAGTTTGCAAGGAAAATCAAGTCCTACGAGAGGGCTTAGTCTACTAAGGGAATTAAAAAGGGGAAAACAGAGTGAAAATTCCCATGCTTTTATTTTAGAGAAAATCATACTAAGACTTTAAAGATTTCTGGATTTTTTTTTTTTTTTTAATAAACAGGAGCACTTTTTCCATCAGCTCTGCTCTATTCTTCTCACAGAAGTAAACTATGAATTGCAAAAAAAGCACCCCTGCTGCCCCAGCTAATTACACAAAGGGGCCCTTTGCTCAGCACTGACCCAGTGACCCCTGAGCTGGGTTGGTGGGGCTTGTGTCTCAGCCTCCTCCACCGGACGCATTTGTACGGGGCACAGCCTGGGCAACCATCCACAGTAGCCCCTCATGGAGCACTGTCTCTCAGGCAGTCTGCACAGCAAGTAAAAACACATGTCCTGAGTGTATGGATTTATTCATCTTTCCTGTATCAGTAAGGACATGGAGCTACAGCACGTTAAATATTTACAATTATCAGAGACAAGACAGCACACAGCACTGAACCAAGATAAGAATACAGCTTTAAAATATTTACAATGAACACATCTTGCTCCTTCTGGTTCTTCTCTTTGGCCTAGTGTTTTAGGTCTCTGATCTCTTTATTGTATTTTCTTTTCAGGTCCTTTTCAGTTTGAAAATGTCTGACAGAGCCTCACAACTAAATCTTGAGGACTATCACACGTATGAGAGACATTTGGGGAATTTTATTCCTGTACATCCAAGCAAGAGGGCCTATTTCACAGTCTTTTAAGCTGATGCATGAGTCTCCTACATATGCCTGTATCAGGTATGTGGGTGTGTCTGTCTATGGTCTTTCTTACCTAGGACACAGCCAGTGGGAGGAAGTGACACTCTACTGAACCTGTACTAACCACGAGAATTGGTTTGAATATTTAAAGTTATTGTAGACACCAGGGTTAGCAATGTGATAGGAATCGTCTGGCTTATGATTCCTTTCGTTATTTCAACCCTAATAGGTTACATATTATTACATTCAGAATCACCACTTCATTATGTTCGATTTTTATCTCAATTCTTTGAAAGATTCCACTCTTTCAGATCTTGATACAATCAATGATCAAAACAAGGGAATTTCAGCCTGGATAGGTTACGTTAGCAACACCAGGGAGAGAGAAGTGTTAGAAAAACAAGACAGGAAAGGTAATTCAGCCCTTTGTTTAATTGTAAAGAATGCAAAAGAAGCTTCAACTGTGAAATATTTGGCTATGCAGAGAGATGAAAGATCTTCAGCATTTGGGATGGGGTGCCGAGAATTATCAGGCACCTTTTATTTGATGGGTGTCGTATTTGACCTTGAAGTGGCGAGGCTGGCACTCCTTTGCATCCTGGGGATCTCCTGATGTCCTTGCTCCCTAGTGGTATCTGCCCCCAGGCCTCTGAAGGCCTCGACTCGAGTATGAGGCTGTGCACATTTCTGGTGTGTATTTATATCGAGGTGGCTGCGTTGCCAAGGAGCTCTGAGAGAAAGCAGAGTGGAGATAACTTCTAATCCACCTTTCTGTGATAATGTGGCGCAAAGTGAAGAGACCCAGGGCTCCATCCCCTGGTCTGGCATTGCCCTGGGGGGGCGGGCCCATGGGGTGTTTTTAGCAAACCCAGCAGACACTGGGGTAAACTTTTGCGTTGCAAATTGCTAGTGACCATGTCAGAGTGTAACTGAACTGTGCGGCAAACAGAGACGACTAGGAAGGAAGACGAGAAGAAGAACAAAAGCAAAATGTAATTTGTAGGCAGCAAGAAATGAATTTAGTGACTTCAGAGATTTGGACAGCTGCAGAATTAGAATCTGGGACGTTTGAACTAGCAAGTCACCAAGAGAGCATTGGGAGTAGAGAGAGGAAGTCCCTTGCCCAAGACCACAGTGGGGGCTGGTGACAGCAGGGCTATGGAGCCCAGCCCAGGGCTCTTTGCTTCATATCCCACATATTCGGTGGGCTCCTAAAGACAAATGAGGTGCTTTCCTCTGAGCTGTCCCCTGAGGATTGTTTCCCAATGGGCCATCAGTTCTGCCATCAGAGGAAGGGTAGAAGAGTCTGGAGCTCTGCATAGGAGTGAAGTTGGAGGAGGTGGGGGAGGGGGGCTGTCCATCCTATGCACATAGGTTGCATATTAGGACAAAATGTGGTAGAGTGGACACAACAATGTGTCTGGCATCAGATAGACCTGGCCTTGCATCCTAGGCTTGAACTTGGGTGATACATTTATGTTTGGAGTGCCTCCATTTCCTCATTTTTAAAATGGAGATCAGGATACCTTCTTCACAGACTTGTTATAAGGCTCCCATAAGAAAATAGACGCTAAAATCCTTTGCGATTGAAAATGTACTTTACAACCGCGCTTTTGATTCCTGAGGGAGTGGCCTTCAGTAACTCCTTTTCATTAATAAGTGTCATTCATTGATAGCTGGCCAATTTTTATCCTTGCCATCCTTGTCTTTTTCTACTTCTCCCAGATAATTTGTCCACCTCAGTAGTAGCCTGAGGTGGCAAAGAGGGACATGGGCTGGAGGTTATTATAAAGCCCATGCAAAGTGCCCCCAGACAGCACCTTCCAGCACAGGCCTTCCTTATTGGGACCTAAACAGGCCACCCTCCAAGGTGGGGTAGAGAAGAGCTGGGATGGTCCCAGACCCTTGCCTTGAATTTCTGATGTCTCTATCACTTCATGGCACAAAAATCCCCTAGAATGATCCTTTCTCAAGGAGTTTTAATAAAAGTCAGAGGAATATGAAAAAATCACAGAAATGATTCACAACATACAAAGAGCCACATTAACAAAGCAGCCATGACTAGCCGTAGAACTCAGCTCCTTTGACTCAGAATCTCAGCATCTGGAGTTGTCTCTCTCAGCGGCATGGACTTGTAAGGTATTGGGTTGGATTAATAACCCAGTGTAGCCCAGGACCAACAATCCAACATGATCCTTCACAGGCCCTGAAGGGGTTTTGTGTTTTGTTTTGTACGGAAGACATTCTCTGAGAGTTCTGGCCATGACATGCCCCTGAGATGTTCTGGCTTCTGGAATTTGTAGGATTCCTCTAGTTCCCCTGGCTGATGGTTAGGTTCAGACTGTGGTACCAGCAGGATAGCCTCCCTAGTCTGTGGACATTAGCTGTATTTTCCCATGAGTGGGCAGACTGAGTAGTCCATCACTGGGGATCCCAAGTGGCCAGAGGCCCTAAAGAGCTGGCTGTGGGCCTGGTGGGCAATGGGGGTCAAAACTGGCCACCAGGAGTGCATTGGAGGAAAGTATTGTTCTCTGAACACAAACAACCCCATCCTGGCTCTGAGCTTTCCTCTTTGTGGAGAATGCCTTCCCACTTCTAGCCACTTGTCTCCCATGCTCAAGCCCGAACAAGTTTCACCTTCTTCATGAACCCATTTCAGTTGATAAATATTAAATGAGTGTCTACTGTGTGCCCACTGGTGTTTTAACTCATGTTGACCTGTTCTGAAGCTGAGTAAAGGCCTTGGTCTGAGTTGGTTTCCATAATCAAGGGAAGTACAGAAAGGGTAGTAATGTCTTGGTCCCTGGATATCACTCTGCTAGGAATAGGACCTCAGGTAGTGGCTAGGGGACAAGGGACAAGATATGTGAGTCCCAACTCCCAATATCTGGAGAAGAACTGGTAAGACCGGGCAATTAGACACATCAGGGCCATAGCCGGAGTCTAGCACAGGATGACTGCACCAGTGAGGGGTTCGAGTGAGGGCCAGGAAGCTGGGCGGGAGCTCTGTAGAATGTGGACCATCTCTGAGGAGCTCTAAGAAGTTGCAGTGGACAAATCGGGGCTCAGAGCAGGAGATACAAGCCTAAGGTGGCAGGACTATTGCAGTCTCCACCAGGAATGACCGTGGAACAGAGTACAGGTAGGCCTGCAAGTAGAAGCATGGAGACCTTCAGCCACAAGTGTGTGAGTCCTTTCTTTAGGCCTTTCTAGATTCTCTCCTCCTTTGAAGTACAGTTCAAGGCCACCTCCTAAAAACAAAGTTTCCTTGGTTTCTCCCAACCACAGAGACTTCTTCCTCTTCAGATTCCCTAAAGGGTTTTCCCTCCATCTCTCTCACTTTGACCCAGAAGAACGTCCTGCTCTATTTATTCTACTCCCACATCTGAGCTGAAGCTACTTAGAGGCAGGTGCTAACTGAAACACTCATTAGAAACATTTTGCACGTGGCACCTGACCCCAAAGTTATTCCGCATCAGATAAAGTACTTTCCAGCTCCTCACCACCAGCCACAACACAATGTGGGTGTCTGAGGTCCTAGCTGACTTCTGACTCAGGCTCAATGGGACCTCTCTGGCTGGGAGGCCCACAGGTACACTCAGCCCAAGAGAAGTGCTGGGCTGAGCTGTTCCAGGCAGTAGACTAGTGGGAGCATTGCTTCTTTATTTGAAAAGATACTCTGAGCTGACTTATTTTAAGAAATACAGTTTGCTTAATGACTTTTAGAAAGTCAAAAAGCGTGGGAAAGAATTTACATTCAGAAAAAAGAGAGAGAGATTCTACTTGGTAACATTGCCTTTCCTCCATTCAGATTTGCCTTTCTTCCATATTCATTCTTGACTGTATCCTGTCCGCAGAGTGACACTCTGCCAACCAGACATTGTCACCTGCTGGGCGACTCACTCAGGGCTCCTTGGTTCTGTCTCAAATCTCTCCCTCTTTCTCTCCTCCTTGTCTCCCATCCCCCTTCTCCCCGCTCGGAGCCTTTGTTGACATTGACAGCTCATCCCCGGGCCATCATTCATCCTGCCCATGGCAAACTTTGGAGAAAATAAAAAACCCTGCTCCCCTAATCTTATTAGAAGGGTTGCAAATTGAATTTAGCCCCTCTCAGTGTCCCCTCAGCTGGCTGTCATTAGGAGCAGAGGCTGGGCCTTGGCTGAGACCCAAAGACCAGCTAACTGAATTTGAGATGCTGTGGTCTTGACAGGCCAAGGGAGTAATTGAAGAGCCATGGGGCTCCTGGTAACATTTCAGGCTGGGATTACACTGGGGATCCGAAGCCCCCATCTGCATTGGTGTCGGGTGCACTAAAGAGTCACCCACTGGGCTTCCAGGGGTCGGATTATTGATAAAGAGATCATTCCCAATGGAAAGTGGGGGAGCAATGGGGAGGCTGCATTTGGTTACGATGCCAAGTGAGTGTTCTAGGTGGGGGGAAAGGGAGACCCTAGTAAGTGCGGGTCAGCAAATTGCCCAAAGTTAGAAATAATTTGCAGAGAGTGTTGTCTAATGAAAAGAAAAGGCAGTTTGGGGAGACTAACGGATAAACCCACAGAATATGAGGAAAAGAAATACTGAGTTTTAAATTGTGGGCATTACTTATATGTTTGTATAAATCTTAACTTTTTACTTCCTGGATCATTTTAGCTTCATTTTTTCACCTCAATACTAAATCCCAAGCATAGGGGGGCTTTTCTGTGATTGAAAAATCATACTTTTGTGAAAAAGAAATGTACCAAAAAAAATTGCATCCATGTAATTAAGCATTTAACAGAGGTTCATGTGGATGACAGACACGTTTAGATTTCTGCAGCCCTCTTAGTTCCCAGATCCATTGCAATGATTTCAATGTGGTTGAAAACTCAGTGAAATCCTGTTTCAAAGAGGAGGAGACAGACAATAACTAGCCACGTACTATGTGCCAGGCACAGCACTCAGCCTGTTACATACATCATCTAACTCGGTCTTCAGGGCAACAGAACTTGCAAGATGGGTACTACTATAATTAGTAGCTCCACTTTATTGATGAGAAGACTGAGTCTTGAAAGGATTAGTCAGTCTCTTGCCCAAGGATATGGGGATAATAAGTGCTGGGACTGGGATTTGAACTGAGATTTGCTTGGCTCCACTATTCCCTATGTCTCCCTGGCTTAGCATAATGGTAGTTTTCCCAATCTGTGTCATTTCTCTAAAAAAGCCACAGTGGTGGGGTCTTTCACTCAGAGCAGTGAAGTTGAGAACATAGGCTCAATTCCACTGTGCACTAGCTGTGTGACCTTGGACATTTCCAGATCTCTCTGTGCCCTCCTGGAAAGTAGGGATAGTAACAGGACTTGCCTCATTGGTTTACTGGGAGGATTAAATGAGCTAATGTACACCCAGAGAGCACTGCACAGGGCCTGGCACATTGTTAGCACTCACTACATGGTATTAAATTAGAATTATTGTTGTAATGGTACCACGAAGAATGTTCATTCACTTGCATATCTAATGGTCTAAATTTGAGAGGTCATCACCCAAATAGTAGGCCACAACATCATCAGAACCCTGTTTTTCTTGCCTGACATTCCCAGATTTAGTCAGGATACCTCACATTTACATTTATGGAACTTACTCATAAATGCAATTTTTGGTGAAAGTAGAGGATGAACCTAAGGCTTTTCCTAAGTTGATTACATCCAGGTCGTTTCCTCCATTCTCCATTCTCCATCTTCTAACGTTGGGTGAGGTAAGAGTTCTAACTGAAGGCCCTCCCGGACCTATTATTATCAAGTACTTGCTCTGCACTAGGCATTTTATAAATTTATCTCATTTAATGCTCACTTTTACTCATTTTACGGGTAGGTATCATTTCCATTTTTTAAATGAGAAAAGTACATTTACTTTATGTTTCCGTGTTCCTTCATGCCTACAGCATTAACTACAGCCTTAAAGTTGATCTACAATGGCACAGACTATTAAAATATGGGTTTTGCTAGATTTGACAAGACTTGCTTACGTAACTGAAGGCCTCCCTGTCTGTCACTGTGTGTCCTAATAGTGCTCAGATTTCAGCTTTGATGAACCTTTACTGAACACTTACAGTGTGCCTCGTTCTGGATTGACAAGCTTTTCCATATTGTCTCATTTAAGTCACCATCAATTCTGTGAAGAAAGGCCTTATGACTCCTACTTTGCAGATAGAAAGGCGGTTTCAAAAAGTTTAAGAAGGTTTTCAAGGATCACATAATCATTAAATGGAAGATCTGGGATTTGAACCCAGGCATCTCTGGCTCACTCCATCTCCAGGGAGCTGCCCATCAAACGAAACTGTCTAGACACAGCCTGAGCACCCTCCATATAGGCCCCTCTGGGAAAGCCACTTCTAGTCGGTGAAGTTGGCACCAGTGCTGAAACTTAGCTGCCTTCTTGGCCTTAATCAAATTCCTTTCTTTGCAGATGAAGAAAATGGGTCACAGAGAAGATAAATGACTTGCCCAAGGTCACACAGGCAGTTTGTCCTATGTGATCCAAGACTGTTCAAATTCTCGGTCTGTCTCATTGCATGACAACCCCTCACCCCCCAACCACCCGCCTCCACAACAACCTCATTCCACGGGCCTGATCAGCTTGGGGTTTTTAGCAGCCTAAAGCTGTTAGGACAATTTCTCCTCTGCAGAAAAGGGAGTTTAGTCCCTTTAGTGCTGGTTCCTTTTCTTAATCAGATCCTGGAAAAGTCCATTGGTCAAGTCACAACTCTGAGCAGTTTCAAGGCTCCAAATCACAGCCTGATAGAGGTTGGGAGGACCCACTTCCCTGGGCTGGAAGGTCTGGGTGGAGGAATTAGCAAGGCTAATATTACTCCCATTGCCTTTGGATTTCTTCTAAAGACCCAGATGCCTCATTACCTGTAACTCAAGTACTTACAAATTGGTTTCCCCTTGGTTTGACTTTTCTGAGGAATCTCTGGAGACTTAACTCATGTTTAAAATTTCTTGAGAATTTTCATAGAGGGGCAGTCCAACCGCTTGTGCACCAAACCAATATAAGCACAAACCTAGGGTGAGATTATTTTCCTTATGGTTGAGAATTAGAAACTGCTCAAGTGAGAGGGGACTTTTAAAAGAATATGGCTCAACCCTCTCACTTTATAAGAAGCTAAGGCCCAGGGAAGGAAGTGAGTTACCCAAGGTCACAGAGCAGGTGTGTGGCAATTAAGGGCTCAAGAGCCAGACCGCTTGGGTCCAACCCCTAAAACTCCCCTCACTGGCTGTGTGACATAGTTACTCTCTCTCTAGGCCTTGGTTTCCCCATCTGTGTTGGAAATAATCTATGGCGGGTTAGAGACGGCTGCAAATTCTTTGGTAATTTTCCGCTCAAGAGATGCCACCTATTTCCCCTCTTCTTAAATCTGAGTTGGCTTGTGATTGTCTTGACCAATAAAATCTACTAAAGTGTCATATGCCAGTTCCATGCCTAGTCTTTAAGAGGATTGTCAGGTTCTGCCTTGGGCTCTTGGAGCCCAAAACTCCCACAAAAGATACCGCCATGCTGTGAGGAAGCCCAAGCTAGCCATTTGAAGAGGCTGTGTGTTTAGGAAGAGGCCCAGGCAGTCTCTAGCTGTACCAGCCCCAGCCCCTGGAGTCATCTTTTTTTTTTTTTTCCTGAGGAAGATCAGCCCTGAGCTAACATCCATGCTAATCCTCCTCTTTTTGCTGAGGAAGACCAGCCCTAAGCTAACATCTATTGCCAATCCTCCTCTTTTTTTTTTCCCTTCTTCTCCCCAGAGCCCCAGTAGATAGTTGTATGTCATAGTTGCACATCCTTCTAGTTGCTGTATGTGGGACGCCGCCTCAGCATGGCCGGACAAGTGGTACCTTGGTGCACGCCGAGGACCGAACCCGGGCTGCCAGTAGCGGAGCACGCGCACTTAACCACTAAGCCACGGGGCCAGCCCCCCCAGAGTCATCTTAACTGAAGTCTAGACATTATGGAGCAGAGATAAGCATCACCTGTGTGCCTTGTCAAAATTCCTGACCCATGGAATCACGAGATATAATAACAAGAAATCGTCGTTTTCAGCCACTAAGGGTAGTTTGTTACACAGCATCAGATAGCCAGAAAAGTGCTTCTCAGAGGGTCGTTGTAAGAATTATGAATTGATACATGTGTAAAAGCTTAGTGCAGTGCCTGGCACAGTCAGCATTCAATAAAAGTGAGTTATTACTCATTCCACAAATGTTTATTAAACACCAAGTGTTCTACACTCTGTACTAGCTGGGAAGGATGCAGAGGTGAACATGACCCAAAGAATTGGGCCCTTGTGGAAATTAGGATTAACTAGAACCTGGTCACACACTTCTGTTAAGTAAGGAATGTATTTCCCCCACTCTGGCCCTCCACATTGTTTCCGTTCCTAGGAGTAGTAGAAGTCTCACTGCAGGGAGATGCCTGCCTGGGCTCTGGGCAGGCCTAGAGGGGTTAAGTCCATGGATGTTGTCCCATCATCGCTGCAGATGAAAATTCAGCTGCTATTGATTCCTGGTAAGCGCTGATGCCCTTCCCAGGTCAGAAGAGAAACCCAAACCATTGTTGAGTAAATACAGTATTCTGTTCACTACATCAATTAGGCTGACCCCAGGGGCTCTGGGAGCTCCCTCCTCCCCCATTTGCAATGACAGCTGCCATGCTAATGAAACCACATTGACATGATAATTAAACCATTACACAAAGTGGGGGTTTCCTAGTGCAGCAGCTTTAGCAGGGGATCTGGAGTGGCCATGGGCTAGATGAGGCCTGGGCTTTGGTTCAGGGCCATGAAGTGACATGCAGTGCCTGGGTCATTCCCAGACTTGGCCCCTGGGGCAGCCGGGCTGGGGCACTGCAGCTGCTACCTCTGGCACTGGTGGCTGGGGTGGGGCAGGTGAGGCCAGGGTGAGGACACTGCCCAAATGCCGCTGTTCTTGCTCTCTCTCCATCCTCAAGAGACATCTTTAATGGGGTGAAACCTGAAAAAAATCCCCTGCCCCTTTGTGGAGGGGAGGGGTCCCCTGTTAACTCCTGCTGGCCTAACCCTTCCTCTCTAGAAGATTTAGAGACATCCAAGAGAGTGATGGGCAAATGGGGACAGCAAAGGCCAAGGAGCCTTGACTTCCTGTCATCAGAGGGAAGAGCTGGATGACCACTGTCCTCACTAGCCCTGGGGAAAATGACTCTTTCTGTAAGCAGATGATCACAAATGCAGAAATCTGTGGTTTCTTGGTGCAACTGCACAGTTCACCATGACTCACATAGACTCCAACCAGCCCCAGCCCCCTTTGCGAGAGCACAGACTTGTGAGTCAGGCAGACTGGGCTCCTTCTCCACTCTGCAATCTTGGGCAGATCCATGGCCTGTCTGAGCCTCTATTTCCTTCACTATGAAATGGGCGCATAATAACTGCCTTGCCCAACTGTGCTTGAGATTAAACAAGACAGTTTCTGAAAAGGTCTAAGACAGCATTTTACATAAATAATGGATGACAGAACATTACTGACAGTAGTGTTTCTCCATAGAGACGAGTTCCACCCACAGAAACAATTGGGTTGATTGAACGGAGTCTAGAAGGCACAGATTAAAGCATGTCCAGAAGTGCCTCGAGACAGCGTGAGTGCTGTCCCGGGACCCCTTGCAGGTGAGGCTGTGTAGAGAGTGTGCTCAGTATAACCAAGGTGGTCAAGGGAAAGAGGAACAGAAAACGACCTATTGGGGGCTTAGAAAAGGCAGAAGAGGAGTGTCCTGGTTTGGGACTAGCACACATCACCCCATGAGAGGTGACTAATCAAACATTTATCCACCCGGCCATTCATCCATCATTCATGTGAGGGTAAACATGTATATTAGGGGTTTATGACACAGAAGTGAACACATACCAAACCAGTGCTGGTCTTATAAATATCTAGTCAACAGATGAATGAATGAACAAGACGCAATCCCTGTCCTCATGATACTCTGCACAATGGAGTGTGAGCCTCTCTCACACATGCATGTGCTGCCTCTTCCCTTCAACCTAAGACAGTTCAGCCTGAGCTCTGATTTATAAGAAGCAAAGGGACATTAGGTGGGCAGTTATACAAGAACTGCAAAGCAGTTGATAACCCGGCAAGTAGGTGCTCAGAAGGACATGTTCAGAAGCAGGAGCTTTCACCAGTGGGCAGATGAATAAACCCAGTGTTGGATTCAAACCTTAGGATTCTGAAGTCACATCTACATTTAGCCAGGAAAGTGCTGTGATTGATTAGTAATGTCTGCCATGGGCACAGGAATGGAGAGAAATGACTCTCTTCATCTCAGGTTTAGGAAAGGTCTAAGATATCTTCTTCTTATAGAATTTTGTGATTTTTTTTTTTTTTTACAGGATAATCCAATCCTGTTCACTTCATACTGTGAGCAACTAGTATTACAGTTTGTTCCAGGAACCATGGAAACAACCATGTTTTGGTTCTTTTCTTCTCCCTGTCTCCCTGCCAGTTATCTTAAGTAAAACCGCTCAAGCTCACAAAACCTGTGCTGTCATGCGAAAGAAATTTGACTGCCTTAAGAAAATCTAATTAGATTAATCAAAGTAGTAAAAAAAAAGTCAAACTTTTTGTTAATTAATTCAACAAACTTTTACCAAGCACCTACTATATTAAAAGCCTTGGGAATGAAGAAATAAATAACCCAGCTTTCTCAGGTGGTCCATGGCTAGAGGTTGTGTGTGTTGGGGGCAAGGGTGGGTGGACAGAGGCAGGAACACCTCCAGACATGCTCTTACATCACCTGTTAAAAGGGGCAATAGCCAGTGAAATTAAATTTGGTGTGAATTAAGCATTCTTTGGAGGAAAGCCTGAGCACGATGTTTTTATGGCTGCCCTCATCTATGCCGTGGGAGCTGATGCGGTTCTGAGGATCAAGTTAAAGGTTTGAAATTGAGCTCTTAGGATTTCTTTTCACCCTTGGCTGCCAGGAGGAGGCTGCCCTGTGCCTGGGAGTGTCTAGGCAGAGGCTGTAAAATGAGAGGAGGAGAGGAGAGATCAGAGGATCCGTTTGGACACCAGGATGTTCGGAGTCCTTCAGTTTCTGTCTGGGTGGCCTGTTTAAATCTTTAAAAAGATGAGATAGAACATGCTGGGAAGCCTTTTCAGTGCTTTGTTTTGTTTTTTTTTTTAGTGAAGAAGATTAGGCCTGAGCTAACATCATTGCCAACCCTCCTCTTTTTGCTGAGGAAGACTGGCCCTGGGCTAACGTCCATGCCCATCTTCCTCTACTTTATATGGGACGCCACCACAGCATGGTTTGACAAGCGATGCGTTAAGTCTGCTCCCGGGATCTTAACCTGCGGACCCCGGGCCACAGAACTGGAGCGCATGAACTTAACCTCTACACCACCAGGCTGCCCCACCTTTTCAGTGCTTTTTGCACTAAACCCTTGCTACCCAATATGGTTCCTGGACCAGCGGCACCAGCATAACCTGGGAGCTTGTTAGCAGTGCAGCATCTCAGGCCCAAGCCCAGACCTACCAAAGCAGAATCTGACAAGTTTCTTTTGGCAAGATCCCCAGATGCCTCCTGTGCACCTTGCAATATGAGAAGCACTGGATTATATAACAGAAATATCGTTCATGCCCTCTGCCTCTCTGGGTGGTCTCAGTGGGCTCTCCACAATAATACCTCTTCTCTCTACCTCTCACTTTCAACTTTCCTAAGTGCTGTCTGTAATTAGGCTCCACCCTTTGTTTCCGGGCTTGGGTCCTGATGGATGCCCTCTTGTCCCACTCTGCTACTCTGTTTCTTTGGCATCAGAGCGAACCCTCCATTGCCACAGCCAAGTGGATCCCATCTGCCATGGCTCGGTGATAGGAGGACACTGTATTTACCCTGCTGTGTTATCCATGCCCAGTGGATTCCATCCTCTTTACATTCTCTCTGTGGGGTTTCTAAGAGAAAAGAGAAATCCATTCTGCCATGGAAGAGTGAGAGATGGGAGAGAGGGAGAGAAAAAGGGCATGAAGGGCATGGTGGGAGGGGAGAGACAAGGTGAAGGAGCCGGGAAAGCTACAAAGAGAAGGTGTTGTAGAGCTGGGTCTTGAAGAACAAGCAGCAGTTATAGTTGAACAATAAGAATATGGTTTTTCCCCCATTGTTTTTCTGTTTTCTATCATTCATTCTTTGAATCACTCATTCAGCAGATATTCATTGACGTGCTCGCTTTGTGCCAGGTCTTGTTCTGGGTGCTGAGGACACCGAGGGAAGTGAACCACACCAAAGCAAAAGGTGAATGGGGAAGACGTTCACTGATAAGCAGGCTGCCAAGGCCCTAGCCGTACTGTGGCATGGCAGGTTTGCCATATGCCATCACTGGACCGGGCCTCCCTCCCCTCGTTACTGTGCTATCTGAATTCTAAGGTTACCTAATGCATAAAAACACTCCATATAAAGCAGATAAAATGACTGAAGGGTCCTCTGCTTTACCAGTTATCTTCCTTAGGATTAATTTAATGAGGTGCATGCATTCCTGAATGCTTTAAACACAATCTTATTTAACTATCACAATCCTGTGAAATTGGTAGCAGAATGAAGAGAAAACTGGGGTTCCGAGGGCTGACACAGCATCTAAGCTGCTGAGTCAGCCTTTGAACCCAGATCTTTGCTGGCCAAGCCTGCGTTCCCAACCACTTACTGAATAGACTAAAGAGCAGCTGGTGGCCAGAGGGATACCTATTGGACATTTTTCCTTTGAGTTAAATTTTTTGAACCAGATTGAATTCATTTAAGATGAAAATATTTTGCTGGCCTCTAAAGAAGAACACCACCTGGACCCCTTCTCTCATAGTAGGCACTCAACAAACATCGGCTGAAATGAATGGTGAGCCAGGAGACAGCCCGGATGTTGAAGGGCTTGTCCAAGCCTGGGGGCCCCAGGAACAGCAAACCACACTTGAAGCTATCGGGAACACTCTGCTGGGGGCTTGGCTTTATTTGTCCCTCCTCCTCTGTGAAATCCTGGGGACTGTCAAATAAATGACAAGACTCATTTTACAAGTAGACCAGAAGTCTGCAGTGGCGAGTCCAAGCTGATTGCCTATCTTATCTTGAGTCATCAGTCTCTCATCCAGGCTTCCACAAACAACTCTCAGTCCTGTGCCTAAGAGCAAGGGCCCAATGGAGCAGGCATTTCCCAGGGCCCTACGCTATCCTGAGCCACTGCTCAGGGGAGCTTGACTAGCTGAGGCTGTGTGGCCAGAGTAGCAGGAAGGGTAGGGAGTTGGGTTCTGAGGGTGGCCTCCAGGTCCTGAGAATAATGGTGACATGACCACGATGACAATAATGATGATAGGTAAGACATAATTTGGGCTTACCACATGCTAAGTTCTGTGTCATGCACTGTTCATGCATTATCTCATTTAACCTTGACAACCCTTTTTGGGGATAAAGAAACTGAGGTCCAGAGAGGCTGAATAACTTTCCTGAGTTCATACATCTATTGAGTGGAAGAGATGAGACTTGAACCTCAGTGTGTTGGATTCTAAAGTTTCTTACCCTCTTCTTTGGACAGGAAATCACCTTTCTTACAAAACCAAATCACAAAGCCTTCAAGGAATTCCTACAAGGAATTCCTTGTAGGACAGTGGGCACGAACCCTTTGCCTCTGTCTCATCTTCCTCTTGAGATCCTTTCACCTGTTTCTTTCTGCCACCCCTGTGCTGCTTAGCACCAAAGACACTGACTGGAACTTAAAAAAGTGAGAAGACAGTGAAACAGAATATAAGAAACGTTGAATCACCCAAGTTTGCGTAAAGCTGTACAGTTTTCCCATCTTAGGAGAACTACTGCTTCATTCCTAAGGAGCAAGTGTGTGTCAAGAGGCAGGGCTCCAGGACCCCACCCCACTTAAACAAGAGAAGTTTTACAGTGCAGCAAAGATCCTAGGTTTTGGGGCCAGGCATTCGTGGACTACAAACCCAACTCCATGACTTCCTGGTTCTCTGATCATGAACAGAGAACCTCAACCTTCCATGGTGTTCTTATACATAACACAGAAATTGTGGCAATCCTTGCTTTGCGAGTTATTGGAGGATTAAATGAAACAATGTGCATGAGGCGTTCTGTGGGTGTCTGGCGTAAATAGACGCTTGATAAACGGAGTCTGTTATCTGTTTGTGCAACAAATGTTAGCATCTATTTTATATATTGGGCTTCAGCTTGAGATTTCATTTTAACCGTCTTCTTTTAAGCTTCTCAGTAGGTGTTCTGGTTTTCTTCATAGAGATCTTACACATTTCTTATAAAGTTGATTACTAGCTTTTGAAGTTTTGAGTTGTTATTTTAAATCAGAGCTTTTCTGTTATAACTTCTTTAAAGCTTTTTCAATTATGAAATATTTCAAATATACTAAAAAAAAAACTTTAAAAATCAGCATTTTAGCCTGCACTAAATTGGTTAATTCCAGCCCTTTCTCCACGCAGAGCACATCTGCTAGGCAAAAGACCCCTATGCCAAACCAAGGGCTGTGTTCTCCTTCTGTGGTTGATTGAGGGGCAGACCACCCACTTCCTCGTCTGGGAGACATGGGTACCCTCTTCCAGTGCTGAGCAGGCTTGTTGTGTTTGTCACCCTAAAATTCCTCATTCTCCAAAGAAAAACTTATCCTACACACACACATACACAGTCACCCCTCATAAGTACACAAACTGGAAATACACTGATTACTGCCTTGTATGCTCCCTTTTAAAAAATAGAAATAAATGTATTGATAGCAATAAATATCCATACTGAATAGTTTTCCATTTTTGGATGCACCAATATTTATTTAGATAAAAATATACTAACACTTTTAAGTTGTTTCTGATTTGTTTGCATTAAAAACTCCACAGTAATTATGAACGTTTGATTCGCATCTTTGAGCTATTTTCTGATTATTTTAAGATATATTCATATTGCAGGACTAAAAGGTTTGTACATTTTGAAAGTTTTTAATACTGATAAATTATCCTTCAAATAAGTTAAACCAATTGATACTCTCACATGTACACCAACACTGACTAATATCTAATCTTTGCAAAGACAAGATTTTAAATCTTCTTAGTTTTTCATGACATAACTGCATTTCTTTGTTCCTAGTAACAAGATTATTTTTCCTACATTTATTTATTTGCACTTCTTGGAACGCACTATTGTGTCTTGTCCCTTTTGTTTGGAAAAATTTATCATTTTCTTATTATTTATAAGGGCTTTTTAATATATATAACATATATGATATATATAATATAGTAAAAATAAATATTCTGTCATATTTTGCAAATGTTTTCTCTCAGTTTATCACTTGTATTTTATTTTGTTTTAAAATGTTTTAAAACTTTGTTTAAAAATATTTTTGTATGTGAATAATTTTTTTATTTTACTTATTTCAATCCCTATTGATTTGAGATGCTACCAGTTCATCATTTTTCAGCTGTAGAGTTTTCCATTGTGTTAATACACTTCATTTATTCATTTTCTTATTGATGAATATCCAATATTTTGTTATTACAATGTTTGGTCCTTCTTTGTAACTTCTGGTGCACTCTGTGTGAGTTTCTGTAGATTCACCTATACACAGAATAGCTGAGTCATAAGGTGGATTAGTTTGCTAGGGCTGCCATAACTAAGTACTACAAGTACTACAAACCAAGTAGCTTAAACAACAGAAATTTATTGTCTCACAGTTCCGGAAGCTGGAAGTCCAAAATCAAGGTGTTGGCAGAGTTGGTTCCTTCTGAGGGCTGTGAGGAAAGCATCTGTTCCAGGCCTTTCTCCTTGGTTTGGAGATGGCTGTCTTCTCCCAGTGTCTCTTCATATCATCTTCCCTCTATTCACATCTGTATCTGTGTCCAAATTTCCCCGTTTATATAGACACCAGTCATACTGGATTAGGGCTCACTCTAAAGACCTAATCACATCTGCCATGACTTTATTTCCAAATAAGTTCACATTCTGAGGTACTGGGGCTTAGAAATTCAACATATGAATTTGGGAGGGACATAGTAACATAAGATATATATGTCAATATAATTGCTTTCCAAAGTGGTACACCAACCTATAATCCTACCTGCAGTACGTGAAACTTCAGCTTTCTTTACTTTTTTCCCAACAATAGTATTCTGTTTTAGCATGTTTTAATAAATAAGTATTCATTTAAATAATAATATACAAATAGACCTTTAGGTTGTTTCTGACTTTTTGTTTTGTTTTGTTATTGTTATCGTTGCTATTAAAAATTGCACTGTGGCTGTGAACATGTACATATACAAACTTGGTATTGTCAGACTTTATATTTGCCAGTCTGATGAGAACAAAATGGTATCCCACTTCTATTTTAATTTTCATTTTCCTGATTACTATTAAAATTGAGCATTCTTTTGCCATTCAATTTTCATTTTTGTGAGTCTCCTTTTCCTGTCTACATTAGTTGGGATATAAATAAAACTGGTGTAACAAAGACCCCTAAATACAGAGGCTCAAATAGCATGGAAATTCATTGCTGTCTTGCATAATAGTGCAGAGGTAGATGGGCAGACCAGAATGGGTAGGTAGCTATCCTCTAGGAAGTAATCCAGGGATCCAAATTCCTTCTACTTTGTTACTATGCCATCCTCTAGGGTGTGGCCTTCGTCCACCAGCTGACTCATAGACTTAAATTAAGTCTACATTCTACCCCATGAGAAGGAGAGGTGAGGCAGAAGTGGAGTGCAAACAATGGACTAGGTGACTAGAATGCACAGATTACTTCAATTAACATCCGATTGGCCAGATTTAGTCACCTGGACATGCCTAGCTGCAAGGAAGCTGGAAAACAGAGCCGTTAGCAGGACAGCCAATTATATAGCTAAACTCCTGTTGTCCTATTATATAGAATAGGCGAAAAGGATACTCGGGGAAAACTTAACCATCTCTGTCACAATATTCTCTGCCTATTTTTCTATTGAGTTGTTTGTCTTGGATTTATTAATTTTAGGAGTTCTTTATATGATTTACATACTAATCTTTTGAAGGTTGTATATATTCAAATATTATTTCTCATTCCTATTTCCCTATGTAACTATAATATCTTTTCATTATATTTATGGTATATTTCCCATACAGAAATATTTTGATTTAATGCTGTGAAACTTTGCAATATTTTTTACCGGTTTCTGCTGATCGTATTTTCTTCAAGAAATTATTTTCTATAACTATGTCAACATTCTTTTCTTCATTTTTTTCTAAATGTTTTACTTTTAGCAGTTAGTCCTTTTATTCACCTAGAACTTATTTTTGTGTCTTATTTAAGGTAAGGATCCTATTTCTTTTTGTATGGATAACCTGGCCCAGCAATATTCATTGAATAGAATATTCTTTCGTCAGTGATTTATAATGCTATATCTTTCATAATGTTTCCAGGAATTTATGGGGATCTGTTTATGGCTCTCTAGTATAACCATACAAATACCACATTGTCTTAATTATAATGGCTTTATAATAAGCCTTGATATCTCTTTAGGGAAAATCCCCACACTTTCTTCTTTTTCAAAAATGCCTGGATATTCTAGGCCTTTATTTTTTATTACTGTTAGGCTCAACTGACATGTTATGGGAAAAATATATATACTGGTGTTTTGCATGGAATTTCATTGAATTCATAGATTAACTTGAGACAGAATTTATATTTTTATGGTATTGATTCTTCTTGTATAAATATAGCATACCTCTCCATTTAAGTTATCTTTTATGCCATCCAATAATATTTTAAGTTTTCTTTATAGAAAATTTTCATATCTTTTGTTAGATTTACTTCTAGCCAACTTATAGTTTTGTTGCTATAATCCATTTTTCTAGTAAATTTTCTAATTTATTATTTCAGGTATATAGGAATATTGTTGATTATTGTATGTTGATCTTGTATCAAGTGATTTTGTTGAAAGCTCAGTTCTGATAGTTTATTAGTAATACTCATCTGTTTTCTATTTAATCTACAAATAACTGTCATTTGTCTCTTTCTTTCATTTCATGTATCTTTAATTTTTTTCCTTGTCCTATTGCATTGGCTAGAACATCTAATACAATGTGGACTAGGAGAGGTAATAACAGGCCTCCTTGTTTGTTCCTGACTTTAATGTGAATGTGTTCAAGTTTCACCAACAAGTATAATATTTGTCCTTGATTTTTGACAGCTTAAGGAAATTTTCTTTAAATCATGGTTTGCTGGGGGTTTCATAGCATAAATGACTGTTGAATTTTGTCACATGCTTTTCTTGTATTTCTGAAGGAGATTATACAGGTTTTCTCCACTAATCTGTGATAATTTTTTTTGTTGAACTGTATTTTCATTCTTGAGATATTTTTAACACATTGCTCAATTTACTAATATTTTATTTAGAATTTTTTTGCCCTATAATTATTTTTTGGTATTTTCTTTATCTAGTTTTGATAAGAAGATTACAAAATGAGTTGGCTATCTTTCCCTTTTCTTTTGATTATCAATTTGTATAAAATGAGAGTTATTTGTGCCTTGTAAGTTTTGTAAAACTTTCCAGTAACACCATCTGATATCCTTTTTGCCAAGGAGATTTTTGTCTACTAATTTAGTTTCTTTAAGAGTCATGGTATATTCTTATTTGCTATTTCGTTGTCAATTTTCTTAATTTATATTTTCTGGAAAGTTGAGTACTTCATTTAAG
Source organism: Ceratotherium simum simum (assembly GCF_057802395.1). Lineage (NCBI taxonomy): Eukaryota > Metazoa > Chordata > Mammalia > Perissodactyla > Rhinocerotidae > Ceratotherium > Ceratotherium simum. The sequence goes on along the minus strand of NC_141900.1, from coordinate 66,375,843 downwards.
TTTCTCTTAAGATTTTTAAAGTCTCTATTCTTTCTGTAGTTATGGCCTTCTTTTCATTCCTTCATCTGTTTAGTTGCCCATTTGTTGTTTAAGCCTGTTTGAGTTAGGTTTTCTACAGCTTGAAACTAAAGGCATTCTAACTGACAGAGGGAAAAACGTAGGAAAATGTAATGTACACTTGTACTACAGGAGTTGACTCAGAAGCACTTCCATGCCACCATGACTTCGTTCATGTTCCCCTTTACTCTTCATCTGTTGTCCTTCAAGATTTGTCTAAGCTGTTAAATCCTCCAAGAAGCTTTCCTTGACTGTCCCCACCTCTGGTGAGCCTGGATATTTTTCTTATGCTTTCCTCTATAAGAGCATTAATCAGTCTGAATAGAAATGATCTGCTTTTCCCATTAAACTGAGTGCTTATACAGGGCAAGGAAATCGTAGTCATCATTGTATCCTCAGAGGCAGGAAAATGCCTTGTACATAACAAGCACTCAACAAATACTTTCTAAACAAAGCTGTAAACAGAGCAGTGTGGCATACATCATGAAGAATAGGCTGAGACCAGGCCCAGAAGGAGCACTTTGCTCAGACACATCATTTTCCAGCTACAAAAATACAGCAGTCACTCACCCACTTGGCTAGGCAGCTTTCCTTCTGCCTGTCTCTTGCCACTTACTCTGTAAGTTTCAGGCTTATGGTGGGGACATGGCAAGTGCCTCATGGCAACAAGTCCTTGGCTGGCAGAGCTGGGATGGCCTGTCCTCACTCTAGTTTCTACCATCACACACTCCCCTTCCTCTTCTCCTCCCTGCCCCACCCCTGCTAAGAGGCAGAGAAATAATGGAAACAGGGAAAAGGCTGGGCTTTGGAACCAAATAGTCTTTGGTTTAAGTCTTGCTTCTATCCATCTGGGGCAATTTGCTTCTCCTTTCTGTACCTTGGCTTCTTCCTTTGTAATAATAATGCTCAGCTCCCAGATTTGTGAAATTCCTGCCTTATAGTAAATGCTCAACAACTTTACCATGCAACATTTCAAGCCCTTATGATGTTCTAAACTAAAAGTATTTCCCACTTTGTTCCCCATTGCCAGTCACAAGATTTGGATGTTTGAGTGCCCAGGAAGTTGCATCCACCCATTCCTGAGTCTCCTGTAGTTGGCAACTCTGCATTCAGCAGTGGGCTATGGTCCCTGTCATTCGGGGCCAATTATCCTTCCTGCTCTTTGCATCTCTCTCCCCAATCTTATCTGCTGTTTCTCTCTCTCTCTCTTTCTTTCTTTTTTTTCATTCTCTTCTTGCTAGATAGAGGAGGCCCCCATTTGGGAAAAGCCCAGAAGCAATTTCATGGTACACTTAATCCTTTCATTCTTTTCTAGCCCTTAGAGGGCAGAAAGCCAGGTGCTCCCCTTGCTCTTCATGGGTAACTTGATTATAAGAATTAAAAGGCTTTGGTTGCATTATTAATTTTGAAGCTGTGTGCCTCTCACCCAGTAAGGACCCAGGAGAGCCTCAGATGCAGATGGTCTGCAGATACTCTACCTCCTAGACAGTCACATGTCAGATAATCTCTAGAACTCCTCACCCATTTGCCTGGCACAGCGTAGGACCCTCACAGGACTCTCATATGACTTTCACAACAACCCTGTGATGCGGGAGGGGCAGGTTCCTTTTATGTTCAGGTGCTCTCCCAGGGTGCAAGGGACTTGGGGGCTCAGTTAGGTAAGTGACTTGCCCAAGGCCACAGCCAAGTAGTTTAGTGGTACAGCAGAAACTAGAACACACCCCTGTGGACATCTAGGCTGGGTTCTTTTCACTACACAATACAGCATGAAGAGCAACCAACACAAGGTGATTTTTTGTACACATCAGAGTGTTTTTATTTTTGCAATGAGCACAGACTTGGGTTGGTACTACACTCCATGGGCACGCTTTCCAAAGATGACCACAACAATATTCCATCCCACGTGCTCTTCTCCAGTGTGACCTTGCCGCTCCCCACATCAAGTGGTTAATTACCCTCTCCTTGAATCTGGGCTGCCCCTAGTGACTTGCTTATAACCAATAGAAGGTGTCAGAGTAATGGTGCATGACTCGTGAGGCTAGTTAGAAAAGGCCATGCAACTTCCTCCTGGGTTCTCTTCATTCAATTCTTCTCCACATGCTCCGTCTTGGAATGTTCTCGCTTTAGATCCAACTGCTGTAATATGAGAACCCCAACCCACAGGGAGTGTGGTTCAGTTGACGGTCCCAGCTGAGCACAGCTTTCAAGTCTGCCCAGCAACCAGACATGTGAATGAAGAAGCCTCTAGATAATTCCAACCCCCAACCACGAGAGTCTTCCCAGCTGAGGTCCCAGACATTTTGGAGGTGAAAAAAAGCTATCACCTCATTGGAAGATAACTCTCCACAGGTCTCTCACATTTCTGCATGTCTTGTAAGCAGAAGCACTGACTGCCTTTGTTCCAGACTGTCCTTTACAAGATGCTTATGTGGCAAGCAACCACAGAAGAAAGATTTTTAGCTCTCTGAAGCAAAGGGCAGGTTTGCTTACAGCTTTAGAAGATAGAGACAGTGTCCTATATAGTAAAGATAATGTTTCCCTCTGGAATTTATGGCAAGGATGCTTACTTCCCATTATAAAAGATTCAGGTTCTCTAAACTTGGGTTCCTATCTCTAATGCAACCCACTACGTGGCCAGGTGTCACCTGCTCTCTTCATATCACCCGATGGAATTGGTCCTCAGGGAACCAACACAAGAAAATACTGGTACTCAAACTACTGCTACTACTGTGAGTAATAACATCCTTTGTCTCTGACCCAGTAGTCTCATATTTTCTAACTGCCTCCGTGAAACCGTGGTAGACTACCTTGTTAGCCTGCAAGCAGGGTAAAAAGTCTCAGACCCTTTACAGATCTTGATACTCTAGTGTGCCCTGTCTGAATTCATTATCTCCAGAATCCATGGGCATAATAAAATGGTTTTCAACTAAGTTTGATGTGTCTTGTCATGCAGCAATAGATAACCAGACAGATGCAAACATAATGAAGACCTATTTCTTTCCTTTGGGGATCCTACAGTCCAGGAGGGATAATTAGACAAGGTGTACATAGAAATGGTAGACAGGTCCACTACATATAGGATGCCCTGGATGGACCAGGGCAGGTGCTCAGACGTTCCCTCCAAGTGTCCATTTATGTCCACTGATTCTTCATAGCAGCTGAGGAGACTTCAGAGAAAAAGACTATTGTGGTTTGATACATATAAACATGTCTGCCGAGTGGGGATGGCCTTGATGGAGGCTGAGGACATGGGGATTTGGGACATGGCATGGAAGCTGCGACCCAGCCGGCCCAGTGTTGTGTTTGCATCTGGAAGAAGCGGTTGCATGTGTGGATCCAAAGAGCTTCATCTCTAAATGCTGAGATCTTTTGGTGCCCAAGTACGTTTGCTTATGGGGCACACTTAACTGAGGGTAACACAGAGACAGATAGCATCCACCTCACTTTACAGAAACCTGTTGACTGAGTGGAAAGGTCCTGACCCAGTGGTACCCAGTGACAGTGGCTCCGGGGGCTCAGAGTACCAGGGCTCAGTAAGAGCATGATCTGCAGAGTTGCCGGGACTGTGGCTGCAGGTGATACCAGAGGCAACAGCAGATTTCCAGCTCCACCGGTGGTGAAGAGGCAGCAATAATGGCAATGGAGGGGACTTCTGGCACAGAGGAATAGCTTGCCAGCAATCAGGGCCTGGATTTGTAGCCTTAGTGGACAGTGTAAGATCTTTGTCCCTTTATCAGTCAGAATAGGCTGGCCTATGTTATGGTCTCAAAGTACCACGAAGTCATAGTGGCTTAAAACAACACAAATGCTCTTGTGGGTCAGTAGAGAGACGGATGAGAGAGAAGGCTTTGCCGCACATAGTGGTCACTCCACCAGGCTGATGGAGGCTCTACTGTCTTATCATGCTGCTATCTCCACACGAGGCCCCAGGATTCACCCTAGCAGGGGAAGAGAGAGCATGCACCAGCTCTTAGATTATGCACCAGCTCTTAAATTCTTCCACCAGGAAGTGGCACACATCGTTTCCTCTCACATGTCATTGGTCAAAGCAAGTCAAATGGCGATGGCTTATGTCAAATGGTGAGGGGTGGAGTGAATCCTTGTGTGTGCCTGAAAGGAGCAGTGGGCTGCATATATTGTCACAAACTGCTACCAGTGTTGCTTGGATTCTTTGGAGCTTGGGCTACCTTGCTGGCAGATCCCTCTTGACTAGATAAAGATGGCGCACGCTCCGTCTCCTTTTGCAAGATCAGCACACGATCACCTGAGCAGGGGCCTGGCTGGAGCCACCAAAGCCTCTCCACCCATCTAGGACTCTTCAAGCTTCTGAAGTCCAGCATTCCACCATGCCATTTCAGTTTTGTGGTGTAGGAGAAAGACCTGAGAAATAGGCATTGCAACGTTTCCTGAAGTGTAATCACGAGCAAGGCATTTCCTGTTCTGTTCTCTTTCCATACTTCTGCCTCTATGCAGGAGGAAAATTTTAGACAGAGGCTAATGGGTCTGTAACACCTCTCTAAAACTTGTTAACCTCTCTTTTTAACAAGGAGAAAACAGATCTGTTTTCCTCAGACTCAGGTAATAGTATTTTTTTCTCATGATATTTATTTTTATGACTAACTTCTATTTAAGACAAGAGATACTAGTTTCAACCTACCTTTTGATATGTTTCCTTTTTAGATATACTTTTGTAAACTTCCAGAAAGAGAGTTGGTTCACAAAAAGTTCTAAGAAAATGATAGTACTGGTTGTATGAGAATTAGCCCCAAATTTTGAAGGTGTCAAGAAAATGACTGAGGTTTGGCAAAGAGGGATCTATTAACACCCTCTCGTTTTCCCAGTAAGAAAATCATGGCAGGGCAGGATTTGGACGTAGGCAGTCTGGGTCCAGAATCTGTCCTCTAGGTGTTTAACTGACACCTGCTAGCTGTGCAACCTTAAGCACAAGTCATGTGAAATTTCTGGGCCTCAGTTTATATCACCTATAAAGTGGGGATAATAATGGTGTTTATCTCAATAGGATTTATGTGAAGATTAGAAGGATTAAAATGTGCACAGTAACTTGACCAATGACACAGCACCAATAGCCTGATATTGGTTATTACTCTTACTTCTCTTGCTCACCCAAGTCCAGTTCTCCCCAGCTGCCTCGCTTTCGCAGATCGGGCCTGTGACTGAAGTTCACCGAAAGGAGACATTTAAGTCTCATGGTTTATTCTGTTTTGATTTATTGGAGATAAATGTTTTTCTTGAAAATTAAGTAATTGAGTTAGTGATCACCAAACTAGGACAAACTGGGTCTGGCCTTTTCTGCAATCAATTACTCCAATGGCAGTTGCTGCTTAAAAACAGACAACTTAGCTGGTGGCCTCCTCCCTGCCCCCCAGTTCTCTCTATTCATTTCTTTGTTCAATGATCTATTTTACTTGATCACGTTCACGTGGGAGTGGCTGGCTGCCTGGCTGCAGCAGCTCCTTTCTTTAATCTGGGGGGCAGGGGTGGGGGTGGGGGAGGATGAAATAGGGGAGATGAATTGCTGGGTCTGAGGTGTGATGTCCCAGACCCCAGAGCAGCCCCCCAAGAGACAGACACAGGAAGCTGGCGCTGAGGGTGTCAATCAGGAGGGATTGACAACCTGGAACAACAGCTCTCAGGTGGCTCCTGGCCCCTACATCCTTCCCTCAGGACTCCAGGCTGCAATCAGACACAGCCCCCCAGAGGCCCAGATGTCTCACTATGTTTTCTGTGCAAAACCATGCAAAGGTTAAAGATCCTGGGCTTGTGAGTCACCAAATGTCATGGTGAGTTCCTGCTCATTAGCTGTGACCCTTGGCAAATGACCAAATCTTTCTGAGCCTTAGTTTCTTCCTCTGTAAATTGGGGATACTAACACCTACCTCACAGGGTTGTTGGAGAGATTAAATGAAATCACATATGTCCTGTAACATAGGTCCTGATCCCATTTCATGATGTTTCATATTGTGTGGAAGGCTATGAGGTAGAAAATTGCAATAATTTAATGAAACAAATATCCGTGTTTTCTTCCATTTTCCTTTTGGGCTGAACATACCTGTCTACATCAAATTGCCACTCATTTTTTGCAGAGAAAATTACTTTTGTTTTCCCTTCCTTGAGTACTTAATTTTTTTTTTTCATTTTCCAATATTGGTGCCCTTAAAATGGCAGTGCTATCTGTCATCTGAAGATAATGATAAATAATTGGTTACCACATCAATCTTTGACTGGTGCATTTGTTTATACTATCTTTTACTACACACACAAGCAGTTACAGCTTTATCCAGCCTTATTCTGTGGCAGCATGTCTCAAATTGTATTATTGAAGAGTAGATCCATGGAATATTAACAAATGTTACACATATAAAGACTCCATGAACAAACAAATTTGGAAAACACTGGGTTAAACAAGGTTAAATACATTTTCTTTACTTTAGGACTTTCCCAAGCCTTTAATATACTAATACATAAAAAGAATAAGATAAGATTCAGTGTTTCCAAACTTTTGCCTGTAGAACCCATTTTGCCACAGTCGAGCATTTGAAAGGACTAGTATCTCGTAGAACAGTGCTTCTCAAACTTTAGTGTGCGCAGGAATCAGCTGGGGGTCTTGTTAAAATGCAGATTCTGATTCAGGAGGTCTGGGGTGGGGCCTGGGATTCTGCATTTGTGACGAGCTCCCAGTGGATGCTCATGTTACTGATGTGCAGACCAGACTTGGAGAATTAAGACTCTAAGGAGCTATCACCTGACATATATTTTGGGGAAAATTCTCTTTACTGGGGAACTCAGCAGAAGAATGTGGTCTCAAATCAAACTATACTTTGGAGCTGTAGAAAAAACTTTAAGCAGCAGTCAGAATATCCAGTTCTAGGTGAAACAGGAGATCTGGTCCCAGCTGGTTGAAGTTGGAGATGACATTTCACTTTTTCAGGTCTCAGTTCCCTCATCTGTAAAATGCATCCAGCTTCCACTAGCCCCGTAGAGTTGCTGTAAGGATGAAATTAAACTTTGTGACAGAGCACTTGGTAAAATCCCATCATTATACCAATACTGGTTAAGAGGTTAAAGCACCTTCACATCTAAGCTGGACCTTTGTGTTGGAGTCACGCTTATTGTTGCCACTACCCCTCTAATTTTCCACAAAATACGTGAATCAGCTGCATTGGGCCCAGACTCACCCGCTTCCCCCTACCAGCCATTGCCTAAATTAGAGTGGCCAACACGGTTCGTCATATGCACTAACAGATCGACAGAGGCTGCCTAGAGCCCTCCACTGACAAGGACTCTCTGGGCTCTATGCGAAATAGCTCCCTGGTCAACTAGCAATTTCTGCTATGGGTGTTAGGGGAACAGCACAAGTAACCCACTCTCGCCCCCCAGGACTAGCTCTCCACTTTGCTTATAATCACTCAGCCTTTATAAACTGATGGCAGCTTCCCTTCTCATGCCCAGCCATGGCTAACAGCTCCTCTTTCTCCAAAGCACAAAGCCAAAAGGCAGCCATGCGAGTAGCCAGAGTAGCCATACTCCCTGCCCTGCCCTCCCCACATCTGAGTCTGGTCTGGAGGCTCAGGCTTATGTTCTGGGACCAAACAGTCACTCTGCTCTAGGGAGGCCGTAGGAGGGCCCCTGAGCCTCAGGTTTTTCTTAATCTCACAGATGTTTGATTGCCCCCAAACTGGCCTTGTTTCTGTTCAAACCTGTATTTCACTGGGATAGAAAGAGTCTCCAGGTCACCTCAACGTGGGTAAAGTTGTACATGCCATACTCAGTGACATCAATCCTCAGCTGCTTCTCAGCCAGCCCATATTGCTCCATATTCACAATGTTCACATTTCAGTCAGTTGTAGGAGTCTTAACCTCCTATCCAAGGAAATGGTACTACATGCTCTCAGTCACCAAGACCAGGAGGCTCGCTGTCATTGCTGACAATCCCTCTCTCTTGCTAACTCACCTCTGGCTGATCCATACCCAGTGGCACCAAGTTTGGAGAGGATGGACATCCACTAGGCTAATGTACCTCACAATCCCCCTCCCCAGATCCACAGAGGGGAACCTGGTGCACATGGATCTCCAGCCCTTCCCTCCTCCTGAGGCCATGATTGATTGGCTCAGGGATGAGCATCCACCCCAGCTGGGCCAAGCTGAGTCCTCTCCACAGGGATTTAAAATGGGAGAGAAAGAGACAGTGCCGTACAGACTTGGAAGCTGTCAGCAGCCTTGGGATACAGGAACGCAGAGGAAGCCAATCTTCAGACACAAAAGGAGGATGAAGAAGATGAGAGGAAAAAGGGGAAGAGGAGAGACAAAGAGACTGGTTCTAATCTCTTCTGAATCCTAGCTCCTCTGCCCTGGGTTCTGTCAGATACCACTGTACTCTGATAAGACAGCCTCCATTTTGCTTAAGTCAGTGCCTGGATATTTCTAACATAACTAAAAGAATTCTAACCGCAGGATCCCATCAATTCTTCCCTAGCAACACATCTCAAATCTGCGAGTTTATTTCCATCTTAATTTGCCCCCTATCCAGGGTATCACCTCCCCACACTTAGATGGTTGCAATAATTGCCTAGCTGGGATTTATTTAGTTTGTCACTTTTATAAGATTATTGTTTTTCTAAAATAAATATAAAGAAAACAAACATAAGACATTAATGTGATTCTCCTACTCAAAGAGAGTCCTAATTTCTCATAGTTAAACTCTGAACTCCTTTTGCCCAATATTCAAGACTTTCCAAGATTTCCAAAAAATGATCAATATTCACTACTTGATGCATAAGTTTCAAGTAACAGAAAACCCACTATTAACTGGCTTAAAAGTAACAAAGATGATATAGTAGATGCTGCAAATTGGCTCGCTTGATCATTCCCAGTCCTCTTCTTGGATCTTCCAATACTGAAGAAGCTGGAAAGTCAAAGACTACATTTCTCAGTCCTCCTAGTGCTGGGAAGGAAAAGCCTGGCCTTTCTGGAAGCACCTTATGCTCCAGTCCTTCCCTCTGTACCTCATGATCCACTTCTTTGGCTCAGCCTCCCCTCTCACACATATCTACCTTGGGCATCATTTCTAAGGCTGCATGGCCAAGGCCATAAATCTGTGCCCTTGTTTAGTGTGGCATGTCCTCTACCTCTAATCCAATCTCCCCTCTGTGTGTTCTCGGTGCTCGCTCATTCGCTTTGACAGCTATTTAATAAACCTATTTGCTTTCCTTTGACATGAGGCAGAAGTGGTTGGTGTTGAAGAGCCATGAGGCCCTGGTGGACAATGAAACCCTTTCCCACTCAACACTCTTCCAGCTCAGTACAGATAAATTGTGGAGAACTTGAAATTAACCCAAGCTATCTTCTTTTCTTAAGGAGGAAAAAAAAAAATCACTGAAGACCCAAGAAGCAGAGCAAGTGCAGTAAGTGAAAGGGATGGCAGAAGAAATCACATTTCCTGGCTCCGAGGGCAGGGGTGAGCCCAGATCAGGGGCCTGTGAGCCTTTCCTCAATCTAGCTTTTATCACTTCAAAGCAGAAGGTCTTAAAGGAATGCCCTTTATGACTGATTCTGTCTTCAAAAACATGAAAGAAAAAGCATATTTTCTTAAGCCCACTTGCTGGAAGCCGAGTGATTTCTCCATGGTGCTTGGGCCATAGATCTCCGCAACCAGGATACAATTTGTTGTGACAGAAACAGCGCTGGTTCCACAATCAGCAGACCAGGCTGGAATTCTGACTCCACCTCTCATGAGATTTATGACTTTGGGCCATTTATCTCAGCTCTCTGAGCCTCAGTTTCCTTCTATATAAAATGGGCCTGCCATTCACCTCACAGTGTTATCATTAGGATTAAATGAGAGAGCAAATGAGAACATTCTTGGTACATAGATGTTGCTCAACAAATTGTAGCTAGTATTATTATTTATTGCTAGTAGTAATAATAAGCAAATCTGCTATCCATTCCATCTCCAAATGACTGTGTATCCCTGCTTTTTGTTGGTGTGTTACATAGAATGTGTTTGCTTGGTTTTCATTTGCATTGATGGGGCCCAGGAACTGTTTCCTCTGTTGTCAGCCTTGATACTAGGGTATAGTATCATTTCTCAAAATCTAATATCTCTTTAAGCAAAGACAGAAGATGTACACGCCAGGTCTGTGTTGTCTTCGAATGGGAAGGTGGGACTGTTGAGTTGAAGAATGTATACTCTCCCTTGGGGGTAGGTGAGTCCAGCTGTGTGGGCTAGGGTCAGGGTTAGGGTCTCAGGTTCACAGCCAGATGGGTTGAGCAGCTCAACCAACTCATAACAGCTAAGACTAGGAAGAGCCAGTGGGTTTGAGTTCTAGCTGGTCTTCACAGAGCGACAAAGATCCAAGCTGGGAAGTGAAGTTTGGGTGGCAACATACAGGATCAAGGGTTATGCTAACTACCAAGAATGATAATTCCAATTACACATTTAGGGACTAGGGAAATAATACTGGGTGATTCCATGGGCCCAGTGAACCCACTGTTAGCTGGACTAGATTCAGGGCTCCAATCCTAACAGGTAGGCTATGTTTGCTTTTAGGCCCTTGGGCATCAATGTCAACTCCCTAGGTCAAGACCTTTGGCTGTCCAACAATTCCTGAAAAGTCTACATATATCTACTCAATGCATGGTTATCTGAATAAATGGCCAAAGGGAAGGACTGGGGAAATTACTACTGAGTAGGCATGCCATGGCCTTGTAAAATTGTTCCTCCTGGGGACCTGACCTGTACTTCAGTCAATGAGTTCCAGGTCTGAGAACAGGCAGGAATCTTGAATTTTTATTGAGGCTGCTGTCCACAGGCTCCTGACCATTCATCATTGATTTCTTTTGATTGTACATATTAAGAAATGCTTTTGTTGGTTGCCCAACTGTCTTGGCCTGAGGAACACTCTATTTTATCAACCATCTCTATCTCTCTGTTGGTCTATCCTCCTTGATGAGGTCTCCGCTCTGACCTTGCTGCTTGTTATAATAATTATGCCCACCTCTATTATTTCGGGATCCTATCATCCCCATTGCTATTAGGAGCCCAGTTCTGTAGTAGCATCTCCTGCTGGCAGCCCTAGTCTATGAAGATGGCCACCACTGAACTGCTTAACAATTCTACTGTACACTCCTTAGCACATTCTCTGGGCCCTCTTGCAAAACGTCCAGTTGACAGATTTTCTGGCCTTGTGAAATATCTGCTTTAGCATGCCCACTTCTCAGAGCCTTTTGATTCTTTTCTCTCTGTTGCCATGGAGGTTCTGCCATTTCTACCTCACTTAGTGGCAGCCATCACTTTTTTCAAGCTTCCTATAGCCATCCTAGGAGCATATTAGCCCCTTCTCCAGGATCCTTGCCATGGTGTTAAATCTTGGATCACTGGAGCGTTCTCTCTTTTGATCCTGTATGCACAGGGCCCAGACCCATGCAGATAGTCTGAGATCTTGCCAATACTTATTAGCTAGATCCTGCAGCTCTTTGATATAGCGGCTACTTGGCAAATAGCCCCTCTCAGACCTTGGCAGACCCAGCACCTCTGCAGTCAGGCTGTGCTGGGTTTTGGCCCTTGTTATTGGTCTTGTTGACAGTAAGGGGGATGCTGGAGGAGGGGCATAAGATCCTGAGTGGGGACAAAGGTTGTCTTTATTTTTTTCTTTTAATTTTATTTATTTATTTTTTCCCCCAAAGCCCCAGTAGATACTTGTATGTCATAGCTGCACATCCTTCTAGTTGCTGTATGTGGGACGCGGCCTCAGCATGGCCAGAGAAGCAGTGAACAAAGCTTGTCTTTAAGGTAGTTATTTGATTTGTGGTTTCCGCATAAGCTTCAAGCAAGGGAGAAGGCACTTTTTTAACAAGCAGGAGTGGGCCACTTATAGCCCAGTAGGTTCAGGGTTATTTAGGAGTTCAAGACGTTCAGCAATATCTATCCAGGTACCCCAGACCTAATTTTCAGGGTCCCTTTCCTTCTGAACTAGAGTTCTGGCCTCTGTGAAGTCAACCTTCTTTGAAACTCCACTACTCTTATGATTAAGTTCTATACCTGATCCTTCACACTATCTGCCTTTTGGCTGTAGATTAGAGTTTTCTTAAATGCTGCCTAGGAGGGTCTCTGACCTTCATATTTTGCCTTGAATTTGTGGTTAATCATCATGAGCCAGTCATTATCTTTCTTTAATGAACCCATGTGTGCAGCAACAGCCACTCAATACCACAGTCCTTGTGGTTAATATGTCCCTCCTTCTATCTGGTGCATCCTCTTTCATTGATAACCCACCCACATCCACCACCAGTACAATTTGTAATAATCACACCATACAGCAGGCTAAAGATTCTTCACGAGCTGCCTGCCACTAGTGATGGGTTCTCCTTGCCAACCAGTTGGTCATTTATCCAGCTCCAAAATCCCATTTTAGAGTCCATTTTTAGGACCATTTCTGGTTCCATTTTCTGGAAACAGATGCTGAAGTGGAAAATTTGGTGCAGAAAGTTTACTGGTGCATACTTTTAGATGATAAACCTGTAAAGAAGCGAGGAAGGTAGGGCTAGGGAGAGGGAGAAGCTGACCCACAGTGTTGTTGTAGTTGAGGATTTGGCTAATCCTGTGGGGAGCTTTGGAGGAGGGATGGCCCTTTAAAGTGTCCCAAAGTGAGGCAAGGGGGTAAGGCCTTTCAATTCTTGTGTTGGACCATCATTAGTCACAGTCACTCTCTGCAGGAGGGATAACTGGGCAAGACAGTTCCTTGCGGCCAAGGACAATGCCCAGTAAGGAATGACGATGTGGGTTATCTTGGCTGATATTCCCAGCAGCTGGGGCATGGGTATCAGTCTCAAAGAGGGTATCTGTGCAGAACACTATAGTATCCACTACATCATGTAACCAACATCCCACTTAAGATATAAAAACATTTTCATTACTCCAGATAGTTCCTAGTACCCTCTGCAGTCAATCTCTGCCCCCTTCACCTTACCCCACCAAGAGAAAACCATTGTTGTGAGCTCTACAAGTTCATATAAATGGGATCACAAAGAGAGTAGTCTGTAGTGTCTGGCATCCATATGGTTTTCAGATTCAATCACATTTTTGTGTATATCAGAATTTTTTTTTATTGTTCGTAATGTTCCATTATTGAACATACTACAACTTGTTTATACATTAACCTACTGATGGACATTTTTGTTGTTTTTAGTTTTTTGTTATTAAGAATAAAACTGTTAGGAACATTCTTAAACAAGTCTTTGTGTGGGCATACACTTTCATTTCTTTTGGATAAATACTTAGAAATGGAACGGTGGGCTTATGGAGTAGGTGTATTCTTAACAGTTAGAAAATAAGTGCTAAACAGTTGCCCAAAGTGGTTATACTTTGCTATACTATACATTTTGCTCTTCTAGCAGCAATGGATGAGAGAGTTCCATTGTTTCAGTGCCTCCAGTTTATATACTTCTGGTATTGTTGGTCTTTTTAATTACAGCCATCTGAGTGGCTGTGAAGTGGTAACACCTTGTGGTTTCTAATTTGCATTTTCCTAATGAGTACTGATGTTGAGCACTCTGCATGTGTTTATAGACCATTTGTATATTTGGAAAGTGTCTGTTCAAGTCTTTAGCTTATTTTTTATTGGGTTGTTTATCTTTTTATTACTGATATGTAAGTGTTCTTTATATATTCTAGATGTAAGTTAGATATACATATTGTGAATATTTCTATCAGTCTTTGGCTTTCTTTCTATTTTTTTGATAGTGTCTTCTGATGATAAGAAATTTTTAATTTTGATGAAGTCCAATTTATTTTTTATGGTTAGTGCTTTTTGTATCCTGTCTGAGAAATATTTTCCTTCTCCCCAGTTATGAAGGTGTGAGGGTATCCTTGATTTTATTCCAGAAGCTCTGTTGCATTATTTTTAAAGTAAAGTCAGTTTTGATGCCACATTGTGCTATTAAAACATAAGAAATCTTTAGTAAAAGTGAACAGGACGGAAAATGGGGAGGAGGTGGCAATGGAGCAGGGAGCTGAGGCCAGCAGAAGCAAAGTGGATGCCCAACCCAGACAATCCGAGTCTCCTGAGTGCGAGGAAACCTCCTCCTCTCTGGTTGTAATCTCGAGGCTGCTCCACTCCATTAGAGCCAGGGAGGCCAGCTCTGCCTTTTAAAAAGAGGACCTGCAAATGGAATTCACACAGTGCCATGACCCTTGATGTGCAGTGTGGCGAGCTGCAGCCCAATTCACATCCAAGTGCACACCACACATTCACAGCTGAGAGCTCGCCTTTCCTGACCTGTCACACCAGCACTTCCCAGCAATTCTGCAGCCTGCTCTCCCTGACAATGTTTTGATATGTTGGACTGAGCCTCTACAAGAGCACTAGCTCACTTTTGGCTCCTGAACGCACTTATTTGGTGTTTTCAAGAAGGTCAGTTTCAATTCTCTGTGACTTTGGCTTCACATCTTCTCACTTCTGAAGAGTGAAACCAGAAGGGGACTGGTACTTACTGTACAGCTATGACCCCCCCAGTCCCTTGAATCTACACACTGGCCTTTTATGTCTAAGTCCCATTCAGAGTAAGATGAGGGAAGCACATGCCCTGGAAACTGGATCATTGCCAGCCCTGCCCAAACCCTCTTCATAGTGAATCTGCCCAACCGCCAGCCCCTTGCTACCTGGGCCATGGTTTGTGCCCTGTGATACCTGAATGACAGCTGATTGGATCAGTGCAAGTCACATGAGCCAGAGTCACGTGATTCTGGGAGCACCAATCAGAGGCTGGATTCTTCCAGGGGCCTCATGAAAAGATAAGATCCTCCTATGATCAGATTCTTTCTCTTGAGAGTTTGAACTAAAACCCATGGGAAGAATTTGCAAGTATGTAGTCAGAGGTGAAGCAAGAGGTAGCAAGAAAAAGGCCAGGAGGCTGAAAAGATCCACATGTAAGCCTAAGTAACAGAGGAGCAGAAACCCCGAACAGACAGAGAAAGCTGCTCACAGAGAACGGAGCACAGAGCAGTTGTGCAGAGAGCCAGACGGACCAGGAAAGGACACCAGTCCTGGACGTGCCTCTGTTCCAGATTCCACAAACAGATTCCTGCCCAGGAATCTGTCAACCCCCATAGCTGTGAAGTATCTTGATGAAGTATCTTGTGAGGGTCTCTGTTTTCATCACCAAACAAGTTTGACCAAAACAGTGAGAGGAAGAGAGGAGAAGCGAGGGAGTGAGGTAAAGCAAAATGAACCAAAGTAAAGGAAGGAAGTGGTTACTGTTCACTCTCCAGTATAAATATTTCCCATATAACTTGTTTGAGGGCATGTTTAATGTTACCTCACCCCATTTCCAGTGATACCCTCCTATTCTAAGCTGCCTAGGAAGGTCAGTGAGGAGATATCTGCAGGACCTGTGAGGAAGGTAAATGCATTTTCAATGAGCTGGAGAATATGTGTCATTGGACAATGGCTCCCACATTATCAGTTGTGTGTCTGTGTGTTTTAAGCCAAATCTTTTAAGTGCTTACTTCCAGAAGTGTGGCCGGGCAATAAGAACTCAGAGGAACTGAAATGTGACGCTTGAAAATGGCTGTCCTGCTGGGATTATGGACACGCATACAGCACCTTTGCAAAATTCTACAGTATCAATTCTGGAAGTAAAGTGCTTTTTGTAAAAACTACTTAATAAGGGAGTGACATTCTGATAAAAGCAGTGGTCATTTTATGCCCTCAGCCTAACACCCACAGAGGATGGGTTTTTCCAGATTGTGCTAAGGAAACACAGATCACAGTTACATGCTCTGGATAGTCAGACGTCACACTCAGTATGTGCACAAGCTGACTGCAGGGATGTAGTCAGTGAGGTCTATTCACACACACACACACATATACACACCCACCAACATACTCTCCCCTGAAAATGGAGGATCTATTAGAGAAGCTCAGCAACAATTGGTTCATGGGAATTAGCTCTTCAGAAGAAAGCTCACAACTCACAGGGGAGTGCCTCAGATGATCAGCGAGGAAAACCACAGCAGCAATGAGCAAAGTCATTTTCTATCACTTTCTTTTATGTTGCAGGGTCAGGACATTTTGTGCCCTTAGTCTAGGGCAGAATGAGGAGAAGGACCTCAAGCTAAAAGGAAAGGATGGTGTTCGAAGACAAAGGTAGGCACTGGGACCCCACAGAGTCTTCTGTCTGTGGGTGTGGAAAGCATCCCATACTCAAAGAACGTTTGAGCTGGAACAAAGTCGAGCAACCCTAGCCCAAGCCCTTGTTTAACAGAGGAGGAAGACGAGGCAGAGAGACCTTTATGCAAAACTAATTATTGGTTTTAAGTTTATTAGGCAGAGATCATGGATAATGACGTTCTATACATATCCCTGAACACATTAGGATGAATACTGTGATGAAAATCACCAAATGTGGGTAAGGAGCATGAAGATGACCAGGTAAAGACTGAACGCTGGCCAGTGTCTCCCAGCAGAACACAAGTAACACGTTTCTTTATTGTGCTTCTGTTTGGAAGTCTATATCCCAAACTAGTTTTTGTGGGCTCAAAGTGTGGTGCCCAGAGTGCAACATCTGTGTCACAGGAAGCGTCTTAGAAATGCAGAAGCTTGGACCCCAGCGCTGCAGCTGTCTCACAGCCTGCCCCACCACAGGGTCCCTGGGTGGTGTGTGTGCACACGACAAAGTGAGAAGCGCTGCTCCAGTGTGCCACCAGCCTGGCTCTTCCTCAAGAAAAGAAAATGCAAGGTCCATCAACTACAATTCAGCAACAAAAGAGACTTAAAACACTGGTTTTAAGGATTGGCATTTGTATTAGTTTCCTAGAGCTACTGTAACAAATAACCACAAATTTAATAGCTTAAAACAACAGGAATTTATTCTCTCATAGTTCTGGAGACCAGAAGTCCAAAGTCAAGGTGCCAGCAGGGTTGCAATCCCTCCAAAGGCTCTAGAGAGAAATCCTTCCTTGCTTCTTCCAGCTTCTGATGGCTCCAGCAGTTCCTTGGTTTGTGGCTGTGTCCTTCCAGTCTCTGTCTCTGTATTCACGTAGGCTTCTCCTCTGGGTCTCAAATCTCTCTCTGCCTTTCTCTTATATGGACACTTGTCATTGGATTTAGGGACCACCTGGATAACGCAGGATGATTTTATCTCAAGAACCTTAATTACATTTGCCAAGACTCTCTTTTGAAATAAGGTGACATTCACAGGTTCTGGGTGGACATATGTTTTGGGGCCACCATTCAACTCATTACTGTATTATGGGGGTCAGTGAGGGAGACAATCTCCAAGACGTGAGGGCCTGTCACAAGGGAAGAGAAAGG
Source organism: Ceratotherium simum simum (assembly GCF_057802395.1). Taxonomy (NCBI): domain Eukaryota; kingdom Metazoa; phylum Chordata; class Mammalia; order Perissodactyla; family Rhinocerotidae; genus Ceratotherium; species Ceratotherium simum. The sequence continues at coordinate 66,358,456 of NC_141900.1, read as the reverse complement.
GATGATGCCAAATTGTTGGAGATGACCTTCAGCTCTAGGGTCTCCCAATTTGTTTTACATCATTCAGCAAGGGTGTTCATGGGCTTTAATTATCAGAGAGAAGTTGAAAGAGAGGGGAGAGAGACATTCTTTTGCAGTCTCCCTGGATCCTCATTGGAGGAAGAGCACAGAGGACACTAAATTAATTCAGGTTATCCTGAGAGCCCTATGCTCTGGCAATGAGATTAAAACATCACTGGCATTAGAAGTCAGTTTAAAATATATCTCTTTTCTGTCAGCGATACATTCCCCTCTTGACCTCTCCATCTAGGGGCCCTCTCTTCCTTCCAGCCCCTGCCTCCTGACTGCTCGGTGCTCAGCCACCCCCTGGGCCAGTCGGCTCCAGCCCCAGAACAGGTCCTGCAGATAGCCCTCCTCCAGCCTCCCTCCCCATCCTAGTGGCCGAGGGCCCAGCCTTTCAGGCTGTCTGGACCCAGGTCTCCACGCTAATTAGGAGCATTAGCACTTTGCCAAAAGAACATGGACCCAGGAAAAGGCCTCTGTTAACTGTCCTGGACATCAAGGATCCTGACCGCAAGCGGCTGAACCCTGGCATCTGCTTGACAGAGCTGAAAGCTACAGAGCTGCCCTGGTGCTGTGGAGAGAGAGCTTGTCTCCATTCTCCATTCAAAGTCCCCTGAACCGTGGTCAAGGGATGGCACAAACACAGGTTTTGTTTTTTAATTGTGAAAACATAAAATGTACCATTTTAACAATTTTCTTAAGTGTACAGTTCAGTGGCATTAAGTACTTTCACATTGTGGTGCAACCATCACCACCACCAACCATCATGACTCATTTCATCTTACGAAACTGAAACTGTACCCATTAAACAGCAGCTCCTCATCTCTTCCCCGCCAGCCTCTGGCAACCACCAATCTACTTTCTGTCCCTATGAATTTGACTACTCTAGGTACCTCATATAAGTGGAATCATACAGTATTTGTCTTTTTCTGTCCAGCTTATTTCACTTAGCATAATGTCCTCAAGGTTCACCCATGTTGTAGCATGTGTCAGAATTTCCTTCTTTTAAAAGTCGCATAATATTTCATTGTGTGTAAATACCATATATTATTTTTCCATTCATCCATCGATGGACATTTGGGTTGCTTAGGACACAGATTATTTAAAGTAAATATCTACTTTACATTCTGAAGTCACTTCAGCAGGTGGAAGAAAAACTCTCAATAGCCTAAAACTGAGTAGTGAACAAAATGAAGGCCATCTTTGACATCCACTGGAAGCAATTCAGCAAAACTGGAAAAGGAAAAAAGAAACCCCTTCCTTTTTACACATACAAAAAGCCCCCAACTTTTCCAGAATGAGAGAAAATAGGAGAGCTCTGGGAACTCAATATTTATGCCAATAGTGGGCTGAGTTATGCCATTTGCACCAAAGAGCTAATTAATTCTCAAAGAGGTGAAGGGCAATAACACTACGTTTGCTGTTCAAATGAGGCTGAATGATTTGGAAGGAGCACATGCCTCTAGATCTTGGCACAGGTCTGCAGACATGGGAATGGCAGGTAGTGGTTTTCCAGAGTTTCTGTGATTCAGGGAAGTGGGGTCCTCCCTGCAGGGACCTGTGATACCTGGTTGTCCCAGGGCACATACTTTAAGAAACACTGATTTGGGTATTAAGTGGAAAGCATACTGGCTCTACTATTGTATTCTTTGAAAATTGCTTTTAAAAAATTTTCCTAATGGAGACATATTTACTTTATTATTTGTCTTACTTCTATTAAGACAACTGATATATTTCAAAAATCTTGGGTTACTGAATTTCTAGTTGAGTAGAAGATGGATAAAAAGGACTTTTATTACAGAAAAGGAATGAGATGCTTTTCATTTAAAGAAAAAGAAAATTATAAATTGTATTTATTTTTCCAATAGATAATTTCTATTTCTCAATTTTACCAGTAAAAATATGCAAGAAGGAAGACTCATAAATGCCGGGACATGTAGTAACTCAAGTAATGGGAATTCTCCAGGGGGCAATTTGCTGCATTCCATCTTGGTGAGAGAGAGACCACTGGGGTAATGTTGTACCATCAGCAAGAGAGGTGTGAAAGCCACGTGGCCTGTGTTAGCGGTCAAGAGAGGGTATTGAGTCACAGACTCCTGGGCCCTGGGAATACTAAAACTGGCTCCTTAGTGTCCCCAGGAGGCATACTACCCAGACTGGAGCACAAATATGGAAAATACGGCCCTCCTGCTAGTCCATCGTGCTGTGCTAAATACACAATTAGATAAACCCAGGCATTGTGCTCTCTGAGATCCAGAACCTTCTAGGATTTAGATTCCCTGAGCTCAGTGTAACCTCTCTTCTTCTATTTCCTCTCCTATAAAATAGACATACATATGCTTACCACTTACCCTGTCCTGGCCTTGTTATTATTCCAAATGAATCCAGACTTACCAAAGTTTTGGCACTTTCCACAAACACCAAAGATGCTAATATTTCTCCCAGCACTATATTGAAAAGAAAAACCACTGATGTTATGAAATGATTCTTGAAGCACCTTTAGTGGCAGAGTGTGTCCCCAGAGTTCAAAGTGTAGAGAGCCACACAGAGTCTCTAAGCAATACTGTGACCATTTCAGCGGGTCCAAAAGGTCTCCAGAAGAGAGCTGCTTGAGGCCAGGCAGCATCCAGTGGCTGACAGTGCTAACACCATGAGCGGTGGCTGTGGGTATCCACTTTGCTCCTTCAAAGTAAACCCCAAAACCCAAGCTCCAGTGTGGAATTTTACCCAGAGGGTGATTAGTTGGTGGTCTTCGCTGGTGGTTGCCTTAAGTTATCAAGTTCCAAAATAAAGGAAGCTGGGCAGAAAGGTCAATATTAGGCTTGGGAGTCTCCTCTGCAGATGGCCAAATAGTTCTTTCTTCCAGGGGGAACAGAAAGGCGTTTCCACCTACATTTTTCTCCCCAAGGCTCAGGTTTCTTAGGATAAATAGAAACCAGAAAAAAGAGTGTCCAAGATTTCACTATGGAGGAATGGGACTGCTGCCCTGAAATTGTATTTGTAAAGTTGTCTCTTCTTTTCTGTGACTGGTTGGGAGCCTTAAATGAAGTCCCATTACTGGTATTTTCCATTTTTACTCTGCTTATATATTTTTCTTTGTAGTAAAGGACGCAGTCCATTCTCACACCATTGCTACTTGCTAGAAACAATAATGACAATGATAGTAATGACAATTACAGCTACCACTTATTGGCCATTTTCTATGTGCCCATCACTGTACCGTGGGCAGTACAGGAATCATCTTACCCAAGAACATGAGGCTAGACCCAAGCTGCCTGCTCCACACCACAGTATCAGAGACATGCTAGCAAGACTATGATGTGAGTCAACAGTGGGAAAACATAACAGAGTGTTTAAAATTGTTGATAATGGTCTGGTAGTTATCACTTGGAAAACTTGAATCAAGAAAGATGGCATCCCGTAAAATAGCTCTACTCCAGAGTGGCCAACCTTACTTTCCTGCCACCCCTCTGCCAACCCTCGCACCCGCCAATACACACATTGTTGTATTATTAGCAAACCTCATGCTTTGCTCCCAAGTTGACCCTAAGAGGCTACATTCTGTCTGGATCTGCTCTTTGGAGGAATGATGAAAACAAAACTAACAGTTGAAAAAATGAAAGCAGCATGAAATGAAGGAAAGGTATAACTCATTGAAATCCCACTCTGCCCCTACTATTTGTGTGACACTGGGCATGTGTCTTAACACCCTGCACCTCAGTTCTTTGTAGGAAAATAGTGATAAGAACAATTAAATGAGACAATGCAATGGATAGGCACTTAATAAATAACTTAAAACACTACATTTTAAACATGGATTGTACTTCAGCTCACTTGGTAAAGCCTAGAACACGTGTTTACTTGTCCAAATGAGAAACCAAGATAATGCATTTTCTAAACACGATTTGAAACTATGTTTAACTCTCATTTAACTTTTCATGAATGCTGTAAATCAGTAATACACCCTCTGCATCACTCATTTCCAGCTCTTAAAAAGTGTCCAAAGAGCACCTCCAGGAGATTCCCGTGTTAGCAGGAAGACAGATGTGTGATAGGGATCCTGGTCCCAGGTAGGGCTGAAATCTGCGCTTCGGTAGTATTAGGATTCTTGGCGAGTGGCTCAGTGTCCAGGTTGGTAGAGGGACCAGGTTGCTGCTGCTGATTCTAGGCTGGGGAAAAAAAAAGTGTCCAGAGAGAAGATAGGTTTTCTGGGTCCCAGGAATATGATCCTATCTTTTGCTTCCTAGTCAAGCATCAGCCAATCTCTTTGTGCTTTCCTTTGGCCTTGCCGTAACACTGAGCAAAGAGACTCTATCAGGCGGTTGGTCTGTGGTAGATTCTATAAACCTATTTGCTGTAACCTGACTGGTCTGTGACACTGGGCTTCACACTAGGCTTTTCTGTGGCAGCCCTGCCGCCCCTATCGCCACAGCCTTCCTGCCTGGCAGCTGCAGACAGAACATTCCCCACAGTTAAGGCCCCGTAAGACTCAACTCTTTCGCCATGAGGCTCTGGGCTGACCCTGTCTGATTGCTTTGGAGTCAGCGCCAAAGGGTGTACTTGGCTGGCTAGGGAGGGATTTTTACAATCAAAAAGGAAAAAAAAATTTTTTTTCAGAGACAAAACCTATAGGGTCCTGAGGGATTCCCAAGGGTAGCTAATTGGAAAAACCATTTGCCCACTTTAATGTCCCTCCCCCAACTGCCGCCACCAGCCTTATCCGAGAGCAGCCATCCTATCTGTAAATGGCGACCATGGAAAATGTACCCTGGCGACTTGGTGTGAAAGATAGGCAAGGCTCCTAAAAAATCTTCTCGGAGGCTTATCACCTTCTTCTGGCTCCACAGCGGGCTCAGGCTCTGGGGCTGGAGGAAACTGCCTGTCTGTGAGCCTAGACAGGGTCTCATCAACAACTGATAAGGCCCTCTGTGAACAAGTAGGCGCTGTGGGGCTTACTCGCCTCTCAAATGCCAGAGACATTTGTAGGAAAATACACAGGGTCCAATGACCTCCGTGAGGTAGGCCGGGCAAGCCTGCAGTGTCAGCCGGGAAGCAGGGTGGCCCTACCCCGACCTGGGAAATGAGAGAACCTAGAGGTCATTCTACAACCCAGGGGACAAATGTGTAATGGTCAGCTGGGCCATCCATGTGCTGGCAACGCTGGTATGCCAGATGAATTCATCGCAGAATAAGCTCCAATCTATTCAGATTCTAAACAATCAAAAATCTTCTATAATCAGAATTTCTGCAAGCCTGTACAAAGACAATGGATATTAAAATGAAGTCCCCTCATATTGCAAGATCTTGAGGTTCCTTCCAAGTTGAACCACTTAGTTCAACAAAAGGCACAGCATTGGGAAGGAAGAAATCAGATTTTATATCTCAACTCTGTCTTCTAACTATCCATGTAACATTAGATAAATTAGTTTCCCCAGGAAAATGCAAATATTTGCTCAGACTGCCTCTCATTATGTGAGAGATTTATAAATAAAAGGTAGAACACTATATCAATAAAGTATTATTCTGTTAAAAATACAATCTTAGATTATCTTCAGTGGGGAGTACACTTATACACTCGAATCCTTTGAAAATTGCTAATTCCTATTTCGCCTGGCAAATTCAGTTGAGCAAATGCACACTAAGGTCCTTGCACTGTGGAAGATAACAAAGAAAAGACATAGCCTCCATTTACAGAACTGCAGTGTCAAGGATGTGCTATAATAAAGGAGCTAACATAGCGCACTTGGGGAAACCTGTCAGGAAGATTCGTCTCGCAGAGAAAGTATAATCTGAGCAGATCCTAACGACGGGATGGCTTTGACCAGGCAGAGCGGCTGAGGAGAAAGAAACAGCATGAGCAAAACCACAGGAGGACAGACCGGGACAGGTTAACAGTGCAGGAAGTAGTCTGGTGGGGCTGCATTAAAAGGGGTAATGGAGATAATTGGGGCTGGGTCGGCAGGGGCCAGAGGAGGGGCCTTGAACACTGAGGAGCTCGGCCTGTGTCATGGAAGAGTGGAGAGCTGCTGAGGGTGTGTGAGGAGGAGAGCGATGCTGAGGAGGTCGACGGCAGCAGGAGACTCAGGGAGATTGGAGGTGGGAAGAACCCCAGGGAGCTGGATGGAGAGCGGCAGTAGGGGTGGAGAGGAAGGGGTTGCTCAAGAGAGGCTTTTGCTGTGTATAGAGTCTCTGATAATCCAAATACTCACCATTCTCCTTCCTTTCTGGATAAACCGGAGGTCACTCTTCTCCGCGAGCATTTTTTTGCCTGTGCACTTGCGTGACCTCAGCTGCAGCATTGGTCTTTCTACTGTTCCCAGTGAAAGTGATTCCCTGTTCTCTGATTCTACCCCAAAGCTTCACACTGGACAGCGAGTGAAAGAGGTCAAAGAATATAAAAGGAAAAGAAGAATAAAACAGGAGAATAATAAACAACTTTTTATGACATTCATTATCACAAAAGTAAACAATTTATTCACCATATAAAATTTAGAAAACAGAATTAAGCAAAGTAGAAATAATGAAAATCACATGTATCCAGAGATATCTACTGTTAATACTTTGGCAGATATCCTGCCAGTACTTTCTGTGTGAGTGCTGTATAATATACGTTTCTGTGTATACAGTAAAAAACAGATCAGGGACTGTTATAATACTATTTATGTAGTACCAAGTACTAAGACTATTACTATACAATTACTAGTACTATTTAGTACTATTTAGTGCATGGCCCATATTGAGACTTAATAAATATTTATTAAAATAATAAATGACCATGAGTGACTGAAGACATTATTTTATAAACTGATTTTTCATTAATTACATTGCATATTGTGGACACCTTTCCATGTATTAAAAGAATCTTTTAATGACTATATGGTATTCTGTCATACACATATGTCATGCTTTATTTCACCAAACCTCACACGGGTGGGCATTTATTTTAAACAAAGCTGTGATGAACATTCTTATAGGTAAAGGTGTACATTCATGATAATATCCTTAGGAAAGAAATACTAGAAAGAGATTTCAAGACTTTTGATATCCACTGTTGGCTTTTCATATCCCTACTGAATTATCCTTTAAACATGTTATTACCATTCATGCCCCATCTGCAGTAGATGCAGACTCATTTCCCCAACAAGACGGTCCAACAGTGGATGTTATCTTTCCCATCATCTTTGCCCATTTAATGGGGAAAAGGTTATCCCATTCTAATTTTCACTTCTTTGATTACTTAATGACCATGAATTTATTTATTTATTTTTTTTGCTGTCAGTTATTCTTTGGGGAGGGGGTTTCTCCATCATATTTTTTTAACTATTTTCCTATGTTCATGTTTATCTGTAAATAAACTTTCTTCCAGTTTCTCACTTTGTTTGTGGTACTTTTTTTTTTTTGGCTATATAGTTTTAAATTTTTATAGGATGAATCCATTGAGCTTTCCTCTATGATTTCTGCCTATGGCATCATGTTTTAAAAGGCCTTCCCGACCCCAAGATTAAATATACTTACATTCATGATATTTATCTATAGTTTTTTGGTATTTTACATCTCAAAGCCACCTGAAAATTATTTTGGTTAGAGCTTTTTGAGCTCCAGCTTCATTTTTTTCCAACTGGTTAGCCGTTTCCCCAAATATCATTTATTGAATAATCTATTCTTATCTAGTGATGTGAAATGCCATCTTTATCAAATCTTGATATTTCACTCCAGTGACTGGCATGTCTGACTCTTTAGGTGCCACTATTATATTGTTCTACTTATTGTGACTTTATAACATGTCTTAAAATATGGTAAAGCAAGTCCTCCCTCATTTTTCTTCCTTTTCTAATTTTTTTGTTATTCTCCCTTGAGCATTCCTCCAGATGAATTTTAAAATAATTTTGATGTGTTCTCAAAAATGATGCAACTGGAATTTTTATTGGAATTGAACACATTTACAAATTAAATAAAGAATCCACCTCTCTACAATACTGAGTTTCTGTACAAGAACACAGTTTACATTTCCATTTATCAAATTTGCTTTTATATTCCTCAGTAATGTTATGAAGTTTATGACACATAAACACCACCCAGTCCTTGTTCACGTTATTCTCAAGTGCTTTATATTTTGGGTTGTCAAGTGGGATTTTTCCCACCATGTTTTTTTAACTCATTGTCACTATCACATAGGAAAGCTATTCTTTTGTTTCCCTGTTACCTGCTAAATTCTATTATTAATTGAAATAACTTTCAATAGATTCCTCCAGATTTCCTGAGTGGTGGTTTGTACCGTGTCAGGTTGATTAAGTGGGAACTGTGTTTTCCAGAATCCTCTTGTCTCTATTGTTCTGAATTAGAGTTAACCAGAAGAGGATTACAGACAATATTGGGAAGCGGAAGTGAAGCAGCAGCCACTATCCTCTGAAGGTCATCATGGTGAGTTGTGGTGCCAGACAGATATAGGATCACCATGAACCCCACAACCCTATAGACACCTAGCAGCAGATGCCAAGAGGCACTAGCTACACGGAGACACAGCTTTCCACTGACGTCTCTGTGCTTCACTTGGATGGCCGAAGTGCTCAGGTTCTCAGATTGACTGGTTGCTCACTCTTTCTTTGATCCTTCAACTTCCCTTCCAAACTTTCACTTCTCCAATTCTTTCCACAATTTTTTAAGGTCTAATTACCGTAAGAAATCTCTTCCACAACTCAGGGGATCTGCTTTCCTGATTGAACCCTGACTGATACACCACAAAGATAATCTTGGAATGTTAACGCTAACAGGTACCTTACAGTAAGGCTGCCAGAGAGACTACAGGATACCCAGGTACATTTGAATTTCACACAAACAGCGAATAGAATATTTTTTTATCATAAGTATGTCCCAAATATTGAATGAGATATACTTGCACTAAAAATTATTTGTTGTCTTCTGAAATTCAAATTTAAGTGGACATTCTATGTATACGTGTTTTTCCCCCCTTAAATTTATCAATCTACCTTCAAGTTTACCTGGTTCAGTCTCAATTTACAGAGAACAAAACTTCAACTCTAGGCTGGCGAAGAGACTTGACTAAGGTCACCTGATGAGACAGCTGATATCTGGGCTGGAGATTTACTGTCCTCGTCACAATTGCCCAAGTGAGAGAGAATTAATTTCGTGGATTTAATAGCATATTTGGAGATGATCTCCCACAGGTATCCTGTGTGGCAATCCAGAGTAAGTTTCTTGGACGAAGACTTTGAACTTTGGGTTCATATGTGAATCAATTATATTTGCCAGGGACTTGGATTGCCAGAGTCTCTACTGGGACTAGAAGTTTGGTCACAAGCTCCTTTTCCTAACAAAGGGTCACCAAAGGGAACTGTGAGAGGGCAGATCAGCCGTCTCTTTGAAAGCATCAGTGTTTTGAATGGCTGCCTGTAGTGCTGCCTTGCATTCCTGTTAGCACTGGTTACCTCCAGAAGAACAAGCCTCCAGGAGTAGGAAGGAAGGAAAGAAGAGAAGGAAGAGAGGGAAGAAGGGCAAAATGGGTTACCAAATGGATAGTAGATGAAGAGCTGAATTCACTAAGAAGCAATAACACATGTAAGATTCTCTTTCTGATAGCAGTCTCATAAGAAGGAGGGCAGGGGCTGGAGGAGGCTGGGAGTAGGGGCAAACAAAAACAAGGACTCTGGTGCCGAGACCAGAGTTTGGCTGAGCAGGTCACTTTGCCTGCTTCGCTCCTACGCAGATGCACACACTCATCCCACTTTTATATAGTTGAAACTATTTTAAAATAGCAAGTGTAACCATGAAGGGGAAGTATGCATTATAAGGTGTGTGTGGAAAGGAGGGTTGCTGTCTCGCTCCCCACTTTGTGAAATACTAAGAATAATAACAACAATAATTACTGAGTATTAACCATAAATCAGAAACTCTGACCAACCTCAACTCAGATATGGAACATCACCTTGGCTCCTTGACTCCTCCTAAATGACACTTATAATGGGAAGTTGTGTAAAATAAGTATTTACTAACATTTTGGGGGTCACAGTGAAGAAAGATTACATCAAAGTAAAGTTAATCCTTATCATTCATGGATTCCACATTTGTGAATTCACTCACTCACTAAAATGTATTTGTAACCCCCAAATCAGTACTCACATTGCTTTCGTGTTCATTTGTAGACATGTCCAGCGTGGCAAAAAATTCGAGTCACCTGGCTTGCACATTCCCAGCTGAAGTAAAACAAGGCAACTCATTGCCTTCTTGTTTCAGCTCTCATACTGTAAACAAGTGTCCTTTTTACGGTCTAGTTATTGCCACATTTTTCACATTTTTGTGCTTTTTCTTGGTGGTTTCATTGTTTAAAATGGCCTCAAGTGTAGTACTGAAGTGTTGTTAAGTGTTCCTAAGTGCAAGAACGCTGTGATGTGCCTTATGGAGAAAATGTGCGTATAGATAAGCTTCCTTCAATCATGAGTTATCCTGCTGTTGGCCATGAGTTCAATGTTAACGAATCAACAATGTATTCCATATAAGGTGTCTTTAAACAGAAACACCCATAAAACAAAGTTATATACTCATCAGTTGATGAAAATGTTGTGACCGAAGGCTCCCAGGAACCTAACCTTGTCCTTCTCCTAAGAGCAATGGTTCAGAATTGATTATTTCAGGGATCATGGCAGTTTTATAGACCATCTATGACAAATAAGGAGAATCTACTGAGTAACAGAGCAAAGAATTTAAGACTAGCTATTAAACAATTCAGTTATTAAAAGTATCTCCAGGGGCCGGCCCTGTGGCCTAATGGTTAAGTTCAGTGCACTCCACTTTGGCAGCCCTGGTTCATGGGTTCGGATCCCAGGTATACACCTACACCACTCGTCAGCCATGCTGTGGCGGCAACCCGCATATAAAATAGAGGAAGACTGACACAGATGTTAGCTCAGGGCTAATCTTCCTCAAGCAAAAAAAGAGGAGACAGATGTTAGCTCAGGGCTAATCTTTCTCAGCAAAAACAACAACAACAAGAAAGTATCTCCATCATTGAGATCAGTCCTGGTAGACTAGTGGTTAAGTTTGGCATGCTCCGCTTCGGTGGCCCCGATTCATTTTCCAGGAAAGACTTACACCACTCTGTTAGTGGCTATGCTGTGCTGGTGGCTCACATGCTAAAAAATAGAAGATTGTCATGGATGTTAGCTCAGGACAAATCTTCCTCAGGAAAAAAAAAAAAAAGTATCTCCATCATATATACCATGGGGAACTTCTGGGTGATTGTCTTTTCTCTTCAGCTTTCAAACTCCAGCTATTTTCCTGGGCTTTCTCTCCAGCCTCTCATCCTACTCCCCATTCCCTATCCTGGGACCTGCTATCCTCCTTCTGAGCATTTCCCTGGAAACTTAAACCTGAACTTGTGAGGCAGAGCAGCTTGTCTCTCTCTGCCTCACTCAGTCCTCAAGCCATGCTCTGTGGGGTCTTTTTACAATAAAATGGCCCATTAAGGCACTGAACAAAACAAAGACAGATTTTCCCCAGACAAATTCTTTTGCCGATTTTGAAATTAATCTTTTGTTCCAAACACGTACACGCATGTGTTTATTTTCTGATGCTTATTTGATGAGCCAATTGATGGTACTGTAGGCACAATTGCACCTTGCGTTTAGCTTGGAAATAAACTTTCAAGAAACACATTTGGCCAACTTTCTACTTTTGCCAGTGAGAAGAGTAAAGGCGATGCTGGTGGTAAGAACTAGAGAGTCCTAATTTTTACATCAACACCTATTTTTAAAGGAGGCAGATGGAGGTGATTTAGACAAATCTCAACTCCATTTCTGCCCAGGGGAGGAGCTGATTGGATAATTTTTTGTTTTTCTAAACTAGTCTTGTCACCTAAGAAAAAATCGACAGTCCCCCATCAGGGCCCCTTTATGTCATCACCCAATCACTCCTGCCTCCGTAAGAAAAACTGGAGCAGGACTCCAATCTGCTGTACAGACATGACCTCACAGGGTCTCAGATATAGGGCCTCATTTTATGTTAAATGATATTTTTTTTCCTTTTTTGTCTTGCCACACAAGAAATCTGCTTTTAGAATGCATGGGAGAGACTGTCTGCTACTTCTTATTAGTGTAAGTTCTAAGAGACCTGAGAAAACATGATTACAGCCATTGTTTAAACAAAGAAAAACATCAGATCTAAAAACAGTAAATGCAATGGCTTGGACCATGTTAACTGCTTTAAAAAAATGTCAAAAGAGGGTGAAGAGAATTGATTAGTAAGATCGCTGCTAAAAATATTTTAAATGAAAGATGTACTAATATATACAGCCTATGGCTTCCTAAATTTTTAATTCAGCTTTCCCTGCTTTTAGTTCTGTAGCTGATAGAGTTTCCCTAACTATGCTTTCTCAATTATGAAGGGAAGAAGTTTGGGATTGGTTGAGGTCCGTGTGTAAAACAGGATTATTGTAGATGATAAATCAGAAGTCTATGAATTTTTCTGCTATTTTGCAGCAATCTTGCTAGGGAGGAAAATACACATTTTTCTACAATTTTTTTATTAGTTTTTATTTTGAAAATAAATTCCTTGACATTTAAGAATTGCAAAAAATTCCTAAGAGAAGAATCACAGACTAGAAATAGATTGTGCAGCACTTAGAACTCAGCAAGGCACTATGAAAGATAGTGTAATAGGATACATAAGGGTTTGCTAATTGGACTGGGAATTCATGAGGGAGAAGAGTTGATAACTCTGAAGTGATCTGAGAGAGAATAACATGTCAGCGTTAGAACAAGATGAAAATATGAGTCAGCATAAAATAATTCTGGAGATCATCAGTTGTGAATATACTTATATGGGATGCTATTTTTGGCAACAGTTGCTATTATTTTACTTAAATATTTATAAATTGTTTCAAAAATCTTTTATCAACTGTCTGGAATGAGTGTACAGTGTGAGTATTTAGTGTGGGCATATTTATGTATAAGAGTGTGTATATGATAAGAAAAACAGCCATGTGTCTTCATTCAAAATAAACACCCCAGATTCTGGCTGGATTTTAAAATAAATTCTAGCACTTTAAAAATACGCTAGGAGGGCCGGCCCCATGGCTTAGCGGTTAAGTGTGCGCGCTCCACTGCTGGCGGCCTGGGTTCGGATCCTGGGTGCGCACCGACGCACTGCTTCTCCAGCCATGCTGAGGCTGCGTCCCACATACAGCAACTAGAAGAATGTGCAGCTATGACATACAACTATCTACTGGGGCTTTGGGGGAAAAATAAATAAAATTATAAAGAAAAAACAAGATCTGACCCTAACTACAATCAAATAGAGAGTGCTACTAAACATTTCAAAAAAATAAAAATAAAATAAAATGAATTCAATTCCAAATAATAAAATGAGTTAAATTCCAAATTCAACTTCAAGATTTAAAAAAAAAAAAAAAAAAACGCTAGGAATGGAGTTCTAGATCAAAATGGTGTTAGCTGGTAGCTCTGTGTTCAATATCATCTAACTTCTCAATAAATTAAACAGGAATACCAAAAAAGAGATGAAATGTAGAATGATATTGCACTTTATACCACCATTGACTCAGAGTTACCAGTCAGTACCACCCAGAAAATTGGTCATAAGTCTTTACCTCAATGACTGAACACAGCTAGACTACTATTCCATCTGCCTACAAACCTCTCCGCTCTGACATCTTCCTACAGTCAGAGCAAATGCCAGATATCATTTGGGTAGAAAGTACAGGCAAGAAACTTTCATCTGAGCATTGTACATGAGATAGGCAACCACCATGAGAAACCATTACAGATATGTGCAGACATAGGAAGAAAGTTGATAGCCAGGGCAATTATGCTTGTCCATGCATTCCATCAGTTCATAGTACCAGACAGGTGGACATCAGGCATAGGGAGAGATGTCAACTTAATTGAAGAGAGACACATTAGCTGAAAGCCTATGAATTATGTTGGAAACTGTGCACATAAATTAGCCTGCAGCTGTAGATCTGAAATTAGACTATTACATAAGCAGAGTAAAAGCAGGGCCAAGGGCAATTCACACACCCAATGTCTAGAAAGAGTTCACCATCCTTAAGAGTCATTCATGAAACAAATGTCTGTTGAATCTCTATTGTATGCCAGACCCTGTTCTAGGCAGTGACTGAGTAAGGAGAAGAAAAATCAACATTTTTTTTTTTTGAGGAAGATTAGCCCTGAGCTAACATCTATTGCCAATCTTCCTCTTTTTTTTTTTTCTTTTTTCTTCCCAAAACCCCCAGTACATAGTTGTATATCCTAGTTGTAGGTCCTTCTAGTTCTTCTATGTAGGATGTCCCCTCAGCATGGCTTGACGAACGGTGAGTATCTTCGTGCCCAGAATCCAAACCGGCAAACCCCAGGCTGCCGAAGCAGAATGCATGAACTTAACTGCTGTGCTACCAGGCTGGCCCCAACATTATTTTTAAGTACTGCAAAACAAAGTAAAAAGAACAAGGTGATAAAGACTCAGAAGAAAAGCATAAACCTAGGAAATATCTACTGCAAGATTCAGAATAAAATTTCAGAAAAATAATTGGCATATTCAGAAGAGTGCAAGGGGAAATAACCTCAATAAATAGGAGCAAAAAAATCTAAAATCAAGAGAATAATATGAGATAATAAAGGTCACAAAATAAGAAAGTATTATAGACTGCAGAGAAAAAAAGAAAAAACAGTGAAAACCGTTGAAAGTCAGCAGATACACAAAATAGAGAATGGCAAATCACCATTTGAATAATAGTATTTAAAAGGAAGAGATCAGAACTGTTACATAACCAGAAATATTACATAAAGCAATAGTCAAATATATCATCTAACACAACATTTTCTGAGCTGAAGAAAGACCTGAAGATTAAATGAACTCACTACATTCCAGGTAAAAATTATTGAAAATTGGCCCAGACTTCTTGGCAAAACTTTGAATTACAAAAATAAAGAAAAAAATTTTTATTAGCAAGAAGGAAAATCAGTTTCCTGTGATAGAACACAAATCAGTGTAGCCTCAGGCATCTCTACTATCAAATTCTAGATGACAGTGAAGCCATATCTATAGATTTTTGAAGGAAAAATGTTATAACCTAAGAATTTTATACCTAGCTAAGTTGGCTTTCATGTATGATCTACAGAGAAATTTTCAAGGAGTCAGCAGTTCAAAAAATTATGACGTATCATTTTTCTTAAAAATAATTAGTTGAAGACATACTACAACCATTTAAGAGTTGAAACAAAATTAAGTGATTAAGTTTTGAGATGTGATAACATAATAATTAAAACAGAGATGCCAAGTAGAGGAAACAATAAAAACAAGAGCAGAAATTAATGAAATTGAAAAGAGAGAAACAATAAAGAACATCAAGAAAACCAAAGGCTGAGCCTTTGAAACATTAATTATAATTATTGGTAAACTTATAGACAGATTGACAAAGGAAAAAATAGAGAAGATACTAATTGCCAACATGAGAAATGAAAGAGGGACTATCAATATGGATCCCAGAGACATTAAAAGAATAATGTGAAAATACTATACAAACCCTATGAATAAATATTCAACAACTTAGATGAAATGGATCAATTCCTTGAAAATTACAAACTACCAAAACTTACCCACAAAAAAATAGATAATCTGACTAGCCCTTTATCTTTTAAAGAAATTGAAAATTTAGTTTAAACCTTCTCCAAAAAGAAAGCTCTAGGCCCACATGGTTTCATTGGTAAATTCTAACAAACATTTAAAGAAGTAGTAACAGATATCCTACACTATGTCTTCTAGAAGATAGAAGAGGAAAAAACAGCTCCCAAATCATTTCATGGAGCCAGCATTGACCTGATACCAAACCAGACAAAAATATTACAAGAAAAAAAAATAACTAAGGACTTACATCCCTTATAAAATACAAACATAAAAATCTTAAGGATTTTTAGACCCACATAAATACGGTCAATTTATTTTTGATAACTGATAGTCTTTTCAATAAATCCTGTTGGAACAATTGAACATCCATATGCAAAACAAAAGAACCTCAAACTCTACCTCACACTTTACACAAACATTAACTCAATCAATCCTAGATCTAAATGTAATATGAAAAATCATAAAACTTTTAGAAGAAAACATAGGAGAAAAATTTTTGTGAACTTGGGTTAATCAAAGAATTCTTGGATATAAGACCAACAACATGATATGGAATTTTTTTTAAATGATAAATTGGACTTTATTAAAATTAAAATCTTTTCCTCTGTATACAACAATGTTAACAGAATTAAAAGAAATATTTGAAAATCAAATTTCTGACAAAGGAATTGTATCCAAACTATATAAAGAACTCTCAAAACCAAACAATGAGAAAACAAACTATTCAATTTTTTAAAATGGTCAAAGGTTTGAACAGACATTTAACCAAAGAAGGTGCACAGATGTCAAATAAACACGTTAAGATGCTTAATTAACATCATTAGCCATTAGTAAAATGCAAATAAAACCACAATGAGCTACTTCTACACACCTATTAGAATGGCTAAATTAAAAAAAAACAAAACCTGACAATAACAAATGCTGACAGGGATGCAAAGTAACAGGAACTCTCATTCGTTGCTGGTGGGAATGAAAAATGGTACAGCGTCCTTGGAAGGCAGTTTAGCAGTTTTTTTATAAAGTTAAACATACACTTGCTATATGGGTCAGCGGTCGCATTCCTAAGTGTTTACCAGACAGAAATGAAAACTGTCCACACAAAAACCTAATTAGGAACGTTGATAACAGCTTTATTCATAACAGACAAAAACAGGAAACAATCCAAATGTCCTTCAATGAGTGAACAGATAAACAAACTGGTACATTCATAAATGTGAACACCTCTCAGCAATTAAAAGGAATGAAGTACTGATACATGCAGCAACTTGGAAAAATCTCAAAGGAATAATGCCGACCTAAAGAAACCAGTCTCAAAAGGCTACATACTGTATGATTCTGTTTATACGACATCTGGAAAAGGCAAAACTATAGGCATGGGGAAGAATCAGTGGTTGCCAGGGGTTAGAGGTGGGGTAGGGTTTGACTACAAAGGGGAACATGAGTAAATTTTTTTAGGTGATATGACTATTTCGTATCCTGATTGTGATGATGGTTACACAAAGCTATACATTTGTTAAAAATCATAGAACTGTACCCCCAAAAAAGTTAATTTTATAGTATTGTTAATTTTTTTAATGTTAAAAATTAAAAGACCAGCAAGTGCTATGCAAATAAATTAATAAATAAAATTTATTTATTACCCAAGTTTAGTCTAGAATGCAAGGATGTTTCAATGTTAGGTCATCTCTAAATGTAATCCATTTATATTAATAGAAAAAAGTGGCAAATGTTCAAAATGTATGATAAAATTTAAAACTCATTCCTAATAAAATTGTTAATAAATGTAATTCTTAAAAATAGCAATAGATTTCCTCAAAGAGATAAGGAATATCTACCTAAAATCCATAGCAAACATTTTACATAACAGTGGACAAGAGATATTTCTCTTAAAATTAGAAGACAGTAGTGCTCACTCTTACGAATATTACTAATGTTGTACTCAAAATTATAGCCTGTGGAAAGAGGAGTCCTCTGGAATCAGATGCCGAGTCAGGACGCGGGCTGTGCGATGTTGATAGGGGTGAGTACCTGTGAAGGAAAGGAGGAGCGAGAAGGACTGTACAGAGGATGAAGTACAGGGCCACTCGGTGCCCACAAACCTCAGGCTGGCCTGGAGGAGCAAGTGGTGCCCATGGAGCGTCCCTCATGGGCTGAAATGGACGGTCACGCTCCACCTCGATTGGTTACCTATTATGGGCTGCTCCAGAAAGGTTTTTCTCCTAGCAAGCTGGTTCCCTGCAGCTGAGACTGACCTTGGAGGAGCCAGCAGCTGGAGGCTCTTTGCTGCCCACTCCCTGTGGCTGTGCAGCTCCTTTCCCTGCAGGGACATCTGCATGGTGGGTTCTGAGGCTATGGCAGGGGTCATCCCACTTCTTCGGTAGAGGGCCAAATAGGAACTATTTTAGGCTTTGCTGTCCAAGAGGCAACATGCAGGATATCATGGAGGCACTTATGTAACCATCATTTTGAAATGTAAAAACGATTCCCAGCTCGTGGGTCGTACAAAAACAGGTGGTGGCCGGATCAGGACTGTGGGCCATAGTTTGCCAACCTCTATTCTACAACACAGCCGGTGCAATAAGAGAAAAAAGAGAAAGAATCACAGAAATTGAAAAGAAGAGGAAAAATTATCATTATTTCTGATGTTATGATTGTCTTCTAGAAAAACCCAAGGGGTTAAGTATTCAACTTTTAGAATTCGGGAAAATGGGTTATAAAATACCTACAAATTATAAAATACCACAAAACAAGAACCTGGGTCCATTTAAAGCCAGTGGTTCTCAAATTTTAAAGTACACCACCTGGGAGGATTTTTTACACACAGATTCTGGAGCTCCCACCTCAGATTTTCTTATTCAAGAGTTCTGGGTTGCAGTCCAAGAATCTGTACTAAAGACCAGCCCCCCAGGTGATCCTAACATGAGTCTGCAGACTATAATTTAAGAAATTCTGTTTTAATCCTTCATATTAATCTCTTCTAACTTGGTGTTTCTTAACCTTTGGGAGTTTTAAATACCTATGAGAATTACATGGAAGTTATGGACATCCTCCCTCCCTCCCCACCCAAATTCATCTATATACCAAAGAGTGAAAGAAAAGCCTCTTACCGCAATGAAATCTTTAAAGGGTAGGTTTATAATGTGGCTTCACTTCAGGAAGGGACTTGGGCTAAAATACTGGGTTACATTTTCTTGAATTTTGAAAAACAATTAGGAGAAATTTGGGAGGGCAGTGAAGTGTAAATACAGGGAACCAGCCCACACAGTAGAGTTGAAGTCTTTTTGTGTGGACCAATTCGGGTCTTCAGGAGGCAGCTTTCTCTACCTTCTCTCCTCAACATCCCCCCTCCCACCACCATTCACAACCACAGTATCTGTGTCCCATCTTGTAGCTTGCAATTACCTTTCCAAGCTTCAGGTTCCTAGGGGCATGGTCAGCCTGTGGGCAAAAGGTCCAGGAGGAGGAAGTGACAAATATAACAGGAAATCTTAGTTGGGGGCAGAAAGTCAGGGGGAAGGTTTTGAATTTTATCTCAAAAATAACGGGGAAAATTTAAATGATGGGGAGATGGGGGACAGTAAAATGACAAAAGGAAAGTTTTCATGTCAATATAATGTCTTTTTAAATGAGTAAAAGGACATTGCATTTTTTTATGATTATTACTTGGGACTTCGTTCACATAATCTCACAGTTGACTGAACACTCCCCTCTGACCTCTCCCTCCTCCGGGACCAACTCAGGTTTAATTGAAGCTTTTGTCTCTATCTCTGCCTTTGACAGCTGGGAGATTAGCAAGGACTTGGCTAATTAGTATTTAACTGTTCGCTAATGTTCCAGTGGGTTTGTCGATCACAATCTAGTTTAAAATGGATTCAAAGTTTTCAAATTCTTGAGAAAAGATGCTGTGTCAGAACTGATTCAATTTAAGGATTAAAGGATTAAAGCAAGAATAAGATCTACCTTTATGATCTCTGTTCAGTCACATTCCCTAACAAAATGATATTTTGATTTGGAAATAATGCCACAGTGCTCTTTAGACTTAGGGGCTATGGAATGAGAGTAAAGAGTGAAGGAAGGGTCTCCACGGAGTCGTGAGATCTTACAGATCTCTGTTTAAAGTAACCCGCCAGTGACATGCTGCCATATGCTTCCCAGGTGGCTTAGGAGACACGCGAGGAGATAAGCCTCATTATGAGATATTTAGTCCCTGAAGTTTCCTAAAAGGTACCATTCAACCTGACTGCCTTTTATTCATTCAGGCAGTCAGTCATTCAATAAATATTTCCTTTTTTGTGCCAGGCAGTGAACTAGTGCTGAGAATACAGAGGTGGAAAGATCTGGCCCCTAAAGAAGCTGACATTTTAGCGGGAAGACAGGCATGTAAACAATCACCATGCTATATGCGACACCGTATCTTAACACGGTACAGCGTGGAACAACGGGAGCACAGACGAAGGACGACATATGTCACGAGACAGCTGTTTAGGAAAAACCTCAGAGGAGGTAGCACTTTGACTGGAAGAGTAGGATTTTCCCAGAGGAAAAATAGGGGCAGAGAATTCTAGGCAGAGGGAACAGCGTTTTCAAAAGCATAAAATAAAGTGTAAGACTTGAGAGAGAGGCAATAGTTAGATCATGGGTGTTTTATATGCCATATTAAGGAATTTAGATTTTTATTAGAGCAATATGCTCTAAAGTCAAGACATGCCATTTAACTAGCTGTGTGATCTTAATTACTCAAGCTTTCTGAAACCTGGGGTCTTCATCTGAAATAGGCGCAAATGTCCAAGTGCCAGCGCAGTGTCTCGCACATAGGAGGTGCTTGAATCCTATTGCATATAAAAGTAGCTCAAACAAAATAGATGTTTCCATCTCTTCCACATAAGAGTCCAGAGTCAGGCATTCCAGAACTGATATGGCAGCACCATAGCCTCCAGGGACCCAGGCTCCACGACCCTAGAATATGGATTCTATCTTCAGGATCGCCTCATGTCCGAGGTTGTTATCAGAGCTGCATTCATGTTCCAAGCAGCAAGAAGAAGGAAGAGCAAAAGGGAGAAGCTCCCAGCGAGACCAACTTGAAGCTTTAAGCAGGCTTCCTAAAAGCTCCACATGACCTTCCACTTTCATCACAGTGCCTTTCACACGGCCATACCTCGCTTCAGGAAGCCTGGCATATGGAGTCTTTGGGGGGAACACATTTCCAGACCAAATAAAACCAGGGTTTGCTATTAAGAAAGAAGGGGAAAATGGACATTGGGTGGCCACTGAAGGTCACTGCCATACTCCTCAACAAATATTGGTTTTATTCCATCTTTGGCAAGTCAGCACAGTTTAAAAGGAAAAAGTGAGTTTTGAAGTCAGACACACTTGAGTTCACATCCCAGATCTGCTACTCATTCACTATATGAACTTGGGGCAGTCACTTTAAACTCTCTGGGCTTCAGGTTTATCATCTATAAAATGAAAGCAATAATGCTGACTTCCCAGGTTGTAAAGTACCCGGCTATGGAGGGTACCCAGTAGATGAAGATTCTCTCCCTCCCTCCATTCCTCTCTTACAAACCCAGCAGACATGTAGGGCATCAGGTCCAAGTATGGCTTGTCAGTCAGCTGTGCTCTTCTGTCCTTGGGAGAGAGACACCAGAGTCAGGATCTTATGGGTGAGTCAAAACCGAAGTCAGATGGAGAGTCCAGGTTCAGCATCTGAAGGGGGAACGTAGAGAAGGAAGGTCAAGGTGTAAGTTAAGAGAATGCAAACCGGAGAAACAAGAACATAGCGAGAAGTTGTGGCAGAAAGAATCTAGAGACATTCCTGCCACTGGAGAAGCAGGTTGTGATGTCTCACAGGTTGAAGGAACTCTAATTTTGAAATATTAAGGGGGCACTATTAAGTAATAGATAATATTAAATGAAGTCTGGACTCTATGTGAAATGGACCTGATGTTAAATATAGTTTTTAGGTGCGTGATCTGTCCATGTAAGCTCCCTGGGATAGCATTGAGTGGCCCAAACACAGAAGCATCTAATAGTGGTTTCTAGGGCCTGGTGACCTTGAAGAAGTCTGCAAATAGCATGGACAACAAGCAATTTACTTCATGAACATTTTAGTCCCTGATATTTGGTTGCAAGGAACAGAAACCCACACAAAGTAATTCAAATAAAAGGGAAGTTTATGGAAAGGATACAATTGGCAATTTCATGGCCATCTGAGATCAGAATGGACTTGGACGGTCTCTTTGGGAGTCCACAAGGCCTGGAGCTTGTCAGCTAGGAAGGAGACTGTTGCCTTGTCTCTCATTTCTGCTTCTCTCTGCTTCCCTGCTTCATTTTCTATCTCTCTGGACACATTGCCTTTTCTGCTTACTCATAATTTGTGAGCTCTTTCTTAACCTTAACTCTACAAAGCATTTGATTGCCATGGTGATGACTCAAGCTCTGACTCCACAAGTCTTTTCAGTTCGAGTGTCCATATCTTACAGCTATGATTTCCAAGACTCTTAGTTAAATTCTAGAGGTTGAAAATGTTCTTAGGTCAGCCCAGCCTAAGGATTATTTCCCTGAGGCCAATGTCCACTCTAGTCTAATCAGCTGTGGCTACAGGGTAGGGAAGGGTCACACAGCTCTGTGGACAACCAAATCTTCTCCTGTTCTCCTAAATTCGTGATATGTATAAATAAGAGGAAGTTCAAGACTTAAGTTATAGTTGCATAGCTAAGATGTGCCACCCACCACTATGCCCTACCACAATCACCAGGACTGTTACCATCACTGTCATTGCTGCTGCTCCCACCACTACAACTCCCTCCATCACTACAACCACCCACAACACAATCACCACCACAACCACTGCTATCATCATCACCACCTCCATCCTCATCACCACTGTTATCATTACCACCACCCTTACCACCATCCCCACCACAACCATTTGCCACTATCACCATCATCACTATCACCATTACTACCAGTACTACCACTCCCTCCATCATTAAAACCATCCACACCATCACCACCATCACACAGCCACCACTGTAGTTTCTGCCACATACCTCCATCACGACTACCACCGTCACCCCCTCTATCTCTACCATCATCACTATCACTACCGTCACTGCCATTACCTGTAACAACCCAGGCGGGGAAACAAGGATTCTGCTGTGGATAACCTACTTTTAGGGGAAGGGGAGGTGGAAATAGAATAGGTGCCTATGAATTTTCCAACTACATCAATGCCAACAATTCTCCATAGTTATCTAGTCCTGAAAACTTAACAGTCATCTTGTCCTCCATATTCAATCAGTCACTAGTACCATAGATTCTTATTTCTAGTTTGCCCAGCTCTCTTCATACTTTTCCATTCCTGCTGCCATCATCCCTCATTTTACAAATGAATGATTACTGCTGTTTCCTAACTGGCCCTCTGCCTCCAGTCTATCTCCCTCCAAAGCTTATTTCACGTCCTGCCAAATGGATCTTTCTAAAATATTGATTTCATTGCTTTTTTACTCTGCTCAAAATGGCCAGATTTTCCCATTTAGAACTAAAAGCTCTAGATCCATATTAATTTTCATGTCTTATTTCCTGTGGCTCTCCCCCTACAACTCTGGGATCCTGCTAGGCTGACGAACTCATTATTCTTCAAACTAAACGCGCTCATACCCATCTCCACACTACCACTCAAACCTGTCCTCTACTTGGTCTGTCTTCTACAATCCTGTTTCTATACTAATTCTACTTATTTTTCGAAACTGGGCTTAAATCAAACATCTTCCATGGAATTTAAGGGATTCCTCTTACATTAAGGGATTCAGCTTCAAGATGAAAGATTAAATCCCCATGTTAGACTCTCCTTCCCCTGAACCCTCAGAAAAATGATGATAAAGAAACAAAAAGACATAAACTTATAACAGCAAGTGACTAGAAGGATACTCATCAACAGACAAGAGATTTTAACAAATTTCAAGATGATAGAAAGTAAATGCAGAAGCATCAGTGGCTTGAAGCAGAGCAGCAGAAATGGCGGCTCTGAGGAAGCTGCAGGAATCCAGGAGCAGCAGAACCATAGAACCTCTGGACTCAGAGTGAACACACATGAGAGTGGAAATAAGACGCTGGCTGAAAACCAGGGAATGGGTGAATGAACTGTAAAGAAAATAGTAAATACCTCCACCCTTGCACAAAGCTCAGGCAGGCGGGCATTTATCCCCAGCCAAAAAACAAGGACATTTATCTCAAAAAAAAATTAAAAAGTTACAATGTACTTGAGGTGAACTAAGGCAACTACAGAAGGTGTTAGTGCCTAAAAGTAAGACAGTGCTCATCCCTACTTTTGGGAGGCCTTCAGCATAACAGTTAGCTCCCCACCTGCTCACCTTAAGGAGATGCCTGCCAATACCAAGCCCACACCCGTATGCGGAGAATTCCTGATTCACCCTCCTAGTCCACACCCTTAAATATCAACACTCAAAGGCATCCAGACATTTTAAGAAAAACAGCAGTTTGAAAGAGAAAGTCCAAGAGAAATTGAGCAAGAACACAATTCAAGTTCGGTGATTTTTTTTTAATTGGGGTAACTAGTTCATAACACATAAATTTCAGGTATACATCATTATATTTCGATTTCTGTATAGACTACATCATGTTCAGCACCCAAAGTCTAATTACCATCTCTCACCGTATGTGTGCCCTTTTCAGTGATTTAAAAAAAAAATTCTAATAGTAGGCTTGGTGAGATTTGAGGAGCTATTTAATCCACAAATCAAGAATAGAAAACTATGCAAAGGAATGTTGAGGGTACAAGAAAGCAGTTTTGGAAATTAAAAATATGATTGGTGAAATAAAAATTCAACAGAAGTATTGAGAGAAAAATCTAGAAAACCTCTCAAAGCATAAAACTAAAAAGGCAAAGGATGAAAAATATGAGCAATAAAAAGAAGAGAAATAGAGCATCAAACCAGGAGGTCCAACATCGAACTAAGAGAAGTGCAAAATGAAGGACAACAAACAAATGCAGAGGAAACAATTGTCAAAGAAAAAAAACAAAGAAATTTTCCAGAGTTAAACATAGAAGTGAATTTCA
The DNA here is from genome assembly GCF_057802395.1 of Ceratotherium simum simum. Lineage (NCBI taxonomy): Eukaryota > Metazoa > Chordata > Mammalia > Perissodactyla > Rhinocerotidae > Ceratotherium > Ceratotherium simum. The sequence goes on along the minus strand of NC_141900.1, from coordinate 66,333,657 downwards.
AATTCAAAAGGTCTACGAAATACAAAATGAAATGAATGAGAAAAAACTCACACAATATATCATTGTCAAAAATAATTATTTTCATTTATAAAGTCAGGTAAGACTATATACCTTTTGAAATACATATACATATAGACACACATATAATATGTATATATACAATGCTTAGTATTTTAGTCATATATATCTTTAATAAAAATATAAATATATATAATACATGCCTTTAATGAAAATAAAACAAAGTTGATGGGAAAAGAAATGGAGGATCAATATAATATAATGCTAATATAAATTATGCCTCCAAATCACTCCACATGGAGTGAGCTGTTCTGATATCTAGTAGATTAACTCCTCAGCTTTGTTCTCCTTCAAGATTGTTTTGGCTATCTTTAGCGCCTTGCATTTCTTCATAAACTTGAGAACTAGCTTACAATTTCCACAAAGAAAAAATAAAAATGCTAGGATTTTGCTTGGGATTGCATTGAATCTACAGATCAGTTAGGCAGGAAGAGAGCTCACATTTTCCAATAATATTTAGTTTTCCAATCCATGAACATAGTACAGTTCCATTTATTTAGGTCTTCTCTAAATTCTTTCAATAATATTTTATAGTTTTTGGGTAATAGCCCTGAACATCTTACATTAGACATAATTCTAGGTATTTGGTGTTCTTTTTATTCTATTACAAATGATATATTTTTAAAATTTCATTTTCTAACAATCTATACAATTGACTTTTGTAATATTTTGTAATATTGGCATTGTATACCCACCCACCTTACTAAACTCACTGATTAATCCAAATCTATAGATTTTTTTGCATTTACTATAGTACACAGTAGTACAGCATCTGCTAATAATGGCTGTTTTAAATCATTCCACTTTTTTTTCCTTTTCTTGCTCATTACACTGGCTTGAACCTGTAGAATAATGTTGGATAGAGGTGAGAATAGTGACATTTTTGTCTCTTTTCCAATCTCAAGTGAAAAAATTGCAACATTTCATCATTAGATATGATTTTGCTGCAATTTTTTGTAGATACCATTTATCAGATTAAGGAAGTTTCTTTCTATTCTTAGGTTGCTAAGAGGTTTCATGTTTATGTGTTTTGTTGTTGTTTATCATGAAAGGGCAGTGAACTGGTAAAATACTTTTTTTTCTGTACTTGTTGAAATCATCATATGGTTTTCCTCTTTTATTATACTAATTGATTTAGGAATAATAAATTAATCTCACATTCCTGGAACAAATCCCATTTAGTTGGAATGTATTACCCTTTTATTTATTGCTGGATTCAGTTTGCTAATATTTAGTTATCATTGCCAATTTTTGCATCTATTTTATAGAACGAGATTGACCTATAATTTCCCTTTTTGTACTGTTTTTGTCCAATTTTGGTATTGAGGTCATGCTAGCCTCATAAAATGACTTGAGAAGTGTTGCCTCTTTTTTTCTTTGCCAGAAATGTCTGGGTTGATTGGTCTTATTTCTTCCTTAAATGTGTGGTAGAATTCTTCAGTTTTATTTGTGGAATATTTTAAATTATGCATTCAATTTCCTTAACAGTTATCAGATCACTCAGCAACTATGCTAGGACTATTTCAGTTATCTTCAGAATTTTTAATCTTGTCTTTAATTTTCTTTAACTTATTAGCTTATTCATCTTAGATACAAATTCCATATTTGATAATTCTGTTATCTGGATATCCTGTGGATTTGTTTCTATTATTGCTATTTCTCTTAGTTTTCATTTGTATTGTTCAGATATGCCTGGCTGTTTCTTACTGCATGCTGGATGTTATATATGAAAGATTGTCCAGATGATTTAACATCTAAAATGATGCTATCGTCCTCCAGAAAGGATGTTTTGTTTGCTTCTGGTACACAGCTCTGCTAGGGAAATCCCCCACCCCAGCACTTTCATCCAATCAAGGACTGAGGTTGTTTGAACCTGGGCTTCAGTGGCCTGCTCTCTGCTTGCCTTGCTCCTATGTGTACTCTCAAGGTCTCATCTTAAAGCCTTTGTGGTGGACCCCACACTCCACTTTTGTCCCCCTAGCCCCATGACTCTGTCAAAGTTCTACTAAGCTTGACAGCTTTTAGCTACCTCTTCTGAATCTGCAAAATACTCCTAGGGACTGGTCACCTGTCTGAGTTTCCTTCTTCCAGCATCTAGCTCTGTCATTCTTCACTGAAGTCTTCAGACTATAGTCATGCATCGCTTAACGATGGGAACACGTTCCGAGAAATGTGTGGTTGGATGAGTTCATCGTTGTGCAATCATAGAGTGTACTTACACAACCTAGATGGTATAGCCTACTACACACCTAGGCTATATGGTACTAATCTTATGTGACCACCGTTGTGTATGCGATCTGTCGTTAACCGAAACATCATTATGCAGCACATGACTGTATTTTTTAAATCATTTTGCCAAATTTTTCTATTTGTTCTCAGTGGCAGTGTTGTTCTGAATCTAGCTGCCATTACTGAAAGCAGAGCACCTCTGTATTATCTGATTTTTAAACTATACACATGCCTTGTTTGGTTTAAACCAACAACAAACAAAATGAGGAATAGATTTACAGAATCAGAATCCCTGTGGATAAAAAGGCCTAGAAATTTACTCTTCGTAAAACAAACATCCTAAGTGAACTTTGTATACAATAAAATTTAAGAAGCACTATCTTAAACCATCATTATCCACCGAGCTAAACACTGTGTTTATCAGATAAATGAGCTGGGAGTTCTGAAAATGGCTCAGGTCACAGGAGACAGTTAGTTTGGGGGGTAGGGGGTGAGGTGCACGGACTCTTCTCAGGAAAAATGAGCATCGAGGTGGAGGTGAGGGGTCACAATGAAAAGTCCTAGTCACGAGGAAGGACCTGGGTGTCTAGCAAGTGCGTAGATGTGTGTGTAGAGAGATGGAAAGAGCTGTGTTTGTGTGGAAATGCCCCAAAAGACCCAAGTCATATAATCAGTGAAATGAAATCTACTCCCGGCTACACTTAATACAAAAGTCTGTAGGGTGGTAGTTTGCATAGCTGTTGACACTGAAAAGACAGATTGGTCCTCTCCAGTTAAGTTAGCTGTAATCCCATATGTGTATATTTATTTGGTGGCTCCAATAAAATGTCCATGATGGGTGATGATAAAATAGGTCCCCGTTAGTGACAGTAACTCATACCTCACAGATGAGACACTGTAATGATGATGTCTGGTAGGGAGTAGGAACCACCTCAAAACAACAAGCCTACACCCAAAATAAGTGTTGGACACCTTAATGGAGGAGATTTTTGCCCCCAGAACAAAGCCCACGGTTGCTGAGATGGAAATGGCTATCTATTCACTGCTTCCTGGGGTATATGTCGTATTTGGAGCCAGCCCATCAATTCCCCTGCCCTTTCTTTAAAGAAATCAAAACCATAAACAGAGTCCAGCTCTCTTGCGTGTTTGTTTTTGCTGTGACTGTGTTTGAGCCTGGCCGCGAGAGGCAGGACATTGCTGGACCGTCTCTCACAAGCACAGCATTGCTGTGACTCGGCTTACTCCTTACCGCTTGGGATGGGGGGAAAGAAGGAAGACCTGGTTTGATGTTGCCCGCAGCGGGAATTGGGTGCAATCACACTTGGCTTTCCTTTTTCTTTCCTTTCTTTTTTTTTCACCAGAATTACATAGGGAAGAGGTATGCAGAAGGAATAAATATCTGTCCTAGAAACCCGATTGCGTTTTTTAGCTTGTATTTTTCATCCGTTTGCAAGTTACATTCTCATCCCCAGTGACTGAGACAGAAGGAACTTGCTCCACCTGCCACACAGCGGCTGGCCTGCTCCAGCAGCTCTCTTGAGAACCCATGGACTTGCAGAGGCCTCATGGGATGTGTGATAATCTTGTGTCCTTTGTAATGCACACAAGACCCTAACTGATTTCACTAGTGCTCTGTGGCACACAATCCTGGACCAAGAGTTGGAACACCTGGGCTGCAGCTTGGGCAAGTCCCTTTATCTCTCTTCCTTAATTACTAATATACCTATTTTGCCCACAAACTATACTATACTATACTATACTATACTATACTATACTGTACTATACTATACTATACTATACTACACTACACTATACTATACTATACATTACTATACTAAAGCAACATCTTAAGCTCCATCTAAAGCCTGACTGTATTTATGGAGTATTGTGTGAAGAATATGCACCCCTATTTCTTCTTCTGGATAGTCTGTAACTTATCCTTGCATTAAGTCACTTCATTAGAGAAAGCATCAGAGAATTACCATATAGCTCCCTCACCCCACCTACCCTCTGCAGAACCGCTCTTGCTGAAGTATTTTTGGTGTGCGATGATACCGTTGACTCAGCCCATGATGAGGAGAGAGTATCAAGAATGGCATAAAAAGTGTGATGTGCTCTCCTTCAAGGATGATGTTCACTAAGTAACACCACATTCTATTTATGTGGGGTTCAGAAGAAATTTTTTTCTGGTTTTAGCATCAGGAGTAGCTTGTACTAAATTGTTTTATTCTCCTGTTACTAGCATGGAATCAAGTAGCTGATCTGATTTCCATTTTCATGTTGGTTACTAGAAAGCTTGGGGCTCAATCTGAGGTAGCACAGGATAGAGGATAAAAGGAAGGATTTCTGGAGCTAGATGACTGAATGGGCACTGTGGCTCCACCACTTACCAGCTGTGTGTTTTGAGGCCAGTTACCTAACCTCTCTGCACTCTTCCGTCAGTCATAAATGGGAATGATTATATGACCAACCTCAAAGGGTTGTCATAAAGATTAACTGGCTTAATTTTCATAAAGAGCTTAGAACAGTGACTTGTACATACTAGAGTTTGTTAACAAAATAAATTCTTCAATATGCATTTTTGTATTATCTTCACTTGTAGGTCCATTGTTTGTCCTTATCTTTGTTTTATCCTTTTACTTTGTCACCTAATTTCACTATTTCAATGGCTAATATGCCATTATGGATACACAGTGATTTTTAAAAATAATTTCTCTCTTATTGGATAAGCTGTTAGTAATGCTTTCCTATTGTATGTTTCATTGAAATTGGCATCTTTGTGCATAATACCTTTATATTTCCGGTAATTTCCTTGGAATAGAATGCTCAGATTGGGATTACTGTCCCAAAGGGTATGAATACTTTAAAGCCTTTTAATCAGTACTGCCAAAATGATTTCCAAAAAAGTTGTATCCATCTTTTATTCTTCTATCAGCAATAAATATAAGTGCTGACAGTGTTCTTTCATGCATGGAAGTGATACCCATTCTGTAATGCATGTAGTGAAGTGTTCCACAAGACTTGTAATAAAGATGTTTCTATCCAGCTACTTAAAAATAAATAAATAAAATAAGATAAAAGTGCTGATTTCATCACAGTCCCATCAACACTGAGAATTATCTTTGAAAAATAATATAAAATCAGAGGCTATTTTAAAATGATACTTTCTTCTCGTATGGTCAGTGTTGGTCCTCAACTTTGGAAATTCCAGGGACCTAGGGGTTTCAGAACTTTCTTCTGCTTACCTAAGAAGATATGTGTAATGCAAGAATACCTCCAAAGAGCTGGAAACTCAAAGACAGTGTTATCAATTGGCTGTTTGTATAACTTTTGCATGCTGCTATTTTCTGACAACATTAGTATATTAGCATTTTTCCAGATCATTATAAACATTTGGAAAAAAAAAATCATTGGCACAAATGGTATAATATTCCACCAGGTGAATATATCATATTTTACGTAGTCATTCCCATGTTGTTAGTCATCAAGCTTTTCCAATTTTTTTGCTAATATAAATAATACTGCAATAGACATCTTTGCACATAAAGTTCTTCCAACATCTAGATACTTTTCTTAGACTAGATTACCAAAAGTAGAATTACTGGGATAAAACATGAATATTTTCAGGTTCTTGATACGTTGCCAAACTGTGGGAAGATCATTTGAAAAGCATTTTCAGAAACATAAAGTAATGCGCTTTAAGGGAAGGGAAGGATGTGTTTGCATTTTCTTAAGAGGAAAACATTCCTACAGAGGCAGATTTACAGTGAAGCTAATGAAGCGTGGACTGCAGGGCTCCTCATTTACACAGGCTCCTTCCTAAGGCCTTGGACCATCACCAGTAGTGTGCTCACATCGTCATGAGTAGTTTGTTATTTTAAGTTGCTAAAGCAAGACATTTTAACTCAATTTGCAAGACTGCTATCTCTTTCTACTCCATCTTCTACTTCATCATACCTCCCATCAGGTTGGTGGTTTTGAAATGTCATGGGCATTTTTAGGGCATGCCTAAGAGGAAGTTGAGTACCTAATTTTGTATTTATAATATTACGTGATTTTTCTTAAGGAGAGCTCCTAAAAATTGTACAAGCTTCCAAGCCTCACAAAACCTGTATCTGGCCCTGAATTTCTGCTTTAGACAAGTTGAAAAATGCCAGTATCCATATACTGAACCCTATGAAGTTCATATTCCCAGCCAAGCAGAGTTGGTTTTGAGAAGAGCCAAGAGCTGTGCTCTGGGCCAGCTCTTGGATGCAAGAGCAGGATAAAGGCTCTTAAAACTCTATTTGTTGAAAGCTGGCTTTCCTGGACAGATGGAAAAGAAGTCTGCCAGAGGCTGGGCCTTTGAGAGGAAGGAAAAGGCTCCATCAGGATCCTTGCTCTGGATTCCAGGAACAGGATCCGAGTTCCTTTCATCTGGGTATCTGTGCTCAGAGCCCTCAGCACCGTTCCAGTGATCAGCCTGAAGGCAGGGATCACCATGGCACCATGCCAGGGTGGGTTCAGTGGCACCGAGGGTGCCAAACAGAGATCAGAGAACTGCCCTAGAAGTCGCTGGGATGCTCAAGACCCAAGATATGGTCTACTGTTGCCCACCAACTTCATCCTTTAGACCTTGATTAGGGAAAGGGAGTAAAAAAGAGAAAAAAAAATTATAGTCTCACACACAACTCTATCCCCCACCCAAAGTCTTTTGTTTTCCCTTTGCTCTAATAGGAAGGTAGGTATAGGGACAAAGACAGATTGAGAAAGAAAAAGAGATGATGGCAGGGATGTCTAAGACAGAATTGGAAGGCAGGGGAGAGGCTCTTAAAGCTGGCCAAAGGGCAAGCATATGTGCTTGATTTGGGGGGAACAGTCTTAATTCTTAATGTTCCCTGCTATTATTTTGATTTGAGATTCTGAACTGATGCGGCAAGTCTCTCTCCTTCAGAGAACCTCATCTTTGCTATGGAAAGAAGAGCCATAAAAGAGAGAAGACAGGATCTGAGTCTGAGAGGGAAGAGTAGTGAGGGGGGTAAGAGGAGGCTGAGGGCACTGGAAAGAGATCACAGCCTTCACAGAGTGCAGTGACACAGCCCCAACTTCTAATTCTTGAATCTTGAATCATACATTGAAGCAAAAAGAGACTTCAAGGGCCGGCCCTGTGGCTTAGCGGTTAAGTGCGCGCGCTCTGATGCTGGCGGCCCGGGTTCGGATCCCGGGAGCGCCCCGAGGCACCACTTCTCCGTCCAACGCGAGGCCGAGTCCCACGTACAGCAACTGGAAGGATGTGAACCTATGACGTACAACTATCTACTGGGGCTTTGGGGGGAAAAACTGAATAAATAAAATCTTTAAAAAAAAAAAAAAAAGAGACTTCAAGTCTTTCAAGTCAGAACTTTGCATATACAATAACAATCAATACATAGACAAGCTAAAGCTTTCCAGGGGCTGATTTCAAAACCCCATGGGAGAGCAGTCTCCCTTGTCTCCTGCAACATGCTCAGCCCGTGCCCCCAAGAGCTGGACTATAACACTCCAATGCCACGTCTAAGGGAGAATCTAACCCCAGACTTGAAGGATGCTAAATCTCTCCTAGTCTTTGGAATGTAATTACCATTAAGGTTGAAAAACGAGGGCGATGAACAGTAGTGGCAGGTTTTTTCAAGTTTATGTAAACACTGGCTGCGGGGAGACGGCTGGAACATTGGAATCAAAGCATCCTTGTCACATCAGTGCTTTAAATCTCTAAGCAACTCCTTGAAGATCATCTGGCCTCTGTGAACACAGCAGCTGATAAAAGGCCCCTCTAAGCTCACTTCTTATCTGCTCCCACAAGCACAGACTGCCCTAAAGTGGCGTCCTGGGGAACTCAGCCACCCAATGGTGTCTGAGAAGTGCCTTTGAGCCACAAGACAGGGTCAGGCTTCTGGGACAGTTCCTGCAGGTGTACTGGGCTCAGGAAGGACTCCAGACTGTGGAGTTCTCCCAGGATAAATCACACTTTAATTCCCTCTTGGGCCACATTTATCATATCTGGTCAAATGAACTCCCAGGACTACCATCAAGAAGCAAGAGGGCTGCAGGCTGCCTGTGGAGAGCGAGGAGAAGGAGGAGGAGTGGGTCTGTGTCCTCTGTCTTATAGATCAGTAATCTGTAACTTGAACAAAAGCAAAAACTGGCCTAAGAGGTCTTCCCCAGATCTTGCCCACCAGGGAATTCTCTGAAGTGCTTTCATTTTTGAACAGTAAATATTGACGTGAGCTCAGTATCCCTTGTGGGCCTTGCTTGGTGGCTAAGTTCTCTGGCACTGCTCTTGAGTACAATGTTAAATCATGAAGACAAATACAAAAGAGGAGGAGGTGTTTCTTAGCCTCAAACAGCAGGCAACTGTGATCAGTAGCCACGTAGATAGTTCAAGTGAGTGATTTCAGCCAGCTAATCCAATTTTCCTTCAATTGGAGGCCATTTCAGACAAAACAACCAATATAAATTGCCTAGTACAGTGCCAAGCATGTCATATACCAGTAATAAATGTTGGTTCCCATTTAACACCTGTCCTGCATTTCTTTAGTGTGGATGGCTCCTGAATCACCTATGCCAGAAGGAAGGCATGACATATAGAGAAGCTGGGTCAAGACATGAGGTTTTACTCCAGCTATCGAGATGAGTATTGTTAGATCAGTTACTAAAATTAACCATGGGAAAATTTATAAAAATGAGAAAAAGTAAAAATCAGAAGCAATTTCTTTACAATGATGTGGAGTCTATTATTTCTAATGAAAAAATGTGAAAAGGTTTGATGACACTGCACAGCAGAATATGGATGACATTAGGTTTGTCTGTGAATCTGAGATTACAACTTGATAGATTCCATGTTTGCACAGTGATGCTCTTCCTTGAGTTTGAAAGGAATAAATCAGGAATCACGTAAGGAGCCTTACTTGGGCCATCTTCTTACTTTCTTTAAGAACAACACCAAAATCATACCAGTCATGTGGACTGCAAACAGCCTTAAGCAAAGCAACCATTCTAACTTAACCTACTAAACAATCAAAAAGCAATGATCATAAAAATAATTTTGAACTTATTTGTCTAGTCAAAGCACGCAAGCATTGATTCATTTGTTCATCTACTGACTTATTCATTTAATGTTTTAGGAATTGTTTCAGCTCTTGGATACAGAGATAAATAAGATCCAGTCTCTAACTCCCATTCCTTCACAACCACACACACAAACACACACATACAAACACACATAGAATCCTATAGTTAAAAGGGGAGACCTTCATATAAAGGAGAATCACAAGCCTAATCAGATCAATAGCTTTTCAGAGATCTGCCCAAAGTTCTCCAAGATCACAGGAGAAAGGATTGTCAACCCATTCAATCAGGAAGGCTTTACAGAAGAGGTGAGCTTTCTGCTGGTCCTCAAAGCAGTCAATCTGGTTTTCTTGTCTAAACACCCACCCAATTAGCCAACTAAGCAGGCAAAGGCCTGATGTCCAGAGGGAAGCTCACCTCTTGGTGCCGTGAGAATATGATGACAAAAAGGAAAAGAAAATGAGAGGAAGGAAATCAGAGACAATGTAGTGTCATTTTTAAAGCACTAATGACTGTCACTTCCTTGGAGATACACCAAAAAGGAAAGAAAATCTATTGTTGGCTAGAGGAATGGCTAGATATGAGATAAAGCAAACAGAGTTAGCTGTAATTGCCAAAACTAAGTGAGTATATGGGTGTTTTTGGTACAATTCTTTCAACTTTTCTGTATGTTAAAATTTCTCATAATATAATGCTGGGGAAAAGTCACCTTGCATAAAGTTTTCCTGAATGATATGTGCAGTTTTAGATTCTGTTTATCTTTCCTTAGTTTCCATTATTTTAAGTAGTCCATGAAAAAATATATTTAAAGGGCTTTATCCTAGTTCTTTCTCCTGAAATCCCCTAGAGAGTGGATTAGGACCTATTTGGGAGCAGTGGGGTTAATTGATCTCTAGGGATCCATGGATCCTAGGATAAGAATTCCTACTTTAGAGATTTCATTTAGAAACTAAAAGATAATTTAAATTAGAATCTACATACTGGTGACAGCTTCCACTTGATTAGCCTGTGGAACTTTGTGGATCAGAAATAGGTAAAGACCCTCATTTCAATACAGCAGGCTAAGCACTCACATTTACCTCCTCTCTCTGCCAAAATCTACTTGAAATGACACAAAGTATATAAACAAAAAATAAATTTATAACAACTTGGGAAACAGGAAAGGATACCACCAGTGGACCGTCTTTTGGGGGGAATTTCTACAAGTCAGAAAACTAATAAGATCAGATTGATAGAGAAAGTAGAGTAGAAACAAACTACAACACAAAACAGAAGGGGAAAAAAAGGTGCTGTAGAGAAGAGAGCTGTTCTTCCCAAGGGTACTAGAATCTTCAAACTCGGAGAACACAAGCAGGGACCGGAGGAGACCCTGGCCATTGGGCAGTCCTCAGGACAATTGAGTAAGGGACAGCCTGCTGAGCAGCTGGGTCTGTTGTCCCCATCCACCCCTGCATAAGGAGAGAGAGGTTGGCCATGGTGTTTGCCTCCAGGACAAAACCTTGAGAACACTTCCCATGGTAGCAAGCCTTGAGAACAAGTAAAGCCTTGAGAACACTCCTTCCCCTTTGGAGGCTGGAGAGAGAGAGTGTCCTAACATTTTTTTGAGTTTGGAAAGAGAGAAAAGTAGAACAGAGCTCCAGGAAATTCTAGTCCATCATAAGAGCCATGCAGGGAAAGTGAGTGGAGAAGAAAGATGGCTCTTCCGGGAATGAAAACACTAAAGTATTCTAGCAGCAGGTAAGGTCTTCCTTACTTTGACAAGCTTATGGAACCCCAACTTGCCTCGCTCCTCCACTCTCAAGAAAGACATGCCTGTCAGCGGGCCCAATCTATAGTCAACCTTTCCAGTCAGGGGAGGAACCTATGACGGTAACAGATATGCACAAAAAAGGAAATCCACACCAACCTCAAGCACTGATCATACCAATCTTTCATTTATAAATATAAATAAGCAATTAAAGATCACCAGACATTTGAGAAAAACCAAGAGTGACAAAGAAAGAGCCAAGATGAACAGGCAGGACAACTGATATTGAAGTAGAAAAAAGGACATGAAAAATGGAAGAGAAATTTTAAAATTCTATTTAGCATCCTCCAAAACATTCAGGAGAATGTTTCATTCATGAAACAAGAACAAGAGTAAAGTGCTATTTTCAAAGAAGTCAAAGAATAAGAAGCAATTGCTTGAAAGAAATGCTAAAAATTGAAGTGATTAAGATTACCACCCAAAGGCCAAATGAGAGATCTGGAATAGAAAGCAAAGCCATTTCCCATAAAATAGAACAAAAAACAAAGAAATGAAAAATATGACACAAAAGACTTAGGGGATAAATTTAAAAGATCCATGATCCATTTAATAGAAAAGGAAGAAAGAGAAGAGAGATTGGAGATGGGGGAAACAATAAAAGAAATCATAGAGGATAGTTTTATTGAGATGAACAAAGACTTGGGACTTCACTGTTGACCCTGAGCAAAAATAATGAATAAACATGTTTATCTAGATGTATCCTAGAAAATTTCTTAACTCATCCTGAAAATAAAGGAACGAATTATTTACAAGGGAACTAGCATTTGATCAATGTCCAACTTTATTTTTGCAACACAAAATGCTAGAAGACAATGACATTATCACCTAATGTATAAAGTAAAACAAACATATCTTCAATTTTCAAAAAAATTACGCGAGGAAATTCTTCCGCAAGGCAAAAAGATAAAAGAGGAAGACTTGAAATAAAAGGCTTGATGATAAGCAAAGGTAACAGAAAAACAAATAATTAAGGCTAAAGGATTATAATATGATTGTGATCTTGATGCAATTGTTAGGCAATATTGAGGCAAAATATGAGACAAAAAGTGAAAGTCTTGAACAAAAATTAGATATGATTTCAACTAAACAAAAATTTGTGGTGGCAGAGAGAGAAAGTAAAATAAACTTAAATATATTATTCCATATCTACAGTATAATCATATTTATATAGAAAATCATATATGTATTTGTTTATGCATCAATAAATCTGAAAGTGTAAAATTTATTAATAATTTTTCTAGGGATAGGAATAGACTTTTACCATTTAGACTTCCATTCTAATGGAATTTTTTTAACAAGGTTGTGTGGCTTTTATAATTTAAAAAAGTAATAAATACATTTCCGAAGATGTTCATAAAAAATTTAACAGTTACTAGAATAATAAAATAGTGCTCCTCAAAGAAGATATACAGATGACAAATAAGCATATGAAAAGATGTTCCATACTATATGTCATTAGGGAAATGCAAATTAAAACAATAATGAGATACCACTACACACCTGTTAGAATGACCAAAATCCAAAACACTGACAACATCAAATGCCGGCAAGGATGTAGAGCATCAGGAACTCTCATTCGTTGCTTATGGGAAGGCAAAGTGGTATAGCCACTTTGGAAGACAGTTTGGCAGTTTCTCACAAAACTAAACACACTCCTACCACATGATCCAGCAGTCATGCTCCTTGTTATTTACCAAAATGAGATGAAAACTTATGTTCACACAAAAAGTTGCACACGGACGTTTACAGTAGCTTTATTTATAATTACCAAAACTTGGCAGCAATCAAAATGTCCTTCAGTAAGTGAATGGATAAATAAATTGTGGTATATCCAGACAACGGAATATTGTTCAGAATTAAAAATAAATGAGCTATCAAGCCACAAAAATACATAGAGGAAACTTAAATGCATATTACTAAGTGAAAGAAGCCAGTCTGAAGGCTACATACTGTATGATTCCAACTATATGACACTCTGGAAAAGGCAAAGCTATGGAGACAGTAAAAAGATCAGCGGTTGCCAGGGGTTAGGAGAGAAGAATAAAGCAAACTTGAAATTACAACACTATTTAGCAATAAATGATAATGAACACATTACATTTTGATATCTATGAAATGTGGCCAAAGAGTACTCAGAGAAAAGTTACCACCCTGAAAATAAATAAACCAAGCATTCAATGAATGAAGCTAAAAAATTAAATAAGGAAGAGATCAGTTAAAAATAAGAACATAAATTAATAAAATAGAAAACAAACTACCAAAAAGAGTAGATAATTATAAAAATCAAAAGCTGTTATTTTAAAGGTCAATTAAAAAGTTAAAGTTCTCAGAGAAAGACAAATACTATGATATCTTACTTATATGTAGAATCTTAAAAAACTCAAACTTATAGATACAGAGAACAGATTGGTGGTTGCCAGAGGTGGGGGGTGGGGAGTGGGTGAAATGGGTGAAGGGGGTCAAAAGGTACAAACTTCCAGTTATAAGATAAATAAGTCCCAGGGATGTAAGGTACAGCATGGTGACTATAGTTAATAATACTGTATTGTATATTTGAGAGTTGCTAAGAAAGTATATCTTAAAAGTTCTCATCACAAGAAAAAAAATGTGTAACTATGTGTGGTGATAGATGTTAACTAACTTATTATGATAATCATTTCACTATGTAAATACATACACAACATATAATCTTATCTTGTACACCTAAATCTAATACAATGTTATATGTCAATTATATCTCAATTTAAAAAAAAGAATAAACAACAAAAAGTTAAAGTTCTGATATGTCTGATCAATAGGAGAGAGAGAAATCTCATGTTGCAAACAAATAGGAATGAAAAAAGGAATATAACTACAGATAGGAAGGAGGTTAAATTTATTAGTAAATACTACGTACAAATACCATGTGAAATTCTATATTTATAAAAATGCAAATTACTAAAATTGTTGCAAGTATTAGAGAGGCACTAGATAATGTATAAATATAAGAACAACTAAAAAGTGTATCAGTTTGGAAGGGGGGAAGGCCAAAGTGTTTTTTTAAACAGAAGTTGCAATTGTCTACCTAGAACATCCAAGAAACCAATGTAAAAGTAATTAGAATTAAAACAAAATTTCAAGTAGATACCTGGATATAAGAATAAAGTGGAAAAATTAATAGCTTTCCTATACACCAACTCAAAAATGTAATATTGGAAAACTTTTTAAAATCTCAATACCAAAACCAGACAAAAACATTATGACAAATATCTCTTATGAACACAGATACTAAAATTCTTAATAAAATATTAACAAATGAAATCTAGTAAAATATAGACAGGATAATACAGCATGATTGAGAGGGGGTTCTTCTCAAGATTGCAAGGCTGGTTCAACATTTGGAAATCAATCAATGTGATTCATTATATTAACAGACTAAATAAGAAAAACTATATGATCATATCAACAGCTTGACAATCAATAGAGCATTGGACAAAATTCAACATCTATTTATAATAAAAACTGTCAGCAAACTCGGGGCCAGCCCGGTGGCGTAGTGGTTAAGTTCACATGCTCCATTTCGGCAGCCTGTGGTTCCCGGGTTCAGATTCCGGGCATGGACCTATGCACCACTTATCAAGCCATCCTGTGGCAGGCGTCCTACATATAAAGTGGAGGAAGATGGGCACGGATGTTAACACAGGGCCAATCTTCCTCAGCAAAAAGAGGAGGATTGGCAACAGATGTTAGCTCAGGGCTAATCTTCCTCACACACAAAAAAAACTCTCAGCAAACTAGAAAAAGAGAACTTCTTCAACTTGATAAAGAACATCTACAAAAATCCTACAACTAACGTTATACTTGATGGGAAATTGAATGCCTTCTCCCAAAAATCTGAAACAAAGTAAGGATAGTGGCTTTCACCACTCTTGTTCAACATAATACTGGAAGTCTTAGCCAGTGCAATAAGGTAGGAAAAGAAGAAATAAAACTTTTCCTATTTGCAGATAACATGATTTCCTACATAGAAAATCCAAAGGATTCTCTGAAAAAAAAAAAATACTAGAACTAATTATGTGATTTCAGCAAGAGTGCAGAATACAAGATCAAAAAACAAACGATATTTCTATAACAGTAAATATGTGAAAACTGAAGTTAAAAACACAATACCATATACAATCACTCCCCAAAAGAAAATACTTACATGTAAATCTAACAAAATATGTATAGGATCTGTATGCTGAAAATTACAAAAAGTTGATGAAGGAAATCAAAGATGTAATTTTCATGGATTGGAAGACTCAATATAGTAAAGACATCATTTCTCCCCAAATTGATTCATAGCTTTAATGAAATTCCTATCAAAATCTTAGCAAGATTTTTGTAGTTATAGACAAAAAAGTAGGAGAAATTCCACTTTATAGACTATAGTTCTGGTAATTGATAGCATCTCCTTGTTAAGGGTTTTTGAGGATTATAAAAGATAATATATGTTAAGAATTTAGACAAGTATCTTGCACATAGTGCTTAACACATGTGACCTATTAATCATTTTACAGCTCAGGAAGTAATGTTTGAGAGATTTAAGGTAAAATGCCCACAGTTATACAGGTAATAAGTATTGGAGCCAGAATTTGAGCAAATTCCCAAGTCCCAGGCAACTCTCCACCAACATACTATAAATGTTACCAAAAAGAAATTACCTTTCCAAAGGCCCCTCCAACCTTCCCACTCATTGAGTCTTATTCGTCTATGGATGATAAAACTCTGAGATCTCTTCAGAATATCCCAATTTACAAATATCAGAATCATTTGTGGCCCCAATTGGTCTGCCTATTCAAGTCATTTTATTTGCCTTGGTACTTTTCCTTGGCTGGAGGTGAATCCAATGGTTACCCTTGACTCCTTTAGTGATGGGACTCTGATAGATATTTAAGGACCCAAAAGTCCTATGCTGTAAAGCGTAAAATGCTTTGTCCTCTTCCTATAAATGATTCATCACAAGTATTATTATCCCAACAAGCCCATGATCGATAGGAACATCTTCATTTGTGTATAAATGACACCCGTCTTCTCGGGCCATTGCTTTCTCTCACTCCTACACCTGCAGAGACTAAAAGAGATTAAGTGGGTCTCCTCAATACATCCCATGAAATATTGATTAAAGGTCTAGTTGAAATAAGTGTATTAATGTACACTTAAAGCACTCAAGTGAGTAAGAACACCCCAAGGGGAAACATTTCTACAGAGCAAGTGAGACAAAAATTGGATACTTTGGAAATGGTGAGAATGTTCCTGGGTACACAGATCCTTTTTGCAATGTCACACAGCAAAGTAGGACTTTTATCAAATGATCCCAGTGGTAAAAGCCTGGCTCTTGGAGGGAAGGCTAAGGTGGAAGAGGGGAGGGGAAGTTAAAAACGAAATAAATAGGAGGCAAGCAATGACATTATAAATTATTTCTCATCAAACTCACTTAAAATCGTGAAACTTTTTTCTCTCTCTTTTTATTTGATATGCTTTCCATTCCCACCCAATACAAGTAGAAATGAGCCACAGTTTTCTGGAGAAAAAAGTAAAAAGGAAAGATTCTCGCCAGTCCTGGGGGACCTGAAATGCCTGCAATTCACTGCCTATGTTTAGTTTCTTTGGGGAAAATCATTTCAGACTTAGCTTCTTCCTGTGGTTTTTGGGGTACACAGTTTCTTTTTTTAGAATCCAAAGAGGCCATTCATATTTCTTTTACTTAGAAATTATAGATTCAGAGGATGTAAGAGCTGGAAGAGATCTTACAGAACTTCCAACCCTTTTAATTTTCCAGATTAGGAAACTAACATCCATACAAGTAAAAAGACTTGTCCAGAGACTTACAGTATGGTAATACCAAAGCCCAAATTATATTCTGGATTTTTGAATATCTACCAGTGGCCCTCGACGGAGGACAGTATTATTCCCCTAGAGAGCATATATAGGTATGTAGGGGCATACTTGATTGTTACTCAGTGATTGGGGGGTGCTACTGTCCTGAGAACTAGGCATACTAAACGTCCCATATTGTTTAGGGCACTCCTCCCAAGAAGGGCTGTTCTCCCAAAGATGCCAACAGGGTTCCCATAGAGAAACACTTACATTAGTGACCCTCCCTTCACCACATCATGCTATTTTCTTGTGACCATTTTCCCTGGGTATATCCATGGGCACTACTGTTATCAATATCTTTATCACCCTGATGCTTCTCTGTAATGCTGTCCTAATATCTCAGTGCCCAAGAGCAATTCCTCTTTCTTCTCCAACCCAAGAATGAATTCCCTTCCTCTAAGCACCAGAAGAGGACTAACTCCAAAATAGTTCCTGTGGCTCAAATAGCCTCAGAGCCACACCAGGTAGGAAGGCCCTGAGAATATTCCCAAACTTTATCAAACATATGGTAGTTTTTGTCCTGCCTCCTGTGCCTTGCCTTAGAACATATAAGGACACTCCAGATTTATTTTTTGCTTCAACCATGAAAATGTGACATCAGCATATATTGTACTACAACTGAATCCTCAACATCCACCAGCCTCCCATTAACTCAAGAATTGGAATGAGTCATTTTTTTTTTAATTTTTTGTTTATTGCAGTAACATTGGTTTATAACATTGTATAAATTTCAGGTGTACATCCTTATACTTCTATTTCTGCATATGTTACATCATGTTCACCACCCAAATACTAATTACAACCCATCACCATACACTTGTGCCGAATTATCCCTTTCGTCCTCCTCCCTCCCCGCTTCCCCTCTGGTAACCACCAATCCAATCTCTGTCTCTATATGTTTGTTTGTTGTTGTTATTATCTACTACTTAATGAGGGAAATCATACGGTATTTGACCTTCTCCCTCTGACTTATTTCACTTTGCATAATACCCTCAATGTCCATCCATGTTGTCACAAATGGCTGGATTTCATCGTTTCTTATGGCTGGGTAGTATTCCATTGTGTATATATACCACATATTCTTTATCCAGGAATGAGTCATTTTATATACCCAAAACCCAGAGCACATCTCAATTGATCACCAATAATCTCATGATTCCCTCAGAGCTATTAGTTAGAAAGAGTTGTCGGTGTCCATTCGGTTCCCAGTAGTCTTTCCCGCTTTGCCAAGCGGCTGTCTTCATCTGGGCAGAATCTCCAAGGATTCTTTGATTATTTTGGTTGAGGGGGCACAAGTCTAATTTTAGAATTTAAATAGTTGGAGGGGATGTTGAGTTTCTTTCATGTTCAAAGCAACGCTAGCCAATTGTTGGACAGCTTTCGGTGTTACTGTACATGATATACTCTTGCTTTAAAGTAATTTATATCTTAAAAGATATTTAGCTCCTACCAAGCAGGAAGAACCAAGCCTCAAGGGCTCCGAGTCCTTGGTAACACATTCTTCTGCTGAGACCTGCACATCGCAGAAAGGGTTAGATTCTAACAGATACAAACCAGGCATCTGCCATATTGACTAATTAGCACATGTTCCCCTCCTCCCCCAACCCGCCAGCAACTCCTCTGAGAAGGAATGAAAACACCAAGAACTACTGGAGAGAATTTGATAAAAAATAAGGATTTGCATTACAAACTCAGGACAAAAAGAAGACATAACTTTGAACTTGAAGTTATAAGTATGTCTTATCTCTTAATAGCAATAAATTAAGAATAAATAAAGAAAAGGCTTTTAAGTAGGTATGAAAGAACATTTTCTCTCATATCACTGAGTTTCTGTAACTCTTCCACACTCACCAATAAAATAGCTACTATGAAAATTATTTATTCAATTTTCATGTCCCCATCATTTAACAGAATGCTTACTATATGCCAGGATATAAGGGAGATCAAACACAAACAAGTACAGGCTTATTCATGGTGCTCAGGGCCCATGTGCAAGAGACATACAGATTAACAGGTACAATTGGATATAAATAGTCAGGACTATGCAGGGAGCTCTATCAGCCCTAAGTATCAACAGGCTACAAAATGAAACACAGGGATAATGTCATCAGATTTTCCAATCTGGGATAGAGGGAGAAAGATGTTGTCATCCTTTAGAAGGAAATTCTCCTTGGATAAACCCCAAAAGTAGAAATACTCATCTCCCACATCACAACTTCAGCTCTGCACAGAAGGTTGAGAATCTGCACATGGCCACTTTTCTCCCAGTCACAGGGGATCAGAAAAGGAACGGAACACCCCTCAGGGCATCCTGGATGTCAGGATGATCTGGCTCTGGCCCTGGCATTTGTCGTGTATAAGGAGCCAGGGCAGGTGGGGCTGAACTGGCTGGCCAGGCAGGTCACCCCTGCCTCCCAGCTCACATGTTCCAACAGAGCACTCTCGGAAACAAAAAGGAATGTCTCAGAGGACCCTGTCTGTCTTATGACTTGTTTGGGTACCATCCAGAGCCACAGGAAGGACTTTCCTAACCAATAGCTACAAATGAGTCCTACTGTCTACAACCCCAAAGCCAAGCTGCTAAAATGTGTCTAAAATTTTTTTAAAAATTTAGTCATATTACTCTATTATAATACCTCTCACTGCATAAATGGATGAAATACTACAATTAATAGACATAGATTGTCAGACTGGGTTTAAGGAAAAACTATATATGGCTTAAAAGGGGTACACCTAAAAGGTAGAAAATTAAAAATAATTGTATATATAACATATTATATATAATATCTGTACATAGTCTATGAAAACAACAACCAAATGAAAGCTGGTGTGGCTATATTAATATTAAAGTAGGTAGACTTTAGGTTAAAAAAAAGTTACTAGAAATTAAAAATACACTATATAATGATAAAAGGTCTGTTTCACCAATGTGTATACACCTAAAAATGTGGCATCAAAATATATAAAGAGAAATTTTGACAGAGCCAAAAGGAGAAATAGACAAATCTACAGTCATCTTTCTCGGAATCTGATAGTTATTTGTAATCATGTTGTTGGAATCTTCTATATCCTTACTGACAGACAAAGATCAGGAAGAACATTGAAACATTAACAATACGATTATAGACTTTAACCAATTGACATATGTAGAACATGGCCACATACATGTCTTTCGAGCATAAACGGAACGTTAAAAAAAGGGACATATACTAGATCATAAAGTCTCATCAGATTTCAAGTGATTGAAATCATGAGAAGAATGATCTCTGATCACAATGTAATAAACCCAACAATTAGAAAATACCCTTATGTTTGGAAATCAAGAAAGACACTCTTCAATAATCTGTGGGTCAAAGAAGAAATCATAATGGAATTAGAAATTAAATCTGAATGTAATGCTAAGAAGAAAAAAAATCTACATTTAAAAACTTGTGGGCTACAGCAAAAAGAGGTTTTAAGAGGGAAAAGTATAGCCTTAAAATGACTATGTTAGAAAATAAGAGAAACCTCTCTCGTTTCTCTTGATCAGTTTTGCCAAATGATTTCTCTCTCTCTTTTTGTTTTTGGTGAGGAAGATTATCCCTGAGCTAACATCTGTTGCCAGTCTTCCTCTTTTTGCTTGAGAAATATTGTCCCTGAGCTAACATCTGTGCCAATCTTCCTCTATTTTGTATGTGGGACTCCGCCATAGCATGGCTTGGTGAGTGGTGTGTAGGTCCACGCCTGGGACCTGAACCAGTAAACCCTGGCCCGCCAAAGCAGACCATGTGAACTTAACCACCATGCCATGGGCCAGCCCTGCCAATTGATTTCTTGATCAATTTTAATAGTCTTTTCAAAAAACAAACTTTTGATTTTGTTGATCTCTATTGTATCTGTGTTTTCTATTTTATTAATTTCTGTTCTCATCTTTATTCCTTTCCTTCTACTTTATTCGAGTTTATTTTGCTGTTCTTTTTCTAACTTCTTCAAATAGATGTTGGTTTAGGTCCAAATGCTTCCTAATCCTTCCTGAAAATTATGTTGCAGTCTCCAGAGTAAGCCAATTACAACTTATCTACCTAGAAACTGAACAAAATGTCAGTTGGTTCAACTCGATTTAAAAGAATTCATCAAGAATTTTATTCTTTCCAAAAAGGTCTATTTTCCTAAGAAAGCTGTGTAAAATAAATGATGTAAGAAGTCTAAAAGTAAATTATCCTTCATCCCAGTCTGAAAAAATTTTACAGCAGAAAAAAATAACAAGGCCAAAAATAATTCCTGAAGGAAATGTCACTAAAAAGCTCAATATCCTCAACTAAGAAACAGAATTCACCCTCTTTGGCACAGTGGGGTATGTCAATGAGTCTACACAGTGGCTTGAAGGAGCAAACATGCTCTCCATCTCTCCGTGGACATGAAAGTGAGATGATTTGGGGGCTCATTTGTGAATTTATGAAGACAAGCAATCCACAGCTCAATATGAGTTCAACGTTCAAACAACAGGCCAGAGAGTCAAGTGGAATATTACCCACGCATGGCCTTCTTAATCATTTTCTAAATTAATGATAAGAATAAAAGGAATCACTAAAAGCTGATGAGATCGTCTTCCCCCAAGCAGGTTGAGTCATTTCCCTTGACTCCTGAGAAGTTTCCAGAGGTGCCTAAGCATTGCCAAGTTTCTTCATGTTCCTAAGCTATCAAAAAAAGCACAGTTATTTTACATCGGATAATTGCCCAACTACCCATCAGCTGTATCTGAAAGAATAAAAATACATGCTACTGTGAGAGAAACTGACAACTCTCAATTATGACCATGTCCACGGCTTGTCACTTCAACTTTGCAAAAGTTAGACTTCTCCTCTCCTGGAAGGTATTCAATAAGAAAAACGTTCCTTGGGGGTCTGTTGAGACAAATAATTTCTGCCTAAAGGATGATATGTAATTGATAGCAAGGACAGAATATTAGAAATTTTGTCTTCAGCTTCGACTCCACCAAACTATATCAGTGTAACAGTCAGGATAATTCCACTAGCTGCTGTAACAAACAACTCTCCAAATCTTAGTAGCCTAACACTATATTTCTCACCCAGTCATTGTCCAATCAGGTGTCTAGCCTTTGATGTGATATTTTAGGGATGCCAGTTCTTTCCATCTTACTGTGCTTTTATCTTCTAGGATTTCCTGAATCCACCACAGGATCCTTTGCATTCAAATAATGAGTGAGAGAAGAGGATTGCAGCGGGCTTAGAATGGTACACACTACTTGAGCTCACATCCCGTGGGTAGTCACATATCTCTAATCTAACCACAAGATTGGTAAATGCAGTCTTCCTGGGGACCTAGGACAAAGAAACGAGACAGATGAGCACCTAGGCATTCTGTCATGGTGAGGAAGTACATCAATCAAGCACTCTGGCACTCACTTTATAATGATGTGTACAATGAGCTGGTGGAACAATAGGATCACCCAGTTCTGGCATTCTGTGATTCGCAAATAGGAGCCTATCCCTAGCTTAGGTTCACAGACATGGTCTGCACATAAGAGAAGGTGTATTACCACTCTGCTATTATCTGAGACTTTTCTTCAACTTCTTGATATGGCATTTGTCTTTAGCACTTTCAATTATGTCCAAAAAAGTAAGAGAATACACATGATAAAGCTGACTGAGCTATCAACAGCAAACCAGGGGCCCTTCTAGCCCTAATATTCTATGATCCACTGAGTCATGCTCCTCCTTTAGCAGAAATGTCCAAGAATTCCTGGGATTAGAAAAATCGAGCAGGTGTTTTTCCATGGCTTCAGTAGCAGAGCTTTTACACAGGCTGAGCTCCATGCTTATTGCCATGGTTGTAAGAGAAATTAAGAGGCTAATGATGTTACTGGCCTTAATGTGTGTTTTTCTGAAGATCTCTGAAGTCTGATTATCTCCATGGTTGGGAAACATTGCTGAAATGAACATAAATTAATAATCCGTCATTGATGTGTATCTGAGTATTACTATCAAGATTTGAGTAAGCATTAAGATCAATAATAAATTTGAAATAAACTGGTTAACTACCAAATAAATCACCCCAATGCCTTTTCCCTTGGTGTCTTATTTTCTTTGTTTTGTTTTACATTATTAAGAGAAGAGAGAGTGTCAGTCCTGATGGTTTTTTCCACTTTATCATAATAATTAGTCTGCTCTATTGTTTACATATTCTAAAAGTCAATCTGAGAAAAAGTTTAGATAAGATACCACATTTTTAGTTATGGTCTTGTGACAAGAAAAAGGTAAGTGTATTTTTAAATAGAGATCAGATGTGGTGTTTTCACAGCTACAACTGTAACTATATATCAGAAAAAGAATTTTTATATATCAATATTTTATTAAGTGGGGTTAATAAAGGAGAATTTGCAAAAGATAATTGCTAAAACATCATTTAAAAGTCCCTTTTTCATTGTCTTATTTTATAATTTGACCTTAAAATTTTTTTTCCATAATATTTGCTATTCCTACAACTAGTGTACATAAACTGAGATTTGCATGACAGAATTTTCTTTAGAAGACCCTCTCTGGAGATTGTCTGTGTTTCATCAAATTCTGTGCATGCATTACTGAATATTCCAGTAGATTAAGAGTTGACTGATATAACCTTGAACCAGAGCTGGGCAGTTTGACTATGTAAGGGAACTAAATAACCCTGGTATTACTTGGTGAAATCTTCAATAGCACAAATCTGTTGTAAGTGTTTTTGTAATACATGCATCTAATCACAGTTGCCTAAAAATCAGGAACTACATTCAGTTGAAATTCTGAAAATATTAACAAATCACACTATATTATGATGAAGTTACCATTATTCTAAGAGTGTAAGGGTAACTTTATCAATTAATATACTTTATTACATTAATAACTCAAAGGCTAAAATATCATCTGATTATTCCCATAGAAGCCAAAAAGGATTTTGTTAAAAGTCAACAGCACTTCCCGTTAAAAACTCTCTAAAAATTAGAAATAAAAAAGTGTTTCCTTAATACAGTAAAGGATAGTTTTCTTGGATCAACAGCCAACATCAAATTAATGGTGAAATTCCATAGCATTTGCATTAAAGTCAAAAGCAAGCCAAGGATTCCCACCTTCACCACTCTTATTCAACATTGTGCAATAACTTTTTGCTAGAGAAATAGGACATGAAAAAGAAAAGAACAAGGTTTAAATATTAGAAATGAAGAGAAAAATATCAAGCGGGAGAACACAAGCTCAATAAATGCCATCTCCTTTCCCTTTGTCCCTGGTGTTAGAACTAACTCTCTGGATCAGTGGTTTAAGTCACAGGTCTAATCTGTAGCCTCTCAAGATTTTGTACCTGGGATGTTTTTAATCTTTTGTTTTATTTTTTTAAGTCACTCAGTATTGTACCTGGAAACAAAGAGATAAGGCACTTGGGCCTGAGTCGCCCAACATGGGTTCTTTGGAGCACTAGTATTAATGAGCGTGCTGTGGAAACGGAGTTTTGTGGCTAAATAAGTTGGGTGAATTCTACATAAAACAGACTTTTTTCCTGCAGTACTTCTCAGAACCTACAATGTGTAGCTCTGTAAATACACAGGATGGGGTATAGTGTACAGTGTTCCCAAATGTATCTGACAACAGAGACACCTCTTTCCCTTTTTCTGAGAAGTGTCTCAAGGGATCAGTGTTCCATGAAACATATTTTGGGAAGCACTCTTCTAGGCTTATCTCCTCATTTCACTGACAAGAAAACTGATGCCAAGAGAGAGAAAGCGACTTACTGAAGGCTATTCAGTGACTCAATAGCCGGGTAAGGACTAAAAGCCGTGTTTCCTCCTCTCAGTCCCATGTTCACTCTACTACATCCTGCTGCCTCTCTGTTTGAGATGCTCCTGTAACAGCTCTCTTCTCCCCACCCCATAGGTGCTGTATTAGTCTGCTTGGGCTGCCATAACAAAATGCCACAGACTGGGTGGTTCAACCAACAGAGATCTGTTTTCTCACAGTTCTAGAGGCTAGAAGTCTGAGATCAAGGTGTCTGCAGATTTGGTTTCTTTTGAGGCCTCTCTCGTTGGCTTGCAGATCACTGCCTTCTCACTGTGTCCTCACATGGTCTTTCCTCTGTGTGTGCACATGTCTGTGGCCAATCTCCTCCTCTTATAAGGACACTAGTCATATTGGATTAGGGCACAACCATATGACCTTATTTTAACTTAATTACCTCTTTGAAAGCCCTATCTCCAAATACAGTCACATTTGAAGTAATGAGAGTTAGGACTCTAATATATGAATTTTGATGCAATCCAGCCCATAACAGGTGCCATTTCTCAGTGTCTACTCTGCCCTGTGCTTCTCTCAGTCATGGGAGTATATACAAGTATATGTGTCTCATCTACTGATCTGTGGACAACTTGAGAAGAGGAACTCTGTTTGTATTACTATCCAATAGTACATCCTAGAATACTCTAGATGCTCAATAAATGTTTGTTGAGCACATGAATTATGAAGTCAGAGGACCTGACTCTAAGCCTGTGCTCTACCACTCACCAACAGTGTGATTGCTGAGAAAATGGAGATAATAAGCACTTCCCGTGGTTTTGGCGAGAACTCAATAAAATATGTCCCTGGCAAAGTGCCTAGCATATAAAAGGAGCTCCATAAATGTTAATTGACTCTAAGGTTGTATCTTCTTCCCAGATATCTATAAAAAACTAATTAATAATAGTGATTACAAATGCTTCATAGTTAAATTGCTTTATAAAAACAATAATAGTGAAGCGTGCTAATCCAGGCCACATAGATATGGAAAGGATTTGCCAGCACCAACAATATTCCATAACTGTTATCTCACAGGTTGAAGCCAATTTCAAATCTAGGTAATTAAAAGCCTTTTACCCATGGACTCTGTTTCCTCCTGGCGTGCCATGGAGGACACTGTGTGAGACCTTTTTGCACAAAATAATGAACAAAATAATGCCCTCTAGGGGGCGGAATGTTGGGTCTGTTGCATTTCTGTCAGGACTTTCTAGGTCTCAATGCTGCAACTGGCAAAGAACATTTTAAAACTTTAATGTTATTCAAGGAAAAGATTCTACTCTAGTTTTAGCCAAAGAGACATGTTTAGCGTGAAAAGAGGCCAAGCTCAGGACACAACAAAAATCTCTGGAGGCACAGGAGCCTATTTGCCCCATGTATGAGTTATCTGTAACCCCGACAACGCCGCATAACAAACCAACCTATGCCATTCAGATGTCCTGTGGTGGGGAGTATAACTGATTAACGGCCCCAGCTGCTGCCCTTCTGGACCCATCCCTAAGTGAGTGAGGCCACACTTCCAGTGACTGAGCACAGTGGGCGTACTAATGCTGGCCCACTCCTATGATGCATGGGGTTCCTTTCACAGTGAGTTCGGCTCAAGGACTCCCCATCAGGCTGGCCAGAACTTTCTTAGCCCTGTGCTGCAGTCTGAGACTCTACCTCCTCAGTCCTTCCTTCCCTCTCTCTTCCACAGACGTCAGACCTGCATCTCAGTCTGAGGGCTTTCCCCACCCTTTCTGTCTCCCTCCTCTTTATCCTTCATTAGCATTTCATCCAATAAATCTCCTGTACATCTAAATCCATCTTGACATTTGCTTCTCAGAGGACTTGAACTAATACACACCCCAAAGTTTAATCACTTAAAACGATAAGCATTTCTTTTTGCTCATAAGTCCACAGGTTGGCCAGGCAGTACTTCTGGCCTGAGTGAGGCTAGGTTGACCTCAGCTGGACTTGTTCATGCATCACAGTCAGAGGGTGGGTCATTTGGGTGCAGAACGATCTAGGATGGCCTCAAATGGGATGCTTCAGCCTTGCTTCATGTGATCTCTCATCCCTCCACTTGTTGCACATGGCATTCTCTCAAGAGGTAGAGTATCTGCGCTTGGAACTGACATAAACTCACTTTCACTGCCTTCAAGTGGTCAAAGCAAGTCCAAAGGCCAGCCCAGATTTCAGGGTGGGGAAATACACCTCACCTCTTGAAAGGAGGAACATTGCAAAGGGCATGGCTATAGGGAGGGGTAAAGAATTGCAGCCATTCTTGCAATCAGCCTCTCACACCCCATTTCCTAGTGTTAGCAAGCACATAGCCATGTCTGCACCAATAACTGCCTTGGCCTTTGGAGAACTATCCAAGAAGACTTGGCCAATAAGCATCTCTGGTCTCTTCACTTGGCCTTTGCTGCCCATCTCTCGGGCAGAACTCCCAGCTGGTGTGAGCCATGTTAATTGACAAGCGCAGCCTTCAGAAGCTGCTCCTAGTGATCCAGTCTTCTTAGTGAGGAACTTGAAAAGGTTTACTCTGAAAGCAATGAGGAGTCTCTTTCCCGTCTGTTCCCTGTCACCCCGCATCAGTTTCAGGTCAGGAATGCTAAAAGAAAACATGGCACATAAGCATTTGAACTCAACCTTACTTTCCTGAGGAGCAAACTGACAATTAGGACCAGGACTTGCATCAAAAAAGAGCAACCCAGCATGAAGTCTGTCTAATTAGTCATATGAACGGAGAGCTTCCCCTCCACTTCCTCTACAACATACGCTTGTCAGATCTTATAAGGGGGGCTTTGCTCCCTGACATGCTATTGAAAGGGGATTGGGTACAGGTAGCTTCACATTAATACCATGAGTGCCCCTCTCTGGGCCACAAAATGTCCCTCAGAAAATCACTTTTAGATTTCTTTTTGGCCTCTTGAGCTGCAAATGAATTTGTGAAGTGAGGCTTTTAATTATGCTGCAAAGATAGACCCATAAAGAAAACCCAACACACTGTCTCTGGCTCAAAACCCCGACCTTTTTAATACCTTGTCTCATGTTAATGGGAAACTGAGCAAGATGAAGAATTCAAGGTGAAGGCTGCACATGGTCTGCTAATCCTGGGAACTGGATTGTTTAGCCTTCTGTACTTGATAATTTTTTTTCCGTTAAAAAGTTTGTGTGCCACTAAAGGTCACCAGGCCTGTCATCAGAAGAGATTAGAGAAGACATCCATACAGCACCTTGCTGCAGGCATTACAGAAACCATTCTCCTACTTATGAGGGGTCATCCAGACCAGACCGCGGAGAATACAAGCCCTGATTGAGAACGATATCTTGTTACTGCCTGGATGCTCCCAGTGGGATGGCCTGGCTTTCCACTGTGAGTCTGCATTTTATTCAAGTGTCAGCTTTTGGGGTAAGTCACAACTCTCTCTGCAGGCAGCTCCTGGCCCAAGTACATTGTGGCCACATGACTATTAATGTGATTTATTTTCATGTTTGGAATTCATGCCCACATGTATAAAATGACTCTCTACTGTAGCCACATGCACACAAGCATGCTTTTATTTTCTCTTTAAATCGTTAAGCAAAGATGCGCATGGCATGTGTAATAGTATGGAGAATGAGAGGTGGAACATAAACGCCACTTATTCTTGGCCTCCCTTCACTTTCCCAACTCTCTCTTTCCCTTCTGAGAAAGAAACTTGTGTTTTATCAATTCTAGCCGGCTTTGTTACTTAGCTGGGTTGTGAAGTCCTACCCATGTTTAAAGATTTTCCCTCGGAAGCCTTCCCAGGCAATGTCCGCACATGTCCCTGATGCTCTAGTATGTATTACCTTGCTGTGACCATTTCCTTTCATGCCCAGCTCATCTGTGTGCCGCAGAAGACAGAGCCTCTGTTGAGCCAGCTGTGCGGCCGGGACACCTGGAGGCAATTAACCACACCTCTGCACGAGGAAGGAAGAGAGAGAAACTGCTACATATAGATAAGACTTAATTATTGCTACAAAGGAACAGAAATCATGTACCCGGAAGCTTTTCCATAGCACTGCCCAATATTTAATAAAAGGTAGGCCGCCATGGACCTGCCCAAAGAGGGTGAGTTACCCAAGTCTGAAAGGCTCTCATCATAAAGCAGCCTGGTGGCAGGGGCCCCTCAAGACAGCATTAAAATGGAGCTCCATGGTATCGGCATGGCTTTCTGTGTTCCACCCCTGACACCTCACCTGCCCCAGGAGAATGATCCATGTTGGGGATGGAACTTCTCAAAGAGGTGGTTCACACCTGCTGCTCCCATTTGTTGGCCACGCAGCCTCAGACTCAGCCCTGCCCTCTGGCCTCAGCCCCAGCTACTCTCACAAACTGTTCTCCCAAAAGTCACCAATTACCAGCCTAATCGCCAACTCCAATGACCTTTTTCTTTGGCGAGGTTGTTGCTGTTGGGCCCCCTTTACTGTCTTGAAATGCTCTCCTCTCATGCATGTGTCCTTCCTCTAGCAGTCCCTGTCCCTCAGAGGAAGCTGCTTATGCAGTTTCAGCTTTTGTTTCTTTGGGACTGCCTCTCTGTGCAGTCATTTACTTTAAAATACTTCTGTATGTGATGTGTGTGTGTGAGTTAAGTTTAGCCTACAGTCTAGGTGCTGGCTAGCTGGCAGGAGAAGAACCCTAATCAGGAGTCCACACCCCTGGTGTGTGTTTGTGTGTGTGTGTGTGTGGATGTGGGTGTGTGAGACAAGCACTTCTAATACTCTTATTTAAATCTTCATTTGAGGGAGTGTTACTTTGCACTAGGGCTGTTAAAAATCAATTTAAATCAGTGAAAAGAGTGCCGTACATGGTTGGCTGGAGACATTTTATGGGCTCTGCTGCCCTTGCAGGAAGAGGTACAGTGAGCTCTCTGACTTACCTTCAGTTGAGCACTCTGCCAGCCCTGCACCCACCCCCCCAACACCTAGTGGGTGACTGTTGCCCGATATGACCAGAAGGTTGGCTGCTTCTGGCATCAGAATATCACTGCATCCACCTCATAAAGAATCTCTCGGGTAAGGTGCTTGTCAAAGGGCCTAAGGACAGAACAGGGCTTCTCCAAGCTTGTGGGAACAGATTGTACGCCGTTTTGCACCTGCTTGATATGAATGTTCATAAGAGTATGTCTGAGACTTCACTTTTATTGAGCCATACCGTCTTATAGAAGGTTGTGGGGAGGAGAAAAGGGACTATCGCCTTTACCTGCCACCAATCCCTAGAGGTTACCCCCAAACACCGGCGGCTGTTATTGCGACTCCCGTTTCCATTGCCTTCCTCCATTCGCACTCTGGCTTGTGGGTCCTTTGCGCACAGACGTTCTGATAATCACAAACTCACAAACTCTCAAACCAAACTCACCATCTTTTCCCTGACGTCCATGTTTCTACGCATAATAAAGTCATTCTTTCATTTAACGAGGTACAAACACTGGGAATTGTCTGGGACTTCTACCTCTCCACCTTCCCTCTCCCTTCCAAACCTCACCCACTCTCCACAAAGACATCTTTGTAACCAACAGTTATCAAGGTCTGTTGGCCCTTCTTCAGAAACTTCTCTCTCATCTGTCCCTCGTGTGGCCCCAGGACCTCTCATCTAGACCACCAAGGGCCACCGTGTTTTCCATCCACTGTGCCTGCTCTGTCTCTCCCTCCTTTCACCACTGCTGGGTTGTCTTAAAATCCACAAAGTTCACAACTCTCCACTCCTACAGAATAAAACTCTACATGAAAGACCCTCCTTCCTTGATCTGTCCTCAACCTGACTTTTAGCCTTTTAGTGCTTATGTCATTCTTCTCCTCTGGAATTTCTTTTCATTTCTCTTCACTCATAGAAATCCTATTCATCCATCACTTCCAACTGGATTTAGGACCTCCCCAGCCTCCTCTGAACTCCTACAATTTAATCACATTCTACTTTTATACTGCTAGGTGTTCAATCACACATCCGCCCAGGGCTGGAGCCAAGTCCTACCCTTCGTTGCATCCCCAGGTGCCTAGCATATTTGTAAGTCATTGATTATATACTCAGCAAACAGTTACTCAAATATGTACCACATGCTGATACTTGAGATGCAGCTTTCTGGGCTGGAGTTTGATTTTATATAATTCATATAATTCCAGATTCATTTAGTTCA
Organism: Ceratotherium simum simum; assembly: GCF_057802395.1. Classification (NCBI taxonomy): domain Eukaryota; kingdom Metazoa; phylum Chordata; class Mammalia; order Perissodactyla; family Rhinocerotidae; genus Ceratotherium; species Ceratotherium simum. The sequence goes on along the minus strand of NC_141900.1, from coordinate 66,302,623 downwards.
TATTCATTTTCATACAATTCCTCAAATGTTGGCATTACACAACTCTGGATTATCTGGAGGGCATATCTTACAGAGTAACAAGTTTCATGCTCTAAGGCTGCTATCATTTTCCTCACTTATTAACAAGTCACTGCTATTCACCTGACAGAAAGAGATGGAATGGAGTCATCTCATTGTGATAGGTGTCTTGTAGCTAACGTGTCACCATGAACTCAAGAGACAAGCACATCCAGGAGAACTTCCTTAGCACCAAAGAGCAGCATTTGTGGCATTACACTGACTATAATAAGAGAGTATCATCCTAGGAAATGTTAAATAAAAGGACGGGAAAAATTATGATGTCAGAAATTCATTCTGAAGCACAGCTGGTCTGCTTCAGTTTAGACAATATAGATAGTATTTACAAAACCACAATGGACAGTAATAAAATATTTCAGTTACTGGAAGAATATTAGATGTGTAATAAACAAATAGCATAAACCATAATTACCTTATGAATAATATTATAAAAATTATTGTCATTACTAATGTTTCCCACTTACAGAGCATCTATTGGATGGCAGGTACTTTATATATATTATGTAATTTTACTCATCACCACAACTCTGTGAGATAAGTCGTATTATCCTCACCAAGGTAAGACAACTGAAGTTCAGAGAAGTTAAGTGACTTAGTCAAATGTTCCACAGCTAGCAAGAAATGGAGCCAGGATTCAAACTCCATTGTACCTGACTTCATGTTCTTTTGAACGTGTTGTTTATCATTGCTAATTATCGTATTTTTGCATTATAATATGAGGATATATTGAATGTCAGGGTGGTCTAGCAGGAGCAGTTATTGCCCTATTGATCAATAAGGTTGATTCATATAAGCCAGTTACGTTGTTACTTAACACAAGCTTGTTTTACAAAATACCTGTCTTGACGACCAGAGCTAATTTAAATTACCTATTTACCATGACCTTGATTATATTATTTATTTACCATGATAGTAAACGAAACTTAGCAGACTGTGTTAGGTCAGTTTACAAAGTATATAAAATTAATGATTGCTTTAATTCATAATTATATCTCTTTTACAATTTGTTAATACTTATTTTTGGTTATAGAAGGGAGGTCTAGATCCAAGTTGGTAGATTCACTATATTAGCAAGACTTGTCTTTGAATGATGTTTTTTAAAAGTTTTTTTGGAAATGTAATATATATATAGTACACTGTATAAATCATAAATGTATAGCTTAATTAATTTTACATGATTATACACCCATGTGATTGCCACCCAGATCAATATATAGAACATTTCTAGTACCTCAGAAGCATTCCTTGTGCCCTTTCCCAATCAATACACCCCCTCTCCTGCCCAAAGACCTGCTAGTCAGACTTCTATTACCATAGGAACAACAGGAGACTTTAGCCTGACTTTTCACCAAAAACTATGGATGCCAGAAGATAATGGAATGACATCTTGAAAGTGTTAAATGAAAAAAACCCGTGCCAATCTAGTGAAAATAACCTTCAAAAATAACAATAAAACTGGCAGAGCCACGTGGAGACTAAGGAGAATTATGACTAAATAAAATGTGGTATCTTGGATAGGGTCCTGAATAGAAAAAGGACATTAGATAAAAACTAAGGAAATCTGAATAAGACTTCAGTTCAATAAACTAATGATGATGATAATGTATCAATATTGGTTAATTATTTGTAACAAATGTACTATATTAATATAAAATGTTAATAGTAGAGAAAACTTTGTGTAGTGTATTGGGGACTCTGTACTATCTTTGCAATATTTCTGTAAATCTGAACACTGTTCTAAAAACTAAAGTTTATTAAGAAAATTAAATAAAGATGACACAAAGACATTTTCAGTCAAACAAAAGCCAAGAAAATTTATTGTCAGCAGAACTAACCTAAAAAAATGCCAAAGCAAGTTCTTCAGACTAAAGGAAAGTAATTGCAGATGAAAGCATAGAACTTCAGAGAAGAATGAAAAGCACTGGAAAAGGTAAATGCGTGGGTAAATTTTTTAAATATTAATTGTTTAAAAAAATAACAATAATAATGTCTTGTAGAGTCTATAAAATATGTAAAGTAAAAATATGATAACAATAGCAAAAAAGTTTGGAAGGGGATAGACGAAGTTAAACAATTATAAAATTTTTGCATTGTTCAGGAAAAATCCATTACTGGTAGGAAATGGAATACTGATAATATGTGACATACAAAGACATCAAAGTTACTTCAATTATTATGTGTGGTTGCCTAGGATGAACTGCTGGTTGAAGGCAAGGCTTTAAGAGATCAAGTGTCTGCAGCATCTGACCATCATGGTATTAATAAATACAGCAAAGACTGTGGAACAGGCTGAATATTTCTAATAGTGCTGGAGAACAAACAGAAATAAAATTATAAGCTCATGGTCAGAGAATCAGAGAGATTCTACAGCAGCCTTTAAAAACTTAATTTCTTATAGCCACAGGGCACACATAGCTAATGATCAGATTTGAACCTAATTGTGCTAGGTTACTAAAAGTTGAATGTACAGCATCAGCAAGTCTCTTATATTAAGGTTAAGATCATATTTTCCCTATGTGAAGTTGCTTTGCAAGGGGATACCTTTTCTTCACAAGACCATTCCCCAATTCCCTCATTGCCTCCAGATCTAGAGATAAAGTCAGATCCCAGCATACCACAGGAGGAGAATTGTAAAGTCTCTTTTGGTTAAATGTAGCTTATATATCAAACCATTTTCAAGTTATTGGCAATTTATATTGGTAAGAACGTGGGGAGCATGTGTGGGAATTAATAAGTGTTAGACCAATATAGTATAGGCTAATTTATCAATATGGGCACATTTACCCAACTTTCTGAATTTAACATGCCAGCTCATCTGGCTGCAAATAGCTCTAACATTTTGCTTGTTTGGATAACTGAACCTGTAGGCTGATGACCTATATCCAATGAGATGAAGATGCTAGAACTTTTCTGGTATAATGTGGAAGAAGGAATCCAAAAGCTTACAGAGATGTAAATATCGCAGTGAATTTATTATAGGCAACCTACCCCTGTGAACCTTGGGAGGTGTTAGGGTATAGTCCATTATGGAATTTAAAAATGCACTGAGGAGGGAAGAACCAGCATCCTTAAAAAGTTCTGTGGTGGCTGTCCTGTACAGGCTGGGAGATACTACCCCTGAAACAGGTGTGCTGATTTCAGTGGGAATGATGGGACTTCAGGGAAGCAGTAGCCAAGTGGCAGCATGGCCGATGCAATTACCATAAACGGCAGCAGGGCTGAGTGGCAGTGAGAATGTTTAGACACATAAGAATCTATGATGGTGGTTAACTGATCATGGTGTTTCTAGGAATGAAATAGACTGCCTACCAAAACATTACTTGATTTATATTATCAGAAAGGTTGTAGGTTTAGTGAGCATAATTCTGACTTGCATTGCCACAACAGGAGACAAAGAAAGACCTTTCACCCAATTCCCAAACCTAAGTCACTTGATGGACCCAGAGCCTTTGATTTGAGGGGAAAGCAGGTCCTGCTGCCATAAGTATATATTGTAAATTTCTCCACAACTTCTCCAAAGGGACCTATGACCATTTAATTAAGTGAAAACACACCAGGAAGAGAAAAAAAACAATAACACCGAAACTTTTCAGAAGTTACTAGACACTGTCTCTGAGTTTACATTTCACTGTGATCCACTGGTCATAACGGGAGGTTTATGGAAGTCTAAGGTGATAAATGGAGTTTGGGTCCTAGTCAGTCTTAGAATAGTCCTAGAGGGCTTGCTTCCCCACCCATGTGGTTACTTCCCAGTGATAGCATAGGTGGAAAAGACATAAGATTAGAAAACTGGAAGAATATCTTCATTGGCTCCCTGACTTAGTGTAAGGGCTATTATGGTAGGAAGAGCCAAGTTGAAGACCCTGGAACTATCCCTTTCTACCAAAACAGTAAACCAAAAGTAATACCACATATCTGGAGGAATTGTAGAGATTAATGCTAGCATCAAAGACTTGAAAGATGCAGGGGTGGTGATTCCTATACATCTCCATTTTAACCCATCTTTTTTTGGCCTGAACAAAAGCCAGATAGAGAATGACTCTATTTGGAGAATGATAGGAATTATTATTAAATTAATTAATTGATGTATCAATTGCAGTTGGTATTTCAGATGTGTATCTATTTACTGGAAAAATATAACAGAGCCCCTGGCACTTATTACGCAACTAATGATTTGATAAATGCTTTTTCTTCTGTATCAATTAGCAAATTCAATCAGAAGCAGTAGCTGATAGGACTATCTTGCCTCAGGGCTATGTCAACTCTCTTGCTCTTTGTCATAGCATTGTTCACCAGGTCCCTGATCATTTTGACATTCCAGAGAACATCACGCTGGTCCACCACATTGATAACATCATGTTGACTGGACCTGGTGAGCAGTAAGAGCAAGTACCTTAGACGTCTTAGTAAGACACAAGCATTCTAGCAGGTAGAAGATAAATCCCAAAAAAATTCATGAGCCTGCCGCTTGGTAAAATTTTTAGATGTTCAGGAACATGCTGGTGAAAGACAAGTGGAACATTTTGGTGAAAACGAAAGGCAAGTTGATTCACCTCATTTGGTGATACAATGCTTGGTGGGCCTCTTTACATTTCAAAGGCAATAGGCTCCTCATTGGAATTTGCTGCTTCAAGTCTTTTATGGAATAACCTGTAAGACTGCTAGTTTTTAGAGGCTCTTCAGTTTCCCCAAGCTGTGATACAAGCTGCTCTGCAATTCAGATCTTCTGACCTCAGAGACCTAATAGTGCTTGAAGTATCTGTTGCAAATTGGGATGCTCTATGGGCCCTATGCAAGCCACAATAGAAAGATCCTGTATAGGCCCCTAAATTTTGGAACATAGCCATGTTCTATTGTGCTGATAATTGTTTTCCTTTTGAGAACAGCCTCTGGCTCACTACTGGGCCCTGGAAAAGACTGAATACTTAAGTACAGGACACCAAATAACTGTGTTACAGAGCCACTCATATTGAACTCGGATGTTATCTGAGCCATCAAGCCATAAATCAGGGTAAACACGAAAAGAATCCATCATCAAGTAGGAATGGTATATATAAGTTTGGGCTTGAGCAGGTCTGGAAGGCTCAAGTAAAATGATTGAACAGGTAGTTGACTTAGACTATCTGGGCACTTTCTGCAAAGCATCACCACTTCTCCCTCAGTCCAATCCTATGGAATTCATGAGAAGTTCCCTGTGATCAGTTGTTGAAGGAAGAAAACACTTGGGCCTGGTTTACATATAAATCTGCATGACAAGCTGTTTCCAACTTGAAATTCCAGCTGCCACACTAAAGTTCCACTCTAAGGTAGACAATGGAGAAGGGAACTCTTAGTGAAAAAATCTTTAAGCGTTATATCTGGTTGTCCTCTTTGCCTAGAAGGAGAAGATGACCTGAGGTATGGATCTACTCTTATTCATAGGCAGTGGCTAAGTTTCCCAGTTGATCAAAGGCTTGGAAAGAATGAGGTTGACTATAAGAAGGTATATGGAATAGGTGGTTGAATTACCTAGAATGACAAATGCTCTTCAAAGGGCATCCTCTGCAGAGAAGACTCTTAAAATTCAGGTAGACAAGATGGCCTGTTCAGTGGATGCAAGTTGTCCTCTTCCCTCAGCCACCCCAGTGCTTGCTTTCTCAGTGGGCCCATATGCAAAATCACCATGGGGACATGTACAAAATGGCCATGGTGGTATAAGTATAGACTATTCATGGGACTTACCCTCATCCAGTCTGATCCGGATGCTCCATATATTTGCCTTCTTTGCCCACAATGCTTCTGCCAACACCACCATCTGTGAAATTACAAAACGCTTAATTCACCACTATATTTCTAACCAAGGAACTCATTTTATAGGGAAAAAAATACAGCAATGGAATCATTCTAGCAGATTACTGATTTCACATTATAGCCCATCACTCAGAAGCATCTGGCCCAATAAAATGGTAGAATGGCTTACTGCAGATTCAGCTACAGCACTAGCTGGGAGATAAACACCCTGTAAGACTAAGGTACTGTATAATTTTTTTGTTGCTGCTGTAAAAAATAACTACAGGGCTGGCCCTGTGGCTTAGCGGTTAAATGCGTGCGCTCCGCCGCTGGCGGCCAGGGTTCGGATCCCCCGCGCGCACCGTCACACCGCTTCTCCCGCCATGCTGAGGCCGCGTCCCACGTACAGCAACTAGAAGGATGTGCAGTTATGACATACAACTATGTACTGGGGCTTTGGGGGGAAATAAAATAAATAAATAAAATCTTAAAAAAAAATAACTACAAACTTAGTGGCTTAAACCATGCAAATTTATCATCTTATACTTCTGTACGTCAGAAGTCTGACACAGGTCTCACCTGTGTTAAGTCTTTAGTAGGGCTGTGTTCCTTTCTGCGGGCTCTGGGTAGGATCAATTCTCCTGCCTTTTCTGGCTTTTGGAAACTGCATTCCTTGGCTCATGGTTCCCTTCCTCCTTCTTCAACGCTATTAAAGGAGAGTTGAGTCTTTCTTACATCTCGTTATTCTGACCTTGCTTCTATCACTACCTCTGCCTCTCTGATCCTCTTCTGTCTCTCTCTTCTACTTTTAAGGACCTTTTCAGGGCCGGTCCCGTGGCTTAGCGGTTAAGTGCGCGCGCTCCGCTACTGGCAGCCCGGGTTCGATCCCGGGCGCGCACCGACGCACTGCTTCTCTGGCCATGCTGAGGCCACGTCCCACATACAGCAACTAGAAGGATGTGCAACTGACATACAACTATCTACTGGGGCTTTGGGGGGAAAAATAAATAAATAAAATTATTAAAAAAAAAAAAGGAACTTTTCAATTACATTGGGCGCACCTGGATAATTCAGGATAATCTCCCTATCTTAAGATTAGCTTATTAGCAACTTTAATTCCATCTATAATGTTAATTCTCCTTCGCTATGAAAGCTAACACTTTCATAGATTCCAGGGATTAGGATGTGGGCATCTTTGGCGGGGAGGGACATTATTCTACCTACAGCATGTAATACATACTCTGATACTATCCTACAGGATGTAATACATACTCTGAACCACAACGAATATATGGTGCTGTTTCTCCAATAGCCATAATACAGAGGTCCAGATAGAAAGGAATGGAAGCAGGAATGGCCCCTCTACACTTAATGACCCCCTTGAAGAATGTTAGCTTCCTAATCCCAAAACCTGGGGCTATGATTACTTAAAGTCCTTGGTTCCCAAAGGAGGAATGCTTCCCCTAGGAGACACAGTGATTCTACTGAATCTGTGCTCCTTATGGCATTGAACCAACAGGAAGAGAAGGGGGTGCAATGCTGGTTGAGGGGTCAGATCCTAATTACCAAAGAGAAGTTGGGTCACTGCTACATAATGGGGGCATGGAGAACTCTCCAGAATTGAAATTCACTAGGACATCTCTTATTTCTTCTATATAAGTTTTAACGGAAGACTACAGCAATTCAATAAAGGCAATAGCACTAAGACCTCAGAAACTTCAAGAATGAAACTTTGAATATTTCCACCAAATAAAAATCCCTGACTAACTGAGATGCAAGCTGAGGGCACAGGGAATATTAAATAGGTGGTAGAAAAAGAAAGTAATAAATATTAACATGGCCTGATAAGCAGTTACAGAAATGAGGACTGTAGTAATAATACATATTTTGTTATTCTATGTATACACAACATATAATAATATTATATAAGATATAATGGACACACACACACAATGATTTATTTTCAACCCCCCCTCCCACCACCACTATTTCTCTATTATCTGTGTAGGGAATTTGGTGGCTCCTTACTTATAGATTACCAGACCATAAGGAGCCATATCTGATGCTAAAGGGAAGAATTGTTATCACCTGGTGATTCTGGACCTTGGAATGGGTAGAAATGGACTTTGAAATGACTGATGGGACTTTGAGTTTCCCCTTCATAGGAGGCTGAGTCTTCCTTTGTATGAACGGTAGAAGCATGAAGGTGATATTGTTTGGGAAATAAATATGGGCAGGAACATGAAAACAGATGTTGAGTAGCAAAAGAGGTGGACTGTGTCAGCCGCTTGACTGTTTGCTCTCAGATCCACCCTCCAGCCTTCCTATGCTCTGTTTCACAAAGGGACCACTCTGGCAAACTATATTTCCAAGGTTCTGTTTCTAAACAGCTTCTGGTTAGGTCAGCCAATTGTGGGACTGGTGGACCAGTAAGGCAAGCCAAGGGGGCGGAGCCACAGCATTTCTCCCCATCTCTCTCTACTTAGGGCAGTGTCTCCAGCAGTGGCTGCTTCTATGGTTTCAGCTTTGGCCATGTAGCCTTCATTGTCATTGAAGTCCCTGGCACATGACCCAGCTCCTGGTTTCTCCAGTCATAGGGGCGATGGCAGCTTCTTGTTATTACTAATCTGAGTTGCCTCCTTGTTTCCTGTTTGGCTCTTTACTCTCTCAATCTCTGTGACTGGATCCCCATCTTAAGTTCCCTCCACTGAGCTCTCTGGCATGGGCTGTTTTTCTGACTGGAGCCTGGCTAAACCATGTTGCTTCCCAGTAAATTCGTCTTCTCCTCATGCTGCACAGTTGCCTCAACTGTGTGTTGTAATTGGTCAAGGGCAACATCAACATCAAGACATACTTCATTAGATTAAATTAGCATATATTGACACTTTCCTTCTCAAATCTTTATCAAAGCTAAACTGATGAGCAAGGAAATGTGTGCCCAACAGGCTTTCTTGGTCAAGCTCTCTCCAGTTAAAAAGAATTCATCATCTGCCTCTCTGTCATTTTCTCTCCCTGTTAAAATCTAAGTTATCTATTGTTGCATAACAAATTACCCCAAAACTTTTATTGTTAGTGCTTTCAAATCAATTCTGACTCCTGGTGACCCTGTGTACAACAGAGCATAACCCTGCCAGGTCTCTTTTGCACCATATTCTTATTTCTGGCATCATATCAGACAATGTTCTACTGCTATATGTAGGGTTTTCATGGCCAATTTTTTCAGAAGTGTGTGGCCAGGTCCTTCTTCCTAGTCTGTCTTAGTCTGGAAGCTCCACTGAAATCTGTCGACCATGGGTAACTCTTCTGGTATTTGAAATACCCATGGCATAGCTTCTAGCATCACAGCAACATGCAGCTGCCACAGTATAACAATTGACAGACAGGTGGTGTGGTTCCCTGACCAGGAAACAAACCCAAGCCATACGGTGAAGAGTGCCGAATCTTAACCACTAGACCACCAGGGCTGGCTACCTTAAAACTTGGCATCTTAAAATAACAAACATTTATTATTTCATACTGTGTCTGAGGGTAGAAAATTTGGGAGCAGCTTGCCTGGGTGATTCTAACTCAGGATCTCTCACGGAGTTGCAGTCAAGTTGTTGGGCAAGATTGAAATCATCTAGAAGCTTGACTTGAGTTAGAGGATCTGCTTCTAAGCTTGACTGCTGGCAGGAGACTCCCACATGGGTTTCTGTATAGGGCTGCTTGTAACATGGCAGCTTGCTTCCCCCAGAGACAGAGAGAGATCAGAGACAGAGACAGAGACATGAAAGCTTCAGTATTTTATAACCTAATTTTAGAAGTGAAAGATCATCAGCTCTGTTGTATTCTATTGGTCACACAGGGCAACCCTGGTACAATATAGGAGGAGACTACACAAGGATGTGATTCCAGGACATGGGTTCATTGGGGGCCATCTTGGAGGCTGGCTCCCACAGAACATATGATCAGTCATCACGAAAGACCAGTTTCCTTCCTTTTCTGATATTTTATATATAATTTTTACCTCAAGAAAGCTAAGGCTAGGAGGGGAAACAGAAAAATGGAAAATGATTTGATGTTAAAATAGTCATGTAAATGTTGTTACAGTCTCAAACTATTTTAACCTTCCAAAATACCTTTTGTTAGAATGTATAATTTTCAAAGGGGAATTTTATATCCTTTATTTCATTTGTGCCTCACAAATGTACTGTGAACTTTACCACAACTAAAAGAAAAAAAGTACTATGAAGAATGTAGGGCAGACATTTTTCTTTCATAGATTAAAAATTCTGAGACTCATAGGCTGCTGAGGTGACTCAGGAGTCAGGAAAATTCGGTTTTCTGACTCCTAGTCTGGCAGGCTCTTTACTATATGTTGCTGTGTTATCTTTGAAATGTAAACAGATTCCAAATTCATTTGGTTTTTGTTTTAAAACAACACCTTGTGAAAGACACGAGGTGGTTATTTTTATTGGTGTAAAATCACTAATGTAAAATAAGACTTGTAATTGCCCTCACGGATTCTCTTTCCAAAGCAATAGTTAAAGTGGTTATCTCCCTTTTAAGAGGGCCCGTCTGTGTACTTAGCAAATCCACATAATTTATTCTAAGAAGTCTAAGGGGATTTTCATTTTCAGGTTTCTTTTTACTCTGCAGCCTTTTAAGCTAGAAGACTAATCATTCTGCATTATGGAAAGCATCAAATCAAGAATGGAAGGCTCTCTGTACCCACTGCCCCCAATCCTGACAAGTTAGTTTTTGGGGGTTTTGTTTTGTTTTGTTTTTTGTAGGAGAATAATGCCTTTCTCTATCTCCATGGTTTGGTTAAATAAGAGTTTAATTATTTAAGAGCGTTCAAGATAGCGCTTCCAAAAATTATCATCATCAATTTTCATCTACTTTATTTTATTTTTTCCTAAGAAAGGCTGCTAACTTAAGTGAAAATAAAAATACCCATAAGGGTCCAATGTGAAGCAAGTAGAACTTAAGTTAATAATAGATTAGTTGTTCCTAAAGATGCCCTAGACTTCTCTGCAGCCTTTAAGTGGGATGTTTGCTTCTACCCATCTCTTCATTCCCTAGTGCCCTAGCCCTCTCCCATAAGAAGCAGAGAGTACTGACAGGCCTGGCTTATATGACCAAGTGCACAGATTGAATTATAAAGCCGGCTTTGAGTCATTAGCAAGTATAAAAGAGAAAAAAACAAGTAGTGCTTTTTCACTCCTGTAACCCCCAGTGTCGTGAAGGCTGTTTGAACAGTGTGTCTGACACACTACACATCACAACACAGATTCCCCACTGAGCCAGGGGCAAGAGTATTCTATTTCCACAGCTGCTCAGTCTCCATCCTTCAGGGCTCTCAGGTTGTCTGCTCCTTGCTGTCCAGTACCAGAGTTTTGATTCACATTCTGTAAGCCCCAAATCCCACATCTGGTGCAGGTTCCCCATTCTTCTTTTCTTTCTTAGCTCTAATATAAAAGCTACATGTTCTTGGAAGGTTAATTCTTCAGAAGTTTACTAAGTTGGAAATAAAGAATAAAAAACTCAAGATAGATGTATATCAAGGAAAGGAAAGAACTGAGGGAGGAGGGCAAGAGGCAGTCAACAAAGAAAGGGTTTAATGGGTTTTTATAGAATGTTTGCCTTGCTACTACATGAAGAATAGATAAAAACCCAGTCCTTGCTCTTAATGGGAAAAATGGAGCTGGGTGCCAGTTTGCTAGTAATCAATATGCCTAAATTACTGCCTTCATGTGAAATCAAGATGCTACAAGTGGCGTTCGCTTCCTGGAGATTAACTAACAAACAAATAATGCTTACACTATAATAATTAGATTATTAATGACATTTTAGAAATATAGTATTAATCCTTCATTGAAAAAAAACCATTAAAATCCCACCAGCTCTGAGGTCAATTGTTTGGCTGATACCCAGTCCTCAATGAATTTGTCATTGAATTTTTGTTAAAGCATCTACATCAATGGTTTCCAGAAAGAATCACAGAGTGAGAATCTGTTTATTTAATATGCAGATTCCCATCCCCCTGCAAAAATGATTCTAATTCAACAAGTGGAGGGGGGGCGAGAAAGGAGTTTCTCTGAGGTTTCTGATATAGGATGTCTGAAGAATGACTGAAAACTCCTCCAAATGTGGTCCACCTTGGAACATGTTGACATTGCAGAATCTCTGGACTGCCCCAGACTCACAGAATCAGAATCCGCATTTTAACAAGATCCCCAGGTGCTTGGTATGCAAATTAAAGCTTGAAAAGTACTACTCTAGAGTAAGAGTCAGCAAACTTTTTCAGTAAAGGACCAAGTAGTAAATATTTTAGGCTTTGTAGGCCATGTGGTCTCTGTCACAGCTACTCAGTCCTGCCCCTGTACTGCAAAAGCAGCCAATAAAAGAGGAGTCTGCAGAGTATGGCCCATGGGCCAAATCTGGCCAGTCACCTGTTTTTATACAAACCAGTAAGCCAAGAATGGTCTTTACTTTTTTAAATGGCTGAAAAATATCAAAAGAAGAATAATATTTTGTGATGTGAAAATTACATGAAATTCAAATTTCAGTGTCCATAAATAAAATTTTATCAGAACACGGTCGCAATCATTTGTTTACATGTTATCTATGGCTACTATTATGTTACCATGGCAGAGCAGAGCTGAATAATTGTGACAGAGACCACATGGCCTGCAAGCCTAACTATTTACTATCTGGCCCTTTACAGAAAAAGTAGCCAACCCCTGCAATAAAACTTTATTTGTGGACACTAAAATTTGAATTTCATATAATTTTCACGTCACAAAATAATATTCTTTTTTGATTTTTTCCCAACCATTTGAAAATGTAAAAACCATTCTTAACTCTCGGGATGTACAAAAACAGGCAATATCAGAAGCAACCTGTGTTCTGTAAAGCTTCATTTGAGAAACACAATCTAGGCTTCCTTGAAAAGAAAAAAACTCTTCTTAAGCAAGGTTTTCCAAGCTCGAGTATGGCCAGTAGTAATCTCATTTTTCCTTAATGAAGTCACCTCTTTCCTGGTCTCAGTTACAAGGTTTGGGAGGACTTCCCATTACCCCTAAACTCCAGGTATGGAGCCCTGATTTGGTTAAGCCAATCAGTGTACCCCAATACTTTGATCATGGTTTTTGCTTGAAGGCATACGATCCTAAACCAGGCCCAATGAGATATAAAGACACTTCCTGGACCCATTTCTCTGCAGGTACTACTGCAGGAGAGAGACTATTTCTTAATAGGTGCAAACAAGGAAGAACGTAGCCATGAGACCTGCTGACAGCCACCTTACGAGCCCAGGGGAAAGCCTGCCTAAAAATAGCACCAACACCAAGAAGCCATAGATGAGAAATGGTGATTTCCTTTGAGCCTTGGATCATACTTCACCTGAAGCTATACCTAAACTATTTAAGTGGATAGGCCAACAAAGTCCTTTAATTGTTTAAACTGGATTGAAAAGAATTTCCCATTATTCGTAACATCTTAATTGATGCACATATTATCTCAACCCCCCTTCCTTAAAATTTTGTTTCAAATACTTGCATTTTATCCAGTCGTATGTAAATCCTCCTTTCTGCACCTCTCCAAAGAAGAGCAAATCAATCCTGCAGGTCTGTCAACCTGAAAATCCAAAGATGACTGTTGTATAACCCAAATGACAAGAAACTCCTCTGAATGTAAAATCCTTGATGCCAAGGGCAAGACTCCAAGTTTTCTTCTCTGCTCATGGCCAAATGAGGCCATGCTGCAGAATTCAATTTCAGTTCTTAGAGCAGTTGTGTGGTCTTCGTGGTCATCACCAGAAAGCCCAATATGTGTGGGCCATGACTCAGAGATTTTAGCTGCATAAATTAGGAAACTAATGATAGATAATGAGAAGGCTTTCCTACTCCTAAGAGAGCTCCTGTCAAAGGAGTCAGCATTAACTCAAAGTCAGGCAACCTGGGTTCAAAGACATGACCAGCAGAGTGACTTTGGGCATCTCACTTCCTGACACAGGCTTCAATTTTCAATGTCCTCATCCATAAGATGGGGAGGAAGGTGGATTTTAGTGACCCTGCTGGTCTTTTCAAACATTCTCAAAGGTCTTGGCCCCTGCTATAGTAATCCAAGCTAAGGACCTCACCTCCAGCAGTGCCCTCTATGAAATGTGTTTGTGTGTGGTGGGGGTGGGGGTGGGGGTGGGGGGAGACTCGCTGGTAGCTTTTCTTTTCTCAAGTTGCACAGAGTTAGTCATGTTCTTCCAGTATTTACCTTTGAAAGAAACAACAGACATATCAGAACCAGAAGCCATCCTTTCTGGTTAAGGGTGAAGTGGGAAATTATGAAACTTAAAGGTTTCAGTGTGGGACCTTTTGATTAATCACAGATGGCTGCTCAGAAGAGATAGGAAGTTCTTGTTTCTCTTTTGTTCTGGTCAAATCCCAAGCTAAAGGTGGCCAATAGGAAGACTGCAGTGCAGTGAGGGAGACTGGAAGTTCAGGAGCCTCTTGGGGTGCTTGGTTCAAAAGCATATTCCTTCCCCTATCCCCCAACTCCGCCCCACTTAGGAACTAGGGGCCCTGAGTCCAGTCACTCTGGGTGGAGCCAAGAAATACACAAAATCCTTAGGCGCTTCGGATTCGGGTAGACTTTGAACCACACATTGAAAAACCACTGTGCAAAGAAATGTATTTTTTTCAGAATGTTTAAAATAGACAACAGTCCTTTCTAATAAAGACTTTTTATTAATACTTCCAAATAATTTGGCTCATTGGATCATCACAAAAGCCCTGTGAATATTTATTTATTGAGTATTTATTATAAAATAAAATTTATTTTACAATGAAATAATGTATATAAAAGCACTTACCACAAGCTTTGACGTACATTAGGTCTCACTAAACGTTAGTTATACAATATAACTAACAGTTACACAATATAAGAAGCATGCAATCATTTTACAAAAGAGTAAATTGTGGCACAAAGGAGAAGTAACTGACAAGAAGTCATCCTGACTAGTAACGGCCCTCAGACTCCTGACCGGTATTGTAGCTTCTACCCTTAGGTGCCTTCTTAGAAGCAGAGAACTTTCTGAGGTTTTTTGTTTTCCTCCAAACTGACTGAGTTGCCGTCAGTTTTGAAGTGTTTTTGGAGTTGCAGAAAAGTAGGGGCTAAAAGTGCTGGGAGATAGGGCCATAGGAGCCTTGGAGAAAGGCAGACAAGAATTCAAACCTGTGCTCCACTACTTATTAGCTGTGTGATTTATAGTAAGTTATATAACCTTTCTGTGCCTTAGTTTCCTCATCTGTGAAATGCGGAGGATCAAATGAGATAATACAGGTAAAGTGTTTAGGATATTGCCAGGCACATACAAGCACTTGAAATAAGTCACCCATTATTATGAGCCATTTGCTTTACACGCTAGAGGAAGAAAGTCAATCCAAAAGCAGGACTAGGCTCTGGGGAAGCTGGAGAGCTGGGCCAGTGCTGACTGAAGCTGAGCACAGTCCTTAAGGATTGGGCTGTGTGCCCAGCACGTCCCACTTAAGGACCATTCACAAACATTCACTACTTACAAGGTCACTTTAATAATTAGTCTTGCTTTGCTAATTACACTTTACTGATTAGAAACTACTGCTGGGGGTGCCTTGACTGCTAATTTTTTAGCAGCTATCTGAAAATAATAGTGACTGATTTTGCTGTTGGGCTTTTATCTTTAAATGGACCGTGTCATTAGGGCATTGTGATGGGAATGCAAAGAGGAAACTCTGGAGGCCAGAAGACACCGCTGGGTGATTCACACTCCCTTTCCTGGGCATTTGTAGGCCTGACATTCAGCTCCAAACACAAGCTCCTCCACCCTGACCTACACATCCCCCCTGACCTACATATCCCTTAGGATCAGGAGACAGTTGCCTGCTTGTAGGGCAATTTTTAAAAAATCTAAAGTCTGTGGTTTGTAAAAACATTTTGCTAATAACAAATAGCCTGTGTTTAAGGAGAGCCTCCTCTGGGCTCAGCATTCTACAGGCATCACCTCACTTAAGGTGCACAGTAGTTCAATAACACAGGTGCCAATATCCCATCCATTTTACAGCTAAGGCGATGAGGCACAGAGAGAAGTGAAGTGACCAAAGTCACGCAGGTAGCAAGTGGCGGAGGTGAAACTTGAACCCAGTCAGTCGTGAATAAAACCAGCAAGTCTGTAAGTAATCTCTGGACTTCTTTGAAACATTCAAACTTGGTCCTTCTCTTCCCCTCCTTTTTAATTAAAGAAAAAAAAAAAGGCCTTTAAGAAAAAGGCAGATACAATTCTAGTGTAATAGTAGTAGTAACACCATTTGTGCGTGCCAGATGGTCCCCATAACACTTAAGATGCATCGTCTTAGTTAACCATCACGACAATCTTGAGTTAAGTATCTATCCAGACCCATTTTACAGATGAGAAACTGAGGCTCAGAGAAGTTCAGTGATTCGCCCCAAGGCCACAGAGCTAGTAAGGGTTGAGTTGGGAAGCTAGGAAATAAAAGTCTAACAAACTGTCAACCTAAGAAGAGCTGAGTTGAGACGGCGCAAGCCGCCGCCAGACCCCGAGCCTCAGCCATTCTCAAAGCGCCCCAGAAGCGCTGCAGCTGAGGCCTGGACAGGCGGCGGTCTGGGAACCCAGCCCCCACCCAACCCTGTGCTAATGGGGGTAAAGCTCGGCCGGCGCCATCCTGCAAGCCGAGTCTGATAATAGCCCTGATTAAATGGCGGGGCAGCCAAGGGAAGGCCCCCGCCGCCGCCAGCGCCACCGTCGCCGCGCCGACTAAGCAGGGACCGGCAGTGGCGGGGCTCCGACTTGGACGTTTGCGTCCCAGCCCCAGGGACGGCGGCGGTCGGAGCCCAGGCAGAGTCTCTGGCCTCGGATCCCGAGTGGGAGCCGCTTGTGTCCGAGGGTGGCTCGAGCGCTGTGAGCCGAGAAGCGGCTTTGGGTCTGCCTCTCCACCGTTCAGTCGTTCGCAGGGATCCCGAGAGCGTCGTCATGGAAGGAGTCTTTAGGAGTCAGAGTTCACCTCCAGAGTCATCAAGGGGTGGAACTAAGTGGAGCTGGGCGTATGGCGCCACTGTCCCCTCTACTCTGGGCTGACCGTGGCCTCTCCAAGGTGGAGGTCTGGAACCGACGATGGCCGCTAAGGGTGGGGTGGGTTGCGGGGAGAAAAACCAGCGCATCCCAGACCCATGAGGTGAGAGTGCGCCTTGCAAGCCCCTGGGCTCCGTGCGTTCCCGCTGCCCGCTGCGGAAAGTATCCGCTTCCTGCCATCGCATCACCCTAACCGGGGGCGCCGCTCCCAGTGCGCTCAGCAGGCGCCAGGCACTGTGCGAGTTTCCCTCTTCACGGCTAAGGAAACTAAGGCTCAGAGCAGTCCAGACAGCCCAGGGTCACACGGCGAGCCAAGGACAAAGCTGGCTTTGAACTTCCAAAGCTCGGCAGTCTGCTTCCAAAATCTGGGGTACGCGGGCGGGGAGCACGCACAGACTCGCGCCAAGCGGGGCGGAATCCCGGGGGCCGGCCCCGCCTCTATTCTCAGCCGCTTCGCCGCCTCCGCTGCCTCCGCAGAACCTGCATATTACTCGATAGTTACCCCTAGAAAAGAAAAAAAATTACAAAGGCCGCCTGGGCCGCGGTCCACATGCGACACAGAAAGACTTTTACTTGGCCTTGCCTTCTGCTTTGCGCGCCGAAACGGTGCACGATGGGCGTGCAAATCACATCTGCCCACGTTTGGAGGAACAAAGTTCCGGGTCCCGGTGGGCAGAGAACAAGGACATGCACGTGTTTCTCAGCTCTGGGGCTTCCATTTTACAAACAGACCAAGAAAATCGAGCCCTCGCCTCCGGACTGCTTCTGCTTTCAGAACAGGAAGCCAACCAAGTTAGTGATACAATTCCATATGGGGTGAAGGTTAAGATTGTGGAGCGAAAAGACGGGTCACACAGCCCAGGGTTGCATCCTGCTCCACCATGAAACTATCCTATCCGTGTGCCATTGAGCGAGTTACTTAGCCTTCCGCCCCTCATTTTCTGCAACTTTAAAATGCACATGATAACGCTACCCGACTGATACTATTATCAACATTATATATTTCTTGGAAAGCCTAGTGCAGCGCCTGGCACATATTAAAGACACAATAGAGGCTCCTTGTAATGCGTTGAAAAACTAGCATCCAGGACTTGAAATGTATGCAAAACGGATTCAAACTACGTGAGTTAATGGGAGAAAATGCAGCGGAGAGGCCGACTGTGGGCCTCCATCCTTTCTAGCGAGGGCGTTCACAGCGGAGAGGCGGCGTGTCGGAGCATCTGGCAGGGACCCAGCCCCTTCCCGGTGTCGGCATATGAGTTTCTCTTCGACCACAGAACCCTGAGTAAGATCCAGAGCCTCTCACAGACCCCAGAGAGAAAGCTCTTCTTACATTCCTTGAATGCACGGTGGAAATTGGGGCTCTTGAACACACTTCTTGATCAGATCTAATTTGTATCATCCCTAAATCTAAAAGGAGGCTTTTTCCAAGTTCCAGAGTTGGCCAATAGCAAATGCCTGTCAAGTCCTTTGTCCTCACATGGACAGTACTCCATTTAAACCTCACAACAAACTCCTGATGTAGGTATTATCATCAGTAACCATATTTTACAGATGTGGAAACAGAGGCAGCCCAGCTTGCTCCAAACCAATGATGCCAGGCCCCAACACCTTCCTCAGCAAGGATTTTTAGTAAAGTTGTTTATTCTGCCTTATTTGTATTTAACATTGAGCCGTTATGCCCCTACATCCTGAGAGTTCTTTTAGCCCAATGTTGAGGAGAATGTAATGTATATTTTTCATATCGATGCTCTTTTATACATCCCCAGCTAGGCTTTGAATCTTTAAAGGGCAAGGATCTTATGCAGATTGTCCCTCTCCATCCCCAGCCCAATAAGCCAGTGCATGGCCCGGAATGAATGAATGAATGCCCATGAATAGGTTTCATTCGCTCTCTCTGCTCCTTGTTTCCTCAAGTCTTTATCACGATTTCTATTTCTTGTGGCTTTTACATGCTTATTATTGGTGTCTCCCACCAGACTGTGAGTTGCATGAGGCAGGAATTTTAGGGTTCTGATCACTAGTCTATTCCTGGAGACCAGCCCAGTGCTCAGCCCACAGTAAGTACCAGGTAATACTGGATGAATGAACAAATTCTCTGCATTCTTTATCTTTTATTAGATGCATAACATCTTTGCTCCCTTACATAATCCATGCTTCAAGTCGTCTGGAGCACGCTGACATTTGGGAACAGGCACCCAAGCCCTTACTGGGTGTATTTTGCCCTCAGCTGGGAAGATGATGAGCTTCAATCCATGGCTTCTGGGGTGACTTGCAAGGGAAGCTGGCGGCAGAGACTTTGGAGGACTATTTCCTGCCTGTGTCTTCCCCAGCTTGATCCCCCAAACTCTCCTGATAAGGACGTGGATAGGTTATCACCAAACAGCTGGGTCTGTCTCCTGAAGAGCGAAGGCGGGACGTGCTCCAGCAATCACCAAAGGGAACAGGGCGCATGTGGTTGGTGGAAGGCTGGATCATCCTCCGAAATACAGCAATCGCTATAAGTTTAATTAGGTGACATATCCAAAACTGGCACCACTTTGCGAGGGGAAGGGCGCTGGCAAGACAGCTGCGGTTGCTCTTCTACGGAAGTTGTCTTATTTAGGTGTTAAAAAAAAAAAACACCTAAGAAACCGCAGCTCAGGAAGCGCGCTCAGGCCGCCTGTCTGGCTGCAGTGTGCGCTATACTTGCAGGCCCCACGCGTCCGCACCCGCAGGCCCGGGCACCTGGCCAACAGAACCTTCATTCCGAAGCAGGGGACCGTCGTCCGTCAGCTTTCCTCCTCCTGGCAGGAGTTTCCGCTTAATCAGTCCTGTGCGCGCGGTAACGGCAGGAGCGACGCTTTCGAAGCTAGAGATTTGCGTTGGAATCCCCGCTCTACTGCTTATTATCAGTGTAATTTCGATGAAATTCTTAACCTTCCTGAGAGGGCCGGGACTAGGGTGAGAGCCCAAAATTTAGGGGAGTGCCCAAAAACTCAGTAATCAAGAAATATTTTAATGCAGTAATTTAAAAAATCAAAATTCATGCAAAAAATCATGATGTATAAAATATCTAGGCTTTAAGACAGGATCCGTCAGCCGCCAGGCAGTTGGCCGGGGGAAGGCAGCGACATCCCAATAGGAGGGTTGGAGAAGGAAGGTAGGAGCCGGCTTGGAGGAGGAGGAGGGATGGTGGAGGTGAGGGGGAGAGTGGGTCTGGATTCCTCGCCCACAGAATCAGAAGAGATCTTTCTTTGCTGTTCTTGGGACCACGCTGCCAGTTTCGCACCCAACTCCGGCGCACGGGTTCTTCTCTCGTCAGGAGGCCTGGAGCGCTGAGGGCCGGTCCCTTCGGTCGCGAGCACATGGGGGACGAACCGGGAAGCGAGTGGTCGCGGGGAGGAGCGGGAGGGTAGCAGCCCAGAGGGAGCATCCTCTGAGGAGTTTCTGAGGCCCCGCGCCTGACCTCTGCCCCCGGCCCAGGGGAGCGGCGCGGTGGGAACCCGCGGAGGCCCGCGCGGGCACCCGTAGCCGGGCTGCGCGGGCTGCGCGCACCCATGCTTCAGGCCTACGCGAGCCTGAGGTCCGGCGGGGTATCTTCGTGGTACCGCGGCTCCGGCCCCCAACGACCTTTTCGTTCACCACCTGAGGACACGGGCCCTGGAGAGGGGCGCAACCTGCCTAGGCCCACATGACAGCCCTTTTCGTGGCCCCACAGCTGGGCGCGAGTGTGAGGTCCCGGGCGGAACGCACGCACGCACACCCCACCCGGGACCGTCAGATGATAAGCTCCGGCCGCGCCCCTCGAGGAGCCGATCTTGCCCTTAGAGCCTGAATTGGGCGAGGGCGCCTGGAACGGGAGAGGGCTGGCCCAGGGGCTTCCGGGGTGGGCCCGAGGTCAGGACTTTCCGAGCCTGTTCTTGCGGCCTGGGCTGGAGGGGGCGCTTCTCGGGGACCACCTGGGTTGAAGAAAACTTAATCCCGCGAGGTTGTGCGTCTGAGCCTCGGCCGGGACGCCTCCGAGGAGAGGCTGGGACCCGGCCACTCGCCGCGCGGTGATATCCGAGGCCGCGCCGCGCGCTCCCTACCCGGCGCGGGAACGCGCGCTGGTCTCGGCGCGCCCCGGGGACCTGTAGCTGCAACCGCCGAGCGGCTGCGCCGCCCTCCCCGCGCTGCTTCGGGTGTCTTTCCTGTTCGGTAAACCGAATTTGGGAATCCAAAGCCCCAAGGCCCATTACTGTTGCTTTTAAAACATTTAGAAGAAAAAGCGGAAGAGAGGTTGGGGATGTGATCTCGGGCCACGTTTTGGAGGAGCTGCCCGTGTGCCGAGAAGCGCGTCTCCTTTCTCACCTTCTCTCCTGCGATCACCTCTGGTGCGGGGTGGCGCCCTCCGTTTGGCACCTGGTCCCGCTGTCCCGGCGCAGCCCTCGCCCCCGGTGCCGGCAGCCTGTCGGGGTGACCAGTCGGGGCGGGTCCCTGCCGTTGTCAGCGAAGGATTCTGCGTTACCGTTCGTTAAGCCGGGGACCATTGGCCAAAAGCGGGAAACCGATTACTTCCTGGACAGTTCTCTGGGTCGACTAACTTTTGAGTTCATGAGGCTACAAATGAGAATTTGAATGGGTGGCGTGTTTAAGGAGATATCGTCCAGTCCTCCATATAATAAAACTCCGTATAACCAAACAGATATATAACCAAAATTTTAAATTCCTAGGCTCCCGTTTAACACAATGTAAATAATGGTCCATTACCACCAGGTGACCCCAATTCTCTACATACATTCCCAAACTGTCTACACAGACAAGTCTCTGGGATCGCGAAATTGCAGTTCAAAAATCAAATATAATAAAATTCGTACTTATGTTTTACTTATATCGGCGTAACTGTTAAGGTTACTTATGGTTTAGGCGTTTTACGCACGTCACCTCATTAACCCACAGAGCCATCTTCCAGGAGGAATAAATTATTGGCCTTATTTTAATGTAGATGATGAAACGGAGGCTTCTCAGGGGTAAAGCGGGCTAAAGTCAAGATTCAAAGCGTTCTCCGAGTGCAGTGAACTTTCCGGTATCCGAAAACAGCGCCCGCCCGCCTGTCGTCAGCCTGAGAAGGGCCTGGAGGGAAGTGTTAATGTGATTGCTTTGTTCCAACCCCCTCGGTGGCTTTACCTGTTAACCTGCGCTAACACTGGGGTTTTGAAGGCACCTCAGAGCTCAGCACTCTCGGCCTCGAATCACCCTTGACAGTACCTTTCTGCCAAGCACCGGTTCCCCGTTTTTATAGCACCATATTGATTTGCAAAGGCAATAAATCTAAGAGAAGGGACAGCGTGCCCCCGATAATTATGTTGTAGTATACATTTTACTGCCGCGGTTTCAACACCAACAAGATGCATAGCTTTTTAGGGATTCCCAAACGTCTCACCTTTCGAGCCCGGATTTGTTTCCAGTGGCCTTTTCAGTTCCTCTGGTTTTGCCGCCTGCCTCCGCCGGTGCTCGCTTAGCTTTCTTTGCTTTTTTTTTTTTTTTAATCTTTAATAGGATGAACAGTCTGAGTTCTCTGCCCACAAGAGACCCAGAACTGGGCTAAGGCCGCGTGGGCAATTGGAAAAGGAAGTGGAAACTGATTGGGGGCAAGTCAGCTTTCCCCTGGCTCCGCCAATTTTTCTAAAAATGTCCTTGTCGTGAAATTATTCAAATTCCAGTCTGAATCATTAAGATAATCAAGAAAAAGACACAACGTTTCCTCTAGTAGAAATGAAATGGGAAGTTTTTTTAATCGAGGTATAATTCCACAATTGTTTTGAAAACTAAACCCAGCAAACAAGATCTTCGACACCCAGTTGAAGCATATATTAAGTTCTAGACTAACCATGACATCATCCTGCCCCTCCAAAAACAAACAAAAAGACCTCTTGACAGAAATCTTCCTTCTTGGCCAAAACCCTAAGCATTTGAGACAGGAAAGGAGCCAGTGTGTGCCTTACATTCAAAAGAGGGAGATGTCACTGTTGGCTTTGAGGTGGGGTATGTGTGGGGGGCTTTAATAACCGAAGGGTCTGAGTTGTCCAAAAACAGCAGCAGACTAAAGACTCAAGAACTGATCTTTAGGCGCATCCACTGGTTTAGCCTCTGTTCTCACCGCGGTTTAATCTGAAAGCCTCTCAGCTGGTGTTAGCTCTACTATCGATCTCCCCCCAGGAACAGCCCAGGCACAGCTGCAGGGCCAGAGTGTGATCAAGGCTGTGGCTTGGAGTGCGGGTCCTGCGCTCTCGTCTGCCTCTGCCCTCCTGGGCGGACTGGAGGGGAGATGAGCCGCTCCGCCACGCCAGATCCGGTTTTACTCTCAAAAGCAAACGGAGATGGGCTAGACGACCGTGTAAACCCCTTCCAGCACAAAAGCCTATGGTTTTACGAATTTTCCCAAACATTTACACGTACACACTTTGTACATCGAGGCTGATATCAGCATACGTTTCTTAGTCACCTTCATGTCGCACTTTGTTAGAAAGTATTGATACACGATGACAAGACAGGCTTAAATCGTGACCTCCCCAGATGTCAGCATTTTACTTACAGAAACGTTCTCAACTTTTGACTTTTAGTTTTTTCCCAGAAGTTTATTTTAGGAGCTGGGGGAAGGGGTGGAGTGAAGGGAGAAAAAGACTGGTGGGAAATGGGGGCTGTTTTTTTTTTTTCTTTTAAGATCCACCAAGAGGGTCCTAATCGCCAGACCGACTGGCTGGAAAGGAGCGCAAATATTTACATGTACAGCTTGAGTGTGTGTATCAGCCTGAGTTTACACGGCTCCAAGTGAAGCGGATTACCCTGCGAATTCGGAGAATTTGAGTTATTCAAGCTGAACAAGGCCAACAGGACGACCCCCACAAGGCCGTGGGAAGTCCTGGTCGCAGCCGAGTTTGCGAAGCAGAAGGTTCGGTGTCAGCCAAGCCTTGGCGCTGTAAGGCTCACACTCTCCCACTGCGCGTCGCGTGGTCCCCGCAGGGTGCCGCGCCCCCCACACTGCGCCCGCGCCTACTCCTAGCCTTCCCTGGAGTCGAGGCCCCATTTTCCAGAGTCCCTCTCGGGAATAGGAACCCCGGATGAGAGACGCACCGGTGTGCAGCAGTAGTCGCGGCTCTGAGAGCAGCATCGTTTGCCAAATGCTCGCAGCCTTCCCTTAGCGTATCTTTTGCAGGGCTGCGTCTCTCCAGCCCCATTGTCAAGCAGACCGATTTTGGAGCCCAATGAGCGCGGGGATCCAGCC
The DNA here is from genome assembly GCF_057802395.1 of Ceratotherium simum simum. Classification (NCBI taxonomy): domain Eukaryota; kingdom Metazoa; phylum Chordata; class Mammalia; order Perissodactyla; family Rhinocerotidae; genus Ceratotherium; species Ceratotherium simum. The sequence continues at coordinate 66,278,426 of NC_141900.1, read as the reverse complement.
CTGGGGGCTGCTCCGCAAATGGGATCTGGCACGTTGTCGCCGGCTCTGCGGCGCCTGTTTCGGCTCTACTTAGCGCTTTCCAGCTGTCCTTTGGAACTTTGAGCACCGGTTAGAAAAAGAACAGAAGCAGCAAGAACTCCCCGAGGCCTCCTCTGGTCTAGGTTCCTGTACTGGGCCACTCCGGGATCCAGAGTTTTAGGCCGGAACAAAAATGCCCCCTCCCGACAATGCGCACCTCCCTCCTGCCCCGGGACTGCGAAACCAGGCGGGGGGCGTCCGCGGCGGCTGCGCCAGCCTGAAGGTGGAACCCCTTTCGCCGGACGGGTGCCAGGTTCGCCGCCGGCTGCAGTTCGAAGCCGTGCGGGCGCCGCGCCCGGGGCGCGCCCTCCCCGCGCGGCCCGCGGCCCCGCCCCCGGCTGCGGAATCAGGAAGCGGTGACGTGGGACGGTGCTGACTGGCTACGAGCCGCTGGGATCGCCGCCGCCAGCAAATTAAGGGGCAGGGTTGTGAGCGCCCGGGCGCAGTGTCCTCCGCGCCGCGCTGCGCTCTGCACGCCCTTGCTGGGCTCCTGGGTGTCCGGCTCCTCTCAGCGGCGCTTGGCCAGTCGCCACCTCTCTGCAGCTTGGGTTGCTTCGGCTGTCCCCAGCGGGGGGAGGGAGGAAGGACGCGGAGGGGGTGCTGCAGGACCCCTGGGCTTTGCGCAGCTGATGCTCGTCTCCAGCTTCCGGCGGCGCAACCTGTGGTCGTGCGGAGCGCCGCGGTGCTTGCGCACCCGGTTGAGCCCGCAGTTGGTCCTCTCCCGTCCTCTCCGGCTAGTTCGAAGTCTCTGCGGCTCGAGGGCTTTGCGGTGGGGGAGAGGAGAGGCCACTGTGGAGCTCTCGGGAGGTTGGGGCTGACTCATCTGGAGTCCCCGGCTCTGCTGTGATTGCACTTGGAAACTTTGCGCTGTGTTTCGGTCTTTGTCTCCCTTGGGGAAGCTGGACGGTAGTTCGGCAGGCCCCGTCTCTGGACAGGACTGCGCACTGGGGGCCATGGAGTTCACGGCGTCGCCCAAGCCCCAGCTCTCCTCCCGGGCCAACGCCTTCTCCATCGCTGCGCTCATGTCCAGCGGCGGCTCCAAGGAGAAGGAGGCCACGGAGAACACCATCAAACCCCTGGGTAAGTCGGGCTGCTTGACTGTCCGCGGTGGGCAGGGGCGGGGGTGCTGCGCATCCGTCTGTCCCTCTGTTTCCTAGCTGCAGGAGGCTCGCGAGGGTAGTCGCCTTTCCCGGCGTGGGGCAGCTTCTGACCCTCAGGCCATAGGCTATATATTGGGAGTGGGAGGTTTTTTTCCTTTTTGGCCCAAGTTTTCTTTGGAGGCTTCACAGTCTGTTAAATACAACCGATTTCGCCTCTCGTACATGCGCTGGTCGCTCTCCCTACCTATTTGTCTGGAACCCCATGTCTAGTCGGACATATGGTGTGTGTGAGTGTGTGTAACTTTGTTGGGATAAAAACATTCAGGGTTAAATAATAAACCCCTTTTGACTCAACAGGATTTACGGTGCAACACCTGTTTGTACATTTGAAACTAAGGAGTCTCTAAGCGACTTCACAAAAAACTAGTTTAATTTTGTTTTTCCTCTGACTTGAATAGACTAAACAGAGTTAGCTCCTTAAAACCACTGTCAAGTGCTGCAGAATAAGCCAGTTCTTCTCGCATGAACCATTTTCTTCACAGAAGCTCTAGACTTATCTGTAAGACATCATTTTATAACTGCCATCATTTTCAGTGGAGGTTGGCAAAAACATTAGCCAGTAACCACTTCCCAAATTCCTCAACTTTTAGCTATACTGTTTATTTAACAACCTTTACCATTTATAGAAGATACTAGACTCAGCATAAAGGGAGAAAAGAGATTATGTTCCCCTTAGCACAAGTGAATTGTGTGGGAAAGAAACTGCTGGAGAGAAGTGTTTCAACGTCCCTTTACAATTGAGGGAGAAAGATGTGTTCTGGTGCTCACCTCTTGGGTCCCTGGGAAATAATTGTTCCACATCCTGATCATCTGATAGCCCTAAAACAGTGAAAAACATCAAAGCAAATGTAGGGTAATATTTCTTTAACTGTCCCCCATTTTTTCCTTCTTTCTTTCTGTCCTTCCCAACGCTTTAACATCTCACATCTGAAACAATAATAATATGAAAAATGAAGTGTTAGTCTCTGGGCAGAGAGAGAAGAGAGAACTAAAATCCCTGTGGCAACTTAGAACCAAGGAAAAGAAAACCAGAAGATCTCCGGAAAACATAATGTCAAAAAGTCTCTTCTCCAAGGTTTTCACTCCCTTCCCCTGGTTCTGCCCACCTACTCTCGCGTCTAAATCTAAACCTGCCAAAGAAACGGAAACAACCAAACAAACCCCACTGTTTAGAAAAAAATTAGCCACCAATTTCAAAGTTATCTTTGTGGGACTTCTCAAAATTATCCACTTGTATTTAGGTGGCCTCCAAATTCTCTGTAGACACCTCTATCACAGCTTGGTAGCTAGCAGGAAAAGAGGATTTCAAGTTAGAATTCCTGACAGAAGTACAGACAGCAGACTGGAAAACATGCCAGCTTCAGCTCCACTGTCATTTCAACGTTGCTTCCTTCTCTACTTATTTTCCTGAGAAAAACCACCTTTTATCTAAATTCTAAAGTATACCCCCTAGGCCCACACACATACACACAGTCTGTAAAATGAGTGTCCCTCTCCGAGGCTCAGGGATAGGCTCTGAAAGAACGAGAAGGCATTCTTGTCTCTTTCATGGGCCAGTTCAGTAGAGCACAGTTAGTACCTATAAGCCAAGGACTCTGGCAAGAGAAACACCTAAAGGTTCTGTTAGGAGAGAATGTGGTACCTTGAAACACTAGTGAGATGTTGAAGCAGTTGTAGGGTGGGGGTTGAAAGTGCCTCATCATTGCTCATATAAACACATTAAGCCTGTTTAGAAGAACTGCCTCATTCCACCAGAACGTTTCTTTAAAAAAATTTTTTTTATTGAGATATAATTGACGTATAACATTGTGTTAGAGCATTATTATATCATCTTCTTCCTCTTCCACTTCCCAACCCTGACACACTGGTTAGTCTGGGGCTTAGGCGGTTTGCCTTTTTCAATTGTCAGAAAATAAGAACATTTCTAAGGCTACTTGTTAATTCCTTATAAAGACATTATGTGAATGTGTTTCTGAAAATATGAGTAGAAAATAAGATTTTGCCATGGCATGGTTCTCTTTCTTTGAATTTGAAAATATAATGATAAGATAATTAATTTGATTATTCTTAATTTAAAACATTTCCATGAGTTAGATTATTATTGTAAGAGAAGAAAAGGTAAAAATTCTCCACTTCCTGCTTGCCTGCCTCAAGTCAAAGAGAAATATGGGAAATAAAACATTTTATATGATATATACATCATAATATGTACATACCTACATGTAGAAGTTGTTTCAGTTCCTTGAGGGCACTTAGAACAGAGTTGTTTGGAGATCAGTTTCACATTGCAGATTCAAGTAGTTTCTTTTTTAAGGGATGCAAGATAATTGGGACAATTACAAAAGTCCCCCTGTATTCCATCAAAGTGACTGGTGTAGTCCCAGGCCCTTATCAGCTGTGGAGGAGAATGTTTGGTTCATAGGCAGTGGTATTCCAGCCTGATGGTGGACGGCAAAGCGTTCTTCCTACTTTAATACTCTGCTAGCCTGGGTTTGAAGTTGTTTTCCTCACTTTCAGGACCTTTTTGAGAGAGAGAGAAAAAAAATACACACATCGCCCCTCAAGCAATTGTTTCAAGCATGTTCCAAAAATGACCCAGAGAGTGCACTCCTGTGATTTAACAAGCTATGTGCTAGAGTATTTCATGTGATCTCAGGCTGGGGGGAGGGGGGAGATTGTAAAACTGCCATAATCAAACGTCTTAAAGCCTAGGAAACTGAGAGCCAGGCAGAGAAGTGAAGTGATTTTTTTTTTAACTGCATCCCCACTTTTTCCCCTGCCCCCCTTTCATTTTCTCTTATGGCAAAAGGCCTCCAGGAGGGAAGGGAAAGTTCCTCTCAAAGTGAGGAAGGTGCTGATCTCTTCACTCCCTTGGTTTCCTTGGAGAAAAGTCTCTCCTGGTTGTCAGAGGCAGGACTGGCCCTAGATCCCACAAGCTGTGAGGTCTAGAACTTGGGAAGGATAGCAATAGCAATATTTGCTTTTTATCCTTCCTAATCACCACTTTTTGCTTTACCCACTCCTCACATTTTTATTCTCCAAAGTGGGTTTCAGTAATGGTGGTAACAAACCGTGGTTCTAAACTCATTTGGTTCACTAAGCAAGCACTGAGCATGTTACTCCATGGCAGTCTCATGCCTGTATAGTGATGGGTTATCACTACCTTCCAGGAATTTCTGAGCTTAACTCTTCCACAGTCAAATCCAGGTAGCTATTTTAGTTGTGCTGTTCTCCTTCCTGTATTTTTGCTTGACAGCATTAGCTGTCATTCTCTGTTCTCTTTGCTGGCAGAACAATTTGTGGAGAAGTCGTCCTGCACCCAGCCCCTGGGGGAGCTGACCAGCCTGGATGCTCACGGGGAGTTTGGTGGCAGCAGTGGCGGCAGTAGCAGCCCAGCCTCCTCCTCTCTGTGCACTGAACCGCTGATCCCCACTACCCCCATCATCCCCAGCGAGGAAATGGCCAAAATTGCCTGCAGCCTGGAGACCAAGGAGCTCTGGGACAAATTCCACGAGTTGGGCACAGAGATGATCATCACCAAGTCTGGCAGGTAGCGGGGGCTTGGCGGGTGAGGACTGAGGAGATGGGAATGGCGCCCTGGGTGGCTTAGGGCGTTTCCAGGAACTGGATGAAACACCACTGGTCCTGAGCACGGAGAGAAAGCTTCGCTCGAGGAGGGCTTCTTCCCACGGACTTGCTTTTGGAAAGAGCTGCTGAGACAGATGTCCAAGCTTTTCTTTCTCTGGATCTGGCCGTGGGAATCCCCACCCCGGCGTTGATGAGAAGGGCACAGGGACTAGGGATCTCCGCCCCCTGCGGCCAGGGAGAGCTGGGGTGGGGGGGGCGGGTGCAGAGTCGGCGTCTGGAGAGAAGCAGGAACTCGCGCCCCCGGTGCAGGGCGGGCTGCTGGGTGTTGCGAGGGAGGCAAGTAGCTTCCCTTTTATCGGCCACGATTTGCAGAAGCTGCCAGCTCCCGTTAAAAACTAAAATTAAAACCTGGGCGGAAGGATGACATTTGAAACGACCACACTCCCGCTAGGACGGAGCGCGGGCGCAGCGGGCCCCTTGGCGCCGCAGCCGGGCAGGCTCAGGGCGGGCAGGCAGCCACGGGTGCGGGCGGCTCCCGGGGTCTGGGGCAAAGGCTCCGGAGGTCGGTGGCCCTCCGTGCCTGGTCGCTCAGCTCTCAGGACTCTGGGGAATATTCCCAAGGTCTCTCCAACCCCGACCCTGAGAACCCCGCTCTCGCTGTCTATGGCAGGAGCGAATTTTCTCGCTGCAACGCAAGGGGGTTGCGCCAGTCGGTCTGCTTGGGAGACTTCGGATCCGGGAGCCTAACGGGCTTGATAATATAGCATAGGATTTTCCCTAATCACAGACCTTCGGGTATTAAAAAATAAAAAAAACTTTTCACCTAGCAATGCGGACTCCTATAAAGGTGACAGAATTATCTAGGTTTGGGAGAAGCTGGGTCTCCATATTCACATGTCTGGCTTTACAGGAAACAAAAAGGGTTTGGAGGTTGGTAGGGAAGGGAGTCGGACTCTTCCTCCCTCTCTAAGTCGGGTCTGCTATTAGGCAGTTTGAGCGGGGGCCGATTCTCTTTGTCTCCCTGTGTCAGGAGGATGTTTCCTACAATCCGGGTGTCGTTTTCGGGCGTGGATCCTGAGGCCAAGTACATAGTCCTGATGGACATCGTCCCCGTGGACAACAAGAGGTACCGCTACGCCTACCACCGGTCCTCCTGGCTGGTGGCCGGCAAGGCGGACCCGCCGCTGCCAGCCAGGTTTGTGTCTCCAGATATTCCGCTTGAGCAAAATGCGTGTTAACCCTACTGGGAGAACGTCTCCAGCCCTGGTTGTTTGAGTTTTAAGCAGGTCTGTTTTTAAAGCCCTGAGCTCTGGTAAGAGAGCATTCCAAGCCCAGACACTCCAGGATTGACTATACAAAACATGGGTTATTCTCTGAGAAAGGCAGAGTCTGTGCATAGACAGAACTCTCTTTAATTTTATCTTTCCTCACAATTCATTTCCTTAAATTTCAATTGGAATATTCGTTAAAAATCTGGACCCATTTCGTGTGGCACCCATTATTTCTAGTTGGCTACTTAAAAATCCTTTTTAGAAGAGTACATTTTAGTAAAGTGGTTGCTTATAGTAAATATTTGTTAACGATGTGGTTATATCTTCACATAGTAAACATTTTGGTAAAATGCGGTTGTTTTTGACCAGTAAGGGGCTCAGAGATTTTAAGTAAAAAATGCAAACTCTTTTTTCCCCGCCTCTCTATAAGTTTAGTGGATGAATGTAATTCAACATCAGGCTAATATTCTTTTACGTGAAACATTGCTCAGTTAATATGTTAGGGATCATATATGTTTATATCTGTGCTACTCATTGGTAATAATGTTTTTCCAGGAGAACCCTGTTTTAAAAAAGTCACATGCAAACCTTTATTGTGGCTGCTTTGCCCAAATGAGCATTCTGGGGGAAAAAAGCATGTTTTTGCTTATATGAATAGTAATAGCTGAAGTTACAGGAATCTAACTGTATACTTTAATACAAACAAAGAATATTAGCTGACTTTATATTTAGGGTTCTAAAATCAAGCCTCACAGCTTTTAAGTTGTTTTATGATTACTTTTTGTAATTGATTGAAAGTTCATATCAGAGCTAAGAATTTATTTAAATGTACAGACTTAGGAACTTTGAAGTTATGACTGGTTCTTCATAAGTATCTAGTTTGGAGTCTTAGTCAAGGCACAGAATCAACACAGACAATTTACACATATGGTTCAGACAGCATATTAAGCTTACTTAGTAGTTGATCACGTTATCAAGCTTACACTATGCTAAATACACTAGAGAAGAGATCAAAAGAAGCCTCTCAGAGTTTTCCATTCCCGCAAGAGACTAGGAAGGACATCTTCCCAACCCTCCAAATCAGTATATTAAATACAGACAGGACTAAAAAATTTAAAAAAAATTGTTAACTTATTTGTTTTTAATTGAGCAAGATTCACCAGTTTACAATAGACATTAAAATGAATAGAATTAGAGTTCTCTAGTATACTATTAAATAGCCGATTCACATTACTCTCGAGCTTCCTTCCAAATTTTACAATATTGTTTTAAATGAGAGAGAGAGAGAGAGAGATTGGAGGGTATTTTAGCAGATTCCTAATCATTTTTACAAGCAGACATTTTTTTCCCCCAAGACTTTCCTCTAAGAAGTTAATCACTCTTATTTAGCATACGTTTTCTTCCTATCTGAAGGTATGGAGAACTGGTGCAGGCCAGCAGGACTTTGGAAATATGACATGCCTTGTTTATGTTACTAATCTGTTCTGGTCGGAGAAGGAAAGCACGTACCAATACACTATCTTAACTGAAGCATGTTTAAGCTATTGCTGGAATTTTAAGTCCCAAGGGACTTGAGAGAGGAGGGGCTTCCTGTATGCTTTTTCCTTCATCCTAGCTTATTTATATTGATATTAGATAAAAATTTTTAGTGCATTATAGGATAGAAATATTCTAGATAATTTAAGCAACTCTTCTTTATTATTATTAAAAGAAATAGTGCTGTATTTTATAGCTCCAGAAGGGAAAGGCGAGGACCTTGGGAGGTGACCATTTTGTACTGATGGTGGAAATTCCTTGTGGTTCTAGTTCTTCGAAGCATTTTATTTTAGACTGAAGTTCATCAGTCAGTTGTTCCTAATCAGAATAAATAATGCTTGGCAATATCATATCATCATAATAATGAGTAAGACATTATATATGATCTAAAATAATGTTATATTTTCATATAGGACATTTCCTTTTCTTTAAAGTAATTGATATTTAAATAAATTAATCTTTATTAATGTGATTACATATGGTGAATTGATACTTAAAGAAGGAACATTTCATCAGCTTCTAGGACTTTAAATAATTTTGAACTTTTTTGGTGGGGTGGGTAGGATGTGGTGCTGATCCGTAAAACAACTGCACCTGTGAAGTGCCTTGGAAGGGTGACACTTGAAAAGCTACTATGGTGCGTCATCAAAGAAAATGTCAATTGAAAGGCAATTTTGAGCACTAGTCCAAAAAAAAAAAAAAAATCAAACAAACAGGCAGACACGCCAACACCTAAACCCTTTCAAGTTCTTGTATGGATCTGGTAAGAATCCTTAGTGCTGTCCGCCTTTTTTGTGCTTTGCTTCTGGTGGGCTTTGTGAGTTTCGGCACGTGTACCCACTTCTATTCTTAGTCCTTTGGGTGACAAACCACAGCACAGACTTCTTATTCTTTACAAGCAAAGAGCTTTGTGACTTTTTTCCTTGCCTTTGCCTCAATCATAATATTTATATTTAATTATAGTTATAAGGATCCTATACAAAATTTAGATATAAATACCCTGTTACATGGATAAAGGAATTTGTCCTATTAAATCAAGGATATTTCCTTCCCCTCTCATTAGTTCTGTAATCTCCCCTGACTTCAGAAAAGCTTTTGTAGACTGGATACCAAGATTGGGATTTACCCAGAGTTGTACTTAGTGTGATATTCGTAGATAGAACAAATGGCTTGCATTTAACTGTGAGTGAGTAAAAGATTGCCTTGTACAAAGCAATTGGTAAATACATTTTTTCCCATCAAAGCTTTTTTTTTTTTCCTTGCTTAGGCTGCTTACACATAAATACACTGAATAAATAGAAGCTTACCCAGATTGTTTTTACTCTTATTTACTGAGCAATTAACTAGATGATGAAAGTAGTAGTATTTAAGGTGCCAGGAGGAGCAGCAGACTGTGATCTGTGGGCTATTAAAAGTTCCCCAGGTCCCTGTATTAAAATTACCCTGTCTTGTATTTATAAAGAACACAAAATTTAAACTGAGTCACCTTCAAGTTTAAATGAGTGGATTCTCTAGGCTTGTTTCCTCTTTTAAATTCTTTGTCTTCATTGCTTTTTAGCAATGTTTATACTGGGAACTCATTATGCAATTAGTATAACCTAGTCTTTCATTTGAAAATACCTATAACAATAAGATTTTATATTTGACAGAAGCAGACCAGTAGTTGATTAGTTAGATGGATAAAAATTCACCTTAGAAAATGGCTCAGCAGATAATAGAAAATTTATTAAGTATTACCCCTTTTAGGTCATTGGTGCACGAAGAAACACATTTAGATGTTTTAGAGTTATTTTGGTATTGCTGTATTATTAAACTTGAGATTATAAGCAGGCAAATAAAATTAACTGTTTATATGAGGTTTTTGTGTTCCTTTAGAATCAGAATATTTTATAACCCACAGGGAACAGTTTTTTAAAAAATGTCTCAATAAAATTCTCTCATAATTTTCATAGGCTGTATGTACACCCAGACTCTCCTTTTACTGGCGAGCAGCTACTCAAACAGATGGTGTCTTTTGAAAAGGTGAAACTCACCAACAATGAACTGGATCAACATGGCCATGTAAGTGCAGTGCCTTGAACTATGTGGATTCCCTGGGATGGAATGGAGAAGTCACACAAAGCTTCCTCCCCCTAAGTCTCTGCCTCCTCTCCCTCTCCCTCCCTCCATCTCTGAGTCATTCTATGAGAACATTCATGTGTCCTTCGGGGAACCTTGACTGCTGCTGTCAAGAGGTGATTTGCAGGGATGCTCTGTGCCATTTCTGTGCAAGAGGGTGAGGGACCTACAGCACCATGGATTTCCTAAGACTTCTGCAACTGCTCTACTACCTGCACCAACTAAACAAAGGCTACTACAGCCCATTCTTGGGTTACACATCTAATTTCTGTCAGTGGTATATCAGATAACACAGCATAAAGGGAATGGGGCTGAGACCTCCTCTGGAGGTTTCCCCAAGTGTGTTCTATAGAACACATTCAGCGAGATGCAATAGAACAAAAGGGTTTTATGTTCAAATAGATTTGGGAAAGTGCTGTTTACTCATTATAAATCCCCTTTGTAGAGAGTCTTATGAATATTAAAGCACAGAGAAGTCTTGCAATTAAAAACAAAACAATATGATGTTGTGTCAATAAGGAGTTCATCAAAATGTGGAAAAAAGAGAAATTGGAATTTTGAGCTCATATCAATAGTTAATAGAACAAATAACCATCGATGCAGACCTTTACACAGTTGATAAGATTGCTTTTTAAGGAACTATCTGTGATGTTATTCCATACTCTTAAATAAAGATTGACATAAAAATTCTGTTTTAGATTTTATGCTAAGAAAACTGTAGACAGACTTGCGTACTTCTTTTTGATGAGGAGAATACTTTTGCTTCGATTGCCAGAAAGCACATTGGTATTTTCGTAGATTCTTTCTTTGGCTTAGATGTTCAGATATAATTATTCTCTCTCTTATCCCCTTTATTAAGTCTCTTGTTACTTAAGGTTTTAGTTTTATTGAATCTGTGCAATTTAGAAGAAGAGTTTCAAAACTTTTCTCAACAAAAAGTGGTTATAAGTAGATAATAAATTACAGAGTTCTAGACATGGTTTCAAATGGTTGGATTGAACCTGGAACCAAATAAATGGCTTCAGGCATTGCCTCCATCCATTTGCCCACAGGAGACCTCGTTTATCACGACTAAGTCAGAGTAATCAGGTTAACTCATGACTCTGCTGGTGGCACTGTTGGGATGTTGGAAGTAGGTTAACAGGTTTCTGTTATTTTATGTATTCGAAAAAGTAATTGACCTTTATCTTTAAAAATGTTGCCATAATTGTCCTTTTCTTTTTTTTTAAAGATGTTTCCATTGACAGATTTTTTTTTTTCAGGCTAAAATTTATGAAGTATTTCAGAGACATTTTCTGTAGGGCAAATATCATTCTTAGTGTCATTCATAGTAAAATTTCTTGGGTTGAAATCTTTGCAAGGAGAAATGAAATATTTTATGGTTCTGGTATTTTCTATATTTGAAGCTTTTAGAACTGTTTGAGTCTTTCCAAAAAGACTTGAGAGTTCATTTTGAGATCAGCTGCCCAGAATTGATGTTTTCCTTTTTGTATCAGCTTCATGGGTGGGAAGAGCAGTAAGCTATATTTCAGGAGCTCGAGTTCTAGTCTGATTATGCCAAGATTAGGTCTTGACAAATTGTTTAGTCTTAGATGGTTGCTAATATCCATTTTAGCTTTAAAATTTTATTACTTAATATAATTCTTTGTCATCAGAAATAGTGTGTTCTGAAAACTACAAGGAAAGATTTTTAGATCCTGTGTTGTTTAGCCAAATTCTTTGAATCAGTCCTGAAGAAGCCCCTTTTATAGATGCATTTTAGTTTTATAACAGGAAAATTTCTTACTTCCAGGAATTTACTTCTTCGATGAAGTGGAGTCCACATTTCTATTAGTGTTCCTTAGCCCCATGAGGGCTTGAGCAGAGTCAAGGAGTCCTGGGTCTGAGACTCTGTCTGGGGTCTGAGTCTGTCCGGCACCCTTTCCCAAAGGAAATTTACCTTGGGGTGGTGTAAGTAGGGGAGAGGGGATCTTATTTAAAGCTTAGAGCTTTTTCCATTGTGTATCTGAAAAATGTGAAAATTCTATCTTCTTAGTAGAATATGTAATGAATGCTCAGGTTTTTTCTTATATCACTATTAGGAGGCAAATGTTTGCTTTTGTCACTTCGAATTTATTCCAGTTTTATGAATGAGCATAGATAGATATCTTGAACTCCTAGGAATAAACCCATTTTACAAAGAGATAACTTTTTTTTTAAGTTTATTTTGATTCATTGGAAGCTCTTATTTGTTTCAGTTATTCCTATTCAGGTTTGGGATCATAAAAAGATGGCATATTCAAAATTCAATACCAGTTAATGTCCTGTAACTTTGAGTTGGCTTATATCTCAGCACAGAGAGAGATTGATTCTACATCAGTTATCTCACAGTGACTAATATTTAACTCTGCTAAAGTCAACCAGCAGGAACACTCACCACCATACCCATGTTAGCCAAGAAAACAAGGGAGCCATTAGTTGCAACAATGCTGCATGCCATTGACCCTCGTCCTGCCACAGTATTTATCAAACGCCTGCCCTGAGAGCCAAGCTCTCTGCTAGGCCCTTGGGGTGAAGGGCATACAATGTGAGCCCTGTTATACCAGGAAAGACATACCCAGTTTTGCAGATTAAGGTTGCTGTCTGGGTGGCGGGCGGGATGATGTGGAAAACCTTTTATATCTGAAAGTAAATTTTGTTGCTCAGATTTTATAATGGCAAATTATTGTATTTTATTTAAAAGATACATGAAGAATACTGCTAGGGTTTGTTTATGATTTCTAAGTATTGGGCAACTTTTTTTAGCTACGGAATGGAAGATGGCCATCACTATCATTCATGGTTAGTTTATAACTGGAAGTCAGAAATCAATGAATCTGTCAGAAATAATAACAATAATAATAATAATACAGTTCATATTTACTGAGCACTTCCTATTTGCTATGTGATTACAAAGGTTACATCATCTAATCCTCACCACAACCCTATGAGGTTAATATTGTTTTTGCATTTGAGAAAACAATGTTGGTGAGGTGAGATCACTTGGCTCAAGATTAAAGAGCTAGAAAGTAGCAGATTCACTGTTCTAACCAAGGTCTGTCTAATAGCACACCACCTTTCTAAATTGTTTTATTTCTCCCCCATAAATAATAATCTGTCCTCCTAGAATATATAACTTCTTACTTTAGAAAATTTAGACATCCATCCTTTGGTCTAATCAGACTAACAAACAAAAAATATTTTAAAAACTTGATTTAAAAAAATAATAAACTTATCCTCCAGATGACTTTCCCCCCATCATTTTAGAAAGGACACTTGAAACAATCTGTATTATTTTCAGTTTTGGTAAAATGCAATTCACAAAGATGACTCTGCAGTATCTTGTGAAAATGATTTGCCTTAAGAATGGAAAGGGTAGATCCTAATCTTAAAACTGAATTAGAAACTGTAGATTTTATGGTTCTTTCTTTGCCTCACTGTAATTTAGCCTGTTTAGAAATATAATTACTTACAATTCAGGACTTCCCATTTTTTTGTTGTAGATAATTTTGAACTCAATGCATAAGTACCAGCCACGGGTGCACATCATTAAGAAGAAAGACCACACGGCCTCATTGCTCAATCTGAAGTCTGAAGAATTCAGAACATTCATCTTTCCAGAGACAGTTTTTACGGCAGTCACTGCCTACCAGAATCAACTGGTGAGTGCACCATGCACAATTTATTTCCTAAATAAGATAAGGATTTAGGAGGTTCTTTCATTTTCTTGGCTATCTCAGTACTCAAAATAGAAGTTCACTTTGGAGCGAGATATTGAGTGTCACCCCCAGGACCTCTTAGTGTGTTGAGTGACCTTGGCTCAAGGTTATGAAGGTTATCTTTTCTAGAATCTTAATACTCCTGTCAGGTTGTTCACTGCCCACTCTCCCAGTCCAACCTGCCCCAATCTGCTTTCTCAAATTTTCTTCTCGAGAAAATTACCTGCTTCCTTTTCCTCCTCTTGGTAGAGACGTGTGACGTACAAAACCATACACTCATTGCTTCATAAAATTTGGAAGTTCAGTTTTTCTGCTAAATTAGCACACAGATTCTAGCCAACTGCCCAAACTGCTGATACTTTAGATATTTTGTGAGGCTTATTCAGCTGTAATTTAGGGTAAGGTAATTCTAGTAGAATGATTTTAAATGTGTCTGTAGATAATAAACTGTAGTATGTGAGCAGTGATGTGTTTAATTAACATCAAGATATCTAGTTGATAATATTGAGTTATATATTTTGTACTCTGTTGTACATATTTAAAATTTATGCATTTCTTCATTCATAAAGTGTAGTCCAATTCAATAAATACTTGTCAAAGTCTTACTAAGGGCTGGGTACTATTAGATACTTCCTCATATGTCTTCTTTCATGGTTAGCATAGCCTTGAAGACTGGAGTTATTAGGAACATTTTATAGTCAGGAAGCTGAAGCTAAGAGAGGATAAGTAACTTTTCTACAGCCAGGAAGGACCAGAAGTAGAATTTCTTTTGATATACTGTAGTAAAAGGTACTCACAATTGTCAGTTTACTTGACACATTTGGTTGTTTGTAGCCACTCTAGGTCTTTGCATCTTGTTTTTATTTGATTAGTTAGAGGTAACCAGGACTATTGTTCCCTTCTTGTCTTGATGTTGTTATATTTTGAGTTCCCAGTGAATGACTGTTAGGTGCTGCCTGATAGATGGCTCAGAGTCCAGAGTGGGATGGTCAACCAGAGGAGATGTGGTGTTGAGTCTCTCAGGAAAAACAAGAAGATAAAGCTGAAAGCCGAGGTAGCCCTACACATATGAGGAATGGGAGCCCAGAGAAGGGGCATGGACAAATGACCGGAATGGATGTGTGTCTGTAAGGCATAAGCACCTACAATTTCTGTACAACTCTGAGTAGATTTCACTTCACCACTGTGGCTGCCATTTTCCTTAAGCGTAAACTGGAGCTAAGAACTGCCCGGACCATCTTAGAGAATTGCTGAGAGGATCAAATGAGATGCTGTGTGTAAACATGCCTGTGGAAACTGTAAGGCACTCTATAAATAAGGCATGTGGTTACTGTTGGACTGTCTCTGGAATGTCCAGAGAAGATTTGTCACCATTTGGATTTTAAAATGTTAGTGGTGTATTTCTTAATCAGGTAAATGAATGCACAAATGTTATCATACTAATCATTTTAAAGTAAAAACAAACTATTGTAACTTTTGAATTATCTCTAAGATAACACAAGAGTGGAAACTTTCAGAGAATGCCCAAGCTAAAAATTTGGGTATAGACTGAAGCCCACAAAAGCCTAAAACACTACTGCTGTTTTTCTGAGAATCTGGAACATTGACACCAACAATCCCATTTTTAATTTATTTGAGGACACATGTAATGCAGATATCATAGGTTCAGAAAAGATTCCTGAAACATTTAATTTATTTTACACTAATTGAATTTATAGCTTTTATAAGTTTATATTAGTATATTTAGTATATTTATTAGTATAAATCTATTATTTTGGAGACAAGAAATGTTGTTGATATTTGAGAATGAAGTAAAAACTTGTCATGTGGAAACGTCATTGCTTTCATCAGAATTCTCTGAGAGGGAACCAAAGCAAGAATAGGTAAATTGGGTTTTTTTAGGGAAAATTACAGACAGAACAAAATTAAAGGCAGTTTCTAAGTATAACACTTTAGATTTGGTTTAATGGGTGAAGGAACAATCGTGAATAAATGTTAGCAGGACCTCTCATGTCACAGTGTACTGGAATAGGAGGTTATTATCTACATAGTTATAATAACAGCTAATATTTGGGTACTTACTATGTGCAAGGCACCATTTAAAGTACAATGTATTATTTAATCTTCCCAATGATATTATGAGATAGGAACAACAGTATTTTTATGTTGCATTTTACAGCTGAGACAATTGAGGCACAACGTTAACTCATCCAAGGTGACCTTGCTGCTCCCATCACAGATTTGAATCCAGGTGGTTAGGTTCAAAAGTCAGTGTTCTTAACTCTAAGCTTTAGGTACCCGGTGTCCGCAAGAAAGCAGAACTTCACCTCCTCACAGCTTGTCACCCTGATGGACTCTGAGACATCCTTTCTAGAGGGTTCCAACTCTTCATGTTCATTTTTTTTCTTTTCAACAAGTGCTTCCTGCTTACCTGCTGTGTGCAGGGTGCTGTTCACACTGCACAGCAGCCAGTGTAAGGAGATGGTAATCATCCTGAACTGGCCGTCAGAAGATCTACCAGCACTAGCTGCATCTAATCGGGACTGTATGGTTTAATGACATTATCTCATTTAATTCTTTTTTTTTACACTCAACTTATTTAGAAAATTTTCAAATATCCAAAAGTTAAACAAATGGTAAAATGAACCCCATGTACTGTCCACCCAGATTCAACAATTAACATTGTGCCATATTTGCTTTACCTCCCCTGCCCCAGTTCTCTATCTCTGTAAATATACATACTTTTCCCTTTCCCTCAAACATTTGAAACTAAGTTGCATGCATCATGATACTTTACCTATAAAAACTTCTATAAGTTTATACTGACAATAAGAATATTATTTTCGTAACCATAGTATCTTTATCACAGCTAAAAAAATTTGTAAGAATTATTCCTTAATATCAACTAAATTTTAGTTCATATTAAAATTTTCAGGATTTACCAACAAATATCTTTTATAACCTTTTTGTTCCCCCCTCTGAACTAGGATCCAACTAAAGTTCATGGTTTGGATTTATTACTTTTAATTTAGAAAAATCTCTACATTTTTTCTCAATATCTCATATAATTTTGACACTAATCCCTTGAAGAAGGCCCATGAGCCCCATTTTGTAGATGAAGAAACTGAGGTTCATAGTGGTTAATACGCTCCCCAAGGTCATGAATCTGGTGACAGAACCATCTTGTGGGTCTTAATTCCTCCTTTTGGTGGCATCATGCTAGATTGCAGGGCCAAGGAAGTGACCACTGACACTGTCAAGGTTTGGAAACTGAATTTGAAAATGTTGCTTAATTAAAATAGGTTAAGATACTAATAAACACACATCCCACCACTAGTTGCTCCTCTTGCAAATGTTTATTTCTAATTGAGATTATAAATGAGCTCAAAATCCAGCTACCTGTGCTTAGCTATTCTTCATTGCATCATAAAGATTAATATGGTTAGTATATCATTTCATTGCTAAATAATTCACAATAGAAGTGTTTAAATTTAGAACTAATTTTCTCAATAGATCCTGCTGTGTCTGGGTTTATTTCTATATATTCACCTTTAAAACTGTAATCCCTAGCACAATGCCACGTATATATTTGAAATTCAAGTAACAAAGATTTGATTTGGTATACTAATAAGTCCGTTTTGCAAATAGTATATACATCTCATAAGACTAATCAAAATTCATGTTCAATAAACATACATGGGGTGAATAAATCAGTTTAGGGGTTAGTATTTTCATTAGTCTTATACAATTTTCTAAAGTTATCCTCGTTCTTTCTAGGCTTCCCCACATCTACTGCTTTTTCACTGCTACACCATGTTTGTGTACTAATTTTCCTATAGAAAACATATAATAAAATAAATATATAGGAAATAAGTTAAGTATGTACTAAGTATAGTGTAAATATTAGAATTTTTCCATGCACAAAGATTAGAGAGAGAAAAGAGAGGAAGAAGATTTAAAAGTTCACATTTAGGATCACCTTCGCATCTCTTAAACTTTGGATAGGACTATTATTTTTACACCTATTAAAAGCCAAATCAAAGCTTCCAATAGAATTTGTGAAAAAGCTTCTCATTTATTGTGGCTGGTAGTTTTATCCATAAGTAATGAAAATGGGGCATTTTTGCTATTTTTTCCTCTGGTTTTAGCGAGGAAATGAATGTATTTCTTTACGTTATTAGAGAAAAGCTAAATACATTACACTTTCAACAAACTATTTTATAATTTAAGATTTAAAGGTCATACATTGTTTTTCAGCAGGCAGACCATTGCTGTAGAGTTGAAGTACAGGTCAGGTTTCATTTTTAAATGCCTTTGGACAGATCTTTTCCTGATAATTGGAGAAACGGTCTCTGAGGGCCAATTTCACCTTGTGGCTGGGAACCCCTGCTGGATTCAGAGTCCAGTGATATCACATGGAATAATAGCCCCTGGAAAAGGTCCCCTTCTCTTTGGTGCAGCTGGCAGTGTCAAAAATCTGCCCTCCAGTTATGCATACATTTGTCTATAGATAACAGAGATGTTGAAAGAGTGAATTTTTTGGTTAGGAAATGCCTTATATTCTATATTAGTAAGATAATATATTAAAAAATGGTGTTTTTTGGCCTGAATTAGTCAGCGGTTTGTGTATATGTAGATACACACTAAACTGCAGGATTTCTTAAACACATACTGCTTCATTACTTGTTAATGCTTTTTCCTCACAAAATGAAAAACACTGCTGCTTTTAAAACTTGTTTTGAATTATAAAGCCATCCCTGTGGTTTCACATGGGTTTCTCTATATGTTATGTTTAGTAGTTGACTATTTTTGGATCTTTCTTTTTGTATTACCTTTGACATGGGTGATATTGTTCAGCAGTGTTAGAAGCTGCAGGTCTTCTATACCAGGGAACAAAGGAAAGGATGTCCACCTGAAATCCCTGTCTATAACTCAGGTCCTTTCTCTTATCAGCTCTCAAATGTGTAACTTTTCAGTTATCCCAGGTTTCATAAATGAATGTAAAACTATAGCTTCAGAAATAAATTTCTTTCTATGTAACTACTGATTTTTATTTAGACATGTGTGGCATAATATCTATACCTGACCTTTTAAAAATGCATAATTACCTAGTATGTTAAACTTTCGCTATTTAAAAATTATTTGATCTTACAATTAGAAAACAAAATGAAATGCTTTTTGTGTAAACTCAGGAGGGTCACTTAGTCTATAACTGGTTAAAAGATGAAATATTTCTAATTGCGTGTTCTTGAAGCAAAGTTCAACAAACATTTCTGGGGTGCTTACTGTTGACACCCCAATAGATTCGGAGTCTAGGGATATCATAGTGAGCACGGTGGGCTAATTAAGAAGTTTAACCCAAGGTCCCTGTGCTGCTAATCAATACTCCATAAAACCTGTTCAAGACTGTAGTGTTAATCCAGGGTCCCCATACAATTTTAGTGATAAAAGATCCATTCAGCTTCTTTTCTCTAACTTCCGAAAGCAATTATTTTCAATTTATTTGATAAAATGGTCCATAGAGAAAGTAATACCTGATTATTGTTTTGAGATCCTTTTCTAATTAGCACACTAAAGATAAATCATTGCTGTAACCAATTGGTGAATCTAGGTGTAGATGAGAGCACCTTGTACTATTCTCAAAACTTTCCTATAGTTTGAAATTATATCAAAATGTAAAGGAAAAACGTTACCATTGATACTCCTGGGGATTATTAAAGAGGGACTAAAAAGATATTGAAAGTAGAAAATTCTAATAATGCAAGAAAATTCCACAGAAATCTGAAAACTTGTGTTGAATTTAATTCACTTCTTCATTCAAGGTATGGCAGTGATATTAGATATGGTGACACACCAATTGAACAACACACACACGTTGAGAGTATTTATTCTCTACAACAACCCTACAGTCGTCACATTCTGAGCCAGTAGTCTTTATCTTTTGGAAATATGAAGAACAACAAATACAATTTTCAAAATCTTTTTCAGGGACAAAGTGGATCAAAAATTCTTCATTAATCATTACAACAAATAGATAATACTTTCTATCCTTTTAGTTTGTAAAGACTCAAACAAAGCTTGATATGGCTCACGTTTTAGAGGGATGGCTGTAAAAGGGCTTCTTTCATAATTAGTTTTTCCATCAGATATATCGTCTGCCATTGTTTCCAGAAAACTTTATACATTGGCAAATCCATTCACTTTTTAATTTTATAAATGAGCTTATAGGAATTGAGCTTGAAAGAAACCTTAACTTGTTGCTCTACCTCATGGTTTCAGTTTGAAATTTTCCTCTGGGTTTGGTTCACCCTTAACGTCACTAACACTCTGGTGAATGTGGTGCCACCCTCTTTAGTGGCACTTAAATCACTTCCGGTTCTGGTCAGCTGTGATTCCCTCTGCCTGCTCCATGGAATTTTAAGTTCTGTTAGGGCAGGGACCATGTGTTCTTCATCTTTGCGCCATCCAACATTTAGCATAGTGCATGCTAAGTAATCAATCCTCATTAAATATTTGTTGATGAATTATTGTGAAAGCATTTTCAGAAACTATAAAGCACTTTAGAAATATGAAGTATTTTAACATATAATTATTCAGTAGAAAGAGACACAGCTCCTGTCTTTGAGGATTTAAAAACCTTGTTGGTGTTTTATAATTTTAGGTCATCCTGATTGCTTGGGCTTTAGAAGATGTTTACAATTTATTTCAAAGAAATAAAAATTTTCTCCTTTGTCCTGAAAATTGACCTTCAAAACTAAATCCTAGTTTGATAGCGTGACTGAAACAGGCTTCACCCTTCAGAAATCCATGGCCGTTAAAGCGGCGGCCGTGTGAGAGAATGTTCTCTACAAATCTTGATGGCTACACTCCAGAGGCGACACCAGGGACTCCTGTGTATTTCTTTATACGCACACTTAAGTTGCTGTTGCTGTCCATTAAGAACAGGTTTCTTACTTATCCAGTTTATTTCCTTCCCTGTTTACCATTTTCCATTAACTGAAAAGGAAACTAGCAGTTTTTTTTTTTTTTTGGCTGCTCTAGCGTGAACGTTCATGGGCTAAAAATGAGCATTTCTGAGGCACTGTCAGGTCCTTAAAAATTAATATTATCAAACAGTCGATCTTATAACTTGCCAGTGTGAGGAGTGCAGTCTCGCTGGTCAGGATAGCGTGGGAAGTTCTATTTTAAGCAAGGTAAACAGCATCTTTGCAGTTTGTACAGTGGTTAGCTCACATCAGGAAAACATGAAAGGGAAAAAGATGCCTTTCTTCTGTGATGAAAAAAAAATTCTTTCGGTGTTAATGGTTTACAATGAACAGTAGATACACTCTGATCAGAGGGAAAGTTGCTTTTTGGCAAAATAGTATTTCAACCTATTTTGATTGTGTTTGTTCCTTACTTTAAAAGAGGAGGACGGGCCTCAACCTATAACTTTTTTTCCTAAGTTAAGATTATTTTGTGTGTGTCTCTCTCTAAAGACTAATGTGGATTCTTGTTTTGATACGAATGAGCTATGACTCTCTTTAAAGGTGTCTGTGGTTCTAATTCAGATACTGACTAGCTGTGTCTTAGTCCTCCTAAGTTCCTTTCCGCTCTAACACTCAGGAATTCTACAAGTCAAGTATCTTTTAATCAGCATTTCCTTTATTTTTTTTGCTTCGTAACCTAATGTATTATTCTTTGGAGGTGCAGTACATATGATCTAATGGATCTTTCTACATTAATATTAATACTGTGGGAACTATGACTAGCACATCATAGACAACACTTCAGACTATGATTCTTATTGGGAAATTTTTTTTATAAGTATAGAGTCTATAAATAACATTGTATGGGAGGATAACAAAAGACCGACTAATTTGATTCTAATTTAGTCAGATGGAAAGGGGAACAAGGGTAAATTTATATTCTGAAAGCTTTATATCATGTATTTATGTCATATATTTCAATATAGTATTCAACATGAAGCTATTATTGGCCATTTTATCATTTTACCCATTATGGTATATATATGCCTATAGTATTAACAAAAGATGCTGCCAAGTCAGCCTGAGGCAACGTTCTTGTTTTTATTTCCCATTGCGCACCAATGCTGGCCTTCTAGACAGCTCCCCCACTCCCCAGTTGAGCCCTAGCCTTTCTCTACTCTCTTCAGTACTTCACACCGCAGCCACACAGTTCATGAAAGGCCCCCATCCCTAATTGTCTGTCTCCGTTGACCTCCAGCCTGTTCTCTAGGACTAGCCTGACCTCAAATACCTCCTTCTCTCTGAGGCCTTCCCCGACCATCCCACCCAAACTATCCCTCCCGTGAACTTCTCTAGCAATTTCAACCTTTCTCACAATGCTGAGAGACATTGAGATATTCTTGGGGTGCCATGATGGAAAATGAACCAACTCTTTATTTCTGATTTTATTTCCTTGACCTCGGAAATGATATTGTTTTGTTACCCATTCTTCCCTTTCTAGATAACCAAGCTGAAAATAGACAGCAACCCTTTTGCCAAAGGATTCCGGGACTCCTCCAGGCTCACTGACATTGAGAGGTAATGAGAAGTTTCTGTTTGCTTTTTTGTCCAGATAAGATAAAGAGAAGAGCGAGTTTGTAAGAACGCACTCTTTTCGACGCCAAAGAACCATAATCTTACTGTATATAGTCTCCAATTCTCTGACCCCCTTCCCTTCCAGCTATAAACCCTGATATATGATATGATATGCAGCTGCTTAAGCTTCGACAGCTGCTGCAACTGGATCTAGTCTGTGCTCACTTTCTGAGTGAAGGGGTTTCTTTGGTCAAGACATTTATTCAACTATAAAAAAATAAGGCTTCTTTATTATCAAAGATTCAGTCCTCTTGACAATATTAAGGTTCATGTCTCCAGTGCAATCTGCAGAGAAATGAAATCTTGATAGCGTTTGCCTTCTGAAGTGGATATATTTGCTAACACGAATAATATAAGGGTAGTTTGGAATTTTGAAACAAGTAGATGTAATTTAATTCAAGACACATATTTTACCTGTAGCGTAGACTGCTTATATTTAATAAGAGACATATCAGATCTCAGGACCTTTAAGAAGACAAGTGACAATCATGTGCCTGTAACTTACCCCACTTTTTACTTAGTTGAAATAGTTCATGCAGTGTGAGACCATCTGTGATGAGTAATGACTATATTGAGACCCACAGTTTCCCCAATATGAATGTCAAAAAATGAGTTTTTCAAAGAGAACATTTTTCAACCTAACTGATTATTTGTATCCCTTAAACATACCATGTAACTTGTAACTTTCTGTACTTATTCTTTTTTTTTTTTTTTTGGTGAGAAAAAACTTAAAATAGTTCTGTTCTCTTAGCAAATTTCAATTATACAATACAGTGTTATCAACTATAGTCACCATGTTATTTGTATAGTAGATCCTTGGACCTTATTCATCTTCTGTACTTATTCTTCCATGTGTCCTGATGTCTTTATTGACAGGTGGGGTGATCTAGCCACCAACCCTCTGGTTTATCTTATCTCCAGTCTTTGTGTGATTTCCTACTAACTGCTACATGTTTCTGTCACACTCTTTGTTACCTACACATGGTCACAACTCCTGATCTCAGCACTTCTCCCCAGCCTGTCCTGGCAACTCAAACTAAGGGATAATTACATGTTGTAGCAATATCTGTCTGATCCTTCCCTAAGCCTTCCCAAATGGTAGAGCATTTGATTTGGGAGAACAGATACAGAGGCTTGGTGAGGAGGCAGAGAAGCCAGCAGGAGAGGCTGAAAGTTGGGCAGGAACTGTGGAATTCGAGTAGAAAAGAAAGATTAATTAGTTGAAGAGCTTGACAAGTGGTTGGGGATGTTGAGATCAGGGAAAGAAACTTGAGTGTGTAGTTGAAGATCCATTGCAAAATGCAGAGAGAAGGCAAGTGTCTCCCATTGCAGGGGACATAGGTGGGCAAATAGGCCGTGAGACCCAAGTCAGTGAGAATGCAGTATCAGCAGTGTGGGTAAGGCATGATCATTTTCCTCTTCTATTTCTGGAGTGCCAGAGGCACTGATTCAGACTGGGTTTATGCAGGTGGGATTATAATCAGTGAAGTTTTTCTCTGTTTTGGTCAAATGTCAAGTAAGAAGGAAGACAGTGGCTCAGGGGGGCAGTAGTGATGTGTTTTTATAGTGTATGTCATATCTTCTGTCTCAGATCAGGGGGTAAGCATGATATTTTGGGAGACAAAGTCATGGGTTAGAGCCCCAGCTGTGCCATTTACTGGCTGAGTGATCCTGAAGAAGTCACGTTAACTTCTGAGTCTGTTTTCTTATCTAGAAAATGGAGAAAATAACCCTGCTCACTTCAGAGGTTTTTTATGAGAACCAAGTAAGATGACATTTATGGAAGCACTTTATAAATCTAAAAATGTAAAATAATTATAAGTTCCTCAACTTATTAGATGAGTGTAGTTTTTACCCCATCTAAATCTGCTTTTCATAGTCTTAATAAACTACTCCTGGAGTAAAAATAGCCCTTTAGCTGCACATGTGCTCATGAGATACAAGTGCCCAGACTGACTGCCCTCTGCAGTGACAGATTTGATAATGCATGCAGCCACATTTTCCACTTATTGAATAAGCATCCTGATGTGGGGAGCACTCACATGTACATGAAGCTAAGTAGCTTTCAATGGTCTGAGGGCCAAGAGAGCATCTTTGTGACTAGCTGAAAGTTTGCAAGATGACCTAAGTAGTGTGAAATTGGCCAAGGTTTTGGATTTCATTTCCAGGTATTTAAGTCTGAACTTTTCCTAAACAGCCTTTAGGGATGGGACAAATCAGATCAATTGATCTTTAGAGACCTAAAGAAATTAAATTAGTCTGGAGTCAGTTACTGCACTAAACCATCTAGTAATTGAATTGCTCCTTGTAACTGATTGAAAACAGCCCTATCTGTAACAATATAGGGAGCTTTTCTTTATAAGAGATCTGAGAGAAAAACACATCTTTTTATGACATGATGACAGAAATTGCACTTTTCTAACCTAATTGAATATGATGTTATAAATATGTGACCTTAATGATTTCAAGTTTCCTGTTCCAGATTTACAGCTACTGTGTGGGACACCCAAACAAAAATGCCTTTAGGATTGGATCTGTTTGCCTTATACCTCTAAACTCACAGTATTATTCTTTCTACAATTGCACAAGCTTTGGGGATACTCTATAAGGCATTATGGTTTTCTTGCTCTCATTTTACTAGGTTCTGTTCAGATACTTGAATGTCTCACATACTTCATGCGTAGCCTTACTCTTCAGGGGCAGCATTTCCCTCATTTGTAAAAGGAAACCCATCTCATTAGCAAAAGTAGAAAGTATTTTCATTAGATACTTTGCACATATACCTACAGCTAAGAAGGAAACCAGAAGCCCCAAGGGATTTCTTAATATAATCTAATTTATAGTTCTTTAGTTCAAGGAAAGAATTATCTGCTGGTCCCTTATAATAAATAATCTACAGACAGTCTGTCAGTTGGCGGTTTCTTTTTCTTTTTGGGGGGAAGGAGCACTTTGTACAGTAAGCAAGGGCATGGTGTTACTTCTGAGAATGGAAAAGTAGCTAGGAGAGTTTTTAAATGTTTTCTTCAAAATTGTTTCTTTTGTTAGTTATTTTTTTCTTTTTAAAAATAGAGTTCATGCTCATTACAGAAAAATACTGACAGGCAAGAAAAAGACCATAGAAAAGTGACAAAATCCCATTCACTCAGAGATAATCACTGACAAAAACTTATATATTCTTCCAGATACTTTCCTATGCATGTACCAACATTTACATCCTTCAAAGTTTATTTACCACACGTACTGTTTGTAATCATTTTTCCCTTAATATCAATAGATACATGTCTGTAGTATACATTTTAATGACTGCCTAATTTTCCATTGTGTACAATAATTTATTAGACCAATCCTATATTTTAGTCATTTAGGTTTCCCACTTTTTGTTATTACACATAGCACCAGAAGGAAAATGTATATCTTTACACGTATTCTTCATTATTACCATAGGATAAATACTAACAAATAAAAATGCTGGCTCAAAGGACGTGTATTTTGTTAATCACAATGTTATTATTAATTGTTAAAAATTTGGGAAAAACTTAAGTGTTCAGTAATAGGAGAATGGTTTAATAAATGTTTATAGTCATGCAATGGAAGTTTTAAAAACTGTGGCAAAATATGCCTAACATAAAGTTTACCATTTTAATCATTTTTAAGTGTACAATTTAGTGGCATTAAGTACATTCACAATGTTGTACAACCATCACCATTATTCATTTCCAGAATGTTTCCATCATCCCAAAGAGAAAATCTGTACCCATTAAACAATTACTCCCCATTCTTCCTCCTCTCAGCCCCTGGTAATATTTATTCTACTTTCTGTCTCAATGAATTTGCCTAGTTTAGGTACCTCATATGAATGTTAAGATATACATGTTTTACAGGCTTTTCATACATACTACCAAGTTTCCCTCAAGAAAGACTGTCCATGTCATGGTCAAGAGTGTCCATTTCTTTGCACCCTTGTCAAACATGATCATCATCTTTTGATCTTTGCAAATTTGATGGGTGAAAATTTGTATTTTATTTTGTAAATTGGCCTGTTCATGTCCTTAGCCTTTTTTTTTTTTTTTTGGATTGTTCATCTTTTCTCTTATTGATCTATAAAAGCTATTTACGTATTAGTATTTTCATTGTTCATATATGTTGGAATAATTTTACCAGTTTGAAATTAGCTTTTTATTTATGTTTTTGATAAATAGAATATATATATATTTTTTAATTTTTTGTTTATTGCAGTAACATTGGTTTATAACATTGTATAAATTTCAGGTGTACATCATTATACTTCTATTTCTGCATAGATTACATCATGTTCACCACCCAAATACTAATGACAACCCATCACCACACCCATGTGCCGAATTATCCCTTTCGCCCTCCTCCCTCCCCCCTTACCCTCTGGTAACCACCAAGCCAATCTCTGTCTCTATGTGTTTGTTTATTGTTGTTATTATCCACTACTTAATGAAGGAAATCATACGGTATTTGACCTTCTCCCTCTGACTTATTTCACTTTGCATAATACCCTCAATGGCCATCCATGTTGTCACAAATGGCTGGATTTCATCGTTTCTTATGGCTGAGTAGTATTCCATTGTGTATATATACCACATCTTCTTTATCCATTCGTCCCTTGATGGGCATTTAGGTTGCTTCCAAGTCTTGGCTATTGTGAATAACGCTGCAATGAACACAGGGGTGCATGTATCTTTATGCATTGGTGTTTTCAAGTTCTTTGGATAAATACCCAGCAGTGCAATAGCTGGATCATATGGTAGTTCTATCCTTGATTTTTTGAGGAATCTCCATACTGTTTTCCATAGTGGCTGCACCAGTTTGCACTCCCACCAGCAGTGTATGAGAGTTCCCTTCTTTCCACATCCTCTCCAACACATGTTGTTTCCTGTCTTGTTAATTATAGCCATTCTGACAGGCATGAGGTGATATCTCATTGTAGTTTTGATTTGCATTTCCCTGATAGTTAATGATTTTGAACATCTTTTCATGTGTCTGTTGGCCATCTGTATATCTTCTTTGGAGAAATGTCTGTTTAGGTCTTTTGCCCATTTTTTAATTGGGTTGGTAGTTTTTTTGTTGTTGAGATGCATGAGTTCTTGATATATTTTGGAGATTAAGCCCTTATCAGATGTATGGTTTGCAAATATCTTCTCCCAATTGTTAGGTTGTCTTTTCGTTTTGTTGATGGTTTCCTTTGCTGTGCAGAAGCTTTTTAGTTTGATGTAGTCCCATTTGTTTATTTTTCTATTGTTTCTCTTGCCGGGTCAGACATGGTGCTTGAAAATATGTTGCTAAGACTGATGTCGAAGAGCATACTGCCTATGTTTTCTTCTAGAAGTTTCATAGTTTCAGGTCTTACCTTCAAGTCTTTAATCCATTTGGAGTTAACTTTTATGTATGGTGTAAGGTAAGGGTCTACTTTCATTTTTTTGCATGTGGCTATCCAGTTTTCCCAACACCATTTGTTGAAGAGACTTTCTTTTCTCCATTGTATGTTCTTGGCTCCTTTGTCAAAGATTAACTGTCCATAGATGTGTGGGTTTATTTCTGGGCTTTCGATTCTATTCCATTGATCTGTGTGTCTGTTTTTGTGCCAGTACCATGCTGTTTTGGTTACTATAGCTTTGTAGTATATTTTGAAATCAGGGAGTGTGATATCTCCAGCTTTGTTCTTTTTTCTCAGGATTCCTTTAGCTATTCGGGGTCTTTTGTTGTTCCATATAAATTTTAGGATTCTTTGTTCTATTTCTGTGAAAAATGTTGTTGGAACTTTGATAGGGATTGCATTGAATCTATAGATTGCTTTAGGAAGTATGGACATCTTAACTATGTTAATTCTTCCAATCCAAGAGCACGGAATATCTTCCCATGATAAATAGAATATTTTATTACCAAATCTGTTGTTCTCTTTCTTTATGATATCTATCTTAACAAGATGTTCCCTACTCCAAAATTATGTATACATGTAAAAATGTATATATGTAAATATGTAAAGATTTTCCATCACTTTACTGCTTTCTAGTTTTTTATTTAAATATTTAACTCATGCAGTATTTATTTTGGCGTAAGATGTAAAATAGACCTCACTGTATATTTTTATAAGTGGCTCCAGTACCATATATTTATGAACATATTCCTTTCGCACTTATTTATAGTTCCCCTTTATCATATACTGAATTCTTACCTATCGTAGTTTTTACAGTCTCTTTTTTGATCTGCAAATATCGTATTGTAATTTTTATAAATTGATAAAATATGTAAATATTTGATGATATTTAGATATCTGATATGGCAAACTCCAAACATTTTTACTTGTCATTTTCACATTTTCTTGACATTCTTAGACATTTATGCTTCCAGTCTTTGGAATCATTTTGTCAAGTCTTCCCAAAAGATGCCATTGGAATTTTGATTGGTCTTGTGTTGAATTTATACAATAATTTGGGGGAGGAAATTGGTACTCTACAGTATTGAGACTTCCTCCTAGGAATATGTCATATCTTAGTCCTTTTACTGAAACCTATTCTTATGTTCTTTAGAAGTTTTGATATGTTCAAGTTTTTAAGTCCTGCACGTATTTTCTTAGGCACATAGCTAGATCTGCTAGAGCTACACTCTCCAATTCAATAGCCAGTGGCCACAGGTGGCTAGTGAGGACTTGAAATGTGGCAATTCCATATTGAGATGTGCTGTAAGTCCAAAAAAACACATTAATTTTGAAGGCTTAGTATGAAAAAAGAATGAAAATATCTCAATAATAGTTTTAAAATATGGATTAGATATTGAAATACTATTTTGGATGTATATTGGGTTAAATAAAATGTTAAAATTTCACTTGTTTTTATAAATGTAGTGACTAGACTATTTAAAATGGCATATGTGGCTCATGTTACCTTTTTGTTGGATAGCACTGTACTAGAGGATTTTTAGGGGAGAGGGCTTGCTTCTGGAAATAGAAGTTTTAATTAGAAATCTACCTAGTTTAGTTTGTAAAAAGCTATTGATTCCTATATGTCTTTGGCATCCTGCCATTTTACTGAACTTTATAAAAATTAATTTTAATAATTTTTCCTTTTAGTCTCTTGAGTTTTCCAGTTATATTGCTATATCATTTGCAAAAGATAATTTTATCTTTTTCTTTCTAATAGGCTGTTAAAAATGTGTTTTTCTTGTTTTATTATACTAACTAAAATACCCAGGACAGTATTGAAAAGTAATGATGATAGTTACCATTTTTCTCCTGTTCTTGACTCTGTAATGCCTCTGGTGTTTTATCATTATATATGGCTTTCATTGGCTATTGGTTTCAGAAGCGGATAGTGTTTATCATATTGAGGTAATACCTTTCTATGACTAAATTAAGAATTTTTTGTTATCCTGAATGTTAATTGAATTTATATTAAATGCTCTTTTAACATCTATTGAGACAATTTTAATTATTTTTCTACTTTTAAATAACAATATGATTAATTATAGTCATATTGTCTATGTTCTAATACCAACCTTGTATTCCTAGAATAAATCCCATCTGAATTTTATCTGTTTTACTTATAATACATTGCTGGATTTAATTTACTCATATTTTATTTAAGACTTTTTGTATCAATATTCATAACAGAGATTTGACTTTGTTTCTTCTTTCCTTCTCTGTTGGTTTTTGGTATCAGGTTTCTGCTAGTTTGTTCAAATGAATTGAAATATGTCCCTTCTTTTTATTGTCTGGATAAGTTTAAATAGCAAAGAAGTGATGCTTTACCTGAAGATTTTACAGTCTTGCCCATAAATTCATCTGGGTGCAGTATTCTTTTGGAGAATACTTCTTTAACTTCTTTCTTAGTTTGTTCCATAGTTTATCAGCCAAATATATATTAACTTGTATCCCATTTAATGCTTTTTGTCTTGAATTCTACTTCATCTGATCTTATATTGCTATACTTTTTAAATTTTTGCTTTCTTTTATTTGCCTTGTAATTTTTAAAAATCTTTGTCACTACAGCAATATATCCCCCTCTCTCGTATCATCAAACAAATATCCTGACGTTTCTTTCATTAAGGGAAAGACCATGTTCTCTTGTTCACATTTGCTCTGTGCTACTGACTCCCAGTTTTCTGCTCCTTCTTATAGTAAAGCTCCTTAAAAAGAGTTGTATGTGGGGGCTGGCCCTGTGGCATAGCGGTTAAGTGTGTGCGCTCCGCTGCTGGTGGCCTGGGTTCAGATCCCGGGTGTGCACCGATGCCCCGCTTGTCAGGCCATGCTGTGGCAGCGTCCCATATAAAGTGGAGGAAGATGGGCACAGATGTTAACACAGGACCAGTCTTCAGCAGCAAAAAGAGGAGGATTGGCATGGATGTTAGCTCAGGGCTGATCTTCCTCACAAGAAAAAAAAAATTAAAATAAAAAAGAGAGTTGTATGTGTTCTCTTCTCCAGTTCCTCTCTTCCTTTGTCTCTTCTACCCTGCCTTTTAGACTTTCACCACCATTACTCCACCAGTCTTCCCTTGTCTAGGTCACCAGTGACTTCCCCATTGCTAAATCCAGTGGTCAATTCTCAGTCCTCATCTTACTTGACCTATCACCAGGGTTTGACATAGCTGTTCATTCCCTCGTT
Source organism: Ceratotherium simum simum (assembly GCF_057802395.1). Classification (NCBI taxonomy): domain Eukaryota; kingdom Metazoa; phylum Chordata; class Mammalia; order Perissodactyla; family Rhinocerotidae; genus Ceratotherium; species Ceratotherium simum. The sequence goes on along the minus strand of NC_141900.1, from coordinate 66,247,708 downwards.
CTTTACTCTTGGCTTCTAAGACCTCTCACTCTTCTGTTTTTATTGTACTTCATGGCCATTCTTTCTGTATCCCCCTTGTTAGTTCTTCCTCTTGTCCTCCATCTGTAAAGAGGGATGTGTTCCAGGCCTTAGTCCTTGGACCTCTTCTCTTCTCTGTCTACATCTCCTCCCTGGGTGATTTGACTCAGTTTCATGCCTTTAAATGCCATTATATGCTGACTACTATCAAATTTACATCTCTGGTTCTGGCCTCTCTAGAGTCAAAGATCTGACTGGCTATTTCTTTTACTGTTCCCTCTTCCCCTAAGGGGACCTCAACTTTCACACATCTAAGACAGGATGCCCAACCACACATCCACACCTCTTCTTCCCTGACTGTTGTCAGTTTGATCTCAGTTGCTAACAACTGCATCCTTCCCATTGCTCCTGCCAAAAGACTGGGAGTCATCCTTGGCTCTTCTTTTTCTCTTACTTTCCACATCGAGACAGTCAGCTAATCCTTCAAACTATATCCAGAGGAGTCCAACTACTTACCATCTCCACTGTTCTTTCCTAGATTATTACATTAATTTTCTAATTGATCTTTCTACTGCCAGTCTTACTGCTTTTAAGTCCATTTTCAGTACACTAATATTACAGAGTAATCTTGTCAAAGAAAGGATGTCCGGACCACATCACTCTTGCCCAGAGCTCTCCAATGACTCACCTTCTCATTCACAGTAAAATCCAAAGTTCAGCAAGGCCTGAAAGGTCCTATAGAATCTGACCCCACCCCTCCCAGTTATCTCTCTAAACTCATCTACTTTTCTCTTGCTCACTTTTCTTTGAACATGCCCAGGCCCATCTAGGCCTTTGGGCCTTTATACTCACTTACCTTCTGCCTGGAATGTCCTGCCCCCAATATCTGAATAGTCCAAGGTTTTGTCTTTTGTTTCCTACTGTATCCCCAGAACCTAGAATACTGCCTGGTACATAGTAAACACTCAAATATTAGTTGTGTAAAAAAAATGATATGTCTTTTAAAAATCGTATAAAGAGTATCTGTATTGTTAAAAATTTTGTCTGAAGGTCTTTGTGTTTTAATAGAAAAATTTAATCTATCTCCAAGAACTGTGGTAACTGATGTGTTTGGTATTGTTTCTTTTTTAACTGTTTCTGCTTTCTGTTTAATTCAGCTATTTGTTTTACCTTTTATTTTCTCTACTTGTCTTTTGTTATATTTCTCAAGTTTCTTTATTCCTCCTTTTATTTTGGCTACAATTTCACAGTTACCATGTGTCAGGCAGTGGGCTATATACTTTACACACTTTATTTCAGTTACTCTTCAAAATAATCCTATAATAAAGAACCATTATCATCCCTATTTTGTAGATGAGACAGCTGAAGCTTAAAGAGATTAATACTTTATTCAAATTCACATGGTTTGTGACAGCTGAGCCTCACACCCAGTTTAGTTTGTCTGAAACAAAAGTCCTTTCTCTAATGTTCATTATATTTCTTTTTAATAATTATGCTTTTAAATTCTAAAAGACATAATTGTAAAACTGATATTTCTCTGTTATTGTCAGAAATGAAACTGTACATTTCCTTTCTTGTACAATAGGAGATATTTAGTATATGATTCTTCCTTGTACTACCCCTCCTTCAACCTATAATTTTGGTTTAAATAATCTGGGATTTTAAATCCATATTTTTATTCATGTATCTTCTTTTTCAATTTTTTTCTTAATGTTAACATAAGGATCACAATAGATCAACCACATCATTTAAATTTAATTCTAGTCATACTCATTTCAGTGTTTACTGTTCTTTTCTTCTGTACTCTCTCCAATTATTGGAATTGTATTCTGACTTTATTCTCAGTTGTTGATAGACACTGAGTCATTGGTTGAGGAAGGATATGTGGGTCGTCATCTTTATGAGTTCTTGCATATCTGAGAAGATCCGTTGCCATTATTTACCAACCTGACTAGGGTCACAGTCTTTTCCCTCAGAACTCTTTCAACCTTCCTTTGTCATCTGGCTTTTAAATATTGTAGAATAAAAGCTGATGCCAAACTCGCTGTCTTTCCTTTGTTGGAAACTTGCCTTTATTTTCTCTCTGTCTGGATAAAATGCTTTTAGAAAGTTTTCTTTGAAATTCAGAAACTGTACCAATATTTGTTCAGTTGTAGATTTTTTTTCCATTAGTATTTAGAATATAACTGAGCCCTTTGAATTGAAAACTCATGTCATTATTCAGCTCAGGAAAATTTCCTTCTTGTTCTTTTTCCACTCCTCATCCTTCTTTTTGCTTCTAATTGCTCTGCTCTATTCAGACCTTCTAAAACTCCTGTTACACATATGTTACATCTTCTGAGTCTATTCCCTATTTCTCTTATCTACTGGTTGATAATTTTCATCTCTGTAACTTTTTACTTTGATATTGGGAGAATTTCTTATATGAGTCTTCTCATTTGTTGATACTGTTTTCTGCAGTATCCAGTATTGTGTTTACTATCTTTGAGTTCTTTTAAAATGTGGTAATTATTTCGTCATTTCCAAGTATACTTTTACATTTCCAAATTGCTTCCTTTTCATACCTACTCGTCCTTGCTTTATTAATACAGGGTCTTCTTAAATCTCACTGAAAATTTGAAAATACAAATCAGAGACTTAAAATATTTCTCCCTGTTTCTTGGAACAAGTCTATTTCAAAAGAGATCACTCGTGCTTTTTTAAAATTAGTTTTCTTCTTTTGAATTGCTGAATGTTTTGTAATGTCCACTTATTTTTCTCTAGCTCATCCATAGAAGGGGATGTCTGTTTAGTGTTAGGAGCTGAGATTCATTTTGAATAAAAGCGTGTGGAACTTGGTTAAGTCTTTCAGGTGCAGATCAAAGAAAGGTAATAATTTATTATAATTTTGCCAGTGTGGAACTATAATTATTCTGTTTGGCTAGGGAGTTGTCGCAGGTGGATGGAGATAGCCTTGGAAAGGGAGTTTTAACTTTGCATTGATTAAGCTACCCTGTCTGCCTGTCTCAGCAGCTAGAAATCAGCTGCTCCCTCCCACACCCCCCATGCCCAGCAAAGCAACCTCATGGCCCTCCTCCAGAGCCAGTCATGGTCATGGCCCACACCCTACAGTGGACCAAAAACACCGTGTGCTAGCTGAGAGTGCTGTTGAGGGATTCCTTCCTCCTAGCCTCCTGCAGCGTGAGAATCTGCTCTCTATCAACTGCTCAGAGATCTGCCTTTATCATTAGTCTCTGCTGCTCCACGGTGGGGTTTAGGTGAAGCTCTGACAGAGGCTTTTTCCTTTATTCCCTCCCCACGTAGCTTTCCTCCTTGTACACTGACGAATGGCATGCTGGGTGATGCTTCACTCACTCCTGTCCTGTTTGTGGCTAAAATATCCAAGTAGGTAGTTGGCACTCTCTCTAATTTCTCGAGTTCCCCTTGTTTTCTCAGTCATGTCAGTGGGGCAGAGAATTAAATACATTGGTTTATCTCACCATATTGTTCAGGATTCGTACCAAGAGTCTCTAAAAATTATGTTTAAATCTCCTGGCATTGAATAAAACTTTCAAACACATGAAATTTGGACACACGCCCAGTGGGAATCAGGCCTTTTTGCTCAGAGCTCAAAGACACTCTATTAGTTTAGATGAGGAAGGAAACTTCAGGAAAGAAAGTTGTAAATCTAATATTCTGGGAATTTATAGAAGTTTTATCTACATCAAGCTATGGAGCAGCAAGCATTCTGGCAGATTTGCTGAAGAGGTTCACAGTTTTTTAATAATTTCTAGGTCTTTCATAATGACTTATGGTGCTAGAAAGAAAGAAGTATTTGGTTCTAACACAGCTTTAAGCTGGCTTGTGGAGTTTCTGAGGGAGTAAGGTTTTCATTAGGAGTGGTGCTGGGTCAGTGGGGCCCATCTCTGATCAGGTAAATAGCTTAGAGCAGGGGTTGGCAAACTACTGTCTGACACCTGTTTGGTACAGCCCACAAGCTAAGAATGGTCTTTACATTTTTAAATGACTGAAAAAATTATAAAAATAATATTTTGTGACTTGCAAAAATAATATGAAATTAAATTTTATTGTCTATAAATAAAGTTTTATTAGAGCACAGTCACATTTTTTTTCAGTTTACGTACTGTATGTGGCTGCTTTCACACTACAGTGACAGAGCTGAGGATATCTGACAGAGACCATAAGGCCTGCAAAGCTTAAAATATTTACTGTCTGGCCTTTACAGAAAAAGTTTGCTGATCCCTGGCTTAGAGCGTTAAGGGGCTGTGGAAATCTTGGCAGCAAGGAAAACTCCTACTCAGAAGTTTTAGCTCCTAAGGATGATTTTTCCTCTTTCTGGATTAAAATGAAGAAACTCAGAATTTCATTTTGAGGCCCGTGTGGTGATGCTAGTTGACAAAGGTGGCGAGATTTGATCTCTGCCAACACTTTATTCTTCTTGTCTTTACAGTGTTAGTTGAGACATGCTCTTAGGGTCATTTTAACACCTGTAGTTCAAGCCAGAAGAAAGATATAAGAGGATGATTACAAAATAACAACTTGGAGATGCACACTTTTTAAGATTCTCTGTAGATTTCAATTATCTATTATTTCTGTTCATCTTCTAATCTTGTGCCTCAGCTCTTATGAATAATTGAAATATAGGTTATAATTTTTTTTCTCTTTCAGAGTCTTAGAAACTTGCAGGGCCTTTAGAGATCAGTATAAAAGGCATTTGCGAAAGTAGGCATTAGAAAGACTCCTAAAACATTATCCAGTTTACTATTAAGGAATGAGAAAATACTTTTTTAAATATTTCTCAGATTTGCATTTTAAAATGGCAAAATAATATATTTGAAATGGGTAAGAATCAAGTACTCAAACTTTAAATGAGTAAAACATGAGCCACCCGCTCTCAGAATCCCCCTCTCCAGAGGCAGTCTCTACTGTCACTTTGAAGGGTGTGTGTGTGTGCAAGTGTGCGTGCTTTAAAGATAAAATCCAGCATGAGTTCATACTAAGACTTTCCATTTAAATTCAGGACGTTAAGGTTTTTACCCAACCTCTTTGGCCTTACACCTGTATCTCTTTTCTCTCATGCTGAGATGCTAGTGCTCAGTAACACTGGGAATGATAAAATATTCCGTCATTACTCATTTGCTTTCCATCACAGTTTACAGGTGCACGGCAATCTCAGAAAATGCATATCAACATACCTCCAACCATGTGGCAACTAAAAATAGTTAGAAATCTTTTTGTGGTTCTTTTTATCTTTGGCGTAGATTCTACTAAAGATTCTACTAGAGTGTTTGTTTTTTGTTTTTTTTCCTGATTTTACTACGAGTGTTTTAAAGTCACTCGGAATCATTCTCTGTGTTGTTATGTCCCTAACCCAATGATATGCAGTTAGGTTCATTTGTTTTATTGTACTTTCTATTTTTTGGAATTTAAAAAATATATAATTTTCTTATATGATTATTTAATAAATGATTTACATGGTTTCAAGACAAATCTACAGAACATGGCTTATTCAGAGGAGTCAAGGTTCTATCCCTATCCCTTCTACCCTATTTCTTCCCTTTCCTATAGATAACCATTAAAAAAGAAGTATTGTTTATCTTTCCATTGTGTTTTTTAATATAAGCAGATACACGTTTATATATTACTCTACACATTTTTCACCTTGCTTTTTTCACATAACCATGTACATGAATATATTATGTGTATGTACATCTGTACTATGAGTACATAATATGTATGTAATATATATTAATATGTTTGAGTTCAGTTGTATCATATTGTTTTGATATATTTAAATATATATACAAGTCTTTTCTATAAGTAATCTTTTACTCTGGACTATTTTATCAGCAGCCTTTTTTTGTGTACTATTTTTTTGGTAACTAACAAGGTTCATACTCTTGTTCTAATATTTTCCTTTACATTAATATCTTTTAAAAACTCCTACTCCCCCCTTTCTAATTTTCTATAGGTTGCCTAGTATGAACAATATTGACATTAACTAGTAACAACCTTTTTCTTCCCCCTACTTTCCCTCTTTTTAAGCATCCAATGTGAAGTAATATCCCTTTAATCGCAGTTAATAAATATAATCAACAACTTTATTTTACTTATCTTCTGTCCCCACTCTCCCCCCACTTTTGGGAACTGTGCTTCATCTACCTTGTCAGAGTACATAGTCATTACATACTCTAGTCTTTCTTATCACCATGGTTTAGTCTTAGTTCTACAAGTAAATATATATTTAATGCCCGCTAACATATCTTATGTCAGTGTCTGTACAGTTGTTTTGGTTGTCTGAAGCTCATTCTCTGCTAGATTCCTCAAGAAAGGGTCATGGGACCAATAGTCCTTGTCTTTTGCATGAACTTGACAGTTTGTGGCCTTTATTTGCAAAAGTCAGTTTGACTTGATATACGATTCTTGCCTCCCATTTTCTTTCCTGCCGTCTCTTAAACACATTGTTACTTCATTGCCTCCTGGAATAAAGTGTGGCTGTCAAACTCTGATGACAATCTAATGTTCTTTCCCATTTAAGTGACTTAGTCTTTTTTCTGGAGTGACCAAAAGATTTCCTTCTTTTTCCTTTGTTCTTATTGTCCCCAAGGAAAGGGCAGAGGGGCATCCCCAGTTCCCAGAGGAGGATTATCTGGACTTGTTGCCTCCCTGTTTCTTTCACTCATAGATGGTGTGAAGCAACAGAGAGAAGGTGGCATCAATTCTCTGCCACGTTACTCATGTGTTCCTCTTGTACCTCACGCTTCCTTATAATGAGTAGTCCTTGGAGCACAACCCAAGACTCTCTCTACACTAAATTCTAGTGAGCTTCCCAAAAGCTGTGCTGATAACCTTAGAGGCAGAGAGGAGGAAATTCCTGGGTGGATTGAAATGTGAGGATTATGTGGATTTCCCTTCTCTACATCATGGGTCCCATCCCGACAGCTGGCACTTACACCATTTCGGTGGACTCAGCAGGAGAGCTGAGTGGATGTCCTGCTCAGTACTCTCTCCAGATGTCCTATAGGAGAGGCATTTCTTTAAAAATCCTCCTCTACCTTTGAATTTTAGACATATTAGTCACTTTTTTCTTAAGGTTTGGTCCAGAATGAGACTTTCTGCAGGATACTTTTGTGCACTTAGTTCATCTCTCCTCTCTATCTTCACCTTGCCCTGCTTAGGATATCTGCTGGTATCTGGGCTTTCTTTTAAGCATTCTGGCTAGCTTTGGAAAAAAGAAAACTCTGATATTCAGGGCTCCTGAAGAAGTCATGCATGTCGTGAACTGATTAATCAACTTTAATAGTTATTCCCCAAATAGCCAACAACATAAGTTCTCATACCACTCTTATATCCTATCTTTAGAAGAAAACTGGTAGTATAGATTTAGGCAAAGGAGGAAAATATATATATTGAGGAGGGAACTGTACTGGCTGAGAAAATAAATAGATTAAACATCAGCCTAGTGAATAGTGAAATGGTTATGGCTCATAACTTACTTTGCTAATTCTCTTAATCTTTCATAAATACAACTATATTTGAGTGTAATGGAGACTCTTACAAAGTAGGTTTTGCAGTGTCTGTAATAAAGTAAAAGTGAAATATAATTTCAATGAAGTCTGCTAAAAACAACAACAACCCTGGATGTTAAGGGCGGCCACTATATGAGAGAGAAGATACTCGAAAGTAAAAATACTAAAGATAGCAAATGGCAAAAGCTAATGACAGTAGTCTCTGCCCTTTGGATCTACCCCTGCTCCCAGTGACCCACAGTGTTCCCCTGAGAGCCACATTCTGTAACAGGAGCCACAGAGTAGGCCAGGGCGTCTGAGATGGGGGAGGACAGAGGATATGTGCATCACTTCTGCTTGGATGGACAGGCCCCAGGAATATGATGTTGCTCAGAATGAAGAGACAGAAATCAAGGAGTGTAAAATTTAATTTTATCTCTGGGATTATTGAGCAACATATAATATCCAAATCTTGTATAAATGAAAATAACTTTATTTTTTAATTATTGGTATATAGTTTATTCTTAAATACAGATTAAACCATAAGAAAAATATTTTTAATTATATTATGCATACTAAAGTGTGCCCTGACATTTTGTGTTTAAACTTCTAAAAGAAATTTAAACTTAGCCTTGCAGGAAGCATTTCTTTTGAGGCTGGAATGATTTGGAGAGCCATCCAATTTATCTCTGTCATTATACCAATGAGGCAACTAGGGCCCAGAGAGTGCAAGTGATTTGGCCAGGTTATATAATTAGTTAATAGAAGATTTGGGGTTAGAACCCAGGGTTCTTTGCAGCTAGTATTGGACTTTTTCAAAAAGCTATTTTTAATTTTTACTTTTGTTTATAAATTTATGGATTCATAAACCGTTAGAGTCATAATGAATCTCAGAGATCATTTAATCCAGCCCACCAGTAAATCAAAGCCTAGATACAGATAAGGAATCTGATTGCACAGCTTCTTAGGAAAAAAACTTTTTTTTTTTTTTTTAATCTCCAATGAAGATAGACTTAGCATAAGCATCTGCATACATAAAATGAAAGCAATTTTGTTTGGTAACTGGATTAAAGTCTGTTTTTAAATAAGATCTATTAATTTAATAAATTAAAATAGTCTGTTGACAACAACCACAAAAAGGAAGAGATAGCTTTTAACAGAACTAATTTTTTTTTTTTTAATAAACTGAGGATAACATGTCTTTTTTTTTTTTTTGCTGGGAAAGATTTGCCCCTAGCTAACATCTGTTGCCAATCTTCCTCTTTCTCTTTTTTTTTTCCCTCCCCAAAGGCCCAGTACATAGTTGTATATTCTAGTTGTAAGTCCTTCTAATTCTTCTATGTGAGCCGCTGCCATAGCATGGCTACTGACAGATGAGTGGTGTAGGTCCACGCTCAGTAACTGAACCTGGGCTGCCAGAGTGGAACGTGCCAAATTTTAACTGCTAGGCCATCAGAGCTGTCTGAGAACTAAATTTTTTTCAAATTATAGAAGTAGTCACCACAAAATTCCTTTAACTAGCAAGCTGTGTTGCTGCACTTAAAATGTTACTCACTGATCCACAGCTTCTAAGAGGAAGCATTTATTTTACAAAACGGTGTCAAATAAACCAGCGAGTCTGACACAGTAGCAGAGTTATTCACAATTGACTTATAGTTGTAAATTGTCCTCCTCCTTTTTTTCTTGCTTTGTCTTTCTGTCTCTGGATGACGGATATTTGTTCCCTGACTCACAATTTACTCAAGTTTATTTAGACTTTTAGGACTTTTCTTCTTGTTGTCACAGCCATAAGACTTAGGAAACTAAACATAATAGGTTTAGTTTTTTTTTACCCAGTGGTATAGTTTACTTACTTAAGTTGCTAATGATAATATAAAACCAGAAATGTATATTACTACTGAAAAGAGAAATCAGTAGGATTAAGTCAAATAAATAAAAATAAACTAAAGCCTAAAAGCTTTTCAAAAGATTAGAGTTATTTTGTTTTTCCAAAATGGATTGCATAAGATATTTCAGTTCTTAAATTAAAATTAATGATTTATAATACATCTCAAATTGTATTATCTAAAGTTTTCATTTATTAAGTAGTTTGTGGAAGCTACAAATATTGATATATTGTCTTCCAGTAATTTATAACATGATCTGCATAAATCTTTAGAAAAATATTGTGCAAGGAGTTATTTACAAAGGCCCAGTGAGACATGATGTAAACATGAGCAAATTGATGAGCAAGAATAACTTTAAATATTTTGTTTCCTATGAATTAGATTTGATTTTAATGGACTTGACATTTTCTCCCTGACACAGTTTTTTCCAGGTCTATATTTAGGAGAGAAAGTTAGAATGTAAATTGAAATACCATTTAATTTTCTCTCTGACACATATATATAGGATGGTTTAAATGAAGCATGGCAAGTTATAGCAACTGAAAGTCTCAATTTCATCTAAAATGATTATGATTATGTAACCAGCTTTAGGAACACATGATTTTGATATTCAATAATAACAATAATTTAATTTTGTTATCTATAAACATTTATTGAGCACTTATTATACACCAGGTACCAATATAAGCTCTCTATGTGTATTAATTCATTAAATATTAATAATAACCCTAAGAGATAGATCATATTAATATCCTCATTTCACAGATGAGAAGACTGAGGCATGGAGAATTGAAGTAATTTGCCCACAAGCACAAGTGAAGTGATTTGCCACAATTGGCAAGTGTCAGGGCTAGGATTCGAGCTAAATGGGTTCCAGCAAACATGCTCCTAACCTCTACACGAGGGCAGCGGTCTCCAAGTGTGGCCTCCAGGTCAGCAGCATCAGCATCACCTGGAAACGCACTGGAAATCACATTCTCAGGCCATACCTCAGACCTACTGAATCAGAAACTCTAGGGTGGGGCCCAACAATTCGTGTTTTGACAAGCCCTCCAGGTAATTCTGATGCACACTGTCTTAGTCTGTTTGGACTGCTGTAACAAAAATGCCATAGACTGAGTGGCTTAAACAACAGACATTTATTTCTCACAGTTCTGGAAGCTGGGAAGTTCAAGATCAAGGTGCTGGTTCATAGACAGCCATCTTCTCACTGTGTCCTCACATGACTGAAAAGCAAAAAGCCAAAGCAAGCTCTCCTGTCTCTTCTAATGAGGGCACTAACCCTATTCCTGAGGGCTCCACTCTCAAGACCTAATTGTCTACCAAAGGCCCCACCTGCTAATACCATCACATTGGGGGTAAACATTTCAACATATGAATTTTGGGGAGACATGGACACTTAGTCCATAACACACACTACAGTTTGAGAACCACTGCCTAGATAAAGAAAGCATTGTTTTCTCCTTGGTTCAGAAGCCAACAGTGTAGTAGTAGAGACAGTCATGCAAACATATAACTGACATCAATCTAGTAAGTGCAGTGAAAGAGGAATATATTAGGTATAGTAGTGGTACAAAGGAGAATGTGAGGGAAAAGGGAAGGTTTTGCTTTTTGAGCATTGAGAAATTTGCACTCTAGTTTCAGAGATCGAGAAAGGGCAATCGGTTCCAATACTGATAGAGTATGTTGGTTTTACTTTTATCTTGAGTGGAACAAATAATTCAAATGACTTCAAATAGTTCTGAACATTTTGGCAGGATCAACATAATCCTTGTAGCTACCTTTAGCTTGCCCACCCTTCTGGCTATGGTTGTACCTTTCACAGTGTATATTGTTCTTGGAATTGGTGGATACATAGTAGTCAGAAAAGATCTTTAAAAGATACTTAAGGTAATGATGTACTCTTTTTGCCTAGAAAAATAACTTAGTGTTAAGTATTAGAAAGGCCAGCCTTTAATAATGGTACCCATTTTATTTATCTATTAAATCCAGAGTAAGTCTACTAAAACTACTATCTCTTGCTTTGGGATATAACAGAACTGAGCATTAGAAGGCACTGTCATAGCTTTTGATACCTAAATCACTTAACCCGTTAGGTGAATCATCCTTTATTTTTCAGGGTACAGTATTTTAGAAATCTTTGCAATAGGCTTCCAGGCTAAACAGATTCTTTGCACTTTCCATTCTGCTGGAAACAGGGATTAGACATAAAGTAAACAACATGGGCTGTCTACTCTTTGTAACATCTTCGAAGAGATGGTCCTGATATGCACCACTGTTTTCAATCACTTAAAAGGCAATAATTCAATTATGCCATCCTTTATATAAGAACTGCCACTGCTTTCATTTCACTTCCAGGCCTGAGACAAGTAAATCACTTCGATAAAATCCCTTTTTTCTCCATCCTAGAGACTGGAATAAGTAATGATACCAGTGATCTACCGAGGACAAAATGGATATAATGTACTTCTTATAGAAAAACAAAATATTTCACAAGGCAGTGATTCATTGTGTTATCTGGAAAATGATTTTTCTTGTGTGTGTATGTGTAAGATGTTTAAATGATTTTATATAAGGGTACTTTTAGAGAGGCAAATACTATACTCTGCTTTTGAACTTAAATGCGTGGATTGAGCAGCTTATGTGCATAGGATGGGAAGAAGAATACACCTTAGAAATATACCATCCATAATTTGGGCCCATTGATAGTCATTCCTTTATGAATTATACAAAGAGAAAATATTTTCTAGGGCATTTGAAGCCAGTTCCTTCCTAATGTGAAAATAACCACCTAATTCTTTTCTAAGTTCATTTTAAATATTAGCAGTATGCCACATGGCTCAGACTAAAAGGATATCAACTTGAATGTATGTTATAGTTGTCATTGTATTAAGGTTTGCTCAGTTCACTTGACTTACTTCTTAATGACCCAGGCTACCCAAAAAGACAGTCACTCTCTAATACTGTAGTGAATTAAGTCCTTGAGTAAGTGACATCAGCTGTTAAGGCTACAGGGGTCCAACATTACCAGAGTGTGGGCATATAAAGATTAAAATATATGGCAGTTGGCAAATTGATTAAGTAGGGTCCATGTCATGCCAAATTATCCTTCCCATTAACTTTTGCATTTAATATATTTACTGGTACCTCTTAGTAAATGATAAAATATTTTAATTTCAACAAGTCTAACTCAAGGGATTCAACAAGTCTATTCAAGGGATTTTTAAAAATAAGTTACACTTTTAAATGAATGATACAGATGCACTAGTGCTTAATATTTTATCTTTTTTGATAGATATAATTTATAATAGAACTGCAAATAACAACCTAGTCAAGTTCTCTGCTGACTTTAGCATTCAATTTATGAGAAAAATCCTCTTGTTTGGATCACATTACTCTGAATTAAGATTATTCAGATAGGTAGAATAAATTGGAGAAAAATATAATCTAAGAGAATAAAATATTTTTACCTGCTCTAGATATACTTTTCTAAAGCACTAATATTTACTGAGTAGCTCCTGTGTGCCAGACACTATTTTGGGCAATTCAAATGCCTTATCTCATTTAATCCTCATAGTTAACAGTTATCACTATTCCCTGCTTTATTTTTATTTTTCCACAGCACTATCATGATCATCTAATATGCTACACATTTTTCTTATTGTCTCTCTCTTCCTTCTAATCTCCTCCTCCATTAGGCAGAGATTTTTATGTTTTATTTACTGCTTTCCCCACAATTCCTACAATAGTGCCTATTCATAACAGGTACTCAATAAATAAATGTTGTTTTTTTTTTTTTGATGAATGAATGGCCCTGTGAGGCAGGTATTATGCTCCCCAATTTACAGATGAAGAGAGGTTAAGAAAGTAACAAAACTAGAATGTGAAAATGGTTCTAGGTGGTCTACCTTCTTATCTATCCATTAGTCCATTTGATGAATGACTTTAAAGCCCATGATATTTCCAATATACCACACTGCCTCCAATGCATTTACTACATTGATATAAAAATCAGCATGATAATGACAATTTTTATCAATTCATTATAGTAAGTTCCCAAAGTATCATTGTTAGATCAGCAGTTATTTTCTTTTTGTTCTTTGGTAGGTTATCATATCTAATGAAATTTTATAATTTGTAATTAATTTTGAATAAACAATATGTCCAAAGTTCAAATGGCACAGAGGAGTATATGGTGAAAGTATCCATCACAGACCTCTTCTCCATTCCTAAACTTGCCTGCCCATTGGAATCACCTGGGGAGCTTTAACAATTACTGAAGCCTGTGTCTCACTCCCAGAGATTATATTTTACTTGGTCAGTGGGTGTGGCCTAGGTTTGGGAATTTTTAGAAGATTCCCAGGAGGGACTTTGCTTCAGGTAAAGATAAAGCAACAAGGATCAAGTATACCCTCTTGCCTTAAATAACTAAGAAACACAAAATATATGAAACAATGTTTTTTATCACATTGGACACCAGGAAGCAAAAGACAATAATCCCCAAGGGATGGGAGACAAATGAGGTGAGCCCTATGACAGCCCCATCTTATAGTCTGAGAGAGTATCTAGGCCATGGCACAGGGAGGGTACAGGCAGAGCCTAGCTGACTCCCTGAGTTGACAATCAGAGCTGAGAGTTTGATGAGACCAAAACAGTGAGAATCCACAGGACAAACTACAGGAGAGGAGAACTCTGAAGATCTGCAGAGGGTAGCTCTTGAGTGTTCAGCTGAGACCTAGTTAGCACGTGCATGTGAGGAAACTACCAGAGGCTGGGGAAAAAGTAGACAGGAAATGAGTAAAGATGCAGAAGATATGAACAACACTGTCCACCAACTTGACCCAATTGACATTTATAAAACACTCTATCCAACATCAGCAGAATATACTTTCTTTCAAGTACACACAGAACATTTACTAAGATAGACCATACTCTGTGCCACAAAACAAGTCCCAATAAATTTAAAGGCATTCAAGTCATACAGAGTATGTTCTCTGACCACAATGGAATTGTATTAAAAAGCAATAACAGGAAGATATCTGAAAAATTCCCAAATATTTGGAAACTAAATAACATATGTCTAAATAACCCATGGAGCAAGGAAGATACCAAAAAGGAAATTAGAAAATATTTTTGACTGAATTAAAGTGAAATTAAAACATATAAAAACTTGTAGCACGCTGCTAAAACATTACTTAGGGGAAATTGGTAGTGCTATATCCCTGCTTTAGAAATGAAGAAAGGTCTCAAATCAATGACCTCAGCTTCCATCTCAAGAAACTAGGAAAAGAGCAAATTAAACCCGAAGCAAGTAGAAGAAAGGAAATAATAAACATCAGAGTAGAAATCAATGGAATAGCAAACAGGAAAACAATAGAGAAAATTAGTGGGACCAAAAGCAGAGAAGATTAATAAAAATGATAAATCTCTAGCTAAACTTGATCAGGAAAAAGGGAGAAGAAACACAAATTACCATTATCAGGAATGAAACGAGTAATATCACTACAGATTCTATATATACTAAAAGGAAGGATAATAAAGCAATATTATGAACACTTATGCTTATAATTTCAACAATTTATATGAAATAAACAAATTCCTCAAAGACGTAAACTACCAAAGCTCATTCAAGAAAAAAATAGATAATCTGATACCTTTTAATTTGTAGTTACAAACCTTTCCACAAAGAAAACTCCAGGCCCAGATGGCTTCACTGGTGAATTGTACCAAACATTTAAGGAAGAAATAATAACAATTCTACCCAAACTCTTTTAGAAAATTAAAAAGGAGGGAATACTTCCCAACTAATTCCATGAGATCAGCATTACCATGATACTAAAACTAGAGAAGACATTACAAAAAAGAAAACTATAGACCAACATCCCTCATGAATATAGATGGAAAATTTTAAACAAAATTTTAGGAAATTTAATGCAAAAAAAAAAGGATAGTATTTCATGACTAGGGTTTAGCTCAGGAATGCAAGGTTGGTTTAACAGTTGAAACTTAATATAATTGACCATGTTAACAAACTAAAAAAGAAAAATATGATCATTTCAATAGATACAGAAAGAGTATTTAACAAAATTCAACTTTAAAAACTCTCAGAAAACTAGGATGAGAAGGGAACCCCTTCAGTCTGATACAGGGCATCTACAAAAAAATCCTAGAGATATATTATGTCTAATGATGAGAGACTAAATGCTGTTTCTAAGATAAAGAACAAGTCATGGATGTCCACTCTTACCACGGTTAATTCAACATTTAACAAATAGTTCTAGCATTGCAATAAGTCCAGAAAAATAAATAAAAGTTATGATTGGAAAGACATAAGTAAAACTAACTCTGTTCATAGACATCTTGATTATCTATGTAGAAAATCCAAAAAGCTACCAGAAAAAATAAATATGTTTAGCAAGGTCACCAGATACAAGATCAATACACAAAAATAAATTGTATTTCTATGTACTAGCAATGAACAATCAGAAATTGAAATTAAAAAGCAATACTTACTATAACATGAAATATTTAGTGATAAATCTGGCAAAAGATGTATAAGACCCATACCCTTAAAACTACAAAAACATTGCTGAGAGAAATTAAACAGGACTCAATTAAATGGAGGGATATACTGGTTCAAGGGTTGAAAGAAGATGTCAGTTCTCCACAAATTGATCTACTGATTTAATACTATCCTGATCAAAATACCAGTAGGCTTTTTTGTAGAAATTGACAAAGTAATTCTAAATTTCATGTGGAAATGCAAAAGAACTAGAATAGCCAAAACAACTTTGAAAAAGAAAAATAAAATGAGGTACTAACACTACCTAATTTCAAAACTTTTATGCAACTACAGTAATCAAGACAATATGATTTTGGTGTCAAGATCAACTAATAGATCAATAGGAAAGAATACAGAATCTAGAAGTAGGCCCACACATATATGGACAATTGATTTTTGACAAAGATGCAATAATAATTCAGTCGAAATGGGGTAGTCTTCTCAATAAATAGTGCTGGAATAACTGGATATCCAATAGCAAAAAATGTACATCAATCCATTCCTCATAACATATACAAAATTAACTCAAGATGAATCATAGACCTAAATGTAAAACCTAAAACAATAAAACTTCTAGAAAAAGTTTTAGGAGAAAACTTTTGTGGTCCTGGGGTAGGCAAAGATTTTTAGATATGACATCAAAAGCACAATCCATAAAATTACAAATAGATAAATTGGACTTCATCAAAATTAAAAACTTCTGCTTTTTAAAAGACACTGTTAAGAGAATGAAAAGATAAGCCACAGACCAGGAGAAAATATTTGTAAATCACATGTCTGATAAGGACCAGTGTCCAGAGTATAAAAAGAAATCTCAAAACTCAGTAATAAAGCAAACTACTTTTAAAAATGAACAAAATATTTGAACAGTTTACCAAAGTAGATATATAGAAGCAAATAAGCATATAAAAAGATGCTCAACATCTTAGTCATTAGGGAAATGAAAATTAAAACTATGATGAGATACCAGTACATGTATATTAGAATAGCTAAAATTAAAAAGATTGACCATACCACGTGTTGGCAAGAATGTGGAGGAACAGGAACTGTCATACACTGCTGGTGGGAATGCTAAATGGTACAACTGCTTTGGAAAATCATATGGCAGTTTCTTTAAAAATTAAACACACATCTACTATACAATCCAGTCATTCCACTCCTAGGAATTTTTCCAAGAGAAGTGAAAGCATATGTCTATTTTTTAAAAAGTATACATGAAGATGTGTAGCAGTGTCACGTGTAACAGTCAAAAACTGGAAACAAGGCAAATGTCCATCAGTAAGCGAATAGACAAACTATAGTATATCCGTACAGTAGAATGCTACTCAGAATAAGGAAGAATAAACTAGAGATAGATGCTTCAACATGATGAATCTCAAAAGAATTATGCTGAGTGAAAGAAGCCAGATAATAAAGAATATATAAGATATAATTTCATTTCTATAAAATTTTAGTAAATGCAAACTAATCAGTAGGGACAGAAATCACACTAGTGGTTTCGTTGAGAAAGTTTGTTGCGATGGGGACCAGGAAGCATGAGGGGCATGAGGAAATTTGTAGAGGTGGTTGGTATGTTATCTTACTTATGGTGATGGTATCACCAGTTACAGCAGCCCAAACTGATCAAATTGTACATTTTAACTATGTGCCACTCACTTACTATATGGTAATTATACCTCAATATAGTTGTGTTTTTTTTAAAAAAGATTCTCCAGGTGATTCAAGTGTATAGACAAGTTTGGGAATCGTTGTTCCAATCCCTCAGGTTTCTGGTTCCACTCTACAGAGGCAACCTATTCTAGGCAGTTTCTTGTTCTGGGAACTGGCACATTCTGGAAATATGCATATACAGGCATATATGTACATACAGTCCTTGTTTTAAATTCACAAATGGTAGCATCTTTATACACTATTCAGTACTTAACTTTTTTCACTTACTGTATCTTGGAGATCATTCCTTATCAATAAATATGGACTGGTCTCATTTTTCAAAACAGCCTATATGTTAATCTATTGGATCTAAATTTTGTCTGATCCCAATAATTTTGACTACATGAGGTGGTACTTAATGCTTATTTTAAAACCTTTTGGGAACAGAGATGTAACTTGAATAGCTGCTAGAATTAACTTTTCTTTTAGGCATACCCTTAAGTCCTCATTTGCATGCTATATAATATGACAAAATGCTTTCATCTATGTGAATGTACAAGCTCTCTAGAACACCAAATTCACTATGAATTAGTATTTTTTTTCACTGGTAAAGTCCATATATCTATGTGAAATGTTGACAAGTGTTACATTTTGAAAAGTTATCATGACATTTTATTTGCTTTCCTTGTCCTCCCAATATGAAATTTGGTGTTTGGTTTGTCCTTCATTCCACACAAATTTTTTTAACCCTTTTTTTGCCCTTTGGTGGTTAATTCGGCATTGGTCTTTAGGCCACAGCTGTTCTGGAGATGTATACTGTGTGAGCTAACCTGTTACCAACTTGCACATTTGGCAAAAAAAGTTATTTGGCTAAACTCTTGCTGGCTTCTTTTTTTTAATAGCAGGAGGTCCCATTGGCCAATACTAGAATAATTTTTGTTTTTAAAGTTAGCCGCAGTCTTTAGTTTTTAGGCTGTGTTGCAAGAGAAAGACCATCTACAAAGACAATGGCCCAATTTATTTGGGGGCTTAAATTCCCTAATGGCCATTTATGTTTCCTTCACAAGTTTTCTATAATTTTCGGTCTTAAAGCAACAAGAATCTCAAAGTGTCCATTATCCAAGCTACCCATATTGTCATATGGTCTATGCACTTACTAGGTTTATTAGTGAACATTGAGTCTTTTTATGACTAATGATATTTCGAACATTTTGCCAACATTTCATCAGATGTTGAATCAACAGTTTGTATCAGTTGAGCATTGCTTTGTATTCATTAGCTGATGAATCCGAAGATTCATTGCAGCTTCTCATAGTTAAGTCACACACTCATTTTTCACATCATTAAACTCCATATTCCTATGGTCAGATGTCATAGCTCCTTGTTCACCTCTTTGTTCCTCATTTTTCAGGATTTCAGGGGATTGTCCCCATTCTATCCACTTACGTTTGCTTGTATTTGTATGTCTGAGGTCATGTTTCTGAGGAGTCTACAATAGAATAGATGTACATATTTTGAATGTCATCTTTCCCTGAAGTGGTCATCTTTTGGCTGAGAAAATGGTTTTACTGACTAGTAAATTATCTTTTATCTTTTACACCCCTCTCCATCTCTGACTACGTAACTTTTCAGTTTACTCAGGATGTGTTGCTCTCTAACCTAGGGAAAGTGTGGAGAGCCTGATTCAAAAGCATTCCTATGCCCGCTCACCCATCCGCACCTATGGAGGAGAAGAGGATGTACTGGGGGATGAGGTTCAGACAACACAAAATCGAGGTAAGACAGCTTCCGGGCAATGCCACTCTTGGGAGCAAGAGCACCTAAAGAAGAATGAAGGCAGGCAGGTGATGAGACTTCTAGTCCTCAGAGTACCGATTGTCCCCAAAGTATTTTAGGAGCCTCTTCAGGAAGGGACAGCCCCTGAGGCTGATTTTCACACAGTTCATTATTTTGCCTTTGAGTCTTAAGTGATTATGCTGCCTGAAGGTTTCTTGGGGTTTGTTTTCTAGTAAAAGGACATCAAACCTCTGAGTCAGGGCTCAGGAGTTACTTGTCTGTGATCTACTACCAAAGAGCTGTTGGATTTTGGGGGCAGTTCAAAGACATTGAGGTCTTTCTGATCCTCAATTTTATAATCTGAAAATCAGGGAATATATCTGTTTCTCTTCTATCAGGGATATCTGATTAGGATCAATGACTAAAATGGGAACATTTTTACCAAGAAGATTCTCCTAGTGAAGGGCATTACGTGGAGGTGGTGACCCCAGTGGTGAGAACATGGGAGTACAGAAAAGTTCGTCTGTCGCAAAGGCTCAGGGAGGAGCCCTCTGCACCTGGGCGTCCAGAGAGAAGAGAGCAGAGGGTGCCCAGCCCTGGGCACAAGGATGTTCCCACGGGGAGAGAGCTCTTTGTCATCTTTTTATGCCCATAATCTGGAATAGCATAATCAGTCAAAACACAGGACATCTTATAACTAAATTCAAATGAGCTACTAGTGATTATACAATTGGAAAGTTCAATGTCAACTCTTATTTAAACTTCTGGATGCTGTTATGTAAAAAAAACTTTTGCAACTTGTCAAATATTTAATGAAGAATTATGGAAGCTAAAAAAAAAAAAAGAGAAAAGAACAACAGTCTTGTGGGTTCTCACAATGGCTTTGGAAACCAAGTAGCTTTGTTGAGGCTTGTATGTCCAGCCTTCCTTGGGGATGCTGCAGATGTTAGGGCAGATATCTGCTATTTGGAGCTCCCTTAAAGGGAATCAGGTCATTACCTTCAGGCAGGGTACTAGTGTTTTGGCTACTCTCTGGGAGTGTGCAGGCCATCTAGTGAGTTAAGTCTTCTCTATTTAGTAAATTCTCTCTTTCACATGTGGTTTAAATGATATCTTCTTGTCTGGAAAGGTGGATTTGCCTCATGGTTGACATGTTTGTCTTTTTAAATTCCAGATCTGTTATATATTTTTAAAAATAAATTGATCTTTACAGATAATGTAATGCTTGGTTTGCACATTGAAATAGAGTTTCCAGTCTAATGAGTTGTTTTTGCTTTCAGGGTCAGCCTTTACAACATCTGATAATTTGTCTCTCAGCTCGTGGGTATCATCTTCATCCAGTTTTCCTGGATTTCAGCACCCACAGTCCCTGACTGCTCTTGGCACCAGCACAGCATCCATAGCAACACCCATTCCTCACCCCATACAGGGTTCTCTGCCACCATATAGCCGACTTGGGATGCCTCTGACCCCATCAGCCATTGCCAGCTCCATGCAGGGGAGTGGCCCGACATTCCCCTCATTCCACATGCCCCGGTACCATCACTACTTTCAGCAGGGGCCCTATGCTGCTATCCAAGGACTGCGCCATTCCTCTGCTGTGATGACACCATTTGTATGACTCTTCTAAAAACAGGAGGATCCAAATCCAGAATGTGCAAATGGGTATGGAAATATAGGACAGGGTTGGGTGGGTGGGATGTGGGGTGTTGGAGCAGGGGCTCTCCAGGAGACATGGGACCTATTAAAGAGGAGAGTTGGACTCACAATAAAACCTGCCACTGAGGGAATGCACCACGGACCAGGATTCATCTGTAGTTGGGGGACAGCTCTTGGGTTTGTGAGAGAATCAGTGTAAAGTTCTTAGGCGGCCTAAGTCCTGCGACTAACAGGATATCAGTTTACCCAGAAAGTTTAATAATGCAAGGCAGATGAATCTTAAGGTGCATTATTCCTAGTGGTTAAAAATGCTGTGTTGATGCAGTAATGTATAAAATCAACATGTATAGATTTTCTTTCTGCTTTCCACAGGTTAAAAGAATCTTCCAAGAGGCAATACTATATAACATACTGACCATAACGCGTAATGACTAGCTTCGGTCCATTTTTCCCTGTAGAAAATGAGAGCCGGCAGAGAAATGTTTGTAGTGCTGTAGCTTAAGCACGTTTAGCTTTCCTTTGTGTTAGTTTGCTGGGGAAGGAGCTGAGATAATGCGAATACATCCTATTTTGTGGATGAACAGGCGGTAATGACTTCACAAAGTTCTTTTTGTAATATCGAAGGGCCAGTACC
This sequence comes from Ceratotherium simum simum, assembly GCF_057802395.1. NCBI lineage: Eukaryota > Metazoa > Chordata > Mammalia > Perissodactyla > Rhinocerotidae > Ceratotherium > Ceratotherium simum. Next base: position 66,226,015 of record NC_141900.1, on the reverse strand, counting down.
TGACAAGCTCTTTTTCACAGTCTTGTCTTCTTTCTTTCTAATTCTGTTTCTTGCGATTTCTTGCCATTTATGTAGGAAAAATCTTCTGTATACAATTTTGAAGCAAGAGGCTCTGTGTGTTATTGTAAAACTGAGGTTTTATTTTTCTGGGCTGCATTCTAAATACACTACTGACTTATTCACTGAGGAAAACTGTAAAGCCTCTACATGATGACATGTAGGGCTGTCTTTCACTTACAGCTGCAATAAAAAGATGGTTGCCCTATTATGAAAGGAATTTCTCAGCTATGGGTGCCAAAGTCCCGTTCATTTTTACTTCAGCTTTGGGAGACCTTATGGATGTTGAAATGTACCAGGCCAAATTCTCATTTTTGATAAATCTGCTTTGTTGTTAGATTAGCTGCCGCCACTGACTGACAAGGATTTGTGAATGACCATTCTGAATGCCCATATAGCCACTATTTAACCTATGTTCATGAGGAGTTACGTGTCCATAGATCTGATTTGTCCTTCTTTCTTACTGTGTTACAGTCAGTGACTCCTTTACCGTTTTTCTAGTCCATTATATGAAATTTCATGTTAACTCAATGACTCCCCAACTGAAACATTGGCAGTGCTTACAAGTAAATCTAAAGCATTCCTCCACTTTATTTTCAGCTCTTGCTGTCTTCTTAAGGCTTTCTTTAATGTTTAGTATAGTAATTAATTATACTTTAGTTATATATAATATCCATATTATTTTTGGTCACCATGTATCTAAGCATTTACGGTCAAGTTAGTATATTTGGCATTTTGCAACAGTTCATTTCCCATAACAGAAATTTAATGAAGTTTATGGTCCTTCAACTTTACATATAATGTATTTTAGCTACAGGATATAACCTATCTTCTTCACAAAGCTCCCCAAAACTCTATTTTAATTTAATTTAAATTTTGTATGTAATATTCATTCTACTCTGTTCTGACCGCAAAAGTATTGAATCTTAAAAGAGATGGGAAGTATTGCTGCTGAGAGCAGAGGTGTATTTGGGAGCAAATGTAATATACTTATCATATCAGACTCCAGTGGGATTTTATTTGGTTGTTTTAATGTTAGGCTTCTCCATATCAGATGCCTTTCTTGGGCATGTCCAGCTCATGAAACAAGGCATCATCGTACTGCCTGTCCATGTGATGCCGTTGTTGGATTTTGCACTTGCCTTTCTCCACTGTATCCCAAAGGGTACTTATGGAGAAGCATGGGCTGTGTTAACCAAGCATCTCAAAGTCCTATGGCAGACACCATAGGCTAATTTCTAACTTCTTGCATGTTATACTATAGTATCCACAGATAGTTTGTTTTCAAACACAGCATAGATGTGCTTTTCTTTAAAAAAGCAGTTATGAGTAATGCTTAAATATCTATAGGGCTTAGGATAGGGATTTAATATTTAATAGTTGGCCTGTTGCCAGTGCTCCTTTTAATACAGAGTCCTGCTGCTTAAAGCAGGAATAACAAAAGTAGATGCTATTTTATGTGATGCTACTCAATACCCTGGTAAATTACTGGTCTCCTAAAGTGAATCCGTATCTCAGTTTTCTTTCTAATGAGAATGACAGGATCATTTTAATACTATTTTGACATTTTCCGCAATTGGTGTGTCTCAAAGTAGGTTTGCTTGTTTTTGTTAAATATGGTTTTATACCAGTATTTCTTGACTTCATAACTTTATTTTGTAATTAAGCAACATAAGACAAAAAATAAGTAGAGTGCTTAGAGAAAAGCAAAGACTAAGCAATCAGAGCATGCTCTTGGAAAAATCACACCTGAAATTCTAAACTGGATATATTTTTAAGTATTTGGTATTATTTGAACCAGAAAGAAAAGCACAAATGACATGGAGCTTAACCTGATCAGAGTCACTTTAGCCATGGGAACCGGGGGTAGATATTTACCCCACCAGGGCCTTTCTGAGCTATTCTGGTTGTTGATTCTTACTTAACTCCTTGGGTATTTCAGATTTAAAAGTCTAAAGTCTATTCTACCAAAAGTAATTGTAAGAACTAGATAATTAGTGGGAAAGCCAACTGAATAATTAAGAGCATGAGTTATATATATTTGGAATAAGTTCAGAGTCTCCCTCCAGGTATATTACAGTATCAGAAAGCATGGCTAATGTGCAGTGTTGCTAAAAAAGAGCCCCTGCTTCTAGAACTGCTTTATCTAACCCAGAGGAATTAATTCATAACTTGGTTTGCATATATGATTTGTTTTTAAAACATTTATCAGTAATTCTAAGTTCAATTATTTCTTTTACTTACTTAGTAAATCTTCCCCCTCCTCTGTCCACCCTTAGCAGTATAAAGGTAAACATATCCAGCTTATGTCTAACATATTACAAATTATTAGGTAACAAGATCTATATTAATGAATTTATATTGCATTGCTGGTCCTTTTGAGTTTATAACAATGATATGTTATCTGGAAGGCCTACCTCCATTCCTAGTAGGAGGACAAAGAGTAGGAGATATTAAGAAGTTTCCTTAAATTCATCATCTAGCAAAAACCTGTGTAGGGCTATACTATAGGAGTTACATTGACTTCTGGGGTATTCCAGGATCTCTGCCCCCACCCTCATCCACATCTCAGTCATTGCACTTCTCCAGCCACAACATTCCCCCCTCAAAAAAGAAAAAGGAAACCCTCTAAAAGCCAAAGAAAAAAGAATTCTTAAAAGGATCCTCATTCCCATAATGTCAATGATTTTTTCAGAGAGATGTTAGGATGTTTATCCCATTTCTGAATTTCATTTCAGGTTTTCAGGCTGTCCTGCTTATATTTAAGCTGAATTACATTGAGAAAAATAAACTTCAAATAAAATGGATGGGTGACTTTACCACCCTATTAAATACGCAGTCATGCTTAGCCATAACTCAGCATCTAAAGTTCAAAAAATTCAGTATGGAATGTGCAGGGACACATATTGCAAGAAAAACAATATTTTTACTCAATTTTCCATTGACTAAGTAAGGAAAACTGTTTTTATTTTAAACGTGTATGGAGTTGATAATTATTACAAATAAACCAATATTATACTCTAAATTTAGACTGGACAGAAATAAATAAAGCACTGAACAGGAAAGATTTTCAGCTGGCTCCTTTAGAGAGCCAGTCTTAGTAGAGGATAGATTTTATACATTTTTGTATTATTTCAGAATGCAAGGATTTTATGTAAACAAGCCAAGGGAAGGTTACAAACTCTTATACCTTTAGAAAACCATAAAATCCTTTCTTCACTACTATTCCATGCCAGTTATAAAATATTCCAATACTTACCTTTCTTCAGCATGCTTCAATATGCAAAAGTTAATTTATAAATATTTGATAGGCAAATAATCCATAAGTATTTTCTGGCCCTTCTTTCTCCGTCCCTCCCTCGATTCCAATCCCCTCCCTTGATATAAGAAAATGAAAACATTTTGGTGATATAATACATCTGGACAAAAAATACAATTTGTTGTATTTTACTTCTGGTACATTAAAATACTGTATTTAGTTGTTGATTTTTTCTTATTTTCAGAAACCTAGAAGAAGGTCTTTTATTTCCTAAAGGATAAAATTGGATGTAGCCTCTTTAGTGGACTCTCTTACAGATCTACTGTTTGCTGTGTCATTTGCTTAATGAATTGCGTGAGAACAGTCACTGTAATGAAGTGTGTGTGTTGGGGGTGGGGGGAAGGGCATGGGAAATGTTTTATGAAAAAAGAAGTTATAAGCCTAATACTATGAAGTAACATCTAATGAAGTTCTTTTTAAGTGCAATATATTTATTTCTGCTAGAAATGTATTATCAACATTATATAATATTTGAAGCATTACATGTTATTTGTAAACAGCTTAAAATTATATATTACCCAAAATTGTACAGAAGTACAAATGTGTGGATATTAATTTCTTTCATTAAAAAATGGTGTGTTTTTGATATATATGCACACATTTACACCTTTCATTATCTTACACACCTTGCTTCATGACTTTTGGTACCTATTTCCTCACCTGAAAAAAAAAGAGGATTAGGTAAGATCAGGGGTCACAACTGGCTCTCCCAGGCCAGACACAGCCCATTGGATTCCTACACAGGGTTTGGGTTTTATCTTTAATGGCACCAAAAGCCTTTTAGAGAACACATTGCTCTCAAGTCCCCACAAGTTCCCGTTTCCCTACACCCAGCCCCCCTCACTTATTTCCTCTACCTGATGAACCCTTAGAATCCTGGGTCTTTGCACCTCTCTGTACTGAGTGATACTGAAGACTCCATAAAGCTTGAAGAACTCCTACCTGTCATTCCACTCATGATCTCCTGGATGTGCTGCAATGATATTACACAAAGTGGCCTGACACAAAATAAGATTAGCCAAATTCGAAGTCTTAATCCTTCTTCCACATGACAGTCCCTCAAAATATTTGACGTTATCATACCGTCCGCTTTTAAGAAGTCTGCTGTATTACCCTTAATGTTTTGTGCATGCCAAACACCAACCTTTTAAAAATCTTTTATTTGGAATAATTCCAAGCTTGAAAAGTTGAAAGAATAGTATACAGAAACGCTGTATACTCTTTACCCAGATTCACCAATTATTAACTTTTTTCCGTTTGATTTATTATTTGCATTCACACTGAGTAGTGCACGCACACACACATACGTAATGTACACAAATTGTTTTTCTGAACCATTTGAGAGTAAGCTTCACATATCACGCCCCATTATCCCTAAGTAATTCAAAGTGTATTTCCTAAAACCAAGAAGATTCCATTAAGTATCCACAGTAGAGTTAGCAACTTCAGGAAATTTAACAATACTACAATACTGTGATCTACCATCTGTACTCCAATTTTGTCAAATGACCACTGATGTCCTTTGTAGCATATTTTTTCCTTAAGTACAGATACAGTTCAGGATCAAATATTGCTTTTACTTATCATGTTTCTTTAGTCTTCTTTAACTGGGTAGTTTCTCAGCCTTTGTCTTTCATGGCAAAAGAATTCCTATTTTTCAATGGTTTATAATTTATCACTATCCTTAGTTACCTTGGTGTTCAAATCATCCCAGATTTGGTCACTAGGAGCCTCTTAAGCTGGTTTCTATGTCCTTTTGACATACCCTAATTTGTTTTTTTTAGCACTTCTTCAATTTCTGGCATAAACATTGTTCCAGGCTCACCTTGTACCTTTCCTGCCCCAGCCCCGGAACCAGCCATTTCTACAAGGGGCCCAGATTCCTTTTAGTTGGGGAACTGTGTAGAAACCAAGATCTGGGTTCCAGATGTGCTCATTGGGGTATGTTTGTTTCTAGGCCTTTTCAGCCAACAGTTAGGAATACGTATATGTATATAAGCACACACATTCAAATATATGTATGTGTGTGAATGTGTATAAAATATATTAGAAATCATGAGTGTATGCTGATATCTCCAATTCCAATGCACTCCCATAGGGTCCTTTTTCCTTGCTTTGCCCCAGTCCATATGTATATCCGCCTTCTTCCACAGTGAGAACCCTGGCTCCCAACAACATCAACATATTTATTTACTCAATTTTATCATACACCCCAAATCATTTCACATTGCTTCACTCCTACAACTACAGTAAACAAACCTTCTAAAATGAGTTCAGGATTTGTTTGCAGTTGTTCCCTCCCTACTCAACCAAGTGTATGAAGGCAAATGACATGTTTAGCAGTTACTTAGACTAGATCATTTTTTGTTCTCCTGTGTTGGTATGTTATTCATTTGCAATACAATAGGGTTCATTTTTTCAGTTTACTTATAGTTTTAAGGGTTTTTTTTTCCTTTTCATTCTTACTGATTTAAAAAAAATAAAAAACATAGAGCATTAATATGCTCCCAAGAAAAAAATTCAAATAACCAACAAGTGATTGTAACAAGGTTGTAGGATACAAGGTTAATATAAATAAGTCAATTGCTTTCCTATATACTAGCAATGAACAACTGGATTTTGAAATTAAAAATACAACACCATTTATATCAGCACGAAAAAAAGGGAAAATAAATACTTAGGTATAAATATAATAAAATAGGTGCAAGATCTATAAAACTACAAAACTGATGAAAAAAGTTAAAAAAAATATGAACTAATGGAAAGAATTCCATGTTTGTGGATAGGTAGACTCAATATTGTCAAGATGTCAGTTCTCCATTTAATCTATAGATTAAACAAAATTCCAATCAAAATCTCAAAAAGTTTTGTGGCTATCAAAAAACTGATTCTAAAGTTTATATGGAAAGAGGCAAAAGACCCAGAATAGCCAATAAAATATTTAAGAAGAACAAAGTTGGTGGACTGACAGTACCGACTTTAAAACTTACCATAAAGCTATAAAGACAGTATGGTATTGGTGAAAGAACAGACAAGTAGATCAACAAAACAGAATAGAGATCCCAGAAAATAAACCACATGAATATATTCACCTTCCTTTGACAAAGGAGCAAATGCAATTCAGCAGAGAAACAATAATCTTTTCAAAAAATAGTGCTGTAATAATTGAACATACACATGCAAAATAGTCAATCTAGATACAGACCCTGCATCTTTCACAAAAATTAATCCAAAATGGATCATAGACCTTAATGTAAAATGCAAATCTATAGAGGAAGATGGGCACAGATGTTAGCCCAGGGCCGTCTTCCTCAGCAAAAAAAGAGGAGGATTGGCGGATGTTAGCTCAGGGCTGATCTCCTCACAAAAAAAAAAAAAAAAAAAATGCCAATCTATAAAACTCCCAGAAGATAACACAGAAGTAAATCTGGGTATCACTTCTTGGCCTTTTGGCTAAGATCAAGGGTAAAAGTAAATCTAGGTAACCTGGGCTTTTTAGATATGACACCAAAGGATGATCCATTAAATAAAAAGTTAATAGGATGGACTACATTAAAATAAAAAACTTCTGTTCTATGAAAGACTATTAAGAGAATGAAATAACTGGCCCCAGCTGGGAGAAAATATTTGCAAAACATATCCGATAACAGACTTGTATTCAAATATACAAAGACTCATTAAAACTCATCAATTAGAAAACAAACAACCCAATTTTTTAATAGGCAAAAGATCTATCTGAATAGACACCTCACCAAAGAAGATATAAAGATGACAAACAAACATCTGAAAAGATGCTCAACATCATATGTCATTTGGGAAATGCAAACTAAAACAACAACAAGATACCACTACACATCTGTTAAAATGGCTAAAATCCAAAAGACTGACAATACCAAATGCTGGTGAGGATGAAGAGCAACAGAAACTCTCAGTGGTGGTGGGAATGCAAAATGGTACAGCCACTTTGGCAGACAGTTTGGCAGTTTCTTGCAAAGCTAATTTAGTCTTATCACATGATCCAAATAGCTCCTAGCTATTTACCTAAATGAGTTGAAATCTATGTCCACATAAAAACCTGCACAGGAAGGTTTATAGCAGCTTCATTCATGCCCAAACTAGGAAGCAACCAAGATGTCGTTCAATAGGTGAACGGATGAAAACAAACTGTGGTACATCCAGAAAATGGAATATTATTCCGCAATAAAAAGAAAGGACCTATCAATCCCTGAAAAGACATGGAGGATCTTAAAAGCATATTGCTAAGTGAAGAAGCCATTCTGAAAGGGCTACCTACATACTGCATGATTCCAACTATATGACATTCTAGAAAAGGCAAAACTATGAAGACAGTAAAAAAGATCAGTGGTTGCCAGAGGTTTGGGAGGAGGAAGGGAAAGATGAACAGGTGGAGCACACAGGATTTTTAGGGTAGTGAAACAATTCTGTATGATATTATAATGATGGATACACGACATTATGCATTTGTCAAAACCCATAGGACTGTACAACTCAAAGTGAACCTTAATGTAAACCCTAGTTACATTAGTTAATAATAACGTAGCATTATTAGTTCATCAATTGTAACAAATGTACCACACTAATGCAAGATATTAATAACAGGAGAAACTGTGTACATGGGTAGGGAAGAAGGGATATATGAGAATTCTGTACTTTCTGCTCAGTTTTTCTGTAAATCGAAAACTGCTCTAAGAAATAAAGTCTATTAATTTAAAAAAGCCCCAGAGATACCACTTCACACCCACTAGGATAGCTATAATCAAAATGATGGACAATAACAAGTGTTGGCAGGGATGTGAAGAAATTGGAACACCTGAACATTGGTGGTGGGAATAGAAAATGGTGTGGCCGCTTCGGAAAACAGTCTGGCAGTTCATCCAAAGGTTAAACATAGAGTTACCATATGACCCAGGAATTCCACTCCTAGTTGTACAACTAGCAGAAATGAAAACAAACGTCCACACAAAAAGTTGTATGTGAATATTCATAGCAGCGTTATAACAGCCAAAAAGTGGAAACAACCCAAATGTCTATCAACTGGTAAATGGATAAATAAAATTTGGTATATCTACACAATGGAATATTATTTAGCTATAAAAAGAAATGAAGTACTGATAAATTCTATAACATGGATGAACCTTGAAAACATGGATGCTAAGCAAAAGAAGCCAGACACAAAGGACCACACGTTGTATGATGCCATTTATATGAAATGTCCAGCATAGGGATATTCATAGAGACAAAAAGCAGCTTAGTGGTTGCCAGGGGCTGGAAGGAAGGAGGAATGGGAATGACTGCTAATGGGTTCGGGGTTTCTTTTTGGAGTAGTGAAAATGTGGAATTCAACAGTGGTGATGGTTGCACAACCTTGTAAATATACTAAACTCACTGAATCCTACACTTTAAAAGAATGTATTTTATGGTGTGTGAATTATATCTCACTAAAGCTGTTATTTTAAAATGTAAAAGAAAAAAAAAGCTACTCAGCAAATGTTTTATTTCCTTTCTTTAGGGTCCAACGTGTCAATTTTGAGGACTTCTAGGGGAGTAAATCTTGTGTACTTGTGAGTTGAGTGGGCAGTCTAGAATCTTCTCCCCACCTCAATTTTTTTAATCTGTAAAAAGAAGATAATACTACCTATTAGATAGCATGTGTGGCCTTATGCTCTCAATTTATACTAGTTTATTTTTATCCCTTCCTTTTTTCCCCCAAGAAGTGCCATAGCTGGCTCTTTGGACTCCCTGGGAAAGAAAAAGATGATATAAATAATTTCTTCTCCATCCTGAGCCTTGATATGGTAATAATTTTTAACTTTCATAAAACATTTACTTTATCTATGCACTTTATATACATTACCTTCCTTAATCTTTGCAACAACTCTAGGAGGTAGGATCTATTACTATTCCCTTTTGAGGTATGAGAAAACTGAGGCTCAGAGAGATTAAGTAAGTAAGAAAGCCAGGATTCAAATCCTGTCTGTAATTGTAATTAAGACACAGCACTAACTCCTCAAATAAATACTTCTAAATTTTAAGAATTAAAAAAAAGTCTACCTTGCCTTTTCTGAATCTAGGTACACAGCCTTAATCAAGAAACATAAAAGCTGCATAACTCAATTTTTTCCCCTAACAGATTATAAATTGTCACTAGTAAGTGGCTCAAGAAGAGTTTTAACAGATTGTGTCCAGAAGGGAATTTTAAAGTGCCATATTTATCTTTTGGGGATGGGTCAATATCCATGTGGAAGCAGGACTCTGCTGCCCAAGCCAGAGTCTGGTGGTCTTGATGTAAACACTTATTACTTACTTAGGGACATTTTCCCCTCCCCTTTATACTCTAGTTGCCATTTAGGCTGCTGGAGGATAGAAGTAATTAGAAAATAGGAACAATGAAGCCCACTGTACTTAGAGACTGAACAGCAAGCAGAGTCAGGGAGGAACCAGAAGAACAGAGACCAGGGCCGAGTTGGAGGCCAGGTTGGGGCTGGGCTGAATAGATTAGAGACAGGGATAGGCTTAGCTCATCTGGGATGGCAGTGACAGGGGTAGCAACTGGAGGACAGGATGGGGGACAAACTGTGGGGTAGATAGTAGAGAGTGAGACCCTCAGGGTGGAATCAGAACACACAGCTGAAGACAGGAGGAGAAGGGAAGGAAAGGCCTGGTAAGAAGAGAGTTTGGTACAGGGCACAGTATGACTCAATAGGTCTATCTTTCCAGCTACCTAAATATATGTACAAATACTAACTAGAATCAAATAAATTTAAAAGACTTTAATAAGGTCATGTAGTCCACAGTCTTTATTTCAGAGTTGCGGAAGTCAGAGCTAGAGAAGTAAAGTAAATTGCCCAAAACATACTGGGCCCACTCCAGTGAGATTTCTAGGTCACTATGTCCTAATCAAAGTTAATCTTACATCAATCTAAAATATTATGTGATATAAAACATAGTACACAGATGTCTTATGTATCCTTGCTGCTTTTGCTATGTTTTGCATTTAATCTGCCCACATATACGCTACAATTCATTCTTTAACATATTCTAATACTTCTGCTTATTAATATTGAATGTATTAATTCTTGTATTAGTTACTTTGGTGGTAAATAAAAATAATCTCAATATGTTGGAGTTTGTACACGAAACTGTCATCATTGGGTTCATGGAAAAATTGATTTTGGGGGTATGGTATATGTATATATGTACGTGGTTGTGTATATATTGGTTAAGTCATTTAACAATGATTACTGAGTACCCTTCTGCTCAAATCAGTGTGCATATACTACGCAATCGGCAGTCTCCCCATGTGGTAGGTGAAGGAATTATCCCAATTAATTCATGGATTACCTCCCTTCCTTTGAATGAAACATGCCTACATAAGGCTGTTCAAGGTCAAGGGGGTCTCATTTCATCTGCTATAGGCCTGGGGAACTAAACTGACCAGAGGATGGGTGGCTGAGAGAGCTCCAGTTTTAAAAGGAGAATAGGCCCCTCATGGACGCAGAGAGTAAACCAGAATGCTTAGAAATTCCAACTTATCACAGATACCTTTTCTTCTGTGGACAAAACGCAGTGTTATGCAAAGCATCACATACGGATGCATTTACATTCAAAATGCTTCACTGCAATTTGGTGACTTTTCATTTTCTCCTATGAAGAAGCACCTGCATCCAACTAGAATTGAAGCAGGCTCTATAAAGTAATTCAACAGCAGCAGATGTACTATTGTAAAGTGAATCAATCCAGGAAATGTAATGGTTTTAGACTGAAGCAGTTGTTTTATAAAATACACATGTGCAAAGACATTTCTTTTAGTGGAGGCAGCTTGCTGAAGAAGAATTTGAAAGGATCTTTTAACATATAAAAACAGACCAATTAGAAAATAAATAGCTGCCAAGAACCATGTACCCGCGGTTATCCTATTTTTTTGGAGACAAAAATAGAGATACATGATTAAACAAAAAAAAAGATTTTTTCATCTTTGTGAATTTATAGGAAGTCTTACAAAAGTATAAAAAATGAATCCCATTTGGTTCACCTTTTTAAAATTTCTTAATTGAAATGAGTAAAATTACTAAATCAAATTGTTCTAAAAGAATCTTGGATATGTGGTTCAATTTTAGTTAACATAAGTGGGAGAACCTAAGAATTCTGCTACCATCTTTGGGACCAACTAATGATGATAGATTGGAGATAAACACTTTGATGCCAATTCCAGCTCCTTGCACCATAAAAGGGAAAAAAGTATTTTAATATATAAGAAACTGTGAAACAGCACAAATAAAAACCCATCTTTTATGCAGAAGAGTATCAAAGTGAAATTACTATTTTAAATTATCAAATTGTAAATGGAAAACTTGACATTTTCAAAATGATGTTCCCTGAACTACCTCTATCTTTTCTCATCCATATAACCAAGCTAGATATAGATGTTACTGATCTATCATTTATATCTATGTATTCATGCAAAGTTAAAACATTTAAATTTGATAAAAAGAATCAAGTAAAGGAAAGTCATTATTATTTGGAAAACCAAATATCGGCCACAATGAATATCTTAATTATTTGGATATATGAAATATGCAATGTAATTATTTTTATGCAAGGTTACATTTGGAATTTCCCTATATTTCATATTTAGTAAACTGATTTATTACATTAATTTTTTTCTTTTTAAAAATGAATTTAAAAACCACCTAAATTTTTAAAATTCTGATTTATAAGTCATTATTGCCATCTGCTGGTTATATAGTTTCACTGCATTTTTTTGTAAAAATTACCCATCGCTTTAAGACAGAGAAAACAGAGATGAGTTTTAGATAGAGTTGACTGGATTAGAAATCTCTATGCAACAGAAATAGTTTGCTAAATCATGAGGCATCTTCATTTCAAAGAGGATAAAATAATGCGAGAATATATTGCATCATATAAAATTATAAAGTGCTATTTTAATTGTCAGTTCATCATAGAATAAGTATCAGTCATACTGGTTTAAGTTATTGTCATTATAGCATATAACTAAAATATAACTCAAATAACTGTTCAAAATAACTAGGTGAAAATAAGTGACTACTGTTAGAGAAGTTATAAAATGCCACGATTCTATTCTACTGAATAAAACTAAGTGCCACGTTTTCCCTCATGTACACAAATCTATTCTTCTCCTTAGTAAGAGAATGCATAATTATTTAGGCAACTGTCTCTCAGTTTTCTGAGTTAACTAATGAACTTAGAACTCATATTACTGTTTAATAATAGAACTAACATATAACTTAATGACAAAGAATCTAGGTGAGAAAATATTAATTGGAAGTAATACTCACCAGTATACTCTGAACATGGTCAATCTAGAGCAAGATATAGGAACATTTTTTTTTTATTAGGCACATATTATGTTTTAGTGCTTTAGCATTTTTCAGATGAGGAAATAAAGATTAGAGTGGTTTACTAGTTCAAAGTTACACACTGGTAATCATCTGTATAGGAGTCCTCTATGTAAAAGATTTAGAATGTAGCCTGGTACATAGTTAATTCTGTGTGTTTACTATATATCTGAATCATATATATCCTGCTTCTTTTACCTTTAACACTATATCATGAGTATTTTCCTATATCATTAAAAATTCATTCAAAATGTCTTTAGTCAATTTAGTAATGCTTCACTGTATCAGCGTTCTATAATTTATTGTTTGGTGTTGAGGTTATTTCTAATTTTCACTGATATAAATAATAGTACAATGAACATTCCTATAAAAAATATTTTCTAAATGGTAAAAATGACCAGATTTGTACTTTCAAGGGCTAGACCAAGGGTAAGAATATGTTTTATTTTGTTAGGACGCTGAATGATCCAAAAGGCAATTGCAAACTCCAGGAAACAAACAAACAAACAAAGAAATTGACCAAAAAGGGAAACATCAGAAATGAGCAAAATAGACTGAAGGGAGGGAAACCAAAATCAGCAAGTTCAGTTCAGAGATGTACAAGAAAATGTCACTGAAAATGACATCTGGCCAACATTCCAGTAGCATCCACTCCTACTTCCCACAAAAATACCCACTCCTCATGAAAAACAAAGACATAAAACCTATAAAATCACTTAAATGAATATTCTAACTTTTAACAAGTTCCCTCAGATTATTTTTTAAAATATTCAACAAGATACAGCTTAAAATAAACACATCTACTAAAATCACAGAGAGTTGAAGGATAAACAGATTTATTGGCCAAACATTAATTTTTAAAAAAGCACAAATGGCCATATTAATTTCAGGTAGAGTAGGATGTATAATTCAGCTGCCTTGAAATGTCTATGGGAAAATGTAAATTTCCCAAATTGACCTCAGAAGTAGACCATGTAAACAGACCAATAATAATAAAGAAAACTGAAAGATTAAAGTAACAAAAATGCTCCAGAACCAAATGTTCTAATATAGACAAAAAGGTGCAAATCCACTCAATTCATTTTATGAATCTAATATAATTCTAATAAAAAAGGAAAACATAATCATAGCACCTCACTTATTATTCTAAAACAATATTAAAATACTCATATGAAAAAATAAGGTATTTTATTTTGAGTTTGCATATTTATTCAATAATATATTTTTATCAACCACCCATAAATACCGTGTATTTTAAGCTCAGTATTGGACAGAATTCATTAGCTATTGAAACGTGGGCAAATTACTACATCCTTGATCCTCGGTTTCTTAATTTGCACAAAGTTATTGTATGAATTAAATGAGAAAACATTTTAAATACCAAATACAGTGCCAGAAAAGTAGAAATGCTCCTTGGAAACAAAACCTCACAAAAGGACAAATTAATAACAGTTCTTATTGACTTTCAATGTGACAAGATGAATAGTACGTTCTGTCAGTAAATGCTTTAGACCTTCAGATGAGGAGGAATTAATGTGGGCTGGAAAACTGGGCTGGGGCCTGGAAAGCGATAGAATGCAGATGGGCAGGGAGAAAAGGATGAAACAGCTACAGGGTGGCTTTTCCGTATGAGGAAAGGGATAGTTACGAAGTCTCACCCTGCGGACCTCACTCGGAATAACTGGAATGGGAGATCTGTGTCCGCGGAAATGGCAATTAAAGTTGAAAGGTAGATTGGGGCAGATTATTGAAAGCACTGATGAGCAAGCCAAGGAGTTTACATTTTATTTGTGGGCCAATGGGAGCCATGAACATTTCTGCGCGGTGTTGCTTCAGGAAAATAAACCTGGCCACCATGAGCCGTAGATTAGACGGAAGAGAAGAGAACTAGGAAATTCAATCCGATCCGTCATAAAACAGACGGGAGGTGGACTGGTGTGGGCTCCAGTGGCACGGCTTGTAACAGAGGCCACGGAAAATGTCAGTGGCTCCTGTCCATCTTTACCAGCCACTCTGGCATCACGAGTATAGTGATAATGACCGCGAGGCTAAGAGTTCCCTTCTCAGATGGTCCTGGGTGGTGTCTGGCTTAGGAAGGTGAGAACGCTGGGCACAACGCTTCTAGGGCTGAGGAATTCTGAGCAACCTTGTTGGGATACAGTTTTACTTCAGGAATGGATTAGCTAGTGCTGTCCTCCAACGGGAAACCGCCGAATCACAGAAGGCACGCCAACCTGAGGCTCTGGGGTTAGACTCACCGGGCTCACGCCGGCTCTGCCACACATTGCCTGTGGCCTCGGGCCATTCCCTCAGCGTAGGACACTGAACACCGAATGCAACGTGTCCGTAGGAGGTGAAAAGAGATGTTCCTAAAGTGCCAGGCGCACCACAGGCGCTCACTTCCTTCCCTCGCTTTTTCTATGGTTATTTCTTTCAACTAAGATCTCCTTCTCCTTTATTAACCTCGACACATGCAACCTTTTGGTAAAAGTAAGCTTGAACTCGAAGAAAGGAATTAAATCGCAGAGCGCTCCCCTAACTTTGCCGCAAGCAGGCCTGGGACTTTGAAGTGACGCTCCGCGCGGCGCATGTGGGAAAGTGCGCATGGGCGGTGCGCAGGGGCTGCGCGTGTGGGAGGATGCGCGTGGGGGATTCGCAGAGTGTGGTGCTTCGGCGCTGCGCGGCGGGGGCTGCGCGCGTGGGTGGTGCGCGAGGAGGATGCGCGTAGGCGGCGCGGGGCCGCTTGGATTTCACGGCACGCCGTCCGGGTTTCGCGGTCGCCTTGACGACCCCGCGGCCCGCAACGGCGGCGGGGACGAGTCGTTGAGACCGCGAGCCGAGCCGAGCCCCGGCGGACGTCGCCCGACTCTGCTGGGCCCGCGCCGGAGAGAGAGCCAGCTTCATTCGAACAGGGGCTATGAAAAAATGGTCGGGCAAACGAGGAATAAGCTCAGAGAAGCGGCTTCAGAGCCTGTGCACGCTCCGCGCTCCGTGCAGTCTAGGCGGCGGCGCCGGGCGACCGGGGCCGGGGAGCCGGAGGTGGGGGAGGAGCGGCAGGAGGAGGTGGAAAAGCCGGAGCTGCCTTGGTCTGTAGGCGGCGGGAACCTGCCCGGGGGCGCCCGGCGGTACTCGCCGCGGAGGACCCGAAACCCGAAAGCGCAGAATTGCGCGCAACTGGAAGTGGCCTCGAGGACGCTTTTTCTCGGCCGCTTTCAATTCCTCAGCTGTTTCCTGGAGCAGCTCCGCGACAAGGTGCACCTACTGCGGAGACGTCATTTCTTGGGCAGGACCACCTATGGCATAGGTGAGCAAGACAGGGCGGGGAGAGCTCTCTGCAGGAGCCCCGACGGCTCAAGGCTGGATGCCCTCCCTCCGGGGCCCCGCGGGGCTAGGCTCGGTTCCGCTTCCGAAGGACCCTCCGGCACTCTGAGTCTCGAGTTTGAAGTGGTGTTGGTGAGTCTTGAAAAAGACCAGTTGAACAAGCAAGCCTAGTAGCAATAATGACAAGGTCCAAGCTCTGAGAAATTGCTGACAAGAATTTCCAGCCCCCTTAGTTCTTGTTTTAAAACACTTTCCAGGGTTTTCGGGCATAGTATTTTCGGGCACAGTGATCATTCCTGTGTCACCAACAAAATGTCATCTTAATCAGGGCAGCCATTTATCACAGGTTGTAAAAATGATAGGCTGTTTCTTGGGGGGCAGACATTATGTTCCTCTGCACCTTAAATAAAGCAAAATAAAGTGTTGGTTTTTTTAATTAGTTGAGAATCTTTAATAGTGGAAATAGGGTCAAATTAGACAATATATTGCCCCATGTTGGTACCCATTTACTTTCATGTTCTTGTGGAGCTTCAATGCCTAAATTTGGAGAATTGTTATTTAAGCTGTTGAAAGATTTTTCTTTATTTACATTTCTCATTTTCTGCAGTTTAAGTGGTAACTTAAATGTTGTTGCTGTTTCAATAAAATCAGTTTTGAACCTAGTCCTTGGTCAGACTGGCTACTGATATAAATTGAAACATAGATAATGTCTCAATGTAAGTTGTGATTTCTTTTCCACCGTAAGTTGACTGCTGATGTTAAAGTAGAATGAGTCTCCACATTTGGGGTGTTAAAAATACTTGAGGAATAATAGATGGGATTTCATATTTAGATTTTATTAGATGTCTAGTTATGGCAACAGATATATTCCACATCAGGAATCAGCATGGTCTTGGATACCAAGCTGTTTTGCTGTTCCAGGGCACCCATGTCCGGCACATGGAAGGCACTTGATGAATGTTGGGTGAAATAATGACTGAGTATATTAAGTGAGAGTTCAGCTGAGCAAACTAATACTTTAGGATGGGAAGTGGGAAAAAAGATCGGGGAAGACTTAGGAAAAAACGGGATTTGAATTGTGACAAAAAGGCTAGTGTTTGGATGTGTGAAGCAGAGAACAAGTATTAGAGGAGACCAGCATAATCAAAGTCTATGAAAGTGAAGTGAGGCTAAAAGGAAGGGTACAAAAAGAAGAGGAAGTAGGAAGTGAAGAGGAAGTAGGAAGTGTCACCTTAAAAAGCAAATTCGCCTATTTTATCTTCAAAATGAGTTTATACGGGAATAGCCAAAAGAATTGTAATTCAGGATGTGCGTGCTATGGTAAACTGTAGGCAAATCGGGAAAATGAAGGAGGGGAGCTTGCTTTTATAGAGACAAAGGGGGTATAGGGAGGGGCTGTTCTAAATGAAAGTCTCTGGGGGGAAAGTAGCAGTTCAGGGTGGCAGTGGCTTCTCATTGGCTGAGCTGTTGCCTGGTAGGGAGAGAAGTCTTCCTTCAGTAGTGAAGTAGTTGTACTTCCTGTCAGAGAGGCAGTGTCTCTTTGTGTTTGGTGTAATTGGTGGTGTGTGATGGGTTGCGTACAGGGTGTGCGACTTCCCCCTACAGGCCTTCCCAACTCCAGTTCAGTTAAGGTTTCTTTTATTAATTTCCACACTTTCCCATTTTGATCAAGATTGTTCTCTGAAATCATTGCTGATTAACAGTCAGATTCTCGGCATGTAGTGGTCTTGTTCCTTGGTGCCAGGAAGAACCTTTCCTGTTTGTTGTGTTGCACATGGGTGGGAAAGGACATAGTGGTTAGAAACCATTTAGGCCACATTTGAATTACAAGGAAGGTTAGGAAGGAGAACTCTCGAGCATTTCATAGTCAAAGTCTGTATTTGTCTGAGGTTGTAAGCATCAGAAATCATTTCAAATTTTTGAGCTAACATCGCTTTACAAAGGTTCAATAGGCAATAGGTACACAGTTTAAACAAGTACACAAAGCAGGATTAAGAACAATACAACAAGCCTAGTTTGCAGGATGGTTCTAAACCAGGAGCCCAGACCTGAAGGTAACCAGCTGAACAAATCAAAAGACAGTGGAGGGGCTGGTCCCGTGGCTTAGCAGTTCAGTGCGCGCGCTCCGCTACCGGCGGCCTGGGTTCGGATCCTAGGCGCGCACCGATGCACTGTTTCTCCAGCCGTGCTGAGGCCGCGTCCCACATACAGCAACTAAAAGAATGTGCAACTATGACATGCAACTATCTGCTGGGGCTTTGGGGAGAAATTGGGGGAAGAAAAAAAGGAGGATTGGCAATAGATGTTAGCTCAGGGCTGGTCTTCCTCAGCAAAAAGAGGAGGATTGGCATGGATGTTAGCTCAGGGCTGATCTTCCTCACAAAAAAAAAAAAAAAAGAGTGGATTGTTAGGTGAAATTTGTTGTGGCCAATGTGCTTGTTTTCTAATCTTATGTAATTGGGTTTTTATTTCCCCAGAAGTGTTTATCCACGTGCAACAGGAGGTGTTCACCACTGCACAGATACCTCCTTGCTCAGCAAATTGATAATCAAGGGCTGTACAGTATCCAAAACCACCTTGGCCGATGAGTTAAGTACCTATTGCTGAGCTGAAATTGCATTGGCTGTGGAGTCAGCCAACTCTTCTAGTGTCAGGGAGAGATTCCTGATGGTTTGTTGGCACTCACTCCAACCCATGGAAAGAAAGCTCTTCCCATGGAGGCAAACCCAGAGTCATGCATGCCTCCTGGAAGTGCTTGTTTAAAGCAGTTATAGTGGTTTAATGGAACACACCAGTAAGAGGCCTCTGTTTGGTTATGTAGAGAAAATGGAACAGTGAATACAGTAAAGGCACATTGTCCTTATATTCTCCAGCTGTTAAGGCAATGAGTTGCCAAAGCATAAAGGCCATTTCTGAAACCTCACAGATGAAGCCTTAATGAGGGGGTGCCCATAAGGACCTCGCAGAAGTGATATCATCTATAGATTCATTCATCGGCACAGAGGCATTAGCATTATATAACCAAGACTTGGAGACTCAGTATGTTGTTACATACCGAGAGGTTGCCTGAATATTTGGGTATATCAAGAAATTTATAGATGGCCTGGGTTACATTGACAGCCTCACAGAATTTTTCACACAAATATTCAAATAATCTTGTTTT
Source organism: Ceratotherium simum simum (assembly GCF_057802395.1). Lineage (NCBI taxonomy): Eukaryota > Metazoa > Chordata > Mammalia > Perissodactyla > Rhinocerotidae > Ceratotherium > Ceratotherium simum. The sequence goes on along the minus strand of NC_141900.1, from coordinate 66,206,757 downwards.
CCCTTCCCAAGGCCAGGTTAAATTAAAGCAAGGAAGGAGTTTAGGTGGGCTTAGCACCCTGAGTTGGTAAAATGGGCCAGCGGAGCAATTTAGACAAACAGCATCTGAAATCCCAGTGAAATTACTTATAGGGTGAACTAAGGGGACTGTCTTGGACAGACTGAGGTTTCTGTTGGCAAATCCAGCAATCAGAGAGGTTTTCTCCCCTTCTCAAGTGATTGGTAAATGCGAACAAGGGCATTATCCTTCCAGGAAAGAGAGGGAGAAAATAAAGTAAGAAACAGCAGTGGGGTGAGGGCATACAGGCCTGGTCCAGCCATGTTAGGAAATCTGTCTGCCTCAAATGTCAGCTGCTTCTCTTCCTAGTCAGTTTGGTTTGGAGGTGTCCAGTGTTTGTACAGGACTAGATGTCATATGGAGCCTTCTTTAGCTGTGAGATGTGTACCCAAGGCTCAAGTCCCTGAAGTTTGGCTGTCATCTGGGTGGTGAGTAGGGCCTCGTATAGTCCCTTGCAAGGAGATTTCAAGGGCAGTAAAATTGGAAATGTCAGTTTGGAGTATCATATCCAGACATTTAAGGAAAGTAGCAGAATTTAGGATCCAGTCCAGCTTATAGATACAAGAAATCCTTAAAGACGATTAATAGGACTAGAATTTAAAATCTACAAAAGTGCAAACATAATTTCTTTCTCCACAGTTACCGCCATTTTTATTAAAGATAATCATAGTAAAACTAATTTGTATTAAATTTGGCCTGATTATTTATATAAATGCAGCAAGAATATTGATTGACCATATAAGCTCTTTTTTAAGATTGCTTTGCTGAAACCTTGTAAGCAAGGTAGTAGGCTGATTTTTCCAAGCAGTTCCTTAAAGCTATCTGGTCATATCTGAGTCTGTGTACATCTTTCTTGAATATAACATTCACCCATACAATATAACATAAAAAAAAGTTTATCGTCACTTATTTGACCATGCTTCTTGTGTAACTTGATATACCTAATAAGCCTGATAAGTGTAATATCTCTTTTTGTATAAGGAGAGGGAATAAATCTTTTGAGATGTCCTAAGTGCCCTCTGGAAAATTCCAACATTATATCCAGGTCAAAAAAATGTCATTCAGAATTTGAATATTTTGAGAAGCTTATCAAAAATATCAAAAGGTTTAAACACTTAACTAAATAGGATCACAGGTCATTATGAAATAATACTTAAGTATTTGACCAAAGTAACAATAACAGGTTTCAAAGGCAAATAGAAAACGTTACAAAGCTGTCAGCAAAACTTAACTCCTTTAATACTAAGAAGACTTGGCTCTCTTAAGTAATTAAAGACCTAATAGAAACAACACAGGAAATTATTTTGACAAAGCCCAAAATCTCTGTTTTCTAGGCATATTGCTAGGCACAGTTTGTTTCACCAGTAGACCAGTAGCCCAAGAAACCTTGTACTTTCAACAGAAAAGAAAGCCAAATTTTAATTTTGCATCAGCTTATCTTGATATCAAAATTCATTCATTCCAATCTTAGCCAGTCCTGACCGCTCATAAAACTCTTTTCCCAAAATTTCTTTCCATAAACCTTCTACAGCTTCCTTTTTACATTCAGATTTTGTCCTGTGTTTTCTCCTTTTCCATTCTGAAATAACCAGCTTCTCTTTAGGACAAAATTACTTTCTTTTCCCTCAATGGAATGCATTTTCGTTCCTCATACCTTCTTTTACTGAAACACACATCTTTCCTTGTGTACAGAGATGTTTCCCCTTTTGTTTCTAGTAGCTTTAGTTATGTATATTAGAATTCTTAACCCTCAGAATCCCAAATTCCTAGTGAAAACTAAGAAGTAAGCAATTGTGAACTGGCAGATTTATAAATACATTTCATAATTTCAGAGTATATGCCCTTTTGAACAGTGCAGTCTTTCAGTGTGGCACAAGACATGGTTACAGACCCAAATTTATCTTTAGTTTCTTTGCAATAGGAAACCAAAAGTAGATAAACCTGTGTTCAGTAATTAATGTTTTAGTATTTTATCTTGTTTGAAAAATGATTTAGGTACTCAGTGACTACCCATTATTTAGTTTAAGTTGGCATAAACTTTGATCTTATTTACATTTATTTTAACTACTTGCTTTTAACAATCATGCTTGGATTAGACATTAAATAGCCAGCCATCATCTTAAGTTACTTTCTTGCTGACAAATTTTGTAACAGATAACATGAGCCTATTTGACCCAAGTGGAGAAAAAGTTGCACATTTGCATTACACCCCATACTAACAACTCTGAAGACATGCCTATTTTCTATTTACACCAACAACCTTAAGCTAGCTTTTATTTACTAAAGGTTAGTCCTAGATCACGTGAACCTGAAAAGCATTTAAGTTAGTTTCTACTATATTTCTGAGATTTAGGAATACTTAATTTATAAGTGCTTAACTTCAAGACAATTAAATAGAGCTTTTTACAAGTCAATTCTAGCAATACCATTCAGAGGTAGAAAAATATCACATCTCTAACATACATACGTGGACATAAAGATAGACATAAACAGAGCTCTCATAGCTTTCATTTTAAAACTTTAGCCATGTCTCAGATACAGTAATTTAAAACTCAAAAGAATAGTTGGATCCAAATTGTGTTTCTGGCAGACAAAGTAAGCTAAGGTTACTTATTCAGTTGGCCAGAGTCTTTTACTAAAGATGTTTATTTGCATGCTGTAAGGATCTTTTTAGCACAGTTTTTGGAGTCATTTTGTCTATTATCAAAAGTCTAGGGTAATTGCTATTTAAAATTTTCTTCCCAGTTGTTTATTTGCTCCAGGTAACTTAGAAATAGTAATTAGGGGTTTAGCATTTGAATCCTCAGAGGGTCTGATTTTAAAGGGGCAGATTTTCACAGAGGAGGAGAGAAGAAGATGGTGCCAGGGGCTGAGCCTGGGCACAAGATGGCTGGTGGGGCGGAGTCTGAGACAAAGGAGTCTGGGAGGACAAAGAAGTTGGTGCCTGAGACAAAGAAGAAGGGGGAGGGGAACATGATGCTTCAGAACCCAGTTAGTCTCCCTCAGTTTTTTAGTGGTTTTGGCTAATTTAGACAAGGTATCTTGTAGAGAGGCAGTTTTAGAGCTTTGTGCATATTCAGAAGCCTCCAGGTACCAATGAAAATAGACATAACCATTTATTTGGCTTAATTTTAGAGCATGGTCTTCCAATTTGGTTTTAAGAAAAGCTAATTTGGGGAAATTGAAAGTTCCCCATAATGGCCATTGTAATTCCAGACTGCTTTTGGTCTGCTTGGCCCACTTAGTTTAAAATGTGCATATAGGGGGCCCAAAATTCTCAAACATAAACACAGCCCCGGGGGGGTCTCTGAAGGAGGGTTCCCCTCAGAACATTTAGATGACAAGGATCTCATTTCTAAAATTTCCTCTGAAAACCCAAGAAAGTTGCTAGAGTAGCCCTGATTCCCAAAGAAATCTAAACACACAAGTTGCCGAATTCCCATCCCTGATTCCAAAAGGAATCTCAAAACGAAAGAAAAACTCCTGGATTTTTAGCAAGCCTGAGCCCCAAAAGGAACTGTGCTACCTTCAGAAAACAACTGAGTACTCACCAAGGATGACACCTTGAACCGGAGGACAAAGCTCCTCCCCTGAGAAGACAAAGACTTCCCCCATCCCGAATAAAGTCTGAGAGCTCAAAACTCAAGGAGAGCAGAGCTTGGAATCTGAGAGGAGACTCACCAAAAAAAAATCAGGTGGCAACTCACAGAAGCAGTGAGCACAAGGGGTTCCGTGTGGGTAACTTGCTTGATTCTGGGGGTCACTCTCAGGAGTTTCCTCCTTTGGATCCCACTTTCCTGACACCATATATGTCAAAAAGGAAATTTGCCTGTTATTTTATCCTCAAAACAACTTTATTCGAGAATAGCCAAAAGAATTGCAGTTTGGGATGTGCATGCTGTGGTGAACCTTAGGCAAATGGGGAAAACAAAGGAGGGGAGCTTGCTTTTATAGAGAAAAATGGGGAGTAGGAAGGGGCTGTTCTAAATGAAAGTCCAGTGGGGGAAAGTAACAGTTCATCAGTAGTAAAGTAGTTTTACTTCCTGTGGAGGGTGCAGCGTCTGTCTGTCTCTTCCTATTTGATATAATTGTTGATGTGTGTTAGGGCTTGAGAGCTCCCCCTACAGGCCTTCCCTACTCTGATTTAGTTAAGGTTTCTTGAATTAATTTCCACGGAAGTTCAAAAGGTTGGTTGGGAACAGCCATGGAGAGTCTAATTCAAGATTAGGGTTAAGGCATTTGAACTTCATTCTGCACTGATTGATTCTTCTTTTCTTTAAGAAAAAAAATTTTTTAATGAGGTGAAATGCACATAACGTAAAATGAACCATTTTAAAGTGAACAGTTCTGTGGCATGTTGCAAGAGTGATGAAATTATTGATGTTCTAAAACTGTGTAAGTCTCTCCCTTTGCTCCTCAAATCCCCCTGACAGAGGTAAGTACTAGTCACAATTTATGTCCTTATGAAATTTTTCCTGTGCTTATGTAGACAGGATTAGCTAGCCATCTTGTTTGTGTGTGTTCTCTCTCTAGACATATAAGGTAACACGTTTGAAATACTTGTTTTAAAGGTATACTGTGATTAAGCAGCTTTTAATGACTTTTTTCCTTTTTGTTTTTTCCAGCTGCATTTGTGGGAATTTTGCACTGGTAAGATTAGTTTCAGTTTGAAATAAATAAAAACATTTGGACTAAAAATTGCCATCACTGTTTGCATACAATAAAACAATAACCTCTTGCTATGTGTATAGAACATCTATATGTACACCAGTTTACACATATATATTGTTTAAAAACGTCATATGTGAAGCAGCATTTACAAAATTATGCATTAGGGGAATAGTAACTTATGAATTAAACTATTTTTGCTTTACCAAAGGAGTCACTACTATATTTTTTAAATATCTAGCTTTTCTAGTGTACTTTGCATGTTTATTTCCTGTAAAAAAAAAACTCTCTTATTTTACAGTAATTGTGTGTTGTTAGTCACATAAGCTTAGAGATAAAGTTTTAGTAGCACCTGTCAATAGGAAATCAGGTAGAAATGAAGATAAAGACTGCAATGGTAATACAGAATTAAATGAGCCTTTCAGTGTGCATGCACATGCACCTTATATTATAAGTGATCTATTTGTAAAAATTATATGTAAAATAATAATATTTTTTCTCTGACATATTTTCATTTCTACCTGAGCTCAGGGTTTTCTACCTCTGGGAAGAATGGGATCTGCCCATGTCCTGTTGGGACAGTGCTGTTCTGGCCGTTTAGTCTGCAGGGAGATTTTAGTTAGAACTAAGGCTGTAATGATAAGAAACATTTCCTACAGGTATGGGTACCCTGGCATATGTCCCACATGTAAATGAAAGTGAGTGGAAGATAGGGCTGATGTATGGAATTTTGCTTTATTTTCTACTTCATTGGAAAGCATCTGCTATGTAAATTAAGGATAGCATGACTGACTAATTTTACTTACCACATATCCTCCTATTTTAACTGCCTACAGCTGTTTTTTAAGTTTCACTAATAAAATATTTTGAAGTACAGTCCTGTGTTCTTTGGCACTTGAAAGTTGATTCCCTTATATGGTATTATACTTATTTAAAAATTGCTTTAATATAAGATAATTTTGTTTAAAATTCCAAATGCTTTTCAGCAGTTAGAGAGGCAGTTCCCAAACCTGGTACATTAGAATCACTTGTGAAACTTAACAAACAAAAACTTGCCTCTGTTCTGATTTAGAGGCCTGGAGTGGGAGGAGGGGTGGAGAGGTCCACAGGAGTTTTAGATATACAATTAAGATTAAGAACCAAGGAGTTAAGGAATTTCAGCTATGTGCTACATTAGATTATAAATGTCTAAAAATATATTAGTAAGCAAGTTATAAAATTATTTCAATATTTATTATAAAAATTCTTTTTCCTTTTCCTTTTTATGATTTTTGTACTTTATAACTTAGTTATTTTAGTACTGGTTTTGAAACACGTTCTTATAATATGGTGCTTCATTTTTTTCTAGGATACACTTAGTAACACTTTTTGAAAATGAGCGTCATTTTTCTCACCTCTCATCTTTGGAACGGGAAATGACTTTTCGCACTGAAATGGTTAGATTCTTTCTTCTAATGAATTCATTTGTAGTTTAAGAATAATAAGATTATAAGGTGAAACTTATTAGAACTGAAATGAATTTTTGGTGAACTGTGCTATTTCTCAAGCTATAGCCTAAGTTTATAATTCAAATAGAAAAGTGTTTTAAGATTCTTTTTCAAGTTCTCTCACTATCTCTCCTCCTTTCCTACTGCAAACTTCTTTTTAAGGTACTAAAGATCAATTATAATAGCTGAGGAAGAAGGAGAACAAAGACAACATTTAGGAAGTGATATAGGAGAATCAAATGTTACCAGAAATTGCTTTCTCTTGGGCTAGAGGTGGGAGATCCCATGTTTTACCTGGCTGTTTTAATTTTTTTTTTTTTTTTTTTTTAGCTCTCTTGATTTCAAGATAATCTCTCTCTCTCTTTTTTTTTTTTTTTTGCTGAGGAAGATTTGCCCTGAGCTAACATCACTGCCAGTCTTCCTCTTTTTGTGTTTGAGTGGCCACCATAGCATGGCCACTGACAGACAAGTGGTGTAGGTCCGCGCCTGGGAACCAAACCTAGGCCGCCAAAGCAGAGTGCACTGCACTTAACCACTAGGCCACTGGGGCTGGCTCACAAGATAATCTCTTTTAGGAGACAACTTTTGATACATTTTCTTTAATAATTTTTCTGTTTTGACACCTAGTCTATAAAAAGGAGATAATGCCATCTGCCATACATATTTCACATAATTATTGTGAGGATTAAATGTGATAATGAATGCCAGAATTGCGGAATTTTACAGTTAAGCGAGACCAGGACCATCCTCCAGATCAGCTAGTTAGGAGCCAAATGAAGAACTGAAACTGGCTCCGCTGCTCTTCTGACTCTACTCTAGCCACTAGTGGCTCTTCTAGCCACTACTTTTGTTTGTTTGTTTTTATTTGTGGCTAAAGTAAAATTTAAATTTAAATTTAAAAAATTTAAAAATAGCAGAACTTACCATTTTAACTATTTTTAAGTGTACAGTTCTGTGACATTAAATACACTCCTATTATTGTGCAACTGTTACCACCATTTATCTCTAGAACTTTTTTATTACCCCAAACAGAAACTGTATCCATTAAACACTAACTCCCTCCTTCCCCCTCCCCCAGCCCTTGGTAACCTCTGTTCTACTTTCAGTCTATAAATGTGCCAATTCTAGGTACTTCAGCCACTGCTATTTTTTTGTATGTGAGGAAGATGAGCCCTGAGCTAACATCCCTGCTAATCCTCCTCTTTTTGCTGAGGAAGACCAGCTCTGAGCTAACATCTGTTACCAATCCTCCTCCCTTTTTTTTCCCCCAAAGCCCCAGTAGATAGTTGTCTGTCATAGCTGCACATCTTTCTAGTTGCTGTATGTGGGACGCGGCCTCAGGATGGCCAGAGAAGCGGTGCGTCGGTGAACACCCGGGATCCGAACCTGGGCCGCCAGTAGCGGAGCGTGCGCACTTAACCGCCGAGCCACGGGGCCGGCCCCCAGCCACTGCTTTTTAAATCTCACCCTATAGCCCCCTTAAAGCTTTAAAGAATTGGATACGTTAGCATTTGTATGACATTGGAATTTTTAATATTTTATAGTTATTATTTCCAAAGAGACGATATAAAATATTTTAAATACAGAGTGTAGCTGTGGTGGAGTCTGGGCTTTAGTGACAGATCACTGGATTCAGGGAGCAGTTCTGTGCTTCCTTGTGTGACGGCTGTGGGCTGTGGTCAGTTAACCTCTCTAATTCTCAGTAATCTCATCTGTTAGCTAGAAACAATGCCAGCCTTACAGGGTTTTATTGAAAATGAAGGAGATAATGAACAAAGCACATAGCACAGTACCTGGCACAAAACAATAGCTGTTATTAATAAAACTTACTTATATATTTTCTATTTCTCCAAGTGTAGACTTATGCGTGTTAGATATCCTTTCATCGTAGCATTGTCTTGTTGCCCTCATAAGCAGAAAGGAAAAATCCTTACATGAACCCATATTTCACCAATCAAAACTATGAAGAAATGCTCTTTCGGACATCAGCTAAAACAGATCTTCAGTTTAGTAGCCACTAGTGTTGTTGAATTGATCGAAAATAAAGGATTTGTATGAGACAGGAGTGAGTGTAGCATTGAAGATTATTTTTAATTTTTGGGGGGAGAGTGTATTACAAACAATGTGGTCCTTTATTTGCTTTTAGACTTCAGGAAGGAAAGCAAGAAATTGATGAGGGAAGTAATATGAACAACATGCTTTTGTTAATCTTTGAATATTAACTAAACAGCAACCTTTATTAGCCTAATAAAGTCATTATTTCATTTGCTGGAATAACACGTAGGGTAATCCCCTTTTCAGGACACAGCATTCGTGTCATGAACAACGGTAGTCAGTTGACATTTAGTTAGCTTTCACTTTGTGCAGAGCTGTTAGATGGGGCTAGGAAGTAAGTTGCAAGTGTGAAGTTCCTTCTAATGATGCTGATGATCATTATATGTTATTTCTTAAGAGCTGGAAAAAAAAGATACTTTTCTATATGCAAAGTTGTACAAGGACATGAAGGCATCTCTGTTTATGCCAAAATTCATCAGATCTCAACCTCTAGGCATCTCATAATGTAGAGGTAAAAATCAGGCTTGGTAGAATTAAAAATATATTGTATACACATTTTAAGACATGGTTAGAAAAGCTCCTTAATACATTTAACCGTCCCTTCAGCTCTTTTTCAAACCTACAGAAAATATGAAAGAACAGTGATAACCTGAAAACGTGTGCTTCTTTGAGTCCAAGAATGCAGTAGCAAGGAGAAATTAGAAAGTCTTATTATTGACCTTTTCGTTTTTTCACAAGAAATTGTTCTAAAAGGAGTTATAAAAATAAATATTTTCAAATTTTACTTACATTGACAATTTGTGCCTTTTTTAAAGGGACTTTATTATTCCTACTTTAAGACCATTATTGAAGCACCTTCATTTTTGGAAGGATTGTGGATGATTATGAATGACAGGCTCACTGAATATCCTCTAGTAATTAATACAGTGAAACGCTTCCATCTTTATCCAGAGGTGAGTAAAATTTTGTGACAAATATTTGTAGAGTGATTCTTTTTTATCAGATAAAAATAGTAAGTAAGCACAATGATGTTATAAAAAGGAGGGGACCTTTAAGGTTTATTGATTGTATGTGTCCTTATAGTTGAGCAGAGTATCAAAAGTTCCTCTCCTAAATTTAAAGACCCCAGAATCTATGTTCACCTTATGAACTCAAAGACTAGAACCTTATTGTTGAAGTAATGACCAGCGTAATAGACAAGACGTGGGAAGGAGTCAAGAAGAGTTCTAAATGGGGATGATCTGTTGGCTTTGGAGACCGTGTGGATGGGCATACTGATCACGTGAAGGGACAGTGAAAGTGATTAGCAGTACAGTGACCATGGAGTTACATTAGTAAAACAAGGTTTACTTAGTCACATAGCCAGAAATCTATGAATATCTTCCAGTGCTTAGCCTAACAAAGTATGGATTTTGTGGTAGTCTGCAAGTTCTAGAAATTGGAAAAACAACAAAAAAATTAGTAAATTCAGTTTGTGAACTCTTCAGATAAATGCTAATTTAACATCATGGTAAAGTACTACTTTTGAGTTATCTCAGAATCCAGCAGATTAGTTAAAAATTATTGCTTTTTAGTCCTTTCTTCATATTTTATAGCTTTTAAAAATTATTATTTTGATTTTGAAATGTTTAAAATTACAGAAACTTAGAGAATAATGTGCAAATATGCGTGATCAACCACCTAGAATAAGGAAATGCTCCTCTTTTTGCTTCAGATATTTTAAAATAATTAAAGCATTATAAATACAATTAAAGTCATCTTTGTTCTGCTTCCTGGCCCAGTTTGCTTCTTTCCCCTTCGCACAAGTATCATTATCATGAATTTGATGTGTGTGTCCATCCGGTCCTTGTTTCCAAGGTTTGTTTTATGTGTTTTTGTAAATCCACATAAATACTCTCATGTTGACTATATCACTCTACAGCTTTTTCCTCAATATTATATTTTTAAACCCTGTGTATGTATATATATATTTTCTTTCTTTAATTTTAACCATTTTATGAATTCCAAAATTATTTGTACATTTCCCTATTCATGGATATTAAGTTATTTCCAGTTTTTAAATTATAAACAGTTCTAAAATGTATATTCTTGTATGTGTTTTATAACTGTTTAGGTGCAAAATTTTCTCTAGGATGTATTCTAAAAGTAGAGTTACTGTGTTGTAGATGGTGTGTTTAGTCAACTTTATCACATATTTGCTAAAGTGCTCTCTGAAGCGCATGTAGCAATTCATACTGCTGTGTAGGAGAATTCACTTTTTTTCGTATCCTTATTAGATTTCAAATTATCAAAATTTCTGATTTTTACTCTTCTAATGGCTCTGATTTGCTATTTATTTTAATTAATACTTCTCTTATTATTTGTGTAGTTAAGAATGTTTTCATGTTTAATAGACATTTGGATTTGTTCTTCTATCAATAACCTGTAAAATCTTTGTCACCTATTTGGTGGTTGTTTTCTTATTGATTTCTTGGTGTGATTTATATATTTTATAGAGTAATCCTTAGTGATACATGCTGTATACCCTCTTCAGTGAAATGTGTCTTCCTGTTTGTTGCTCATTTATTAATTGGATTGTTTATTTTTTTAATGTTGAATCTTAGGGTGTTCTTTATATATTCTAGATACTGCTATTTTGTCAGATATGTGGTTTGCAAATATTTTTATCCCAGTCTATGGCTTGTCTTTTCATTCTTCTTTTTTAAACATTTGGTAGAATTCTCCAGTGAAAACACTTGAGCGTGGAGAGTTCTGTTTGGAGAATTTTTGCATTTGAATTCACTTTCCTTAATAGTTATAGAGCTATTCAAATGATCTGTTTTATATTGGGTGAAATGTGATAATTTGTGTTTTTCAAGGTCCATTTCATCTAAATTGTCAAATTTGTGTGTAGAGTTGTTCATAGTATTCCTTTATTATGCTTTTGGCATATGCAGACTCTGCAGTGATATTCCCGGTGTTATTCCTGATACAGGTAGTTTGTATCTTTTCTTTTTTTCCTTGTCAGTCTTGCTAGAGGTTTATCAATTGTATTGACCTTTTCAAAGAACCAGCTCTTTCTTTTCATTGACTTTCTCTATTGTTTTTCTGTTTTCAATTTCACTTATTTCTGCTCCTTACTGTTTCCTTTATTATTATTTTTCCTGCTTTGAGTTTATTTTGCTCTTCTTTTTCTAAGTTCCTAGGTGGGAATTTAGATTATTGATTTTTTCCTTCTTTTCTAGTGTATTGATTTTACTGCTATTCATTTCCCTCTCAACACTGCCTTATCTCTGGTTCACAAATTTTGGAATGTTGTCTTTCATCTTTTTATACACTTTACTTTTTAGAGAAATTTTAACTTCAGCAAAATTGAGTGGAAGGTACAAAGATTTCCTATATCCTTCCTGCCTCCATACATACTCAACCTTCCTCACTATCAGCATCCCCCACCAGAGTGGTACATTTTTTACAACTGATGAACCTACATTGACACCAAAGTCCATAGTTTGCATTAGAGTTCACACTTGGTGGTGTATATTCTATGGGTTTGAACAAATGTGTAATAGGATATGTCTACCATTATAGTATGATACATAATAGTTTTCCTAAAAATACTGTATGCTCTGCTTATTCATCCCTCCTTCTCCCCAAACCCCTGGAAACCATTGATCTTTTTACTGTCTCCATAGTTTTGTCTTTACCAGAATGTCATATAGTTGGAATAATACGAGTAGTATGTAGCCTTTTCAGATTGGCTTCTTTCACTTAGTAATATGCATTTAAGATTCCTCCATGTCTTTTCATGGCTTGATAGCTCATTTCTTTTTAGCACTGAATAATATTCCATTGTCTGGATGTAACACAGTTTATTTATCCATTCACCTACTGAAGGACATCTTGGTTGCTTCCAAGTTTTGGCAATTATGAATAAAGCTGCTATAAATAGCCATGCACAGTTCTTTGTGTGGATGTAAGTTTTCATTTCATTTGAGTAAATACCAAGGAACATGATAGCTTGATTGTGTGGTAGGAGTATATTTAGTTTTGTAAGAAATAGCCAAACTGTCTTCCAAAGTGGCTGTACCATTTTGCATTCCCACCAACAATGAATGAGAGTTCCTGATGCTCTGTATCCTGGCTATCATTTGGTATTGTCAGTGTTCTGGATTTTACCTTTCTAATAGGTATGTAGTGGTATCTCACTGTTTATTTTGCATTTCCCTGATGACATATGATTTGGAGCCTCTTTTCATATGCTTATTTGCCATCTGTTTATCTTCTTTGGTGAGGTGTCTGTTCAAGTCTTTGGCCCATTTTTTAATTGGGTAGTTTGTTTTCTTATTATTGTGTTTTAAGAGTTCTTTGTATATTTTAGATAATAGTCCATTATCAGTTATGTCTTTTGCAAATATTTTCTCTCAGTCTTTGGTTTATCTTTTCATTCTCTTGACGTTGTCTCTTGCAGATCAGAAATTTTAATTTTAATGAAGTCCAACTTATCTACTTTCTCTTTCATGAATTGTGCCTTTCGTGTTGTATCTAAAATGTCATTGCCCAACCTAAGGTCATTTAGATTTTTTTCCTGTTATATTTGAGGAGTTTTATAGTTTTGTTATTTATGTTTAAATCTGTGATCCATTTTGAGTTAATTTTTGTGAAAGGTGTAAGATCTGAGTCTAGATTTATTTTTTTACATGTAGATACTCATTTGTCCAAGCACCGTATGTTGAAAAGACTATATTTGCTCCATTGTAATGCCTTTCCTCCCTTGTCAAAGATCAGTTGACTACATTTATGTAGGTCTATTTCTGGGCTCTCTATTCTGTTTCATTGATTTGTCTCTTCTTTTGCCAATTCCACATTGTTTTGATTACTGTAACTTTTATCATAAGTCTTCAAGTTGGATAGTATAAGTCCTCCAACTTTGTTCTCCTTTGATATTGTGTTGGCTATTTTGAGTCTTCTCTATATAAACTTAGGAATCAGTTTGTCAATATCCACAAAGTAATCTGCTGGGATTGATTGGTATTGTGTTGAATCTATAGATCAAATTGAGCTGACATCTTGTCAGTATTGAGCCTTCCTATCCATGGACATGGACTGTTTCTCCATTTATTTGGTTCTTCTTTGATATCTTTCATCAGAATTTTGTTGTTTTCCTTATATAGATCTTCTACATATTTAGTTATATTTATACTTAAGTATTCATTTTTATGAAGGTGCTAAGGTAAATGGTGTTGTGTTTTTAATTTGAAATTTCGGTTGTTCATTGCTGGTATATAGGGAAGTGATTGACTTTTGTATATTATCCTTGCATCCTGCAACCTTGCTATAATAGATTCTTAGTTCCAGGAGTATTTTTGTTGATTTATTTGGATTTTCTACATAGACGATCATGTCATCTGTGAACAAAATATTTTATTTCTTACTTCCCCATCTGTATACCTTTTATTTCTTACTTTGTCTTATTGTATTAGCTAGGACTTCTAATATGATACCGAAAAGGAGTGGTGATATGGGACATCCTTGCCTTGTTTCTGATTTTAGTGGGAAAGCTTCAAGTATCTCACCATTAAGTATGATTTTAGCTGTAGGTTTTTTCATAGATATTCTTTATCAAGTTGAGGAAGTTCCCCTCTAATCATAGTTTACTGATAGTTTTTTTTAAATCATGAATTAGTGTTAGATTTTGTCAGTTGTTTTTTCTGCATCTGATGATATGATCTTGTAATTTTTGTTCTTTAGCCTGTTGATATGATGGATTACGTTAATTGATTTTCAAATGTTGAACCAGCCTTGCATACCTGCAGTAAATCCCACTTCATCATGGTGTATAATTCTTTTTATACATTATTGGGTTTGATTTGCTAATTTTTTTGAGGATTTTGGCATCTATGTTCATGAAAGATATTGTTCTGTAGTTTTCTTTTCTTGTAATAACTTTGTCTGGTTTGGTATTAGGGTAATACTGGCCTCAGCAAGTGAGTTCGTAAGTATTGCCTCTGCTGTATCTTCTGGAAGAGATTCTAGAGAATTGGTATACTTTCTTCCTTAAATATTTGGTAGAATTAATTGGTCACCCCATCTGGTCTTAGTGCTTTCTGATTTGGAAGGTTATTAATTATTGAACAAATATTTATAGATATAGTCCTATTCAGACTGTCTATTTCTTCTTGTGTGAGTTTTGGCAGATTGTGTCTTTCAAGGAATTGATTAATCTAGGTTATCAAATTTGTGGGCATAGAGTTGTTCATTATTCGTTTATTATCCTTTTAATGTCCATGGGATCTGTAGTGATGTCCCCTCTTTCATTTCTGATATTAGTAATTTGTGTCCTCTCTCTTCTTTTTCTTAGTTTGCCTGGCTAGAGGCTCATTGATTTTATTGACACTCTATTGTTAGATGCATGCACATTAAGGATTTTTAATGTCTTCTTGTAGAATTGACCTCTTTATCATTGTGTAATGCCATTTTTTATCCCTGAGAGCTTTTCTTACTATGAAGTCTCCTCTGTCTAAAATTAGTATAGCTGTTCACACTTGCTTTCCATTAGTTTTAGCATAGTATATCTTACTTCATTCATTTACTTTTAATCTATATGTGTCTTTGTATTTAAAGTTGATTTCTTTTACACAACATATGGTTGGGTCTTGTTTTCTGATTCACTCTGACAGTCTCTGTCCATTGATTGGGGCATTTAGATCATTGACGTTCAAAGTGATATTGATATAGTTGGATTGGTGTCTGCTATGTTTGTTACGGTTTTGTGTTTGTTCCCCTTGTTCTTTGTTTCTACTTTGTCTTCCACTACTTTATGCTTTTTTTGTTTTAATTGATCATTTTATATTATTGTGTTTTCTCTCCTTTATTAGCATATCAATTATAATTCTTTTTTTACTTTTTTTGGTGGTTGTTTTAGAGTTTGTAATATACATTTATAACTAATCCAAGACCACTTTCAAGTAACACTAAATCACTTCCAGGGTAGTGTGAGTAACTTATGATAACAAAATAATTCTAAGTCCTCCCTCCCAACCTTTGAATCATTGCTGTCATTCATGACACTTATACATAAGCAGACATACATACATAATCATATGTAATTGTTTCTATTACTATTTTGAACAAAGCTGTTGTATGTAGATTGATTAAGAATAGTAAAAAGAAAAGTTTTTATCTTCATTTATTCTTTCTTTATGTAGATCCAAGTTTCTAATCTTTTTCCATCTCTCTAAAACACTTCTTTACAAAATTCCTCAATTTTTGTTTGTCTGAGAAAGTCTTTATTTCTCCTTCACTTTTAAAGGATAATTTCACATGATACAGAATTCTAAGTTGTTTTTTTTTTTTTTGTGAGGAACGTCAGCCCTGATCTAATATCTGCCAATCCTCCTCTTTTTTTGCTGAGGAAGACTGGCCCTGGGCTAACATCCGTGCCCATCTTCCTCCACTTTATATGGGATGCCGCCACAGTATGGCTTGCCAGGCAGTGCGTCGGTGTGCACCTGGGATCCAAACCCGCGAACCCTGGGCCGCCGCAGCAGAGCACGCGCACTTAACCACTTGCACCACCGGGCCGGCCCCCTAGGTTGCTTTTTTTTTCTCTCAACACTTTAAATATTTCACTTCACTTTCTTCTTGCTTGAATGGTTTCTGAGAAGTCAGATGTAATTCTTATCTTTATTCCTTTATAAGTAAGGAGTTTTTTCCTCTGGCTTCTTTCAGGATTTTTTCTTTATCTTTGATTTTTGTAGTTTGAATATGATATGCCTGGGTGTTTTTGTGGGTCATGCTTGATGTTCTCTCAGCTTACTGGATCTGTGGTTTGGTGTCTGACATTAATTTGAGGAAATTTTGGGTCATTGTTTCAAATATTTCTTCTGTTTCTTTCTCTCTTCTCCTTCTAGTATTCCTATTATGTATATGGTACACCTTTTGTGGTTATCCTACGGTTCTTGGATATTCTGTTTTGTTTTGTTTTTTTGTCTTTTTTTTATTTTTGCTTTTCAGTTTTGGAGGTTTCTATTGAGATAAACTCAAGTTCATGGATTCTTTCCTCAGCTGTGTCCGGTCTACTAGTAAGCCCATAAAAGGTGTTCTTGATTTCTATTACAGTGTTTTTGATCTCTAGCAATTCTTTTTGATTCTTTCTTAGAATTTCTTTTTCTCTGCTTACGTTGCCCATCTGTTCTTGCATGCTATTTATGTTATCCATTAGAGCCTTTAGCATATTAATCACAGTTGTTTTAAATTCTTGGTCTGATAATTCCAACATCCCTGCCATATCTCAGTCTGGTTCTGATGCTTGCTCTGTTTCTTCCAACTGTGTTTTTGGCTTTTAGTGTGCTTTGTAATTTCTTCTTAGTATATGGACATGATGTACTGGGTAAAAAGAATTGCTGTAAATAGGACTTTAGTAGTGTAATGGTAAGGTGTGGGGATACAGGAAGCATTCTATAATCCTGTGATTAGGTCTCAATCTTTTCTGCACCTGTGCCTCTGTGTGAACTTCACAAGTGCTTCTCCGTTTTTTCTGCCCGCTTAGGTGCAACAGGATGGGTAGCATGGTCTGGAGTTGGGTATTTCCCTTCCTCCCTTAGGTTAGGCTCTGATAAAGCCCTAGCAGGTTAGGCTCAGGTAGAATAGTTTCTCCTGAGGGCGGGCTTTGTGAAGAAGAACAGAGTGCTCGGGTGTATTTCAGAATAGTCCCTTTTCCACTCCCCCTGCCGAAGCAGGAAGAGATTTTCTCTGATATCCACTGTAAGAATGTGGTGAGCTCCTAGAGGTAAAACTCATCAATGTGTGGGCACTCCCCCTATTACTGGAGTTTTTCACTCTCAAACTTGTCTATGCTGTGCTTCTAGCAATTCATCAATTATAGTTTAGATTTTTCTACTCTCCAGCAGATTCCCATGGAGGTTTCTGCCAATAAGTTGTGATTCTCCGTATTTGCCTGTCAATCTCTCCAATTTTGGGAGGTTACAGTCTACCCTGTAACCTCACTTCTCTTATGGATCTAAGAATAGTTGTTGATTTTTCAGTTTGTTCAGCATTTTACTTGTTAGGATGGAGTGGCAACTTACAAGCTCTTTACATGCTGGACTTGGAAACCTTGTATTACATTTTATTCAATTAAATGCATATTTTTTGTTTCCCTTGAGACTTCTTATTTGATCCATGGATCTTTTTTTTTAAAGTGGGTTTTTTAGTTTCCAAGTGTTTGGAGATTTTCTTTTTATCTTTCTGTTATTAATTTGTAGCTTAAATTCATTGTGTTTAGAGAACATACTTTGTATCATTTTAATTCTTTTAAATGTTGGTTTGTTTTATGCTCTGGGATATGGTCCATCTTGATATATATTCTGTGAGCGCTTGAGAAAAAAAATGTGTTGTGCTGTTTTTTGGTGAATTATTTTATAAGTGTTCATTAGATCCTTTAGATGATGGTGGTGTTGATATTTTCTCAACTTTTGCTGATTTTGTGTCTAGTGCATCTATCAGTTGTTTAGAGAGGGATACTGAAGTCTCCAATTATAATTGTGGGTTCATCCATTTCTCCTTTTAGGTCTATCAGTTTTTCTTCACATATTTTATAGCTGTGTGTTTAGTACATACTCATTTAGGATTGCTATGTGTTGTTGGATTTTTATCATTAAATAATAACCCTTTCTCCTTTGCTTGTAATTTTGTTTGCTCTGAAGTCTACTTTTTCTGGTATTACATAGTTACTTGTTTCTTTTGATTAATGTGTGCATGGTACATCTTTTTCTATCTTTCTACTTTCAGCCTGCCTTTATCATTATATTTGAAGTGAGTTTCTTGAAGACAATTGTCATGTTTTTTTTTTGTTTGTTTGTTTGATGAGGAAGCTTGGCCCTGAGCTAACATCTGTTGCCAGTCTTCCTCTATTTTGTATGTAGGATGCTGCCACAGTATGGCTTGATGACTGGTGTGTCGGTCTGCGCCCGGGATCTGAAACTGCAAACCCTGGGCTGCCAAAGCAGAGTGCGCGAACTTACCCACTATGACACTGGGCTGGCACCCACTTGAGTCATGTTTTTTAATCCAATGTGTCAGTCTCTGTCTTTTAATTGGTATATTTTGTCACTTACATTTAATATTATTATTAATATGTTTGGGCTTAAGTCTGTTATTTTTGTTTTCTGTTTGTTCTTGGTTTTTCATTTCTCTATTTTCTTTTTTTTTGTCTTCCTGTAGGTTATTTGAACATTTTTAAAATTCTATTTTGATTTATCTATAGTTTTTGAATATATCTCTTTAATGTAGCTTTTTTAGTGGTTGTTGTAGCTATTGCATTATTTGTACATAACTTATTACAGTCTACTGCTGTCATCATTTTATTAGGTCAGAGAGGTGTAGAAATCTTACCTCCCTTTACCCTTTCTTCTTTATAACATAATCATCTTAAATATTTCCTCTGCATCCATTTAAAACCAGATCAGACAGTGCTATGACATTTGTTTTAGCCATCAAACTTATTTTAAAAGCTTAAGAGGAAAAGGAGAGTCTATTTTATTTTACCCATTTTTTAAATTTCTTCCTTTCTGATGTTCCAAGATGCCTTCTTTCATCATTTCATTTCTGTTTAGAGAATTTTCTTTAGCCATTCTTTTATGGTAGGCTGGCAACATATTTTCTCAGTTTTTTTTTTGTCTTGCATGTCAAATTCCCTTCGTTTTCTGAAGGCTGTTTTTGCTGGATGTAGGATTCTGGGTACCATTTCTTCTTTCGCATTTGAAAGATGTGCCACTTCATTCTGGCCCTCTGTGGTTTCTGATGAGAAATCTGTCAGTTGAATTGTTTTTCTCCTTTAGGTAAGATTTTTTTCTTCCTTGTTGCCTTCAATACTTTTTTCTTTTTTAGTTTTCACAGGTGTTCAAAAGTATGATGTTTAAAAGTTTTTGAAAGTGTGATGTATCTTGTTGTAGATTTCTTTGGTTTTATCCTATTTTTGGTTCTCCTGTCCTTTCAGGACTTCGGTGACACAAATGTTAGATGTTTTGTTATAGTCCCACAGGTTCCTAGAGAACTATTTTATTTTTATTTCTTTATTTATTTAATTTTTATTGTATTTTTTGTTATTATTTTTTTCAGTTTTCTGTCTCTTGCTCAGATTGAGTAATTTCTATTGTTCTATCTGCCAGTTCACTGATTATTTTCCTCTATCCCCTTCATTCTGCTGTTAAGCCCATCTATTGAGTTTTTATTTTGGTTATTATATTTTTCGGTTCTGAAATTTTTGTTTCTTCCTTATATATTCTATTTCTTTGGTAAATAAGACTTTTCTATTTCTTTTGAAAGACTTTCTGTTTTTTCATTTGTTTCAAGCGTGTTCCTAATTGCTCATTGGAGCAATCATTCTAATATTTTTATGATCTCATTGTTGGAATCTGTTGATTTTTTTTTCATTCAATTTGAGTTCATTCTGATCCTTGATATGATGAGTGATTTTCAGTTGAAATCTGGATATTTGAGCATGATTTTATCAAACTGGATCTTATTTAAACCTTTGTTTTAGCTGGCACCGCTCCTGCAAAGGAATGAGAGGGTGCCTGCCATCTTATTACTGCCAGATGAGTGTAGCAGTCCAGGTTCCCCTCCTGGCGTCTGTTGACCCCGAGATGGGGGTGCTCCTTATTACTGCTGGGTGGGATGAGATTTCTGACTCACCATGTGGTCTCTACCGACACCGTGGTGGGGATGGCCTTGTTACCACTGGGTGGTGGTGAAAGTCCTGACTCTTCACTAGGCCTCCTCTGACATTACCCCATTGGGAAAGGAAAGAAGTGACTCATTGCTGGTTAGGGTGGAAGTCCAGGCTCCCCACATGGTCTCTACTGGCACTGTGGGGATAGACGGCTCTCTACTTGGCCTTCTTTTACACCATCCCAGTGGGTGGGTTTGGGTGACTTGTTAAAGCCTAGAGAAGGTTGAAGTCTAGATTCCCCATTTGACTTTTGTTGGTGGGGGTGGGACTACAGTTTTTTTCTGTGGTGTTTGGTTGGAGCAGAGATATTTTTGTCAAAAGTTTTCTGTATTCCTAGGCTGTCCCTTTCTTGGTCCTTTGGCTAGAGAGCAGGCTTTTGTTAGTCCTTTTTGTGTCTGCACCCATTGGTGTTTCTGGTTGTCAGCCTCATAACTCCAAATCTGAGAAAATAAGGCAAAAGGAAAGTCCAGGGAACTCATCACCATGTCATTCCTTGGGTCCTGAGATCACTAGCTAGTTTGCCTTCTTCTCTCTACCTTTTAGGGTCTTCTTGTATTTGATTTATATAATTCCTAGGAGTTTTAGTTGTACTTGGAAGAATAGTGAAAACTACATCTACTCCATCTTCCCCAAAGTAGAAATTTGCATTGCTTCAATATTTATATATTGTTTTT
Source organism: Ceratotherium simum simum (assembly GCF_057802395.1). Classification (NCBI taxonomy): domain Eukaryota; kingdom Metazoa; phylum Chordata; class Mammalia; order Perissodactyla; family Rhinocerotidae; genus Ceratotherium; species Ceratotherium simum. Next base: position 66,186,106 of record NC_141900.1, on the reverse strand, counting down.
TCACTTTCACGCAGTTCAAGTAATTTTATAATTTCCCATGTGATTTCTTCTTTGACTCATTGGATATTTAATATTGTGCTGTTTAATTTCCAAGTACTTGAGGGTTTCTCAGATTTATTTCTTTTTTTGATTTCTATAAGTACTTTTCAATGTAATTTGTCACAGTAACAATTGTATAGTATAGACTTGCTTAAATCTAAGATGAAAGAAGCGGTTTTCTGCACCAGCTTTCTCTATATCCCAGTTTATCCTTCAGAGGTGCTTTTCTGTTTTTATTTCCTCTGATGATTATCTGTATAACTCTGTTGTAAATGTGAAAATCAAAGAGGCAACCCATTTCTTGAATCCTCAACTTTAATGTTGACTTACTCTGTATATATAAGATGAACATTTAGCTTATTACACTAGCCCTATTTCTCCCAGTGTTTGGTAATTATTATTTTTAGTTTTTTGGTTATTTTTGGAACTTTATATAGTAAAATCTCTGTTTCTTGTTCCATTAATTTCTGACAGTATGGTCTCAAAGACATTAGCTAATTTTTTCCTCTTTTTTCAAAAGTATTTATTGAATAATTAGCACAGTTTTCAGTTTCTTTGATATTATGAAAAAGTAATCATGGTAATGTAGTTCAATTGTTTTTAAAACTTGATAGTGTTGTAAGGACAAGGCAACATGGAGTTATTCAGTCTTATTTTCATATCACATGAATACAATATGGAAAAGATCTAGATTTACTTGCAACTGTACGTAGTACTTTAGTATTGAAGTGAATGTCCAAGGAGACATTGTGTTCCTGTGAATACTTTTTGTGTTCACAAAGAGATTAATTTCTCATCTAAAGCTAAAAAGATGAGTTTGGAACAATATGTTTTGGAAAGGCAAAAGCATTTAACACTTGCTATATCCCAGCACTTATATATGAGCTCTAATCTCTCATCACTCTTGCAAGATGGTTGTTATTAACCTCATTTTAGAGATGAGGTGGCTGAGGTTCCGAGTTTGAAGGATTACTTCAGGCCATAGAAACCATAACTTGCAGAGTCAGAATTTGAGTTCAATTCTGACTTCAAAGACGTGCCTTCCTACTATGTTAAGCTGTATCCCAGAAAAGCATATAATTCTAGATTTAGCACATACATTTAATGTGGTAATTTTTTGTACATTTATGATAAATACACAAGAATATAAATGATAAATTTTAGTAGAAGGTCGGTTTTATAAAATAAAGTGATAAAATAATCTATACTTTTTGGATATTAAAAGATGTTTATGATGTTTAGTGATGTATAGTACATTAACATTTTATAATACATGACATTATATAATATTTAATAACTTTAGCTGTGTGTTTTCATATGCCTAGGGTGAGATTGGAAGGATGATCACCAAAATATTAAAAGTAGTTATCTCTAGGTGGTTTTTACTTTCACTTTGACCTCTTATTTTTTTACTTTTATCCCCCAATGATCTTGCATTAGTTTTTCCAAATCTATAAAATTATTTTAAAAAAAATCTCCCAGGCATGAGCATTTTGTTTTTTGTTTGTGATTTTTGTTGTTGTTCTTTTCCTTGTCTTTAAACTTTTTAAAGTGGATTGCAGAATGGGAAGAATTGGTTAATTAAAATCTGCTTGGTGAAAGTTTTAATGGGCACAGGAACTATTATTCCATATGCAGTTGGTTTTATATTTTGTAGACTATGAATAAAAGAAATTCAAGGACCTAAATGAAATGTTATGAAATATTTCTGTAAATCTTTGTATTTTGCTATTAATAATCATATTTTAATTATATATATATTTGTTTTTTGAGGAAGATTTTCCCTGAGTTAACATCTGTTGCCAATCTTCCTCTTTTTTTTTTTTTTGGCTTGAGGAAGATTTGCCCTGAGCTAACATCTGTGCCGGTCTTCCTCTGTTTTGTATGTGGGTCGCCGCCACAGCATGGCCACTGACGAGTGGTGTAGGTCTGCACCTGGGAACCGAACCTGGGCTGCCAAATCAGAGCACGCCAAACCACTAGACCATGGGGCTGGCCCCTTAATTATATACTTTGCTACTATTTTAGAGCTACTATTATTTATACTACAGAGTTGATTACAAGAGTATATTACAGAGATGTTGATCACAACATAAATTTTTGTAGATGCACATTACTCAGTAATACACTTTAGTTTATAATGTGTGTGTGTCTGTATAATTTTTAAATGACTATTTTCCAAATGAAATGATTTAAATAAATTTGTCAAACTTTATAATGTCAAAGGCAACCATTGTAAAATGGTATTTTGGAAAAATTATTATGAAGATAATATATTTTCCTCCAGTATCTCTTTTTGTATCTTTTGTAGGTAATAATAGCCTTCTGGTATCGCACAGTTGTGGGACTAATGAATTTAATTGGGCTAGAAACTAAAACCTGCTGGAATGTCACCAGATTAGGACCGGTAAATGAAGTTCAAAGCTGTGAAGGCATGTTTCTTCCTAAATGCTGCTGTGTTGTCATTAATGTTTACATAAACATTTTATAATGTTATGACTCATTTTAAGAATTATTGTAAACTGCTATGACTGATTTTTTTTCTTTAAAACCATCTAGAACTGATTCACCTAAAAGGGTATTTACCCTTTAAAGTAATTTTCTGAGAAGGCTATGTACTTATTAATACGAGTATTAATTTGGAATTTAATTTGAATATTGGTATACCTCAGTGTAAGGCAATCCTGATAATATCATTCTTCCATTTCAGAATAAGAAGATATAAAAAAAAGTTTTAAGGTAGCTTGAATATATAAATTTGAGGGATGTAGATTAGTCACACATCTTCCTGTAATAGTTAACATAAAAATTTAGTTATGCACACATATTTAAAAATCAGATATACAATAATAGATTGATTTAGAAATACTGCTTTTTTATATACTCTCACAGTCCATGAACAGCTGTAATCAAACTCTTCATCTACATCCTATACATCGGTATCGTTGTCAAAGAACCACTTTTGGAATCATCTAACAGTTTTCCAGGATCTATAATTGTCACTTCTGTTTAAGATGTTTGCAATTTAGCACTTTTACAATTTAAGTATAAAGCTGTCCTTTGAAACTCTTATTTGAAGTCACATATATCTATTTGCATAACATTTACACAGTCATTTTTTTCTTTATTTCTTCATATTCTCCACAACATGACTGCTTACTATATTTTATAAATATATTTTTATTGACTTATTTCAATAACATTCATCTCTCAGAATATGTACTAAATCTGTATTTCTGTATTTCCCTTACGTGTTTACTGATTCCCTCACGTGATTTTTATAACATCTAAAATAGCATTGATAGACGATATTTGAGAGGCAATTAGACCTTTTTTTGTGCAAAGTAAAAGAATCGAGAAAATGTGTCATGAAGTGAGAGACTTTGTAAGGACTCAATCAGTTTAGAAAGTATAACCTTTTCTGAGGGATGGAAAAAAAATCACCTTATGTATGTACATATATGCTGTTTATAAAGTTGCCACTAAGTGATAGGTTAGTGTTAGTGCTTGGGACCCCAAGATGAACCAGGTAGACATGGGGCTTTACTCTCATAGAGTTTGTATATAAAAGGAGTGTTAGTGGTTACAACCATCATGGATACTAGAAATAAAATAAAGTTGCTGAGGTTAGGAGTAAGGGAGGAGAAGTGTTTTAAGAATAGGGCCTAGCATAGTCAACAGTTCTGAGGCAAGAGAGAACTGAAAGAAGGCTAGATTTCCTGGAGCAGAGAGAGAGAGAAGAAAAAATGGTGTGAAATGATGCTGAGAATGTAAGCAAAGGTCACATAATGAAGGGCCATTTTCTGGTTAAGGATTTTGTACTTTATTCATCGAAGAATTTTAATAAATTTGCATTTTAAAAACATTATTTTGGCAGTTAAATGGAAAAGATACTAGTAAAGGGCAAAAGTGAGGTCAGTGAGGCCAGTTAGGAGACTCTTGCACTCTCAGCAAGTAATTCCAGGAAAGACAACTGGGAAGTGCCTGGATTTGAGTTATTTTGAAAGCAGAATTGACAAGATTTGGTAATTGTTTGATGGGTGAGGGGAAGGAGAATGAAGTTACCTAACACTGGTTTCTGGCTTAAGTAATTGAACCCCTTTGAATGGTAAAAAACATTTTAAAAGTAGCAGGTCTGAATTGCTACATTAGTTTGAAGTACCTGAGAGACCTGAAAGTGGAGATGTCAAGTGGCTACTTGCACATACACATACAGGAATAAGAAGAGTTCTGGGATGAATATAGACTTGGAGTCATCTGTGTATAGGTGATCATTGGAGCCATGGAAGTGGGAGAATTTCCTTAAGGAGAATATGCAGACCGAGAAAAGGAGAGGGTGTATGACAGAGCCTACGGTGGTCCAACACTGAAGAGGGGTGTGTAAAGGAAATTATTAGGACAGACTGAAAAGGAACAGTTAGAGAAGTAGAAGGAATCAGAAAGGCCAGCCTTCAGATCCTGGGTCCACCAGTAACAGCTAAATAACTTTTGGCAAGTTACCTAAGTTTTTTATTTTCTCAGTCATTAAAAAAAAGTATTTTCATACCAACTAATCTCATAGATTTGTTAGAATTATGTGAGATGATGATGGTAAAGCACCTAGTAGAGGGTGTGTGTGTTTATATATATATATATAGTCTTATACATGGAATATATTAAGTATTAAGGTTCTGGTTATACATAATAATGGATCAAATAACTAGATTATCTCATATTGACTAAAGCTGCTTCTTGAGCTCAAGAGCCATATCTTACCTATCCTAGAGCCTAGCAAAAGATGAAAATAGTGCAGTGGATTTTCTCTTGTAATTCAAGTGACTCTGCAGACAGTTCTAGATACTGAACAATAACAGCTTCCCTAAATAAAGTGAAGCATCAACTAATCATTACAGTATAATAATACTTCATAAGGCTAAAGTATAAATATAACTACAATAAAGTATAAATGTAATTAATAACATCTCATGTAAGCAGGAAGTACTAATATAACTATTAAATAGAGCAGCAATCTGAAAAGCAAATGCTTTCGACAGATTCATGAGCTTTTGATTACAAAGCACTGAGATAATTATGCCCAATTGCTTCATAGTCATTTATTCATTAAATACTGAATAATCTGTGTCTTTTTTAAGGATTTGGAGACCCTGCTTACTTTTATGTTGATGTGATTTTTATTTTAAATGGAATAATGATGGGATTGTTCTTCATATATGGTGCATACCTGAGGTAAGGCTACTGTATTAAAAGATCTTTCAATGGGCTTATAAGGACGGGCTGACATTTGTTGAGTTAATGAAAAGGGTAATTAATGAGATTAATTGATTAATAGTAGGAAAGTTCGTAGATTTATTTTTTCAGAAACTTAGCCAATATCATGCAACCAGAAACTAGAACTGTCACTAAAATAATATCTTAGAAGCCTCCCTTTCATCCTGTGGAGATATTTTTTTACCTAATTAAGATTCCTTAACGAAGTTTTTAATGAAAATACTTCCAGGTCATGTGTCAAATTATTGTAACCTTAGAGGAGATCTTTGGTTGGCATTAGTAGCAGATTATTCTAATTTTAGTCTCTGTACGTGTGTAATTAAGAAAGCAGTAAAAGAAAATGTGTATCATGTGTGGCAGACACTTATAGTTGATAGCCTATCTTTCTTGATAACAGTACCACAATTTGGTTTGGGGTAGCAGTGTGCCTGGTCTCAGGTGAAAGTTGAAGTTAACTATGACAATCATATATTCTGCTTCCCACTCTCCATTGCACCTTGGGATGGCCATATGAGCTAGCTTTTTCAGTGAAAAATAAGGTGAGGTCAGCCTTGGTTACACTTAGGAAAGCACTTGCCTTTCTCGTAAAAGAATAGATTCAGTTTCTCCTTCTCTGTTTCTTCCTGCTTTTACTTGAATGTGATACCTGGAGCTGCTGCAGTCATATTGCAACCATGAGGCCGTAAACATAGCACATATGTCTGCCCTAACATCCTTCTGCTGCTGAACCAATGCCAATAGACACTTATCTTTCATTTTCTTGTTGAATGGTATAATAAACATCCATATTATTTAAGGCACTTTTGTCAGGTTTTCTGTTTCTTAGAGCAGAATATGTTCCTAACTGAACCATCAGCTTTCTTTACAATGTTATTCTTGAACTGTACAACATTTACATTAAAAATCTAGATTTAATCTTTCAACAAGAATATTGAGTTTTCATAGAGTTTATGTCTATATAGAGATTAATATATATACACCCCTTGCTTTAGAAACTTTTCAGTATAAAAATACTAGCATAGAGGGGCTGGTCCCATGGTGTAGTGGTTAAGTTCAGCGTGTTCCGCTTCAGTGGCCCAGGTTCACGAGTTTGGATCCCAGGCACAGACCTACACCACTCGTTCAGCCATGCTGTGGCAGTGACCCACATGCAAAATGGAGGAAGATAGGCACAAATGTTAGCTCAGGGTGAAGCTTCCTCAAGCAAAAAGAGGAAGATTGGCAACAGATGTTAGCTCAGGGTGAATCTTCCTCAAAAAAAAGTAAATACTAGCATAGAATCAATGGAAAATTGTGACATATTCAACATTGTACCAGTTGTCCTATCCAGCACAGTAAGTCAAGAAACAGTAGTAGTATAGTAAGTATAAGGACTGGAAAACTTGGAAAAAAGAAACAAGTGTCCTTGTAGGCAGATCACATGATTTTATGTAGAAAATTCAAAAAGATCTGTGAGTAAAGTATTAAAATAATAAGAAAATATATATTGTTACTGGATATAAAATTAATACACAGACATTGTAAATCTATACTTTAGCATCAAGCAGAAAATGAAATTTTAGAAAGATTCCATTTAGAATAGCATTGAAAGCATGAAGTTCTTAAGAGTAAATCTATCGAAAAATATATATGACCTCTATGGGAAAATTGTAAAACTTTATTGAGAGACATTTAGGAAGACATAAATAAGTAGAGGGACATACCGTGTTCATGGATTGAAAGACTCGATATTAAAAAGATGAGAGTTATCCTAATTGATTTATAGATTCAGTGCACTACCAACTTTGTTGACCTTGATGAGCTGATTTTAAAATTATTGAGAAATGCAAAGGGCCTAAAATCGTTGAGATATTCTTGAAGAAGATAGAAGGACCTGCTTGATATTAATCATTTCTGTATTATAAGGGTAATGTAAATAAGACAATGTGATATTGGCATACAGATCAACAAATAGATCATTGGAATAAGGTAGAGCCCAGAAGCAGAAATGTGCATTTAAAGACACTTGATGTATGACAGAGCAGATATTGCAGATCAGTGGGTAAGGATAGGCTTCTCAATAAATGGTGCTGGAATAATTGGGAGATCATATGGAACAAAGAGAAGTTGGAGCTGTATGAAAAATAAATTGTAGTTGGATTAAAAGCTCAAATATGAAAGACAAAATTATAAAATGTTTAGAATGTTATATAAGAGAAGATCATCAGTAACTTGGGCTAAGAAAGGATTTCTTAAGCAGGGTACAAAAGTCCAGCCATAAAGAAAAAAACTAATAAATTTGATGAAAAGAATTTAAGTTCCTCAAGACACAGAATGAAAAGATAAGCCACAAACTGGGAAAAGCTACTGCAAAGCATATACCCAACATAGTATCCAGACATCACATTCATTAATTTGACAAATATTTATTGAATGCTTACTGTGACCAGGAGCACTATTCTAGGTGCTGGGAATACAAAACAATCTTTGTCCTCCTGAAGTGTATATTCTAGGGGCTAGGCAAAGACTAGGAACACAGCCCAATAGAAAAATGGGCAAAATATTTATGAGCAGACATTTCCCAGAAGAAGAATTCCAAATTACCAATGAACATATGTGAAGTTGAACACCATTATTACTTATCAGGAAAATACAAATTTAAATCACAATGAGATACTATTTCACATCTACTAGATTAGCAAAAGAAACTTTAGTACTACTATTTTGGAAAAATGGCGTGCATTATCTAGTAAAGTTGAAGATGTAGATAACTTATAACTCAGCAATTCCAATTTAAAGTATATATGCTTAAGAAACTCTTGCACATGTACACCAGGAAATATGTACAAGAATACAGCAGCATTGTTTGTAATAGCTCCAAAGTGGAAACAACTCAAATGTCCATCAACAGAGAAATGTACATATTGTAGTTTATTGATATAGTGGAATACTATACAACAATGAGAATGAATGAGCTACAGCTACACACATCACCATGGATGAATCTTACAAGTACAATGTTGAATGAGTGAAGGCAGGCACACAAAAAAAATACTGCATACTTCCATTTGTATAAAGTTTAAAAACAGATTAAAGTAAATGATAGTATGATATGTATATAGAAGTGTTTATATTGATAGGATAGTGGCTCTCTCGAGGTGGCAAGTGGGGACTAAGGGTGCGACCAATTTTCTATTTCAATGATGTATGGCAGTTACAAGGATGTTCAATTTATAATTGTTTACTATAAACTATGTAGAAATTTTGACGCTTTTTTCTATATGTATGCTGTATAGGAAAAAAACATTTATATGAACTCATCACAGTATTTTGAGGGCAAAGGATTACTGTGAGATTATGTTGGCAGGCTTTAAAATGTTCTATTCTTGAAAGTGGTTCGTATTTCTTATGCTTTTTTTAATACGGAAAATGTTACACAGGACTAAATCTTTTTTAAAATTAATATTTTTCATTCAGAGAGCTACCCGAGAGGTGATAGTCTTCTCTAAATTGGTTACAAATTTCTGGAATATCAAATACATTACTAGGCTCCAGGCTTTAAGGAGAATATGTAGATAAAACGTGTTGGCCATAAAAGTGTCACCAAGACCATGAGGAGATTGGAAACTATGGCATATGAAAAACAAAAGAAATAGGAAATCAGGGAGAAATTTTGTATTTCTATCCCTGGTCACCCTCCCCCACTGGCACTGACTTGGAAGGTAGATATTCCATTTCTGTTTTTTTGGTGGTAAATGATAAAATGTTGACATCCATATCTAACTTGATCAAGTCTAAAATTAATTGATATCTTTCCTCTTCTTCTAATCAATACAAGGAATTTTAGAAGACTTTGCTTCAAAACAGCCCCTCACATCTTACAGTTATCACCACAGTTCAAAACTCTGTTACCCTCCACAGCAGTCATTATTGTTACTGTTTATATTGTCAAATCTTGCTCAGATTTAGCCACATGTTCCTAGTTTCTATATGCAGCATTTGTTCTTGCTTCTCACACTTTACTTCTCTCACTTTCTTCCTTTTCAAAGTGTATCCTTTGAATTTCCTTTTGTGAAATTCTATACATGGTAAATCACTTCCCATTAGCTTTCCCCTGCTTGGCTTTTTAAACTCATTTCTTTTGTTTCTTCAGTCAATCAACCAATATTTACTGTCTTCCAAGTGTGAAGCTGTGGATACAGTGATGAACAACTTTAAGTGGTTCTTAATCTTTGAGGATTATCAGCCCTCCTTGATATGACTTTTGTCTTCTACATTGTTGTTTCTTTGGGACTCAACAAAAGAATGTTTGCAGTAGTTTAGGCAGTTCAAAGTTACTGCTCAGTGACACTGTTAGACTCTTTGTCTCTTAGTCACTGAAATCTCATTTCAAAAAACAAAAATTTGTCTCCATTCAGAATATTCAAAGAATGCAAGATAGACTCTGAAGTGTGTTTGTTAAAAATTATTTTATGTTCACATCTTATTTAGAAAATATTTTAAATATAATAGATGATAAAATTCAGATTACTTGATATGTACACTTTGTATGCTTGTACATTCGAGATTAAAACATCAACTACGTGGATACTTTTGAATTTTTTTTTTTCAAAGATTCGCCCTGAGCTAACATCTGTTGCCAATCTTCCTCCTTTTTTGCTTCAGGAAGACAAGCCCTGAGCTAACATCTATGCTAGTCTTCCTCTATTTTGTATGTGAGTTGCCACCACAGCACGGCTGAAGTAGGTTCACGCAAGGGATCTGAGCCCGCGAACCTGGGCTGCCAAAGTGGAGCGTGCCGAACTCAACCACTATGCCACCCAGATGGCCTCATGAAATTTTTACTTTTATTTTATGTGGTTGAGTACTATGACATTTTAAATATGATTTTAAATTCTGAGAGATGATTTTGTGAAAAACTCATTATATTTTGTATGAATTATGAATGTATACCCTTTTTTATTTTACAGTGGGACTCAACTTGGAGGTCTAATTACAGTATTATGCTACTTTTTCAACCATGGAGAGGTTTGTTTTCTAGAAAATAATTTTTAAGAAATAGAAGGGGCTGTATAGGAACAAGGAAATATATTCATCAAAACAATATATAATTGTATATTACTTAGGATTTTGCAGTACTTTAAAGAACCTTGTGTTGTAAACTGATATTTTAATCCTGTTTATTTATAATTTTTACATAATTAGAATTCATGACATGAAATATCTTGCCTAGTTTTTAGTATATATATACATATACATATATTTTGTAGAAAAAGGAAAGACTCTACTCCTTGAGTTCAGGCACTTCATATACATTATCTCATTTACTCCTATCAAACTTTTTTGGGAAGTGGTTGTTATCCTCACAGTAGAAGATATGAAATTGAAATTTAGAGAAGTTACTTATCCAAGATTCCACATTTGCTACATGATGAAGCTGGCTTTCCCATTCTACATCTGTCTGGCTCTAAAACCTTGTTTCTTTCTATTACATCACGCTGCCTTTTCAATGACACAAAATGCTGAATTCCGAATATAAATTAACTTACTAATCCAGCCCAATGGGACATGATCCACCTAAAAAGAGCTCATAGAAACTTTTTTAGAATACAATAGATTCATTCAACAAAATGTTGAGTATATAACAGTGCCAAACTCTGTTAGATGCTGAGAATATGGCAGTGAAAAGTGAGAGAATTTGACTAGCTTTTGGAGACAAAATATGTAATACGTTATGGCACAGGTTATAGAGGGTAGAAGTCTTTATCTATTACTATTGGGAAAGGTAGATACTTGGTTAATTTTTAAAAATGAGTTAGGGGAACCATAAAAATTAATACATAAATATCTTAAATATATTAACTTAAAGCAAACAAATGCATTGTCATTCACCAACGTGTTAATGTAAAGACAAGTTCTTTTCTTTGACTATGCCAGGTGAGTAGCATTATGAGTTGACTTTCTCATACATACCATAATTTATCTTCCAAGGTTTACAATTTTGGTTCCTTAGAAGAGGAGCAATAAGTTTAAGACAAATGCAACGTTATAAGTGTTTATATTCTCTCTAGAATTTCAGAATGCTTGGTACAAAACTTTTATATTATTTCACCCACTGTTTTAGAAATAGTTTTTGAGTCTATACAAAAATTTAATACCTTTATTATGTGTATCATATCAGTGATTCCCAAACACTTCTAGTTGTTTTTAGAAATTTGCAGTTAACTCTTTTAAAGGTGTATTTCACAAATTCAGAGACAGTCTTAATTACTTGTAATACGTGTCTCTACCCATTAAACTTATGTACAAGCTCTCTTGGTGTTTGTGAGTGCCCTAGGTGACATTTGTCTAGATATTTTTCTGGGCATATATATATCCCAAAGCCCTGGGATGCCAGGGTCCTCACTGTAGAGCTGGAATGTAGATCTGGTTTTTCAGTCCCAGAATCCTCACTGCTCCTGTACCTGCCATCTTATTTGTCCTTTGGGTTTAGTTATGCTTGACCTGATATATCTTTCTCTTGTTTCTGGACTTGCTAATTAATGGCTCTCTACCTAATGGTTATGTGCCTGTTAAAAGAGCTCAAAAAACGGAGAAGCTATACCAGGTATTCAGAAATGAATAAGCCTAGTATTAAAATTATTAAAATCATCCCACTCATGATTTTTAGATTAATAATGTTTTTTGCAATGGAACGTAACGTAAAGTAAGCATTTTATTGATTTCAGGCTACTCGTGTGATGTGGACACCACCTCTCCGGGAAAGTTTTTCTTATCCATTTCTTGTACTTCAGATGTACATTTTAACTTTGATTCTCAGGTGATTTTTATTTATAAAACAAGTCTAAATAAATTATAAGTTAATTTTCTTAAAATATACTTCAGTCTATTAAGTTATAATTACCAAATTTAAGCTCACTATCTTTTTTTTTTCAGTTACTTTAAAAATAGAGTATCCAGTTAAGAAAATAATCTAAAATTACTATGTAAAAATTGCTTTCCCCTTAAGAGTCTAGGCTACAGATTTTAGATAAGCACATTATATTTTAATAAATCAGAATGTATGTGTTCATATATATTTGGTAACAGTTCTAAAGTTTTTGAGAAACTGATACTTTTCTTTCTCAAAGCTTATGTTCTCTGACTTATTGTTTTCCAATCTGTGATTTTGATGGAGCGTTAATGTATGTTCTATGAAAGAAGTGTTCTATGCACAAATGAATTTGGGAAATGCTAGATTAGATAGATAAGGAGTATATATATTCATATATTTATGACTATTTCTGAACTATTGATGTTTCTAGCAGTTCAACCAGAGTTTCATCTGAACTGTTTTTCTTGGACACATTTTTTTGTTGTTGGGATTTTATAAGCATTTTAGAAATTTAAGAGATCTGAGAAACAACAAAAACATAAATAGCAGAATACTGTAAACAACTTTATGATGGAAATAAGTTTCATAGAGTGTTAGTGAGATCTCTCACTGTGTGAAATAGTGGTAGCTCTTCTCTAAACTCCCAGGGAGCCTCGTCCTTCACTTACTAGCACCCATCAGATTCTGCCTGTATGAAAATCATTTGTGTACATGTCTTCTTTCTCTCTTAAAACTGTAAATTTGTTAGTCAACCACACACAATTGTCTGCATATACACTTAGTGTATTAAAATTCCAGTTGAAACAGGGACCATGCCATATTTATCTCTTTAACCACAGAGCGCTTAGCACACTGCCATGGAGATATTTAAGGCTCTTATATGTTAGCTTGAAGAAGGTAAATAGTGGCATACTGGGTGGCTACCAACCTTGAGAAAGGGGCAGACTAACTCCTGATTTGTTACCTACATGACAAGTTTTTTTTTGGATTGAATTTGGACTTGGGAATCTGTTCCCCATCCAGATTTCTGTGTCTTTACTCTGTATGTTACCCTCTTTCAAAGATTATGGTGGAAGAAGCTGCCTGTTTGTTCCCACTCATTCCAGTTAAATTCCTAGAGAGATGGTTTATTTTTCATTTTTTATTTTTATAAGTAATATTAGTCTGACCAGTCAGGGGTTTCATGGAATAAAATGTGTTAATTAAACATTTAAGATGGTATCCCTGAGTACATGTGCTGTACTCTGTACCATTTAAGATGGTATCCCTGAGTGCATGTGTTAGCCAAAAGTAATTTTTGTTTGATAAATATAAGATAACTGAGTACTTAATGAATATATTTTGTGATAATATTACTAAACAATATGAATGTATAAAGTTTTGCTTTTGAAAATTTATGTAACATAGTACAAGGATTTATCAAAATCCATTATAACCTTATAAAAAGAATAGTTACAGTTTTATTATTTACACAAAATGTTTGCATTTCTTTTTTCATATTCTAAAAGATGCTCAAGTCTTCTTTAGTAAAAAGTGTTGATTACTAATTTTCATAATTGCAGAATGGACATTAAAACTTCAATGTGCAATAGTTTGTATTCTATAATTATTCTTTCTAAGTCATTGTTTTAGATTATTTTCTTTAAATTTTTCTCATAGTTGTTCATTTATTACTTCACCAGCACTTATATTTTCTTCATTGCTGTTTGAAACATGAAACTGGTGGTATATAAAAGCTATTGCTGCTCATATGGGGTAAATATCTTGCAGTACGAAGGGTCAGTTCATGTTCTATTTTCTGACCTTCTTGCTGAAATATTAAATTTCCAGTGTCATGCATAGTTATAGGATAATAAACTTTTATGTTTAGAATATTTACTGATAAACTAGATACAATATTTTATTTAAAGCTCTAATTTTGATTGTTTTATACTGTTTTTATAATGCAAGTATTTTAATTTCTTTTTAATGAGCTTTTAAAAGTTAACTATATTTTGTTGTCTTGTATCCAAGGTAAGGGGATAATTAGATTTCATCATTTTGCAATTAGTCTTGCTGTTTGGTGATAGATGACTTTTATGGTAAAACTTATTGATATCAATTCTCTCCATTAAGGACCTCGAACAATAGTAGACGGCATTTCATTGCACTCTGTCTTGCCAATGTTGCTTTCATGCTTCCCTGGCAATTTGCTCAGTTTATACTTTTTACACAGGTAAGATGATTTTAAACTAATTTAAGTTGAATGCAAGATGTACTTGGTGTTTCTATAGAAGTTTTAGATTGTGATTATATTTGTGCCCTAATAACTCTTCAAAATATGGAATAATTATAAAGTTTACATACATGTGTGATTTTTTAAAAATCATATAATTCTATTTTCTATTAATGTATTGGCTAGACAGATATTAATGATCAACAAGCAGAAGAATTTTTGCTATTATTTTAGTTCACAATTTTTTATGTTGGTATTTGAGATGATCTCTGTAAATCTACCTGCAAATTTTCCTTTTGCCTTGGGAATCATTTTGGATGCCAAGCTACACAACATGATAAGGGCCAATACTACGCTTCATGCTAGGGAGTTTCTGCTTTTAATCCTGCTAAATTTTGGCTGTTTTGTCTGAAGAGCAGAAGCTTATTGGACACTATTTCTCAGAGCTTTATTCATGATTTGAGTGAATTGAGACCGTATCCTGTTTCCCCAGACAACTAAGTGACTAATGGCAAGAAACTGAGCTGGGGAAGCAGAAAAAGGTCAATTTTGATGAAATTTCATGACACTAAGATTTTCCAGTAGAACTTCTTTCCACCTAACTAACAAACGCTGATGATAATAATGTTTTTCATTGGCAGTGAGAAATTCTGCCAAGAAGCCTTGTGCTGCCAGTTGTCTACAAAGAATGAAATTATAACCTCAACTTCATTGGTGCTGCATGTTTAAAGTGTTTTCTCTGCTTTACTTCCTTATAGTTGGCCCTTTCAGGTTATAACACAGAAATTCTATGGTTTTCATTATTTGGACATGCCAACATAGTAGAATAGATTTCTAATGTGTATCACTTCCTTGCAAGCAAATTTATTAATCCAGTGGTGCTGGTGAAACTATTTAAGTAGCTCTTTTAGGTAATTTTGATATTGCCTTAATGATTTTCTATCCATTCAAAAGATATACTAGGCTTTTAGGGTTTTTTTTTCTTTTTTTATTGAGATATAATTGACATGTAACATTATGCAAGTTTAAGGTGTACAGTGCGTTGATTTGATACATTATTATATTGCAATATGATTACCACCTGATTACCATCACAGTATTAGTTAACACCTCTATCAAGTCACGTAATTATTATTTCTTTTTTTGTGCTGAAAACATTTAAGATCTAGTCTCTTAATAACTTTGAGGTATATAATACAGTATTGACAATAATCACTGTGCAGTGTATTAAATCTCCATAACTTATTGATCTTCTAGTTGCAACATCTTTGTGCAGTGTCTCTCTTATTCCCCCAGCCCCCAGCCCCTGGTAACCACCATTCTACTCTCTGTTTCTATGAGTTTGGCTGTTTTAGATTCCACATATAAGTGATATCATACAGTATTTGTTTGTCTCTTATCTAACTTGTTTTCACTTAGCATAATGCCCATAAGGTCCATCTGTGTTGTTGCAAATAGCAGGATTGCCTTTTTTCTCATGGCTGAGGAATATTCCATGTATGGAATATACATATACACACATAGACACACTGCATCTTCTTTATCTTTTCGTCCATTGACAGACGCTTATGTTGTTTCCATGTCTTGGCTATTGTGAATAATGCTGCAATAAACATGGAAGTGCAGATGTCTCTTTGATATTCTGTTTTTATTTCTTTTGGATATATACCTAGAAGTGAGATTGCTGGATCATATAGTAGTTCTATTTTTAATTTTTTGAGGAACCTCCATGCTGTTTTCCATAACGGCCATACCAGTTTACATTTCCACCAACAGTGCTCAAGGGTTCCCTTTCCTCCACATCCTCTCTAACTGGTGTTATCTCTTGTCGTCTTCTTCTTCTTTTTTTTTTTGTGAGGAAGATCAGCCCTGAGCTAACATCCATGTCAATCCTCCTCTTTTTGCTGAGGAAGACCGGCCCTGAGCTAACGTCTGTTGCCAATCCTCCTCCTTTTTTCTTTACCCCCCAAGACCCCAGTAGATAGTTGTATGTCATAGTTGCACATCCTTCTAGTTGCTGTATGTCTCTTGTCTTCCTTTTTTTTTTTTTTGTGAGGAAGACCAGCCCTGAGCTAACATCCATTGCCAATCCTCCTCCCTTTTTTTTCCCCCAAAGCCCCAGTAGATAGTTGTATGTCATAGTTGCACATCCTTCTAGTTGCTGTATGTGGGACGCCGCCTCAGCATGGCCGGAGAACCCGGGCCGCCAGTAGTGGAGCGTGTGCACTTAACCACCAAGCCACGGGGCCGGCCCCTTGTCTTCTTGATAATAGCCATTCTACCAGATGAAGGGATATCTCATGGTGGTTTTGATTTGCATTTCCCTGTTGATTAGTGATGTTGAGCATCTTTTTATGTACCTGTTGGCCATTTGGATGTCTTCTTTGGAAAAGTGTCTATTCAGTTCCTCTACTCATTTTTTGATCAGATTTTTTTGTTGTTATTGAGTCGTATGAGTTCTTTGTATATTTTGGTTATTAATCTTTTACTCACTATGTGGTCTGCAATTATTTTAGTTTGATGTAGTCCCACTTGTTGATTTTTGCTTTTGTTGCTTCTGCTTTTGGTATCATAATCCAGAAAATCTTTGCCAAGACCAATGTCAAGGAGCTTATTCCCTATGTTTTCTTCTAGGGGTTTTACAGTGTTAGGTCTTGTGTTTAAGTCTTTAATCCATTTTGAGTTAATTTTTGTGAGTGGTATAAGATAAGAGTTCAATTTTATGTGAATATCCAGTTTTCCTGACACCATTTATTAGAGACTATCCTTTCCCCACTGAGTATTCTTGGCTTCCTTGTCAAATATTAGTTGACCATATATGCATGCATGTTCTGGGTTCTCAATTCTGTTCCGTTGGTGTATATGTTAGTCTTTATTCCTGTACCATACTGTTTTGATTACTATAGCTGATAGCCTAATCAAGATTCTGTATAGGTTACAATCTTTTATCTTTTTTTCTCTTACTGCTTTTAGGATTCTCTTTGACTTTGATTTTTGACGGTTTCATTATACAGATCTTCCTCGACTTACAATGGGGTTACATCCTGATAATCCCATTGTAAGTTGAAAAATATCAAGTCAAAAATGCATTTAATACGCCTAACATACAGAACATCATAGCTTAACCTAGCCTACCTTAAACGTGCTCAGAACACTTACATTAGCCTACAGTTAGGCAAAATCATCTAACATAAAGCCTATTGTATAATAAAGTGTTGAATATCTCATGTAATTTATTGAGTACTGTACTGCAAGTGAAAAACAATGATTTTATGGGTACATAATGGTTGTAAGTGTATCAGTTTTTTACCCTCATGTTCGTGTGGCTCACTAGGAGCCACTGCTGCCACTGTCAAGCATCCTGAGAGAGTATTGTGCTGCTTGTCACTAGCCCAGGAAAAGATAAAAATTCGAAGTTTGGTTTCTACTGAATGCATATTGTTTTTGCACCATCATAAAGTCGAAAAATCATAAGTCGAACCATTGTAAGTTGGGGACCATCTGTAGAGTGTCTTAGAAAAGGTCGTTTTCAATTGCAGTGATGGGGTGATCTATTAGCTTCGTGAACTTGGGTGTTCAAGTCTCTCCCCAGGTTTGGGAAGCTCTCAGCTATTATTTCTTTAAATAAACTACTTGTCCCCTTCTACCTTTCTTCTTCTAGAACTTCAATGATTCTGATATTTGATCCTTTGGTGGCATCATATAGATCATGTAGGCTCCTTTACTCTTTTTCATTCTTTTTTCTTTATTCTTCTGATAGAGTTATTTCAAATTTCCTATCCTCTAACTCACTGTTATATCTTCTGTCTGGTCTGTTCTGATATTGATACTCTCTATTGCATTTTTTATTTCATTCATTGAATTCTTCAGCTCCAGAATTTCTGTTTGGTTCTTTTTAATGATTTCTATCTCTTTGTTAAATTTCTCATGTTGTTCATGTGTTGTTTTCCTGATTTCATTGAATTGTCTTTCTGTGTTTTCTTGTAGCTCATTGAATTTCCCCAAAACAGCTATTCCAAATTCTTTATTGGGTAAATCACAGAATTCTGCATCTTTGAGTTCAGTTTCTAGAGGATTATTGAGATTTTTCAGTAATGTCATGTTTCCTTGATTCTTCATGTTCCTTGGAGTTTTGTGTTGCTGTTTTTGCATTTGAAGTAGCAGTCACCTCCAGTCTTTTCTAGTTGCCTTCAAGTGGGAGATATTCTTTGTTGGTCCTGCTTGTATCTGGGGCTTTCTCTGACCTTGTGTGGGTACACCAGCTCGATGCTTCTTGCTGCCTCTTTGTGGCAGAATTACTAAGTTGTGTGTCTTTTCTAGATCTTACAACTCACCAGGCTGGCTACTGGAAACCTCTTTTGTTTTCCAGAAGGTGGCACTACAGCTCAAGTTTGTGGTTTCTCCCTTGCCCACAGACCCTGGCCTGTTTTCTGCATGAGCTCCTTGTCTACCAGAGCTCACTTTTGCTGCCACACTCAGGAGCATGCACAAGGAGCTGGCTGCAGAGTAGGGGTGGTGTGGGTTTAACACTCAGGGGGTGTCGGATGCCTTTGGGCCAAGTGGGGGGATCCTTGCTTGAAGTTTTCCCAGCAGCTGATGGGCAGGTTTCCTCCTAAAGTCCTGACTGCAGTCATAAGGATCCACATCCTTTTAATACCCTCTTATATTCTTATCTGCCTCTTTCTTAATCTCCTCCCTCCCCCCAGTCATGGAGGTCACACCTCACTACTTTGGGTGCTGTGGGAGAGAAATGTTTTTTCCCAGCAGTGTCCTGCACAGCTGGGGAATCCAGGCACATATTCACTGCTCTCCCTTTCCCCATAGGAGAAGTTGCCACTTGCTAGTTCAGCCCCGCACTGTGCCACCTTGGAGGAGGGGCGGTGCTAGCAAAGTTCTTCTTACCTTCTCCAGTGCATCCCAACTCATATATATATATATATTTTTTGCTCCAGTGGAGTGTTGGAGCCTCTCCTCGGGAAGACTGGACTTCTACAAAGGGTCTCTCATTCGCATCCGCGGGTGTCTGCCCAAGTTAGTACTCTCCAGGTTTTTCTCATCTGCGGACAAGAGGGGCTGGGGACAGTTCACTGGCTCCTGCTGGTTCCACAGCCCATACCAAGGTCTGTCTGCCTATTACCCAATGCATGGGTGGGACCCTTGGCCTATGGTGCTGGATCCCACAGAGGCACTTTGTTCATGGATGGATGCCAGATTTTAGTTGTTAAAGGGGGGAACAAAATGGAGGGATGTCTTATGATGCCATGATACTGACATCACTTCTGGCTTTTCATTTTTTTTAACTAATAGATAGAGTTTTGTTTGTATGTGTGTTTGTTTTTTCATGCTAACAGAAGGATAATTCAAAGTTATTTTTCTGGGAGTATTCTAAGACTTTTATTCTTGATTATATTTTTCGTAGGTTAAGGTTAAAATTAGTTCATGTCTCCTGAACATATTGTCTGATAAATAGGGGTGAAGGAGTCAAGAATAGGCTATATTTTAAAGAAAAAATTACAAGAGACCGTTGTAGAAACCCAGAATATTTGGGGTGATAGGACCTTAGATATTATCCTTCTGAAGACACTGAGAAATTGTGACTTATTTAGTAACTGGATTTTAATTTATAATATATTCTATTTTTCTTGCATTTTATTAGAGCATTCCCAGTCAGATAGGAAAGATTGTTATGACTAAGGAAAGTAAAAGGGATTAAAATTAGAAGTGATAGAAATACAAATTATTTCCAGAAGAGATAGTATTGATATATTGTATTTATAAAAAGCCGGTTATCAATTTCATTTTCTTTCTTCATATAACTAGTTTTTTGTTTGGGGTATGTATAAGGCCACATCTCTTTTAATATTTAGATTAATGTGACTCTATGCCCTCATCCTGCTTGTGACAAGAGTATCTTTTTCCGTTCCTGGAGTTTCTCTTTCTTTGATAAGCACATCAGCCATTTATTTGGTCCAAGGATCAGGGCTAGATGGTTTCGCCTCACCATTGGAGCCAGAAATGGGACTGCTTGTATCTGGAGGATTCTGTAGCCATTACGGATCTGGGTACACAGAGGATGCTACCACACTGTTGTTTAGCAAAATGTTTTCCCCTTTTGCCTGAGAATTTGACCCTCAGTTAACCTTTTCACTCTCTTCCCTTGGAAACCTACTAGTGTGTTGTGTCCATGATGTTACCAGGCACATTGCTTGGTGATTGCCTAATTGCATCCAGAGTGGAAGGAATGAACTAAGTTCTACCTGTAGGGAATGCCATAACTTTGGGCTTCCTTAAGTGAAGTATTTTTTTAAGTTGCATTTCCCTTGTGGAGGTTCCCATGGGTTATGGAGCTCCTAAGTCAGGTTGGCTTCTGCATTTGCCTGCTGTGTGTCTTCTTTTTCTGCTCTGGAGCTTTCTCAGGAAAGCTGGGGTGAGGCTGCTGTGTAGACTTCTTTGAGGGTTCCCACTGAAGAGAAATGTCTGAAGCTGCCCTGCTGACAAATCATGTTTCCTGTCCTACAGAACAGGAATGTCTGAATGAACCTGAGGCCAAGTGTGAACTTAAGACCCTCTGGCTGGCATTGACATCAAGAACTCAGATTCACCTTCTTGAAGACAGAAAACTTCTGACAGCCGTAGATGCTGGGGGCTTCATACTAAAATTGACCTGAACTCCGTGCTTTCACTTATGAGTGGTACAGCTCTCTTTTATGTAAATATGGTCATTTTGTCTCATATCATGCGTGTGGTGCTGAGAGAGCTAAGTCGAGTCAAGGAATCTCAGCATCAGCTAAAGGCTCTCTGCAGAACTAGCCTTCTCCTAAGAAGAGACTAGAGTTCTGGCGTTGTGTGAGCTCACAAGTTCCAAGTTCTCTTGCCTGTGCTATGTGTTTGTTTTTCAAGTTCCTGGGGGTCCTGTCTTGTCAGTTTACCCACTGTTTTCTTGGAGATGTTCAAATATGGATACATCTCAGAAAAGAAAGATTTTCCCCCAGAAGACTCCTGGTTCCCTATGAAATTTTTTTCCAGGTCCTCCCTCTTCACTGAACATCAAATTTCGCACACCAAGGGTCTGAGAAAGGAGTCTTTGTCAAGCCAAACAAACTTTGTTCAATTCAAGAAAAGTGGGTGCCTACTCACCTTTGACCTTCAAAAATAAAAGAGGCCATTAAAATGTTTTTTTCTCAGGGGACCTGATGTTTCTTCTACTAGAATTAGAGGCAGCTTCTCTTACTATAAATGTCAGCTTCTCTCTCTAAAAGTTTTGTCTGAGCTGGCATCCTGTTCTAGTAGATGAATTTCTAGTTGATTTCTCCTTGTTAGTATGATAGTGTTTATTATGGCTACAATGGTTAAAATATAGTTTAAATTTTATATATATAAACTAACAGGGAATCAAAAATTAGCTTACAGAAGAGTTTTATGGCTTCACTTCTTATATATAATTTTATTTAAAGTGTCTGCATTCATCTCTGATTTCAGGAACAAAATTGGTCCAAGGGTTTGACCAGATTCAAAATTCTTTTTTGTTTCCTGGAAGCAAATTTTGACCTACCATCAGACCTACTGACCTTGAGGCTAGTATCTGCAGAAATATGATGAAATCTTCAGCTGGGGGCAAGAATAGAAGTCACTTTTCTACGTTTTCAAACAGAATGTCGACTCAGCTGCTTGTATCTAAATTTTCACCTGTGAAGTATTTTTTTTAGCCAAAGCTTAATTGTGACATTTAAGAAGGATGGTCCAGATCTGCATATCCTAATAATATTGGTCTATGAGAAGAAGCAAAGGGAGACTAACATATGCCAGACTTCAGTGTTAATTTCATTTAATCCTGAAGGATTCCAGTCAGACGGGTATTATTTAGTCTTAGAGATGAAAACACTGAGGCTCAAAGATTAAATTAAAATCAAGTCTTGCCAAAGCACCAGTACTTCCCAGTTTATTTTTGTTGCGTCCCTAGGGTCTTTGAATTCTTCTCTATTGAAGGTTACATCCTCGGCTATATTATCTTATTTCCTTGCTAAAATGCCTTTGGTTTTCATGCAGCATTAATAAAAGAATTATGCATTTGAAGAATAGTTATGTACCTTTGGCGAAACTATAATTGAGTCTACTCTGTTACCTAATTGCTTTCCTATTTAAGAATCTATATGATACATTTTTCATAATCAGTGTCAAGATTAATTTTCCTCACAAGGTGAATTTATGAACTTCTTTTTAACAACTGTAACTTTTTATAAAGGAGCTGGACTCAACAGGAGACAAGCAGAAAGCAACTGTATTCTTTCTCTCAGTGCCTCTTAAAACCTATGTTTTAGGCTTGTTCCTCCCCCCTAATTTAGATGAAATCTCAGGAGGTCCCACACATATTTCTTTCCTTTTAATTTTGAAGAAAGGTGTCATTTCAGTAAATAAAAAATTTTGAGATCTTTAAATATGTTTGTTTCTGACCAAAGAACATAATATATATCTCCACTTATTTAGTTCTTGTTTAATTTCTCTCAATAATGTTATATAGATTTTTAGAGATCTTACACATCTTTCATTAGATTTGTTTCCAGGTATTTTCTATTTTTGATGCATTTTAAAAGATTGGGTATTTTATATTTGCTAGGTGTATAGTTCTACATGTGTTAGTTAGGCAAAGTTGTTAATTGTGTTATTCACATATTTTAGATTTCCACTATTTTTGTTTGCTTATTTCAGTTACTAGAGGAGGAATGTGTTAAGATCTTCCACTGTTAACAGTGGAGTTGTCTATATCTACTTTTAGTTCTGTCAATTCTTACTTTAAACATTTTGATGCAATATTATTATGTGCACAGCTGTTATACCTTCCTTTTGTTTCTAATACTTGTTGTCTTTTGTTTTTTTAATAATAGCCATCCTAACAGGTATGAAATAATATATCATTGTGGTTTTGATTTGCATTTCACTGACATTGAGCATTTTTTCATATATCTATTGGTCATTTGTATATCTTTTTTGGATAAATGTCTGTTCAAGTCCTTTGCCCTTTTTTTAATCGAGTCATTAGCTTTTTGCTAGAGTATTATAAGTTCTTTATATATTTTGCATATTAATCCCTTATCAGATACATGGTTTGCGTATGTTTTTTCCCATTCCGTAGGTTGCCTTTTACTCTGTTGATTCCTTTGCTGTGCAGAAGCTTTCTGGTTTGATGCAATCTCACTTGTCTATATATCTGATAAGGGATTAATATCATCAAGGAGACAAGATGGGGCTGGCCTGGTGGCGTAGTGGTTAAGTTCTCAAACTCCACTTTGGCAGCCTGGGGTTCGCGGGTTTGGAACCCGCAGTGCGGATCTACGCACCACTTTACCAAGTCATGCTCTGGCAGGCACCCCACATATAAAGTAGAGGAAGATGGGCATGGACGTTAGCCCAGGGCCAGTCTTCCTCAGCAAAAAGAGGAGGATTGGCAGCACATGCTGGCTCAGGGCGAATCTTCCTCACCAAAAAAATAAACATTAAAAAAAAAAAAGACAAGAGATAACAAGGGTTACTGAGGATGTGGAGGAAAGGGAACCCTTGTACGCTGTTGGTGGAAGTATAAATTGGCGCAGCCACTATGGAAAACAGTATGGAGGTTCCTCAGAAAATTAAAAATAGAACTACCATATGATCCAGCAATCCCACTTCTGGGTATTTTATCCAAAGGAAATGAAAACAGAATATCCAAGACATATCTGCATTTCTATGTTTATTGCAGCATTATTCACAATAGCCAAGATATGGAAACAACCTAAGTGTCTGTCAACAGATGAATGGATAAAGAAGATGGTATGTATTTACAATGGAATATTATTCAGCGAGCAGAAAGAGGGAAATCTGCCATTGGTGACAACATAGATGGACCTTGAGGGCATTATGCTAAGTGAAATAAGTCAAACAGAGAAAGACAAATACTGTATGATATCACTTATATGTGGAATCTAAAAAAGCCAAACTCAAAGAAACAGAAAGTTGAATGATAGTTCCCATGGCCTGGGGTGTAGGAGAAATAGGGAGATATTAGTCAAAGAGTACAAATTTGTAACTAGAAGATGAGTAAGTTCTGGGGATTTAATGCACAGTAAAGTGATTATAGCTGACAATATTGTTTCATATACTTGAAATTTGCTAGGAGAGTAGATCGTAAATGTTCTCCTCACAAAAATGAAATGGTAATTATGTGACATGACGGAGGTGTTAGCTAACACTGCGGTGGTAATCATATTGCAATATATAGGGGTATCAAATCAACACTGTTATAAATCAATTATATCTCAATAAAGCTGGAAAAAAAGTAATAGGGGAGCCCTTGGTAGAGAGTCTAAGCTTAATAAAAGGGATAAAGTTCTTAACTCCAGTCAAGTTCTGATTATCTGTTAGCTGTAGCATCAGTTGGAACCGCTTTATACCCGCCCCATCCATTTTTTGGAAGGAGGTGGGTAGTGAGGTATTTATGCTGCGAGAAGAAGAAATGACAAGGGGTTTGAGAGTAAGGTGTTAGCGTAAAACTCCCAAATTCTGGGTAGTTGATCTGTAGAATAAACTTGTAACAATTCGTGCATTCTTTGGCTCTGAGATTTGAGGCTGGCTTTCTGCCATGCTTGAGCTTGCTTTATGAGACGCGTGAGAATGTGTTGAAAGGAGGTTTGCCGAGCAGCTGTGTCCTTGCCTTTTTTCCACACCACCGGCAAGTAAGTTCTTTTAGGATGGAGATAACATTGGCATTCTAGTATCCATTGAATGGACTTGAATTTATAGCATTGTTTCTAAGAAAACCGTATTTTAAGCTCCAAGCAACTAAGTTATAAGCCAAGTTCTGGGAAACAACATTCAGGTAACTTGGTTATTACTTGAAAGTGTTACCATCTTCGACCGGTACCACTTTAAATCAAACATCTCTTTCGGATTCTTGAATGAATTATTCATTGCTTTTGTATTTATAAATTTTTTGAAATTATATAGTGAACTCATAATCTGGTTACTACTAAATGTTAAATTGCATGGGGCTTTTCAAAGGCCCTCACAAAAGAATTTCTGGGCCCAGTCATAATAATTATTGTGAATATAGTCCTCTAAAGTACAAGAAATAGTAATACTGTAATGCACAGTAGAGCTCTGCAATCTTTAATGTAGTAAAATACAACCAAAATAAAATATCATACAGTTGGAATCACAGACCATGTCAACCTTTTCAGACTGGCTTCTTTCACTTAGCAATATGCATTTAAAGTTCTTCCATGTCTTTTTATGAGTTGGTAGCTCATTTCTTTTTATTGCTGAATAATAGTCCACTGTATGAATGTACCACACAGTTTGTTTATCCATTCACCTCTGGAAGGACATTATGGTTGTTTCCAGTCTTTGGTGATTCTGTAAACATTCGTGTGCAGTTTTGAGTGGACATAAGATTTCAACTCAATTGGGTAAATACACAGGAGTGTGATTGGTGGACTGTATGGTAAGACTATGTTTATTTTTGTAAGAAATTGCCAATTTTATCAGGTTTTTGGATTTTAGCCACTCTGATAGGTGTGTAACAGTATCTCATTGTTTTAATTTACGATTCCCTAATGGAGTATTATGTTTAGCATCTTTACATGTGCTTATTTGCCATCTGTATATCTTCTTTGGTAAAGTATTCAGATCTTTTTCCCAGTTTTAAATTGGATTATTTGTTTTCTTATTTCTGAATTTTAAAAGTTCTTAGTGTATTTTGCATACCAGACCTTTATCTGATATAGGTTTTGCAAAGATTTTTCTCACAGTCTCTGGCATGTCTTTTAGTTTTCTTTATAATGTCTTTTGCAGACCTGAGGTTTTTAATTATAAGGAAGTCCAGTTTATCAGTTTTTTTTCTTTCATGGATCATGTTTTTGGTGTCATATCTAAAAACTCATCCTCAAACAGGGTCACCTATATTTTCTCCTATGTGATCTCTTAGAATTTTTATAGCTTGCATTTTACATTTAGGTCTAAGATCCATTTTGAGTTAATTTTTTTGAAAGGTATAAGGTCTAGGTCTAGATTCACTTTTTGTGCATAGATGTCCACCAAGTCTTCCAGCACCATTTGTTGAAAGGACTGTCATTCCTCCATTGAATTACCTTTGCTCCTTTGTCAGAGCTCAGTTGCCTATAATTGTGTGGATTTCTTTCTAGGATCTGTATTTTATTCCATTGATCAGTTTGTCTGTTCTTTCTCCAATACCGTGCCGTCTTGATTACTGCAGCTTTATAGTGAATCTTCAAGTCAGTTAGTTTCCAGATCTGTTGAAGAGTTTTCTCCTTGCCTTTGGTTTTGAGCAGTTTTTATTATGATATTTGTAAGTGTGGTCAGGTTTCATTTGTTTTAATTTATCCCTTGTTGGGGGTTTGTAATACTTTATGAATCAGTGCTTGATTTCTTCCATAAATTTTGGGAACTTTTCAGGTATAATCTCTTTAAATATAGCTTTTACTTAATTCCCTCATCCCTTTCTGAGATGTAAAGTATAGTGTATTAGGTCTTTATATTATATGATCTACATCTTTTATGTTCTTTCATATATTTTTCATCCCTTTGTCATTTTATGCTTTCTTCTAGATATTTTCTTCTGACCTATCTTCAGTTTATCCCTTTTTTGTTTGGCTGTGTTAAACCTGCTTTTAAACCCATCTTTGATTTCTTAATATTGATTATTTAATTAATTAATATTTAGTTGTACATTTTAAATTTGGTTCTTTTTTTATGGTTTCCAGTACTCTCCTGGAATTTTCAAGCCTGTCTATTTCCTTGCACATGTCAAACGTAAAGTCTGTGTCTGACGATGCAAGACATGTTTTTGCATGGTTTGCAAGCTGAGTGGTTTTTACATTTTTAAAGTGTTGTTTAGAAAAAAGTTAGAAGAAGAATATACAACCAGAGATTGTATGTGGCCCACAAAGCGTAACGTATTTACTATCTGACTTGTTTACATAAAAATTTTGCTGACCCTGAACTAGATTCTTTATGGATCTGTTTCTGTTGTCTTAGAGATAATGTCTTATCTCCTCCTGTATCTGGTTAGTTTTGATGGTCTTTTTGACATTGTACATGAACAGTAATAGAGTTAATTTGAGACTAGGTTAATATTAACTTCTTCCAAAGAAGATTAAATTTGCTTCCAGCAGGCAAATAAAGGCACTAAAAATCTTGAATCATTTTCATGCAATTAGAGAATGAGGTAATTCAAAGGTGGGCTTCAGTCTTTCTGAGGGTTGCTTGATTTCTGGTTCTCTTTTCTAGTATAGGCTTTTGAAGCCCCAAAGTAAAGTCTGGGGACTTAGTAGGGATCCCGTTCTTGGTGCGCCCTGACTGCTGAGTCTGTGGAATCTCTCAGCTGGCAGGCATCTACTTCTATTGAAATTGGCAGGTGCCTCTGGGACAAAAGTGACCCAAAATGTCATGCTCGTCACTGTAGATTTCCATCTTTTCTCTGGTCTTAGTTTCCTAATCCTTTTTTGCCTTGTTAGTAATCTGTGGCTTTCATACAGGTGATTTTTATATTTTTCCTAGCTATTCTAGTTCTCAGTGAGAAGGTTGGTTCAAATTACTTTGACTATCATTATTGGAAATAAAACTCTCCTCTCATGTTTACTTGGCTTATGAATAGCGAAGTGTTTGTTTTCTACATTTTTTTTCACTTTTGCTTTTTTTTATATTTTTATTTCAGATAGCCTCATTATTTCCCATGTATGTTGTGGGGTACATTGAGCCAAACAAATTTCAGAAGATCATTTATATGAACATGGTAACATTTTTAATATTTATAAGTCAAATATTAAAATAAAATCTCAGAGTTTATAAAACAGAACTTATTCTGTTTTAGGGGTACCTTCTCTCAAGTAGTATTTAATGCGTATGATGTCAATAATATCCAGAAGGAAAATGGGAAATGTACATTATAGATACCATATTATAGAAGGTTATACTTTCTCAACTAGACTGTAGATGTTTTGCAATCTCTGAAACTTTTTAAAAATTTTATGTTTTATTTATTATTATTGTCACTACTTTTTAAACTGCCTTTTCTCCCTTAGACCTGAGATTTTTAACACTTTGCATGTATATGAGGCTGCGAATTTTATGTTTTTGCATTTTTTGTTTTTATCTTAGTTTCCAAACGCATCTCCTTTAAGAACATAAAAATAAATATCTTTTAGATAAGAACGTAAAATAGAACTTTATTAGTGATGGAAACTCTCAAATAGTCCAACAAACGTAAGATTGAAAATCTAATACTTGTAACTAAGTCTTTCTTATTATATCACTCCATTATTGAAACAATAGGTTTTTTTTCCTGTTTTCTTTCTAACAAGTAGCAGATAGAGAAAAAAATGAAGAGAAAAAAAAAATTAAATCCTGCTGTATAGAATTTATGGTGTTGAAAATACTTAGAACCTATCGGTGTGTTGAAATTCTATTATCATTTGTCCAAGATCTATTTTTTAGTCTTATTTATACAAATAAAGTTTGTATTAGAAATGGCTATATGCCTGTAGACTAAGTATACATTATATTATCTATCTAATAACTATAAAACATTCTTTTATTCAATTTTCAGATTTCGGTTCTCCTTTGTTTTGTGTTGATGTTTGGAAATCCAATGTATTTATCTTCTTACTATTCTTCATCTTTGTTAATGACATGGGTAAGTGTTTGCTAAGCTTATGAAGATTTTGTGTGTGTGTGTGTGAGGAAGATTAGCCCTGAGCTAACAGCCATTGCCAATCCTCCTCTTTTTGCTGAGGAAAATTGGCCCTGGGCTAACATTTGTGCCCATCTTCCTCTACTTTATATGGGACGCCGCTGCAGCATGGCTTAATAAGTGGTGCATCGGTCTGCGCCCGGATCCCAACCTGCGAACGTTTTTATATGTTATAAAAACATATATTTTTACGTTTTTATATGCGGACATTGTATATGCCAAAGCGGAGTGCATGAACTTAACAGCTACGCCACTGGGCCAGCCCAAGAATTTTTTCTTTACCTGTCAAATAGCAGATTTACCCACCTAATATAGGTCTAGGGGAATGAATAGGGCCCTTTCCTGGTTATCACTCACATGAAAAGGTTTTACCCAAATAACACTTTTTTTCTATCTCATCCTTGAAAAATAATATAGTACAAAGTTTACCTTTTTGAAGCAATGCCCAAGTAAATATTTAAAAAAGCAATCGTAAAGTAATGAGACTTACTTTTAAAATATGCCATAATTTATGATAAAAATTAATTATTTCCTTCTAAGTCACTTCAGTAGGCTAAATACTTACTGCAGTGACACTGCCATTGCCCCAAACATTTTTGGAACTCCTCTGAATTGCCTTCACAGACTGTGGCACATTCTTTGAATATCCTCAAAAGTGACAAATCTTTGTCTTTCAAGGGTGGGTTTGAATTTTGAAAACCAACAAAGTCCTGTGAATAAATAGGTGATTGGGCTGGGTAATAGAGATCTTAATCAAAATATGGGGTAACAGTAAAGGGGCCAGCCCAGTGGTTTAGTGGTTAAGTTCACGCACTCCACTTTGGCAGCCTGGGGTTCACAGGTTCGGATCCCAGGTGTGGACCTATGCACCACTTGTCAAGCCATGCTGTGGCAGGCATCCCACATATAAAGGAGAGGAAGATGGGCACAGATGTTAGCCCAGGGCCAATCTTCCTTAGCAAAAAGAGGAGGCTTGGCAACGGAGGTAGCTCAGGACTAATCTTCCTCATCAAAAGAAATAATAATAATAAAAAAATATGAGATAACAGTAAAGTAATAAGACTGATTTTCTTACACCCATAGCTGAATTATCTCTGAAGGCACGTTAGAAAGAGGAATGTTTTGAGCAATGGCAACATAATTAGAATAAGTGTATAGTCTCATGTGACTTACTTTCATAGATAATACTCATTTGGATATGTATTTGGAACAACAGTTCAGTAAATCAGTTTTATTACTTTATAGTCACACTTCTGGTATTTATAAGCCAGACCTGGAATGTTCCTGGGATGTTCTCTTTCCACAGTGATCATAAATGATACCAACCGCAGTAATACCAAAATACAGCACTTTTCCATGTATGGTTCATTGATTGAATCTTTGGGGATTGCCTTTATGTTTTAACATTTTTGCTCCCCATGCCTTTTTGTTAATCGTAGTAAGTAATCCCTCTTCTTTCTCTCTCCCAAAAAACATACATTCTTTCTTTTCAACATTTTGTCAAACTTTTTCAGCATTACAAAGTAGAGGACTTGTAACAGTGTGCTCATCCACCTCTTTCTGTGACAACTTTTTTTTATGTTGGAATATAGCACAGATACACAAAACTGCATAAAACAAATGTTTTATGTACTGACCTAGTGCTAACTAGTACTGAGTAGTACTGATTAATGAACTGTTATTTGGCAAACATCTTTACACTACCATCAAGTCAAAATCAGAACTTTTCCAACCATTCTAGAAGCCCTCGATGTGACCTGCCCCAATTATAACTCCCTTGCAGTGCTCTAAAACAGCAATGCCTACATTGAATATGGTAATCACTTCCTAGCTTTCCTTTATAGTTTCATCACTTAAGTTTCTATTTTTATCTACAGGTTTCCCATATACCTCCCTGGTTTTTTCCCAAGAAATTTATTTGTTGAAGAACATGGGTCGTTGAACATATGGAGGGTTCTGTGGTCTAGATTTTGCTCTTTGAATCCTCATAGTGTAGCTTTACATTTTGCTTTGCCTTCTGTATTTATAATATATAGTCATTGGATCTAAAACTTGGACAGGTTCACTTTTGATCCCTTTGGCAAGTCTATAGTATTGTATTTTCTTCAGGAGGCACATAATGTTTGATGCCTCTCTTTTTATGATAGCAGCGGTCAATGCTTGGTACCAAATCCATTCATTCAATAGGGATTGCAGAAGGGTGATATTCCAATCCTCCATTTACAGTTCATATAGGAAAAGTAAAGTACATGTCTCAATGAGGGGAGTTGGGAGGAAGTGGAAAAATATTTGAAGAATTAATGACCCAAAATTTTCCAAATTTGTTCAGAATTATAAATTCAGAGATGAAGAATTTAAATAAATCCCAAATACAAGAAACATAAAGAAAGATATATTTAGGTACATTATAATCAAATTGCTCAAAATCAGTGATAAATAGAAAACCTTAAGAATAGCCAGAGAAATAAGACATGTTAAATATAGAACAAAGGGTAAGAATGTCAACAGATTTTTCATAAGGAAAAAATGCAAGCAACAAGACAAACAACATCTTTAAAATACTTAAAGAAAAAATACTGTCAATCTAATTCTATACATAGCCAGCATATCTTTCAAAAATGAAAGCAAAATAAAGGCTTCATGACCAGCAGATTTGCACTAAAACAAATGTTAAAGGAGGTCCTTCAGAAGGAAGGAATATAATATTAGATGTCACTGTGGCTCTACACAAATGAAAGGCACTAGAAATGGTAGCTAAAGGTGAATATATAAGGTTTTCCTGCCATTTTGACAACATGGATGGACCTTGAGGGCATTATGCTATGTGAAGCAAGTCAGATAGAGAAAGACAAATACTGTCTTTCCATTTGTGTCTTCTTTAATTTCTTTCAGAAAGTTTTTGTAGTGTTTAGTGTATAAGTCTTTCAACTCTTTGATTAAGTTTATTCTTAATATTTTATTCTTTTTGAGGCTATTGTAAATGGGATTGTTTTCTAATTTCCTTTTCAGATAGTTCACTGTTAGTGTATAGAAATGTGACATACTTCTGTATGTTGATTTTTGTGTCTGATACTTTGCAAAATTTGTTTATTAGTTCTAACAGTTTTGTGTGTGTGTATGGAATCTTTAGTGTTTTCTGTGTGTAAGATCATGTCATCTGCAAACAGAGATAATGTTATATCTTCCTCTCCAATTTTTATACCTATTATTTCTTTTTCTTGCTTAATTGCCCTAGCTAGGACTTGTAGTACCACGCTGAATAGAAATGATGAGAATTGGCCTCCTTGCCTTATTCCTAATCTTAGAGGAAAAGCTTTCAGTTTTTCACCAGTGGGTATGATGTTAGCTGTGGGATTTTCAAATATGACCTTTATTGTGTTGAGGTAATTTCCTCTATTCCTAGTTTGTTGAGAGTTTTTATCATGAGAAGGAGTTGAATTTTATCAGATGCTTTTCTGCATCTATTGAGATGATCATGTGATTTTTATCCCTTATTCTGTTAGTGTAGTGTATCACATTAATTGATTTGCATATGTTGAACCATCCTAGCATTGCGAAAATAAATCTCACTTGATCATAGAGTATGATCCTTTTAATGTGCTGTCAAATTCAGTTTACTAGTATTTTGTTGAGAATTTTTGCATCTGTGTTCATCAGGGATGTTGGTCTAGAGTTTAGTTTTCTTATAGTGTCCTAGTCTGGCTTTGTGTCAGGGTCATGCTGGCCTCATAAAATATGTTTGGAAGTCTTCCTTCCTCTTCACTTTTTTGGAAGAGTTTGAGAAGGATTACTCTAATTCTTCTTTAAATGTTTGGTAGAATTCACCAGCAAAGCTATCAGGTCCTTGTCTTTTCTTTGTTAGGATGGTTTTGATTACTGATTCAATCTCCTTGCTAGTTATAGGTGTGTTCAGAGTTTCTGTTTCTTCGTGATTCTGTCTTGGTAAATTGTATGCTTCTAGAAATGTATCCATTTCTTCTAGGTTATCCAATTTGTTGGCGTCTAATTGTTCATAGTAGTCTCTTATTATCTACTTTGCTTGGGTTTAGTTGTTTCAGATGAGAGAGTAAATGTGATTCCTCTTATATCAACTTGATCAGAAGCAGAAGTTCCATCCTGATTGATTTTAGTTACTTTATTTTGGGGGTGAAATATTACCATGTTTCTAAGAATAAGAAATATACAAAAAGTTATACTCAGAAAATGTCACTCCTCATTCCTTCCACCTCATTCTCTCCACCTTTCTTTTCACTTTGGTCCTAACTCTTTCTTGTAAAATATCTCGTTGGTTTTCTGGTTTACCCATTTAGTTGTTTTTTCTTTTTTGTACTAATAAATATTACATATATATTTTATTATAGCCCCTCTTACTTACTTAAAGGGTAGCCTACTATAGATAGTCTTTTGTACTTTGATTTTTCAGCCTCTCCTGAATATCACTCCATATCAGTTCGTAGAGATCTTCCTTATTCTTTTTTATAGTTTTATAGTACTCCACTGTGCATGTTCCATTGATAATTCAACCACTGTCCTATGTCTGGGCATTTAGGTTGTTTCCTATATTTTATGTTTACAAATAATGTTGCAATGTATAATCTGGTACATTTATATTTTCCTGTTGGAAGTTCAGGAATCCTGGCTTACGGTGGTCTAACTAGATGGTGCAAAATATTCCAAATCTAAATAATACATAGGCCTCAGATTTCAGTTTCTCATGGGAAACCTTTTTTTTTTCCACCCCAAACTTGGGAATAAACAAAGACTGCCATAGGTTCTCTCTTAATTAATGTTTTAGTTTTTTAAATCACCTTCTTTTCTCTGGCACCTGAAAAGTTCCTTTTCTTTCTTAATAAGTTCAGTTATGCATTTTTAAAGATTTTAAAATATTTTATTTGGAGTTTGGAGAGGAAGAATTTTCATGTTAATTTAGCCCACTAATTTTTCTGGATAACTTATACATATACACTGACACAGACACACCTTCCACACACCGTCTACCTCCTCAAAGGATTTGTTCTGCCTAAAATGTCCCAAGTAACTCAGAAATTAGCTTGATTCTAGAGGCAACTTTTTGGCACACAAAACATTTGGGAATTTTGCCTTGTCCAAGGAAATTTGCCATGTCCAAATTTTGAAAAATCAACAATTAAGAAGGAAAATGGCCCAGTGGCATAGTGGTTAAGTTCCCACGCTCCACTTCAGTGGCCCGGGGTTCTCAGGTTTGATCCCAGGCACAGACCTATGCACCGCTTTTCAAGACATCTTCTGACGGCATCCCACATACAAAATAGAGGAAGATAGGCACAGATGTTAGTTCAGGGTTAATCTTCCTCACCAAAAAAAAAAAAAAGAAGAAGGAAAATGGCTAATGAGAGCCAAAATGGAAGGGGGTGGCTGTGCAATTTTTGAAATGTATCATTCATATAAAATATAAATATTAGTTTTATTTAATTCTTTCCTTTTATATCAAATGCATTTCAGGTGATAATTCTAAAGAGAAATAAAATTCAAAGATTGGGAGTGTCTGAACTCAACTTTTGGGTAAGGTTCAAAATTTTTAACACAATTTTCTCAAACTTTTTATTTCTATAAACAATACAGATAATATACTTAAAAATTTGAATGATTTATAATTAATAAATCTTATAAATAGGTACTTGCATAAAGTGGGAAATTGTCTTTAGCAACATCTACAGGTCATTTTCAAGAAATTAGTTCATTGATTTCAGCACTATCCTCAGGCCTTTCTTCCTTTACTTTTTATTCTGATATACTCCTACTACCTTGCTTTTTAAATTTCTTTCTATTTGCCTTGGGTTTCTCTCTTTAGATTTACTAACCTTCGCTTCAAAATAACTCAATTTGTACTTCTGTCCCCACCTTCCCTTTTTCTTTTTGCTACATCTGTCCCTCCCCTATCCTTCCTTCTGCTTCCAACTTTAGACTATTATTTTTGTCCTTTTGACATTTTCCTTAAAATCTCCCAGCCCCTTCTTATTTCAACTCAGCCACTACCTAATCTTTGTTTGACTTCTTCCCAAATATACAAATGGGTGGCCCATGTTCTCTCTGTGTTTGTGTGTTTTGTTTGCAAGTAAAATGTATTTATTAGGTAGGCACTGTAATTACTAATTCTTGTAGTATCAGACAGATGACATTCATTCTTTTTCTCTGGGTCTTTGATGTACTACTACTAAAAAATAAAACCTGCCACATTGAAGAACTATGTGAATACATATTATATATTGATAGGGTAAACCTGGAATAGTTATCGTAAGATGAGAAGGTAGATTTCTACTCAGAATACAAAAGAACAAAATGGATTGAGTCACCAGTTTCTCATTGCTGGAGGCATTCCCCCATCCTTTATGGTGAAAATGTAGAAATATTTGTGCACTTAAGTTTTTGGATGACCCGAACCTTCTAGTATATGATTTTTTTTTACTTCAGAAAAATTGGCATTGGTTGTTTTTTTTTTTTTTCAAGATTAAACGAAGAAAACAATAGAAAATTCACAAAAGAAAGTCAAATTTCAATTACAAACTATTGAAAAATGACAACAAATAAAACAGTGTCTGTGGACATTTCAGGAATTCTGCCAAAGCTGTGCTCAGAGGAAAATTTATTGTCTTAAATATTTTCAGTTTTAGATTGGAAAGAGTAAAAATTAAGCTTTCAGCTTAAGAAGTTTAAAGAAACGAAAATGTAAGGAGAAAAAGTTGACATATAATGAATGTTCAGCTAATATTTGTGTTTTGAAACTGATATAATTGATATTGTCAATCTCTTGCAAAAGGGAGAAACAAATCATGATAGTCATCTAAACAAACAACGCAAAGATATTCTGGCTTTTTATAGCTTTTTTTTTTTAATAGAAGATAGTCAAAAAGGAGAAGCAAAGATATTTTTGTGAACTGATACTTTTTCTTACCAAAAAACCTGTTTTATTACTCCAACTAATTCTTTCATGCCTGTGGAATAAAGATTATATAGCATATCTTACTCTGTCATAATTTGAAAATTTGAAATTAAAGAAGTTATTATATTTTCACATTGAATAACAGTAAAAAGTCACTAATGATGGATTGAAATCTAATTTTAATATTCTTTACCTTCATGTGGCAAATTGAGGGAAAGATTCTTTTTTTTTTTTTTTTGCCTTCTTAGGTATTAAGTCTCCTCTATTTTTTAGCTTCTATATGTCTTTAGCGAAGATAAGTATTTATAACCTAAAGCCTGAACAAGGTACTTTCAGACCTAAGTGATTCACTTTATAGTTTTCTTCAGTAGGAGGAAATTCAGTGCTTAATGGGAGACTCCAGTTTTTGGTTGCAAGGTAATTATTGAACTGAGCTCATGCTGAAATTTACTCAGAAACACCCAGGGGAACTCTGTGTGTGTCATAAGAGATGAGAATCCTTACAAGAAGGGAAATAGAACCTCATTGGTAATCTAAAGCTTGATGCTAAGGTCAGGCAAGGACAGCACGAGAAAGGCTATTCTTACTCGTAAACATAGATTTAAAGTTCCACCTAAATTAAAAACACTCCATGGATATAAAAATAGAAAAGATAAGCAACTCAAAAACAGCCATATATATATAAAAGATAATCAATTCTGATCAAATTGGGTTAATCCGAGGAGTACAAAGATGTTTCTGGAAAATCCATAAATGTAAATTATCACACTGACAGATTAAAGGAGAAAAATGCCTTACAATCATCCCATTAGATGCAGAAAGTGAATTTGATAAAATTGAACACCCATTTATGATAAAAACTCTTAGCACAGTGGAAATAGCAAAGTTTTCTTAACCCAATAAAATTCTTCATCAATCATTGTTTTTACAAATGAGGTATTTGGTGTGTTCCATTTAAAATAAAGACTAATATAAATATTTTTTTCACATTTTATTAAAGGTCCAAGCTAGCACATTAAAGCAAGAAAGTAAATAACAGGAATAGGAAGGAAATGGAAAGGAAAAATAAAAATTTGTTATAATATCATTATTTACATAGAAAAAAATAATTTTCAGACAAATTATTAGAAATTATAAATTCAATAACATGGCTAGATATGAGATTAATATTCAAAAGTCAGTTGCATTCTATTCTCTGACAGCAAACAAAACATATTTTTAAAAATATATTAGGAAGAAAAAATATATTAGGAAGAAAAGAGACTACTATAGTCTCTGAGTAAATCTAACAAAATACATACAATATTTGTATGATAAAAATTATTTTAAAATTAAGACATAATATCCAAATAAATGGAAAAATATGTTTATGCATGGGAAGACTGTATGATGTTAGTTCTTCCCAATTCATGTTTAGATTCAAAGCAATTCCATCAAGATTACCTTGCAGGTCACTTTTCAGTGAATGATGCTGGAATAATTTATGTATGCGGGAAAACTCACATCATACACAAATATCAGTTTCAGATTTGGGCATTGTGAATCTTTTCAAGCTTTGTCCTTTCCCCTTTTGATCTGTCTTCACAATTCTTTGTGTACTTCCTTACATTCTGGTTCAACAAGTTGCTCCAGGCTCATCTTGTATTTTCCTTGCCCCAACTCTAGAATCAACCATCTTCCCAAGGATCCCTAGTTCCTTTTAGTGTACAATGGTATTTAGAAACCAAGATCTGAGTGCTAAGTGTTCTCATTGCCGCCAGTGTGTCCTTGCTTCTAGACCCTTTTATTGCATGTATGTGTGTGTGTGTGAACTCGTGTGTGTGTGTATGTATATGTATGAAATCATGATTTCATAACTATACCTCCAATTCCAGTCTGGTGCTGTAGGAAGACAGACTGGCTAGGCACTAGCTAGACTGGCTAGGACTCAAACACAATAGGCTGCTTTCTCCTGAAACTCCACCCAGTGGAAGAAGGCTTATCATGTCCTAGCCTTCTACCCAGTGGTAGAAATCTGCCTAGGTAGATGCTTTTTTCTCCCCTGGGGCTCTGGCAAAGATTCAGCAGAAACCCTTTCAGCACTGGGGGGTGCAACAGAGGGAAGGAGGGACTTGGAGAGTGGGACCAGGGAAATGCTCTCCATCCTACAGGTCTGGAATCTACTGTCCTGCACCTGGCATCAACAGGCCTGGCTTCCCACTCAGGTAGCACCAGTAGGGATCAAATAGGAGCCCTACTAACACTAGGCCAGGAAAGAGCTTTCTGCCCCCCACAAGCTTGGTGTCTCCCTCCCTTCACCTAGTAGCAACAGGACTCAGGGTAAGCACATTCTTCCCTGGTGGACAGCACGAGTAGGGACTAATAAGATGGAGCACCAGGAGCACCACGTGAATTAAGCTGACCAGAATAGCACTGCAGAGGCTCTGAAATGTAAATTGTCATTGCCCCTATAATACACGAAAGTAGGCCAGGGCTTGCATGCTAACCCTAAACGAGGTGACTGCTAAAATAGAATGTTTAAGTAAGATCCACAGTCTCCAACATAATATCCAAAACATCCAGGATACAATAAAAAACCATTTATCATAGTAAGGATAAGAAAAATCACAACTTGAATGAGAAAAGGCAATAAGTAGATGTCAACACTGAGATGAATAGGATGTTGTGATTATTGGGCGAGAATTTTAGAGCAGTCATCATAAAAATACTTCAGTGAGCAATTATAAATACTCTAGAAGCAAACAAAAAAATAGAAAATCTCACCAAAGAAATAGAAATTTTTTTTTTAAAAAAAAGGACAACTTGGAAATTATGGAACTGAAAAATACAATAACTGAAATAAAAAACTCAGTGAATAAGCTTCATAGCAGAATGAATATAATAGAGGAAGCAATCAGTGCACTTGAAGATAGAATAATAGAAATTACCCAATCTAAAAAACAAAGGAAAAATAGACTGGAAAAAATGATAGAGGTTTAAGGACAAAAGATCTAATATTTGTATCATCGAAGTTCCACAAGGAGAGTAAAAAGAGAGTGGGGCTGGAAAAGTATTTGAAGTAATGGCTGAAAACTTCCCAAATTTGGTAAAAGACATAAATCTACAGAGTCAAGAGACTAAGTGAATCCCAAGTAGGATAAACCCAACAAAATCCATGCCAAGACACATCATAATTAAACTTCTGGAAACTAAAGACAAAGAAAAAATCTTGAAAGCAGGCAGAGAGAAATGACACATTACCTAAGGGACAAAACTGATTGAATTACAGCAGACTTCTCATCTGAAATTATGGGGGCCAGAAGGAGGTGGCACAACATTTGACAAGCGCTGAAAGAATTGTCAACCACAAATTGCTTATTCAGTCAAAGTCTCTTTTAGGAATGAAGGAGAAATAAAAGACATTCTCAGATGAAGGAAAACTAAGAGAATTTGTTGCTAGCAGAGCAACCCTTAAAGAATGGTTAATGGAAGTTCTTGAAGCAGAAAGTAAATGATGAGAGAAGGAATCTTAGAACATCAGAAAGAAATAAAGAACAACAAAATTGATACACATAGGGGTAAATATAAAAGACTATTCTCTTGAGTATTTCCTTTCAGTTTATTTTGTTGTTCTTTATCTAGATATTTGAGTCAAGGTTTTAATGTATTTATTTTTACTCTCATTTTTATTGATATGAGTTTTTGAGACCATGGATTTTCTTCTGATCGTTGCTTTACATGTCTCCCTGAGTTTCTAATAGGTAGTTTTCATTATCATATTTTTAAAAAACTGTTTGTT
The DNA here is from genome assembly GCF_057802395.1 of Ceratotherium simum simum. Taxonomy (NCBI): domain Eukaryota; kingdom Metazoa; phylum Chordata; class Mammalia; order Perissodactyla; family Rhinocerotidae; genus Ceratotherium; species Ceratotherium simum. The sequence goes on along the minus strand of NC_141900.1, from coordinate 66,146,294 downwards.
TGTGTTTCCCTTTCACTTAAGACTTGTTTAATAGAAGCTTTGTTAATTTCCAGGAGAAAGGGCCTTTTGATTTGACTTTGTTATTTTAGTTTTATTACATCATGATTACAGAGGGTGGTTTGTAATATTTTTGTTTTATGTAGCTATTGGATGCTTTCTCTCTGACCTAATAGGTGATCATTTTTTGTGTGAATAGTTCATGTGTGCTTGAGATGAAGGTGTATCGTTTGTTATCAGGATGCCAAGTTTTATATATTTATCCATGAGATTTACTTGTTAACATCATTTTTGTCTTTTATATCTTTATGTCTTATTTGCCCCCTGGCCTATCTTGTATTGAAAAAGTGTTTGCCTTCTATTATTAGTGTGTTTCTATTTCTCCTTGTATTTCTAGTAACTTCTGCTATATAAAAGGTGGTTGCGGTGCATAGATATTCATACTTCTTATAGCCTCATCATGAATTATGTCTTTTAGTGTTAAAATATTTTTTATATCTAATGCTTTTTGGTGGAAAACTTTTAATGATATTAAGATTATAACCTATAATTTCTTATTTGCTTTGGTACACTTTTGCCACTGTTTTATTTTTCCCCTGAGTCTGTTTTAATATGTCGTCTCCACACAGCATAGGTCAGGTCTTGCTTTGTGAAGTAATTTGAAGATTTTTATTTATGTTGTAAATGTTGCATATATTTTTATTATATTTATTGTTTGTCTACATATTTCATTACATGATTCTCTTTCATTTTTAACTTTCTTTTTATATTCAGGAAGGTTGTTTCCTCAGTTATCGCATGCTTGAAACTGTTTTTCTGTAATCTTTATGCCTGAATGACAGATTGGCTAGATATAAAGTCCTTGCTTCCTGCTTTCTTGAGTTTTCTGAAAATGCTTCTGCCTTGCTGTCTTGCTTTGTGTGTTTCTTTTGGTAGTCTGGTGTTAGCCAAATTCTCTTGCCCTTATGAGTTATGTGGTCTTTGTACCTGGAGGTTCTGAGGAGTTGTTCTTCATTTTTAATAGTTTTACTAGAATATGTCTTGAGGCACTTTACCATACCAGATCAATTTTCCCAGTAACTAGTGGGTACTTTTCAAATATAGATTGTCGTCTTTTATTTCCAGGAAGTTTTCTTGGATTATAGTTTAAATACTACTTCTGATTCGTTGCTTGCTTTTTCTTTTTCAGAGACTCCCATCAGAAGTATGTTGCCTGTCTTCCGTTTCTACCACTTTCTCTGATTCTTTTACTTCCTCCTTTAATCTCATTTTCATTCTTTTGGGGGTTTTTTACTGCCTTTACTTCAATGCCCTTATTCAAGTTTTATTTGAATCCTTTCTCCTTTAATTACTTTGAAATTGTCTTCATTTTTAATCTTCTCCTTTTCTTCCATTTCTTTTCTATGTTTAATCAGCTCTCTATTTATTTCTAGTTTTGTCCATTTTTATTCTCAGTTTTTGAAATTCTCATTTAAGTTTTTTTAAATATCTCTGAATGCTTATTTGAGGATACTTAATTAAGCTTTTATTTCTGCATTATAGTTTCTTCTGCTTTGTGAGATTTTTGTTGTTCATTAGGATATCATCAGCTGAAATATTTGACTCTCATTTTTGTTATCTTCTTATTGAAGCTTTATGTAGATAACACAGGCATCCTTTCATCTAAATATTTTGTGGACAGAGTTGGTGTTTTTTAGTCCAAGTGCAACCTCTTTTGTCAGGTTAACAAAATGTGGTTTTATCAATTAATAACTTTCTTTCTTTCGATGGCAGCAGTGATTTTATCTTTTGATTTGTTTGGTTCTCATTTATCTTTCTATATACTAAATTTTTCCTTCTTATTTCGTTCTCTATGCATTATTGAAAGGGTTTCTCTCTTTGCCTTGTTCCTTCCTCTCTTTCCAGATGTACTGCCTTTCTGAGATCAGTATTTTTTATCCTTCATCCTTTTAAGTTCCTGCTTTGTAGTCCATTCTTTACTCTACCAGGACTCTTTTCATACTTGAGGTGAACTTTCTCTTTCTTAGATTATTTTAGTTCAGTTTTGGACGCCTCACTTCCCTCTTCCATATAGTTTTGAGACTCCCCTTATTCTCTGAAAAGGCTTAGATCAGGAACTTGACATATAACTTTGCTGTATTTGTTGTTTCTTTCTATTTACAGGTAGTGTGAAGTTTGTACTGTTATCTGTTTTCTGTATGTGTGGTTGCGTTGTTCTACTTCTTGGATAGTGTGGAGAGGTTTGGGTTTAGGCTGCTATAATTTTCCTCAGGCTACCCAGAAGTCCATTTTTGTGCTCTTTCTAATCAAGGCTAGCCAAAACATAAACAAAAAACAAACAGAAACCCCCTTGTACATTTTAGTTTTCTCTCTTAAAAATGAAAGCTTAAGTTTTCAAATTTCAAGTTTTCCTTTCTTGAAGAGGGACTCATGTAGTTATATTTCCAAAAGAGTGATGGAAGAATTTTTAATGATGTAATCCTACTAAAAAAAAAAAGAAAAGATTTTCAGCTAGAAAATAATATTTGGAAACAAACATATAACCCCCTTCTTTTCTTTGCAGAAATTGAAAAGAAATAACTTTAAAATTCCTTTAGATTTAGGATATGTAAAACTCTAGTGTTGTTATGTATTTTATAGCAGTGCCATCAGTTTCAATTCTTTGAGTTTAAAGAAAATTTTCTAAAGGAACATCCTTTTTTTAGACCTCCTCACTAATACACCTCACATGATTAAAATTTTCCTGTGCCATTTGTTGGTATAATTTAATATTTTCACTGGGTAATTTATAATTTTGAATACCTGACTTCTATTTATTTTATTTATTTTCTAGCTAATTCAAGGTTGTGCTTGGTTGTGTGGGACAATCACTTTGAAATTTCTGACATCTAAAATCTTAGGTGTTTCAGACCATGTAAGTACTTTCTAGTTAATAGAAAAATTCCTTATAAATATATAGCTGGATGAAAACTTTGAAACCATCTGTTTTTACCTCTTCATTTTATAGAGGTTAAGTGCCTTCTTCAAGGTCCCCACGCTAGTTGTTGGCAAAGTCAATACTAAGACCCTGCAGTTCAATGATCTGTCCAACCCACTAAGAAAAAGGTGTATCAGTGAATGCTGACTTAGCCTTCTAGGAAGAAAATTAATAATATGTTAAGTAGTTATTTGTTTATATTTCATTTAAAATACAAATAAACATTTGTTTAAATAATAAGTTTATTGTAGATGTTAACACATGAGCAGTCTGTACTGAGCTTTGAATTATAGAACTCTTAAAATCTCAATATAGTTTTATTTATTTATTATTATGGACTAAAATTAAGATGTGATTTGATATTTTTAAAGCTTTTCTTATAATGTAAAAAGAGAACATTGAAAGTTCTCTATCTTTTCATCTTCTAGGAAATATATGGACCTCTTATCCCTCATGTGTGATGTTTCTCTTTGTTTTAAGGCTCATACCTTCAGAATGGCCCTTTTCAAAGCATAGGTCTCTGTTAACTAATTAGGGAATAGAAAACAATGCATGAATTTACTTTTGATGTTTAACACTTTCTGTTTGGATATGAGCATACATGAGTGTATCATACAATAATCTACTCTGAAATTTACCTTATCTAGTACTATCCAATTAGGACCCTGTCTAAAGCTGAAATTACTTCACCTTTAACAAGGGATTATAGTATTTATTCTCTAAAAGGTTAAGTGCTATCACTATCCAATGCAATTGAGCTTGCGTACATGTTCATGTTAAATAAGATTTCCAAATTAGGGATTTATTTGCCATTTATTGCAGCTCTGTATAGTGGTTTATTAGGTTTATTTTTTGCTGTTGTTTCTGGTATGTCTGACACATTTTCTTTTTTTCTTTCCGTTTTTATTGTTCCTAACTTTTTATTCTGTAGAGGGTATGCATTTTATGATAAACTTTATTTAGGCCTCCTAAGTTATTTATTTATCTATTAAGTTGATCTGTGATTTTCTTTCTTGCCTTGCTCCACGTTGTCACCCAGCTCTTTACAAATCTTAAACACACACATGCCCTTGGTACTCTTAAGTGTCTTTCTTTATGTGACAGCTGTGAGAAAGACTTGAAACTAAAGTGGTTTGGTTAAATTATTACTAGTCACCCGCCTACCCTAAATTAGAAAAATAAAGTCAACTCTAAATTATCCTTGACACTGGTAGATAAGGGGAACCATGAATAAATGAAATCCATGGACAGTTAGCACACTTGATATAAAATCATTTCTGTCCCTGTAAAATAATTTGAATTAAGGTTTTACATACCAAATATTTTCTTTTTTCTGGCTTTCACTGCATTATAAGAATGCAGTGAAAAAGTAGTTGTCTCACCAACAGTAAGTAATAAATAATCAGTAGAAAATAGGAGTTCTATGTTGGGTTTGGTTGGTGATGTTTATTTTAAAGGCCTTGCAGATCAAGTAACTGAATTAAAGTAGTGTAGTTGTCGTATAGTATATAGTTGTCGTAATTCTTATGAAGAATAGCTCTCATATTTAATGGCTTGGATGTATGTCTGAAAAATCCAAGAAGCACCAAAAATGGCAATCAGTATATGAGGCTTTGTGAAAATGACAATGCATAGAAAATTTGTTTGTGACTTATAATGTGTGGTGAAAAAGGTTAACATGAAATTGCTTTTTTCTTGATGAATGATCTGATTGTAAAATCTCATGATTAACTCCATGGTGGTTTCTGCCCAGCAAATGTTGATTTTAGCTCGCTCTTTACATTATCATCTTCTCTGCTTATTTTTTCTGACCTCTTTGTACTTTTCATTTCTCTTGATGTTTCTCTTTGTTTTCAGTTTTCTTCATAATTCAGTGAATAGCAAGTATGGTTCACTGTATTTTTTTTATTTTCTTTGACAAACATCCATGTACCTTGGATTTATCTGTTCTGCAGACTCTATTACTATTACATCAAATCAATTATTATTGATATAATTATTTGTGTAAAATTCCTTTTACTTTATTTTCTTCCAGATTCGCCTGAGCGACCTTATAGCAGCCAGAATCTTAAGGTATACAGATTTCCATACCTTAATTTACACCTGTGCTCCTGAATTTGACTTCATGGAAAAAGCGGTATGAATGTTTCTTTGTTTTTTCCTTCTCTACAGGTATGATGGTCTTTTTCTCTTTCATTTTCCTTTTAATATGAAACTCAAAATTTTTATTCAGAAACACCCAACTTTATTATTTTTTACTATAACTTTTACTAATCGTATGGCCTTCCTCGCCTGTTTTCTTACTTGTAAAATCAGTAAACAGTGGCCCCTATCTTAAAGAATTTTTGATAATGGTTAAATGAGATAATCCAGGGAGAGTGCTTAACATACTATATGAGCCATAGTGAATTACTATTATTATAGTTCAATTACTTTTAATAATCTAGGTCACTTGGAGATATGGGACCACTCAGGAAAAATAAATCCAAACTCTTGTTTTCGTTTTTAAAAAAGTTCAGTTTTATTTCATCTAATACCCCAAATATTATGAAATTTTTTAACAAGACGTTGCCAAGAAAGGTATACTACTAATCATACATTATTCTCTTATCTGTCCAGCCAGTCATACTTACATTCAAAAGGTATTATTGACCACCAGTTATCTGTGAGGCAGTTTGCTGTAGGACTACAAAGAAGAAAATGACTTGGTTCCTGCCTTCAAGAAATATGTAATTTAGTTACATGGTGAATCACTCCCTATCACAATAATAAGTCCTGAGAGTTATTCAGCTGCTGATATTATTTCAGTACTTATTCATTACTTAGGCTAGCTTTCTTCCTTGTTAATTCTAGTTTCACAAATGAAAATACTGGAACTTTGCAGCCCAGGAAATGATAATGTAGGGCCCAGGGTTCAGTAAACACGCATTTTAAAACTTAATATTATGTAAATCGAGGAAGAAAAATACCAAAAGAAAGGCAAAAAATAATAGACATAGCTGATTTTTTGTTTAATAGTTTTTATCATTAAAATTTTTGATAAATTTGTGTAACTTTTTTTAATTTTGATTCTTACATTAGAACATGAAAGTTGATAAATAGATATTCTGTTAATGACAAAGACATTTTTACCGTTAAGAAATTTCATTATGACATTCAATTTGACATAGATTTTTACTCATTTATTATAAAATTTAATAATTGACTATTTTAAATAATTTGCTATATTTCAGACTCCACTGAGATACACAAAGACATTATTGCTTCCAGTTGTTATGGTGATTACTTATTTTATCTTTAAAAAGGTATTTTAAAAAAATTTTATCACTTGCTTTTGGGTTCAAGATAAGGACTATAATAGATTAATGCTAATAGCTCAGAATTCTGTCTTATTTTTAGGATGAACTCTTCCCCTCCCTAACAAGTTTTTTATTTAGATGTTTCTTTATCTAGTATTATATGGGTTTTTTTTTTTTAGAAAGCCACATTAGAAAAGATATTCTTATTTATTTTTTCAAAAGAAATGTATCAGTTACCCACTATATACCAAGAACTACGTTAACATTGTGGGTACACTGGGAAAATAAGACAGGCCTGCTCCTATAGTCTGGGTATGGGGGGGACGTTAAGCAAATAATCACACAAATGGTTAAAGAATTACAATTGTTATAGGTGCTATGAAAGAAAAGTACAATGACAACTTTGGTATCTTTCAAATATAAAGCACATTTATTTTATTTTATTTTGTGAGGAAGATCAGCCCTGAGCTAACATCCATGCCAGTCCTCCTCTTTTTGCTGAGGAAGACTGGCCCTGGGCTAACATCTGTGCCCATCTTCCTCTACTTTTTATGGGACGCCGCCACAGCATGGCTTGACAAGCAGTGTATCGGTGTGCACCCGGGATCCGAACCCTGGCTGCCAGCAGCGGAGTGGGTGCACTTAACTGCTACGCCATGGGGCCGGCCCCTAAAGCACATTTAAAGAAGTCTTGATCCATTTTGAGACATACACAGGAGAAATTGCATAGCCATTTTAAAAAAATCATTCTCTACGTGTTCACTATTTTCACAACAGAGGAAAATATTATCACAATAGAAGAAATAATGTTTAAAATACCACTGGCAGATTTTCTTGGTCTGAGAGTGGTTTATCTGAAAGCCTAGTTAAAGACAGTGGTCTTTCGTTTTTAGCGCTTCTTTTTTTTTCTGTTTCTGCATTGATTACATCATGTTCACCACCCAAATACTAATTACAATCCATCACCACACACATGTGCCTAATCATCCCTTTTGCCCTCCTCCCTCCCCTTGAACCATTTTTATTTATATTCTTTACAAGTTGACTTGCCTTAAGTCAGTATGTATTTATTTTATACTTTTAAGCAGATAGCAATAACATGATGGCGTTACCACCATACCAGGTGTTTTCCTGTTCAAATTAGTTTTCTGATAGTCAAATTGCATATCTTCCTGAGGACTCACTTTAACAATAAAAACTCTTCTCTCTAGTGGGGATGTTTATGTGAATGAATCAGGGCATTTTAAATGTTACATAATTCCTTTAAAAAGTTTCATTGATTTGATTCTATTCACAGGCTTTTCGTGATATTTTGTGTGTCTTATCTACGAATACTTATCTAAGGTAATTATATCATAGTTGTTTTTAAATCATACTATATTCAGTTATTAAATAACTTACTGTAATATCAATTTTTCAAATGAATGTACATTAAACTTCAGCGTTATGATTAAGAAGGGAGACATGAACCAAACTTAGATGTTTTCTTTAAAAAAAAGACTGTATCATTCTTATGGATCTCTTTTATGTATCTGGACTTGTTTTGGAGATATTTATATTTGTGAATTAACTCAAAGTTTAAATTGGTTTAGTTTAATTTTAATATATGACTAGAATTTAAAGTCAGTAAACAGAAATAAGCTAAAGTTTTATTTTGGTGATTCTTATTTTTTTTAACTTTCAGAGAAAACATAATTTTTTGATTTTCTGAATATTCATGAAACAGTTTTTGCTACATTTATTGTTAAAACTATTTGTCATATCACATTTTTTGTAGTTTTAGTAAAGTCACTATAATTAAGGCATAAAAATATACAGGAAAAATATTAGTCAAATAAATCACACATTGCTACAGGACATGGGGGGTAAATTGTGAAGAAAGCTCCTTCTGAGGAAAATCTTAACTCAAATTACATTTTATATTTGTAGATATGTCATAAGATTTGCTGTAGTTAATGAAATTTATTTTTTAGGGCAGTTGTAGATTTAGAGAAATTGTGAAGATAGTACAGAGAATTTCCATGAACTCTGTACCCTATGATTATATTTTCAATAAACAGGATGGTTGCCAGAAGAGCTAATTAGAATCTTATGATTGAAATCTTTGAAATGATAGAATCTTATCTGTTGAAATCATTTCCAAACTAAGGGAGGTAATAGACCGACTCTACTTTTTTCTGGTTAGATGGAGCTAAGGGGAATGTGTCTTGACATTCTAGAGAGTATATTTAGAAGCTGAAAACTATTCACATAAGGAATGCATGAAGGGACTTGGGATATTTAATTGGATAATAGAAGCTTGAGGGGTACGTGGCAGCTGTCTTCAAATATTTGAGAAGGTATAATGTGGAAGAGGACAGACTTGAGGGGGCCAATGAGTGGAAGATACTTAGCTCAAAAGTAAGGAGGGCTTTCTTAGAAGTTAAATACCTGAAAGTGACAGCCCCGAGTGTGTGTGTATGGGCAGAGGGGTCCTTTAAATCACATAGGTAGTACATGTTTATAGTAATACATTCTGACAAAATAGTATATCAAGAATAGAGGGTGCTGATTGTAAATGGCTTTGTATGTATCATTGTAGAAAACACATACAAAAACATAAAATGTATATTTTTAATGGAATCATAGTATTATTATTCTGTAACTTGTTATTTTTGTTTAACAGTATGTCTTGGGTGTGTGCCTAGATCTTCCTCATACTTTGTAGTGGTCTCCACGTTTTATTGTTCATCATCATGAGTGATGACCAAGTACTTAGCCTTTCCCACATCAATGGACGTTTAGATTATTTTTTTGTCATAACAACCAATGCTATGAGTAATGAACATCCTTATACATGTATCTTTGCATACTTATTTTAGTATTTAGAATATTTGAAATGGGACTGCTGGATTTTAAGGTATGAATTTTTATAATTTGATAAATACTGAGAACTTATAATGATGAGGGTCCATTGCCCTGTATCTCTGTGAACACCAGTGTTATCAAACTTTTAACATTTTCTGATACGTAAAAAAAAAATAGTGACTCATTTTATCTTGTAAGTCTTTACCAGTGAAGTTTTACGTCTTTCCAAGTTTATTCTCTATTTGTATTTCTTCTTGACCATTTGAATATTCATTTGTAGTGTTTTTTATATTATAGACAATAATCTTTTGTCTGTTACACATATAACATAGTTTCTTCCAGGATACCAATTTATAGTTTATTAATAGTCTTTGCTTTATAGAAGTTTAAAATTTCTATACAGTCACAACTGTACATTTTCTGTTTTCATTTGTTGCTTAGAAACACTTCCCCACATCAAAATCATTAAAATATTTCCACGTATTTTCTTTCATAATTTTCTTTGGCAACTCATAGATCTCTATTTCTGTGGGGTCAGTTACTGGAAAATTATTGCGTTCTTTTGGTTATGTCACGTTTCCTTGATTTTTTGAGTTTCTGGTAGTTGCTGTCTTCACATTTGGTGGAGCAATCACCTCTTCCCCTGGGGGGTCCACAGCAGCAATGGCTGTTGGTTACCTCAGTGGTGGAAGCTGCCAGTATCTTCTGCACAGCAGGCCCTTGAGGTCTATGCTGACAAATGCTGTGGGATCCTCTGCTGTGAAAGATGTTGAGGTCCTCACTGACAAAATCTACTTGGGTCCCTGCACAGCAGGCCTCTGGGGACCACTATGGCGCCTGCCCCATGGCTGAAACCGATACCCCTCACCCTTCCTCTTTGTTTCTAGCCATCTCCAGATGTCTCAACTAAGCTGATCTCCTTAGCGATCCTTTCTGAATAGTTATTCTCTGTTTTTGGCTCCACTGATAGGTTCTTTTTTTTTTTTTTTTTTTGGTGAGGAAGATGGGTCCTAAGCTAACATCTGTGCCAGTCTTCCTCTATTTTGTATATGGGACACCACCACAGCATAGCTTGATGAATGGTGTGTAGCCCCTCCCCACCCCTGGGATCTGAACCCACGAACCATGGGCTGCTGAAGCGTAGCGTGCAGACTCAACCACTACACACCACCAGGCCAGCCCCGAGTATAGGTTCTTAATTGGACTCTTGAGACCTCCTGGAACAGTTTTCATTTGTGGATAGCCATCTAATTGTTGTTTTTTGTGGAGGTACCAAGGCAGGTATCTCCCACTTCACTGTCTTGCTAACATCTTCCATAATTTTCTGTTTTACATACAGATGATTAATCAACCCTGCATTCATTTTGCAGTGTGTTGACATATAGGAATCTACCTTTTCCCCCTAAAATGAGGTATTGTCCCAACACAATATTGTGTAATCTGTCTTTTTCCCCAATCATTTGAAATACCAGTTTTAATCACATACTAATAAATTCTCATATGTACTTGATTCTGTTTTAGATTCTCTCTTACATTGATCTATTTATTTGTTTCTGAGTCAGAACAGCACTATTTCAATCTCCCCTTTATTGTTATTGTTTTTCACACTTACTTTTCCAGGTAAGCTTTGGAATAAATGTGTCTAGAATCACCCACGCCCCCAGGCACCCACCGTAGTCTATTGGATTTGCTTTAGATTAATTCAAAGAGAATTTAATCTTTATGTAATTGATTCTGCAATCCAGTAATATGATATATCTCTACTTATTTGTGTGGGCAAGTCCCTGAACCCCTCTGTGCCCCAGTTTCATCATCTGTAAAATGGGAATAACAACATCGACCTCGCAAGGTTGCTGTATGTATTAGAAGTGTTAATGCATGTGAAGTGCTTAGAACTGCTGACAGGACAATCACTCAAGCGTTATTATTATTGTTGTTATTGTTCTAATTTTTATACTTTCTTAAAGCTTTGTAGTCTTTTTGCCCTGTGAGTCTTACTAAGATTTTTAATTCTGGATCTTAGTAAGGTTTTTTCCTTTTTTGCTATTGAGAATGGTAATTTTTAAATTACATTTGCTAATTTATCATTGCTAGTTTATAGAAAAGCTGTTGATTCTTAAACATCAATTTTGTATCCAGCCACATTACCAAACTTTCTTTTTAATTCTTATAGTTTTTCAATTGGTTCTCTAGATTTTTCTAGGCAGGTTATCATATAATCTACAAATAATGATCATTTCTCAATATGTATACCTCTCTTTTTTTCCTTATCTTACTGTATTGGCTAGAACTTCCAGAACAAGTTTGAATAATTACAGCAATAATAGGCTTTGTCCTTTGTTACTGTTTTGTTTCTGACTGGAAGGTGAATGTCTTTAGTGGCTCAGTGTTCTGTTTGCTGTTAGTGTGTAATGGTTAGCCTCTATTTAGTTAAGGAAATTTCCTTGTAGTCCATATAAACCAAAATAATTTTTTAAATTAAACTTCAGTGTTGAAAGTGTGTGGTATGTGAATTATAGCTCAATAAAACTGTAAAAAAAAGATATTAAATTTTTAAAAATAGCTTTTAAAAAACTTTTGCGGGGGGCTGGCCCCGTGGCTTAGCAGTTAAGTGCGCGCGCTCCGCTACTGGCAGCTTGGGTTTGCATCCCAGGCGCGCACTGACGTATAGCTTGTCCGGCCGTGCTGAGGTGGCGTCCCACATACAGCAACCAGAAGGATGTGCAATTGTGACATACAACTATCTACTGGAGCTTTGGGGAGAAGAAGGGAAAAAAAAAAAAAACAGGAGGATTGGCATGGATGTTAGCTCAGGGCCAGTCTTCCTCACACAAAAAAAATATATATATTTTGGGATCATTGTATGACTTTTCTCCTTTACTTTATTAAGTATTTATAAATAATATACTAATGGGTTTCTTAATGTTGATCTATTTCTGAACACCAAGAATGAAATCTATTTGGTCCTTGTGCATTATTCTTTTAATACTGTGCTGAAACTTATTTGCTAATATTTTATTTAGTTTGTGTGTGGGTGTATGTGTGTATATATATGACTGCTCTATAGAGTTTTTGTGAGCTATCCCTACCTGGTTTTGGAACCAAAGTTATATTCATCTCATAGTTTTATTTGCTTTATATTTTTCTCTGTTGTCTGAGGATGGTTTAATTAACATGGGAATTATCTGTTCCTTAACGATTTGACAGACTCACCCATAAAAATATCTTGGCCTTTTTTTGAGAGTAGGGGCCTAGCCCTGACTATTTTTTCAACATCTTATATAACAATATATGTATGCAGATGTTCTTCTTGATTCACTTTTGTAATCTATATTTTTATGGAAAATAAGCCATTTCATTTCATAGATCATAAATTGTAGAATGAATTCTTTTAAAATAATTTCATTTGTATTTGTAATTATATTTCTCTATCTTAGCATTGTATATCTGCATTTTCTCTCTTTTTTCTTGTTGAGATTTATCAGAAGTCTTTCTTCTTTGGATTTTTCAAAGAACCAACTTTTGGTTTTCTTTATCATGTCTATGAGGGCTGTTCTCCATTTTATTAATTTCTGCTTATATTTTTACCTATTTTTATTCTTTCTTTTGGTGTATTTTTGTTGTTTTTCTGTGTTTAATGTCCAGCTCATTTATTATCAATTTTTATTGTTTTCTGGTAAATTCATTTAAAGGTATAATTTTCCCTCTGAAGACCAGTTAGACTATATCCAGTGGGTATGTGTAGCGTTACCATTGATGTTCATTTCTATATAGTCTATGGTTTGAATTTTGATTATTTAATCTGACAATCATCTAGAAGAATGTGTTAAAATTTCTAGCTAGTTAGTTTCTTCTGTTTTGTATTTCGCCTTTATGGTTTTATTTATTTGCTATTTATCGAGATTAACATTCAGTTTTTGTAAATGCTCTGTGAGCATTTAAAAACGTGCATTTCATATTTTGGGGAGTTCAAAGTTAAATATTGTATGATGTAATTAACAGTGCTATTCTAAATTCTCTAGTATAGCAATTTATTTTTCTTTATGTTATTTTCTCAGAATGCTATCTTCATGTATCGTGTTAAGAATGTATTTTGGCTTTCAAAATTGTAATGTTAACAGTTTTTGCTTTACATATTCAATGCTGTTGTTCATTACATGGTTATTATAGAGTATACCTTTGATTATTCTAAAGGATATTCTTTACTTTATTTAATACTTTTTCCTTTGAATCCTTCCTCATAGAAAATTAATTTGGCCACATCCACTTTCTTTTTTAGTATTTTCCTGGTGTACCTTTATCTATGCTTTATTTTCAACCTTTTTGTGACATTTTGGTTTAGGTATATTTCTCATTGTTGGATTTTATTTTTTCTCTTCAATCTAAATTCTCTTACAATTCATTTTTAAATTGGCTAATTAAATCCCTTTTCATATTCTTTGTGATAACTGCTAAATTTGGACTCACCCTGCCATCTTTTTTTAGATTTTCTCTTCATCACACTTTAAAAAAATTATTTTCTTGACATTTGCTGAATCGTTTGTCTACATCCCGTTTCTGTTTTCCTAGTTGTTTCCCTTAAATTATTAGAAAATATATTGATATCAAGAACTAATTAGTTTCTAAAACCTGTTACTCTCAACAATAATAGCTAACATTTATTGACTATGTGCCTGACAGTACTTTTAAGTTTCTTATCTGTATTACCTCAGTAAATCCTCACAACCACTCAATGAGAGAGGAGTTCCGTTATAATGCTCATTATTTACAGATAAGGAAACTGAAGCACAGAGAAGGTAAGTAATTTTCCCAGAGGCACACAGCTAGTAAGTAGTAAAGTCAGGATTCAAACTCAGGTACTCTCGCTTCAGAGACCTACTTGCTTCACCACTGTGCTATGGGAACACTTCTCCCTTCCTACACACCCTCACCTCCCATGTTATACTGAAATGATCTGAAATTTTAGCTAGATTATTGTAATATCTTCTGTTTTAAGAAGTGTCTGAACATTTAGATTAAAGACAAAAGATATTTTTGTACTTCAGATTCTACCAGTTTGTTCTTGACTGTTTCTTATAGCTCATGTTTTTCCCCTTCTTAGAGTCAAAGACTACATCTGCTCAAATGATGTTTTTTAGAAAGAGTGTAGAGATGGCATTTCTGAGTGCTTTCTTGAGGGAAAAGTGCTTTTATTTTGCCCTTATATTAGATTGATGGATTGGTTAGTAAATATTTCTGGGGTTTATTCAGCATTTTGTAGATAACTGCTTCACTGTTTCCTAGCATGGAGCATTACAGATGAGGAGTCTTACATCTTTACTTTTGCTCTCTGGAAATTTATAGAGTTCTGAGATTGTGTGTGTGTGTGTGTGTGTGTGTGTGTGTTTTATATTTTTATTAATTCATGGGACATTTTAACTTGAACACTCAAATCTTTCTTTAGCTCAAGGAATTGTTCTCTATTCTTTTGCTTTAGGCTCTCTTTTTTTGAACATCTGTTCTTACTTTTATCATATTCTCTATTTCTTTTTTCTCTTAGGTTCTCAGAGAATTCCCTGACTGGATCTTCAGCATTATCAATTTAAGCTGTGTACATTCTGCTATTCAGCCTTCCTTTGATGTGTTAAATTAGGCACATATGTTTTTCCTCAGAATTTCTGAAAGCTCTGTATCATTGCGGCTTGTTCTAATTGTATGGATGCAATATACTCTTAAACTTCTCTGAAGATAATAGTTGGAATTTTCCACCTAATACCCTCTTTTACTTCTTGCATTAACTCTGTTTCCTGAGAGGTCAGTTCATTTGCTCATTCATCTTGGTGTTTCTCTTTCATGCTATTTGTGTCTTATGATTCAGTTGCATATTCATATTTTAAATTAGCTACTAGATTTATTTGTATCAGTAGTTATTGTCAAGTCCTTGGCGATTATAATAATTACTTACCTACCAGCCCTCTCCCTTGAATGCAACAGCTCTCCACAGGATCCTGTTGTGACTGGCAGATTTCGGGACAGTGGGGAGTACATCCCCGCCCCCCACCCTTGACTGCATGAGTTAGGAAGGAGCTGTGATGGAGGCAAAGTAATCTTGTGATTTCACTACTATCCTGAGAGGGCTTCCCCCAACTACCCATTTTTTTTTTATCACTAGATGTGTGTGTGCCCTTGAACTGCTGTATTTTTACTTTCTTACTTGAACTGTGTTCTCTTTGCAACCCCAAAATTCATATTAGAAGGCCTCTGCATCCTGTAAAGGCTTTTTGTAAAACTAAAATATCCAATCTTTTCAATGGAACAATAAAATAGGCAGTCTGGTACTCTTGTATGAATCTAAAGTAAACTCTATGAGGGTAAGAACAGCCTCTACACCATCCCCACTGTGCTCACTGCATGGTGCCTAGAACGTAGCAAGTGTGCCATAACAATGTAGTAAATTTTTAGAACTAAATATTTAGTAAATTTGTTGGACAGTTTTCCTGGAACTAAAAATATTTATAGGGCTTTACCCAATAACTTTACTTCTAGAAATTTATCCTAAGGAAATACTCAGAGATGCTCATAGTTTTATGTACAAGGATGTTCATGTTATTTATAGTTGTCAAAAATGAAAACAACTCAAAAGTTCGGGATTGCTTATTTAAAGTATTGTATATACTGTACATGGTTGAATATTTAATAGAAATTCTTTTTATTCATATATCCTTCCAGAGGTACAATCTCCAGCAATCAGTAAAATCTATTTTATCTTAACCAAAGAATGGCTTTTTGATATACTTTAAATAGGATGACTATAAATCATGCCTTTTAAATTGCTGTAATTTTTAGTGATATTATCTAATATTTTTATTTTTATTTATGCTCCTAAGTAATTTAGAGAGAATCAGATTTTCAAAATCTAAAACAAATAAATGAAGTTTATTTTTATGTAATAATGGGCATTCAGTAAGTAGAGAATATTTTTGTTTTATTCCAGAAAACAGCTCCTTGAACATGGTGAGGTAAAGCTTTCATTTTAATCTCTGGTAGATTTGTGTATTAAATTCTAGCTCGAGGATAATTCACAAAGGTATAACCTTGCTGCTGAGGCACCATCAGCAGTGCTTGAGTGGTTCAGCCTTGGTGATAAATTTCTCCTGATCCTTTCCACTCTTGAATCTGCTCTGTTTTGAACAGTAGTAAGGATCTGAAAGCCAGAAGGCTGATTTATGACCATGGAACATAATTAAATTACCTTCATTCATTCAGTCTTTCCTTCATTCAGCAATAACAAGCATTAATTTCTAGCCTGCAGAGCTAATCGCCTACAGCCCATCAGGGCAGGTACCCATGGCCCTGTGACTGGTGGCCTTCTGCATCACACAAACTTGATGGTCAGCCAGTTACAAGCTTAGCAGTGTTATAGGATACAGAAGATGGTATAGCAATGTTCCTGCCCTCAAATATGTGTGAGTTTTCAATGGAGACATGAAACAAATAAGACAGCATTCTATATGGTGCTGAATTGTTTTGTAGTGTACAAAGGGAAGGATCAGCATGGGCTGGAAATACAATTTCCTAAGTAATAGAACTTTGAGTCTTAAGGTGAAGGTCAAATTTACAAGAGAGGGCAACTAAGTTTGAACTTAATAGGAATAGCTTATGATGATAACTATTATTTTTTGAATAGTTACTATGTGCCATGTACTGTGCTGTTTAATCCTCATAATATGAATATCATTTTGCAAATAAGAAAATTATGGTAATTAGGTGGTACTACCTGTGACAGAGATAAACACTAACATTTCAATGACGACTCAGTAGAGGTTTAATTATTTGCTCACATAAAGTTAAAAACAGGAGTTCCTGATTAGCAGGTGGCTCTCCAACAAGCAATGATTGACAGACCCAGACTCCTTCCATATATGACTCTGTCATCTTCAACATGTGGTTTCCAGAGTTGACGTGCTTGTCTGCGTCAAGCCAGCAGAGGAGAAAGAACATGGAAGATCATGCACTAGAGGTTTTGTAAGAGATAGGCCTGGAAGAGGTGCACACCACTTCCTGCCCACAGCAGGACTCAGGCACATGGCCACAGCTGATAGCCAGGGAGGCTGGGAGACAGAGTCCAGCTGTGTGTCTAGGAAGAAGAGCAAAGAGCAAAGGTCTCTGCCAAGAAATAGAGATCTAGAGAAATTAAGTAGTTTACCTAGGAGCTCACAGCTAATTTATACTAACGGTTACATTTGAACCCAAGCAGTCCATTTCCAGTGCTCTCAAAGTAATAGTCAGCCCTTACTGCGTCCTGTGTACAGGGTATTTTTTGTACATGATTTACATATATTCATAGTTTCTTTCTCATAACAACCCATTGAGGTAAATACTATTGTTGTTTATATTTCACAGATGAAAACCACTGCAGTATAGAAAGGCTAAATAACTTGCCCAAGTGACTTGCCTGAAGCTGAAGTGCCCTTAGGTTTGTGGAGCCAAGGACTTTGAGCCCAGGCAGTGTAGCAGGAGAATCCATGCTGTTAGCCATTCATCCTACTACTGCCTAATGTGAACTGCTTTTATGTGTATCAGCCATGTCACATTACCCATTTATCATACAGTCTTTAAAACCCACTTCTTTTTAGAAGCGTAGTGTTCCTTAATTTTCTGCCCTCCTCTCACATCATTATTTTGCTGCTTTCTCATTGTCTTTCATTTCTCCATTTATTCTTATTTTGCCCATTTTTCTTTTTTTCTACTAATTCTATATACTTATCAGTTCACTTTTCATAATGTGCTTATTATACACCAGGTCCCTCCTTTTATGGAATTTAACGTATAGTGGAGGAAGACAAAAAATGTGAACAGATGAGTATAAGAACAATGATAAAGGTCGATACAAAAGTCATACAGAAAAAAAATGATTAGATCTGTGTGGAGGGGGTGGGGCAGTCGGAGAAAGATTTTTTTAAATTACATTAGAAGAGGAGTTTGCCAAGGTCAGAGGATATGCACTGAAGGCATAAGGTAATATGTTCAGAGCTATAGGCAAATCAGTATTGCTGATGCATAAAAAGGCAAGAAGTAGCAGAAAACGAGATGGGGAAAGTAAGCAGAGTTCAGACTATGGTGGCTTCGTATGCAAAGAAGCTGGAGTTATTCTAGACTTTGTAGTAAAGCAGGAGATGGTACAGTCAGATCTGAGTTTTAAATATTTTAAGTCTATTGGCAGTAAAGAGGATGTTTTTTTAAAAAGGCAATCAGAAGTCAAGCCAACAGTGAAGGGCACTAAAAGAAAGACAGTGATAGCAAATCTCTTAATCTTTTTAAACTAAAGAGAGTATGTTAAACTCCTGATGTACAGGCAGATTAGAGATTTAAATTTCTAAAAACAGTAGATCTTATGGAAGGAAATGACAGATTTCCATGCAGTACCAGTGTGAAGTCTTATGTCTGCCGGATGAGAGGCTGGCTCCTCATCCCATTCCCACTTGTAAGTCACACTTGGTAAATCTCTCTCCTTACAAGGTTTAGGAGAAGGGGACTGTTTTCACCTTAGGGGTGATAGGGCATGGAAGGCATAAACCTTGGGAGGGGTACAGGGCTGTGACTCACTCTGAGTGTGATATGATGACAAAAGGTTACCATTCCAGCTTGTTTCAGGATTAGGTGAGGATTGCTTAGGATGATTTTATCACCAGAGACTGAGTTCTCAAGTCCTTGCTTTGTGCCAACCCTCTGAATCAGGGACAGTTTGCATCCTTCCACTTACTAAACAATGCCTGGGTTATCTCCCCACTGTCATGATATTATTAAAGCGTGTTAGGTTAAAGGATTCTGTTGTGATTTTTCCTCATAATTTCATGTAATTATCTGTATTTATTTATTCTATCAAATTAATTTAACCAATTTTTCTATTTTATGGGCTTAGAAATTAGTGAAGGAATACCCACTAATTCATGGGAAAGAAGAAGAAGGGAAGGAGAGCTAGGAACAATATTTATTGCCAGAATGTCAAAGTCCCTGTGAGGAGCTAGTGTGAGGATAGGCTAGGGAGAGAGAACATTGAGAGTATTGGCTCCTCAGTTTCCTTTGGACCCACTCAGACCTCATTTTGTCCATGACAGCCAGTCCTGCATCAGCCTTCACTTTTTTTTCTAATCCCTACAGTTTATTATATAATTTGATCCTTTATATTTTAAGTCAGTTGAGTTTGTGTTTTCTGTTATAAACGAAGTTTTTCTATTACTTACAGCCAAAGGGTTTTCTGTGACATACAGTGAAGGCATCTGGACCAATATAGAGGTATTCTGTAGGAATAAAGTGATGGGGAGTGAAGCGATACAGTGTTTGAGAGAAGAATTACTTCTTCTGAGAAACGAATTGAGTGATATATGTTGGGAATCTCTACACTTCTGTGTTCACAGACTAATAGAACCATGTTGTCAAATAGTTTATTATTTGGAGAGGAAGCACAGGATAGTGGTTAAGGGCATAGACTCGAGAGCTGGACTGGACTCAGATCCACTTACTAATTGTGTGATCTTGGCTAAGTAACCTCATATCTTTTGGGAAACAACAATAATTATAATAGTACTTATATGGTTGCTTTGGGATAGATGAGTTATATGTAGGGTACTTACAGTAATGCCTAGTGTAAGTTAAGCACTGTGTAAATGTCCACTTTTACAAGTGTGCTTTCTGGACCAAGACTTCAGGAGGCTCCAACTGTTAATTGTGCCAGCGAAGGGCACCTCTTTAGTATGCTCTCAAGGCATCTTCACACTGTCATGGGAGGTGGTTTTGACAGGCACAGCCCACCATTTGGACTGGCCTCAGACACTTAGTCCTTGTATTCTCTCTGCTTGTTAGCTGCTACCTCACGTTTTACCCAGTTGGCCTCGCTTATTCCAAAGATGGGGAATGAACAGTTTCCTGAGCTTCTCTTCCTTCCTTGCTTCCAGCCTCTAAAAAGTGTTGTGAGAATTTTCCTAGTAATTTTTATGTGGAAAGAAGCACTGATGATTTGGCAGTAGTTTACATACAGTAGTGATTTTTGGATTATACTTTTTGACTGTAGCCTTGTGTCCTCCACTTGGTGGTTGAAAAGAAAGCTATGTAATAGAATGGGAAATAAAATAACCATGGCAAGAGAGCTCAATGTTAACTCCGGAGCCAAAGAGTAGAGGAATGGTCAGGAGCATTTGGGTGAGAATGTGATGCCATTTGGAATAGCTATTCTGTGTCATCCAGCCACAAAAACATCATGCAGGGAAGACAAGGAAATGGCAGGGATCTTTCAAGTCTCCATATGAAAAGAGTCCTTTCAGTCTTCAGATGATAGAGGAAAGTCAAGGAGAATTACTACTTTGAATTTAGTTTTGGTCATATGAGAAGTTGTTGCTAAAGTAGAAGTGAGGAGAATAGGGGAGAAAATGATAGTGGCTCAAAATAACCAAAGGAAGGAATATTGGAGGAAGTCAGATGTGTGCTCACGTTGATGAGACCACATCTGTTATAGTCTGTTTCTAGATGCCACATTTTAAACAAACATGATCGATCTGTACCACATCCAGAGCAGGGCGACCAGAACTGTGACAACACAGAACTAATGATTAAAGGTTTCTGAATATTTAGCCTAGAAATAGCAAGCTTTCTAAGGGTGAAGGTGGGGATAGTGCAAGGTTGTAATTATAGTATTTAAATAATAAAGAACTGTCAAGCACAAATGGGTTTAGACTAATTTTGTGCTGTTCCAGAGGTATGGAGGTTACCAGGAAACGTTGGTTCAGGTTTAGAAAAGATTTTCTAACATTTACTGCTGTCCATCATTATAATAGGCACTCCTGTGGGCATAGTCCTATTCAGAAAATAGTAAATATCCAGTTCATAGATTTATAGGAAAAATCCCTTTTTTGGATAGATGATTAAAGTAGATGACTCATGTAATCTACCAATCTGTGATTCAGTGATGTCTTTTGTTCCCTCCACAACATGTCCTTGATTTTACCCGAAGATGACTTTGACTAAAGAAAAAATGAAGGGCTGATTTTGAAATGAATATTCCACATTCCAACTTTGGGTCCAAGAATTATGAAAAATATTAACAATTTCATTTTTAAACTTCTTAAGGAAAAAAAAAGCTTTGGGTACAGTTTTTGCCATTCTGTTTTAAATATAAATTATGTATTTATGATTATAAAAATGACACGTTGAAAAAAAAATTGGAAAATGCAGAAAAATCACCATTCAGAAATAACCTGTTAACTTTTTAGGTGTATTTTCTTTTTTGTGTGTGAGGAAGATCAGCCCTGAGCTAACATCCATGCCAGTAGATGGATGTTAGCTCAGGGCTTCCTCTTTTTGCTGAGGAAGACTGGCCCTGGGCTAACATCTGTGCCCATCTTCTTCCACTTTATATGGCACGCCGCCACAGCATGCCCTGACAAGCGGTGCGTCAGTGTGCACCCGGGATCCAGGCCCCCGGGCCACCAGCAGCGGAGCTCGCGCACTTAACCACTAAGCCACAGGGTCGGCCCCATAGGTATATTTTCCTACAGCCTTTTCCCCCATGGGTGTGTATACATACACACACAGATGGTTTTCACAGAATTAATGTCATTCTGTGGTGTACAGAGTTTTATACTCTGAAAACTTTCCCATGCCATTAAATAATCTTCTGATATGAAATCTTTTAATGGTTGTATACATGTGGAAATGCAATAATTTACTTACTCATTGGCCACTTAGGTTGTTTCTGTTTTTGCTGCTAAAAAATTCACTCCAGTGATCATCTTTGTGGAAGTGTTTTTGTGTTTTGATTATTCCTTTAACTAAATCCCTAGAACAGAAATTTAAGTCAAAGGGGTTGCCTCTTTTCTAGTGTCTTGATAAATATTACTAAATTACAGGAATGTACCAATTAATTATTTCAGGGTGTTTCATGGCATCCTCTCTAACACTCAGTATTAATTTAATGTTTGTCAGTTTTATAGATGAAAATATCTTTAACATTTAATTTGTTTAAGTGTTAGTGAGCTAGAACGTGAATATTTAGTTGTGACTTACTTTGGGTTGCGTTAATTCTTTGTCCATTTTTCTAGTGAGGAGTTGTTTGATATTTTATGAATTATGTCTGTGAGAAAAGTTTTGTTTGAAACCTTTGTTCGGTGGAACCCCATCTTAATCAAAATGGGGTGTCCTACTAATTAGTGCAAATATTTATGTAATTCCACTACTTTTAAAATAATCTCGTTTGCTGTGATTTTTGTTGCTGACTGAATTTTGCTGACATGCCGATTTGTGAAGCATTCCACATTTTTATGACTCTCTGACTCACTTCCTGACCTTGTGTAGGTCCTTGCTCAAATACCACCTTTTCAGTGAGGCCCACCCTGATGATCCCACTTACGATTGCAAGAGTGCAACTCCTCCCCGCTGTGGCCTCACACCACACCCTGCGCACTTACCACTTTCTAATAGACTATATAATGGGTTTATTTATTTGCTGTGTCTATTCGTTTTCTCTCTCTCCTTACTAAATGTACTAAACTGTAAGCCTCACAAGGGCAGAAATTGCTCACTGTTGTTTAGTTCACTGTTGTATCTGAAGCACCCAGAACAGTACCTGGCACATGGTAGGCATTCAGTAAATCTTTGTTGAATGAATAAATAGATATTAATAGACTGAATACTAAGTTAAAAGATCCTGTCCATACGCCTGAAATTTATATAATGTTAAAAACCAATCTTACCTCAATAAAAAAATAAACTAAAAAAAGGTCCTTGTCCTAATGAATAATAATAGTTTTAATATACTTTGTTTTATATTTATTAATTTTAAAATATATAAAGTGAAATGTCATTTTGTTTTGTGTTTTTATAGCTAATTTTTCACACATTGCAGCTGTTTGCATTTACTGCTCTTGCCATTTTAATTATGAGGCTGAAGCTGTTTTTGACACCTCACATGTGTGTTATGGCTTCCTTGATATGCTCTCGACGGGTAAGGTATTCACTCTTGTATAGCTACATTAGAACTGTAGTAACAGCAGTGTAGTTACTGTGGCTTTGCTGAGTAACCCAAAACGTAAAAACACTAAGTGTTTTTATCTTAAATGATTTAAAATGTTCCTGATTCACTATAGAATAAGAAAAGCACCTTCAAGTAGCTTTGAAAATTATTGCTGGATCTTAACTGATTTCTTCGACAAGTGATGAAGCACACTTTCCCCTATTAGTCAGCTGTCCACAGACAGTTTTTGGAGTTCAGGTCTGTGCAAGAGTTTCTTGGCCCAGCAAACCTATCCTCAAGTATTCTTCTAGTACTCATAGTAGATGCAGGGTCATTGCTCTAGTATTGTCTTATTTGGCTCGAAGAATCCCTAGGAGAAGTTGTTGATTCTGGGGTTCCATTATTGTAACTAATATACGAAAGAGTTAGACAAAGTAGCTAGAATTTAGGGACCAAGATCCTCTAGAAACACCTTATTTAGTTTTGATTATGAGAATCTTGTCTTGGAACATCATAGTGCTTATTTTCCTGAGAGGAATATACATGTCAGCACTAGTGGAGTTCCCTAGTTATTCAAGATATCCATAAAGGGAACCAGGTGTTAGTAGGATTTAGTTCTGGGATGTTTCAGAATTGTAATTTGCTAATTTTAATTCCTGGTAGCAAATCAGTACTAGAAGGATAAGATATTCCTTCCTTAATTCTTTGGAGAGGAAAGAAAGCTCCATTTTTAACTGGGCCCTGTATTTCCAAAATATTTACTCTTTTTAAACAATAGGTGATGATAGTTGTGTATATTATTAGTGTACTGATAGTATCAAATGGTAACCACCATGGTTTAAGTAGCAAGGTGAGAATTTGTTATTGACCCTATAGTACTCGTCATATAAGAATTATAAATAAATGGTTTCTTTCATTTCAGCTCTTTGGCTGGCTTTTTTACAGAGTTCGTTTTGAGAATGTTATCTTTAGCATTCTAACAGTGATGTCAATACAAGGTTTTGCAAACCTCCGTAATCAATGGAGCATAATTGGAGAATTTAATAATTTGCCTCAGGAAGAACTGATACAGTGGATCAAATACAATACCAGACCAGGTATGTAGCTGTTTAGTTATATGTATAACTAGCTTTATATACACGCACACACACATTTATTTATATATGTGTATATAAATTATATAGCTATCATTTCATGTATGTGTGTGTGTGTGTGTATATATATATATATATAATTTTAAAATATGCAGTCATTCATACCCTCACACAGATTTTGAGCCTGCTAATTGCAATATCTCAAATCAAACCTTTTCAAAAAGTGATTTTCTGCCCTCTTTAAACCCCTCCTAGATAACTGTCAAAAAGAATTTTAATTAACATTAAGAATTAATGATTGTTATGTGCTGTAACTCTGAGATCATTATTGTATTTTAACCATAACAATGACACATATAAAGAAATAAATCTTTAATATCAAAATTTCACACCTTATGACGGGCCCCTGGAGAAGATACTTTTGGCTGTAGGGAGGTTAACAACACCCCTTCCATGACTTCAGTTGCTACTGTCTGCTCTAAGTCTCTAAAACCAGTCACATGCACAAGAGTTAAAATCTTGGATATTATATCTTCTTCACTAAATCATCTCATACATCCTACTTTTAAATACTCAAAAGTATTTTTTTAACTTATCTTCTTTCCTTTGTATCTTGATCTAAAACCACCTGAAGCAGATAGATATTTCACTTTTAAATACCTTTCCAGAGAATAAGTATATTCTACAGTAAGTAATCTATAATCTTGTCCAAGACTCTTTTTGATGTTCAGTAATTTTCTCTGGCACAAATTCTTTACTTTGGTTT
The DNA here is from genome assembly GCF_057802395.1 of Ceratotherium simum simum. Lineage (NCBI taxonomy): Eukaryota > Metazoa > Chordata > Mammalia > Perissodactyla > Rhinocerotidae > Ceratotherium > Ceratotherium simum. Next base: position 66,121,330 of record NC_141900.1, on the reverse strand, counting down.
GTTTAAATTTTTATGACTCCTTGAATCGATTTCCTCTTATCTCTCATTTGATAGTTACCATTTTACTAATTAGCCATCATTAAAGTAAACTTTTATAAACTTCAACTGAGAGATTTGGTCCGTGGCTTTCAAAGGGTATAGGTGACAGTGTCTCATCACTTAGAGCTGCCAGCCAAGTTTAATCAGAACATTTGAATTAATCCTCTACTGACTTTTTCCCTAGAGGAGTACAAGGTAGGTACCCCCTTTAGTCTCCCTTGCCCCTCCCCAATTACAGCTATTTTTCCCAAGCTTTAAAAGGTCCCTGCTCTTTTAATCTTTTCTTGTGTCTTTCTTTCTTCCAGTTTTTGTCTCGGGTTCTTGGCAGAGCCTATGCTTGGCAACTTACCCTTCTAAGATAACACCCACCAACTCCTACCTCATTTTTAGCCACCTCTTCTTTATCTTATAAATCTTTTTCATCCCTGTATTATGAGTTCTGTCATGGTTACCACATGTTTATTAAACGCAGCATGAAGTTCTATACGTGGGGGGACTAGTGCTTATGTTCGGGTCCACCATGTAGTGTAGGGTTGTATAGTTTGTGCACTGCACAAAGGTGCTCAGTTGAGAGAACTGGGAACTGAAATCCACCCTATGGTCCACTCACCAAGTCACGCGTTAGTGAGGTTCTGTCAAGTCAGAAGGGATACTTTTTTGTAATGCAATCATGTGCCACAAAACAACGTTTAGGTCACGATGGACCGCATGTACGACGGTGGTCCCATAAGATCAGTACCATATAGCCTAGGTGTGTAGTAGGCTCTGCCATCTAGGTTTGTGTAAGTACACTCTATGATGTTCGCATGACAACGAAATCACCTAACGACACGTTTCTCAGAAGGTATCCCCTTCGTTAAGCGAGGCATGACTGTACATGCAGTAGGGTAAGAGGAGACCTAAGTATATTTATAGGAAAAGATCTTATTCTTTCCCTGTCAAGCTCATATTTACTTCACCAAGAGAAAAGAAGCAGGTGGGGATTATTTCTTCCCCTCGCTCTGCCATAGGTGGTTTCTCCTCAGTAGTTCCAGCTCTTGCTGGACAGGCTTTCCTAGTTTCTTCTGGATGACCCTGGCCGTGGGCTTTCGGGCCCTCTAGCCCAGGGTTTCTCAACCTTGGCACTGCTGACATTAGAGGCTGTCCTGTGCATCGCAGAATATTTAGCAGCCCTTCCATCTAGCCACCAGATGCCAATAGCACCCTCTGCCACAGGGTGCCAACCAAAAATGTCCCTGGAAGTTGACAGTGTCTCTAGGAAACAAAGTCACCCCTGTTTGAGAACCATTGCTCTAGCGTGATAACCAAAATAAATACACATTTCTAGTTCAATTGATTATTTTCCAATTTAAGGCATATAAAAGAGATTTTCATTCAAAGTTACATTTAGAATGCTTAGTTATATTTGAAAGTGAACATTCCATTATTTACAGTAGATCTGAATAACATGCTTTGCTCTTACTAGTGATTTTATTGTGCCAATTAAAAATTGTCATAACCTTTATATAATCATTTATTATACAAAAGTGCAGGAAGTAAGCATTTGATCTTTTTGACTTCCAAGAGACAAAACTGAAACTGAAGCCAGACAGGAGATTTTAGTGTATCCCTTGTTATAATCAAAAGGCAATACATTTGTACATGCCATACTCCAAAAAATACTACTAACACGTAATGAAATGATTTGATGGAATGTCTAAATTATATAAAGTCAAACAAAAACTAAGAAAACTTAATTATGAATATTTAAGGATGATCTGAGGGGAAAAAAACAATGCTTTCCTCTGGCAAGTCCTCAGGTTTACAGTTCACAACCTGCAAAAAGTTGTTTTTAAAGATATATCATAAGACTTGTCCTGTATAAGAGTCTCTCAGTTCCTAGGGTTTTAAATTATTGGAACAAGATATGAAATTTTGCAATTCTTTCTAGTCCTGTGTCTTTGTAGTACTGTCTCTTAGCATAGTGCTTGAATGTGGCAGGAAGCTGTAGTGAAGTGGCTCAGAGGGTGGGCTCAGATACTTCCTCGCTGTGTAGTCTTGGGCAAGTCACCTAACTTTGCTGTGTCTCAGTTTCCTCATTTACAAAATAAGAATAACATAGAACTCACCTCAAAGTTGTGAAAATTAAATTCTTTAATCCTAGTAAAAATATTTAGCACAGTTCCTGGCACCAAGATAGCATTGAACAGAAAGTTGGCTGTTATTATAGTAGTCAATCAGTAAATATTGAGTGAAGAAAAAAAATGATGTCCATGGTTATTATTTAAATGTTCTTAATCTTTCTTAATTTAGGTTCAAATATTATAGATAAGTAACTTTTGATTTTCTTTAAAACGTGTTATTAAGGAAGATAATCTTGTTTTTCAGATGCTGTATTCGCAGGTACCATGCCTATAATGGCAAGTGTCAAGCTCTCGGCTCTTCACCCCATTGTGAATCACCCACATTACGAGGATGCAGACTTGAGGTTGGCAACTGATAGAATATTTCAACCAGACACACTTACAACCTAAACTGACTCTTAGTAATAGGGAAAAATTTTTACACACACACACCTTCTCATCCTTGTATTCATGATAGAAATTTAAAAAAATGTAAAATAACCATCCAGAAATTACAAAATGTACCTGTTGACTCTAAAGCAAGCTTAGTAAACCTCTGAAAACTGAAAAAAGCAAAAGCCAATTTTTCTCAAAATGAAAACTGTGTCACATTTATGACTAGTCTGTGTGAGTGTGGAGGGGTATGTGTGTGTTCCAGTAAAACTCCTAAGTAATAGTAGTAGAAGGTGGGATGGGTTTGGCTCATGGCCGTGGTTTGCCAGTCCCTGCTCTAGATTCCACAATCTCCTCTGCCTGATTTAAGAAACCATTCTTGATCTTACTGGTGGCCAATGACTAGCGTTTTTTAACAGAAAAAGTACACGAAATTTACTATATTACATGCTTTTATGAAAATTTAGAGTGTTCTTTTGCTAGCTGATTATGAGAACTCTGGTTTCCATTGAGGTCTGAAAGTTTTGTTTTCCTTAAATGACTTAAAAAATCATTTTAGGAACTGTCAGGGTAATTGTTTTCTTTTAATACATTTTTGGCCTATTGTTAGAGGTAAAATTTTAAATTATTTAAAGTTTTATGTCTGTCTATGGAGATTGGGCATCCCATGTGTTTGAAATCCTAAGAAATATCTAATGCATAAATGGTAATTTGTTCAGGAATTTCATAAAAACTCCAATTTAGGGCCAAATCATTTATTGTACCCTATTATAGTGAACATCCCTAAAATTTCTCAGGGATCTGTTAAGGCAAGGTCTCTACCTGACTGCTACCCTGGATGTCCACTGTCTAAATGTTCTATTTCCTACGTGCGGCGGCAACTCATATGCTTTTCAGAGCTTCTGTAGATGAAATTATCTGCCGAAATCTATATTTTCACTATATTCAGCCTCTACCTGAATGTGTTCCATGAGCAGATTATTTTATGAATTATGCAAAGCAAATTTTGTATTCTGAACTATCATCCTGCTACCCAACTCTAGACTTTAAAGTGGTTTATGCACTAACAAGCAATACCTGCAAAATTCAAACTGCTGGAAGTTTTAGCACATGCAAAATATAAGTAGGAATATGGAAATTGCTATCCCAAAAATAATTCATGCTGTTTGGGGGTCACATATATCAGTGCTCCTTTCAATGAGCATTGAGATTTTAATTGCTAGCAAAATTTCTGTAATCCATTTTATTATCATTTATTTAAAAAAATTTTTAACCTGTCGTTTGAATTTAAAGGGCCCGGACAAAAGTAGTTTATTCTACATATAGTCGAAAATCTGTAAAAGAAGTGAGAGATAAATTGTTGGCATTACATGTGAATTATTACGTCTTAGAAGAGGCTTGGTGCATTGTGAGAACTAAGTGAGTATGAGCGCTCTGCTATATGACATAGTATCTTTTTAAGCAACAAATGTTTAACTTTATTACAGTAGTCCTGATTCTTTAAGAATTTTTATTCTAAATAAATTCCATTAAAATATTACCCTGATATTTTATTTAAAATTATTTCATGTAGGAAAGTAAAATTATACTATCATTTAAGTAAAACCTTATTTCAAAAAATTATAGTATATTTTAGTATCCTATTTTTTCATTTTAATTTAATATCTTAAACTTAGCTTTTTTTCCCGTAATTTTTCAAGTTTTTCTGATAACTTTTGTTAGATGTCTGAAATACAGATTTGAATTCACAGAAAAGCGAGGTATTACCATTCTGCTACTATAGCTGAGTTACATTGGATTTATAAGACTTATAAGAAAAATTTCACATAAAAGGACATAATAAGAAATGTTACTAATTAAAATTTTTAAATTTCTAAATTTTGAATCTCTAAAAATGATAAAATTTTAAATGTTTAATGGATATCTTGAGGCCTTGGTTTAGACTCCTTGATTGTAGTAGGTCTAACATCTAAGTAAGACTCCTTAGTTGTAGTAAGTCTAACATTAAGAATTTTCATTTCTTCAATGGATAATTAGGAATAGGGTATAACAAATTTTTGAAAAGCTAAGTTCAGAAATTTTAGTAGCTAATTTTTATATCAAATTTTAATATCAAATATATCTAGGAAGAAAAGGCATCTTACAAAAGAAGAAACAGGAACATCATAATAATTTAATTTAAAATTTAGTAAGACAAAGTAGACTTCAGAACAAAGCATATTACCACAAAGATGGACATTTAATAATGACAAAAGGATTAATTTATCAAAAATACATAGCAATTCTAAATGTGTATACATCTAAACAGAGCTTCAAAGTACACAAAGTAAAAATGTGTAGAATTTAAAAGAAAAAATTTATATGGAACAACAAAAGACCCCTAATAGCCAAAGGAATTCTGAGAAAAAAGAACGAAGCTGGAGGTATCACAGTCCTTGATTTCAAAATATACAACAAAGCCATAGTAATCAAAACAGCATGGTACTGGTACAAAAACAGACACACAGATCAATGGAACAAAATTGAGAGCCCAGAAATAAACCCACACATCTGTAGACAGCTAATTTTTGACAAGGGAGCCAAGAACATACAATGGAGAAAGGAAAGTCACTTTAATAAATGGTGCTGGGAAAACTGGACAGCCACAGGCAAAAAAATGAAAGTAGAGCATTATCTTACACCATACACAAACATTAACTCAAAATGGATTAAAGACTTGAATGGAAGACCCGAAACCATGAAACTTCTAGAGAAAACATAAGCAGTCTGCTCTTCGACATTGGTCTTAGCAATGTATTTTCACGTACTGTGTCTGACTGGGCAAGGGAAACAATAGAAAAAATAAACAAATGGGACTACATCAACATAAAAAGCTTCTGCACAGCAAAGGAAACCATCAACAAAATGAAAAGACAGCCTAACAATTGGGAGAAGATATTTGCAATCCTTATATCTGATAAGGGGTTAATCTCCAAAATATATAAAGAACTCAGAGATCTCAACAACAAAAAAACTACCAACCCAATTAAAAAATGGGCAAAAGACCTGAACAGACATTTCTCCAAAGAAGATAGCCAGATGGCCAACAAGCACAGGAAAAGATATTCAACATCATTAACTATCAGGGAAATGCAAATCAAAACTATAGTGAGATATCACCTCACGCCCATCAGAATGGCTATAATTAACAAGACAGGAAACAACAGGTGTTGGAGAGCATGTGGAGAAAAGGGAACTCTGCTGGTGGGAGTGCAAACTGGTGCAGCAACTATGGAAAACAGTATGGAGAATCCTCAAAAAATTAAGAATAGAACTACTATACAATCCAGCTATCCCACTGCTGGATATTTATCCAAAGAACATGAAATCACAAATGCATAAAGATACATGCACCCCTGTGTTCATTGCAGTGTTATTCACAATAGCCAAGACTTGGAAGCAACCTAAGTGCCCATCAAGGGATGAATGGATAAAGAAGATGTGGTGTATATACACAATGGAGTACTACTCAGCCATGAGAAATGATGAAATCCAGCTATTTGTGACAACATGGATGGACCTTGAGGGTATTATGTTAAGGGAAGTAAGTCAGAGGGAGAAAGTCAAATACCATATGAAGTCACTCATAAGTAGAAGATAAAAGCAACAAGAAACAAACACATAGAGGCAGAGATTGGATTGGTGGTTACCAGAGGGGAAAGTGGGAGGGAGGAGGGTGAAAGGGATGATTAGGCACATGTGTGTGGTGATGGATTGTAATTAGTCTTTGGGTGGTGAACATGATGTAATCTATGCAGAAATAGAAGTATAATGATGTGTACCTGAAATGTATATAATGTTAAAAACCAATGTTACCGCCAAAAAAAAAAAAAGACATAAAATACAGCTATTGTCGAAAAGAAAAAAATAAGCAAATCTTCAGTCATAGTTGGAAATGTTAACATTCCTTTCTTCACTGAGAAAAGTAGATGAAATGTCAGTAAGGATATAAAAGAGATGAACAACAAATAGTATCAAATAACCTGACCTAATTGACATTTACAGAACACAACAGGAAACAGCTGCAGAAGACACGTTCTGTTCAAGGACACGTGGGATGTTCACAACGAGAGAACATATGCTGGGCCGTAAAAATGGTCTCAATATAGTCAAAAGGTTTGCAATTATACAGGATTAAATTAGAAATCAATAATAGATATCTACTAAATCCATACATATTTGGAAATTAGGCAGTAAACTTATGGATAACTTATGGGTCAAAGAAAAAAACACCACAAGGGAAATTAAAAAATACTGTTTTTTACTTGAATGGAAAAGGGATCTTCTCAACAATGTTGCTGATCTAACTGGATATCTGTATAGAAGAAAAGTTGAACCCCATGACCCATACTACACCATACACAAAAATTAACTTGATATGGATTACAGAACTAAATATAAAAATTAAAATTGTAAAGATTCTTTAGAACACAGAGTACTAACCATAAAAAAAAATCAATGAATTGTGGGCCAGCCCCAGTGGCCTAGTGGTTAAGTTCAGCATGTTCCACTTCAGTGGCCTGGGTTCAGTTCCCAAGTGCGGGCCTACACCACTCGTCAGTGGCTGTGCTGTGGCAGTGGCTCACATACAAAATAGAGGAAGATTGGCCACAGAGGTTAACTCAGGGTGAATCTTCCTCAGCAAAAAAGAAGAAGATTGGCAACAGATATTAGCTCAGGGGAAATCTTCCTTAGCAAAAAAAAATATATCAATAAATTATATACATCAAAATTGAAATATTTTCATCAAAAGATATTGTTAAGAGAATGAAAAGGCAGGCTACAGACTGGGAGAAGATATTTGCAAAGCATATGTCTGATAAAGGACTTATAAATATAGTTTATATAAAGAAATTCTACAAATTAATAATAAAATGACAGTACAATTGAAAATGGGCAAAGACTTGGACAACATCATTCACCAAAGAAGATGTGTGAATGACCAGTAAATAGATGAAAAGTTGCTCAATATTCAGGGATACGCAAATTAAAACCACAATTACACGTATTCTAGAACAGATAAAATTTAAAAAACTAAAATACCCAATGGAGAGGATACAGATTAACTGGAAATATCTTACATTGCTAATGGGAGTAAAAATATACAACCATTTTGGAGAACTATTTGGAGGCTGCTTATAAAATTTAAGCATATATCTACCATCAGCAATTCCATTCCTAGGAATTTAAACAAGAGAAATTAAAACATGTGTCCACAAATGTTATAGCAGCTGTATTCCTAATAGCTCAAACTGGAAACAACCCAAATATCTATCAAGAGAAGAATGAATAAATAAATTGTGGTATATTCATACAATAGAATACTACTCAGCCATAAAAAGAAACAAACCACTGATATGGGGAGAAAAAAATTAATTTCAAAAACATGCTGAGTAAAAGAAGCCAAACACAAGAGAGTACATATCATATGATTCCGTTTCTATGAAATTCAAAACAGGCAAAACTAATCAATGGGAATAGAAATCAGAATAGTGGTTGGCTGTGGTGGAGCGGAAGATGGGAGAATATACAGGTCTGAGGAACTTTTGTTTTTCTTTTCTCTAGAGTGATGGCAGTGCTCATTATCTTGATTCACATGTTTGTTCTATGGGTGTATGCGTTTGTCAAAACTCATGGAACTGTACACTAAAATCCAGGCATTTTTACTTATAATTCATTATACCTCAGTAAAAAGTTACTCTCAATATAAAGATAAATTTTTATGCGAACAACTCTTTTAAAGTTCTATGACTTAAAAAACATTTTAGAACTATTGCTAGTAGACTTCTGAGAACACCAGGAATAAGGTCCAAAGCAAGAATAGCAAATTTTTTCTCAAGACAATTCTTATTGGTAGTATTAGTGTAGACCATGTTTGAAAACACACCTGGGCTCAGACTGAAAAACAGCTGTGATTGATTAGTAATTCCTGTTATGGGTTTGGCATTAAGAACCAGATGGGTCTGTACAAGGCAGTGCCATCTCTTAGATAGAAAGCACTAAGATACAGCTTGTTTTCACAAAATCGGCTGCTTCTACTTTTCTTCACAACTGTATTCTATTAAGTGTTACATACTCCTTGCCTAAAGGTCCTCAGACTATGACATAGAAGGAAAATAATGTAAAATTCTAATTGGCTTTTATAGTTTAGACAAACTGAATTTAGGACTTATTGGTCTAAGGCCCAAAATAATTAAACATAAGACCCATAAGAAACCAGTTTTAGAGGATTTCAGTTAATATTGGCAAGAAGAGGTTGAGTTATTTCTCCCAGAGATTACAATTATAAGAACTAGGTGAAAACACAAGCACTCCTCACTTTGCATGCTACTATATTCACTGAAACCCGGGCTTGTCAAAACTATGTCCTCGCTTTGCATGGTTCCATGGAAGCTCAGTGTCACGTTAACTGAAACTCATCTATATTGGAACCATGTCCTCTCTAAGAGGTATCACGGAACTGTTTAAAGCAAGGACATAGTTCCAGTGTGTATATGCTTAAGTTAATAGGATGCCATGCAAAGCTAGGATGGACTGTATTTAAAACGACTATTTGAAGACTGTGGAAAGTGACACAGAAGCAGGGAGAAACTTGGAAAAAACTTACTCTTAAAGAACTTGTATGATTTTGTGACTTTCTTACCTGAGAGCACTTCATAAACCACCCTCTCCCTGCCTCAGGTATAGCAGAAAGTCACAGCCTACTGGCTTGAGGGGACAGATGAAAGACTTCTGAGTAGCAAAGCAGCTGGATATTTAAAGGACACGTTTTGGAAGCAAGAGCACTGCAGAAGGGCTGAAATCTAAAATCTGACTATAAATTCTGCCTAAATCATTGGTTAACTACTATTCTACACTTTCCCATGGGCAACCCCAAGGAGCCTAGAGAAAGGGCAGGCAGTAACTAGGGCAAGGAGTCTATCCTTGAAAGACAGAACTTCTCTTCGTGAAATTTGCTAATTTCCTGTGCTTTTGACTAGGTATATTCCCCAACTTGCACCATACCCCAGGAAACAGAAAGTAGAATCATTACTCACTCAAGGTATCAGGAGCAGAAAAAAGGGATACCAAAGAAACTACACATTTAGGGGATAACCCCTGAAGCAAGGGAAATACAGAGAAGATGGGCCTCCAAATATGAGTATAACTCTGCCCATGGCTGATAAAAACACAAGGAAAGCCCCAGGGCTAAAAAAAGAAGTAACTGGAATCTTCAAAAACTGAGAAGAGGGGCCGGCCCCATGGCGTAGCAGATAAGTGTGCATGGTCTGCTGCTGGCGGCCTGGGTTTGGATCCCAGGCATGCACCGAGTTGAATCTGTGGATGCAGGCCATGCTGTGGCGGCGTCCCATATAACATGGAGGAAGATAGGCACAGATGTTAGCTCAGGGCCAATCTTCCACAGCAAAAAGAGGAGGATAGTCATGGATGTTAGCTCAGGGCTGATCTTCCTCACAAAAAAAAAAAAAACCTGAGAAGAGAGAGCTGCTGCACATGACAGGAGATCCAGGCAAGTTAATTGCCTATGGAACAAAAACAACAAATTGACAATTATTAGAAGAACAAAACAGATTCCAGCATCACTACAATGTATTATCTATAGTGTCCAGTTTCCAACCAAAAATTAATAGACCTGCAAAAAAAAAAATGGGAAAATATGACCAGTGCTCAGGAAAAAAAGGCAGTTAATCTAAACTTATTCAAGTAGGCCCAGATATTGGATTTAGCAGTCAAAGACTGCAAAGCTGCTATTATAAATATAGTCAAAGAATTAAGGAAAATATGGTATCAGTAAATGATGAGATATGGAGTCTCAATAGAGAAATAAAAACAGCCTCCCTAGAAAAATGGAAATTCTAGAGCTGAAAAGTATAATAAGTAAAATGAAAATCCTTTACGTGCTCAACAACAGATTTGATATGACAACAGAAAAAAGTCAGTGAATTTGAAGGTAGATCCAAGAAAAAGTAGCCAATCCAAAAAAACAGGGATCAAAAAGATTGAAGAAAAATAACCAAAGCCATAGAGACCTGTGTAATATTTAGTTCAACACATGAGTAATATAGTACCAGAAAGAATGAAAGAAAGAAAAGTGGCAGGAAAAAAATACTTGAAAAACTGTTGGCCAAGAATTTCTCAAGTTTGCTGAAAGCCATTAGCTTAGAGATCCAGTAAGCTCAACAAATCCAACTAGGGTAAACCCAAGGAAAACCACACCAAGGCACATCATAGTCAAACTGGTGACAAAGGAAGAGAGAAGAGAAAATGTTGAAAGAAACAAGAGAGAAGTGATGTGATATGTTCAACACTTGACTTCTTCTCATAAACAATGGAATTCAATGGACATCGGAATAATAATTCAAAATACAGTCACCCCTCAGTATCTGCAGGGGATTGATTCCAAGACCCCCTGTGGATACCAAAATCCATGGATGCTCGAGTCCCTTATATGATATGGCATAGTATTTGCATATAACCGATGCAATCCTCCTATATACTTGAAATCATCTCTAGATTACTTGTAATACTAATACAATGTAAATGCTGTATAAATAGTTGTTATATGTATTGTTTAGGCAATAATGACGAGGAAAAAAGTTGCACATTTTCAGTACAGATGCAACCATCATAGGCCTTTTAATCCACAATTGGTTGAAGCTGTGGATGCAGAACCTGTAGATACAGAGGGCCAGCTGTACTGAAGGAAAGAAAAGTCAATCAGTAATTCCATACTCAATGAAACTATGAACTATCCTTTTAAAATTAAGGCTAATAAAGACATTAAAATCAGTAAAATCTAAGATAACTTGTTGCTAAAAGACATACACTTGAAGATGGAACAAAAGTTCTATAGGCTGATGGGAATTGACACCAGATGGTAACTCAGATATACACGATATACTGAAATGCACTGGAAATGGTAAATATGTGGATAAATATTAATCACTATATATGTATATGTATTTTTTCTTCTCTGAACATTTTTAAAAGACATGACTATTTAAAGAAAAGATGATACCATTGTAATTTTGAGTTTATAATGTAAATAGTTTGAATATGCATGACACTAATAGCACAAGAAAGGGAAGTAAATGGAATTAAAATCTATGATTTACTGGAAATAATTCAATTTTAATGTTAAGTAAATTGTGATACATTGAAGATGCCTGTTGTAATCCCTAGAACAACCACTAAAAAAAAATGCAAAAAAATAATTAATAGGCCAATAGACTTTTTCTTGACATAAAAGAAATCAATAAAGAGAAACAGGTGATCAAAAAGGGGATGAAACAAATAGAAGAAAAAAGACAATTGACAAGCCTTAGTCAAACCATATGAGTATTTGCAAGTATGAATGGGGACTAAACACTCCAATCAAAAGGCAGAGATTGGCAGACTGAATACAAAGCAAACTCCAACTATGTGCTGCCTATAAGAGATGCATTTTAAATACAAATACATTGAAGGAAAGGTTGAAGGAAAAAGGATGAAAATGTTGCCATGTGAGTAACATAAGAAAGCTGAAGTGGATATGTATTAATATCTAGCATATTCTAGGAAAGGCAAAACGATAGTGCAGAAAGATCAGTATCACTGGTTGCCTAGGCTGTGTTTAGGGGAGGGGTTGACTGCAAAAGGTACAAGGGAACTTGTTGGGGTGATGGAAGTTTCTGTATAATGATTATGGTGGTGCTTATACACCTGTATGCATTTGGCCATACTTATAAAACTTTACACATAAAATGGGTGAATTTTATTGTACATAAATTATACCTCAATATAGCTATTAAAAAAAGTAGAACCCAATTTTGCCTGACTTCTTCCCTTTAATGACTCTCATGCAAGGTTATTCTCAAGTGAGAAATATTGTCTCAGCCACCCAACCCAAGATGGGAAAGGGTTGAGGAAAACAAACTTGGCATGAAAGCTTCCCTTCCTTGCCTTGGACTTTATGTTTTCATGCTAATCCAAGTCACATTAAGCTCAAAAATATACAATTCAACAGGAATTAGATTATCTTTCCTCTAATTTGTCTCATTCTATTACTAATGGGCCTCATGTTTACATGGCAATATTATGTAGAAAATATATTTATATTTAATTTTGAAAATAAATTTTATATATTTCTGAATGTGTATTGAACCTTTATTATTCGGTTCAATAATATATTGGTTATTTGGTTAACTGGAACATAAAAATGCAACATACTTAATTTCATTTTTATCTCTAAATGTTGAACTTATGTTTTTTGAAATGATGCTTTAAAATCTTTAATTTATTAAGTTAGTCTCTAAAAATCTAGGAGAAACTTTATAATTTACCTATTTCCTCTAGATATGAATGCATTTTTAATATGGATGTATATGTACCTATTTTATTTCAGGCCTGGTTGCAGTATGCTTGAAATTTGGGATGTGGAAGACCCTTCCAATGCAGCTAACCCTCCCTTATGTAGCATCTTACTCAAGGATGCAAGGCCTTACTTTACCACAGTCTTTCAGAATAGTATGTACAGAGTGTTAAAGGTTAACTGAGAATGAGACTACCGTTACACTGTGGTGCAAAGAAGTGTGTCAAAAACAATCATTTTTTGGCTTATTTACAGTAATAAAAATCACAAGCTTTAGTAAGGGACCCTTAAAAAGAAGATAATAAAAATGATTTCAAGTGTTTCTAATTACTAAAAGGTAAATTATTTCATTGTTTTCCATTGAATATCAGCCTTATTAAGCTTGTCATTTAAATGATTAAATCATTTCATACTGCATAAACAAATGTTCATCTTAAAGTTTGAAAGAAAAATGTATGTAAAAGAACAATGAAATTTAATAAATCAAGGATATGTACATCCTTTTGTATCCAACTAGGTGAATTGCTTCCGATTTTCTCTAGAACCAGGATGTACCAGCTGAAACTCTAAACCATTTAGAATAGACTAATACAGTTTTCTGAAATGACACTTTCTTAAGATCCTGATACTGATCACAGCTTCTTTACCTCTGTGAGGAAATTTGTAACCATGTGTCTATTAAGTTTGTTTTTGCTTTTACTAGCCCTCAGGAAAGATATTTAATAGCTTTTAATAACTTTTTTGGTATCATTTCATACAAGTTAAGTATTTTTAAAAACAGCTTATTTTGTAATGTTTTGAATCTCTTGAAATTTATTTACCCAACCAGATAAGTATTTTCTACTGATTATTTCTTAACCTAAGTCCAACAGGTTATTAATCTGTCTATAGAATCCAGTGGTTTTTCTTTTAATATCCAGGTAAAATAAAAATTGCTATGGTACGCAGCCAAATTTGGGAGTTAAACAGAATCATAAAAGAAAATTTAGTTAAATTTATTAAACGAGGTTTTAACATTCTAGATCTGAATGAAGCAAAGGCATTTTCATCTTGATAGCCCCGTAGCTCATTGGAATAGTCTTTCTTTCTAGTCACCATCTTTATAATAACATATTTTTAAGTTCTCATTTATTTTTGGTTTTGGATGGGAAGGTGACGTTTTATAAATTGTCTCCTCTAATATAAAACCTATCCAATAATAATGCTTTGAAAAGTGGTAAATAGTTATCTTGAAGATACTGTTACCAAATGCAAAGATAAACACTCTTTTTCTCTGCTTGGTAGATATTAAATATGCCACATCTATAGTATTTTAATGTGCATCTACTTTAATCATCTTGGAGTTTTTGCGATTTCCTTATGTTCTAGCCTCTCTACACTTGAGATAACAAAATGACTTAATTCCATAGATCAGTTCACTTATAGTAGGTAGGAGATTATATACACGAAAACCAATAAAATTGTTCTTCAACTTTTATGGTTGTAAAATATTTTAATACAAGATACAAAACAGCTAAGAAAGCGTGTCACATTATATTTATATTAGCATTTTCAAATGATTTGTTTTGGTGGAAGTATGGAGCAAAGAAGGAAAGGAGATATAACATTCATAAAAATTAAAATACATTTTGGATGATGTTTTCCTAGGAAATATTTTAATAACATTGGTATAACTTTTTAAAAAAAACATCTGTAATAGCTAATAAAATATTCGATACAACTATATTTACATGGGTTTATATATAGGAAAACCAATAAAATTATTTTCAACTTTTTATAGTTGTAGAATATTTTAATACAAGATACAAAGCAGCTAAGAAAGTATGCCACATTTTACTTACTGTAGCCTTTTCAAATAATTTGTTTTGATGTAAGTACAGGGCAAAGAATGAAAAGAGACATAACACTTAACATTCATAAAATTAACACATTTTGTATGGTGTTTTCATAGAAAACATTTTAAAGAAGTTGGTAGAATTCAACAACAAAAAAGGGATAAGTTGTATTAAATAATGTTCCATACAAATATGGTGTATTAATATGGATTTATGTTATTTTCATGTACTATGTATGTTTAAAATTAAAGAAGCCCTTGACGATCCTCTGTGTGTTTTTTATCTTTCCTCATCCTTTCCCAACCGTACATTTTGAAATTGAAATAGCTCTGATCTGAAGGTAGACATCATAGGTTCCTAGATTTATTAACCATGTTTCATTGGCAATGACCTATCTTAACCATTTTTTAAACAATTCTGCAGAGTCTTACACAGAAGGCAGTGTACTGTAATGGAAATAGTGTGGGCTTTGTAGCCAGATGGAGCCAAGTTTGAATCCTGGCACTTACATTTACTAGGTGTATTACCTACCATCCGTTCAAAAGATATTTATTGAGCACTTAGTGCATGCCAGGCACAGTGCTACGCTTGGTCATGTTACTTGACTTTATGAGCTTCAGTTTCTTCACCGGTAAATCAGAATTTACAATCCCTACTTGACAGGGTCTTTATGAGGATTAGTGAGATGTGCTACAGTGCTTGGCACATACAGGCACTCAACAAATGTTAGTTCCATTTGCTCCCTCTCCCTCTCCCACTGAATAAACAGTTCAGTAATATTAATTTACATGGTAGGTTATCTCATCTCAGAATTCCAAATAGTCCTACCTTTATCTTGTGTCAATAAGTAGGAATACTGGACTACAGCTTTATACAAATTATGCTATTGGCTTCTTGCCTGCATATATTTTATTGTTTATCCTTTTGATATGTGAAGACTATGCATGAACACTGTGGGTTGAGTGAAGGGTAGATTTTTCTTCAGTACAATGAAGTGTTTTCCTTAGTTCCTATGATATTTCATATTTTTGCACATTTATTTGAAACTGAAAGTGAGCTGGAAGAAGTGAATTGCACACAAGCTACAGCAATCCCCTCCGTCACCCAGTTGTCACAAGCCGAGGTGCAGCTTCGATGAATGATAGCACGCTTGCTGCTAACAGATACCACGTGAAAAACATTGAGTACTTTTCATATTAATTTTAATTATGTTTATATTATATGTTTCTATTATACAAGGAATACAAGCTCACTAGAGAAAGCTTGAAAGAAGGGGAAAATTATTCAACAGGCACTGTTAACGTCTCATTGTTTTCTTCCAACCTTACGTTTAAGCATAAATTTTTTGCTTGTTTTCTTCTTTTAACATAGCTTAATCAGTTTTATGTTGTGTTCTTCATATATTAAATGGAAATGTTATATATAGATTATTTTTAATGGCTACATAACATCCTATTTTGTGTATATATATAGTATATATATATAAACATGTTAACCATTGTAGAGCTAGTTCCATTTTGGCTACTACAGGTATGTATATATAGAACACTGCAATAAATATCTTAGTACATTGATTATTTTTTAATTTTCAGATTATTTCCTTAAGGTATATTCCAT
Source organism: Ceratotherium simum simum (assembly GCF_057802395.1). Lineage (NCBI taxonomy): Eukaryota > Metazoa > Chordata > Mammalia > Perissodactyla > Rhinocerotidae > Ceratotherium > Ceratotherium simum. The sequence continues at coordinate 66,104,954 of NC_141900.1, read as the reverse complement.
AAAGTAAAATTGCAGTAAAAGAATGTGGACACCCTTAAAGCCTTCGATGCAGTTTGCCTCAAATTATCTTTGCAAAAGGATGGTATACACCACCAAAAGTCAGTGTATGACAATGCTCATTTCAGAACACACTCATTAGCGTTGGTTAGCCTTATTAAGAATATTTTTTGTTAATTTGTGACACTCACAAGTGGTATTCATTATTATTTTAATTTACAGTTTGTGAGACTGGGTACCTGCTCATGTTTGTTAAATGGTTGCATTTCCTCTTGCGCATTGCGTCTTTGCATTCATCATGTGTGTGTGGCCAGCCCAGCACTGAGGTTGTCTGGGTTACAGATACTCATTGTTAGTGAGTCTGTCTTGTCCATCAGTGTTCAGTAAAGGTGGTAAAGACACCATGTGAGTCTGTATATCCTTAGTACTCTGCAGGCTGGGGATTATGCTTCAGACTGTCTAAAATAGTTTATAATTTACTTTGTACCATATTCAGTATGTCATTTAGTATTAAACATCAAGTTTAAAAATTTCAGTGCCTCAGCTGTTCAAGGATTCAGTGATCATAATTTCATGGTTGGACGCTATCCACTTTGTCAATTATGTGTGAAGTTTCTTAAACCATTATTATTCTAATCTGGATGGCTTTTTATCAGATATAGAAAGCAAAATTATTAAATTTTCAACAGTTTTTGGCCTCATGTGAAGTAGTGGAGCTTTATGTCCATCATTGTCCAGTAAAAACTCCCTGTATTCTTATTCCTTAGAAAGTATCTTCTCCGGTGCTCTGTTCATATTCTTTGATAAATCCATGGAGTCTCCTCCAAAGGGGTGGGAGTAGAGATAAGGGAGAAGAAAAACCTCTCTTTGAAAATTCTTTTTATCCGTGATAAATCAAAGGAAAATTTGAAAAGAACAGGTAGGTATGTAACTTCATGCACAAAAATAAAATTAAGATGGGTCAAAGACTTAAATGAGAAAGGCAGAACTTGAAAACTTTTAGAAGAAAATAGGGAAATGCAAATTAAAACCATGTGACAAAATGTAGAAGTCTGATAATAATAAGAATTGGGGAAAACAGAGCAACAAGAACTCTCATGAAATTGTAGTAGGAGTATAAATTGGTACAGCCACCTTAGAAAATAGTTATTACCTAATAAATTTTAATGTAGTCCTTGCAACCAACAATTCCACCCTGAAGAAATGCTTGTACAAATACGCCGGGGCAAACAATTACAAGAATTTTCATGGAAATATTATTTGTTCCTGGGAGGTTGGGGAGCTGGAGACAATCTAAAAGGCCTCTAATAGAATGGATAAAATGAAGTATTTCCATATAATGGAATAATGTAGAGACCGAAAATGATGTATTCATGCATCAACAGGAATGAATCTCAAATAGAATGTTAAGAATAAAAAACTAAGTTATCAAAGGTGGTGTGTGTGTATGTGTGTGTATATATATGTAAATATATTTGTCATTTAGATATAGCCTAAAAGCAAAACAACAATATTATTAGGAAATATATGTGTGGCAGAACAATAAAAGTGTAGGCATAATTAATACAAAACTTAGGTTGGTGATGATTTCTAAGAGAGAATGCGTTCCAGGAGGGACCCTGGGTGCTTCAATGTTCCTGTTCCATTTCTTAACTGTGTTAAGTACGTTAAGTGTTCATTTCATAATTCTTTAAGATGTACATGTACTTTGTAATGTTTAACAGTTTATACCCTTCAAAGTAGGGCTTTGATACCACATTGGTGGTTCTGAAAACTCAGATTCTTTCAGCAGTTCCAGGGTGCTTAAACAGGTATCAGGAGTTGTTCTGTCAGATTATAAATTTTATTGAGCTTCCATTTGGGCAATTTATTGCTTAGATTCTTCAAATGGCAGATGATGGGACAGTGCCTTTATTGAACAGCACAAACTGGATAGAAAGAGTGGTTATTATTTTTTATTTTATTTTAAGTTTTTTGCTATGAAAGTAATTCATGTTCTTTAAGGGAAAGTTGGAAAATCCTGGATAGTAGTGAAAAGAAAATACATGATCTTTCAGAAGTAGTACAGCCTCTTAAAGAGTACCATATCATGGTTCACAGGACTTTGAAGAAAGATCTCATTCAGAGAAATTGTATTATAATTCATGATGATTATTTGATTTTCTTTTGTTAATAAGTCAAGATGTGCAATATAATGTGGCTTATTCATGGCCTTTAAAATAGCCTCCATATGATGAGAATTCTGTTTTGGCAACCCAACACATCAGTGTATTTGATGACCTTTGTATATCAAAACGCTTGTGGTCTATAGTATATAGGAAAATACAAATTAAATTTGTTTTTATTTTTTAAAAAGTCAAGATTTTTGTCACCCAACTTTCAGCAGTACATTGATTAGAACTTCAAATTAGTCTCTCTGTTTCTCTTGTGTTAAATTGCTTTTTCATCTCTTCCTGTAGTTAACTACAAAGATTAGAAAAAGTACAAAATGTACCTGCTTAATATTAATGCATGATCCATCAAGAGATTATTTTTCAAAAGGGCAAAATTTCTAGCATGGGTTTCAGTAATAATCAATAGGAGACATTGGTTTTCTTTCAAATGAGATCTAATCAATTACTAATATTCAATATTTAAGACTCTCTGTACGCCCTGCAGCTCTTAGAGTCCCTTCTTTGTTCTATTCAAAATGCATTGTCTGCTTACTGTATGGATACAATGTGCAAGAGTGAGTCCACAAACACTTTACAGGCACTCTATATTTTCAAAGAGCTCAGAAGTTAATGGGTGATAATCACTCTGTGATCAATGCCAGGGCACAACAGAAAGAGTTCTTGAGCAGACCATGTCACTTCTCATAAGACTGTCTAGTGGAGGTGCTGCTTGATCTGTATCTTAAAGCAAAGGTAGGAACTAACTAGCTAAATGGGGCAGGGGAAGGGAGGCGTCTTTCCGGGGAGAGGGAGTAGCATGTGCAACAGCTCGGCACCACTGAGGCAGGTGGCTCGATCCAGGAACTGCATTTGAGTTCAGTGAAGCCACGTGCTTGTCGACGAACTTACTCTAAGCTGGAGAGAGCAACAGTCAGATCATGCAAGTAGCAGGGTCTAAAGGAAGATACACCTCTGGAGTGGGAAGACAGTACACGTGCTTTCTCTCCAATCCATTGACTCTCAGGCTCCATTTCTTTATCTGTAAATGGGTTGTAATACCTTCCTCACAGAACTACGAGGATCAAACACACTCCATGTAGAACTGCATTGTAGAAGTGCATCACCACACGTGGGATCCAGTTTAATGCTCTTGAGGACATTGAGTCCACTTTGAATTGGATGTTAACAAAAGGAAGCTCTAAGAGATATTAATAATCCAAGAGAGCAAATAACAAGATCATTTATATTTGACTTTGAATTATGTTAGAGGAGGTTTTGCAGATACTGACTTCCTTATTTATGCTTGCCTGAGATTAAAATTTGTTTCTATCTTTTGACACTTATAGACAATGGCCTTTATGTTTTAAATTCCATAAAAGAACTACATAAAATTCATATACAGATATTGAGATTATTCAAATGAAGCTGCAAATCCCCTTTTTGGAATATTCTGGATTGCACCATAACCCAAGGATCTAGGAATTAACATCTATACAAAATAGTATCTCAGCTACTGGAAAAGAAATAGCCTGTTCATACAGCTTCGTCAGAGAGACCTAAGGAATACAAAGGCGTTCTTAACATGAATAGTTATTTTTTTAACTAGGACGTGTGGCAGCCACAAAGGTACACCACCGCTCAGATCTTCCTCCAAGAAAGAACTAACTGTTCAGCTGCAGGAGGACAGTTAACTGACAGCCTCCGACTGCAGCACCTTCTGCATCTGCGGTAGCATTCAAGTCGAGGTCACACTCTTCCTGGGCAGTCCTCAGTCAATGACTGAGCATGTTGAGTACCAGGGCCTGGCTATTTCTGCCCAATGCTAGACTTCTCAAACAGGCCACCTTTTCTTTGGAGCTCCTCACTGAGTGAGCCAGATCTCCCTCGTGGCTGGAGGCTCTTCCTGCCTGCTCCTCCTTTCATAAGTATCAGATTGGCCTCATGCCCTGAATTCTTCCCCATCCAATCCTGTGTCCTCCTCCTCTAACAGCTGATACCCCTTTCAATATGCCTCTTGCCCTCCTTACTCTGTCCATCTCAGCGTCTGTTTCCTGGAGAACCTGGACTAACCTAGGCAGATTGCCAGTCCAAATCACAAGCAGAGCAAGTTCAGGCTTTTGTTTCAGTCTGCTGGGGTGTCTGGAGAGATTCTGCTGTTGCCTGTATACACAGGGCTTATAAATACAAAAAACCTGACTGAGTACAGGGAAATATAGTTTCCCTCTTTCACCCATCCTAGTTTTCTATACTACTCAGAGATAGTGCTACCAAGGAAATTCCTCTTTTTTTAGAACCTTACTGGGGTCTCCAGGGTAATCCCTATGAGGCTTTAACACAGTAGCCATTGTCAGGAAAGGGGACTGTATGCCCATGAGCTGCCCATCCTTTCTCACAGTTCCAGACCGTTCTCAAGTTTCAGAGTTCCCAGAATGGAAAAAAGTCTTTTGTGAACACTACAGCCCAGGCATTTAAACCATTGAGGCATAGTGAATACACATTGTACACTTCTGTGAAGAGTTAAACACTGAAATTTGGTCATAAAATTATGCTAGCCAAGTCCAGTTATTTTAAATGAACAGTTGGGCTTGATTAGACTCTCTTTACAATATTGTGAAAAGCAAAACTATCTTAATCTGAAATATAGTTCCTGTTTATTCCCCATACTTAACAAAATGTCTCATGGTATTATAAAAACTGGATTAAGGGCCCGGCCTGGTGGCACAAGCAGTTAAGTGCACGCGCTCCGCTGCGGCGGCCCGGGGTTCGCTGGTTCCAATCCCCGTTGCGCACCCACGCACCACTTATCAGGCCATGCTGTGGCGGCGTCCCATATAAAGTAGAGGAAGATGGGCACGGATGTTAGCTCAGGGCCAATCTTCCTCAGCAAAAAGAGGAGGATTGGTATCAGATGTTAGCTCAGGGCTGATCTTCCTCACAAAAAAAAGAAAAGAACTGGATTAATTCCTTTGAAAATAAGTAGGAAAAAATGCCCACTGAAAAAGTTGTATTGTGCAAAATGTTTATTTTATATATATTTAGTGCCATCTGCTGGCTATAAAATATTATAACGTTTGTCACGAAATAACTTACCTACAAAAAGTGTTAAGGAGCTAGTTTGCATATCTTTTAATAGAAAATGGAAGAAATCCAGGGAGAAACAAAGAGAACTTATGGACATGAGCTCCACTTTTTCTTAGTTGTGATTATCTGCTCAGAAGTCCCCTCCTCCTGGAAGCCAGTCCTGACGTTTCCCCCATGGTGTGTTAATGCCACTCCTGCCATGTTGTCTGCCATGTTGTCTGATCATTTAAAAATTATCTGTTTACCTTTGCGAGTCTCTTATTGAGCTGTGAGCCACTTCAATACAGGGCTTGTGTCTTATTTATTTGTTTTCCACCCATCCCAGTACCTGGCACATGGTGGTGCTCAGCGATTATTGCATGAGGGAATAATGTGAAAATAACTGGTTCAAGTACAGGAAGATATTACAAGATAGGGTGGTTGGTGATCCCTTTGGGTCATTTTCACTGTTTGCTATCCCTACTATACGGCTAAATTATCCCAAAAATAGATCAATATGTTCTTGTAATTATTTTGTAATATCCAACGCTGTATTGGGTTCTCTAGGGGTCAAGTTCAAAATATTAGTATGTAAATGAAGACCGGGTTTGAATCCCAGCTCTACCACTTACTAGCCGAGCAGTTTATTTAGCATCTTAAAATTTTCTCAAATGCAAAATGGAGGCATTAAAGGTATATCCCTCAGAATGGTCTTTTGAAGGAAAAAATAAGGTAATACATGTAAAGCAGATAAAATAGAATAAGCGACCAGTAGGTTGGTTGCTGTTGTTCTTTTTGTTGTTGTTCTTGCTAAAGTCAGATCAGCACGGAGCAACTGCTGACTGGGTGGGGTTTCTGTTCTCCATTCAATAATGCAATTATTCTCTAGGGACTGTCTGTCTCCTCTAGAGTCTATTATCAATATTTACTAAGCCAATTTAGGAGCCTTAACTATTGTCTTGTTTCTCTGATGAGGGCTAACTTATATCTTTAATTTTAAGAAGTCATTATGCTGGAAACAGAAAATGCACACAGCCTAAATTTGTGACTAGAGCTTGTCCTGCAAAACAGCAGGTTGCTATAGTGTAGTGGTATCATATGGTTTTTAACTTAGAATTTACTCGGGTGGTCTTTCCCTCCAGATATGACATAAGAAACCCAACAATCCCAGGTCTCCAGTGCTTGGCTTCTGACAAACTACTCACCAGTGAAGGCAAAGCCAATTGAAAGAAAGAAGTAACTGCTTTTCAATTGGAAATGAATCTAATAGTATCAAGGGAGCTGATGTCCTGTGCACAGATTTTGCCTCATGACACAGCCTTGTTGGGTGCAGGATGGAGGAAGGTAGCTGTTTCGGCTTACTTTTAGAGGCAGTTTGTAGATGCCTCTCTAAATTCCTGTTTTTGTAGCTTTCACCTTGAGACAGTTAGAAAAGTAAAAGGTAAACAGAGGCCAGGGTTGGTGGCATGGTTCTTTAATAAATGGTTCTAGAGCTCTTCTTCATACCTCCGCCTCTAGCTGCCTGGGTCCAGGTGAGTAGAAGGGGAGGGATAGTGAATGAGGGGAAGATGTGGAAGGACAGGAAGGAAGTGGCAGGTGAGGCAGACAACAGACGGTAGTTGTCTGGGTTGCGCCATGTTGGAACAACTTCCCAGAACCTCTTATTCATCTAATTGGGTAGAGCCATCACGTGGACATTGATAGTAGGAAACTTGAGTTGTGAGACCAGTCTCTCAGATCATCCACTTAGGTTGGGGATTCAACTCCACCCACCCAGCTTTTCCACACTCTGCTCCCTGTATTGACCATGGCTTTTACTTTCCATGACAGGTGATTTTCTCTGGGCATTATTTTCCCACTATTGCCACCACCCACTAAGAAACAAACTTAAACTTCAGTTTTAGAATAAACTTCAGTTTTAGAATATTTTAGCTAAGCCATTTTCTCACCTTAGATGGTTTATAATTACAGATTCACACACACTCATATGAAATAATATTCTTTGTGAAATACTTTCATACTTTTAAGTCTTCTGACACACACAGAAATCCATACTCATTTTCAGTATGTCCACAGCCCTCCTCAGCCAGAAGCAAGGCCATGGAGAAGTAGAAAGAGGCTCTCAATGAAGAGATTTTTTTCTTTAGAATCACACCCTCCTGCAGGAAAATTAATATAGTCACCATAGTAAAGGCAAGAAATTTGGCATTATTAACAGCTTTCTTAACTGTCTGAGCCAATGTAGACATCAGACGTTAGAAGATAAATATGAGTATAGCAAAAGAATACAAAGACTTGTTACAAAGGCAACGATTTTGTTCTCCAGGTCAGAAAAATAGGCAGGAACGAAATTTCTGCTGCCCCTTGTAGTTCTCCCTTATACTGATAAAGACTTCCACTGCAGGATCTACAGCATTTTGGTGCCTTTCACTCTCTACTAACTTTCCTTTTCCTTAAGGGTACAAAACATGCCTTAATAGGAAAGCAATTTCTTGCACGCCCAAGACCTAGCTCAATGCCTGGCTTCTCAAAAGTGCTTGGTCAATGTTTTCAGAATGAATTTTATATTCAAACAGGTCCCACATGCATGGCTTCCATGCAGAACTAGAACTGGGCAAATAAGGGCAATGAAGGGGGTCTTGCAATTAAAAGAAACAAACTAACTGAGCTTATTACAATATTGCTTTGATGGAATCCGCTCTTTCATGGCGAATACCTATCTTTTCTGTTTGCAGTGACGTCTCTCTTGCCTGACCAGAGAACACCTCTCTTGCAGGCAACTCACTCTAGTTTAGATGAGCTCTAATGGCCTTTTGGCTCTAAAAAGCCCTGATCTGTGTATGACCCACAGGCACTGACACTTGTATTTCAGGGGAAGAAGAAAAGAGAAGCAGTTTAAAACACACAGAAAAGTCAAAATGACTGAAGCTTTTAGATTCCACTGAGAAATAGGAGAGCGCTGGAGTCCTAGAGAAGTCTATCTCCATGAGAAATTTTAGGAGATAGATGAAATAATGAAAATATTTATTGTCAAAAAACAAAAGTGAAAATAGGTAGCAAATAAAGTGTATAGCAGCATATGTTCTCAGTCATTGGAAAAGTAAGGAAGTTTCCATTCAATGGTTTTTCAAGGTAGGCATTCCAGAAGCTTAAGTTGGTGGGTTTTTAAGGACACATTTAGACCCCAAATTCAATCCAGTTTAACTCAGTTAAGTAAGTGTTTCTTACATAGCTGGTGACAGAAGGAGCAGTGGTAAGGACAGTGCATTAACCATGATTTTCATGTTCTGTATTTTGATGCTTTCAGGGTTTGTTAATTCCTAGAGATAGTAAACAACACAAGAACACCTTTCATAGACAAACTAACCAGTCCAGAGCTCATACTCCCAACTGCCTTTTTTCTGTGCTCTCACATTCAAGGCTATTACCCACCGGCCCTAATCACCCCAGGGCCAGGGACCAGACAACTAGGGACAGTCTCTAAACCCCAGAGCCTGCTGAACTGATTCAAACTAGCCAATCCTAAACTTACTTACCCTGGCTTGCACATTCCTTCCCCACACACCACAATAAAGCCTCTTGCCCACACTTGCCCCCACCTTCCTCTGCCTCCTCATTGGCATTGGCACTTCTCCATGTGGAGTGGCATGGCGTGCCCCTTCCTCTTAGGAAGTGTGAATAAACTTCTTTCTTCATGACAGTCATTTCTGTGTCTGTGTGTCTTACCATACATGATTAAAACAAATCCTGGAGGCCAAAATCCAAAACACTGACAACACCAAATGCTGGGGGGATGTGGAGCAACAGGAGCTCTCATTCATTGCTGGTGGGAATGCAAAATGGTACAGCCACTTTAGAAGACAGTTTGGCAGTTTCTTACAGAACTCAGCATATTGTTATAATACAATCCAGAAGCTGTGATCCATGGTATTTACCCAAATGAGATGAAAATTTATGTTCACATAAAACCTGCACATGGACGTTTATCGCAGCCTTATTCATAATTGCCAAAATATGGAAACAACCAAGATATCCTTCAGTAGGTGAATGGATAAATAAACTGTGATACATTCATACAATGGAATATTATTCAGTGCTAAAAAGGAATGAGCTACCAAACCATGAAAAGACATGGAGGAACCTTAGATGAATGTTACCAAGTGAAAGAAGCCAACCTGAAAAGGCTACATACCATATGATTCCAACTATATGACATTCTGGAAAATGCAAAACTATGGAGACAATAAAACAATCAGTGGTCACTGGGGGTAAGGATGTGGGGAAGAAGAGAAGAATAGGTGGAGCACAGAGGATTTTTAGGGCAGTGGAAATACTCTGTATGATACTATAATGATGGATATATGTCATTATACATTTGTCCAAATTCATAGAATGTACAACACCAAGAGTGAGCCCTTTACTTTAGGGACTTGGGGTGACTATGATGTGTCAGTGTAGGTTCACTGATTGTAACAAATGTACCACTCTGATGGAGGATGCTGATAATGCAGGAGGCTGTGCATGTGTGGCGGCAGGAGGTAGATGGGAAATCTCTGTACCTTCCCCTCAATTTTGCATTGAACCTAAAACTAATCCCCAAAAAATATTTTTAAAAATATATACATAGGGGCTGGCCCGGTGGCGCAAGCGGTTAGGTGTGCATGCTCCGCTGCGGCAGCCTGGGGTTCACCGGTTCGGATCCCGGGCACGCACTGACGCACTGCTTGTCAGGCCTTATGCTATGGCAGCGTCCCATATAAAGTGGAGGAAGATGGGCATGGATGTTAGCCCAGGGCCGGTCTTCCTCAGCCAAAAAAGGAGGATTGGCAGATGTTAGCTCAGGGCCGATCCTCCTCACAAAATAAATAAATAAATAAAATATATACATATAAAAGAACTTGTATCTAGCATTTACAAAGAACTCTTGCAACTCAATAATAAGACAAACAACCGAATAAAAAATGGAAAAAAAAAAGTCCCATCTACCCTTAGAACAGGCAGATAGTGGTAACAATCTTAGAACTGCCCTAAAAAACCATGGCAAAATTTCTTCTTGATCTTTTCTTCTCTATCAGCAATGGTCATGCTGGGAAAGTATGGGCTTGGGATCAGGCAGACCTGGGTTGGAGCCTTGGTTCTGCCACTTGCTAATTATGTGACCTTAGACAATTTAATCTGTATGAACATCCATTTAATCATCTATAAAATGAGGGTAATACTGCCTATCCCACAGGCTGCTATGGAGATTAAATGATATATATATATATATATAAAATCAAAGACCCCAATTTAAAGAAGGTGCTTAATAAAGATCTATTTTATGGTAGCTGCAGCTGATACATTTCTCCTGAGGGAATCAGCGCCACTTCTGTATGCTTCTGATAAAATGAAAAATAGATGTGATGTTTTAAAGGTAAAGGAACCAATTGGAATTTATGAGGGAAGGCATAAAAAGAGTGCAAAAATAAAGAAATGACATAGAGTTATTTACAAAGGTAAACTTTAATAATTATATCTTAAAAGTGATATCATGGCAGTAGAAAATGTGACGGAGACTACCTACCAATGAGGACAAATGAGTAGGAACTTTTGTTTTCATTGGCCCAGATAATTTGAATACCTACAGGCAAATCTACTGTGCTTTGGTGTTTCCATCAGTAAAATGGAAATAATAATGGCTAATCTTTCCTTTTTAATTAAGACTTGAAATGTCGGTCACCTTACTCTCCTCCATCCCTCTTGGCTGCCAGCTCCCATTGATGCCTTCTGTAACGCTGGAATTCTCCTTTCCTTTCCTACTCAGACACACAACCCTATTCGCTTCCTTTCCACTTTGTACAAGGACAACAGGAGGAACTCCTTACCGTGTCCCCTTGTCTCTAGCACTTCCTCTCTTTGCACCATCCTTCTTCTCATCACAGATTAATCTTCTCAAATACTGGCCGCCATACATTCAGGCCACATTTCTACTCAGAATTTTCCATCGCTTCCCATTCTTCCCAGGGCAAATGTCTTTACCTGGCACTGAAGACCTTCCACAATGCAGTCTCAGCCTATCTTTCTAGTCTCATCTCTTGTTGCTCACCTATACAAATTAAATCAGAAGACTGCTCTATCTTATGTTCACATTTGGGCTCAGACTATTCTCTTCCTATTTTCTCCAACCTCTCCACTGCCCAAATCCTACCCACATTTGAAGGTCCAGCTCAAAGCTTTCCACCTTGAAGCCTTTCTTGACCACTTAATGTGAACTCTGCCCTGAACCACTGCGATGCTTCTTGTTCCATGCACAGCACATTTGACATTTTACAAACTTTACTTTACATTAACTTTATATGATTGTCTTATCACTGGAACTAAATCCTCACAGACTCAAGATCATAATAAGTTCTTAATACCGAATATGCTTTTGCCCACTGGGGACCCATTTCCACACAAAGGAAGATGACAGACACTACTGGCCAGAACATAGAGCAGTGAAATGAAACACAAAGACCACCCCCTGGGGAATACCTATTGTGTTAATTTGCTAGGGCTGCCATAACAAAGTACCATAGGCGGATGGTCTAAACAACAGAAATTATTTTCTCACAGTTCTGCAGGTTAGAAGTCTGAGATCAAAGGGTTGGCAAGGTTAATTTCTTCTGAGGCCTCTCTCCTCGGCTTGCAGATGGCCTTCTTATACCTTTGTCTTCACATGGTCTTCCCTCCGTGTGTTTTTGTGTCCTAATCTCTTCTTCTTATACGAGGGGTCATATTGGAATGGGGACCACCCTAATGACCTCATTTTACCTTAATTACCTCTTTAAAGACCCTATCTCCAAATACAGTCACATTCTGAGATACTGGGGGCTGGACTCCAACATATGAATTTTGGGGGCCAAATTCAACCTATACGCCTACTTAACAGCATATGTTTTATAAAGAAGAAGAGGAAGGAGAAAGAGAAAGAGAGTGAGAAGGATAAGAGAAGAAAGAGAGAGAGAGAGGGAGAGAAAGGGAGAGAAAGAGAGAGAAAGAAAGAAAGGAGGATGGAGAAGGAGAAAGGCCTGTTAGCAATGAACACGATAGAAATATTTTTCTTTAAAATTTAAATTTGATAATTTTGCAGTAATTAAAAATAGTTTTGACACAAAGAATGTCATCCAGCTTAGATCTGCATGGGATGTGAATGACACAAAGCATGCAGAAGAAAAGGAGATGAGTGATTCATACTTGAAAAGGACCGTCCTCTCCTTTGATTGGGAGGGGAAATGAGAATATAATGCCTATAGTTTGTTGCAAATACTTTTGCTCAAGTTAATGTTATAATGAACTTTATAACTTTTCTTTTTCTATAACATGTGTCTGATCATTCTTAATAATAATTTTGTTATCTTCATAAAGTTTATTTAAACAGCCTTTCTGGTGTTATAGATTGATGACTCCATCCTACTAATGCTGTCATGATTCTAGCACCCAGGGAAGGAGTCTTGCTCTTGAGATTCAGTATAAGGTTCATCTTTACCTAATCACTGTCTGATGCTTCATGTGGCAGTACCACTGAAGGCTTTTCCGTCTCAGAGAGTAAATGTGAACTAACTCAGATCCAAAGACATTAAAATCTTTATCAATGGTTACGTCCACACAACCACCAACCATAGTTTTAACAGTGTGAGTATCTGTTCTGGACACAAAGAGATCATCAGTTCAGCAGAGAAAAACAGAACAATCTACTTTAGAGAATCTAAACCATTCATTTCACTGTTTTAGTAGATGCATAACAATCAACATCCAGTCATTTGCTGAATAATACAAGATATTATAATTTATCTTTGAGAGAAGCTGTATTTGTAGAATTTATATTGTATAGCTTTATTCTCTCATGTGAATAAATTATAGGCTCAGGAAATAAAAGGACAGATCAGGCAGAGAAAAAGCAGGAAGAGTAATTCAGGCAGGACCAGTAATCCATGGATGACCGTCAGGTTTAGGCGAAAGTAAAGAATAAATCTGAATGTGAGAGTTGGGCCAAGACTGACTCTTTTAGCCATGGCCTCGGTGATGTGTGATTAAAGAAAGATGAGTTTGAAGAAGATTTGAAACCAGGCCAACAATGATGAAGGAAATGGACAGGCAGATACTACTAAAATAATAATAATAATAATAAGCTGTCATTTATAGGCCTACTCTGTGCTAGGCACTTTATGCATCATTTATTTAATCTTTAGAACAACTTAGTAGTGTCATCTTACACATGAGAAAATTGTGTCTCAGAGATGTCAAGTGCCTTCCTAAGACCCCTCAACTAGAAAGGGGCAAGGCTGCAAATTAGATTCGGGTCTGTCTGATCCACTGATACAATCAAATAAACACCAAACTGCCCTAGATGGAGGTCATTTATCTAAAGGGGAGACAGAACAGGAGGTCTAAAAAGTAAGGGACCCTGGAGTTGTCATTTTATAGTGGTGCCAGGTGGTGGAGGAAATGAAGGACAAGGAATAGCTGGCTGAAAATAAAGGCATTGGCACTTCTGCAAGGGAAAAATAAGACAGTGACCCTGTAGGTAAAGAAGTTGGGTTCCAAAGGTCATCTCAAGAATTGTCTCAAGGGCCAGCCCCATGGCTTAGCGGTTAAGTGCGCGCGCTCCGCTGCTGGCGGCCCGGGTTCGGATCCCGGGCACGCACCGACGCACCACTTCTCTGGCCATGCTGAGGCTGCGTTCCATATACAGCAACTATAAGGATGTGCAGCTATGACATACAACTATCTACTGGGGCTTTGGGGGGGGAAAAAAAAAAAGAATTGTCTCAAAAATTACTGACCAAGCAAAATCCTCAGCTCTTTTCATCCTAAACCTTCTTAGGGTTGGTGTAGGCTTGGGAGGGCAGGGCTGGGCTGAACTTGGGGACGGGAAACCAGTCTCCACGGGTGCAACAGTGGCGAGGGAAAGGGAAGTAGGCAAACAGGTCATTATGTAAACCCAAGAGCTCCAGCCCAGAGCAGGATCTTGTTCTTCCTATTCCCACAATAAGAAGCTATTTAGTGGGGAGCTGCAGAGACATCCATTGAGACTCACAGCTCACCACCCTGCAGCGGGCCCCCTGGCAAACCTGAGAGGATCCTGTCTCCTCTTGAGGAAGTTCAGGTTTCTGCTGCCCGTCCTACCGGGATTCCCCGCTGGATCCGCTCATGGGTAGGATTTGCATTAAGTGGAAGTCTCTATGGTACAGGCTTTGAAGCATGTCCTGTTTATTTGTTTACCGGCACCCATTTGCTGGAATTTAAAATTCTCTGGAGGAAATAAAATTCCCATCTGAGGCAGCTTTGTGACAGTGTGAGGTGTGTGTGAGAGACTCGGGGTAGCTCCTGAGGGTACAGAGCTATTCCTGGCGATATGATGAATGTCGCATTCAGCCAGACAGGGCAGGCGCTCCACTTAGAACATGTGGGTGAGTGACTGACGTGACATCTTGCCAAAACCTCTCAGATGCAAAGTTCCCCAAGTATATAATAAAGCCTTGGAAAATAACATGAAATTGCCTTGACTGCACTCACACAGCAGCAGAACGTAAATGCCATTTTTTTTTTTAACTAAAAAACCTTCTTAAGGCTTTTGCTCACAATAGGATGGAAATGATATGGCAGTGGGGGAGCACCGTGATGTCAGTGAAGCGAGGCACACCACACACCATGCATTTGGTTGTTAATGCAGTCAGAGACACAGAGGAAGTCAGAAAACCTATTCTTTTTTTTTTTTTTTAATGTGTTTCAGAAGGACCTGCAGTTTTCCTTTTTTTTAATTAATTAATTTATTTATTTATTTTTCCCCCCAAAGCCCCAGTAGATGCTTGTATGTCATAGATGCACATCCTTCTAGTTGCTGTACATGGGACGTGACCTCAGCATGGCCAGAGAAGCGGTACGTCGGTGCACGCCTGGGATCCGAACCCGGGCCGCCAGCAGCGGAACGCACGCACTTAACCACCAAGCCACGGGGCCGGCCCAGAAAACCTATTCTTAAATGACGGCTTAATGCAAAAGTAAAAACGAATGACTTGTAAATGTATCTTGAGCTGTCTGCTCTGCAGCTGAGAGAAACTGAGATCAGAACAGCCACTATGAGTCTGGGGTGACTGACATTCTCCATTTCAATTTCTTCATGGTGATCAATAACTTTAGGTTGAATAGGAAGACATCTGGCTTCCCTATGCTTTAGTTGACCTGTCCTGAGGTAGAGAAGATTCCATTATGACCACTCCTGCCAGCTCCAGGACACTGATGCTTGTGAAGTGTTGACCCTCTCTCAGGGATCAGAGGGCTGGGATTACAGGATGGTTCTCAGAGATGAGCGACATATTATTATTATCTAATGTGTTCAGCAAGACAAGAAAAATGCTGTCGCTCATGCCAAGAATCTGAAAGGTCAATTTTAAGGCAAAATCAGACAATTAAAAAAAAAAGATCACATTCTTGCTGTGTGCCAGAAACTGGAAGGAGCTCAGAAGGCAGCAGTAAATTCCCTGCCCTCAAGGAACCTCAAGGAAGAAACAGACATATATACCCACAATTACACTAAGTATTACAGGTAAGGGTGGTAGTGATAGTAAGGTATGTTTCCAGAATGTGAACATAAAAATGGGTCACTGGATCATTATGATTCATGGGAGGTTGAAGCTACCAATATGCAAATGAGTTGCAGGTAGACTAACAGACAACACTCCCCTGACAAAGCTCTTGGCATCTCTCCCAGCAAAAACAGAAGTCAGATTCCCACAAAGTCTCCGAAATTCCCACATATCCAGCATTCTTTTATTTATTTATTTATTTTTTGCTGAGGAAGATTTGCCCTGAGCTAACATCTGTGCCAATCTTCTTCTATTTTGTATGTGAGTCCTCACCACAGCATGGCCGCCAATGAGTAGTGTAGGTCTGTGCCCAGGAACCGAACCCGGGCTGCTGACGTGGAGCGAGCCAAACTTAACCACTAGGCCATGGGGCCAGCCCCCAGCATTCTTAAAAGCCTCATCAAAGAGGGAATAACAGAGAGATGCAAGTAGTGTATAGAATTCAATAATTGTTAGATGTTAAATATTACGGAGACCACCATTGCTGGCCCAGTGAGCCCTCACAGTCTCTCTCTCTCACTAATTATAGCTAAAAACCAATGCGAAAAACCCAACTTCTTAAGGAACCTGAAAAGTAAAAACAATAGAAGGTACGTTGGACACAAAAGTCAAAAATTGAAGAAAAACCAGTATTGAGGTGAGTATCTTGGATTATTTTTCCTCTTTTATCTCATAGCTTTGCCCCAGTTATGGATCTGTGAGCAGCAGGCCCAGATATCAGAACTCTGAGAGAAACCTCCCTTTTTTGACCAGAGCAGGAAAGGGGGCCCCTGCAAGCTGAAAAGTGGGAGACACATCTCAATATTTTCCCTCTTCTATTTCTCCTACCTCTATCGCAAGAGTGGCCCTAGTATAGAACTTTACCGCAGTGGCTGTGGCTGAACATAAAGCACTGAAAAAAACCCAGTCTTTCTGGTCAGAGGATCCGGCAAAGGGGTTCCCTGTGGTCCAAGGAGTATGGAAGAAATCCTCATCATTGTTTTCTCTCTTTTTTCTCACCACTTTGCCCTGAATGCAGTGCCAGTCACATGGAATTGCATAACAGAGTGGTCCGAATAAATTCCAAGAGGAACCCATCTTTCTGGTGAGAGGAAACTGGTGCAGGTGCCCCTGGGAGCTAGAGAGTGTGAGGGAAATCTTGGAGAGCTCAGACCTGGAGAAGTGATGCTCCAATTCTTTGTACAAACCAGCCAAGTTCTGGGCTAGTGATCAAGCTACACATGCATGAAAGAGACCCCAAGCAACATAGTGACCACTTGGAGACCTGACCTGGTAGTGAAACCACTGATCCACAGAACTCATAATCTGTGCCTAACTAGTTTGATTAGCTGCTAAAACAAACAACAAACAAAAAATTAACATTCTCCAGATTTTTTTTTGGAGGAAAAAAATTCCAACAATCTCCAGAGGATTTTAACAGGACCCAGAGTCCGACAACATAACACCAAAATGTTTAGAATACAGTCGAAACTTAGTTAACAAACAAAGAACCAGGAAAATGGGATCAGTTCTCAGGGGAAATCTATCAATAGATGGCAATCCACTCCAAAACAGCAAAATGCGCATTCTTTTAAAGTGCTTATATAGGCCATATTCTGGGCCATTTAATAAACCTTAAAATTTTAAAAAAATAATTGAAAGCATATCAAGTATGTTGATAATCATAAGTGTGTATGACCATAACAGAATTAAGGAAAAAAAATCAAAAACAGAAAGATATCTGGAAAATATCCAAACATTTGGAAATTAACACAATTCTAAATAGCCCATTGGTCAAACAAGAAGTTTTGAGGGAAATAAGAAAATATTTTTAAATGAAAATACAACTTACAACAATTGTAAGAAGTGCTTAGAAAAAAAATTGTAGTGGGGGCCGGCCTGGTGGTGCAGTGGTTGAGTTCGTGCATTCCGTTTCGGCGGCCTGAGGTTCCCCGGTTCGGATCCTGGGTGCGGACATACTCACTGCTCATCAAGTCATGCTGAGGGGGCGTCCCACATAGAAGAGCTACAACTCTACAACTGTGATACACAACTATGTACTGGGGCTTTGGGGAGAAAAAAGAAAAAGAGAAAGATTGGCAACAGATGTTAGCGCAGGGCCAATCTTTCTTAAAAAAAAAATTGTACCATTAAATGTGTATATTAAATATAATGTGTATATTAAAAAGAAAGTCTCGCATCAAGAAACTAGAAAAGAACAAACTAAATCCAAAACAAGCAGAAGGAAGGAAATAATAAAGATAAGAGCAAAGATCAATGCAAGTGAGGGGCCGGCCTGGTGGCGCAAGCAGTTAAGTGCACGCACTCCGCTGCAGCGGCCTGGGGTTCGCCCCCTGGGTCGGATCCCAGGTGCGCACAGACACACCGCTTGTCAGGCCATGCTGTGGCGGCATCCCATATAAAGTGGAGAAAGATGGGCATGGATGTTAGCCCAGGGCCAGTCTTCCTCAGCAAAAACAGGAGGATTGACAGATGTTAGCTCAGGGCCAATCTTCCTCACACACACACACAAAAATCAATGAAAGTGAAACAGAAAAACAATAGACAAAGTCAATGGAAATATCAATAAAATGGATAAAGCTCTAGCTCAACTAATCAAGAGAGAGGGAGAGAGAGAGAAAGAGAGAGAGAGGACAAAAACTACCAGTCTCAGGAATGAAAGAGTAGATTTCACCAGGAAGGCCACCAGGGGTCCGATGTCCTCGGGGAACCTAGGCCCCTTGGAGAAACCAGAGGTGCACTGGAGGTGACTGTCAGGACCTTGGACCTCAGGACCTTGGACCTCAGGATGAAGAGACACACGCAAGGAGGGGCCGTGGACACTTACCACAGACCCCAGAAAGGCGGCGGAATACCGGATGAGTGGAGCCTGGGTCCAGGGCCAGCTTAGAGGCCGTGTGGGAGGAACATGGTGGCCAGAACTGTGTGGCACTGCGTCACGCTCAGCCTAGATCTTGAGGGAGTTCTAATAATTCACGACACGGAAACTCACGTGACCATTTATGAGCAAAGATCCCTCAGGGAACATATAGACAGAGAGTCTCTGGCAAGCATGGGCTTCTGATTCAGCCAGAGTTGGGTTCGAGGTCTGGATACTGCCCAGGGCAAAGTAAGCTCCTGTCACCCCCTCTGTAAAAGGGGAATGCTAGTACAGCTGGGAGAGAAAGTGGCTGGACACCATGCCTGGCATTCAGTAGGTGCTCACTACATATTGGCTTCTTTCCATTCCCCAGAGAAGCCAGGCTACCCAAGGGCATTTGTCAGAATTGTCACTTTGGGGCAGAAAAAGCCGAGTCTCAGCCCGAGCTGGGAAAAGCCTGCGGCAGCCACAGTGGCCAGTCCCTCAAGGAGGATGGAGATGCAGGAGGGATGCTCCATAGAACAGCCCTGAAGCAGGGGCCCCCGAGCCTAAGAGACCAGCTGACCAAGGGGTGTACCTGCGGCAGCCTGTTTGCCCAGCAGAAGAGCCTCCTGGAGGAGGACGCAGGCTAGTCCACTATGCGGCTGGCTCTTTCCAGGGAGCTGAATAGACCCCCAGGAAAGAAGACCTCCCAAGAGAAGAGGATAGGGGGCAATAAGCTGGACCGGATAACAAAGCCTTCACTGCTGCAGAGAATGGAGATTCCGAGTGCAGTGTGAAGGCAGTTACTCACCACTGTCCCAGCCCAGCCCCTGGGATGCAGGCGCTTGTCTGTTTCCTAGGGAGAAGAAAGACAATCTACTTTTTTAAATAGTCATTTTTGTCTGTGAATTCTAACACAGGAGCTCACAAGCACCTGCTCGGCATTCCTGCCACACCTGGTAACACAGAGCTGCCCCTGCCCTTCCACACTTCGTTGTCACAGGCCACAGGACAGCTTTGTTCTCAGGACATCAGAGCAGGGGGTGGCAGAGGGGCTGTACTCCCCAGCAAGGTAGCTTCCTAGGCCATGACAGCCGAAGACAGGGCATTCTGGTGACAGGCAGGGCAGCAGGCTAGTTCTTGCACACCTGCGAGACACCGTCCAGAGAGGCCCAGAAATACTGGCATAGAATTTACAGAAGGAGGAGGTGTGGAGCTCCTGCAGGTGTGAGCCGGCCACCAGTCAGCAAAATGTAAATGGTCGTGTTAACTTGACCTCATTTGTATCCACCCGGTGAGGAAGCCTTGGAGAGATAAGGCAGGAATAGCAATGCTCTGTAATTACTTACTGAGCAGCTGTCATGGGCCAGGCACCAAGCTTAATATTCTAAACATTTTATTCACTCCTTATCACAACCCTGAACCCTCCCTCTCCAAGGCCCCCCGCCCCTCCTCCTTCTTTACTGTACAGGAATACTTTGATTAAAGGAAACCTAGAAAGCAGAAATATAAATTTGGCAATGAATCTTTTAATTGGGCTTTGACTTTTACAGGAGGCAAAAATAAGCTGGTTCTCATTTTTTAAAAAACATATTTAATAAAATCAATACTTGGTAAATATTTGTTGATTTAACTCATGAAACATGTGGATGTTAAGTGAAAATACATCACATATACACCAGAAATGAAAAAGATTACTTATTTTCGCCTAGCTCACAATACCCCAGCACTGCTGTGCCCCTGGGAGCACCATTCCCATGGTTTTCTATGCAAATGCCCCCGCTCCTCCCAATACAGGATGACCCCAGGACATAGTGAGTGCTGGCCGCCCACCAGCCTTGAGTTCATTACAAGCACAAACGATTTTTATGTATTTTATGCCTTTTTACCAATTTATTTGGAAGAAGCAGATGAAAATTTACAATTTTAACAGAATGTTTACCTTAGAACAGAAGCTAGATGAAAAGATCAGCTGGGGCCCAGAATGCACATATTTTTCCTGTAGATCCAGCCAAATGTGAGACCAGGGACTGGGCGTAATTCATCAGAGCTAAGCAACACTCTGCAGGCAGGTCGTGTGGCACCCACCTACCTGTGTAACACTGTCTGCCTTCAACTGCAAAAGCAGCCACCCAACTGATCAGAGAAGGACTGGAGGGAAAGCCAAGGCTGGCAGCAGGCTTGGCACCTCTCAGTGCCAGAGGCCACCTGCACACAGCATGGCGCAGAGGAATAGCCAGAGTGCCCTGGAGCCAATTCCTTCTAGAAACCAGCAGCGGTGGGGCTCATCCACCCCACCCACCTCCAGCAAGGAGGAGCTGCCGTGACGATGAGGTGGAAGGAAGAGGCCCTGGCTGTGGAGGGCTTGGGCTGTACCTTATTCTTCTCTGGTCCCCAGGGCCCACAACTGTCAGGTTAATACTGCCCTGAATGGAATAAACGGATTCTAGCCCCAGCTCCACAGGGAAGTTACTGAGTGATCTTGGTGAGTTACTTCCCTTGGAGCCTCCTGCACAACAGACTGCTCCAAACTTAGCGGCATAAACCAAAAATGAGCATTTATTATCTTTCACTGTTTAGGGGTTGACAGGGGCCCAGCTAGCAGTTTTTGGTTCCTCTGCGATTACAGTCACACAGTGTCTGGGCTAGAGTTCTCTTGAAGACCTTTTTAGTCATATAACTTGTGCCTGGTCTGGGGAGTCCTAAACAGCTGGAGGCTGGAACAGCTGGGGCACCTTGGGCACCTCTCCCTATCACAGTGTGGTCCCTCCATGTGGACTCTCCAGCGTGGTGCTTCAGGGCAGCTGGACTTCTTACAGAAGGCCCAGGTTCCCAGGGTGCTTGTCCCAGGAGAGAGGCAAGTGGAATTCAATTGCCACTTGTGACCCAGCCTCACAGGTCACACGGTGTGCTCCCAGCACATTGTTTTCTTGGAGGCAGTGATAGTCCTGCCCATGTGCCAGGGGAGCGGGTATAGATCCCGCTTCTTGGGGGGAAGAGTGTCAAAGAATTTACAGATATGCTTTGAAACCTCCACAGAGCCTCAGTTTCTCCACATGTTAAATGGGGATAATAATACTTCTTGGGCTAGATCTTTTAGGGGGATGGGAGGATAAACGGGGCTAATGCAGATAAACTCATGTCGTTAACAGTTAAAGTGCTGTCCAAACATAAGAGATGGACAGTTATAAAAGGCTGTCTGGTGTTACTAATTCTCAAATTGGACCATATTATAATATTTCAGAGGCTGAAAAGCAACTATAGTTTTCTCACTGACATTCTTCTCTTCAATAAATACATCACCTGAATGGTAAGAACATAATTTCCCCCATAGGATCAATAATAAAGCCATTTTGAAGGAAAGATAAATACAGCCTGTAAGCATTTTTGCTTTTTCCTGAATTTGCCCTTGATCAAAATAAGGTTGCCCACCACTGCTATGCATCTTGTTACCCCCACTGCCAAACTCAGTGTCTTGCAAATGTTGCTGCGTATGAATGTTTATAGTTGAAAGAATTTAAAAACAAAAATGAGTTGTCATGGGCCTATTTGTCATTAAACACAACTGTCATTTTTACTCTGTGTGTAGAAATTAAGTAAAAATTTGTCCTGTGCCCACTTCAATTGTCATACTAAGAACAATTAATTATACTCATTTATTAGTTAGAACTCTTGGTTGTAAGCATTGAAAAAAAAAAAAAATGTGAGCAGGCTTAACAGAAAAGAGTACTGCGGGGTGTCTCAAGCCGGGCAGTGTTGGAATATGGCCAGACCTCAGGAAAGATCTGCATCCAACAACTGGCGGCAAGCAGGATTCTCCAGGATTTATTCACTCATCCGCTCTCTCTCTCTCTCTGTCTCTCTCTCTCCTCCACCCCTGCTTCTTCCTGTGTCTGCTGCATTCCACTCTTTCCGCAGACTAATTATTTCTACTTCTCAGCTTACATGACAAGCAGAAGGTGGCTGCTCCCCCATTTCCTATTTTGAGTCTTTCATTCAGCAGACTTGCCCAAACTAAATTAGACCTCTTAGTCTATAGGCTCAAATTCTTGGGAGAGATGATATGCTTGGCCCTGCATGGATCAACATCCATTCATCTAGGGTGAAGGACCAAGTCACATAGTATAGCAGCAGGCTTGTGAGTGTGGGGAAAGTCACACAATAAAGCTGCAGGCTCCTGGGTGTCGGAGGGGCGGCGAGGACGAGGGGAGGGGAGGACTGGTGGGGAGAAGCTAAGGGATTTCTTTTGAAATGGAAGGACACTCTGGAAGGTAGCTGCTACAACTTATTTACTCACCTTTTCCTGCTTTATTGGACTTAAGGGCAGGATTATGTTTCATTCATCTGTACTGTCAATATCAAGCACATTGCCAAACCCATAGTAAGTACTCAGTCCGTGCTGGATTTATGAATGAAAGTTTTTACATCACATTTCCTAAATAACAAAACCACCCAGAACTTTGGTCATGGGCTCAGACGTTGTGATTCAGTCATGTACTGCATAACAACATTTCGGTCAACGATGGACCGCATATACCACGGTGGCCCGATAAGATTAGCACCATAGAGCCTAGGTGTGTAGTAGGCTATACCACCTAGGTTTGTGTAAGTACACTCTATGATGTTTGCACAACGAAATCACCTAACAACGCATTTCTCAGAACACATCCCTGTCATTAAGCGACACATGATTGTAACTGTACACTAAATGGGGCTGTCTTTTTTAAGTTCATCTTGACAATTTGAAACGTAACCAAAAGACACATTTCGATGTTTAAAAGCAAACTTCTCCAATAGCATTTCTTCTCTTTAATGAAATGTCGCACAATGCAGTTTAAGTTGAATTCTTTTTACTTGTAACGAAAGGCAAAAAGAGCACATAATTAGATGAAGGGAAGTCTGAGGACATAACATTTGGATATATAGAGATGCCTTAGGCTTATAACCTAAATAATGCTAAATCGACTGAATGTAAGCAATGTATGTTTTAGAGCCTGTGAATCAAAGATACATTAGGGTTCTACAGAATCTATTCCTTTGAAATGAAAAAGAAAACTCTTTGGGGTGGACTGTTGGGAGACTGAGGGCAGGAGGAAAGCATGTGGTGAAAATCTGGCAGTCTGAGGTGGTCCTCCTCACAGGGAACCAAGATGATACGCCAGGCTCATTTTAATCCAAGCACCACAGGTGTTTGGAGTTAGAAGGGACTTAGGGAAGCATATATTTCATCCTCTCATAGTAACATTAAGTGACTTACCAAAGTCGCCTAGTTGACCTGGAGTGTCAAGGGAACAAAATGGCCAAGTGCAAGCATGCACATGTCCTGGGAGAAGTGGCTCATTCCTCCCCCAGGGCCTGTCACTTGCTGTTTCGAAGGGGAGAATTCTCAGCCAGGAGTGATTTAATCTTACGCAGTAAATGTGGTGGCTCCTGGGACTTCTGTCCTATAGTTTTGGCAGGCAGCAGGACACCCCAAAGCTTATCTCTGCTGGCTCAACAGCCACACTGTGATGTGCTGGCTCCTCCACCAGCTACTTTCCTTGCCCACTTTTCCAGAAAGACACTAATCTGAGAGACCTGACACAAACTGCTGACGTCTAGTTTTATGCACCTTCCAGCTACCTTTTCCGACTCAGTCACATAAATCTCTTTCCACTTAGGTCTGTTTTCCAGGTCTATTTTCCACATGGTGGTGTTGCAACCTGCTGGGTGTTGCAATGGGCTGTCAGCGGTGGTGCAAGTCATTTGTTACTCAGAATAGAGTTCCAAAGTCTGCAAACGACTTACTTTTCAATATATAAATTAAAGAGAATTCAAGTTAATCCCCAGGATATGCCACACTCAGTTGCCCCGAACATACTTTCTTTGTGAAAGCCCATAATTGCTGGATGGGCTTTATAGCCTTTATTTTCAAGGAAGCAATTTTTAGCTCTTAAAGAAAACCACAACTCATGGTGCCTTTTATGAATGTTCTACCTCACAAGGCAGTATAGAGTCAAGGGTCAGGCAGAGTGGTCCTGTCTGAGTTCATATCCCAGCCCCACCTCTAACTAGCTGTCTGACCTGGAGTAAGTTAATCAGCCTCTCTGTATTTTTCCCTGTGTAAATTGGTGATAATAAAAGTATGCACTTTGTAGGGTGTGAGAATTAAATAATGTGTATGAAAGACATAACAGTGCCTGGAACCTGGTAAAGACTAGTTTTATAGTAGCTATTAATATTTGTTATTATGAGGCATTTCTTTTTCTGAGGGTTTTCCTTGATGTTTTACCAGTCATTTTGTCTTTGGGCATAAAGAACAAATGCGTTGAATCATTACTGCATTGAATCATGCCTGCACATAAACACATAGGGCGCTGCGGCCTGGATTTCTTTTGTTTTCAAGGTACTTAAAATTCCGTGGGCCTCTTCCTTGCCTGGCTCCAGAAATGTGTCTTGGGCTTGGGTAGCTCCAGGAAAAATGGGACTTGGCATGAGGAGCTTTTCTCCAAAATATTTCTTGACTCTCTTCACTGGCTCCTCACACTTGCTCCTTGATTCATTTCTCCTTCCTGACATCCATCATTTTCAGGCTCTTTCTGTTTCTGGCCAGTCCAGGGAGAGGGGGGAAGGAGAGATTCCTGCTCAGGTTTTCTGAGCTGTAGCAAAGCTGGGTCTGGGCTGAGAGAAGGAGCAGGAGTCTGCGAGGTGGATCCCTGGCATTCCGGTTGAAGTTCCAAACTATTTTCCAACCGATGCTGTGTCCTACTGTGCACTGCGGGTTAAATTAGAATTTGTGACCCGATCTAAGCGTTGGAGAGGCTACAAACAAGGGACTCAAATAGAGACCAGTGCCACGGACACAGGTCTGCCTCTGATGTATGAAAGGCACTTCTGCACGTTGATCGGCCTGGCATCCTGGATTCCTTGTTCCCTCGGTGTTTTCTCCCTTTACCGTACAGACCCTGCATAAAGATAAATTAATACTTATTAAAAATCTACCATGTAGCCACGGAATAAGAACAGAGATCATTTCTTCTTTCCCTAAAGTTGTGGGTCTCAGCCTCATCATTTAGCAGAGTCTAGGCAGCTTCTAAAAGGTACAGATACCCTCCCTTTCTGATTGCATTGGTCTGGGTGAGGTCTAGGCATCGGCATTTCTTAAAGGGCTCCCAGGTGATGTCAATGTTGCCAGAGCTCCAGGGGTGAGACCTGGCAACCTGTGGGGATCCCCTCCCATCTCCTTCCCCCCATTTCAGGTTCCAAGAAAAGAGTCAGGTGGCACCAAAGATGCTTCCCACAGAGCCCAAAATCACATATCTGTGTAACCTTTTCACAAGTTTTATGAATAGTACATGGCCTATTGTTACCTACCTCATTTTCGTGGCAGTATTTTCAGGACTTGTTTCCAAGATCCATCTTAAACAACTAAAGAATTATTGTGGACGTTCGATAGCTATTAATCCAACATCTGACTCAGAAAAGAAGGATGAAGGCTAAACTTTGTGAAAATGTATCTCTGTTGCTTTTTTCCATTTTTTCTACAGGCAAAATTTGTTTGCTTCTCCTGAATGTCTCCTTCACAAATGTACAGATTATTAAATATTAATAATAGAGGAACTTGAGAAAATATTTATTTGTCTTCAGAAAATCAAAATGGAAGCAAAAGTAAGAATCTTAGTTTACTGGGGATGTGATCTCCAAACACTCAGAACTGATTCATTTGGAGTAAATGAGTCTTAAACCACCATCCCGGCCAGGTTATACAAGATGTAGTCGGTACCTCCTGGCTAGAAAGGCAGGCTATCCATGGCCTCACCCCAAACTCCTCACTCTCTAGGGGCAGGGGCCAATAATCTGCATTTTAGTCAAGCTTCCCAGGTATTTTGCTTGACTTTATTTTTTAAAGCAGCAATGCTACCTTTAAAATAAAATCATACATGGAATCCCAGTAAAGAAAGTGGTGAAGGTTGAGCTCCTCTAGTCGAGTGAAGCAGTGACGAGGCAGGCTTGGGGTTCAGCAGGTGGCCTGTCCTGGGGGTTCAGGGAAGCTTCCCTGAGGCACCACACCCACGGCTCGCGGGACTCCAAACATCAGTGTCGTCAATGCCTCACGCTTCCAATGAGCTGCCTGTCTCCCAACTTGTCCCCTTCCTACTCTCTGCCTTCTCTCCTTTTCAAGGGCCATCCTTGTTCAAGTCCTCAGTCCTCTTCTTGTCTCACCATACTCTTTCTTTCTCAAACATTGTATTCATTCAACGGCTTTCGAAATACATACATTTGTCCAAATAGTCATAAAAGAAGAGAAATTTAGAACATGTAAGATTGCAGTAGAGTGAATTATTTTTTTAAATATTTGCATTTAACTTGCTGAATTTGTAGAAGTTTTTAACTTCCCAATGTCCTCATTTCGTTGTGCACCTACTCTGGCTGGAGTGGGCTTGAAGCATGCCCGAGCATTGTTCTGGTTGTCCAGGAGTGCTGTTGAGGGCTGATCTTGTATTACATGGTTCTCTGTGTTACATCAAATAACATCAGGTTCTCTGCACAGGTCTAACTCTGATAAAGAAAATAATATTGCAGATTGGAACTCTGAAGCTGAGAATGAAGGAATTGTGTGCCCTGTAGGTAAATTCTTCAAATCCTAGTTGTGTTTATTTCATCCTGGGAGATGAGGAAAGACGAGCAAATATCTAGTCTGTGTGTGAACTGCGTGTGCTGTATGATAAGCTGCCAAAGGAACCACAGAGTGGGCAGCACCAACTTCTCACAAGGCTGTTTTGTATCAAATTGTGGCTAAACTCTGCACAAAGCAAGACACAGCATGTGGGCCACCACTGAGGGGGTTGTTGTGGCATCTGTTCAGGGGAATCCGGAGCCCCAACTTAAACCTCTCTGACATTCACACTTTGAAAAAATGAGTAACAAGAAAGTCTCAGTGTCAAGAATAGCACTGGCCCTAAAGCTTCACTAACGTCATTGCACCCATCCCCAGTCACCCCCGTCCTGAGTTGGAAACTCCTCAAATATGGATAGAAGTCCATGGAATGTACAGTTTTAGGACCAAGGATGGAATTTTGGGCCATGTGCTCAGTCATTGCCACTTCTTGCTCCTTTGTCCACTACACCCAACAGAGGTCATTTTGGGCAGGTCAGAAAGGATTGGGATAAGTTCTTTTCTCTGTCTCTCAATCCTCTCATTAACTCAGGGTCATTGGCAACCGGGTCTCTATTCCTTCTGAGACTGCACAGAATCTATACCCATAGCATCCCAAAGCTTCCAGGAACCCAGCATGGTGGACACTGCTCCTCAAGCAAGGTGCCAAGGCTAGTGCACTGGTTCATTGCACCTTGCAGTTCAGCACTTGCTAGAGCAGCTTTGACTCCAGACACAATCTTCTTTGGCTGGATGCAAAATCAGGTGCTGGAACCCATGTCAGTTAGTTTTCTCTGAAGAGCCAAAAATTCCTTACCTGTAACTCCTCTCTAACCTGTTGCCTGGGACAAAATGGACACTGTGGCAACATGAAGCTTCTTGGCAGGCAGAAGTAAGGAGTTCACTCACTTCAGCATTGCTAAGCATTGTGGGCTTCAGGGCATCTTGAGATGGAGATGGATCATCTCTACCTATTCTCTTAATATTAGTTTCTGAAAGCAAACCTGGATTAGTGGCATGAGCTGAGGTGAGTTGAACTAATAGCTGCTTGGTAAGTGAAACAACAAATCTCTTAGTTTTTAAATATATCTGAAAAATTATTCCAAAATAATTATAGGTTAGAAATACATAGTGAATACCTTTAAAGGCTAGACTTATACCCATCTATTTCCTAACTGTTAAGAACCTGTATTAGAGTTATGTCAAACAAGATTTGATTCATTTATTTATTCAACAGATATGTTCTGTGCACCTAGTGTGTGCTGCTCCGGCTCTGGGCATTGGGGCATAGCATTGCTTTCATGGATGTGGGTCTGACATCCAATTTATAGTCCCTACTTTTCAAATGGTAAATCTCTGCTCGTAACTAATAAACGAGATCAAGTATACCTAATCACAAACATCTTCCAAAGAGTTAGTTTAACATTTTAGCTGCTCTCATATTTGTCGTGTCACGGTCTCCACAAATAGATAGTGTGGTAGGTGATATGACAAGGGACAGTCTAGCTTGATGTATAGCCAAAGCAGAGGGGAGAGGGAGGAGATGAAAGTTCCTGCAAGAACTGATTTCTAAGTGAGATGTGAAGGATGAGTCTGGGTTATCCAGGAGAACTGCCAGGGGCTGACTAGGCAGAAATGTGATGGTTCAAGCATGTATACAGGTCCAGAGGGATACAAGGCATAAAGAATTGGGGAATGGTGAGAGATGAGGCTGGAGAAGACGGAGTAGGGAGAGGGTATGATACGGCACAGATCACGAAGGCCTAGTAAGTTATGTTTAGGAATTTGGAAGTGCTGAATAATTTTTTTAAAAAAAGGAATGACATCACTAGATTTGCATATTAGAAGTAGTTCTCTGGAAGACTGATGGGCAGTAAGAGAAGATGCAAAGTGACCAGTTAAGAGGTGCTGCTGAAGGCCATGGGAAAAATGATGGTGGGTCATGGCAGTGAGGATGGACAGAAGGGAATTTATTTGAGAGACATCTGTGAGACAGAATCAGCAGGATTCTGTGATTGATTGGATATTGGAAGTAAGAGAGAAGAAATAAGGATGACTCCCCAGATAGGGGAATAGGGAGAATCGTGGTGCCATTTACTGAGATGAGGAGACTGGAAGAGAAGCAGGTTTGGGTTTGGGGGTTTGAGGTGCCAAAAAGACATCCCAGTGTGAGCATCAAATGGGCAGTCGAAGATATGGGTCTGAGGCTCAGGGAGGAGATCTGGGCTGGAGGCACAAGGCTGGAAATCTCCAGCTAAAAGGCAGTAATGAGATTGCCCAGGGAATGTATGTGGAGTACAAAGAGCAGAGGCTCGTTTTTGAACAGTAGAGGACATCAGCATTTAGTGAATAAGAAAGGCCTTCAAGGAGACTGGAAGAGAACAGCCAAAGAGACACAAAAACCAAGTGTATGGGTCAGAGAAACCAAAGGAAGGGAGTGGTCAGACGACAGGATAAAGACTGATGTGTCCTGAGAACCTAGTAACATGGAGGTCATTGGTGATCTTGGTGAGGGAAGTCCTCTGGAGTGTTAGACACAGTGCCAGACTCCCACCAGCTTGAGTAACTGAGAAAGGAGGAAGCAGAGATAGCAGGTATAAGGAACTCTACCAGGGATGTCCATGAATGAAGCAAGGAGAGGGAGAGAGCAGCTGCCATGGGAGATGTTGGTTTGAGAGAGGGTTCTAATTAAGATAGGAGACACTTGGGCAAGTTTAAGGCTGTTAGAAGGCAGCCCAAACAGTGGAGAGATGACCAAGCAGTTAGTTGACAGAGGGAGGCACCAAGATGATGGGCTGGGGTAAGCCAACCCTTGGAGGAGAGGTTGCTGTGTATGGAAGAGAGGGTCCTCCTTGTGAAGAAAGGTGGATCTTG
Organism: Ceratotherium simum simum; assembly: GCF_057802395.1. Taxonomy (NCBI): domain Eukaryota; kingdom Metazoa; phylum Chordata; class Mammalia; order Perissodactyla; family Rhinocerotidae; genus Ceratotherium; species Ceratotherium simum. The sequence goes on along the minus strand of NC_141900.1, from coordinate 66,074,786 downwards.
GGTGAGTTTGTGGGTATATGGGAGGACAGGAAGGCAACTCCTTCTGATGGTGTCCAATTTAAGAAGAAAGGCCATCTCTGGGAGAGTGGGAGTTGGTGGCAGTGTGGCAGGTTTGAGAGGCTAGTTGTCTTAGTCAGCTGGGGCCGCTATCACAGAACACCATAGACTAGGTGGCCTACAAACAATAGAAATTTTACTTCTTACAGTTCTGGAGGCTGAGAAGTCTATGATCAAGGCACTGGCAGATTTGGTGTCAGGTGAGGGCCTCCTTCCTGGTTCATAGATGGCCATCTTTTCACTGTGTGGAAGGGGGTGAAGGAGTTCTAAGTCTTTTTTATAAGGGCACTAATCCCATTCCTGACCTAATCTCCTCCCAAAGGCCCCCCACCTCCAAACACAACCACACTGGGGATTAGGTTTCAACACATGAATTTTACGGGGATACAAGCATTCAGTCCACAGCAGTAGTGAACATTTGCTATATCGGCTCTGGAGACTGGGACCAGGGGAATGTAAAAAGATTTCAGGGCAGCACTTAGGGTCCAGTTGCTGACGGAAACTAAGAATCCATAGTGGTTCTTGTCTCCCAAGTTGTGGGATTTCGCCAGCACTCCTCAGTACCATGGGCATAGATCTGATGTTGGACAGTGGGATTTTGCCGGGTGGGTGAGATGGGAGGGAGGGGGATCCTGGCAGAAAGAGAGTTGCAGTGATGGGCCCTGGCACTTGAGATGGAATAACGAAGAGACTTGGAGGCATTGGAGGCTGGGTTGTCTGAATTTTAAAATGCAGAAGCAAAGCCAAATTGGAGTGATGACAAGGAACAGGATGAGACCATAAGACTGGGTGGATGACATGGAGTAGGAGTGCAGGTCACCAGTGATGAGCATGTCAAGGAGCTGCGAGGCTGGGTGTTGGAAGCGTGCTGAAGTCATTCACAGCATTGGCAGGAACTGAGAGGACTGGGGGTCAGGGCTAGAGTAAATGGGCAGAGGAGGGGTGTTACCAGGCAGTCCATACAGGACAGCATTGATGAAGGGTAGAGAGAAAAACAGTTCAGAGGAGATTTCCAGGAGATGGAAAGAAGCTCCAGGGAAAGAATGGTAGAGTTGTGGGGGAATGAACCTGTCACAGGAGAAGGGGCTCTGGAAAGAGCCAAGAGGTGGAGACTACCGAGAAGAGCTGAGTGTATCGGGGATGGGGTGGCGACCTCAGGGAGCACAAGGTAAGGTTGGGTAGAGGGAACAGCTTAGGGGTGAGAGGATAAATTGGGTGATATATCCAGGTGCTTACCCAGGAGAATGGGGACCAGAGACTGCCCATACTTTGTCTAAATGAATCAGTCCTCCACCTTATCTGTGTCTGGGGGCAGGTGAGAGGGAGGCTCAGGCTTCTGGCTAGGTGTCAGCAAAGGCCCACTGGATGCAAACAAGTCCTGGCCCAAATTAGAGGTGGGAGGTGAAATTCATGGGCTCCCAGTATTCCTAAGGCTACCTGGATGTGGAGGGAGCTCAGCATCCTTGGGTGAAGAGTCTGCTCAGGTCTAGATAGATTGGCAGGGCTTTGAGAGAGAGAATCCATGTCGGGGCACTCTGGGCATTTCATGCTCCAACCATTACTTCATTCATTCACTCCTTAATCCATGTATTTGTTCCTCAAACTTACATTCATTGTTTCTTCCCTTCCTCATTCCAAAAAGGACTTAAGACGTTCATATTAGCATCTACCATGTGCCAGGCACATGGGTTTCAGAAATACGCTGTTCCTTATCTATAACGTCTTTTCCAGGTTTTCTTCTGTTCAAACAAAATCTATTGTTCCCACAAGGCCTCGACCTAGTGACCTAGTTTCATCTTCTCCCTTAAAACTCCTCAGTATGTCACCCATCGTCTCTTCTTTTTGGAACTCTTTGAGTACAGATGCTTTGAATCTCATATTTTCTTACATAACTATATTTTGTTCTAGCTTACCCTGCCTCTCTAACTAAACCGTAAGCCCTTTGGGGATGGGAGACTTATATGAATTTGTAACGTCTGTAATACCTACTAAGGCAGTAGGGACATGGTAAGCCCTCAACAACAGGCATTGCATTTTAGGGAGACGTGCCCCTCTGTAATGGAGTGGTTCTTGACGATGCACTAGAACTAGGACTGATAATGAACTCGCTGAATTTCTCAGGAACACTCCTTGCAGCACAAACAGTTTGACATACAAGGTCAGCTACCAGAAAGACAGAAGACAAAATCTGAAAAGCTGCAAAGTAGCAATGTACATTTGTTCTCGCCAGAGACTAAAGGAATACATTATAGCACAGTGACAAGTTAATGTTAGAGCTTTGGGGCAAGTCGAATGTGTACAGACACACTTTGTTGCACCCATTTTAGGTTTCCGTGAATCCTGCTGGGGTTATGCACGTTCCTCTCTTGATGTGAGCAACTGCTGGGGGATACAACTGCCAGAATCTAGAACTTGATCCAAGACACTTCTCCAACAAAGAGGTCAAGTGACTTAGCCCATGGAAATGAGAAAGATGCCACAGTCAAGATTCCCCCTTTGCTATCACTCTGTGAGTAGGAGAGCAAGAGGGAGGAAAAGGGGGAAATTTGAAAGTTTTAAATGAAGCCTTTAAAATGCCAACATAGAGAAATAAGGAAATTGGTTCCCAGCTTAGTCTTCCCTTGACAAAATTTCACTTTCCATTTCCCATTTAACAATGTTTCCCTGGTCCTTCTACTTTAATAACACTAAACTTTATTTTGGGGCATTTACTTGTCTTCCTCTTTATTTTATGCTCATTTCCTCCTTTTAATCTCCTCTCTCTCCATTCCCAAATTTTTTAAAAATTATTTTAAAATTAATAGTTATTTCAAATGCCCAAATTATAGCTTTTAGTGAGAAAAGGATTGGGTTTGCACCCTGGAGACCAGACCCCAGGAGATTCTTTGTTGAGTTTCTGTCCTTGGAATCTGTCTGCCTTGGCCCAGCATTTCTATAGTGTCACATAAGGAAGTACCTTCCTGGTGCATCTGGAACTCCTGAAAAGAAAAGCACATTAAAAGTGGACAGTAATTGTAATGCCTAATCTATATTCATTATAATCTTGAATTGATTCGTAGGATCATCTGTGCACAACTCATATTTTAAAATGCAGCTTTCAGTTTGTCTCTCACTTTTTTTTTTAGCATCTACCACTATGTGGCAGGCACTGGCCTAAGGATACACATATGAATAAACTGCATTTGCCGCTCTTGTGGATCTCACAGTTATAAATACAAAACGAAATCTGGCACTTAACTGTCCATGACTGTTGTAGTTTCTGCTCCACCACTCTTCCTGTGTGAAACATCCTCCTTTTCCCGAGGGCAGAGGGGCAAGAGGAGTTGCCTACTATTTTATCCAGGCTTAATGACCCACCAGATGGGCATCATTTGTAAAGCACTTGTGGGAAGCAAGGAACTTCAGGGGAGTACCTATAGCTGCTCATATAGACGAGAAGCTTGAAGCCCAGAGAGTGCAGGACTGGTCCAAAGATCACACAGCTGTCCTTGCTCTTCTGTGCTCCAGTCCCCCGCATCCTCACACCCATCCTGGACTGTCAGTCTCAGGCTCTGGGAGGACAGAGCGACTGCCATCCTCCTTATGCATCATCCATTGCTTTGAACATTTATTGAGCAATTACTTTGATGGAAGTAATTGTTAGATACTTTACACTCATCATCTTATTTAATTTTTACAAACCCGTAGGGTAGATGTTTTTATTACTCCCATTTTAGGGATGAGGAAATTGAGATTCAAAGAGGTCTAGTGACTAGCCCAAGGTCACAGGGCTGATATGTGTCAGGGCAAAGACTGGAATCTAGGCCTAAAGTTACCATGTTTTTTAAGTAATACCCTACACTGCCCCTCTCTGGGATTCTCCACTTGGTTGCCAAGCTAAGAAGGGGACTTGTCAGCACTGGTGGAACTGATAAAAACCCACTGGGTGTCTCTTAAACATAGGTATTCTTCTTCCAATTCAATTCAACAAACTTTCATAGCCAGGCTCTGGGTTAGGCTCTGTTGGACAATACGAAGTTGAGTAGAAAAGATTCTTTGTCCTCTAGAAATTGGAGACCTTGGGAGAGGAGAGCTAGAACTAAGTGAACTTCAAGTGCACTACAGAAGACAGCATTGTGAATCATCGTTTGATTGTTATCTCCTGCATTCGTTCACTCACTCACTCATTTATTCATTCACCAAGTGTTTTCTCTGGTAAAATGGTACCAGCTGAAGGGAGGCAGATCCTGAAGGGATGCCTACCACGTACAGGAGGACACAGACAAGCAATCTAACAGTCCAAATATTGAAACTGTTTTCCCATGTATTTTTCTACTCATTTAAAAAAATCAGTGAACAAATGATTTGTATCACCTTTAACAGACATTGAATTAAGTTTCTTTTATTCTAATGAGTAATATATTCCAAATTAATCCAAGAGGGTAACACTGGATCCATCTGACACGTGGTTTCAAAACCCAAGCATTCCGTGATATCAATCATTTTTTTTTAAGTGTCTAAAAGTAGTTGTTCCCTGCTCCAATAAAGACAACATCTGAAAATCCAAATTCACAAAATATACAGCATATGAGGGATTATTAATTAGCACGGAAAAAAAATTTCCCTTTACAAAAGAATTGTCTCTTAAAAAGGTGTAACAGTGAATGAATGCTGATATTAACTTCCTTAATAAAGAAATCGCTGGGCAGAGAAACTTAAGTGTGAAGATCCATTGCCACATGAAGCCCCTGGGATTACAATGGAGATAACTACCAGAACGATGTGGCTTGATCTACAAAATTTGGACTTAAGAACAACTTTTTGGAACAAGCCCACTGGACACCACAAGCAAGGGACCTCAGTTGTTATCCATGAGGCTGTACGGTTTTGTGCAAAGAATGTGGGGTGGAGGGGAGGAAGGATAACTGGGATCTGCCCGGTTTTCCTAATCTTCCTGGGCTTCCTTTACTCGTGCATTCCGCTGCTGTGTGAGAGAAGACATGTTTTCGAGTAAAGTTTTGTCTTTATCAGCAAATGAAGTTTTCCTGCTTTCTTTCTTTTAAGCCACAAGGTTACACCATGTGAAACTAACAGAACATACTTGTTGATAATCATTCCTTCTCGTGCCCTTCAATTTTATCACCTTCAGCCAGGGCTCCTACCCTGGTTTTCAGTTTACGGTTTTACTGTCAGGCACACACTTGTGCCTCGACTCTTATCAGCTACCCCTGAGATACTCTGCTGCCATTTTAAGTGGGGTTGCACCGTTCATCGCATCCGTGAGCGAGGGAGCTGCCCACCGCAGCGTTCTAACTTGCGAGGCTACACGTAGCGGAGTAGAGGTGAGACGATGCGCGACTTGTATCCGCCCGCCTTCCAGCGGCGGGGCCACCGCGGCTCCAGAGCGCACGCACAGCGCCCCACAGTGGTCGTCCCCGAGCGCCTCTCCCGGGTCCACACGCCCCCGCGCCGCGCGGCCCGGGCCACGCGGGCTTTGCCGGGCTGCACGCGCAGCCTTAATCGCGTCCAAAACTTCGACCAGCGGCCCCCACCCGGATAGGGCACATCTTTCTTCCCAGCCCCTTCCAGAGGGAGGGGCGACGGCTCCCGGAAGGCGGTTCACACCCTCGTCCCCGCCGAACCCCGTGCCGGGCCCGCGCAGGGCCGGGGTCGCGGGGCAGCCACGGGGTTGGCCCCCGCCCGCGCCATAAGTCCGCGCGTGCGCGCTGGCCGGCCGGGAGCGCGCGTCCGGCGCGGAGGGGAGGCGGGGGCGGGGCCGCGGCCGCTCACAGGGTGTCCCCGCCCCCGCCCCCCGGCGTTCCGCGGTCGCCGTGACAACCGGAGCGGCGGCAACGGCGGCGGGCGCGCGAGTCCGGCGCCGCCTCCCGGCCGCACCGCCAGGCAGGCAGCCGCCGCCCGGCCTTGCAGCTCTGCCCGCCTCCCGGCCCGCGGGGAGGGACCGACCCGCCCTCTGCTCGCCCGCCCGCCGGAGAGTGAGCGGCGCCCGGGCCGCCCCGCCAGTCCGTCGTTCCCCGGCCGCCGTCCGGGCGCGCGCAGCGAGCGGTCGCGACTATGCCAAGATGGTCCTGCAGGCGCGGAACAAGCACCGGGAGGCGGCTCCCAAGCCGCCCCAGCCGCCCCGCGTCTCGCAGTCGCCGCTGAGGGGGGCGCCGGACGCCGGCGCCGGGGAGCCCGGGCCCGAGCGCGCGTCCCCGTCCCCCGGGCGCAAGGGCGCCGCGGGCAGGAAGGGGCCCCGCGCCGAGCCCGCCGCGCCGCCCGCCGGGGGCGGCCTCGGGGCGCCTGGCGGCCGGGCTGCGCGGGGCGCTGGGCCTGCGGCGCGCGGGGCGCGGCCGGACCTGGACCACGCTCCTGCTAGGTGAGCAGCCCCGGCGCGCGGGCGCCGCCGGACGCGGAACTTTGAGGCGCGGGCCCCCCTCCGCTCCCCTCCCGCTTCCGCGCCCGAGCCCCGCCGCCCGGTCCCCGCCAGTTTGCAGCGTCTCCGACTTTTTCTGGGACGGCCTCCTCTCCCCTCCCCCTCCCCGGGGCCCAGTCTTCCTCGCTCCCTTCCCACCCGCTCTCTGACTCGGCTTTAAAAAAAATGGCCCCGAGATCAACAGCTGCCCGGCCTGGCCGCGAACTGGCAGCTCTGCGCTAACGAGACTTGGGCGCTGCTGATTGGCGCGGACCGGCCGCCTGCCCGTTATCTCGGCCCCGGCCCGGGAGGATGGTTTGTTTGGGGTTGGAAGCGATTCCGTTGAGCTGAAAGCAAAGCACTTTCCCTGTGCTAGAAAGTTGCTAAACTTATAATTAGATTTTAGCGTGCTTTTTTTTCTTGGCCGCAAACACTGCCGGTGGCACTTTATTTGTGATTCCCCTCGGCACATCACTTTCCAGGTTATATTGTGTTTTGGGCGCCCGAACCTTAATCCTCCCTGCTGACCTGGAACGTTCGGTGTGGAGGGCTCCCCCCTTCTCCCGCTGCCATGCACCAAGTGGATAATGTGTAACAATGTGCTGAAAAAAATAAAGTTGCAACATTCTTAGGTTGTGGCCCAACTTCAGGTTTCCTTTGTTTCCTGATTGACATTCCGATAAGGCAAGTTATGGCAGTTTGGATAATAGGCCTAATTTTTCTAAGTCAGCCAGTAAAATGCTATAACACTGCCTTTCGTATATAATGCCATTAATGGGCTTTGGCTACTAAATTATTTAACTGTTGGTGATTTATCCCTTATTATCCTTTCAGATTCCTTTAGTGACCCAAAAGAATTTGGAGTTCAATATAGGCGGAGGAATAGAACACAGCAAATCGGCTTCCCCTGAGATCACAGCCACCACGAAAAGCCACTCAATCATAAAAAGCCAGAGTCATCACTGTGCTTGTGTGTGTGTGTGTGTGTGTGTGTGTGTGTGTGTGTGTGTTTTAATGGGCTCAGAAAGGTTGATATTGTTATTGGGGTACTTTTTTTTTTCCTATTGTAGAATCAAGCCTAGAAAAATAAAGTATTTTAAGTACATTCCTCCTTTTGTCGGTAGTGAGCTTGAGAAACCATGGCGATGTGCAGGTTGGGTAAATTCACCTTGGGGAGGCAGCATGGTACAGTGGATGAGACAGAGGCTCCAGATCCAGTTCACAGTGCTTAAGTTTGGTTTAAGTTTCAAATTATTTCTTTTGCGAACCTTTCCTTTTCTGTGATGTGAGATTGTCACCTGCCCTACTTACTCCCTCAGCATGCCCTGAGGAGCAGACCTAGAAGGCATGGGTAATGTATGGGAAGGCACTTTGTGTCTAAAGCATTTAACAAGTTTTAGTTGTTATTATAAAAGCACATGTATAATACTGATTTGAGGTCTGGTGACAGAATGAAGTTGCATTTTTCTTGAATGGTTATTATAAACATTAATGACTTTGTGGTGAAGTGTGGAATGGCTTTGCTTCTTCAGGGAGGTTACAGTAGCAAATCATAGAATAATATCTATTGCTGTTTTCTTTTGTGCATGTGTACTTTCTTGTAATTGCATTTCCTTTGAATCTTCTTATATTGGATGGCCTAGATTTGGGTTTAGTAATACTCATACCTAAATGCAGTTTTGTGTTAAGATAAGAGTGTGGCACTTTACTTGCCTCACCCTTTTGGGCGTGAGGGAGGTACCGTGAAGGAGCTGTCCCGTGTTCTTGGGTGTCATTGGCCATCAGATGTATGGAAGCTGGATGACCAGACCAAATCTAGAGACTGTCTGTCCTTGCTAATCATCTACATGAGGCCATGGGGCAGCTTGAGAGAGAGTTCTGGAGAATGATCCACCCTGGGATGTTTGGTTCTTTCTCTGGCCTTGCATGCTTGAACCCGCAAAGAGGAGCAGAGTTTAGACATTTTTGAAAGCTGCCTCATCTCTTCTCTTTTTCCCCCTCCCAGAATGCGTGCGAGTTGAGCTGACACTGTACAGTTTTTTTAGTATGGGACTTTGCTATGACAAAGACTGCTTCATTTATGTTTAGGAAGAAATTTTACAACTTGAGGCTCCCTGATAGAAGCACAGATTTTTGAGAGTTAGAAACTGAGTAGGAGTCCCTAGTTCACTTTCTCTCATCTCCTCCATATGGGCTAAGCTCTGATGAGGAACTCACTGTCTACCAAGGTGGCCCTTTCCATTCTTGGACAGTGTTAAGCAGTGTTAAAAAAATCCATTTTAATGAACATGTTTTTCTTATTTTTGGATATTATTTACTATTTATTTAATGGTAACGGTTGTAAAGAAGGGTTCTTAAAGTGTTTATTTTTAGAAGTTTCAACCCAATAGCTCCCTGTGTCGGCCAGGGGAGGCAGTGCTGTAGTAAGAAGAACCATGACAATGTTTCTCCAACTTTTTTGACCACAACCCCCAGTAAGCAATACATTTTACATTAAATCTGCTCACACTTCTGAAAATGCAACCCAGTACATTTATGCATGTGTCTGTCTGTTGATCTGTTTGTGTATGCCAGTGTCCTGGCAGGAAACACATTTAATAAATGGACTGTTTTCAGAAGTGTGAGCAGGTTTAAGGAACCCACAAAGGACACTGAAGCACCCAGGGACTGTCAACAATGAGAAGGTGCTACCACCTCTGGCTCTGTAGGGGAAGGAGGGCTTCATCAGGAGCTGAACCCAGGGATAGCTGTGCTGTGGGAGCAGCATCACTCAAGAAGAGTGACCACACACTCTCCCCCCATCCTCTGATCTGCCGCTGGAGCCACTCACTGGCTGACCAACTGGAAACCCTTAGGCAAGGGCCCCAGCTGAATCATTCTGTAGGGTCATCCTCCTGGGGCTGGTAACAAGGCAGAGAAGGGAGGAGAATGGATTTGGAGAGGCAGATGGAGAGTCATCAGCACATATTTATTACGTGCGTGTATTTAAAACAAAAGTGTCATGTTACGATACTTACCCCTATAATATACAGTACACTCTGATTTTTCTATTCTGTCCTTTTTAAAAAAATGCTGTTTAGGGGCTAGCCCGGTGGTGTAGCGGTTAACTTCCGCACTCTGCTTCGGTGGCTGCCCGAGGTTCACAGGTTCGGATCCCTGGTGCGGACCTATGCACGGCTTATCAAGCCAAACTGTGGCAGGCGTCCCACATATAAAGTAGAGGAAGATGGGCATGGATGTTAGCCCAGGGCCAATCTTCCTCAGCAAAAAGAGGAGGATTGGTAACAGATGTTAGCTCAGGGCTAATCTTCCTCACCAAAAAAAAAAAAAAAAAGTTGTTTATAAACCATTACATTGATTTCATGATCTAGTGTTATGACCCACAGTTTGACAACACTGCCTTAGAGGAACTGTTTTCTGATTCTATACCTGTTTTGAACTGGTTGGGTGCCTGAGCAAAGCATTTAGCTTCTCTGAGCCTTAGTTTGTACACATGTAAAAATGGGAGACCTGGACTAGACTAGTGGTTCTCAGGCTTAGCTTTATACTAGAGTCACCTGGGAACTTAAAAAAATCCTGATAGCCAAGCCACACATCACAGCAATTAAATCGGAATCTGAGAGTGGGGTGAGGTGGAGGGAAGCATCAGTAGTTTTAAAGTCTGATGTCCTCTCTTTAGAAGCAGACTGGCATTACTGAGCTAACGTTCCTACGTGGCAGCAATCCCCTGGGACTAAGTAAATCACCACCTCTCCTCTTTTAAATGGGGACACAGACAGTCTAGTTTGCCAAAGTTTCTCCTAGTCTCTATTGTTTTCCCAAAACTGGAGCTGTGAATTACCGTTTATCATCTGATATGGCTGTTATTTTAATTAGAGTTGAGAGAAGAGTGACATGTTTCTTGTACCCATGTCCATTATCAAAAGAGGGAAGAAGAAGGATAGGTGGAGAGGGCTCTGTGTTTCAAGGAGAAATGGAAGGGGTACTTTCCTTTGTGGAAGTGAAGAATATACATGTTAAACATGCAAACAAGGCATGTCGGTGGTGAAAGACTGTAATGTAAGATGCCATTGACAAAACATAATAAAAAAATGTAACCTGAATGTGGAAAAGATAGATGATAAAAACTACTGTTTTTACCCCTTACATCTGTCCTGCTTGACTCATGACATGACCTGCCTGGTTCCTGTGGTCAGTGGCAACTGTGCCCCACTCCAAGCTGGTTCTTTATTGGGAAGGCTTCTCAGCCTCAGCACTATGCCATGTTGAGTTAAGTGTTTGTTTGGGGGACTGTCCTGTGCATTGTGGGATGTTGAGCAGCATCCCTGGCCTCTACCTATTAGATGCCAGTAGCACCTCCCCAGTTGTGACAACCAAAATGTCTCCAGATAATGGCAGATGTCCCTGGGGAAGCAAAATTGCCACTGCTTTTGTTATCTACAACTTATGAGAGCCCGGAAGCCTGTGTAATGGAAAACACATGTGACTTCTTAGGGGCAGAAGGGGTACGAAACTGGGTGGAGGCAGAGGGTTGAGCCTAGGTGTTGGGAGCTGGGATGGGTAGGAGGTGGTGTGGTGTGTTTGAAGTACCATAGGCATCTCAGTACTGATCTGCATTTGAATCCTGTTTCTACACGTAAAAGCTGTAAATCTCCTAGTATTTCTGACTCTTAGTTGCCTTATCTTTAAAATGGGGATAATAAATGCTTCACCTGGTTATGGTGAAGGATAAATAAGATAATATATGTAAAATAACAGTAGCTTCGTTCACATTTGCCAGTTATTGGATGCCTCTTATGCCAGGTTCTAGTTGTTGGGGATAAAATGGAGAACAAGATAGCTGTTGCCTCTGGCTCCATGGGACTTCCATTCTGGAAGAAAGAGGAGGGGAGGGACAAATAAATAAAAATAATTGCACATTGCAGTAAGTGTAGTGGAGGAAAGAAAAAATGTGGCTGAGATAGAAAAAGCAGAAAATACCTACTATAGGGTCAGGAAAGGCTTCTGGGAGGTAGCCTTAAAGCTGAGACCTACAGGAAGAGAAGATTCACAGTGTAGAGAGGAAGAGGGAAAGAGCAAACAGCATGTGCTAAGGTAGGCAGAGCTTAGCCTGTTGAAGGAGGAGAGGGTGGTGGAGCATCAACATGAGATGGGCACAACAGGAGCTTGGGCTTTATTCCTAGGGCATTGGGCAGCCACTGAGGAGTGTTGAACAGGAGAGTGACGTGATTTAATTTTTACTTTGAGAAATCTGCTTTTGGGAAAATGGGTTATGGCAGTGCAAGAACAGAAGCAGAGGGAGACCACTGAGGAGGCTCTGGCAGGGATCCAGCAAGGGAATTGTTGGCCTCGATGAAGGGGCTGGGTTTGAGATTTATATTGGAGATAGAAATGGTAGGACTTGCTGGGGAATTGGGCTTAAACTGAAGGGAAAGGAAGAACTATGGCTTTTTGGCTGCTGTAACTGGGAAAATAAGGGTGGCATTCATGGAGATGGTGAAGACTAGGGGTGTGGGTGAGGGGACAGGTTTGAGGGAAAATATCCAGAATTCTGTCTTGACATGTTACCTTTGAGACATTTGTGCAATGTTCAAGTTTTGTTTTTTTTTTTTTAATAAGACCTTATTTCTTACTCTTTTCTCACCTTTGATCTGCATGGAAATTTTGTAAAAATCTGGAGCTTAAAGGTTACCTCCTGGAATTTTACATGTGAAGAAACTAAAGTAGGTTAGGTGAATGGCCTGACATCATTAGTGAGTTCACTGGGTAAGTTTGGGATTGAAGTTAAGGTCTCTTGGCTTGTCAAGCACATCTTTCAACAAATTAAAAGAGCCAGACTACCAAGGCTTTTAGTTTGGGGAGTAGGAAGATCAAAACAAAAACAAAATAACCATGGAGGCACCTCGGAGAGTGTGAAGTCCCAAGTTATTAGTGGTAATAGTTGTAGCTATACAAGGTCATTGAGTGCTAGGAATAGAGATAACCAAGTAAAAACCTCTCATTTCACATTTGGTGGAAATGAGACTCAGAGAGGCTAAATAACTTATAAGTCATTTAAAATCGAAGGAATATTTCTTAAGAGTGACTTTCTTACCAGGGGAGGTAAAAAAGAATTTGATTTTTAATTTTATTTCTTTCCCTTTCTTAATTACTGTTTTCAGCTATCAGGATTTTGACAATTTCTCCTTTGGAGTATGTTTTGAATTTATATAAGCATTTTCCTAATAAAAATTGTTAAAAACATAGATTTCCAATCCCCAACTGAGATCTGGTAAATCAGGATCTCTGAGGGTGGGGGCCTAGGAATGCAATCTTAACATGCCCCTCCTATATCAGTATTCTCAACCCTGGTTGCCCACTAGAATTTCCCCAGTGCCAGACCCAGCAATGTTCGAAGCTCCCAGGTGATTCCAGGGTGCTGTCAATGTTGAGACATTGCCCTTAAAAGTGTTTATAAATCACCTGAAGGGTCTTGTGAAAATATAGATTTGGAGTCAGGGGGTCTGGGATGGGGCCTGAGAGTCTGCATTTCTGATAAGCTCTCAGGTGATACAATTACTGCTGGAGGACAATTGGAATACAAAGGAGCCAGTTCTCACATTAAATTTTGTGAACTACCTAGATTTTGCTCCCGTCATTTCTGTACCAGTGATAATTAACCTTGATTGTACATCAGAATCACTTGTGAATAAAAAAGATCCCTGGAGTTTCAGATGAAGGGGCCTTGGATTAATACTCGAGTATCTCTAGGTTCATTTAGTGCCACTGATGATTCTAATGCAGTAGTAGAGTTTAGAGCACTGTGGCTTTCTATTGCTGCGTTATGATGTTCTCTCTGAAACTTGCTGTGTTTCGTTATTGATTAGCCCAGTGCTTCCCAACTTTTTTCACATCATGGCACACATAGAAAATCATAATATTCATGTGGCATGGGGTTGGGGGTAAATGATCTCTTCAAAGCCTAGAGGTTACTGGCCCTAGGGACTCTGGTGCTTCCTTTCTTGGCACTCCAGGCCCCACTGGTTGGGAAGCTCTGCCAGACTACCTTCCTGGTGTTCATGGAGCTCTGAGAGCCTGACACATTCTATGTATAATGAGTGGGCCCTCAATAAATATTACCTCATTATTGTCATTATCATTTGTGTTCTGTACCATCAGTGTTAGCGTCGGGAATACTTTCGTCATGTTAGATCGAAGTCCGCGTCCAGTTTTATCATAGCTGTCATCTTTTCTGGCTACCCACCATAAATCCCCACCGAAGTTGTAATCATGTCTTGAGACCCCCCCCCCCATCCCACTTTAGTAAACTCTGTCCTGAGAAGGTCATCACTGATCTGCCTTCTCAGGTTTCTTACACTTTGTAGACTTTGTGCCATTTTAGGCTTGAGTGCCTAACGTGTTCTCTCATTATTTTATGTATCTAAATCTTACCTCGCAAAGATTTTATCTTTAAGGTCACAGATGTTGGCTAATATTTTTTTGATGTTTTTCTTGGTTTCTAGGAAAATGTGTTGTGCATGTAGTAAGCATTTAGATACTTGTTGACTTTAAAGCATTTAAAACACACAAAAATCTAGGTGCTAGAAAGAAGGAAGGAGCTGAGCTTGTGGTATACATGACTGTTTTCTCCTTCCCAAGCTGGGTCCTAAAGAATGTCTTTTCACTTGTTAGTTTACTACGCAGAAACTGGGATTTGTTTCATTCCAGGTACTATAGACTAGAAATATGATTTATTTTAATATATTAATTTTATTGTACTATGTAATTTTTTTACTTTCATGTAATGGGAATCCTTTGAGCAGTTTGAAGTGCTTAGACATTGTCTTTAGGTGTTTTTTATTTAATTGAGAACATTCTGTAATTTGTCTTGCATAGTGATAGTCATTTAATAATTCAACCCAGTGAGATATCAGGCACAATGCTAGGAGGTGTAGATATTAAGATGAATTCAACACAAACTCAGCCTCAAGGCTTTTGCATTCTAGCAGAGGAAACTGTTGCGTGCATGACTAGCTATTTAGGTGCTGTAATAAAGGTATTATAGCTAGGGTGGCAAGACAAGCTTCACAAAATGCCACATTTGAATTCCTTTGACTTTGAAGGACAAATTAGGAGTTTTCAGGCAGGAGCGAAGGCATGTACCATCATTAAAGCACTTGGTGTTTTAGGGGATGGTTGCCCGGTACAGCCAGCATGCCGGTGTGTGGTGGGGATTAGCTGGAAATAGAGTGTGGGCTCCATGCTGTGAGCCATGGGAAGTCATGGGACTTTTCAAACTAGGGCATGAGATGCTTAGATCTGTACATTTAGAAATTGATTTCGTTCTCCAGGATGAATTGTTGATGTAGAACAGGGAGATTATTTACTGGTGACTTCAGCTTCTGGAAAGAAACTTTTAAACTCTGGATAGACCCTGGAGAACAATAAGAAATGGTTAGTAATATTAGGAAGGGGTTGAGATAGAACTTGTCAAGGTTTGTTTGGAAACCTTGTCCAAACGATTTAAGGAGTTTCCTTAACCTCTTTTTTGTGTCATTTTGTCACTTGAGGGTTAGGGAGGCTAAAACTCTTTAGAATGCTTTAAGTATGGATTAACCTCAATTTAGGAATAAGTTGTATTTTTAAATTTTGCAAGTCATTTTGGACTTAGAATACATTTCTCTATATAAATATGTTACAAGATGAGGTCATCAAATGCCCACAAATGGGAAAGGAGGCAGCTCTGTCATGGTGGAAGGAACTGAGGTTTGGAATCAGAACCCCTGGCTTCAGGTAGTTCTTGCCATTTACAGCTGTGTAAGGCTATTTGGGGAAATAACCTCTTGGAAGCCCAGTTTTCCATTTGTGAAATGGAACTAAATACTCACCAGGTTGTTGTAAGAATCAAATGAGAGAACTTGTGAAGGTGCTCTGTAAATTTTAAGTCAATACTAGCTATGAGGTACCCGTGTAAGGGAAAAAAGGTAACATGACGGGAAAATGTATTCGTGGTCGGAAATACCTGTTGCGGCTGCAGTTGCGGGAGAGCCGCCTGCAGGTGACCACAGAGGGGCAGAGGCACCCCCACCCTGGCTTCATAGCTTTTGCTCTCACACCCTGAGGAGGAGGAAGAGAGAAAGGACAGTGGGTCTCCATGTTTAGTTTGCAGAAGACTCAGCTGTGGAATCTTAAAAATGCAGATCGCAGGGCTCTACTTCCCAGCAATCCTGATGGGGGCAGTGGGGGCGGGGTGGGGAGTGCTCTGGGGAGGTGCCAGGACTTCTGAGTCACCTGCTGGGGTGGGGTGACTCGGGGGAGGGGAGGAGGCTGGGAGAGGAGATGAGAGGCCTCAGGGGGCTTGGGGGCTGGGCTTACAGAGAATGGGGTTTGGGAGCCCTTGAGGATTGAGCAGTATGGAAGAACAGTATGGAAGAACCCCCTCTCCTATTTCTTTCTCTGTTCCTCCTGCCCTCCTTAACTGCTGCTGATGACTTCGGGCCAGACAGGGGTGGGGGCAGGAAGTGTCCCCTCGCCACCTTCCAAGCACACTGGACTTCCCTGTGTGGGGCGATCTGGAGGGAGGGGAAGACCAATAGACGCGACTGGTCAGTGGTCTTGGGAAATGTGGCCGGAAGGAGAGGGTGTCAGAGGGAGCGTGGAACCTCGCTAAGAGGAGCACCTGGCCCACCCAGCTCCCTGTCTGCGCTGGGCCTTGAGGCTGAAAACTGGAGGCTTGGGCAGCTAGCTACATGTAGATGAGGGATCTAATTTGCACTAAGTCAATGCGGGCTCCATTTTTGCAAAAACAGAAACTATTACATGCACACAAGTGTGTGTGCGCATCTGTCCATCAAAGTATGTTCAATTTTGGCTTATTATGTGGACATGATTTAGGATCATTTCATTTCCCCTCTTAACTATATCAAATTGTACATATTAATTCAGCAAACATTTGAGTTGGGCTATGTGCTCAGCCTCCTGCTAATAAGTACTATAGTAGAAAGTAGAGTGAAACATTGTTTCTGCTCTGGGAGTTATCTTCTATTTTGTTTAAACAAGATTCTAATAATAGAATAATTTTCAATGAATTGGCCCTCTCAAATCCCCTGAGCCTGAAAATTGATACAATGTAACATATAATCTGGTACAAAATTTCCTTACTCAGAAAGTGGAAGGGGTGTCCAATTTAGTTTCAGAGTGTTGGTAATTTATATGCTTCCTGCTAAATGTAAGAACCTTTCAAAATTCTTAGCCATAGGATTGGAATCTTTTGAATTAGATTACAAAGCAAACCTTTCTGTGAATACTTTTTTCTTACAGAATAGGTTTGGATTTTTCCTAAGTGTTTTTTATGTTCTGATTTTTTTAAAAAAATGCTGTATTTACCTCAGTACCTTAGAATGACAAAAAATAGCATATGTGTTAAAATGGAAAAAAAAGATTATCAATTTTGTGACACTCCCAGAAGACTATAGACAGGGTTGACATCACTGGAATAAATTTAGAGAAAATCATATATAATGTTTTCTGTAGGCAAGAAGGCAAGAAAAGCTCTTTAGGGGTGCCCTTAGAAGTTTTTGTCATTTTGTCTTTATGCTTAAATTATATGCTCACAAGGCAGTATCTACTTTACTGGGGCTTTTATTTTCAAATGACATATACATATAATTTATTTCAATTTTGAATAAAGCATAGCTCTACATTTTTATATAAAATTAATAGTTTGTATAAAACATACTACCTGTATCAAGAGATGAATTGCAACTTTTCCCCCCTTTATCTTTAAAATAAAAAAAAAAATAAGGGAAGAGGAATAAGATACTTGAGGGTAAGGAGGCTTCGGCCTTTGTCTCTCCCTCTCCATCCTCCGCAGGAGGCCACGCAGTGCGTGGCTCTCAGGTCAGAATTCCTGCCTCCAATATCTTTTTGTCTGTGTACCCACTTTGTTTCCTTGGGCAAGTTGCTCAAGTTCTCTGAGCCTCAATTTCTCCTCTGTATAGTGGGGAAATAGTTATACCTACCACATAGGATAGTTGTGAGGTCTTATTAAGGCCGTTCAAGTAAAGCACCTAAAAAGTGCCTAGCATATAATAAAAATTCAAATGTTAGCTGCGTTATTATTATTATTACTAAATTGAAATGAATAAAGGAATTCAAAATGTGGAGCAGATTAGGAATTGAGTCTGGAGACTATTAAAGGATGCCATCCAAATGCCAAGAACTCCCAAGAATTATTACACTGGTGCTGCAGGGATTGAATTAAAGGAAGGTACCAAAGGCCACTTGGTACCTTCCGTCTTTCTCGTGAGAAATTGGTATTCTGAGGAAGTAGAGGGATGATGACCTTGAGAAGTCCTATTTATCACTCCAGAATTGTGAAGGTCAAACACTCATTTAAAGGTGTAATGTGAAATGCATTGCTATTAAAGTCAGCAGATGACAGGATGCCTTCTTTTATCAGAATTATTTAGTATTATTCTAGAAGTTTATTATTATTGTCAAATGGGAAGAAGAAACTAGCTGTGAAAGTATAAAACAGGAGCAAAATTATCATTTTTAAATAATCTTGTTTAAAATGGAGAATTGAAGATGATAAACCAAAAAACTATAAGAATTAATAGTTTAGTAAATGAGCCAAGAAGAAATATATTACAAAATAAATATGCTTCAAACATAAATACATTAACAATATCCAGTAAAATAGAATGAAAAAAGATTTCATGGATACTAACAGAAAAAAATGTTAAACTCCCAAGAGAGACTTAATAAGAAATATGAATTAACTATGAATTAATTATGTGTTAACTCGACTAATAGGATTTTTGTCAAGGGCAATTGAAAACCAAGTTGAATAATTGAACATGGTCCATATACCATGTTTATGGACATTACCGTGTGGGTTTGTATTGTAAACATGTACATTCTTCCCGAATTAATTTAGAAATGAAATCCTAATTATAATCTCACAGGAATTACCAAAGTATAAATTGTACCGGGTCTTCAGTATGATAAAGGTGGCATTTACATTCAGTGAGAGAATGATTTCTCAGAACGTGGTAGTTAGATCACTGAGAAAATAAAACCCAAATTTTATTATGGTGGGTTGAAGTCTTTAAAGGCAGAAACCAAAAAGGAAGTGGATGGTAGATTTGTTAACAAGAAAAAAATCAAAATTTCAGAAGATCAAAGTACCATATACAAACAAATGTCAAATGACAAACCTAGTTAAATATTTGCAGTTTCAATGATCTAGAAAGAGTAACTCTTTGTCTTTTATAATCATTAATATCTTCTAGACAAATCTATTTTTTAATTTTTAAAAATGTAAACACGTCTTTAAGATCTGAGCTGTTTGGTTTTCATTTCTAAGAGTATTTTCATAGTTCAATTCCTTAGTGATTATTAATCAGAAACCTGCAATAAGATGAATCTTGTGATATAAGAAAATTGAATGGTGTTTTCTGGATTCATCTTAATATGTTCTTTGTTCTTGGACAGAAAGCAAACTATTGATTCTCATGAGACTGATTTTATTAGTAGCTTGTTTTCTCTCTCTTACCTTTTCTTTGTTCCTTTTTGCTCTCCATCTCTTCCTTCCTTCTTTACTTGTTTTATATTAATTTAAAAAACATAGATTGCAGCGGTATATAAAATGTGGTAGTTCCTCTTTTTATCCATCCCCATTCCTGTTCCCTGAGGTCACCATATTTCTTTGTTCTAAGTTACCTCCCACCATTGGTTATATTCCTCTGGCAGTTCTATTTGTGGAAGTTTCCTTCTGAGGGTTCCTTGTATAGTTTTTGCCAAGTAATAGGCCCTCATGTGTTTTGTTGAATGAGTGAGTGAATGAAAATTGTAGATATATGCCTAATTCCTTTATAATCCAGTCTATCGGTATTTTAAGCATACCTGGGGCTTCTTTCGAAGAGTCGATATTCTTTCCCTAATCCCTCAGAATCCAACATTTACACATCCCAAACTTTACAGTGCTTATCTCTGTGATGCTTTTCTGTAAGGTGAAAACGTTTCTTTATGCTAACGTAGTAATATAAATTTCTTTTTCTTCCAGCTGCCTTTGCAGCAGTCTTGCACTGGTAAGATTGTTTTTCTCCTATGGTATATTTTATGCAGATGTTTATAACTTTCCAAAGCTATTTCCGATATATATAAGGAATAATTTCAGTATGTTAAGGATGAATATATATTATCACATGCAACACAGTAGTCTGAAAAAGTAGTTTGATAAATCAGGGTTAGAATAATGTAATTTTTTAATAAAAAAAGAGATCCAATATTAAAGAGGTTGTGTATGAGACTCTCCTTTGCTTAACATTAATATAGTGTTCGTGTTGAGAGGAAGATTAGTTTTTTTTTAATCTTCTGGATAGAGAGAAATATGAATTTCATTAATCAGACATTTCTGAAATGGTAACCCAATGACATTTATAGTTTAATCTATAATTTTATTGTATTTGACTTAAAGTATCATTGTTCTGGTTCATTCTAATTTTAAAATCTAATTTGAATGTATTTTCTTACAGAGAAAAATTTTACTAGAAATACAAGACATACTGAGTGGAAAAATGGATATGGATACCATTGTATTTGAGTTTTATTATAAAATTATCTGCAAATTTATAGATAATTTTATTTTTTCTTTTATAGTTTCTTTTAAAAATAAGACTTCGTGTAAGTTTCAGCACTGTCGCTTTGTTGTCTTTTGTTTTTGCAGGAGCCATATAACACACCTCTTTGAAAATGATCGTCATTTTTCTCACCTCTCAACATTGGAAAGGGAGATGGCTTTTCGCACTGAAATGGTTAGTTTTCATGTGATATTTTATTGTAGTATTTTAGTAATCTAAAAATTTTAAGCTTTTTGTCACAGAAATTTTCACAGATATCCCAGAGGAGGAAGAGTAGACAACTCTCCTCTACCCATCCCTCAGCTCAGCAACTGACAACACAGCCATTTTCTTTTATCTACACATCCACTCACCTATCTCTTTTTAAAGGAAACCTCAGACATCAGATCATTTCATCTGTAAATACTTTCATATGTATCTCGAAAGAAAGTACTTTTTTGTTAACACAGTACCATTGTCACACTTGAAAACAGTGAACAGCAATTGCTTGATATCATTAAATATCAATCAGTGTTTAGATGACCTGATCGTCTTTTTTTTTGTTTTTTGTTTTCTTTCTTTCTTTTTTTTTTTTCTTTTTTTTTTACAGTCGGTGTGTTGGTATGTTTGAATCAGGATCCAAACAATGTCTGTACATTGCATTTAGTTGATGTATCTCTTAAGTCTTTTAATCTAGAAATTTCTCTTCCAATTTTTGTTGCTTTTCTTGCTACTTGTTTGTTGAAGAATCCAGGTCATTTGTCCTGTAGAATTACCCGCAGTCATTCATGTTGTTTATGATGTTCCATTTTCCAAGTTTCCTGAAAATTGATAGATCAGGGTCTTCATAGCTGAAGGTTTGCTTTTTTTCTGACGGGAAAACTTAATAAGTGGTGCTGTGCACTTACTGTGCCATACCAAGAGGCACAAGGTGTGTGGTCGTCTCACTTTCTGTGATGTTAAGATTGATCAATGGCTTTAGCTATTGTCATGCTGATCCCTCCATTATAGCCTAGGCATCAGCCTGGATCAGTTATTTCTTTAGGATTGCCAAAAGGTGATTATTTATTCTATTATTTTTTTCCCTGCATTTATTAACCGTAATTCCTCCATAAAGAAGAATTTTTGCACAATTCCTATTTGGTTTCTCTGAGGTACACTTCACATGGGCAAGACAGGAAAATACTTGATTCTTTTTATTTACTGCTTTTCAGGAAAATAAGTTGGTTTCTAGCATCCTCCAGCTAGTGGTGACCAATGGAGTTCCTTCTTTTGGGATATCTTTATGATCTGATGGATTTTAATATGTTTTGTAAACTTACCTGTCTTTAAGCTGGTGAGAGCCCTTGCACTTGGCTCTGTGCCCCTTTGACATGACCTCACTAGTATTCTGTGGCTGCCTTACTTTCTGGTACTGCAAGGCGTTTCCTCTTCAGACCTGGAATCATCCAATTTTCCAAGGAGCCCCAATTCCTTTCAGTGGCAAATGGTATTTAGAGACCATAATTTTGGTGCTAGAGATGCTCATTGGTCCTGTTTTATACTAGATTGGCCATTGTGTGTAGGCCTTTTTAGTAAACAGAATTAGGAAGCAATTTTTTTAAGAGAAAATAAATCATTAATTTATATTTTTAAATTCAAATTTAGGATTAGATGGTTTTACTTATTTGATGTTAAATATATCTTTTCTGTTAGCCTGAAAATCTTGGTTTCAAATTACTTATATTTGAGGAATAAAAGTACCAAAGGTATTATTAAAAAAATGATTACTAAAAACAATTTAAAACTTAGTTCTTTTTGACTTTAGGATATATTCCACTAGGGATGTACAGTAAAATTACTATATCTTAAAGTTATATGAAATCCTCTCCCAACTTGATATATAGTTAATTCCTTTCTTTTATTTTTCTTTTGATGTTTAGGGGTTTGAAAATTTTTGTTTCATAATTAAGATATTTACATGATTCCAAAATCAAACCTGCAAAACAGGGTAGGTTGTAGTAGTTTCCTAGGGCTGCCATAACCAAGTACAATAAACTAGGGGGCTTAAAAGAGCAGAAATTTATTCTCGCACAGTTCTGGAAACTAGAAGTCTGAAATCAAGGTGTTGGCAGGACCATGTTCTCTCTCAAAGGGAGAATCCTTCCTTGCCTCTTCCTAGCTTTTCCTGGTTTCTGGTAATCCTTAGTGTTCCTTGGCTTGCATTGGAGATGCAGTCACTTCAATCTGCCTTTATCTTCATGTGACATTTTTCCCTATGTCTGTGTGTAAATTTCCATCTTATTATAAGAATACCAGTTATATTGGATTCAGAGTCCACCTTAATCCATTATGATCTCATTTTAATTTGATTATATGTGGAAGGAACCTATTGCAAATGAGGTCACATTCACAGGTTCTAGCAGACATGAAATTTTGGGGGACATTATTCAATCTAGTACAATAGGAAATATTTTTAAAATACTAAATATTAGAGTTGACAGCCAATGGTGCTGACTACCAGGGCAGTTCTAGGCAAACTTATATGGAAGGTGTGTGTTCATCCGTCTTGCCCTGTAGTGCTGCTTATACTCCTCATAAGGCTTCCAGTACTTTCTTGTTTTTTTATCCCATGTATTATTCCAACCTTGGTATCTTTCCTAATTAGTATGTCAAGCCAAAAAATTATTTATTTCCCTCAAAATGAGAGTACTACCACTGTCCCTCTCTGCCACCCTCACAGCGCAGTCCTACAGGGATCTTAACCATATGCTGAATTGAAAGGAGGGAAAATAGTCTGTAAAATCAATTGGCATCTGAATGTAATTTATATGTAATGCATCAATGTGTAGCTTTCCTAATATATTTGCATTTTTACATGTAAATCTGGAGGAAAAATGGCTGATAGTGCCATTTTGAGGATTCAAAAAGCAGTTAGCAGGGAACATTTTTGGCTAGGGAAGATTTCTTGGTTCATGGTAAATTAAAGTTCCATGATAAACCACTCACTCACCCTGTTCATAAGAGAGCTCTTTCTAATACTTAAATTAGTATGGGTTATAAGGTCTTCTTAAATGATGTATGCTATCTGAGTTATTACTTTTTAAATGTTGAAACTATTTTTGAAGCTATTTTGAGCTCAATTGTTTCAATTAAGACAAGGTTATACTAAAATATGTAGGTTTTTTGCAACTTAAGAATTTATCAGTGATCAAAAACCAGTGAAATTAATTGTAGATATTACTCGCTTAATTGCTTTGTTTTTCAAAAACAATGTATTTGTTTTCTTTTTAAGCTAATAAGAGGCATAGTAATTATGTACTTTTTATTATAATTTCAACATATGCTTATTTCAGGGACTATATTATTCCTACTTTAAGACTATTGTGGAAGCACCCTCATTTTTGAATGGAGTGTGGATGATTATGAATGATAAGCTAACTGAATATCCCCTTGTTATTAATACATTAAAAAGGTTCAATCTTTACCCTGAGGTAAGTTACTTTTTCAATTGTGATTTTCTTAACTTTTTTAAAGTTTTATTTGTATTAAGTGCTGATTCTAAATCTAAGATGTAATTTAATATATCAAATTTTATCTCATTTTCTTAAAGAAAATGTATATCTTTTCTTGGAAAGGAATATGGAAAATCATTATTAATTTTGGGGGGCTTTAACTGATTTTATGGGAACTATTATTATGATTTACTGGTTTAGAAAATGTGAAAACTAGATTTGGTGTGTTTATAGGGATTATGGCAAGGGAGCACCATTACTTTTACGTGTCATTTGCCAAATAATATTTCTTCACTATGTGTCTTCATTTAATTGAATGCTCTTTCTCCGGGTGGGGGTGGGGGAAACGTAGGCTCACCCGGAGGAGAGGGAGGAAGGCAATGATACCACTAACTTTTTGTGGCCTCTCCTTTACCATCTCTGCCTTCATTTGACACATCCCTAAGCATTCTCCAGGGCCAACCTGGGATGTGACTTCCTCAGTGACATCCTCTGTGACTTGGTATGAGGTTCTTCAGTTAAGCACACTTTCCCTGTGTTTCCCCTTCTTAGCACGCTGATGCTGCTGGACAGCATGTGGCCTGATGCCAGGGCCGTGGCTGCCTTGGTCTCTGTGGGGACTCAGTACCAGCACTTAGCAGGGCTCTCAGTCATTTCCCATTAAGTGAAAGGAGGAGTCCAACTGCCAGATCAGTGAGTTAGCCCGATTGATTGATGTGGACATAGAGATAGAGGAGAGAGAGATGAATAAATAACTACCAAGGTTCAGTGTTTTTTTTACTAATGTACTGCTTATTGAGTACTTTCTTTAACCATGTACATGTTTACTTTTACAGAAATGGGATCACACAGCATGTATTTTTTTTATAAATGCCATTTGTCTTTTAAGAATATTTATAACCATCTTCCTATGTCATCTTTTCTTCCACAGCATCATTTTTATTGGCTATATATACAATCTACCATTGTTTATTTAGTCCATCTTTTATGGAAATTTTGGCTGTTTTTAAACATTCTAAAGCTGCAATAAGCATCCTTAAAGCTAAATCTTTACACACATCCTTATGTTTTTTAAAGTATAAATTTATTGATGTGGAACTATTTAGTTTAACAGAATATATACCTTAATGATTTTGGTACGTGTTGCCAAAATGCTTTCTAGATAGGTTATACTAATTGAAATTCCCACTAGCAATGTATTTTGTTCATTGCTATATGTATACATTTCATTCAGTGCTGTGTATTAGAAATGCATTTTCACTTTTAAAAATAATTGCTTGTCCATGCCCTTTGTCTGTATTTCTATTGAAGTTTTGTAAGAGCTTATTTATTATATATAGGATGTTGATAATATGCTATATGGATAAAACATTTTCTCCAGCTTTTTGTTTGCCTTTTAACTGTTTGTGATGTGTATGTATTTTTTCTGTACAGAAATATTGTATCTGCCAATTTTTTAAATTTATGTTTTTTCATTTATTCATACATGTAAAAGATTTTCATTTTTTAATCCTTATCGTTTTAGATATTTACATTTTTAATTTATCTGGAATTTGTTTTGATGCACAGTGTGGAGTAGGAATCTAACCTTATGTTTTTTCAAAATGGTCTTTTGTGTAACCTAACACTTTGTTGAGGGGTCCATCTTTTCCCTACTGAGTTGAAGTAGCTTTCTTTATGATGTACAAAATTATTATACATATATCTTGTACCTGTTTTTCGACTTGTTCAGTATTGCCTTAGGTTGAGGTCCTGGGAAGCAGGCTGTGAGATGGAGATTTGCATAGAGGAAGAGTATAGGGGAGTGCCCTTGGGGGCAGCACCTGAAGGGGGATGAAGGAAGCAGGATGAGGCAAGAGGAGGAGTTGGGCTATGATGCAGTCACAACAGAGGCCTCAGCCAGTCCCACAGGGAGCTCTGGAGCTGAAATGGCCCTGCAGAGTTGTTCTATTTTGATGCTAGGGCCCATGGCCTTTGTATTCCTCCCTGTTGACTAGTCAGACATTGCATGCAATTACCCTTGGGTAGGGGGTGTGACCTTTATAAATTTACTCTCTTTAGCAGAGGGTAGTTCCCAGAGAAGGTCTTAGCTGAGCTTGTCAGCCACCAACCGTCCCAGCTGCTGGGGGAATGAGTGTCTCAGCCCTGAAGGGGGATCTGGGTGGCACTCCATTCCCTCCACCGTGTTACTTTGATGTGTCTGGCTATTCTTGTGTCAATATCACACTATTTATTTTAATTATTTAAAGTAACAAATTTTAATATCCAGGAGGACATTCTCCTCGGTTATCTCCTTTGTGTTATTCTTCTGGGTAACAGTTCTAGATAGATGCTTGGGATTTTGATTAGCAGTGTTTTATGTTTATGAATTAATTTGAGGGAGACTTTACATCTTGAAAAATTGGATTTATTCAAGAAGACACAGGCCCTGCCCACTGGCCTAGTGGTTAAGTTCATGCACTCTGCTTTGGCGGCGCGGGGTTCGCGGGTTCGGATGCCAGGCTCAGACTTACACACCGCTCCTCAAAGCATGCTGTGGCAGTGTCCTACACACAAAATAGAGGAAGATTGGCACAGATGTTAGCTCAGGGCCAATCTTGCTCACCAAAAAAAAAAAGAAGATAGTATCTTTCTATTTGTTCAGATCTTCTTTTATGTCCCTTAGTAGAGTTTTATAGCTTTTGAAAAATATAAATCTTAGACATTTCTTGTTATATTTTCTTCTTACCCATGGGTGAACAGTTGAAGATTGACCAGTGGAGAATCTCTGTAGGGGATTGTGAGGCTCATTTTACTAGATTGAAAGTTGCCACATGGGTGGTACAGGAAGGGAGAATTTGATAATTATCAAAATATCTCAAAAATATTCTAGTAATGAAACTGTTGAGGATAATGTCTTTTATTATGATGTCTCTATTTTTTAAAAAAATAGGTAATCCTAGCCAGCTGGTACCGGATTTATACCAAAATAATGGACTTGATTGGTATTCAAACCAAGATATGTTGGACGGTTACCAGAGGAGAAGGACTCAGTCCAGTTGAAAGCTGTGAAGGCAAGTTTCTTTCTACGATATTGTCCAATTATCTGTTGCAGCATAATAAACTTACCCCAAACTTACAGTATAAACAACAACGATTTTATTATGCTTACGGATTCTGCATGTTAGTTGGTTGGTTTGTTTCCATGGTGTCAGAGGCCTCTGCTAGGCTCCAATGGCTGGGAAGACTGAAATTAACTAGAGGCTGTTACACTTACATTTTGGCCCCCGGGCTGGGCTCAGCTGGGACTGTCACCTGGGACATCTGCATGTGCCCTAACCAATTACAACTTGGGCTTTCATATAGCGTGGTACCTCAGAGTAGTCAGGCTTTTTATATGGCAGCTCAGTTCCAAGCTGGGCACTGCATGGCCTCTTATGACCTAACCTCAGAAGTCACATAGTATGACTTCTGCCGTACTTTGTTGAAGCAATCACAAACCCAACCAGACTCAAAAGCTTGGGCATGACTGCACCCCTCTATAGGAGAAGTGTCCGCGAATTTGCAGCCGTTTTAAAACCAGCAGCTACTGTCCCGTTCTCATCTGTGTTTGTCAGTAGTGTCATGTGTTTGTATGGGAACCAAGGCAACCATTTAATATATCTGGCAACCACTTTCAAAATAAGCACATTTTAATATAAATTGCCAGACGCTTAAAGTAATTTATAGTTAGAACATATGTTTTGTTTATTTTTAAAGGATTGGGAGATCCTGCTTGCTTTTATGTTGCTGTAATTTTTATTTTAAATGGACTAATGATGGCATTATTCTTCATATATGGCACATATTTAAGGTAAGACTATTCATTGGGAATATTTTTGTATGTGTTTATAATAATATATACTAGAATAATAAAAATAGATAATCATTAACTTTTCAGTTTTATAACAATGTCATTTTTGATATATCTACTTATAGATATAAAAGTATTTCCCATTTGGATGATTTCACCTTTGGCAGGGCCAGCCAAACTGAAAATAATTTTAGAGGCTTAAATAGAGCATGGTGGGGATATTTGATAAATTTTAAATATTCATGGGCATTTGAGCATAAGCAGTATATATTGTTTACATAAAATATAAAGGAAAAGATCGGGCCCGGCCCGGTGGTGCAAGCGGTTAGGTGTGCGCCCTCTGCTGTGGTGGCCTGGGGTTTGCCGGTTCGGATCCCGGGCGCGCATCGACGCACAGCTTGTCAGGCCATGCTGTGGCGGCGTCCCATATAAAGTGGAGGAAGATGGGCATGGATGTTAGCCCAGGGCCAGTCTTCCTCAGCAAAAAGAGGAGGATTGGCAGATGTTAGCTCAGGGCTGATCTTCCTCACCAAAAAAAAAAAGGAAAAGACCACTAATTATCAAATGGTGTTAATGATTCTTACTTTGCTAGTGTTAAAATAAAAATATATTTTATGCAGATATTTAATATCTGACCTGATTTACTTCATAGTTGAGCAACATTCCTAAAACTAAAAGATTGACAAATTTCCTAAGGATTTTTGTTTATTTTTCTTCTTTTTTTTTTTTCAGTTTTTGACAATTCACCACATTGTATACTTTATTTTACCATGAGAATATCTTTAGAATTTCCTTTTTTACTGCTCACTGATTCTTTGTAGTACAAAAGTATGAGCATAGGTATATGATTTTCAATTTGGGTTAATAAGTTTGAATCTACTATTATCCCATTATCTTCTTTGCTTTGGAAGTGTGGATTTTCAGTTTAGTACCTTAAAGATCTGTTGAGTTCCTAGTGCAGTTTTGAGTATGTAGCGGTTACTTCGTAAATATTTGTCAAATGAGGAAGCTATTAGAATATCAATTTAAAATGTATTTGCATATAGATTTAAGATACTTTGATGCTAATATTTATGACTTCTAAGAAAATTCTTTTACTTATTTTATTGGGGGAGACTGAAATGAAAATGCATGATTAAAAGATGATGTGAAAATTTTGTTTTTGAAACAAGACACACAAATAACCTAACAAAAAGTATATGCTAACCAAAAGTATATGCTAATCAGAATAGGAGGCTGACTTGAGGGAAAGCAAGGCCTTGTATTGTGACGAGCCCAAGGTAGAGAAACTTGGAAGCATCTATTCATTTTGCTAAGAACTGCCCATCTGTCTTATGGATAGGTTTATTACATTTGGGAGATTAGATTTTAAGTAGGAGAAATTAAAATATGGAACATGGCACTGCTAATCTATAGTTATGCTACTTTTTTCATTGAAAGAAGAATTTCTAAACGTTTATTAATGTAAACATTCAGCATCATTTTCTTATAATGCTTGTTATAACCATCGTTTCAAAGACTGAATGTGCAGTGTCTGCTGCAGAGAATACGAGTTCTGGTTTTGGTTGAGGGGTTCTTGGTGGTTTGGGCCCTGACCTGAGGTTTCTCAGTCTTTAGCCTCAGTAGTCCCCAGTTGGCAGTTTTCTCCCTACACGGAGATGCATATTCATTTGTTCAGTCAACACATAAATTACAACAAAGTGGTTTCTTTTTGAGCCTGAATGTTTGGGTTCTGAAAGTGTGGCTGTGGGGTGAGATGGGAGATTGGGGCGGGGGGCAGCGTATGTGAATGGAAGATAGGCGGCAAAGTTCAAGTGCCCACAATTCTGGAGGCAGGAGAAATTTGTTCTGTGGAGGGGTTGCTTTAGCTCAGCGTTAGAGGATTGGAGCATTCTGGACAGGTGGAGGAGAAAAGAATCCCAGGGAGAGGCAAAGGTGGAAAATCTGGGATGTGGAAAGGGGATAATAGGATAACAGGTCAGTTTTACTGGGATGGAGATTATTGAAGGGCGTTGTGGAAGGTTAAGATTGGAAAAGTGGATTGGGCTGGTTGAAGAAAAACCTTAATGCCAGGCTGGTTTGAAACCTGTTTCAAAGCAAGTGAGAGAAATCAGAAATTTGACCAGTAGAGGGAAAGGGTTCAAGATAAGCTGTGATCTCAGGAGACCCTTGACTTCCGCCTCCCCCAAGGTCAGCCAGTGACTACTTCAGCACAGTGTCTGTCAGACTGCAGGGCAGACCTAGTAGGGGTTTTAAAATCAATTTAGTGGGTGGACCCAGCAGTTTTTTTACATGAAAAAGAAAAGAATACAAATATAAATAGTAGAGTGTACTACACTTAATAAGATAGGTGCTATTTAGAGAAACTTCTGTTTGTTGTTTGTTATATATGTGTATACACATGCATGTGCTGAGTTACAGTGTAAAGTCTCATTTCTTATTGTTATTTCAGTGTAAAAAAAAAATCTGTAGACCACTGCTTAGGGTAGCGTGAGGGAATGACTCAGCTGTCTCTGGCTCTTCTCCCAGCTCCCAGGGCTGCAGCCTGTTTCAGCTCCACCCTCTGTACTGCTTTGCGCACCAGGGGCCCCTTGGCCGCTGAGTGTTGCCTGACTCTTGTGGTCTGCCCTCTGGAGCTGCACTTCCGTACAGACACTGCAGTGGTGGCACACATTTCCGTTTCTCTGGCTCTCCCTTTGCTCTGTTTTTGGGCTTTTTCTTAATCCTGAATAATCTCTTTAGCCTGGTCCAGACACATCCTAAACTCAAGGTTCTTTCCAGCCCCACCCATCCCCAAATGAGGGTCCAGTTCTTATGCATTATGGAGCCACTTATATTCTAGGAAGTCTTGACTATTGCCCCTTGCCCTGAGGGCGGGTGTGTAATTATACTTCAGTGGTGATCCTGGTTTATATTATGTTAAATAAAGTCTTCTGTCACTTCTTTTCTATCAGTTTTTTTTAATTGTATTTTTAAATGTTCTTGACATGAGTATTTTTATTTTAACTCAAATTACTAGTTAGTTCTTAATGTTTTCTTCCTTGATGGTTAGTTTAGTCACTCTTCTAATTTTATAAAGTTTGATAAAGCTGCAGACTTCTCAACATGTGGGTTAAGAATAAAGAGGAAGATATCTAAAATTGTCTTTAGAATCTTTTCCTAAATTGTGTTATGTATTGAGAACTAGAAGTTGAGATTTGTCTAGCAGATTAGAAATTTACAGGCAGATTGAGTATGACATTTTTAATCCAGAAGTATATTTGTTTTAAAATAATACAGATATAAGTTTCTGAGGTCGGATAAGCCAATACGTTTCACCAGAAATGGAAATAGAAGGGAAAATAGAAAATATAGCCAAAAGGTGAAATGGGGCCAGGCTGCCAAGCTCTGACTTGAGGAGATGAAGAAGGACGTTTTTTTGCAAACATAGCCTGTTCATGATGTACTTCTTTTTCTGGAATTCTCAGTATTTTAGTATTTCTTTAAAATACTTGTTGTTAATTATTTTTTGAAAGCTACGTTGTTAATTCATGGTTACATTTATTTATTTCATTAGATTCCCTGTTTCTCAGCCACAGTTTCTGGAGGACAGTTTCTTAAGACGGCGTATGTGGAAGTCTCTATTCTGTAGTAAGGAGGGGACATAAGAGAATGGTTAGCAGGCATTTAGGACAATCCCTATAGCTTCTTTTGGGGGAAATTTATATATTCCTGGGAAATGAAATTCTCTTATTGATAAATGCCAAAAGCTTTTCTTGTTGGACCCCAAGGGCAGATACCAAGCAAGTAATCCTAACCCTTTTATTCCTTGTAGTTTACTTTGATTTTAGTATTATTCTGGAGTTTGGGGTTCCCTCTAGCTAGGCCATTGTTGAGTAAGAGTAGATTGGATGGTATATATAGCTATTAATTATTTACCCTTAGGCAGTGGTGTGCTGGTAAATGTTTAACAGCTAGCTCTCTGGAAAAAATACATACGTAGAATTTATTACAAATTTTATTGATATAAAAGATGTGTACAAATAATAACAGGGTTTCTAAACAGGATTTTTTCCTTTTTTTTTTTTTTGAAATAGTGCAGCAGAAATACTCTGACTAGCTCAAATAAAAGAGGGAGTGCAATACTGGAGTATAGAGGTCTTGTGGAATTAGGGACAAGACATAAAGTATTTTGGCCTCATGAAAACTGAAATTGGGAATTCCAAAGCCCTTTTAACCAAGGAGACTTATTGTCTCCATACCACCTGTCTCTCCTTCCCCACCGTCTACTCCACTTGTTTCCTGTCTTTGTCCCCTCTCTGATAGAGGGTGTGTGTGTATGTGTGTATGTTCCAGAGGTTTTGGTCATTTCACCTGGGTTTGGAATTCAAAGAAGTCAAACCTTTTTTTTTTGAGGGTTAATATTTCCATTAGTGGAAAATTAATTTAGGACAGAATTAATCCTGAAAGAGGGATGTCCATTGGAAGATGTGTTTTTGCTGTAAGGCTCATTCCTCTGTTGGTGTTACAGGGTTCATCTTTACTTGCTACCATTTATTCTTTATTTGTCGCTGTCCTTTAGTCAGTCTTTCTTGGTTCCTTCCCATCTGCTTAGGAATGTGTGCATGGTTACCATCCCCTCTCAAAGAACAAAATTGGAACAAGACTTTAGTCAGACTCCCCCTTGAGTTATCCTTCTCACCCCGCAATCTAGACTTCAAAACTCCTGTACCTTCCTCCACTGCGTTCTAGTCTCAGCAGTGGTGAGGACGTGGTCCCATCCGCCTGTACCACCACCTCCTTTTACAGTGATTACCTGGTGGCCAGGCCAAGCCATTGTTTTGTTGGTTTGTTTTTAATCTTTGGATGGTAAAAAGATGCATAAGATCACCCAGGGTTTTCACAGAGAAGTGCTGTGGCCAACCTAAGGGACCTCTGTCTCTATCTTTGTGTGCTTCGTTTTCTCTTCAGAGTCTCTCCCTGGTTACAGCTGCCACCATCTTTAGAGTTTCTACACCCCTCATTAAAACCATAGCTGAAGGATGGACAAAAATTCCTTTCCCACTTTCCTAAGACAAGGGAAATAGAGCAGAATCATTAAAGCAATTAAGTTTGAGTATGATTTTTAAATCTTGTAATAGAATCTGCCTTTCTGATTCGGTATCCTGTCTGAGGGTCCCCAGAAAATACCCCTTTTTGGTTTTTAGGCCCTTCCACATTTGGTTCCATTCTAGATTAAGCATCATCTGAGCAGATCTTTGGAGAGAACAGTGGGCATTGAGTTGGTTTGATGATCATCGTGGGGCAAACCCAGCTCATACTGAGTATCCGTCTGTCTATACTGCCTGGTACCTCTCCAGTCAGTGCTGCCTACTTGGTCTTTGGTTTGTTGTGCTCTGTGGAATGCCTTTACTGAACATTACTGTTAGGGTCTTATAAGAAACAGCTGTATGAAATTCCTTACTTTATGTTTTGTGTATCTTTATGATTTGAGTACTTTATCTGCTATATCACCCACTATCCTCTTTTAAAAACTTTTTTTTATGTATGAAATGTGTCCTGCCTCTGTGGGGCCTGTCTGGTAAACCTTTGTAATTGTCTGTGGTCAGGCCTGAGAAATCACACATGGGTTTTTAACCAGGAGCCCTACTCCTTAGGACATCAGTGGGCAAGGTCATGAGCTACCCCTGGGATAAATGTAGGACTCATTTGGTAGGGGCATCTGGAAGAAATGTAGTGTGGTCCTGGTCCTGAATGTCCAGCAGAAATATTGTCAGGGGAAGAGCTGTTCCCTGTTTCTAAATTCACCACTGTGTACTCTGACTCTCAGGAGCGTAGCAAAGCAGAACTGCTTCTATGGGTGAAATGATGCCAATAGTAAGGCATGTAGGAGCCAAGACAAAAGACAAAGAATTTGGTCCAGGCTCACCTGGACATTATCCTCAGGTTAAATAAAACGTGAGGATCTTGGGCATGAGTCAGTTCTTGGTTCTGGACTGGCTGCTGTCTATTATTTGGTGAATATCTGTCATCTCGGCCTTTTCCTTCACCCTCCGATTGGGATTTCCTTCATTGCCCTCTTATATTGGATTTCTTGTGCCTGTATCCTATTTATTCTTCTTTCTTGGTTTATTTTCTCACTTTGGTACATCTTCTAGTAGTTTTTGAGAGTGGGAGGTAAATTTTTGAGACCTTGCATATTTGAAAAATGTGTTTATTTTGCCTTCATATTTGATTGATAGTTTGGCTGAGTATTGAACTTTAGATTGAAAATCATTTTCCTTCACAATTTTGAAAGCATCACACTATTGTCTTGCTTCAGGTGTGCTGTTCAGGCGTTCCTAGTTATTTGGGACTCCTAAACCTTTGTGACCTTTTGTCCCCTTTTTCTCTCTGGAAGATTGTAGAATCTTCTCTTTTGTTCCATGGTTCTGAAATTTCACAACAATATGTCTTGGTGTAGATCTGTTCTCATTTATTATCTTAGACATATGATGGGTTGTTTCAGTCTTGCAACTTATGCCCTTCATTTCAAGGAAATTTTTTTGAATTATTTCTTCACTTATTTCATTCCTTCTGTTTTCTCTTTCAGAACTTCTATTATTTGGCATGGCTTTTCCTGGCTCTCCAATTTTCATATCTTTTTTTGTTTTTAAAATCTTTGTTGTTCTACATTCTAGAAAATTTTGTCAACTTTATTTTTCCAGCCCTTCTACTGAGCTTTTCATTTCTATCATGCTTTTAATTTCTAAGAATTTTTATTTGTTCTGTGAATCTTCCTGTTTTTGAAAAATAGTATTTTATTTTTGTTTCATGGACTCAGTATCTTTCCCTCTGAGGTTACTAATGATTTTTTTTCCTCCCTGAATAATCTTGGAATCCCCTACTTTGATTTTTTGTATCTTTTGGTCTCCACTTTCCATTTTGGAAGCTTTCCTTAGATGTCTGGCTATCCTAGGCTGTCATGATTAAGACTGGAGAAGAAAAAGCTATATGGAAGCTCTAAATTGTAGAATCTGTTAACATTGAGTTTTTACATAATTTGAATAAATGACGTGGGAAGAACTTAGAGTGACTGCCAGTTCTTTGGTTTGCTTTTAGATATATTTAGATATAATCTGAAGTAACAAAGGTCTTTCAGGGTTGTAATGGGGAGGTGAAGTGTTTTATCAGGTTAACTGAAATGGAAGACGATAGAGGAATTTTTAAGACGTGATTAGATAGGAGGGAGAAGACCTAAATCAGTTAGGAGGCACTGTCTTCTATGTAGAATAAGTTAATATTTGCAAGGCACCTAGAAAAATGCCTGCCTTCAGAAAATATTTTTTAATTGAATGAAGTGAATAAATAAATTAGGGAAAAAACAACTTAGCTCATGGTTGTCATATATGAAAGGCACAATAATAATATATTATTATCTATCACATAAGCTTTATTGGCATTTACCAATTTAGGAAATATATTTACAATGGACTCATCTGAAGCTTTCCCTCTGCAGATTCCAGTCTTTACTTAAGACTATTTGTTTACTGAAGAAATACATACATAACACTTACTATGTGCCTGGCTCTAGTCTAAGCTCTTCATAGTCATGAACTCATTTGATCCTTATGATTAACCCTATGAGATACGTTAACCATTTTATAGATGAGGAAGCTGAGGCAGAAGGACGTTAAATAACTTTCTCAAGGTCATGTAGCTAGTCAGTTACAGAGTCGGGATTTGAACACAGACAGGGTCCAGAGTGTGTGCTTTCAGCCACCACATTCTGCTGTCTTGAGATGAATACATTTGAAATGTTCTTTCTGATAGTAATTTAGTTTTCTGCAGCTTTAATTTATATTTAAAGACCCTGAGTAATGAATAAAAAGCTGTTTATTCCATTTCCAAAGAGAGTGGTATTTATATTTCATAAAAAAGTTTCATCTAAAATATTTTAAAGAAAAATGGCACTTAGAAGGATGTAGACTTTGCACTCTCTTTTCTGGAATAGTTCATTTCCTAAAAGTTCTCTGGTTACCAGGATTTTGCTGTTTTTATGCTAACGCTTCTGTAGGTATTGTTTATATTAGTTTGACATGTAGAACTTTACTCTTTCTAATATTGGTATTTATTAGGATTCTATTTTGCCCCCTTTTTAGTTCTCATACTTGTGATTTTGTAATCATTCTAATAGTTTCTTCATTCATTATTTTTTCTTAGAGTCGTTTTCTTGATGCTTTACAAATTGGCTTGAAAGGTAGCATACTGTGTATGACATTTCTGTTTTCTTGAATGTCTATTTGTGTGATTGCTCATCTCTCCCTGATTCATCATCCTCCATATAGAATTGTGCACCATGGTTTTGAATGGTCTGACAGTTTGTAGGTTTTCAGTCTGTTTTTTGAAGTTTCTCTTCTAATGGTTTTCAAGCCCCAAATCAATAGAATACACTATTTTATTTCTTCTTCTTCTTTTTTTTTTTTGTGAGGAAGATCAGCCCTGAGTTAACATCCATACCAATCCTCCTCTTTTTGCTGAGGAAGACCAGCCCTGAGCTAACATCTATTGCCAATCTTCCTCCTTTTCGTTTTTTGTTTTTTTCTCCTTTTTCTCCCCAAAGCCCCAGTAGCTGGTTGTATGTCATAGTTGTACATCCTTCTAGTTGCTGTATGTGGGATGCCGCCTCAGCACGGCCGGACAAGCGGTGCATCGGTGCGCACCTGGGATCCGAACCTGGGCTGCCAGTAGTGGAGCGTGCGCACCTAACCACTAAGCCACGGGGCCGGCCTCTTATTTTATTTCTTTTGATGGTGAATAAAAACATCTGTTTTAATGTTATCTGGAAAATTTTTATGATTTTTTTTTCCTCATAGCTCTTTGACAAATATCAACACGTTCCTAAATAAGTTTATTGAACAACTTTCTATTATTGTGTTCTAGAGCTGGGTATGATACTTATTAGTATGTTTTTAAAATTAATTGTCATTATTTTGTGTGTACATACATGACTTTGGCATTATTTGGCTTTTTGTGATGAAATGCAACAGGAGTCCGTTGCCCCCTCTGTCTCCACCACCCACCCGTCCCTTTGTCCAGAGAAACCACTTTCAGATCCTTGCAACCTCAGTGATTCTAACATGTAAATCAGTAGTCCATATGTATGTTATGATGACGATATAAATACCCCTCACTGCTAAGTCAAGTAGGGTAAATAATTGTTTATTTGGTAACAATTTTTGTCCTGTAGTTAATAATTGCCCAATATTTTGTTTTCATTAGTTTTCTATATACCTATTAATTCCAAATCTACAACTGAACTGTAAAACTCTTTATACTTTGCCAAATGTATAAAATCTGTCATTTCAGTTTTCCCACCCCCACCTCCTGGGACTTCCCTGCTGTAGCCCTCTGTCTTCTGGTTTGACCCTAGACCAGTCGTTCTCTAGGCTTGCTGCACAGCTGTTGTCCTGGGATGTTTGGTCACCACCACCCTGAGAGTTCCCCTTTCTTCTCTTGTGTTGGATTCACCATTGCTTGAGTCCTATATTGGCTTCTTTCCAGTTTATTCCTTCATTTTGGAGGATCCCATCCTCAGGTACTTCCCAAGAAAGAGTAGATGGAGGTAATTTAAAAAGTTTATTTTGCATGTTGGAACTTTATTTTACTTTTATACTTGATTGCTGGTTTGGCTGCTTTTAGTATTTTATTTTCCTTCAGACTTTGTTCCACTGTCTTCTAAGATTCAATATAGCTTTTCAAAAGTCAGATGCTATTCTGCCATCAATTCTTTTTGTATATAGCTCATTTTTTCCCTCTGATAGCTTTTAGGTTCTCCTTTTTCTCTTTAGTGTCTTAAAGGTCATGATGTGGTAGATATTGTTTCATTCTTTTCATCAGACACTCTGTAGGCTCTATCCATCTGGACATGTACGTTCTTCCATTCTGGGGAAAACTTTTTCTAGTAGTATTCTTTTGATGACTTTCTCTTTTCCGTTTTCTCTGTTTTTCTCAAAATCCTATTGTTTGACTATTGGACTCTTGGATTGAAATCTAATTTTCTTAGCTTTTTTCCTCCCTTATTTTATCTATGTTTTATTGTACTTTCTGCAAGATTTCCAGATCTCCTAAAGAAGTTTGAGCTTGAAATTTTCTTGTCTCTTGCATTGTCTCTGTTACCTACAGGTGCCCTGTGCCTTTGTGTTAGTCTCTGTTTTTCACATTGGAAGCTTCCTCATAGCCTGGTCGTCCTTAGCCTGACATTTATACTTAAGAATGAAGTAGCTTATAAAAGCTGGTTAGAAGGTTGTAAGGTGGGTGGGCCTTACTGACCAGTGGGTTTTATTATAGAACGATCAGATTGTAAGCCACCTTTGGGGGGGAGAGCCAGGCTCCTTTCATTTTGTAGCTCCTTCATTTACCAGCCTCAGCAGCCTCTGTGTATGGCCAGCAGACCGGAGAAGAGAGAGTGGAAGAGGGACATCCGATTCTTCACCACCTCAGTGCAGAAGTGACACAGATACCAGTGACACTTCCCCAACCCCTGCCCCTTGTATGTGGACACTTGTATATGTGAGGGCCCAGGTGCACTCACCAGGGCAGGCTCCAGTATTCTCTGTCCCTCTTTCCATTCCCTCTATTGCACCGAGGTGGCTTTTTGATGAGAACTTTTTAGTGATCTTTTTTATGAACTTCTCTACATTTAATGTATGCTGCTCAGTATCACTGTGGCCATTCTGATCTGTCTCTGATCTCTTGCTCCTCTTTTGAATATTTCACCTTTCTCTGTCTGTCTCTGCTCAGTTCTCCATTG
Organism: Ceratotherium simum simum; assembly: GCF_057802395.1. NCBI lineage: Eukaryota > Metazoa > Chordata > Mammalia > Perissodactyla > Rhinocerotidae > Ceratotherium > Ceratotherium simum. Next base: position 66,036,637 of record NC_141900.1, on the reverse strand, counting down.
CTTCTCAGCTTTTGTGAGAAAAGCCTGGCCCGTCTTTTGTAGACATAGCTAGTCATCAGAAAATGCCTTTTCTTCATGTGAGGAACCAACCAGTCACAGAGTACAATGCATTCATCTGATTTTCTGTTCTTCTCTATTATCTTCTTTGGTCATTGGAGGTTCATAGTGGCTTCTTGGATACCAGAAAGAATTTTTTTTGATCTACTTTGTTTCTCGATGTGTTCCGGAAGCCCTGAGGGACGAGAAGATTAGTGTGTACGTCAAGCCTCCCTTTTAATTTTGCTTAATGTCCCCCTTTCTAACATGAGGTGAATAATCATAGTTAATATAACCAATTTTCCTACTCTCTCTTCTCATGATCCAACCCAAGTTACCTGTGAAGTGACTCAGTGTTCTTCCTAGGCTCTGTGGCAGAATAGACTAGCTTTTTATATCAATTCTTTACTCCTCCCCTGCCCCCCACCTGTTTTAAGGAAAGTTGAATTTCTTATTCTCTGTGCCAATTTTGCTTCCATTGTTTTATTTTTTTGTTCTTACTTCATTAAAACAATCGAGCATTTACTGTTTATGCAGGCTGGATTTTTGGCTAAAAATGTGTCTTAAATAGGCTATGGATTGTACCAGCTCAAACTTGTCCAGCTCCTTGTTTTTTTTGACTGTTCTATTAACTTGGCCTGCTAGCACATCTTTAATCATTTGGTCTAACAGTTGTATATGAATATTTAAAAGAAAAGTATTTTTCTTCAGTTTGCATAAATTGATGAAAGTTATTAGTTGAAAATACTGGAGTCTTCTCTCCAAAACCTGCCCCCTTTTATGTCACTATCTCAGCAAATGACACTTAACCATACTGTTTGTTGCCCAAGTCTGACCCCTAAGAGAGATCCATGACTTTCCTCTTCAGTTACCTCTGAAATCCAAGTAGTCACAAAATCCTACTGGTTTCTTTCTTCAGAATATCTCTGGCGTCTTCACACTTGTCTCTTTGCACCCTGGCATTCTCTTTTTCTGGGACACCTGGCATTCCCTCTCTGGACACCCCGGAATTCTGTCTCCCCAGGATACGCCAGCATTCTCTCTCCCTGGACACCTGGCATTCCCTCTCCCAGGGACACTCCAGCATTCTGTCTCCCCAGGACACCTCGGCATTCTCTGGGACACACCAGCATTTTATCGGGACACCTGGCATTCTCTCTCCCTGGGACACTCGGCCTTCTCTCTCTCTGGGACATCCCAGCATTCTCTCTTCCTGGGACACCTGGCATTCCTTCTTCCAGGGACACCCTAGCATTCTGTCTCCCCAAGACACCTTGGCATTTTCTCTCTCTGGGACTCCCCAGCATTCTCTCTCCCTCGGACACCTGGCATTCTGTCTCTCTGGGACACCCCGGTGTTCTCTCTCCCCAGGACACCCCGGTGTTCTCTCTCCCCGGGACCCTCGGCATTCTCTCTCACTAAGGCTGCCTCAGCTCTGCCACCCAGTCCTGCTCCCCGCTAGGCTGTTTTCCATGCTGCAGTCAGTGTGATTTAGTTTGAGGAACTGTGACAGGGACAGTGCAGCTGGAGCACAGGTCTTGGGGTAGGAGGAAGAATAGTGAAAGGAGTCTGGAGGTGTATGCAGGGACCAGATTCTGAGGCATTTTGGACTTGTTTAGGTATTTGGATTTGCTCCTGAGAGCAATGGGATGCCTTTGAAGGATTGAGGGGATAGCGTTAGCATGATTGGATTAATTTATTTTTAAGGGTGGTACTAGCTGCAGTGTAGAGAATACACTGTAGAAGAAGCAAGCCTGGGTATAGTGAAGCCCATGCGGGAAGGTGTTGCAGTTGTCATGTGGAAGAGAATGGTAGCCTGAGCTAGTGGAGTGCGAGTGGGATGGAGAGAAGTGGATAGACTTGGAGATATTTGGGAGGCAGAGTGGATAGACTTTGAGATATTTGGGAGGCAGAGATTATGAGGCTTTGTGATTGACAGGTGTTGTTTGTTTTTGTAATTTTAGGGCAGCACACGTTTTCACATTGGTGTAATTTTCTCCAGTGGTTCTCAGCAGAGAGTTAAAAAGCTAGGCATGCCTGTGAGGAAGGGGAACAGCTGTGAATTATGGGGAATGAGCTGGAGTGTTGGAAGATAACAGCTGTGGGGAGGGCATGTGTGAGAAATGAGCTCAGAGGAGCAGGGGTGCTGATGAAGTGTCCAGGAGCAGTGTCTGAAAGTGGCAATAGAGGAAGCTACTGGCCTCACCTCCAGGCCTTGAGCCATACAGGAACACGATGGAGTGACAAGGGAAAACATTTTCTCAGAGGAGAGTGAGGTGTCAAGGCAGGAGAAGGAAGCATCTGGGCAGAAGCTGAGAGTGCTGGGAAAGGAAGTTCTTCACCATGAAGTGGAGGTTCTGGAGGGTGCAGTAAAAGGTCTGGATGGGGAGTCAAGTGGTGTGGGGGTTGGGTCATAGTTGAGGCTCTGCTGAGCACATGGTGCTGATGAGAGCAGGAGCCTACATCTGAGCCAGACTCACAATGACGTGAGGTGTGGTGTGTTTTTGACTGCAAGTTTCCAAAAAACCGAATGCCAGCAGTCTTAATTGAATGGTTTTTATGTTTTTGCTTACTCCTCAGATATCTTTTGACTCTCTGCTATGGGCAAGGCTCGATGTTAAGCACTATGGCAACTACAATGATGAATTGGCAAGTTTACAATCTAGTAAATAAGATATTTCTTGGCCCTGGCAGACAGAGTTAAAGGCATTAATTAGTTCCTTGTAACAGACTGGAAGGACCAAGCTGAGAGGTTTTCGCAGCCTTCCTGATTCTCATTCTCATTCCTCACCTTTACTTTCTGTCTTTCCTTAATGCTCCCTGGTATCTCCACCTGTTAAGTTTAGGGGAAGATGCTCAGCTCTCAGCCAGGCCTGCTGGGCATTTTTTCAGCCAGCCAGCAAGGTGCTGAAGCTTAACATCTCAAACTTGAGACTGGAATTCTCTTAATTCAGTTATTTCCAAATTATTCTCTAATGTTCTCTTTCTTAAGCATTTATACAACAAGAAAACTCCAAGAGTTAATATTGTTTTGAATTAACTATGATTACTTTTTTTTCTCTGATCATTGAACTTTGCATGTTTCAACATTCTTTGGTAAATAGAGGTAAAAACCTTAATCATTAACAAAGCCTATCAAAATGTGATGATTGATTTGAATCCATGTCACTTAAGGAAAGAAGAAAATTATAAAATTATTAAATGTCAGAACTGAAAAGTATTTCTAAGATCTTTTACACTCTTACCCTCTCATTTTGCATCTAAGGAAATCAAGCCTCAAAAGGTGAATGAGGTATATAAGTAAATGTGGTAAAATTTAGCAAGCTTTAGAATGCTTTAAAATTTACACAATAGGAGCTTTCATATTTTATGACAGTTGGTGGTAATATTGCAGAAAAACTTTTTTTAACCAGTAGGGAATGCTGAAATATCAACTGATCAGCTGTGGTGGAAAATGAAATCAATTTTAAGTATTCTGATTACTGCATCTTTTCTGTTTAGCAAAATAAAATGACCTATGTGGTAGTCTCTAAGGGTCAGAGGGGAGGGAAGTACATACTGGGGACCCTATTTTAGATTTATTGCAGATTACATCATTTCATAATGATTGTAACTCAGAGTATTCCTTGTAGATAACCAAATTTCATTCTCCCCTCCTGGCTATGCAAGGTATGAAAGTGTACCCGAAAATCTGCTTCCCTGGTTAGTGAAGCAATGCTGGCTATATTCAGCTGAGGCTGAACCATAACCTATATTGTGGTGATTTGGTGCAAAGGGAGTTTTGTCCCACTGGTTCTTCCTTTAGGAAGGCCTCAGAGGCCCACAGGTTGTATGGCAGTTGAGTGAGAGTGGAAGACTTCTTGGGCAGATCCAGTCCTGAGATTTGGTCAGGAAATTGGATTAGTGACTCTTCTGTCCTTGTCCTCTCTTTACTACCATCCCCACTCCTATCTTTACTCTGCCATTAAAAAAATTAAAGTTATAAAATTTCAATTTTGACTCCTCTTTGTTCCAGGGCATTTTTAAAAGTGAATTTTACATTAAATTCCCAAAATATTGTTTTTTTCCCCATCTTTCTTGTTTTAGGTTATTTTGGATTATAATCAGAGAATGAGGTTCCTTTGCAGCTAGATGCTCCAGGGACATAAAAAAATAACGTATAATCTCTGTATAGTCAAAATACTATCTATATTCATAAAATGGAGTTTGTTGATTATTTCATTCAAATCCTTATTATTTTTCCTTTAGCTTATGTGACCAGCCAGATTCTGAAAATGTTAAAATATTCTATGATCAGATTTGATGATGTTCTTGTATTTCTAGAAGTTTTAACTCTAGATATTTGACTGCTATATTATTTGTCCATAAAATTTTTATCTGAAGAAATATAACTAGAATTGAATAAGTGGAGCGAGACAAACTATCCAACTGAATGAGCAGACTTACCATCATATGAATGACAATTCTTCCCAAATTATATGTAAATTTAATGACATTCTGATCAGAAACCCAACAGCTTTTTTTTTTTTTGGAGGGGGACAGTTAATTTTAACTGGTTAAAATTACCTAAAAAAAAAAATCTTAAAAAATAAGAGTAGTTGTGAGTGGGGAACTTTCCTTATCATATGTTAAAATTGCCATAATGCTAGTAAGTAATAAAAATAGTGTGATACAAAAATTATAGAATTAAATCAATTGACTGGAATAGAACAGATTCTAGTATTGTAAGAAATTAATATATGATAAAGGCTGAATTTCATTTCACTGGGAAAAGATAAATGGTATTAGCATAATTGGCTATTTCAAAGATAACAAAATTAGGGCTTTACACATACATTTCTATGGATGCAAGATTTAGGTGTAAAAAACAATGATCCTAGAAGAAATTTTAGAACACTATATTCATTTTGAGGTGGGGAAGACCTTCACAGACAAGACAGGAAATGCGGAAGAAATAAAGGAAAATATTGACATTGAACTACGTAAAATTAGCTATATAAAATTTAAAATTTCTTTCTGGCAGAATACACCATAAATTGTATCAAAATGCTTTGTCGCACATATGACCGTCAAAAAGTTGATATCTCTGATCTTTAGGGAAACACAATCCAGTAGAAAAATGGACAAGCATGTGAACAGGCAATTCACAGAAGAGAAAATGCATATTGTCCAAAAAACCCACTAAAATAATGCTCCGTGCAAGTAGTCAGGAAGTACAAGTCAAAATAACAATGAGAAAAAAGCTCCCATCCAGCTGATGGGCAAAATGTAAAAGAGTCTGGGCACATCTGGTGCTGTGTTATAGAGAAACGGACCCCTCATACACTGTGGTGGAGGTGTGGACTGGGAGGGCGTTTTCTGGAAAGTTCACATTATTTTACTTGGCAGTCTCACAGTTAGATCTACCCTATAGAAATAAAAGCACCAGTATTTATGTGTACAAGGATGTTTATTTTAACTTTTTTTTTTTTTGTAGCAAGAAATTGAAAACTATCTGTATGTCCAATAATAGGGAAGGGGCTGAATAAATTGCAGTACATTTGTACTATGCAGTATTTGATATCTATTAAAAAGAATGCCTTGGGTTACATGTATTGATTAGGAATAATCTTCATGATTGATTAGAAAAGGAACACATTTCAGAGAGATGTTAATAATATGATTATATTAATATATGTATTTGTATGGGTATAGAGAAAGCTTTGGAAGAATGGACACACATAAATGTTATTATTGATTATCTTAGGTAAATAGGATTAGAGAAGGGTGACAAGGAGGAAACCAATTTTTAAAATATGTAGACCTCTGTACTTTTTATCTCATTAGTATAGGTTCAAAATATTAAAATTTATTGGGGCCGGCCCCGTGGCGCAAGTAGTTAAGTGCACACGCTCCGCTGCGGTGGCCCAGGGTTTGCAGGTTGGGATCCTGGGCGTGCACCGACGCACTGCCTGTCATGCCATGCTGTGACAGCGTCCCATATAAAGTAGAGGAAGGTGGGCACAGAAGTTAGCTCAGGGCCAGTCTTCTTTGGCAAAAAAGGAGGAGGATCAGCATCGGATGTTAGCTCAGGGCTGATCTCCCTCACACACACAAAAACATATATTAAAATTTATTGATTAAACCCATAGCTCGCTCTTAATCTTTCTGTTTCATCACTGGCCGTGAAGCCTGGGGTTTGCCTGTCTGCTGGTCTTTTGAAGATGATGTGCTGCGCTTCTGAGGAGAGAACCCTGACTTCCCCTCCCTGGCCTGTACTACTTTCTGGCTCCTTTTTTCCTCTTATTTTTGCAATCCATCCCTTCAGCCACTTGACCAATATGCTGTTTCTTTGCCCCTTTATATTTCGTTTGTGCCAGTCCAGGTTGTTAACTGGTGGAGAAAAGTCACACAATCCTACCATTTAGTGTCCTTATGAATTTGTGGTCTTCCACTTCTGTTGATCCCTTGAAGACGGCTCTGCAGCCCTTCTGTTTCCCTTGTTACCTCTCTCCTTAAAAAGTGAGTGGTAGCTCAGACACCTCCTTTTCCTCAAACCTTTATTGCTGCCACCTCTTCTCTTGAGCAGCAAGTGGCTGTGCCCCTGACTCTGTAGGGAAAACATGCAGACTTCACTCTTGGGCTAAGGCTGACTGGCCTCTTGTGCTGGGGATCCAGCCCTTCCTGTCTCCTCCCAGGTGTGGGGTACAGAGGGTCTATATGCTTGTGACACGGATTATCCCTGCTCTCTCATCTGCCTGCTCTGTGTTTCCTCATTCACACGTCCCCAGGAGTAAAGATAATGGCCTAAAATACCTACGGTCTGATTCTGTTACCTCTCTGTGTTATACATATACTTGTTGGGTGGGTAGAGAGAAGGAAGGATATTTGAGTACAATAATGAGAAAGCGGCATGAGCTAAAGAGAGTAAGATGACTTCAATAGTAAAGATGAAAGAAATGATGGAACAAACCTAAAAACAGCCTTACTCTCCCCTACCCAGAGGCTTCTGGCCAGACAGGGAGGAGATTGGGGGACATATTTCACTCTTACCTGAGCAAATGAAGCATTAGTTGTTAGGACGGCCAAGCTATACCATTGTGATTCTTAGCTAGAGTTATAAGCCTGATGGTCATATTTTGATATCTGCAATTTGATATTTCACAGATTTTTGAAAACAAATGAAAGATAAAACTTGATCTGTATGCTCATGTTCCCCAAGCATGTTCTGTAGAAAAGTAGCTTGGGGATAGGGTTTGAGAAATACTGAATTAATTAAATCTTTGATGTGCTCAAGTGCTTTGTGAATTTCCGAGAGCAGGAAACAGTGTGGTGTTTTCCAGCTTTATGACCATAAAGCCCTTTTCTGCACTTCCCCTTCCCCTTTCCTGAATGTACATCATGTGTCCCAAGAAAAATAGTTTGAGAAATGCTGAAGGACAAAAATAAACATGTGGTACTAAAGAATGGAAAAAACGAAGAAAAAGAAAGATGAGGTTGCAAGATGCACAGTAACATGACTATTAAGAAATTTTTATTCCCCATCAGATTTTGTGTTTTCTGTACATTTTGAAGATGGAAAATGATTTTTAAAAAATGAAACTTTTTTTTTTTAATTGATGTTTTAATAGTTTTTAACATTGTGAAATTTGGGGTTGTGCATTTTTGTTTGTTCATCACCATATATATGACTCCTTTCACCCCTTGTGCCCACCCCCCACCCCCACTGCCCCTGGTAACCACAGTACAGTTTTCTCTGTCCATGTGTTGGTTTATATTCCACATATGAGTGAGATCGTACAGTGTTTGTCTTTCTCTTTCTGGCTTATTTCACTTAACATAATACGCTCCAGGCCCATCCATGTTGTTGCAAATGGGACAATTTTGTCTTTTTTTTACAGCTGAGTAGTATTCCGTTGTATATATATATACCACATTTTCTTAATCCAGTCATCAGTCGAGGGACACTTAGGTTGCTTCCACTTCTTGGCTATGGTGAATAATGCTGCAATGAACATAGGGGTGCATAAGCCTCTTTGGATTGTTGATTTCAGGTGCATTGGATAGATTCCCAGTAGTGGGATGGCTGGGTCATAGGGCATCTCTATTTTTAATTCTTTGAGGAATCTCCATACTGTTTTCCATAGAGGCTGCACCAGTTTGCATTCCCACCAGCTGTGTATGAGGGTTCCCGTTTCTCCACATCCTCTCCAACACTTGTTTTTTGTCTTGGTGATTATAGCCATTCTAAAAGGCGTGAGGTGGTATCTTAGTGTTGTTTTGTTTTGCATTTCCCTGATGATTAGTGATGTTGAACATCTTTTCATGTGCCTATTGGCTATCTGTATATCTTCTTTGGAGAAGTGTCTGTTGATTTCCTGTGCCCATTTTTTGATCGGGTTGTTTGTTTTTTTGTTGTTCAGTTGTGTGAGTTCTTTATATATTACGGAGATCAACCCCTTGTCAGATGTATGTTTTGCAAATATTTTCTCCCAGCGGGTGGGTTGTCTGTTCATCTTGATTCTGGTTTCGTTTGTCTTATAGAAGCTCTTTAATCTGATAAAGTCCCACTTGTTTATTTTTTCTTTAGTTTCCCTAGTCTGGGTAGGCATGTCATCTGAAAAGATTCCTTTATGACCAATGTCAAATAGTGTGTGTTGCCTGTATTTTCTTCTATGAGTTTTATAGTTTCAGGTCTCACCTTCAGGTCTTTGATCCATTTTGAGTTAATTTTTGTGAATGGCGATAGCAGATGGTCCACTTTCATTCTTTTGCATGTGGCTGTCCAGTTTTCCCAACACCATTTATTGAAGAGACTTTCCTTTCTCCATTGTATGTTCTTAGCACCTTTGTCGAAAATTAGTTGTCCATATATGTGTGGTTTTATTTCTGGGCTTTCAGTTCTGTTCCATTGATCTGTGTGTCTGTTTTTGTACCAGTACCATGCTGTTTTGATTACTATTGCTTTGTAGTATGTTTTGAAGTCAGGATTGTGATGCCTCCTGCTTTGTTCTTTTTCCTTAGGATTGCTTTAGCTATTCGGGGTCTTTTGTTGCCCCATACAAATTTTAGTATTCTTTTTTCTGTTTCTGTGAAGAATGTCATTGGGATTGCATTGAATCTGTAGATTGCTTTAGGTAATATAGACATTTTAACTATGTTTATTCTTCCAATCCACGTGCATGGGATATCTTTCCATTTCTTTATGTCATCATCGATTTCTTTCAATAATGTCTTGTAGTTCTCATTGTATAGGTCATTCACCTCCTTGGTAAGATTTATTCCTAGGTATTTTATTCTTTTTGATGCAATCGTAAATGGTATTATCTTTTTTGAGCTCTCTTTCTGTTAGTTCATTATTAGCATACAGAAATGCAACTGATTTTTGTAGATTGATTTTGTACTCTGCAACTTTGCTGTAGTTGTTGATTATTTCTAATAGTTTTCCAACAGATTCTTTAGGGTTTTCTATATATAAAATCATGTTATTTGCAAATAGTGAGAGTTTCACTTCTTCGTTACCTATTTGGATTCCTTTTATTCCTTTTTCTTGCCTAATTGCTCTGGCCAAAACCTCCAGTACTATGTTGAACGGGAGTGATGAGAGTGGGCAGCCCTGCCTCGTTCCTGTTCTCAGAGGAATGGCTTTCAGTCTTTCCCCTTTGAGTATGATGTTGGCTGTGGGTTAGTCATAAATAGCCTTTATTATGTTGAGGTACTTTCCTTCTATTCCCATTTTGTTGAGAGTTTTTATCATAAATGGATGTTGTATCTGTCAAATCCCTTCTCTGCGTCAATTGAGATGACCATGTGGTTTTTATTCTTTGTTTTGTTGATGTGATGTATCACGTTGATTGATTTGCGGGTGTTGAACCATCCCTGCGTCCCTGGTATAAATCCCACTTGATCATGGTGTATGATCTTTTTAATGTATTGCTGTATTCGGTTTGCCAATATTTTGTTGAGGATTTTTGCATCTGTGTTCATCAGTGATATTGGCCTGTAATTGAAACTTGTTTTGACTAGTGATATTTTAGAGAAAATAAGCTATCTTGCAAATAAGCATAGTAGAGTTCTATTATGGCTAAAACTTTTTGTAATACCGGACGGTTATCATGTTGTTTCAAGGTATTATTAGGATTGACCTGGATTTCTGTTATTTGAGTTACATTTTCTTATCCTCTTTTCCAGCGGTAGCCGATTAGGAGGCCTGGTCACAGTGTTGTGCTTCTTTTTCAATCACGGAGAGGTAGGTAGTCAACAAATATTTTTAAAATCTTTTGGGGGATTTTACTGCTAGAAATACAAGTTTCCTCTTTAGGAGTCAGTGAAATATTTTTAAAAATTTTAGAAGATTTTTCTTATAGAAATATAGGTTTCTTCTTTAAATTTAATCTGTAGTAGCATTCTTCAAATGTTTGATCTTATTTTTATTCAAATTTTAAAACTAGCATCTATTTTAACTTTTCATGACCTTTGTATCTTTTATGTGATATATCTTTCAGTGATTTGAAGAAATAGTGGGTCTGTATCAATTCTTTATATAATGTAAAACTGTGAAAGCTCGTTTTTTAGCTATAATAGAAATATATATAGATATATAGTGTAACCTCCTTGTGTGGGGATAATTTTTTGTTGTAGGAGCTAAATAGTATGTTTCTATTTTAATGTGTTTGTATTAAACTTTGATATACTTTTAAGTATCCTTTGCAGAATATTTTATTATACCTATAAATTTGCACATATCTAAGGGTTTTCTAAAGAGAACAATATTGTAGAAAGCATAGATTCTGGATCCAGGCTACCTGTGTTCAAATCCTGGCTCTGCCATTTAGTGGCTTTGTGATCTGGGCAAGTCATTTTGTTTCTCCTGCCTTAGTTTCCTCTTTGTAAATGGGTGTCATGATGTTACCCATCTCATGCGATTGTTGGGGAGATTAAATGAATTCATATGTGTAAAATGCCTGGAACAATGTTTGACGCACAGTAACTGCTATGTAATTATTATTTTGTATTATTATTAACTTAGTTTAAATTAAAGTCTAATATAAATTCAAGGTACCAATGAAATCCTTCCAATAAATTAATCATAGTTGTGAATGAATTTCTAGTCATATATCTCTGTCCACTTTTCTTTCATGGTAAGTTTTGTATGAGGGAAAGAGAAGAAAGGTCAGCTCGCTTTGAGTGAAGTAACAATCCTTTTATGCGTTTATACACTAAGCGTCTACAGTGTTTGAATATGCACATGTTACAAAGCTCTAACTGTAGAGTCAAGGTTGAACTTTTTTTATCATTCAGCAGGTTACTAATAGATCTTGAACTAAAACGTACTTAGTATTTAGAATCACAGAAATTTAAAGCTAGAGTGGCCTTATAAATAGAGCATTTGACAAAAAAAATGATTGCAATCTGATATCAATTAATTGGCTTGGTCTGAATTTTGAGCAAAATAAAATACAATTATTTGGCTCTTTTTGACTGTGGATGCTGCTCAGTGTTGTAGTGTGGACCATAAAACATTTAGAAGCACAGATTCTGTGAGAATGACCTAAGAAATAGGAAATAATCACTTAACAATGGAAGAAAAGAGCGTCGAGTGTCCACAATAAGATGTTGGAGGAAAGGGATTATTGAAAATTTTGAAGCCAAGACACAGTTTTAAAGACTACCATCTGTTAAGCAGAAAGGTCCACTGTGTTACCCTCAGTGTAAATTAAAGGTTATTAATTCCTGATCTTACCTTTTTTCTTAGAATTTTGATACTTATGTAGCATGAACATTGTTCCTTACAAAGTCTTTTCAGTTTTTCTTTTTTTGTTTGTTTTTTTTTTTTTTTGGTGAGGAAGATTAGCCCTAGGCTAACATCCGTGCCCATCTTCCTCTACTTTATATGTGGGACGCCTGTCACAGCATGGCGCGATAAGTGGTGTGTAGGTCCACACCCAAGATCTGAACCTGCGAACCCTGGGCCGCCATGGCAGAGTGCACAAACTTAACCACTCTGCCACCAGGCCAGCCCCATGAAATTTAGACTATTCAGTTTATTTTTCAGGTTGATAGATTTTCTTTTTGATACTTTTCAGCTATTTAGTGTATTTAAACATGCTTAGACATCACTTTCTGCTTAGGAAAAGGTAAACTAAATGTGATTAGAATTAGAACTGCAGTTTAACTGAAATAGTCAAGTTATTAATGGTACTTATATCAGTAACTGTAGCTATAGAGTAGAAAAGAGACTATTTTGAGTCAGGACATATATTAAAATTGAGAGCATAAACTGCAGTTCTATAGTTTTGGCTAAAATAATGGTGAGAACTCAAGTAACTGAAAACCATGTTGTTATAATTTTATATTTATTTTGGTTTTCAAATTGTGAGAATTTCAAACCCTATTTTTTTCTGAATTTTAAAAATGTTGCCTAAAATATATAATTTTTATATTGGGAGAAGCATCTACTCTGGTAGTACCTATTCCTGCATTTAGTGAGCTTCGTTCTCAAGTATCACATTATTTTGCTCATTGGAATTGGTGATGGGTTACTAATTGGTACCCTTCATTTTTAGAAGAGTTATTTTAATCATGTGAGTGAGTGGTTTATGTGCCAAAAAATAGTTGTGAATTGTTACTTGCCCTTAAGTTCCATTTCCATTATTTAGTTTGCTCTGTGCTTGAGTCTAAGATAGTATATGATGTACTTTTTAAAATATTCTTTCTCTCAGATGGTTTTACAAGGGAAAATTTTCGCCTTAACAAAAAAACTACAAAATGTGTGGTATAAAAGGATTAATCAAATTATTTAAAACAGAAATTTAAAACCTTCAAATCTGAAACGTGAAACTACAATAAAGGAGCTATTAATTACACATAGTAAAGATCAATAATAGTGATGTTATACATTTCATAATAAAAATTATGCAGATGTTTTCACTTATAAAGTTTTTAAATTAAATGTTGATTCTGCCCCTGTTGAGAATTATTGCTGAGATGAAAGCTAACAGTTTTGCTCTGCCTGTGAACTGTTTCCCTATTATAAGGTAAGATGGATGTACCATGAGTTGATGCTGCAGGAGTTATAGCATGCTGATGGAAAAGCATTTAGATGTGTATATAAAAAAAACTAAATACAATATTTTTCTTGAGTTTTTGACTGTTAAAATTCATTATATGTGAAATAGTTTTATTTAGCTTTTTCATAATGAGATTTAAAAACAATTATTACGGAGCATGACTGATGGTGTTTTATATAAAACACGTTCACAGATATAAAGATATGCACATATGAGGAGGAAAATCTCTTACTGTTTTTTTTTTGGAAACGAAAGTAGTTAATTCAAAGTCTATGAAAGCATTGTTTTAGAGGCATATCTAATTAATCTTTTTTATTACCCATAACATATTTCTGACCCATATAGTTTCCTGAATATTTTTGAACTGAACTGAGGTTAAAGTATAAATATAAATGTGCTTGTTCCTAATTACTTATTGACATAGTTATGCCATTTATATAAGATTTGGGAAGGAATTCTCGGAACACTTTGCAAATAGTCTCATTAATCCTTATAATCTTGTATGGTAGATAAGTAGTAAATAATATCTTACTATGCATAAAAATGGAGGTATTGAAAGGTTAAGTGTTTGGCTCAAGGTTGCTAAGCAGGGAGAGGATGATAAGTTTCCTAGTTAACCAGTAATGTCTCCAAACTTCTCTCAACACATATACCTCTTAGGGGAGTAGGATTTCAAAGACAACACCATAGTTTATCTTTTACAAATAAGTAAAGTACAAAGTTCTTTCCTTGCAAATTTGTGGGACTTTTTTTTTTTCTTCTTTTCCTCCTTTCTCTCGATCTCTTTGTCTCTTCCTCCCTCCCTTCCTCTCTTCCCTTTCCAGTGATGGTAAGGTTTTGGCCAGGACATTTATTCTGGGTCTTCTGTTTATTCAGCTTAATTAAAACAACATATGCTGAGGGCCTCCTGTATGCCAGGTACTTGTAGATGCTGGGGATGTGCCAGGGAGTAAAACAAAGACTCCTGTCCTTGTGGATAATTGCGTGAAGGTAGGATGATCTTCTGCTTAAGGTGAGAGAGTACCAGCTTATCTGGGGAGTAGTGAGGAGGCCATTGTGACAGGAGCAGAGAGTGGAAGGGATAAGGCCAGACAGTTAATAATGGGAGGTGGGATGTGGAGGGAGCTTATTCTGTAGTCCTTGTTGGTCATTGTAAGGGTCATTTGGAGCAGATAGAAGAGCCACTGGAGGGTTACATGCAGAAGAGTGGCATGATTTAAATACTTTTTACATTAGTTTGGAAAATAGTATAAGTACAAGATGTATTATTTATTTAAGCTATTGAGTGGTGTGCCTATGGACTTGTGAATTTATGTTAAACTTACATTAACTCTAAAAGTCCAAAGCAAGAGTGTGCTAATCTTAGTTGGGAATGAATCTGTTGATGTGGATTTGAAAATTAGCCTATAATGAAGTAGAAAACTAGCCTACGACATCCTTTATGACTTGGCCCCTGCTATATATCACCACTCTTCAGGCTCTTTTCTTTGCGTCAGACCTACTGTCCTTCCTTCTTCCAGGTCCTAAAAAGGTCCATTCCTTCTCCTTGCTCAGGGCCTTTGCACGTGCTGTTTCCTATGCATTGCATACTTCCTTCCCCTTCTATCTCCTAACCTGTGCCTAATTAACTCCTAGTTATACTGAACAACTGGCTATTTCAATATGGGTTTCAGTGGTGTTCTCCATTTCTTCCCACAGATCTGGGTTTACATCTGGTATAATTTCTCTTTAGATTTAAGAGCTTTATTTAGCATCGTGGTGAAGATCGGCTGCTAACAAATTCTCTTAGTTTTTGCGTGTCTAAAAATATCCTCATTTTGTGCGTCATTTCTTGAAATGTATTTTTGCTGGGTAAGAATTCTAGGTTGATAACTTTATCTTTTAGCGCTTTAAATGTGTCATTCTATTGTCTTCTAGCTTCCATTGTCTGATGAGAAGTCAGCTATCATTCTTGTTGTTACAATGTGTAATGTGTCTCTTCTTTGGTTTTAAGACTTTCTTTTTATATTTGATTTTTGTTGGTTTGATGGTGATGAACTTAGATGTTGTCGTCTTTATATAAATCCTGCTTAAGGTTCACTGGACATCTTTAGTCCATGGGTTGATTTTTTTTTTTTTATCAGTTTTGGAAAATTTTTAAGAAATGTTTTCTCTTCAAATATTTTGTCTTCCCCATTCTCTCTCTTATTCTTCTTTGAGGATCTAATTCCACATATGTTCAACTTTTGATGTTGTCCCACAGGTTTTTGACACTCTCTTCCTCTTTTTTCCTTAATTTGGATATTTTCTCTTGCCATGTCCCTGAGTTCATTGATACTTTGTTCTGATATATTCATTCTTCTATTAAGCTCATTCAGTGACTTTTTCATTTTAGATGTGTTTCAATTTTAGAATTTCATTTTTTTCTAAAGCTTCCATTTTGCGGTTGAAAATTCCCATCTGTTCACTTATTCTATCAATCTTTTTCTGTAAAATTTTAAACCTAATTATTATTATTTTTTTTATTTTTTAATTTTTTATTTATTGCAGTAACATTGGTTTATAACATTGTATAAATTTCAGGTGTACATCATTATACTTCTATTTCTGCATAGATTACATCATGTTCACCACCCAAATACTAATTACAACCCATCACCACACACATGAGCCGAATTATCCCTTTCGCCCTCCTCCCTCCCCCCTTCCCCTCTGGTAACCACCAAGCCAATCTCTGTCTCTATGTGTTTGTTTATTGTTGTTATTATCTACTACTTAATGAAGGAAATCATACGGTATTTGACCTTCTCCCTCTGACTTATTTCTCTTTGCATAATACCCGAAATGTCCATCCATGTTGTCACAAATGGCTGGATTTCATCGTTTCTTATGGCTGAGTAGTATTCCATTGTGTATATATACCACATCTTCTTTATCCATTCGTCCCTTGATGGGCACTTAGGTTGCTTCCAAGTCTTGGCTATTGTGAATAATGCTGCAATGAACACAGGATTGCATGTATCTTTACTCATTGGTGTTTTCAAGTTCTTTGGGTAAATACCCAGCAGTGGAATAGCTGGATCATATGGTAGTTCTATCCTTGATTTTTTGAGGAATCTCCATACTGTTTTCCATAGTGGCTGCACCAGTTTGCACTCCCACCAGCAGTGTATGAGAGTTCCCTTCTCTCCACATCCTCTCCAACACATGTTGTTTCCTGTCTTGTTAATTATAGCCATTCTGACGGGCGTGAGGTGATATCTCATTGTAGTTTTGATTTGCATTTCCCTGATAGTTAATGATTTTGAACATCTTTTCATGTGTCTGTTGGCCATCTGTATATCTTCTTTGGAGAAATGTCTGTTCAGGTCTTTTGCCCGTTTTTTAATTGGGTTGTTAGTTTTTTTGTTTTTGAGATGCATGAGTTCTTTATATATTTTGGAGATTAAGCCCTTATCAGATGTTTGGTTTGCAAATATCTTCTCCCAATTGTTAGGTTGTCTTTTCATTTTGTTGATGGTTTCCTTTGCTGTGCAGAAGCTTTTTAGTTTGATGTAGTCCCATTTGTTTATTTTTTCCATTGTTCCTCTTGCTCGGTCAGACACGGTGCTTGAAAATATGTTGCTAAGACTGATGTCGAAGAGCGTACTGCCTATGTTTTCTTCTAGAAGTTTCATAGTTTCAGGTCTTATATTCAGGTCTTTAATCCATTTTGAGTGAATTTTTGTGTATGGTGTAAGGTAAGGGTCTACTTTCATTTTTTTGCATGTGGCTATCCAGTTTTCCCAACACCATTTGTTGAAGAGACTTTCTTTTCTCCATTGTATGTTCTTGACTCCTTTGTCAAAGATTAGCTGTCCATAGATGTGTGGGTTTATTTCTGGGCTTTCGATTCTATTCCATTGATCTGTGTGTCTGTTTTTGTGCCAGTACCACACTGTTTTGGTTACTATAGCTTTGTAGTATATTTTGAAATCAGGGAGTGTGATACCCCCAGCTTTGTTCTTTTTTCTCAGGATTCCTTTAGCTATTCGGGGTCTTTTGTTGTTCCATATAAATTTTGGGATTCTTTGTTCTATTTCTGTGAAAAATGTTGTTGGAACTTTGATAGGGATTGCATTGAATCTAAAGATTGCTTTAGGAAGTATGGACATCTTAACTATGTTAATTCTTCCAATCCAAGAGCACAGAATATCTTTCCATTTCTTTGTGTCTTCACTTTCTTTCGGCAATGTTTTATAGTTTTTGGTGTACAGATCTTTCACCTCTTTGGTTAAGTTTATTCCTAGGTATTTTATTCTTTTTGTTGCTATTGTAAATGGGATGGTATTCTTAATTTCTCTTTCTCCTACTTCATTGTTAGTGTATAGAAATGCAACTGATTTTTGTATGTTGATTTTGTATCCTGCAACTTTACCATATTTGTTTATTACTTCTAAAAGTTTTCTGGTGGATTCTTTAGGGTTTTCTATATATAAAATCATGTCATCTGCAAATAGTGACAGTTTCACTTCATCCTTTCCAGTTTGGATCCCTTGTATTTCTTTCTCTTGCCTGATTGCTTTGGCTAGGACTTCCACTACTATGTTAAATAGGAGTGGTGAGATGGGCATCCTTGTCTGGTTCCTGTTCTTAGAGGGATAGCTTTCAGTTTTTCACCATTGAGGATGATATTAGCTGTGGGTTTGTCATATATGGTCTTTATTATGTCGAGGTACTTTCCTTCTATACCCATTTTATTCAGAGTTCTTATCATAAATGGATGCTGTATCTTGTCAAATGCTTTCTCTGCATCTATTGAGATGATCATGTGATTTTTATTCTTCATTTTATTAATGTGGTGTATCACGTTGATTTGCGAATGTTAAACCATCCCTGCATACCTGGAATAAATCCCACTTGATCATGGTGTATAATCTTTTTGACGTATTGTTGTATGCGATTTGCTAGTATTTTGTTGAGGATTTTCGCATCGATGTTCATCAGTGATATTGGCCTGTAATTTTCTTTTTTTGTGTTGTCCTTGTCTGCTTTTGGTATCAGGGTAATGTTGGCTTTGTAGAATGAGTTAGGGAGCTTCTCCCACACCTCAATTTTTTGGAAGAGTTTGAGAAGGATAGGTATTAATTCTTCTTTGAATGTTTGGTAGAATTCACCAGGGAAGCCGTCTGGTCCTGGACTTTTATTTTTGGGGTGGTTTTTGATTACTGTTTCGATCTCCTTACTGGTGATTGGTTTATTTAAATTCTCTACTTCTTCTTGATCCAGTTTTGGAAGGTTGTATGATTCTAAGAATTTATCCATTTCTTCCAGATTGTCGAATTGGTTGGCATATAGCTTTTCATAGTATTCTCTTATAATCTTTTGTATTTCTGAGGTGTCTGTTGTAATTTCTCCTCTTTCCTTTCTGATTTTACTTATTTGTGCCTTCTCTCTTTTTTTCTTGGTGAGTCTAGCTAAAGGTTTGTCAATTTTGTTGATCTTTTCAAAGAACCAGCTCTTGGTTTTATTAATTTTTTCGGTCTCTATTTCATTTATTTCTGCTCTGATTTTTATGATTTCCCTTCTTCTCCTGATTTTGGGCTTTGTTTGTTCTTCTTTTTCCAGTTCCTTTAGGTGCTTTGTTAGATTGTTTATTTGAGATTTTTCTTGTTTGTTGAGATCGGCCTGTATTGCTATAAACTTCCCTCTTAGGACCGCTTTTGCTGTATCCCATAAATTCTGGTGTGTCGTATTTTCATCTTCATTTGTCTCCAGGTATTTTTTGATTTCTTCTTTGATTTCTTCGTTGACCCAGTCATTGTTCAGTAGCATTTTGTTTAATCTCCACGTATTTGTGGCTTTTCTGATTTTCTTCCTATAGTTGATTTCTAGTTTCATACCGTTGTGGTCAGAAAAGATGCTTGGTATTATTTCAATCTTCTTAAATTTATGGAGACTTGTTTTGTGGCCTAATATGTGATCAATCCTGGAGAATGTTCCATGTCCATTTGAAAAGAACGTGTATTCTTCGGTTTTTGGATGGAATGCTCTGTATATATCTACTGGGTCCATCTGTTCTGGTGTGTCATTTAAGGCCAATGTTTCCTTATTGATCTTCTGTTTGGATGATCTATCCCTTGGTGTAAGTGGAGTGTTAAAGTCCCCTACTATTATTGTGTTACTGTCTATTTCTGTTTTTATGTCTGTTAATAATTGCTTTATATATTTAGGTGCACCTACATTGGGTGCGTAGATATTTACAAGTGTTATATCCTCTTGTTGGATTGTTCCCTTGATCATTATGTAATGCCCTTCTTTGTCTCTTTTTACAGTTTTTGTTTTAAAGTCTATTTTGCCTGATATGAGTACTGCTACCCCAGCTTTCTTTTCATTGCCATTTGCGTGGAGTATCTTTTTCCATCCCTTCACTTTCAGTTTGAGTGTCTTTCGGTCTAAAGTGTGTCTCTTTTATGCAGCATATATATGGGTCTTTTTTTTTTTTATCCATTCAGCCCCCCTATGCCTTTTAATTGGAGCATTTAGTCCATTGACGTTTAAAGTAGCTACTGATAAGTATGTACTTACTGCCATTTTTTAACTTTTTTTTTTTCCTCAGTGTTTTAGTAGTCCTTCTCTGTTCCTTTCTTCTTCTTTACAGAATTGATGGTCTCTTTAGTTTGACCTCTGTCTGAAAGCTCTACTCTTTAACTCCCCTCCTTCCTCCTTTTATGTTTTTGATATCATATCTAACCTCTTTTTTGTGCATTTGTATCCATTACCCTCTTATCATGGAAATAGATAATTTTCCCTATTTGTGGTCTTCTCTTTTCCCCTTAAATCAGTCCCTTTAACATTTCTTGTAGCACTGGTTTCTTGGTGACAAACTCCTTTAATTTTTGCTTGTCTGGGAAATTTTTGATCTCTCCTTCCATTTTGAATGATAACCTTGCTGGGTAGAGTATTCTTGGCTGTAAGTTTTTTCCTTTTAGCACTTTAAATATATCATGCCACTCTCTTCTAGCCTGTAAGGTTTCTGCTGAGAAGTCAGCTGATAGCCTTATGGGGTTTCCTTTGTATGTAACTTGACATTCTCTTGCGGCTTTTAGGATTCTCTCTTTATCTTTAATTCTGGACATTTTGATTATGATGTGTCTTGGTGTGGGCCTCTTTGGGTTTATCTTGTTTGGGGCTCTCTGTGCTTCCTGTACCTGGATGTCTGTTTCCTTCCTTAGGTTAGGGAAGTTTTCATCTATTATTTCTTGAAATAGATTCTCTGCCCCTTTATCTTGCTCTTCTCCTTCCGGGACACCTATAACACGGATGTTAGTGCGCTTGATGTTGTCCCAGAGGTCCCTTAGACTGTCCTCACTCTTTTTAATTCTTTTCTCTTTTACCTGTTCAGCTTGGGTAATTTCTTCTAGTCTTTCTTCCAGCTCGCAGATCCGTTCTTCTGATCCTCTACTCTGCTTTTGAGTCCCTCTAATGAATTTTTCATTTCTAGTATCGTATTCTTCATTTCTGATTGGTTCTTTTTTATGTCTTCCATTTCTTTGTTGACATTCTCACTGAGTTTATCTATTCTTCTCCCCAGATCAGTGAGCATCCTTAACACTCTTAGTTTGAACTCTCTGTCAGGTAGGTTGCTCATTTCTGTTTCACTTAGTTCCTTTCCTGGGGTTTTGTCCTGTTCCCTTACTTGGAATGTATTCCTTTGCCTCCTCATTTTGCCGCTTTCCCTGTGCTTGTGTCTACGTATTAGGGAGGTCAGCTACGTCTCCTGCTCTTGGATAGGTGACCTTATGTAAGTGATGGCTTAGGAGGCCTGCAGTGTGCTTCCCTCAGTTCTCAATGTTCCAGGGGTGACCCCTATGTGGGCTACGTGTGTCCTTCTGTTGTGGCCTGTTTGCTCTGCCTGTAGGCGCCCAGGGAGGCCGAGTTATGCTCCTGGCCAGCTGTTGTAATGCTGAGCTGCTTGTAGTTGTTGTGGGCCCTTCAGTCTCTTTATGAGGTGTGGGGAGCCCCAGCACAGTTAGCTGCAAGTTCTAATACCACATTTGTGTTGCAGTATTTCTTTTAAGTGAGTAGGCCCCCAGCGTGGCAGGTTGTTAGGCTCAGGGCCTTACAATTGCTATAAGCCTCTAGCCTTTAGGTCTCTTGTCAGCTCTCTGAGGATTGCAGCTGGGTGGGGCTGGCCTCAGGCACAGGAGCGTGCAATTGTTTCAGGGTTTGGAAGGTGGGGCAAACCACCTATGTGGGTTTTTGAGAAGCACAAGTCTTCTGCAGCTGACAAGCCCTGCCGACCACAGGTCCACACACACAGTCAACACAGTCCTGCCCCGTGTGCACGCCCCAACCTCCCGAAGCAGACCCAGTCTCTCCACGGCGGGAGCCCCACACACTCCACCACTGCCCCACACTCTCCACCTGCTCCTTGTGCACGTCCTGCCCCACTGAAGTCAGCTCAGTTGCCAGGTAGCAGAGAATCCAGTCACCAATCTATGCAGGCCCGCAAGTTGCCTGAGTGGTTGTTGTTGCGTGGGGCCAGTCTCTAGGGTGGGCTGCCTGCCCTGGCTGAGCTGGATTAAATCGGTGCTCTAGTGGCTGGGGGAGACCCTGGGCTAGCAGGCCTCAGGGAGAACTCCAGTGGCATCTGTGTCAGCACGCCCACACCAGGCCACAACAATGGCCGCCGCCACTGTCCCAGTCCCTGGAGATGTCTCACCCCTCACCGAGATGCCCTCAGGGCCTATTAGGTGAGTCTCTTTTCACCAAAGCACTGTGCACCTTTCTTTCTGGTGATTTTAGGTTGCTTTCTGAAATGGGTGAGTTTGCGCATGGGCCCTTTAAGAGCCAGTTTTAATTTCTTTGTGAACCAGCTTTTCTGGGGGTGCTCCCCAATGTTTTAGTAGCAGGCAAAGTCAGATATTATGCCACTCGTCTCGATTGTGCTGGGTCCACAAAATGCCTCCAGTGGGGGCGCTCCCCGGCTCAGGGCCCTGCGCCTCCAGGGAGGCTGCGTACCTGTGGGCTGCTCCCGGGCGGCCGTGACGCTGGCGGCTTGTGAAAGCGACGTTTTTCTCTCCAGAAGGGAGTTTCTGCCTCTTCCACCTCAATTAGGATTGTCCGTTGTTGCAGGAGTTCCTCTTATCCAGTTTTCTGTTCTGTCTCAGGGGTAATTTTTCCACGAGTAGTTGTAAATTGGCTGTGTCCGCGGGAGGAGGTGAGTTCAGAGTCTGCCTACGCCGCCATCTTGACTTCCCTCTTGCCTAAACCTAATTATTATAGTTATTTTAAAGTCTTTGTCTGCTAATTCTAACGTCTACTTTATCTGTGGATTTAATTCAGTTGACTAGAATTTGCCTCTTGGTTGTGGGTCATATTTTTCTGCTATTTTGCATGTTTGATAGCTTTCTATTTTATGTAAGACATTTTATATAAAAGAATGATAAAGCCTGAACTAGATCATTGTTTTTGCTTGTTTTTTTCCCATAGGGAGCATCTTTTCCTGTGTCAGGGCATGTAGGCTGAGGGATTGAGCATGTAGATCCCACCATGAAGCCTGCTAAGCTGGGCAGGACTGCAGTTTTAATTTGTTTTAGTTTACCTCCAGTTTCAAATGAATTAAAGAGATCTCTGCCCTTTGGCTCAGTCTCCAACTTTCCAGATGCTCAGCCCAGGTGTTTTGAGAGGTTTGGTAGATTCGATCGGAGACATAAAAAGAAACTTTCCAACCCAAGCGAATGGACTGAATGTATCTTTTATTATATAGAGGAGAGTAAAGGCGATAGTCTGCAAACAGATTGGAATAGGTCAGATAATGAGAGGGAAATGACACAAATCGATCGGAAAGGGAAACACCAGATCGACTGAGATAGAAGCAGATTCGAATAGGTCATATAATAAGAGGGAAAAACATCGGATTGATTGGAAAGGGAAATAACACAAATCAACCGGAAAGAGAAACACCAGGTTGACCAAAAGAGAAAACATCAGATCAGTTACTCACAACCTCCATGCCTTTGCGCCTGGGAGAGTCTCTTCAATTGACATGGCTAGGCGGGAGTCTGATCGTCAGAGGTCCTGGGGACGGCATCCCCTCCACAGGTGAGACTCTCACCAGGCCTCACTTTCCAGCAGTTTATATAGCATCAGTAATCTCCAGAGTAAGCAGTTACAGAGTTTGCAGAGCAAGCATTTAGTGTTTCCATGCACAAATGGTTATCAGTTGCGTATGTGTGCTGAGCGCCCTGGCTGTCGTCCCAGCCCGGCAGTTGTGTACATGCATTCTGCTCCCTGGTTATCGTCACAGCCCGGCACAGATGGCCAGTCCGTCCTGAGCTACGATGCCCAAAGAGCCTTGTAATGTTACAATTTGCAACTATCTCTGTGGGAGAAGGGCCACTTCCCACCACACAGAAAGCAGCTTTATATTTCTTTGTGTGCTGGTGGCTGTAGGTCCATGGAATGGCCATACATGGCTGTACTCACGTCAAGACACCAGGGCATGCCCTCTTTGGTCTTATCAGCATTTGAATTGGGAGGGAGTTAGTTTTCAGCTTTTTAGTTTGTTTATTCCATCTCTGGATTCAACTTCAGCAAGTTCCTGGAAGCTAAGCACTATATGAGATT
Organism: Ceratotherium simum simum; assembly: GCF_057802395.1. NCBI lineage: Eukaryota > Metazoa > Chordata > Mammalia > Perissodactyla > Rhinocerotidae > Ceratotherium > Ceratotherium simum. The sequence continues at coordinate 66,012,962 of NC_141900.1, read as the reverse complement.
GTGAGATCTCTCTGCTTTCTGTCTCTCCCCTACTGCTCCTTACTCCGCCAAATTCATGTGTGTGTGTGTGTGTGTGTGTCCAGGGTTGGTGGAGGGGAAGTTGTCAGTTGAAAAGATTTATTTTTGTGTTGTGGCTTTTCTGGATTTCAGTTTATGTTGTTAGAAGTTGATCTGTTTTTACTGGTCCCAGCAAAGACTCTCTGCCTATGGCAGGTCCATACCTGAATTATGCAGTTGTTCCCAGGTGTGCAAGTAGAGCCAACAGATGTTCTATATCTTCTTTTGAGCTACATCTAGTTCCACTGTAAATTTTGTCCCAAACTGGCAGTATCAAAAATAGTGCCCATTTCTGTACTTTGTTCCTCCAGCTTTTTATTTTGAAAAATTTAAAACCTACACAGAGTTCTAGATTCACTTCATTCACTGGTTTTAATATTTTACCACATTTGCTTTCTCTGTCTCTCGTATACACACACCGACATTTTTCTGATCCATTTAAAGTAAGTTGTGGACATGATGACATCTCTCATATATATATTCAGTATATATTACCTGAGAGCAGCAAAGACATTCTACGTAATCACAGTACTGTTACCATTCTCAAGAAATTTATCACTGATAATTATACAAAATGTCTGAAACAGTCCATATTCAAATTTCACAGTTATCATGATAAATTCCTTCATGCTTTTGTTTTGGATCCAAACTCTAATTAAGAATCTAGAACAATTTGTCTTACTTTTTTCTTTTTCTTTTTGTGACATTGACATTTTTGAGGAGTCCAGGCTCATTGTTTCATGGAAGGCCTCACAATCTCGATTTGTCTGATTGTGTCCTTAATAGATTCAGATTAGAACCCCTTGTGAAGAATGACATATACATGATGATGTATTCTTTTCTCTGCGTTACATCTGGAGGTATGTAAGCCCAGTTTGACTCATTATTGGATTTGCTAACTTTGATCATGTGGTTAGGGTGGTGTCTGTCAGATTTCTCTATTATAAAGATGGGTTTTTTTCCTTTTAAATTAATAACTGGTCTGTGGATAATATTTTGAGGCACTGTGAATATCCTGTTCTTCAATAACATTTTACTGAGTCCTTGTAGCATCCATTGATGATCTTGATTTAGTTCTCTTATTTTGGCCACTGCAAATTGTAATTTCCTAATGCTATCGTTTCTTCTGCATTCATTTACAGGTGGTGTTCTGTAAAGGTGAATCCTCCCCTCCCTTTCATTTTCTCTTAGTATCACTGTATATACGTGGATTCTTTTTTTATTTAGTGTTTTATAATCCACTGTCATCATAATTCTTCTTGATGCTCAAATTGACATAATTTTGGCCAGTAGGAGCCCCTTCTCTCTTTTTTTATGATACATAATTTTCATACACTAAAATTTAAATATCCTGACCATAGAACTCAATGGGTTTTACATATATATACAACCACGTAGCCATGATGCAGATCAAGACATAGACTGTTTTCAGCCCTCAGCCAGACTCTTCTCTGTCCCCACCCAACCTATATCCCTCCCCTTCCTCCAAAACAGGTATCCTCGATTCTCACCTCTGTCACTGTAAATTCGTTTTGGCTGTGTTGGGACTTCATATAAATGGAATCGTACGTTCTTGTGGCTGACTTCTTTCAACATATGTCTGAATATTTATCCATATCATTTTCCAAAGCTGTTGTCCCAGTGTTCACTCCCACTAGCAGTGTATGCAAATTCCAGTTGTTCTACATCCTTGTCACTACTAGGTATTGGCAGTCCTCTTTATTTTAGCCATCCTCATGAGTGAAAGAGGATCTCATGTTTCAGTTTGCATTTTTCTGATGAGTAATAATGTCGAGCATCTTTTTATATTGCTTATCTGGTTTAGATATCCTCTTTTCTGCTGTGGCTATTTAAGTCTTTGCCCATTTAAAAATTTTAGGTTGTTTATTTCTTGTATTGGTATATGGAATTCTTTGTCAATTTTGTGGAGTTCTTTGTCGGATATATTGTCTGTAAATATCTTCTCAGTCTGTGGCTTGCCTTTTCACTCTTCCTGGAGTTTTTTAATGAACAGAAGTTCTTAATTTTGATGAAGTTCAATTTATCAATCTTTTCTTTTATGTTTAGTCCTTTTTGTGTCTTGATTAGAAAATCTTTGCCTACTACAGGTCATGAAGATTTTCTCTTATGTTTTCTACTACTTGATTATTGTAGCTTTCACATTTTGGTTTGATCTATCTTGAATTTTTGTGTATACCTGAAGTGGATTTAAGATCCCCACTCCCCACCCCAATTTGAATATCCAGTTAACCTAGTACCATTTGTTGAAAAGACCATTCTTTCCCTACTGAATTGTAGTGGTGCTTTTGTCATTAATCAGGTGACGGTATATTTGTGAGTTTGTTTCTAGACTCTCAATTCTGTTCCATTTATTTGTTTGTTTATCTTTAAGCCAGTTTCACATGATCAAATACTATAGCTTTGTAAGTTTGATATCTGGTAGTAAAAGTCTCCAGCTTTGTTCTTCTCCAGTATTGCTTTAGCTATTCCAGGTTCTTTGTATGTCTATATAAATTTTAGGATCAACTTGCTATGACTCCTCCCTCCTCCAACACATACACAACCTGCTGGGACTTTAGCTGTGATTGCTTTGAATTTCTAGATCAATTTAGGAAGAATTGACATCCTAAATATACCAAATATTCCAATCCATAAACTGGATATATCCTTTCATTTATATTAATCTTCTTTAATTTCTCTCAGCAATGTTTTGTGTCTTGAAAATATTTTGTTAGATTAATTCCTAAGTATTTTATAGTTTTTTTGGTACTATTCTTTGCCCTTTTGATATGTCCCTATCAGTCTTTGAATACTTACTTTCTTGCACAAAAAGGTGTTTCAGGATCACCTAGTACTTTCTTGTCCCCCGATATGGAATCAGCTGTTTTCCAAGGAACCTTGGATCCTGTTAGTGGAAAATGGTATTTAGAGACCACAAGCAGGGTGCTTGTGTGCTCATTGCTACTTGGATGTAATTACTTTTAGCTCCTTTCAGCAGAGAGCTAGGAAATATACTTTTTAAAAATCATTAATTCATGCTGATTCTTCCAGTAATTCTAATCCAGTATTATGGGGTTCTTCTCTGCCTTCCCCCATTCCATATTTGTATCTCCTTCCCCCCACAATTGAAGTGTATTTACTTATTTGCTTTATTCTGTAATACACACAAAATAATTTCAGAATTAGTATGCTAATACTATTACCAATAACAAATGTACTAAATGAGGTTTAAGATTTCTTTGCAGTTTTTTTCTCCTAAGAGTATATTCTACTAAGGGTGTACAGAGTTCAAAAGTAAAATAGTATAAAAGTTACTTGAATTATTTTTGCTTCTCTATGTTATGTTGCCGTTTTGATAATACCATTAGAATCATTGGTTTCAGTTTATACTGCCTTTGTTGTCTTGACAAACACTTGCATACTGTAGACAGAATTCTGAATATGTTGATAGCCTTGAGAAGTGTAGTTTACAACCACATGGCAAAGGTGGTAGAGTTGATATTGATAATATCTTGTCAGGTATATTTTCTATTTTAAGTGAGTAAGGAATGGTCGAGTTTGAGTCATTGCAACAGTAAATTGAGTCATGAAGATGTAATTCATTGCTTTTCCAACAAAGCTGACTGATTTCATAGAAGTTCTCTGTAAACTTAGGATAGGATATACTGATATCCTAGAAGTTCAGAAACAAAAAAGAGAAATGTTTCTTTTCATAGAACCAGCAGAAATTCTTTATTAAGATAATAAAGCTCAATAATAGCAATTATATATCACTGCAACATTAATTACTGTGTGAGCCAGAGTTGTATTACAAATTCAAACTGACATATTTAACTGGCTGGTTAATTGGTCAGTGTATCAGTACATGGTACAGAAAGAGACAAAAACTCCAAGAAAGCTACCTGGCTTATTATAAAGATGTAGTGCCATCAGCTGCACAAAGCCCATGCCAAGCTAAGGGTCTCTATAAACCATGGGACTATCCTAAGTAACATCAAATAGGAAATGTTTAAACCATGACTGTTGCACCTTGCATTTTTAATGGCTAACATCTGTATAATAGAATTCTTAAACCTCTTCCATTCTCTGAAGAAGAGTAGCCAAATCCATGGTGGCCAGAAATCTTTTTTGGAAGCCCATGAAGTATAGTGCTTAAAGCAATATTATAACTAGTATTAAGCAATATAAATCAATATTATAGCTAATATAGCAGTGCAGCAGCCAGAGGTGGGGTAATTGGTTTTAAATCCAAACATTATACTAGGTTACAATTGATCCTGCAAATATCAATCTAGTTAATGTAGAATAAGCCTTAAACATGATCTGTTAGATACTAACTACAATTTATAATTCACTAGTCAGTCATACTTCTATTTATTTTTAAATTATGAAGAGAAATTGATTAGATTATGCTAGAACTCTAATAGTATAAGTAAACTGTTTGAAAGTAGAGATTGAAAAATGAAGCTGTCTGTTGCTAAAATTCCTTTGTTTTTGATTCTTGAGTAAATGATTAAAAAAATTCAACCCTTACTAAGCAGAAAATAAAAGCTTGTCGTCATCAATATCTAGATAGTATTATGTTTCATATGTAGGCATAATTTATTCAGTGCTATGAAATGTGTGCTAAAAATTGTATATTGGAGATGACAGTTTAAACAGTGTAAGATTTTCATTGAATTCATTTTCACAATTAAAGAATTTCTTGTATTTTGTTAGAGTGCAGGGTACATCCCTTTTTAAAGCAGTTCACATGTGTATTTCCTTCTTTAATTCTTATATTTCAAGATAATGCCTTTAAAAGTCATTGGTATTTTAAACTGTCAACCTATATAGAGAACTATAGATTTTTATTTTCCATTTAAAGTTATAGTTAAAGAAAAACATATTTTTTGAAACTTAAGATATGATTAAAGCAAAGCTGTTTACTATTTTCAAACTATATGGGGTCATCTGGAACAGCAGTTATGTTTGTACCCGATCTAGTAAAGTCACAATGCTATTGAAGCAACAATAAGAAGCATTTGAACATACATTTAAACTCATTCACTCTTCACATTTTAGAGGGCCTGCTTATCCTCACTTTACAGAGGATGTAATTGAGCTTTAGAGAACTGAGTGACTTCAGCTATTAAAGAGAAATGAATTTCTAAGAATTGACAACATAGTAAAGTTTGGGTAGCAAAATAAATGTGGGTGAGCAGTTTGTATGAAGAAAATTCTCAAATTGTGCATTATGTAGCTTAAATATTTTATTCGTTTTTGCATAGAGATTGGTAGCTTTATAAATTTTGGTTATATAGCTCTATTGTCAATCATACTGAAATCTCTAGTTAATCTAATAAAATAACAGATTTTTGAAATTACATTCCAGTAACAACAAATATGCCTTTTTAAAGACTTTTTAAATCTTTTCAGAATTCTCTTGTGTGTATAGTTCATTTAAAGATATCGATGTTAAATTTCATAGAGGATGATGAGTTTTGGTAAGAAAGAGGAGTAAATTGGCTCTTTCTATAGCAGTAGTAGAAATATCTAATAGTATGAGGTAGAGCTAAAATAAAGGAAAAGATTATTTCCACTGTGGTCTTTGTAATTGTGTATAGTCTCTAAAGTAGCCCTGCTTGACTTGAAAGATGTAATGATTTCTTCTAGCGTGACTAGCTTAGTAGTAGTAATATCAAATTTTTTAAATTTAATGCAATGCAGTTTTCTTTAAATTGAAAGATGGACTTATTAATATATTTAGTATATAGGCAGAATAATGATTGAGTACAAAAAAGGAGACAGTACATTAAATCTAAAGTGAGCTTTTCAGAAAGGTTGATACTTGCCTATTTTAGGACTTTCGTTACTTTATTTGATCCTCTCTGCCACTTTTAAATATTTTACAGCCCAGGGTAGCTTAGGTAAAGAAGAAATAAAAACAAAAGTGGAGTGCTCCTTTTTAGCAGCATTTGAATGAAAATACTAACATTATGACTAGAAAGAGTTTTGAAGTATTGTTTAGGGTTAGTTTTGCTGAAATTTGTGTGAAAGAAGACAAACTATAGTTAATTTACACAATCCATGCAAATGAAATGTTTTTAATTTTGGCAGAACATTTTCTAGCTAGTACTTTCCCTTTAGACTGTAGTTGAAGTTTTTTGGTACATTGTTGTTGATAATTCATGATGTTAATATTTCACAGCATCTTATGCCATGTGTCTCCCTCTCAGTAATGCTTCTCACTTCCCAGTTTTGCTGTTGGTGGAAAATCTAGTAGCTTGTTTTCCAATACACCATTGAAGTTATGTGTGAAGAAAACTTCTCTTTGTATTTATAAATAGTGGCTTTCACTTGGTATGTCTTACTTAACAAATTTAGCAAATATTCCATACACTATGAACTTTTTTTCAGTGTACCCGTGTGATGTGGACACCACCTCTCCGAGAGAGCTTCTCGTATCCATTCCTTGTGCTTCAGATGTTGCTTGTGACTCATATTCTCAGGTAACTTTGACTTCTCTTTAGTTGTTGTTTCTTTATTTGATTTGCATTGAATAATGTCAGCAAGAATTTTTTAAGTTTCCATAATAAAAGCAGTCAATGTAATAAAATAATTAAGATGATGCTGATGCCAGCTTGAATTCATAAAGGTATTTTAAGAGTATAACTTCAGAATGTTTACTACCAAAAATATTTTCTTAATCTGCCTTTTAGTCTTCTTCCTTTTTCTTAGTGGTCCACAGATACTGCTCGAGGAGCAGCAAATCTGCTTCCACTTTGTCTGCCATCTCCACTTTCTCAAGTCATTTTCTGCCACCACTACAGCCTCCTAAAAATAGGCAGAAGAAGTGGGGAAGGTGGTGGCAGTAGAGTGTATCCATAAGATATAGTCTTTTAGAGCAGAGAACAGTTCAGGGAATGATTGTGATCAGGTACATTAACACATGTAATTCTTCTGTCTACATTTGTTTAGCGTTTCTGAGAATCAGCTAGTAGGGGTAGAAAGAAACCACCTCAGTAGACCAAAGATATGCTAGGAGAATTCCTGCTGGAAATTCAGGGCTGGATTGGGCTCTCCCATGTCATCTCGCCTTCAGCTAGAGACCCGACAGAGATGCAAGTACCACACGAGTGGAAAGAGAGTAGGACACAGAATAGTTCTCTCCCCTTTCTGTTGACAAATACTGAGTTTAGACAGATGCTGCCTTGATTCAGAGGGTAAAAATAAAATGAAATGGGGCCTCTGAAAAAATAGAACAAAGCATGATGAAAATCTGAAGATGACTCAGACTGAGAATTCCCCTCAGTGATCTGCAGAGTTCGGGAGAACCTGGTTGAAGTCTGTTACTCCAAACCCTTTGGACCATCCATTTCCCCCTGTGATGGTCTCAGTAGGAAAACAACCATTACATGACTTTTTCTCTTATTTAGTGTTTTTAGACCGGCCTTTCACAGAATGTAGGATGGGTGGCGGCTTTTGTATTAGCTTTTAAAGTCCCTGCAACTCCAGCCTGATTGCTCTCCCCTAAATTCCTCTTTTATTATAAGATTTAAAGCTTCTTTAGCATCTTCTAATAAAGTGAACTCTGTGAATTCATAACCTTTAGCTCTGGGGTACCTTGATAGATGTTGCCTTCTCAAACATTTCAGGAAGAAGTGTTGTGCTATAATGAGCATCTGATTCACCATTGCACATGCTGTGTTTCCACTTCACATTCTTGATCTTGGCTTTCTTCTCCATTATAGTGCAGACTGTGGACTTCCCATCAGTCTTTAATTTCTGCTTTTCTTCTACCTCTGCTTCTGTCGTAAATCCAATGATGGCAAACTTTGCTTCTTACACTTCCTCACTGATCTGCTCTGATCTGAGCAGCCACGGATGGTGCTGCTCCACCTGCTGAGCACTGCTTCCTTTAAGCCATCCTGAGGGATGTATTGCAGAAGGTTCTACTGGTTTCTTATTGCTGCTGTAACAAATCACCTGCAAACTTAGATTTATTATGTTAGATCTTACAGTTCTGTAGGTCAGAAACCCTAAAATCGAGATATCGGCAGGGCTACACTCCTGGAGGCTCTAGGGTCGAATCAATTTCCTCACCTTTTCTAGTTTCTAGAAGCTGCCTGCATTCCTTGGCTCATGGCCATGGCCCCTTCCATCTTCAAAGCTAGCAATGGCTGGTTGAGTTCCTTCTCCTGTCGGTTTATTCCAACTTTCTTCTTGCCTTTTAAGGACCCCTGTGATTACACTGAGCCCACCTGGATAATCCAGGATAATCTCCCTATCTGAAGGTCAGCTAACTGGTAACCCTAATTCCCCTTTGCCATGTACTGTGACATAAACATAGTTTCTGGTGATGAGGATGTGGATCTCTTTGGAGGCCGTCACTCTGCCAGCCACAATGGGGCTGCTCCGCTTGCTGTTTCCTGGCCTCAGGGGCTGCTTTCTGTTAGGTTCTTACGTCTTGTTCTCCAGGTGCTTTTGTGGCAAGCTCTTTCTTTATGTTTTCTTTTGCCTCCTAATCATTGTCATTTCAGCCTCATCCACATCCTCATTCCTATCTTTACTTTTGGTTTTTGCAGAAAAGTTTTAGGGGAGTTTCTTTCCTTCAAGATCTTTTCCGTTCTCTTTATTTTTATCCTAATTGACATCTTCCTTCTCATGTTCCTGGCCGTCTGAAGCTAGAGCTGCCACTACTTTCGCCACTGCTCATTCGGCTTCATCACCATCTCCATCTCCTCCCCATCCTCAGTGGCACCTCATCACTTCCTATTGAGGAAAGTCTTCCTGTCCTTTGTTCCTTGGTTTGCATGGCTCCCTTGTTACCTGATGTGGCTGCTGCTCTGTCTGGTGTGACTGGTTGTGTGGAAGTGTGGTGTCTGCTTTCATTTCCCTGGAGTGACAACTGCTTTCTTGGCTGCAGTCCTTTTCGCTGGGGAAAACCACATCCTCCTTTTCTGGAGTTGTAGCAGATGTCTTGCCTTTCTTCTGAAAGATGACAGCCTCATCTCAGTCTTCTGATATTTCATCCTTATTACTAATTTCTGTCTCCTTTGGTGAAGTAGCTGTTTCCTTTAGTTCTTGGTTTCTACCTGTAGTTGACCGCTCGTGGTGTTGGGGGGCTGGTGAATGGCGTGGGTGAGACGAGAAGAAGCTGAGCAGCGTTGCTGTTGGCTGTAGCTACTGAAGATGCTGTGATAATGCTAGAAAAGAGACTACTTCTAATGCTAGACATCATTTATAAATAAGGTTAGATATTTTATCTTAACAAATTGGTTAAAATTAACCAATTAATTGTCCAGTTTTGAATTTTAAGTATTTTTAGTTTTGTATAAATCACCTAATACCAGCTATAGTCTTAGCTGGTTCTTGGTTGTTCCTGGCAATATCTGTTTCCATTTCTCTTATCCTAGTTCAGTGCTGTATTGATCATGCCATCATCAGGTGGAGTTCCTTTGCTTTCCACTTGTTCCTCTCTCTTCCCAGTGCGTTCTGTACCAGCTGCCAGATTAGTATTAAAATCTGCTCGGAAATCTTTGTCTCTTATTCATCCATAGAATGAAAATCATGTTCAGTATTCAAAAACAGTAGAGAAATGCTTTATTTTAGACAGTGGCTTCCCAACTTACTGACTGTGATCTACAAGAAATAAGAAATCCATCTTACATTCTGACCTGGTATACATATGCACGTGTGTAGACAAACAGCTGAAACAGAAGTTTCATGGAATTATGAATCATAAGAGAATAAGGACCCTTACTGTGTAGGATGCAATCATACATTTTTTTTCCTCTACTTCACTCCATTATAAATTGCTGTTTTTTATCTAATAAATTGATTCATAACTCATTAATATGTTGCCTGGATTTTAAAAAGACTTGATTTAGGGGCATGATGGAAAGAGTTGGATTAGAATAGTGGAGAGGGATGTCCTTGGAGAAGGGATACTTAATGAGCGAAGAAAGGCGTTTTTGGTGGCGCTCAGCGCCCAGGTAGGTTTACCCTAAGGAAGATTTCTCTACTCCATCCAAGGTGCATACCTTGTCTCTCAGTATGTTAACATGCACACTTCACCTTGGGAAGATATCAGGGGCTTCGCATTGGCTCACTGATTTGGAAGAAAAGTACTTCTTAAAACTAGCATGAAAGATAAAATCACCTCACTCTCTTAAAAATCCTAAATTACAAGTCAGGACCAAGGTGAAGCCTGTAAAGGTGGCTCCAGAACAGCCTCTGCCATTGCCTCCTCTAATCTTCTCTGCTTCTTACCTCTGCAGGGCCCGGCTTTTATCCCGCATCCTCCGCAGAATCGCCCTCAGCTGCTCTGCCCATATTCTGAATTCTTGCAGTACTTGTCTGCAGAATACTAAGCACTTTGAATATGCTATTTTCTGTGATTTTTCATAGACATCCTCTGTCTCTCCAAGTGAATCTATTGAATGCAGCATTAAGCATGTTTGATTATGAATTCATCAAAACATAGTTTGAAATAATTCAATGAGTATCCTGACCCAGATGCCCTGTCTCTCTTTGGCAGGCTTTGTTTTTATAGTAATAATGGGTATTTACTTTTCCTAGAAAATTGTTGTAATCGAGTGTCAGGAGGTATAATTTCTAACCTGTTGGTTCATTTTATGTCCGATTTATGTTTATAACCAGATCATGTTTTAGAGATTCTAATTTGCAGCAGTTTGGACCCATGCTAGAATATTTTCTGGTTAAACTTACTGATATTTATTTTATCTTCTCAAGGGCTACAAAACTTTATCGAGGCAGCTTGATTGCACTCTGCATTTCCAATGTATTTTTCATGCTTCCTTGGCAGTTTGCTCAGTTTGTACTTCTCACTCAGGTAAGGTGCTTATATTTTTAAGCTGAATTAAGGTTAGTGTGTTTGATTATGTGAGCTCATTTGTATAAAATTATAAAACTGAGATGTTATATGATTCTGAGTCCTAAAATGTTTTTTAGTTAATACTTTTAAAGAAAGTTCAGGGTAGGTGAAATATGTAAGATTTATGTATTAATGAGTGTTAATTATTTACTTACTAGTAGAATGCATTTATTGAACTCAGATTTATAAGAATGCTTATCTTTGTTATTCAGTATTTTTAGTGTGCTTAAAAGAGGACTAGTGCTATAAGTTTAAGTATTTTGCTTAACTATACTGTTTCTCTTAGGTAAGATGTATTTCTTCTATGAATAATGCTGTACATTTTTACACATAGGATAAATAGCTGAACAGTTCATATTTTATATAACTCCCCTACCAATCTGTAATTGATCTGTCATCTTTCCATGTACACTTGTCAAATAGACTTTCTTTTCAAATAGAGGTATATAAAGCAAAGTAAAGGTAGCTTGTTGAGAGAGTAAATTGTGTGTTCATCTCCCACTCACCACTACTTCTATTTCTTTATCTTACTGGCCATATTCATATTCGTATAAAGCAGTTTAAGAGTTGCTTTTTAATGTTTAATGTTTAATGTAATCTTTGAAATGTCTTGTTTGAGAAATGAAGTGAGACCTGGATTTGACCTCACTCTCTTCACTAGGTTCCTGACTTGGACAAACTGCTTAACTTTTCTTAGTTTCAGTTTTCTCATTTGTGAAATAGAGAAAATAAAAAACCGACTTTATTGGGTTGTGTAGGATCAGATGAGGTAAGGTGTGTAAGACTCATGCGTACTACATGGTACTTAGCAAGATGTCAGTAATGTTGGCTGCTTTTATCATTATTTAAAAAAAGAGGCTCTGTTTGTACTTAATTCTTTTAGACTGCTTTGTCTGTTTGAGTATGGTTACATTTTAAATGTTTCTAGTTTAAAATGTCCCTGAGAGTCACTCCTTGAGACTCTACCCTGTAGGCCTGCTGTGTATTGGTCAGCCCCTGTGGTGGAAGGGGAGAGTTCCATTGCTTCCAGTTAGGGAGATGGCCATCTTTTTGTTGCATGGAGCGAGGGGAGGAGGTGGTGTGCTTCTCTGTGGGGCTTATGTTGAATAACAACACATACTTTTCACATAAAGGAAAAAAATACAGAATTGTTTCCAAAAAGTTATATAAAATATGAACTGTTTAGTTATTGTGTCATATCAGTCATCCATCAGCAATGCAAAGTTCCCTGTGGATAAATCTGGGCAAAGAAAAACCTTGTTTTTCTTGCTAATGGGAAACAATGTTGTAGATTGTTTAGAGAAAAAAAACTTGATGAATAGAACTGAAGTTATATGTTTCAAGTATTCAGCTGTTTTGCAGTCTGTTTATACCATGTTTGTGTAGTCGGAGAAGCATTGATTTAATTTGAATTGCTTTCTCCATGGAGAAGGGAGGAGAGGCATTAAACCTCTATATTTTACTAAGAGGTATGTTATCATCATTTAATCAATTAATTCATCTAAGTAACTCCAGTACTCTTAGAATTTTTGGTAAATACGTACACAATTTTCTTCAAAACTGAAAAGAAAGTTAAAAATACCTTTGTAATGAAAGTATTCCTTCTTATTTGAAGTTTGATAATAACTAACGTGACTATCTGGATAAATGAAAGAGAAGACTAATGGAGATACTTGTAAAGAGTGACCAACAAGCAGAACTTAATGTATTTTTACACACACATGCATTAAATAATTATTTTCGAGTTTAACGTACCTTCCCCAATTATGTATTAATTGTCATATATTATAATTAAATTTTCATATTTTTTTATTGGGCACGGTACTTTGTTATTGTACATATTGACAGTACAGTCACCTTGACATTAAAATGAGTATTGTTTTGGGTAATCCACAAAGTAGATAATGTATATGGTTAATTGAGAGAGCTGTTTATGGAAGAGAAAAATCAACTGATATTTGCTACATTAATATATTGACCATATTCAATAATAGATTGGCAGGTAAGAGGGAAACTAAAGATCTACCTTTCAATATAAATATAAATCAATTGGAAACAGCAGTAAAGGTAATTTTTTCTTCATTCTTATAGGTATTCATTGTATATATAATTTTTATCTTTTAACTTCTTTTTTAAATTTCAGATTGCATCATTATTTTCAGTATATGTTGTGGGATATATTGATAGATGCAAATTACAGAAGATCATTTATATGCACATGGTAATGGTTTTTAATTTCTTTTTTCCATTTAGTTTGACCTTAAAACAAACTCCTAATTAGTGTTTGATTTCTTCATGGTTGAAACTAGTTGTAATATGATTCCATAACTAAAACAGGTGTCATTCAAAAACTATGATATAATTAACAGACCTTGTTTTAAGTAGGCCACCCAGAAAATTTTAATTTAGGTCATATTATCTGATTTGAGGTTGTGCCTGACTTCTGTGTTATCAGTAAAAGAGATACTTCACAAAAGAGAAGCATGGAATTGTATATTATCCAGGAGCCTTCTGTTGAAATGAAGTAGAATGTTCATTTACTGAGCACCAGCTGTCCAGGCATGTGGGACATACCAGTGAACAGAACTGTAAAGATCCCAGCATACTTGTTGATTACATTCTAGTAGAGTGGAGGAAGGAGAGAAGACAGAGGATAAATAATAAACATAGTAAATGGGTAAATTATATAGTAGGTTAGAAGGTGGTAAGGACCATAGAAAAAAAGAACAAGTCATGGTTCCCCAGGGAGATCAGGAATGCCAGCTTCAGGGGGTGGGAGATGGAGGTGTCAAATGAGTTGGTTAGAGCAGATCTTACTGAGAAAGGGGAGAGTGGAGCAGAGATTGGAAGGAGGAGAGGGAGTTAGCTAAGTAGATGTCATGGAAAAGAATATTCTAGGTTGGTGGAACAGCTAGAACAAAGGCCTAAGGCTGGATGGTTGATTTTGGTGAATGTCTATTCTTTAAAAACATTTGTTTTTGTCATTAGTTCTTAGAATTTTGATGTTTTCTTTTTCCTGTAATTTTGATGTTTTTATAATACGCCATTATTATTTTTTATTCTCTAATAATTGATACATATAAAAGACCATGTATAATATTTAGGGATGTTATGAACAAAGTTATGAAATGAACAACCACGAGCCTACCCTCCAATTGAAAGAACCATCATGATTTTGAAGCCCTTGTGTGCCCTGAACACATCCCCTTCACTTCTGCTAGAGATAACCACTCTCCTGACTTTTTAAATTATAATTCACTTGCTTTCCTTTATGACTTTACCATATATGTATTCTTAAATAATATATTTTTATTATTAAATGTTGGTATTGCTTTTAAAAAGGTTTGTAAAAATGGTATCCTTTTACAAGACTTACAGTTTCAATCAGGTTTCTGGGATTTCTATGTTACTGGAGTTCAGACATTTTCTTTGCTTTATATTTTCCGTTGTATAAATAAAGCACAACTTATCCATTTTCTTGTTGAAAGACATTTAGGTTTTTTCTCTTCTTTTTTCTTTTATGAAGAATGCTGTACATTCTTACACTTACCTCCTGGGGCATATATATTAAGTTTCTCTAGGGTAGTTACCTAGTAGTAGAATTTCTGGGAGGTAAATTATATGCATGTTCAACTTCATAATTTAATACTGCATTGTTTTTCAAAAATGATTAGACTGCTTCAAACAGTAATGTATAGCAGTTCATATTATTCTGCATCTTTTTTTATTTTGTCAATCTGGTGAGTATAGAATGGTATCTTATGACCTTAATTTGCATTTTCTCTGATTCTCAATAAAGCCGAATGTGTGTTTATGGGCCCTTTATGTTTCCTTTTGTGACTTTTCTATTCAGATCTCCTACCAATTTTTCTCTTATGTCCAGGAGAAAATTGCATCTGCTTTATTCGCTGCAGTGTAATCAACTGTTTCCATTATTTATTTTGATGCTTGGATTGCCCCAGAGTTGCTACTTCAACGTGACTTCTTTGTCCTTTTAACATGTTCTTATCATGTTTTGAGCACTTTTTAAAAGAAATTAGTAAAGGCTAAGCCTCTTGAAATGCTCTTCTGTATCTGTCTAGATGATCCTGTGTATTTTTCCCTCTTCATTATGTTATTGTGGTGAATTATATTAATTGATTTTCTACATTAAGAAACCTTGCTTTTCTAAACACAATTTTTATATATTGCTGGATTCACTTTGCTATTATTTTGTTAGGATTTTTAAATCTGTTCGTGACTGGGATTGGATAGTAATTATTCTTCTTTTACACTTGGCTTATTTTTTTTTTTCAAACTGTTTAATACTTTAGTTTTTTTTTTTTACATTGCAGTAAAAATCAGAATAATTGTTAAGCATTTAGAGTCTGTCAATCACACAGTCACGTAGGTAACTATGGATGAGGACTCTGACTTAAAGTTATAGTTATAACAGTACTAATATTACACAGGTTTAGTTTGTAGTAGAACCTGTCTTGGGTAAATGATATCTGCTTTGTGATGTGACTTACTAACTATGGAACCTAGTTACTTACTAACTGTGGAGTATCTTCTTTCATTATCACTTTACAAGTTCTTAAATCCCTATAGTTACATAAAGGAAAAAAGACATAGAAGTGTCTCCAAAAAGGAATTTTTTCCCATTTTTTTATTGTGGTAAAATACACATAACGTAAAATTTACCCTCTTAATCTTTTTAAGTATATGTATCAATGGTATTGAGTACATTCATTTTGCTATGCAACCATCACCACTGTCTATCTCCACAACTCTTTTCATCTTGTCAAATTATAACTCTATACCCATTAAACAAAACTCCCTATTCCCCTTCCTCCTCCCAGCCCCTGGAAACCCCCAATCTGCTATATATGTCTATGATTTTAACTACTCTGGGTACTTCATGTAAGTGGAGTCATGCAGTATGTGTCTTTTTCTGAGTGGGTCATTTCACTTAGCATACTGTTCTCAAGGTTCATCCATGTTGATGCAGATGGCAGGATTTCCTTCTTTCTTATGGCTGAATAATATTCCATTGTATGTATGTACCATATCTTCTTTATCCATTCATCCATTGATGGAAATGTAGCTTGTTTACCCTGTCTTGGCTATTGTAAATAGTGCTGCAATGAATATAGGAGTGCAAATATCTTTTTTGAGATCCTGTTTTCATTTTCTTTGGGATTGCTGGATCATATGGTAGTTTTATTTTTAATTTCTTACATTACTGTTTTCCATAGTGGCTGTACCAATTTACATTCCCACCGACAGTGGGAGAAAGGGTTCCCTTTTCTTCACATTTTTGTCTACACTTGTCTCTTGTCTTTTTGATAATAGTCATTCTAACAGGTGTGAGGTGATGTCGCATTGTAGTTTTGATTTGTATTTCCCTAATGATCAGTGATGTTGAGCACCTTTTCGTGTACCTGTTGGCCATTTGTATGTCTTTCTCGACAAAATGTCTGTTTAGGTTCTCTGCCCATTTTTATTTTTATTTTTTTTTTTTGCTGTTGAGTTGTATGAATTCATTATATATTTTGGATATTAACTCTTTATCTGATATATATTTTGCAAATATTTTCTCCCATTCGTAGGTTGCTTCTTCATATTGTTGATTGTATCTTTTGCCTTGCAGAAGCTTTTTAGGTTGATGTAGTCCCACTTATTTATTTTGCTTTTATTGCCTGTGCTTTTAAACTCATGCAGGGCTGTTTGCATCATGGCTGGTGTATGAGAGATGGGTAGCTGCTGCTGAGCTAAGAGCTGAAGTTGACTGAAATTAACTACAATTTCCTGTCCAAAAGTTCTCATAGAAGTTGCAATTCTTGATAGACTCCCAAGTGCAAAAATAGGTCCATCAGACACATTTGGCCAGGGCAATTAGTGTCTGAGGGGGAGACAGATTCCTGCCGTTTTCCCAGAACCTTTGAGCTATACTTGACTGATTTTGATATCAGATTTATTCTTGCCTCATAGAATTAATTGTAAATTGTCCCTCCTCTTTCTGTCTGTGGTAGATTTTGTGTAAGATTGGAAGGAATATTCCCTGAAAGTTTGGTAGATCTTGCCTGTTAAATTATACGGGTCTGTTATTTTCTTTGTAGACAGATTTTAAATTACTGATTTAAGTTATTTTATGATACTAGGACAATTTAGACTTTTTTCTTGAGTCGTTTTTTGATAACTTTTATTTTGCTAGGAATTTTCCCATATCATCTGAGTTTTCAAGTTCACTAACATGATTGTTCATTTTTTTTAACCTGCTAAAATACAGATACTTTATATTTTCTCTTGAATACCTTTTATTGCTTTGCCTGATTCTTGATTATGAATCTGTTTATTCAAAGTGATGGTATTCTGTTAATTTTTGGCAAAATCGATTGGGAAAGTTTTAGAGTTGGTCTTAAATTTTAGCACTTATGGAAAAACACTATTGTCATGAGACTTTGGTTACTTATCCATTTAGTTAAGTATATGAGAATAATATACCATGACAAGTTAAGTTCATTCCAGGAATGCAAGAATGATTTGACATTAGAAAGTATGTTAATATAATTTATCACATTAATATATTTTTAAAAAGGTGAATAATATGATCATTTCCTTTGATGCTATAAAGGCATTTGATAAAAGTCAACATCTATTTCTGATTTTAAGATCTTAATCAAATGAAAATAGATATTTCATTGAAATTTTAAATACATATACTTTAAACCAAAAGCTAGTATCACACAAAATGATGAATCGATAGAACTATTCCCATTAATGCCAGAAGCTTGATAAATATGCCTACTGCCACTCTTATTACTTAACATTGTTGCATAAATATTAACAGATACAACTGACTAAAAAATAAGTTTCAAAAATAGGAAATGAAGATATAAAAGTATCATTGCAAGTAATATGATTTTGAATACCTAAAAAACCCAAATTAATAAACTACTACTAGAAACAATGAAATATTATATTTATATATGCATATTTAACATAACTTTTCTGTATACAATCAGAAAATATGATGAAAAAAGATTTCTGATACAACAGCAACAGAAATAATATACTTTGAAATAAGCTTACTATGCAGGATCTATATGAAGAAAACTTTACCCTCTACTAACGTATGCAAGAGAAGATTTAAAGAAATGGAAACATGTATTATTTTTGGATCTAAAGACTCAATATTGGACAGATATAATGATAAATATAATGTAATGTACATTATTGAATAAGGCAATTCTAATAAAAATGTCAGTTTTTGAAACTTAAGGTGATCCTAAAATTCATATGGAAATTCATATATATGGATCAAAAATAAAACTTCGAGAAGAAAACATGGATTATTTTATTTTTAAAGGCTTTTCTAATAATGGAGCTAAATCCTAAAGACCTGAAGGAAGTGAATGATAAATTTGACTAACATAAAAATTTGGAAAATAATCATAATACAGAATACCACAAACAAAGGTAAAAATGAATTGGGAAAATATTTATATGTTTGCTTGGTAAGGAGCTATGTTCTATAATATATAAAGAGAGCTCTTGTAAGGAAAATAACCAAAACTTGATAGAAAAGTGGGCAACAGGAATAAGCAATTCATATACACACGTGCAAAACAACATACAGCAAATAGAAGAAAAGATGCTGGGTCTCACCCACTATTGAAAGAATGGAAAAGTGAATCAGTGAAACAACGTCTTTCTCCTATTAGGTTGGCAAATATTCAAAAGTGTTTGGAGGAGTGTGTATCAGCAGGAACTCTCATGCCCAATTGGTGGGAGAGTAAATTGGTGCAATATTTTGTATGGCAATTTGTCAGTATTTTTTCAAGTTTTAATTTATGTGTATTTTCAGAATTTAATTTGTGTGTACCCTTGATCCATCAGTTCCACTTCTAGTAGTTTATCTCATGAATGTGTTGACATGTACGTAAGATATACACATAAGGACGTTTATCGCAGCAGTGTTTGTAATAGGAAAAGCAAAATAACAAAATTAAACTAGAAAGCACTTACATGTTCAGCTGTAGTCAGAGGACTGGTGAATTAAGCTATAGCACAACTCTAGAGTGGACTACTTCATTCAGTTATTAAACAGGATGAATTAGATTAGTTTGGATTGATATGGAAAGCTGTCTGAAACGAATTAAGAGTAAAAGCAAGCAAAAATATAAACCAGCATTTATGGGCTGAGTTTTCATTTGTGGTTTTTAAAAAGTGTAAACTAGAATTTGTACACGTGAATGTCTGGAAGGGTGCACGTGATATTGGTGATCTTTCAGGTTCTGAAGTGTGGGATAGAATGTGGGCTGTTTTCATTGTATATTCCCTTTTGAGCAGTTTGAATTTTGTTTATCATGGACGTGCAATTTTCAGAATAAAAATCAATGTTTTTTTGTTTTATGTGCATTAATTATATTTTTCTTGGATTTTTCCAGATTTCTCTTGCACTTTGTTTTGTTTTGATGTTTGGAAACTCAATGTTATTAACTTCTTATTATGCTTCCTCTTTGGTAATTATTTGGGTAAGTGTTCCTTAAGTACATGGCTGTTTTTTAAACTAATGGTTTATCAGTTTCTTTATCACTGGCTTGGGATTCCTGAGGGATTTTCTGTAAGAACCATCTCAAGTGTTTTACTGAATGCATCTGTATGTGATAGAGTGTTCAAGTACTCACTTCCAGATCAGGAAAGAAACACAACAAAAGTTAATATTGGAAAACATAGCACATTGCCTCATAGTCCTAATGTCCTATCTTTCTCCTTCCTCATCTTTTCCGTCACCTAAGTTTTAGTCCCAGGTTTCATTTTAGAAAGGTTTCTCTGCTGTCTACTTTCTTTCTCTCCTCTTTTCAGTTTGTATCCTATTCCTGCCCCACTCTCTTTTCCTCCCTCTGGCATCTCACTGCAGTCTCTCCTCCTTGTTCGTTGTCATCAGACGCTTGAGGCCTTGGTTTTTTAGGTTTTTCCCCCTTTGTCTATTTGTATGAAATATTCAGATAGTTTAAATCAGGTGATGAGTCAGTTATATTTTGCTGAATCACTATAAAGAACAGATTTAGATTATCAGGAGACTGTCTTATAGAATTAGAGCAAACCGTGAAAGGTCGTCTAACTCTTTCTGCCACTTTTGGCAGGAGGACTTTCTAAGTATAAATCTTCCTAAATTTAAGGACTTCCAGAGTGGTTATGCCTTTTTTATCAGTGAGTTTCACTATTATAATGTTTTGCAAACCTAAGAGGAGAGAAATTATTCCTTATATTTAAAGTGCATGTGCTTGAGTATTAGGCTGGTTTCCTGAAGAGCAAAGCATATTGCACTCTTAACAGAAATGTATCCTACCACTTGAATAATCATTTAAGTTACTCAGATCATTTTGACTTTCTTGATTTCTAGAACCCATTAACAAATTTGAGACCTCCTATTTCTTTGTCCCATTTTACAAACAATATTTATTTAAGGTCCGATTTCCCAAGGATCTGCCTCTTCCCGGTCTAGACTGCTATCCTTTTCAAGTGGTGTGACTTGACTATACTTAATCACAGAAATTAGCAATTAGCACATGGTGATGCTGTATTTTCAACAATGACAAAAAAAATCATTAACTGAGTTGCTGTGTGTTGAGATTAATGATAGTCTTACAGTCGGTAAATTCTGTTTGTAATTAGGAAATGTGACAGTGTACTCAATTCTATATTTTACATGTCTACACAGGCAAGTCCTGGTTTTCCTCAGGTTGAAGTACATGGCTCTTGGTACTTGTGTACAGGGAAGCCATTGAATGGAAGATTGCATATCAATAAAATCTAAGTACATTTTGCAGGAAATTTCTCTTCAGTTTAGTTGAGCACCTATAGTGTGTCAGGTTTCCTACTAGATGCTTGACACTGAGGTGTATCTTAGGTATGAATTAAGCATATTTATGTATATTTACTATATTTTAGTGTATAAAAATAAATATTGCCAGCCATTACAGAATATAGTATGTTTTTGTATATTTAACATGAACACGCATTTGCCTATTTTTATTTATTGTTATCACTTTGAAACCTGAATCTTTTCACGTTTTGTGTTCTCAGATAGTCACAAACTTCTGAGAAGATTTCATTTGGGTTCATATATTTATATTTTGATCTCCAACCACATTTTTGCCAAGTTTGAAGTAGATTTAGATCCCTGTAGGCACTGTTCTTTGGGAATCTATTACGTACCTGGAAAGACATAAGATTTGATAGAGAAGTATGTAGTTGATCCATTAAAAACTAATTTGTAGCTTGTTCTAAGAGTTAATAATATTTAACTTAAGGAAAACCTTATGACTAGAAGACACTTGTCTAAAATTATGAAATTATTACATATTTCTTAGGTAAATCAGAGATGTAAAATCAGCCATAGAAATATATGTATGGTGATTCTGTTTTCAGCTCTGCAAAGTTCCTAACTGCCCTCATCTGCCTTGGATAATATAGGGCTATTTCTTGAAGTCATTGAGCGTGTGGTGATGCTATGTGGAACATTGACAGTGTGCTGAATTTTAGGTTCTTGACAGTCTTATTATTTAGAAGTATTTTTTGGAACTTGAATTTATGTCTATAAGTATTAGCTGTGTGCTATGTTGTTTTCTCCTTGCAGGGTATACTGGCAATGAAACCACATTTCCTGAAGATAAATGTATCTGAACTTAGTTTATGGGTAAGGATCAATCTATTTGAATGCATATTTTTTCCTTCTCTAAAATATATCATTGGTTTTATGTTTTACTTTTAAGGAAATGATCTATGTAATGCAGGAAATCTAACAGTTTTGTAACATATTAGGGCTCAATTTTAATTTGCCAAATTGCCCTTTTCATGAAGCAAGTTAAGATTAATATTGAATAGGTAGTTAAAGAATTCCAGTTTTATTTATTTTATGAGCCATGTTTTTTCTGAGGAGCAGTGCATATGTAAGAAACTATTAGTAGAAGGAGAATTTAACTGCAATTGCTGTGTGTCTCCTATAAAATAAATTAATTTTGATAAGATTGTATGTGTATATTTTTATTTCTAGTGATAGCCCCTTGATTTTGGAGTAACATTCTTTCATTTAAGGTGCGTTTTTTAGCATTTTCTCTTGGATATGGAGATAATTATTTCATGTGTGGTTAAAGCATTTATTTTTTCTTCCTAGGCTATGTCTATGAAATGGCTGTATGAAACATTGGTTTATTTTTGTTTTGTTATATTTTTCTCTTGTAGGCTATCCAAGGATGTTTTTGGTTATTTGGAACTATCATACTCAAGTATTTGACATCTAAAATCTTTGGCATTGCAGATGATGTAAGTGCATTTTTGCTTAAACTTGAAAGGCTTGAAAAGAATCAGGCTAAGAATGAATTACCTGAGTTATTAAAGTACCACTATTGAAACCAAATTCTAAGTTGAAGTCTGTTCACTTGTTATTTTTATCTATTTACTATAATAGAAAGTAAATGTGACTATGAAGATAGTCTCTATTCTCCCAAATTAGTTTTTTGATGCAATTCTCTTATTTTATTGGTCTTTCTGTATCACAAAGATTTTAAAACAAGAAAGCTCTAGAGACTTAACCTCAAATTTTAAGGTCTATTCAGTCATTTTACTCTGGCTTTTTTATAATCCCCTCTTATGACAGATAAAGATGCCATCCTCAGAGCCTCTTAAACTTGTACATCGTATTATAGTCTCATTCTTTTGTTCCCCCAGTTTTCTGGTCAGTGCTTGTGAAAGGTTTACTTATAAGCCTTTGTAGGTAGTTTAATCCAAGTTAGTCGTATTAACAGAAGTGTTGTTGTTGGTTTGTTTTGTTTTGGCATTTGGGTAGGAGAGAAAATAAAATGAGAATAATTTTGCTTTATAACTTTAAGGATTCTTCCTATCCATAATTTTGCTTTGACTGTTTTATTTTGGTGTTTTAGTAAGCACATTAATTAAATGAAAAGAGAAAGCAACACAACAACCAACACAGAGCAACGTAAATCACATATTTTTTTCTGTAATTTATTTTAATTGGCTATCTTTCCTCCTCCTGTAATAGCTTAAAGCTGTGGTTTGAAACTGGGTTCTATGAAGTCCTGAGAGTTCTTCAAGGACTCTTCTGTGGGGTCCATTTACTTCCCAGTCCCCCTGCCAGCCCCTCTTTCACCCAGGGCAGTTGAACTTGATTTTCTTACATATTGGACATTTATACAGGTTTTCATATGAACAAGGGAATGTTTTGCTTAAAAAAGATCGAAAACAACTGTGCTATTAAATGAGTGGTCTACAACCTGCGGAAAAATTTTTAAAAGCATATAACTGTAGTCTAAAATGTATTTATTCCTTCATTCAATATGTACCTGCTGTGTGCCTGGCAGTAGAATGCATTCTAGAGACGCAGAACTGAATACCACTGGTCTAGTGGGAGATAGGAATGATTTCTAGCAAATATAATCGAATGTAATGAAAACTATGATAAAAATAAGTACAAAGTGCTACAGGAGTACACAGAGGAAGAGTCAGGGAAGGCTCCTGGAAGTCAGCCATGAAGATGAGAGCTCGAAGGTGATTGTTAGCCAGGATGCAGAGAATGACTGGAAGAAAAGTGAGATAGCCCAAGTCCTAGGCTTATGGAATCTGTCTCCTCACTGGGGGAAGACAAACCACTTAAGGTATTGATTCAGGTTACAGTGACTATTGTCATTTTCTATCACAGCCTTATGTTGTACCAGGGCCAAAAGAAGTGCTACAAAAACAATTATTTCCACATTAGGAATCATCTAGTTGCAACTTTAATATTTCCAGAAATCTATAACATTGATCAAGGATATCAGCTCATAAATTCTTCATTTTGACACTGATCAAATGAAGACAATGGCAAGGCTGCATAGCTCTTGAGAAGCATTTCCACCCACCCTTCTCTAAGATCATCAGACGTACTTCCTTGTCCTTAGGAACTGAGTGAGCCATTTCTCACTATATCCTGGATTTCCCTTCCCTGCTCCCGTCAACACTCTTCTTGGTAGAAGCCTGATGGCATCTAACCCAGAGGCTCAGTACTCCATGCCCCAGCGTTTAGACTGGGGTCTGGTAACATAGGCACCCTCTGCCTAGCACGTATCAGAATTCCAGACTCCCAGAAAGAATGTAGATATTCAGCATAAACCACATTGTTTGTACAGTTTAGGTACAGTGAGCCACTGTTGTTATTTAGGGTGGTGGGAGCCTCCCAAAATCACCTTCCTGATGCCAGCCAAGGGCCAGCCTTGCTAACAGGTTTTTCAAAGGATGGCATTCAGCCCACTATGTTAACTCTTGTCTGAACGTTAAGTTCATCCCTTCTTTTTCTGTCTGCCGCACCTTCTAGGATCTTCCACGAGTGTGCGCACCACTTCCCAGTCAGTCATGGATTTGTGGAGAGGTTGGGCTCTCTTGGATCCCCCAGCACACGTGTGCAGCTTTCTAATCCACCTTGTCTACCCCTTGTTGGTTGTCTCCTTTCCAGAATCTCTAAAATTTCTTAGCTTGTCTGCCAGTCTGCTGTTCACCTCACCGAGACTGCAACCTTGGGCTGGCAGAGCTGTGAGCTTTCGCCTTTCGTTTCCCACTGAGTTTGCTACTTTTACTGACAGCACTGCTGAGCATAGATTTTTTGCTCTCTGCCCCAAAACAAGTCAACTCCCTCCAGTAGCAAAGGTTCTGCGTTTCACGGCCAGCCCTGCCCTGGTAGAACTGTTGGGCCTACTGAGCTCGGGGAGGTGGTTGTGGTGCTGACGGTGAATGGGAGCAACCTAGGCAAGAATGCCAGACTCCCACTATTTCTACCCAAAGTTCATCCTTTTTTTTAACGAATGAATATTTCTCAATTTGTTTTCCTTTTGGTCAATTTCTAGATCCTGATATAGTTGTTTTTGGCAGTTTTACCCAATTTTGTAGTTGTTATTGGAGGAGGGGATTTACCAACTTCGTCCTCTGCCATGTCTAGAAGTCCCCATATTCATTGATTTTTGAGTGTTGATCCAGCCTTGTATTTCTTGCATAACCTCACTTACGATGTATTATTCTTTCTATATGTTGCTGGATTTGGTTGGCTACTCTTTTTAAGGATTTTTGCCTCTATTCATGAGGGATATTAGACTGTAGATTTATTTTCTTATAATGTTTTTGTCTAGTTTTGGTTTCAAGGTAAGATTAGCTTCCTAAAATTATTGAGAATTGTTCAATCTCCTATTTTCAAAGAGAATTTGTGTAGAATTGGTATTATTTCTTTCTTAAATGTTTGGTCAAATCCAACCGTGAAGCCCTCAGGGCCTGGAGTTTTCTTTGTGGGAGGCTTTTCTCCTGCAAATTGCTTTCTTTAGGAAGTTTGTGGTAGTTTATGTCTTTAGAGGAAACTTACCTGTTTCATATATGTGATCAAATGGATTCTGTTTTTAAAACAATTATTGTAGGATTCAGTTAGCAAAAATTCTTATTGAAATTTTTGCATACATGTGAAATGGTCTTTTATATTCTTTTATTTAGTTTTTCTTATTTGAATTTGGAATTAATATTTTATTCGTCTCCTATAAAGAGCTGTTCTTTGTTTTTTTGCTATTTTTCCTACTTTCTATTTATCATATTAATATTTTCAAAGTACCACCGTTTTTTACGTCCTCTTTGGTTTTTGTTATATTTTTTTTTGTCGCTGAATTCTGTCATCCTCATTTCCTTTCTTATTTCTTTGGGCTTGTTCTGTAGCTTTTTCTGATGCTTGAGGGAAAGTGCTTGATTCTTTTGTTTTCAACCTCTCATTTTCTGATAAATGCATTGAAAAGCTATAAATTTCCGTATAAATAGGACTTTTTTGTGTCTTACAAATTAACTATTTTGTGATTTTCTTTTCACCTGACGGTTATTAAGTTTTATGTTGTTTAGTTTCTAGGCAAAAGGATTTTTAAAGCCATTTCTAGTTATCATTTTCCAATTTTACTGCATTTATGATTAGAAAAAAATGATTTGTATTACATCAATTCTTTGAAATTTATTTTGGCATGGTATGTGAACACTTTTAAAAAAATATTTTACCTGTGTTTGAGGATAACATGTATTCTCTCTTTGTGAAGTTTGTATTCTCTGTGAGCTTATTAGTAATATTATTCAGATTTTATGTTGTCTGTCTACTTTTTCTATTTTAGAAGGAAATATTTAACATTTCCAATGAACACTGTCAACTTATTTCTTCCTACTGTTTTTTCAGTTGTTCTTTTATACACTTTGAGTCAATACTGTTAACTGCAAATATGTTCATGATACGTATAATCTTGCTTTGCTATTTATTTTACCAGCATATACTGTCATTCGTTGTCTTTTCATATATTTTTTGCTTGAGTTCAGTTTTGTGAGACATTACAATTGCTAACCTCGATTTCTTTGGTTCAGTTTATCTGGTATATCTTTTTCTCTTCTTTTGTTTTCAACCTTTCTGCATACTTTTGTTTTAAGTATTTTTTGTAGATGATAAAATATTGTTTTTTTTTTCTATAAATCTAATTTGAGCATCTGTCCTTTAATTAGTGGATTTAAGCTCTTTGTATATATGGCAATTATCAATGTGGGGACTTCTTTCTTCCATTTTGTTTGAGATTTTTCAACTATTTTACTTGCTTTTTAGATTTTTTTCTCCTTTTCATTGGATAGCTTTCTTCTGCTATTTTAGGTACTGTATATTCTCCCTATTGATTCTTAAACTTATCAGCATATATTTCTTCCCCAACAAGACAAAATATTTGAAATTCTTCAGCACATTCCCACCACCCTTTAGTTTCTCCTCTCACCCTGATCCCCCCACTTCATGTAGGTTTCCTTTAGGGTTTTAGTTATTGTTTTGTCTTATATATAGTTTTCCCCCTTTTCTTTGGTTCTTGCTTTTTTAGACAATAATGAATTGAAAAGTGGGAAGTTTTTTTCTCATTTTTAAAATGAAAACAATGCAACCTTCCTCACTTGGCTTTTGTGGGAAGTGAGTGAGGTGACATAACTGAGAGCACTTGGTGACATGTAAAAACTACACAATGTTGATTGTCCGTCAAAAGGTGCATTTTATTCCAAGTCCTGCCCATTTTCTACTTCTTTCAAAAAGTCTTCTCAATCCCCTTTACGGAAATCTGAATTACTGTTTCCTTTTCTGTACTCCATTGCACTTGTCCCTTTATGATCGACATCTGTGTGTGTTACCAAGCCCACCCCAGCAAAGGAGATATTGTGCAGCGTATTTCACCAGGCTTAGCACATTGAGCAGGAAAGACCCAGGGATAAAAACCTTTGGTGTGTCAATGATCGATTGTGGAAGCCAGGGTGGTGTTGGAGCTATCATTTGTCAGCAAAAGAAGGGAGAACTGAAGTTGGAGGGTACAGCACTTTCTTCTGTAACAGAAGCAAACCTGGTGTGGGAACAGTGAGCTCTAGAATGTAGTGAAGACTATTTTTAGATACTGTTAAGGTTAAAATGCATTATTACAATATGTGGCATAATCTAATGGTACCTCACTTTATTCCTTACTAGGCTCATATTGGCAACTTATTAACATCGAAATTCTTCAGTTACAAGGATTTTGATACTTTATTGTATACCTGTGCAGCAGAGTTTGACTTTATGGAAAAGGAGGTAAGATGTGATTTCTAGTTTTCTTTCCTTAGGTTTTGGTCCATTAATTTTTCAGAAAAGATGCTCCTGCTATTTGAGACTGTCTCCTCTGCTGTTATCTCAGTTTGAAGGAAAAGGAAAATCTGGCAGCTTAGAGGATGTTCCTGTTTACAATAATACAGCTCCCTGAAATATATGATTTTTTCTCATTTTGATAATTTAGGGACATGTATTCAGTCCAGCAGTAGTTTTTTGGATGAGTAAACAGAGGCTTTTCAAGTTGCTGCTTTTCAGGAATACCATTAATTCAGGGATGCTCTCAAGCTCTTACATTTCCAGTCATTTTGTGGTTGGTTGTTTGAATGATCTCATTGCTTTAAAATATCATTGAGTACAAGATTTCATTCCAACAACATTCTTCTTTCTAAAACTGTATTCAGATGTTTAGAAGGAAACCAGAGAGTAATTTAGTGGATTGTGAGACAGAAGTCTGCAGTATTACTTGACGTGCTTGAACAAGTGACTCTTATTCTTTGTGCCATAGCTTACTCGTTTCTAGTAGTGTGCTAAAAACATATTGTGAGGACAGAATGAGGTACATAGGAAAGTGCTTTGATATTTTAGTGGTATCTTATATAAAATATTATTTTTCAGTACTTTATGAGCTGGTTTGGTTCAACAAACATGTATACATGTGTGTCTTTTTTAACACCACCCATGTGGCCCTGATTTATTATGATATTTTATTTTCTGTGAAGCATTTTCCTTCAAAGCTGTATGTGTATATGTAGTAAACTGGCCATCAGTACTCTGTTGACACATTCATTTTCCCCCTTGATCCCCACTGGGTTTGCCCCATGTCCTGAGTTACAGACCAGTGGACAACAGTGCACCACACTGCAAACTTATCAACCAGACATTCTGAGTGGAGCGAGTTCTGAAGATGTACTGTTTACTCCAGTGACCTATCAGTCTTTATTTCCTGTGTTCTGGCAAATGGTTTTGACACATAATGGCTGATAAAAAGTATACAGATGATAGTGTTGAACCTGCTGAAAGAAACTAAGGAAGAGTATCTTGCAAGGCATTAAAATGCCTGTCCATAGCAGATCAAGACTCTTTTAAGGAAGTGGTGAAGGAAGTAGAGAGTAAACATCAGCAGAGAATTAGGACGTGGTGGAAGTCCTTTACCATTATTGAGGCTATACATGGGCTATACATGCCACTACAACCTAAGAGTGTGAACCATGAGTTATGTGGTAGAAGAAATTGTTTATTGAGGCGTAGTGTGACTGCAGTCAATTTGAAGAAAATGGCAAAGCTGTTTCTAGCCTGGCATTTCCCGTCTCTATACGTATCTTCACAAGGACCGTGCTGTAGAGACAAGAGTATGGTGCCAGTTCAGAGAGTGCATCCATTGTATGGTATGTCCATATAGTGGGGAAAAGGGAACAATTTAATGTGATATCACTGATATGGACAACACTTAAGATGTATAATGGAGTAAGCAAAATGGTATGATCTTACTTACCTATAATTAGCACACATAGAATAAAATGTAAGAGAGCAAAATTTTAATAGTGGTTTTTGGGTGGAGAGGTAATCAATGATTAACTTTTTTTGTAATTTGCATCTTCTAAATTTTCTACAATAACCATATTTTAATTATATTTTGCTATTAAAAGAAAGTAAAAACAATGAGAGAGATCTTTCCCTTTTAGAAATGAGAATGGATAGCAACAGTATATAAAGTACAGGGATACCAATACAGGAACATTTTTATGGCTAAAAACAGACAGTGCTGGATAGACCCAGGTGTATGTACTTAACTATGTTTATGTGTATGTACTTAATACGAAGAAGAGAGCATCACAGGTAAATGGATAAAAGATGCATTATTTAATGAATATTATTTGAAAAATTGGATTTGGGCTGGGGAGTCAGGTTAAAGCCTTGTATCATATTATACACCAAACTTCTTTATAGTTAATTCGTGTGTTAAAAATAAATGAAGCCTGAAAAATAAATTTGAGAGACATTTCAATGAAGATTAACTTCATTCTTTAATGAGCATAAAACCAGTATAAGAACACATATGAGAATGATTAATAGATTTGCATGTAACTTAAAACATCTGTACATCAAATATTGTAAAAATTAAAAAGCAAATGACTAACTGGGATGATTCTTGCCATAAATTTAACAAATGAAACTAGAAATTAATGTAATTAGTATAGGAGCTTGTCCAAATCAATAAAAAAAATTATCAAGGACTCTTATCCCTCCCCACCACCAAAAACACATCCCCACCCCACACATATATGCAGAAATGAGTGAAGGATGTATAGACAGTCCATTGGGGAGGAAATGCTGATAACTGATTAAAATGTGAAATTGATTGTCTTCTTTATTTTCCTGCATTTTCTAGTTTTTACAGTGAGCATATATAACTATTTTTATGCTTAGAATAAAATCGACAATTACAACAAAATATTAAAATAAAAGAACTTGTAATTCTAATAGAACACACATGCAGGTGTGGTTTGTTTCCTCTGCGTTTGTTCTTGCGTGTATACACTCTCTTTAGTATATCCTTTGGTCCTGAGAAAGTTTTATAATTTTGTTTCCCTTATATTAACACTTTTATATTATATATTAACCTTAGTCCTTTCTATTGGTTTCCTCCTGAGAGTTATCCCGAACTTAGCTAGTCACTGCTTGCCCCTCCCCTATTTCCCACCTGTTTCTAATTTATCGTAATACTATAATCAGTGAGATTATTTTACTTCCTATATATTCTCCCCCTCTTACTCCATTTCTAAGAGTCTCCTTGTCTCTACACTGTCAGCACATGTAACCACTCATACTGTCACCTTTGTGTCCTTGTCATTGTTGTAGTTCTGTAGGTCATTATTTTTAATGCTCACTGCAAGTTCTGGGGTTGAAGCCCTTCCTGCCCTTTCTTGGTTGTGTGAAGCTTGCTCTTCAGTGGATTCCTCAGGAAGGGCTCATGGGAACAATAATTCCTGAGTTTTAACTTGTTCAAAATATTTTATCCGTGGCTTTTATACATAAAGGTCAGTTTGGCTACAGACAAAATCTTTGGCTCATGTAACTTTCCTTGAGTATCTTAAATAAGTTACTCCACTATCTTCTGGTCTAGAGTGTTGCTGTCAAATCTAATGCTAATCTGATTTTCTTTTTAAGAGAAATACTAAAAAATACCTTTTATTTTTTTTTAGTACAGTTTATTTTATTATTATTTTTTTTTTTTGAATTTTTTGTTTATTGCAGTAACATTGGTTTATAACGTTGTAAAAATTTCAGGTGTACATCATTGTACTTCTATTTCTGCATAGATTACATCATGTTCACCACCAAAATACTAAAGACAACCCATCACCACACACATGTACCGAATTATCCCTTTCACCCTCCTCCCTCCCCACTTCCCCTCTGGTAACCACCAATCCAATCTCTGTCCCTATGTGTTTGTTTATTGTTGTTATTATCTACTACTTAATGAAGGAAATCATACGGTATTTGACCTTCTCCCTCTGACTTATTTCACTTTGCGTTATACCCTCAATGTCCATCCATGTTGTCACAAATGGCTGGACTTCATCGTTTCTTATGGCTGAGTAGTATTCCATTGTGTATGTATACCACATCTTCTTTATCCATTCGTCCCTTGATGGGCATTTAGGTTGCTTCCAAGTCTTGGCTATTGTGAATAACGCTGCAATGAACACAGGGGTGCATGTACCTTTACAAATTGGTATTTTCAAGTTCTTTGGATAAATACCCAGCAGTGGAATAGCTGGATCATATGGTAGTTCTATCCTTGATTTTTTGAGGAATCTCCATACTGTTTTCCATAAACAAAGTTTTGTAATATAATGTTAAAATTGTTTGAACTCTTTGTTAAATTTTGTTAAATACTTGTAACACAGTTTTGACACATTGCCTTTTTTAGGTAAACACCTATATCTTACAACTTTTCTGACATTTATTGTTAGTTGTCATTAGCAAATGTCTAATTTTTTAAATAATAAAATAGTTTTGGTTATATACTTTTTGCTTAGGTTAAGACAGTTTAAAATTTATGAATTAGAAATATATTTATGTATTTTAAAACATAAAGTACTATGCAAATGTTTATAAAGGTAATAGTAAGAAAAACATAAAAATTCTCCTTTTAATGGGACTTCTAACTCACGAAGTATGCATTTTGTATAATAAATTATCAAAATTACTTGTCTAATATAGAATAATAAGTGAGAAAATTGGACTAATGAGAGAGAATATCAGAAAATGCTACTTACTATGTACTTTATAGAATTAAAGTGTACCAGTATTTTAAATATGTTTGAAACTAGATTTCTCTTGATAAACGTATTTGGGAAAGCATACATATTTGACTCAAAAATATGGGATTGTTTTTGTGAGGGAAAGTGTTGGTGGTAAGCAAATCAATTGCAATTTAGAAATTTCAAGCACAGGATTGTTTAAGACTGTGACTTCAAATTATTGAGAGGTGTATAGGATTGCAATGTGTGGGGCTTTGTTATTTTAAAAAAAATTTCTGTAGTTTTTTATTGTTACTAAAGAAAATGTAAAAGTGTTTTTATTCCTCTCGCACACACTGGTCATTATTCTTTGTGCGTGTGTGTGTGTGTATGTGCATGTATCATGGGATCGGGTTAAGATTTTTATCCCCCACAAAATATACAGGAAAAGCTTGTGTCGTTTAAAGGAGTTCTGCTGACCTTAGATGAATATTAAGTTGGGCTCTTTAGTTAGAAAAGTAGTGTGCAAAAAGTGAACAGTAATCTTTCTAGTCACATTTTACACTTACAAGTGTTTGGGGACTTTGTTAGTGTTTTCAACTCAACATTTTGGAGAAGTTCATTTCTATGGAAATGTATCTTCATTTTTGTGATGGGTGTCAGTGGGTAGATTGGACCCTAAATGGGTGAATGCTCATGTTTCTCTACTTATACTTTTTAAAGTTCACTTGGTTCATTATTTGAAATGGAATTTTGTCTGTTTAAAACAACGTTTTCCTCTAACAGAACCTCTCTGAATTTCAGACTCCGCTGAGGTATACAAAGACATTGTTGCTTCCAGTTGTTCTTGTCGTGTTTTTTGCAGTCGTTAGAAAGGTATGTCTATCGCTTAAGAGCTGTTTCTTATAATACATTTTCTTGTTTCTGCATAGCAGTTACGTATATGAGGCTACATGTTAATCTGACACGGTTTTGTAGATTTATTGAGACAAATTCTGTATTTTCTTACTAATAGCCTTTGAGAACATTTATAGGCCTTAAAAATATTCTATCTGCCAGTATAAAATACACATAGGAAAAGGATGGCTCAAGTTTTGATAGTCATATATTTGGAAAGACGTGATCAGAGAGGCCATATTGACCCAGAGACAATTGTTTTTGCTGTGTAAATTATTACTGACTCACTTGTCTTCTATGTAATAATTCCCTAAAATATTTAATATATGCCTTTCTAAGTAATTTGTGTGGTGCTCACTAACTCTTGGATCAAGTTTATTATTAATCAAAAGAAAAAAAATAGAATATTAACAATGTATTACTGAACTCGATAAAATAGTTAGACTCCCAACTTGGCTTTGATAATGAAATTCTAAACCCAGATATAAATCAGGCCGGAGAAGTTCCAGTCTTTAGTGAAGAGCAGGTGTGATATCCTTTTTTCTTTTAAGAGTTGGTTAACTCTGTAACTGCAAGTGTTTTAAGAGAATGAATTGACATTAATCTGTAATCGAAAAACAGATGATAGACCCTAAGTTGTCTGATTTTTAGGTACTGATATCTGTGTTAACACAATGTCATATTATTTGTAGAATGTTTTATACTATATTTATTGTTCATGTTATATATTTGTACTTTCCCAAAACATTTCAGCTTTGTTAGTTCAAATGGTTGTTTGACAGCCCTGTGGGGTACACAGATCCTTTTATCCCCCTTTTGACAGATGCAGAATTGGAAGATCAGAGAGGTTGTTACCTGCCTCACATGATGTCCATTAAAAAGCAAGGGAAGAGTGAGAATCAGACTCTGCACCTTCCCCCCCTCATTGGGTGTAGACAGTAT
This sequence comes from Ceratotherium simum simum, assembly GCF_057802395.1. Lineage (NCBI taxonomy): Eukaryota > Metazoa > Chordata > Mammalia > Perissodactyla > Rhinocerotidae > Ceratotherium > Ceratotherium simum. The sequence continues at coordinate 65,979,283 of NC_141900.1, read as the reverse complement.
TCAGCTTTGTAGTCTCACAGCCCTTTTTAAATCTAATCAGTTTATGGTTAGTTTCTGCTGTAGGCCAGGCTCTATGCTCCCTTTGCACTTTTGCACACTTTGTGTGGGTGGGCACCTAGTAGGTAATCAAAAAATAGTAGATGTTGGCAGTCCAGAATGCGTTAAAAAGACAGCAACCTGGATGGCTAGAAATGATGAAAATGATTAGATCAGGATAAACAAGCTGGGGTGTTTGATTTAAAGAAGAATGATTCAAATGGAAAGTGGATAATTATTTTCACATTGTTTAAGAGCCTGCCACTTGGAAATAAGACTACACTCATTTTGGCTACTCAGAATTATGGTCAATTCCAAGAGGTAGAATTGATCTGGACTGATTAGGAAAGTGTTATAGATTGAAGCAGTGGCTGGTTCAGAGCTGAATTAAAACCTGTCAGCAGTGTCATAGAGGACATCCACACTGGGGATAGGATTTCAGGTTAGGTGACCTCCTAGGTACTGCTAAATATGAAAACACGGTGTCAGTTAGCTGTGCTTATCAGTCTCTGAGCCAGTGCTCCTGTTACGTGTGTGTATAACTAAGGAGAGGCATTGCCAACAACCATGGCATGGTGGAATTCACTGAATGTGAATCAGAAACCAAAAGGTCAAGTTTCAAGACCCAGCACTGCTTTTAGTTGTTGTCCACCTTCAGGGGGATCATTTAACCCATCTGAGCTGTTGCTTGTTTACCGAAGGAGGATAATAAAATCTACCTGAACAGAGTTGCTGGGTATTAGATATGATCAAGTACTGTACAAATGTAAGATTATGTTGTTGTAATTATTACTGTTTTCTGAGTTATCTCTTATCTCCATACTTCTTATATTTTTAAGTAAAAGTTTGAAAGTTTAGGAGATAGATTAGTTAAAATTTTGTTTTTCCAAAAACAACTGTTCTAAAGTGTTTCAAAATCTGTTTGCAGATTATTAGTGACATGTGGGGTGTCTTAACTAAACAACAGACACATATAAGGTAAATATGCTATTAATACTTTTGTTACTTCCTCCATTTATTAAGTGGATATTTACATTGTGCTTGTTTTATAATTCCGTGTTGTACACTCAGCATTTGATAATTGATGTTTTCAATTGTTGTCGTCCCCCTTCTTTGCTATTCTCATTATTCCCTATCTGTGCAGAGCTCACATCACTTATTCAGACACAGATCCCAGAGTCCAATCTGACAGGAGCCCTACACATAATCTATAATTGAAGGACACAGCTTTGTGCTTCATTTGAGCAAGGAAAAGAAATTATTCTGTTAATGGTTTTAGGACTAATGGACTGCCTTTTGAGAGAAGAGCAGGGAAGTATAAAACTGGATCCATACCTCACTTTTTACTCCAGATAAATTCCAGGTGGAATAAAGATTTAAATATAGAAAAAAGTGAAACCTCAGATTTAACCAGGGGATTATTTTTATAATTTTAGCATTAGAGAGGCCTTGTTAAATATGACATAAAACCTGTAAGCTAGAAGGAAAGATTGACAAGGTTGACCAAATAAATACTTTGGTTTGGTAAGATACTGTAAGCATTGTTCAAAGAAAAAGATAAATTGGGGAAAATATTTGCAGTATATGACAAAGGACAAAGCATCATATGTAAAGAACCTCTATAAATTAATAAGAAAAATGCTAAAAACTCATTAGAAAAACAAGTAAAGGACACAAACAGGCAATTGAGAGAAAAATAAATTCTCGTTTTCCCTTTCCCACTAGACTCATGTGCGTGGACCTCCTTTCTGCTCTTGAACCATGGCAGTTGTGTCCTTCCTCTGCATTTGTGCAGTGGTTGTGCCCTAAGCCCATAATTGTGCCCCCCCCACCTCCTACGTGTCACCTCCTTTAAGAAGCCTTTCCTGACCATCGTTTCTGAGTAGATTCCTTGTCTCCTTGCTTGTTATTCTCTACTGTCACACCGTTTATCTTTCTCTCAGTGTTTGTCACCGTTGGTACTTAAATACCTGTATCTCCTGAAGAGGGAGGGGTCATTTCTGTTCACTTCAACAGTTTATATGCAGTGCCTGGCGCACAGTAAAGAATAGTAGTTGAGTGAGTGAAGACTTACACATGACTAAAGATAGATGAAAAAGTGCTCAATCCCATGATAAAGTGAAAACCTTTTTTTTATCAAGTTTGTAAAGATTAATAATACCCAGTGCTTGCAAGGGTAGGAGAAAGTAGGTGGGAAAGCAGTTTGGCAATACCTAGCAAAACTTACAGTGGACCTGCCCTAAACCTGGCAGTTCCACCAATGCAAGTATGTCCTCTAGAAATGTTCACAGGCATGCAGAGATAATGGTACAGAGATCCCCATTGTGGTTGTGTGTATAAAATGAAAACTGGAAACAACCAACGTATCCACTAGTAAGGCATCAGCTTAATTATGACCCGGTCATAGAATGGAATGCTGGACCATCTTTATGGAAATATTTCCATCATACATCATTGAATTAAAAAATTACAAAACAATATATATAGAATGATTACACTTTTGTTTAAAATATGAAGATTTTGTATGCTTATTTGTGCATAGGAGGGGTCTGGAGGATAAAACCTGTAACTGTTAAGAGCGTGGGATTAGAGGTTCAAGTAAAGGAATTTTTAATTTTACTTTCTTTCTTTTGTGGGATTTTTTGGGGGGTAGAGATTGTTTAATTTATGTGTGTCTATATTTTCTTTTATAACTTGAATACACAGTCTTGTATATTATTCTCTCACCTCCAAATTTCTACCAACCAGTGATAAATTATTGCGTATACTCCTGAGACAATCCTTGTTCTCCTTTAGAAACAATTTGCTGTAACTGTGCCCTTGCTTACACTGAAGCCTTTGAAGGCCAGGGGAATAGGATAAAGCTTCTGGTATATAATGCCAAAATTCCTCTTCATTTGAGATGAAATTGTTTCTAAAGAACTCAGGAAGGAGCTATGAAGTTACAGCTATAGTATGCAGCTCTGGAAGAGAAAGGTGGAACTTTTCACAGAAACAAAGCAGTCCTTTCAAGAATAACTCACCTATAGAAATGATTATGAAAATCACTGAACTTCATGGGCTTTTCAATTCAGGTACAATCAGAGCCTTTTTGAAAGGAGGATGGCACATTGACATTTCATTTCACATAAATACCAAAGTCATATGCCAATAAGAAAAGGGGAGGGGTAGGAGATACATTTTAATTATCAAGATGTGAGTACCAGTATCCTCTTTATTCAGGGACCTAGGGGGTAAAGTGGGTAGTAGGGTAGAGATTGTTATGAGTTGAAATATAGACTTGCCTTTGTCACTTAGTAGCTCTGTGCCTTGCTTTCCTTGGTTGTAAACTGGGATAATAAAGAGTTGTAAGATCAGAGTTAATGGGATGTACTGAGCATATTAACATTGTAGGTGCTCAATAAACGGTAACTGATCATTTTTACTTGGCACAAAAGAAGAATAAAGAATCCGTTTCACTTCCTTCATTTGCCCCATGTTTTTACTGAGTTTGTTACTACATCAATATTTTTGAAACCAAACTCTCAAATCAGATTGTGTGCTACCTGGATTAGGGGATAATTGAATCATTTGTTCATTCATTAAAAAAAAATGAGCTTTATGTGCCAGGCATTGTTCTAGGTCTTGGAAATATATCAGAGCTCCAGATAGAGAAGGTATATGTTATCAATTCACACATTTGTATCTCCCACCCAGACTTCTCCCTTGAACTCAGATTTATACATTTGTCATCTCTACTTGGGTGTTTAGTGAGAGTCTCAAATTTTGTGAACAGAAAACTGAATGTGCCCCTGCCAGCATCCTTCTCCTGTGTCTTCCCCTCTCACATGGCAGCACCATTGCCCCCTCACTCTCTCTTCTCTAATCAGGCTGTCTTTGCTGTTAGGCCATTAAGGACCTTCCTACCATGGGGCTTTGCATTGTCTATTCTCTCTGCCTGAAGTGCTCTTCCCTGAGGGATCCTCAGGCTCAAGCTCTCAGCAACTTCGGGCCTTGCTCTGATGTCACTCAGTTGGTGACCACACTGATTAATAGATGCCTGCCCAGTCACCCAGTACTCCCTGCATCTTTTACCCTGTTTCCTTTCTCTCACAGTACTTATTGCCATATGACATATTCTATTTATTTTCTCTTTGTTTGTCTCCTTCAACTTACATGTAAGCTCTGTGAAGGCAAAGATTTTTTTCCGTCTTGTTTACTGATGTATCTTCAGTGCTCGATGAAATTGAGTGGATGGGTGGATTGGTATCTTGTATTCCTGAAGGGTTCATTTTATTAGGGAGGGACAGATGATAATCAAATAAACCAATAAATGAGAATTTTGTTTTATATGAGAAGATAAAGCAGAGGAGTGGAGTAGGAGTGATCAAGGAGAGGGGCGCTGAATGTGGGAGTCACATGCGCCTCTCTGGTGTTTGAAGGAGTAAAATTAGTCTAGTGTGACTGGAGCACAGTGATCGAGAGGGAACGTGGTAGAAGATGAGTTTCAAGGATGAGAAGTGGGGACCAGCTTAGGAAGACCATGTGTAGCATGGTAAGGATTTGAGAGTTTATTCTAATTATAGAAGAACACACCGGAGGGTTCTAAGTAAGGGAATGGCGTGACTGGATTCCCATTTTCAAAAGATTGGTCTCACTGCTATGATGAGAATCAACACAGGGTGCGGGGCGGAATGAGTTGTGGGGAGGATATGTGGGCCTCTAGGCATGTATCCTTTCTCTGGAAATTAAAACTGTCAAGCAAAGTTAAAGGTGGAATTTTGTGGCTATTTGTGTATTCCAGAGCTGCTGCTGAAAAAATCTCGTATGTGGCTTCCTAAGTTGTCTCTATAGCTGCTGCAGTTTCTGGGGAAGCTGAGGGACCACTAGGGACGGGAAGCAGGGGTATGGAACTGGGAAGGCTTCAGAGTTCCTCTTCACTCCCTGCTTGGCCAAGATATCACCAGGAAGGTTTTGGATACACCGCAGCATGCCTTTTGTTGGCCTAATAAATATCCATGTAGTCAAATATGCAGGATATGCGACATTGCCATTTTTTTTTTTTAAATAAACTGTCTTAAAAGCTTGTAGCACCAGTTTTGGTTTATAACTTTTAGTTATTTTGACTTACATATTTGTATCCTGAGGGAATATTATAGAAGTTATAAAACTCATATTTAAAGATAAAAATGCAAATAGTTGAAGTGCTTCAGTAATGATTGAATAGTAGTATTTCTTTTTCAATTTCAGAAAACACCAGTTTGATCATGGAGAGGTAAAGACTAATATTACTAAAATTTATGTTATTTTAATGTTTATGTTATTTTAATGTTTGTATATATTTGGACTTTTCTTTCTAGTTCCAGTTTCTGAGTTTATTGGTAACTGTCACTCATCATTTTCAAAGCCTGTATGTGTTTTTATGAGAATACTACAAACATGACCATCCATTTGTTAAAACAGTTAAGTGGGAAACTCATCCCACTCATTTAAGTGGGGTAATCAATCTGCTCTGATTATCCTCACGGTAATAGCAATTTATTTCTGGAACCCAGTGAGACGCATATGTATGTGGCATGTGTTTTGCATGATTGACAGTCTCTTTCCTCTCTGCTCACCTTGCCCTGAGGCTTCGGAAATGTGACCGGTTGCTGCTCCATCTCCTGGTGATTCAGCTTGGTCTTGATGGCTGTTGTGAGGTGGAGCTCTGGGATCTTAAACTGCAGTTATTTCTGTGTACCACTCTCTTGTCTTCATCTGATGGTGGCACCAACGTAGATCCAGAAATGTGGGCTTTATTAGCCGCAGGCTTGACTCTGAGCAGAATTACAGAATGACTTGCCTACATGAATGTATAATTTTAGCCCTCTAGTAAAATGGAGAAGTTTGAAAGTAAATTTTAAGATTTGTTTATTTCAGAAATCAAACTATTGTTACTAAGAAAAAGAACCCTTTTCTGTATATTCACCAGTTTAAAAATTTATTCTTAAACTTCACAAATAGTAGGAGTAAAAAATATTTCCTCTTTCTTTCAGCTGGTTTATCATGCATTGCAACTGTTAGCATATACAGCCCTTGGTATTTTAATTATGAGACTAAAACTCTTCTTGACACCACACATGTGTCTTATGGCTTCCTTGATCTGCTCAAGACAGGTAAGATGGTTGTTAGGTTGGTGTTATAGCTGCTATGATAATTTTACTCCAGCCTTTGTTATTGAGTGGCCCTAAAATAATATTGAATTACCCAAAGTTCTTTAAATTATTATAGTTAAAGTTTGTCATGGTTTTGTACTCACCTTTCCTGAAGGGTAGGGGCCAAAGCAGATCATTTACCCTTCTAACTTCTAAAATAGTCCTTGGCATACAACAAACACTCAATCAGTGCAGGCTGAATTCATAAAGGATTACTACAGATGTTGATAGAAATCAGAGCTTAATTGTAGAAATAATTTTTTTTGTTTTGACATTTATATCACAAAGAATTCTAACAATTGATTTCAAGTTACAAGTATTTTCAAATTATTTGTTCTTTTTCAGTATCAAGCTTAAAATTTTTTTTTCACTTATATGAGTATACATTTGTATGCACATCCCTGACTTTACTTTTTTAAATTTAGTTTAAGCCATCTTATTATTTGCTGCTTACTTTTTCTTGATAACTGCTTTCTTGCTCTGTATCGACAGATTTATGCTTCTCCATAATGTCACCTTTTCATCAATCAATTAGCCAAGGTGCAGCAGCATTACTGCTTTTAAATTTAGGAAATATTTACTAAGCATCTACACCACACTCTAGGGATGAGGGTAGAGGGGTAGATAGAAAAATCAGAAAGCAAAAGTATATGTATGCCCTCAGGAAACTTGAAATCCAGCTCTACAGATATGTAGAGAAATAATATTAAGGAGAGAACGATAGGGACAGAATGTTACTACAGTGGTCCCCCCTTATCCGCAGCTTCACTTTCCGAGGTTCCAGTTACCTGCAGTCAACCATGGTCCAAAAACATTAAATGGAAAATTCTAGAAAAAAACAATTTCTAAGTCTTAAATTGCGTGCTATTCTGATTTGTGTGATGAAATCTCACACCATCCTGCTCCATCCTGCCTGGGACATGAATCATCCCTTTGTTTAGCATATCCATACTGTATACACTACCTGTTCATCGGTCACTTAGTAGCCTTCTTGGCTACCAAGATTGACTGTCAGGTATGTGTTCAAGTAACCCTTATTTTGCTTAATAATGATCCCAAAGCCAAGTTTATTATTAGTTATTGCTCTTAATCTCTTACTGTGCCTAATTTATAAATTAAACTTTGTCATAGGTGTGTATGTATAAGGAAAACATAGAATTATATAGGTTTTAGTACTGTCCGTGGTTTCAGACATCCACTGGGGGTCTTAGAATGTATTCCTCGTGGGTAAGTGGGGACTACTGCACTGACTGTGGACTATTTGAATATGGAAAAAATTAGTCAGCCTCAAGGTTCCCAATCAGAATGTTGGTATTATGTTAAAGAGGCACTGCTTTCCAGAGGCTGATGTGGGGATGAGGCCACTGTTCCTGACTCCCCCAGGCTGGGACAGGAGAAGAGGCTGGTGGGAAGCCTATCATCTTAAATCCCACCCCATGACTTATGATAGAGAGCCTTGCCCCAGGCTGGCTTCACAGGTATGGAACCTCTGTGATCACACAAGGGCCTGCACTCAGAAGGACTTTGCACGTAGTTTGATGCTCTGCTGTTACTGTTTTGAACTTCTTAATAGTTTTTGAACAAGGGGCCCCACATTTTCATTTTGTGCTGGGCCTGGTGAATTATGTAGGTAGGCCTGGTCTTACCTGAATCTGGGAGTAGAGAGAGCAAGTTGAGAGAAGAGCTTCTTCAGTCATGTCCCACCTATATAATAAGGCTGATGGTAGAATTCTTTTGATCCCTCAGGTCATTGTTTCTGGAACTTTTCCTTAGGATAATTAATCCTTTATCTGGGACTCTAGCAGAGACTATGTTCTTCTCTGGGAAGATCCAGTGCTTATTGGATACGTGCTGCTTTGTACTAACAGTTATCAATGTATTCTTATTCTGGTTTCAGCTATTTGGGTGGCTCTTTTGCAAAGTACATCCTGGTGCTGTTGTTTTTGCTGTATTAGCAGCAATGTCGATACAAGGTTCAGCAAATCTGCAAACCCAGTGGAATATTGTAGGGGAATTCAGCAATTTGCCGCAGGAAGAACTTATAGAATGGATCAAATATAGTACTAAACCAGGTAAAAAAGTCCTATTATTTAGCTAATGTTTTTCCCACGATTTTATATACCGCTGCAAAATCCTAAATCCAGGTAACTTCCAAAATCTCTTTCTAAGCAGTGGTGCTTCTAGATTATTCAGAAAAGGACAAGTATCAGTCGTAAGTGGTTTGCAAAGGAAATGTTAAACATATTTTCTTAGTAATTTATTTTGCTATTTTCATAAATTCTAATTTTTTAAAAATTTATCCAAAACAATTTAAAATAATTTTTATACTTATTTTCTTAATGAATTTTTAATCTTAGTCTTTCACATTCCTTCTTGAAATGAACTCATGGAATCTGATATTTATTCATGTTTAGAAAGGGAGATTTTATTGTCATCTGAGTATCAAATGACTGAATAGTAAATCATCTTCCAGAATTTTTGTTGCTTTAAAACTTTTCTAGTCAATTTTATACTTCTTTCCTAGAATCAGGAAAGATCTCCTAAACATTAGGGGAAAAAAAAATCAATCACAAATTCTCAGAGGAGATGAAGAGGTTCTATCTTCCAAGAAAAATAGTTTACCCAAGCCTGGTTGCTGACTGCTACTTGATCAGCCATCCGACCTCATTCTGGTCCTGCCATGGAATCTTTAAGTCACGAACCTCTCTGGGCCTCAGCTTTTCATCTGAGAAGTAATTGAGTTGACCAGAAGGAGACCCCTGTAACGCTTACCGAGTGGTTTCCTAAGACCTTGCTTCCTGCTTTGCAGAAGCAGTGTTTGCGGGTGCCATGCCCACGATGGCAAGTGTTAAACTCTCTGCACTTCGACCCATTGTGAATCATCCACATTATGAAGATGCAGGTTTGAGGTTAGTACACAATTCTCACATTGTTGAAAACAGATTTTTCACACAAATAGTGGGTGAGGGAACCAGCAAAATAATGAGGAGTGTTTCAAAAAGGATGTGGTGAACTGGGATTTATAGAGTTAGGGGACAGAGGAATGCTGAACTAAGACTGCTAAGTTAGATACAAAGCTGTTAAGGCTCCATAGGGCAGTAAAACTAAACCTTTGGGGTTATCTTCTCTACCAGGCAGCAAAGAGAAATCATACCGTATCAGTTTTCTGTAGGCTAACAAGGCTCCAGAACATACAGGTCCTTATTAGTTGTCATCATCCTTAAGTGCCCCTGAAGATTCATTAGCCTGTAGTTTTAATTAAGGTTTTCTTACAGGCCATTTTTCTTGAATTCTCAGGAGTCAGTTGAAATGGAATCACATTCAAAGAAGGTTTCGTTCTGCTTTTCACAATATAACCTGCTAGAATGATATTTTTCTTGTTTTTTACTATTTTTTCATAAGTTAGAGTCTTGTGTTCTCTTTGAAAAGGAAATAGATTTAATTTTCATCAAGTTTTTAGGGTAGGTCAAGCTATTAATTTCCAAAATGACTGGGTGAATTCTATTAATGTATTCTTTTGTCTAACAGTGGGACATATTTTATAAATAAAAAGCTTTTTCATTAAAAAATCAATTTCAGTAAGCTAATTTCCAGAGCAATTGTATTCAGTAAGTTTAGTTTTTTTAAGTCTAGGAATAAAATGGAGAGCCATTTAATGCTAATTATTGCTGGTATCAGAGTTGGGACTGTTGGCAGCTTTAAAGTAATCCTATAGCTGTGTTTGTACAGCTCGTCCCCGTCCACACACAGGGTGCCTTACTCTTAGTGGTGATAGAGTGATGAAGAATTTAAAACAAAAACAAGCAAACAAACGAACAAAAAGACTAAGTTTGGAAACGAAGGGATACATTAAACCGAACCTCTTCTCCCAGGACTCTTGTGACACTTCTGCTTTTTTCTTTTGACCTCCCCGATGCCCCTTAGCAGGAGCTCCCGTGAAGAATGTCCTCTTGACCTGATTCTTCTGCGTAGTCCTTCTTCCAAGTAGGTTGATTGCATCCTTTTAATCTTGAAAATCTTCTGTCCAATTATTTTTCTTTAAAGAGCCAGAACAAAAATAGTATACTCAATGTATAGTCGAAAAGCAGCTGAAGAAGTGAAGCGAGAATTGATAAAGCTACAAGTGAATTATTACATTCTAGAAGAGTCATGGTGTATAAGAAGATCCAAGTGAGTATTCAACACAGTGAATGTTTTATATTCATAAGATGTGTGAGTTAATCCAGTCTCATGGCAAGTGCTTTACTAGTCGTATGTGTGAGATGTATGTAACATTTGGCAAAGTGTAAGTGGAAAAAACTTTCCAGATAATCATTTAAATTGAAGTTTTTTTTTCTGTTCTAATCATTATAAATATCTGTTTTTTAATAATTATTTGCATGTGTACACTTCCTTAAAAGTATTATATTGGCACTGATTGATAATTTCCCAAATTATTCATATTTGCCATTGACGATTTAAAAAACTTTTATTCAAAGTTGGATGTATTTTCTTTCAAAAAACTTGCCGAGTCTGAAACCAAATCACGGAGAGTCTCATTGTGATGAAGTGAGTCAGGGAGCCGAGAGTCGGGGCATCCTTGTCTACACTGCATCTCTGCACCACAGCATGTCCTGTGATAGATGGACCCCCTCCCAGCGTCAGCTTAGAGTGAAACTTCTTTCTTGCTATTTCCCATCTTATTTGAGTGGGAAAACAATTAACTTTGCTGTGACCCACATTCTCTTGGGTTTAGAGTTTTAAAAAGTATCTATTTCCACAGAGAAATTCACTAAGCAGAGTATAGCAACAAGAGTTGGTAAGATCTTAAAAGCAAATGTGAATTCTAAAGTTGACTGTGTGGAAATGTTGCACCTGGGTGACTAAACAGCAGAAGACAGTAGCTTGCTATTAAAATACCAACGCATTTGCTCCATGAGCAGCACAGACATGAGCAGTTTCCTCAGAAATCAAGGATATTTTGTGGAATACTGTTATTTTTAAAATTCTCACTACTCTTTAACTAAACAGAAGCCTTCAAAAAAATGCTATATCTGTGGCTTAATCATACTTATTCACCATTTATCTCCGTGAGACACAAGGGTGTCAAGACAAAATAACTAAATACTGACTCAGGAGTAAAAATAGTTCTGTGACACAGTATCAGCGTTGCCCACAAGCAAACTCAAACAATTGTTGATTGCTGAATGATTTTCCTATAAATATATCGCAAGTGACTTGAATTTAATCAGAGTCTATAGAAAATGTTATTGTTCTTAGAGTCATAATATAGAAAATGCTTTAAGTCCTTATGAACATAAGAATATATATGAAATTCATAAGTTCATTTTTGATTAGCTTACGTGAATTTAGGACAAAAAGTCTTAAGCATCTCTCATAAGAATTTTATGAGGACATTGTAATAAATGAATGGTGGACTGGCATTTGCAATCAGAAGAACTCATTTTCTTGCCAGAGATTTCCACCAGCACTGGGATCTCCTTTATTGCCTTGGGCTCTCCAGTTTGGTTATGCCAGCCTGAGACACCTATAGGGTACTGGAACAGAAAAATAACGTTTCATGACCTTTTTCCCCCAAGCTAATGATGAGCCATGATTCAAGATTCTTCATTTTGTTTTGAGGCCCTTGAATAGTGTTTTGAGTATGTGGAAGTTGCAGAGGCTGGGGCACTGTAGTTCTAAGATGTTGATGGAGCTCCTTGGATTTGCATAACTTCAGTAGTCCCATATTCTGATGGTCAGAGCACTGGTTTTTGTACACAAGAAAGGATGAAAAGACAGATTGGGAAGTATGGCAGTAAATCTTGCACCCTAAGTAAGGTCAGCAGTGAATTCAGTGGCTTTGGGTCACCTACATTTAGAGCTCACTACGGGCACTAAGACTGAGAATTGGGGGGATGTGGGGGGTGCTGGATTTCCCTGTCTGGACCTTGACTTGCCCTTGTTGGTGTTTATTCCAGCAGAAGTGGAGAGGAGGAAGCTAAGGAAGTGGCTTTCTCTAGTCTGTTTTCTCCACTCCCTAACTAAAACAGCACTCTCCACCTACTGCGAGATTTAAGCAGGACTGATTGTGAATCTCAGGAAACCTTGGATGGGTGCACTCTGCTTAAACCTTGAAACAAAACACACAAGCTGTGCTTTCTGTTCTGACAGGGAAGCAAGTGGGGAGCTCAGGAGAGGAAAGACAAGAAGGACTAAGGTTTAGTGCTGACCTTTGCAGTAGGAAGAACTGAGTTTCTTGACAGAGCTTTCCACTGGCACTGGGGTCTCCTCTGTTGCCTCGGCCCTCACTCTCCGGTTCAGTTATGCCAGCCTGAGACTCCTGTATGTTAGTGGAATAGAAAAATATGTCAGAACCAGGGGAGCAAATGGGGAACTCAAATAGGAGAGAAAAAGGAAGAGAGAATAGCATTTATCTAGGGCTTAACTGTGCCCGACACATTGGTGAGCACTGTGTTTATGTGATCTCATTTTCAAGTGGCTTAATTGTGTGGCTTGATTATCCCTTAAATACTTGACACCCTGTATTCAAATACAAGTACGAAAATACGTTCAAATGCAAGTTGTAGATGAGTTTGTAATTAACTACTCTTCTATTCTCAGTTCTCTGCTTTCTTTCTCATTAATTCCAATAATAGAGTTGACATAAAATTAAAATACATGAATTCAGAAGAAATTATTCAGATTTTCACTAATGCTATTTAAAGATGGAGCTGGCTGGCCTGGGGAAACTTCAGGAAACTCAGATAAGGACTAAAGGTTGTTGTTACACTTAGGCAGACAGAGCTCAGAAAGGCAGCTTTGCCCTCCCTTTCCTGAAAGCATTTGAACTTAGGAGCTGGGTAGTTTTCTACTTCCTGTATGTTTCACTCTCTATTACCATTGGCCTGCAGGGTAGTAACAGTTAGGCCTTGGCATGTGTGAGAAACTGAAAAGGTAGAAGCCCAGGCCTGGTCATATTATCATACATGTTCAATATTGATAGAATCTAGTGTCAGTGATGGTGTGCAAAAAATGTGCACCGAACACTCTTCATGGGAACACTCATTTGTAAAACCTTTTAGGGAGATAATCTGATGGAGGCAAATTGGGTAGCCCTTTGACATAATGATAATGCTGCTTCTAGAATTTTAGCTTGCAGAAAGATATAGGCACAAAAATGTTTATATCACCATTGTTTTCTAACAACAAAATAGGAAACAAAATATCCATAACAGAGTGGTTAAATAATACATAGGAATACTAATAACTGTTTAAAAGAATATTGTAGGTCTTTACGTATTGAGATGGAAAAATGGCCACATTTTATTAGGTGAGGAGTCCCAGAACCATCTCGATTTTGTAAAAGCAACCCAGGAGCATCTGTGTATATAAACATGTCCATGCCTATATTTGTATGTGTGTCTGTCTGAACATGGATAAAAAAGGTCTAGCAGAATGTATGCTGGATTATTTACAGAAGCCGCCTCTGAGAAATGGCATTGGAGGTGATGGTGACTTTCATTTTTTTATTTGACAGGTCTGTATTTTGACACTTTCTGGCTGATTAGTTAGCTTTAAATTAAAGATGTTATTAAAAAGCAGAAAGCATGTGCATTTCTGTCACAGTGCTTGCTTCATGGTGGAGAGCAAGGGACTGGGACTGCCTTTGGGAATAAAAGGGACTTGTTGGAAATGGTTTTTTCTCTTATTAAAAAGAGTGAAGCAGCTCTGACAAAACATAAGCAGTTGTTAGTTCTCTGTAATTTTGCCTTGTATTTTTCTGTTTTTTAAAATTTCTCAAAAAGCAAATAAATGGTGAACTCCCTTTTACCTTTTTTGTTTTTATTGATATTTTGGAAGAGTCCAGGCCAGTTGTCTTGTAAGAATGTCCCACATGTGGATTTGTCTAATTCATTCCTCATGATTAGATTCGGTTTGGCAAATTTTGTTGAGAATCCTACATAAGAGGTGTTGTATACTTTCCATGATGTCACAACGGCCCATATCACTTTGTTCTATATTGGTGATGCTAAGTTTGATCACTTGATTAGACTATGTCTCCCAACTCCCTCTATTTTAAAGAGACAAATCTTCTTTATAATTAACAAGAAATCTATAGGGTGATACTTAAAGGCCATTTGTTTATCCTGTTTCTCAACAACTGTTCACCAGATAGTTCTTGCATCCAGTTTTTATTCTTGCCTGAATCAATTATTACATTGGTGATTATAAAATAGGTAATTTAGATTTGAAAGTAATGTATTAGTTACTAATTAGTGGAGGTAAGGGTGGATTTGATAAGTAATAAATAATAATAATAAATGGACCCAGAGCTATTGGGCTACCTTTATGGAAAACATTAAAATTAAATTTCTACCTCACACCGTACAGAAAAATTAATTCCAGATGAGTTATAGGTCTAAATGTGAAAAGCAAAATTCTAAAACTTTCATAGGAGAATACAGAATGCATATTTTCATGATATTGTGATAGGGAAGAATTCCTTAAACAAAACATAAAAATCACAAGCCCTAAAAGAAAAGACTGACATTTTGTAATAATAACATAAAAATCTTCAATGTAGCAAAAGCCAAAAAGAAAAAAGAAAGAAATTGTGAACTCTAGCAAAAGCCAACAATTATATCTATAAAACTGTTCTAGATTTGAAATAAATGTTAGTTATCTTGAAGAAATTAGTTGGGCAAATAGCATATAATACTAATTTCGCTTTTCCTATTCTTTATAAAAATGTATTGCTTTTAAGATTTAGTTATGCATTTAGCTAAGATCTGAGCTTAACACTACTGGATTTTTCTTTAAATTGACTCATCCTAGAATACAATTAATGGGAAGTTGCATAAATGTGAACTAAGCATATTTTCCAATTATAATTTTTAAAATCAATATAATATATTATCTCTTACTATGTGCTGGACACAGTGCTAGATACAGTCTCTTACTACCCATAACACACCTATCTCATGGGTGTTTGCCATTTTACAAATGTAGAGAATGAGACTGAGTGAACCATCCACCACCACATTCTTGGTAAGTGGCTGAGGCAGAATTTAACTGAGATCTCTCTTACCCCACCGCCTGAATTCATGTATTTTGTATGTCTGTTTCTTTCTTTATAGTCACTTTTGCTGCATTCACCTTGTTCTAAAGAGGATTTGTGGCAGCTTATAAATATGAATGACTATGAAAGGATTTTTTAAAAAACTAGATTACGTAGAAAAAAATGAAATGAGAGCAGGAATATAAAAAGTGCACGCTGCTGTATCTGCCATTATATAATGTACATTGATTTTTAATCTGTGCGTTAATTTTTCTAGGCCTGGTTGCAGTATGCCTGAAATCTGGGATGTGGAAGATCCTGCTAATGCTGGGAAGCCTCCCTTATGTAACCTCTTGGTGAAGGATTCCAAGCCTCACTTCACCACTGTGTTCCAGAACAGTGTTTACAAAGTCTTAGAAGTTATAGAAGAATGACTGCTGCCTACAGAGAAGTACATCAGTAATGGTTTCAATGTTTTGCTAATAACTCACGCCTTGTTTTTAATTCAAATCCCAAAAGCTTTTATGGGTAACTGTTTTCAAATAGAAAACGTTTTCTTTGGTCAATTTGAATGTCATTCTGATTGTAAAAATACTTATACCTTTATCAATTGGTTACTATTTCAATGTACCCCTTAAAATTTGCTATGCAAATGAGTATATGCTTATACTTAAATATTTGTGCTAAAGTGAGCAAAACTACCTGTATAAAAAGTATGATGGGTCATCCAAGGATAATATGAAACTGTAGTCAATTCTGAACTATGTAGGGGCTGATTTTAGAGTTATAGACTGTTGCTGCCCCTTGCTTCTTTTTCTGCCTCTTGCTCTTGTCTCTTGGACATTTCAGTGATGATTGTAATCTCCTCCGTCATGTCAGACCCTGTCATCAACTTCAGAAAGAGTAGATGGGGCAGACATGGGTATTTGCTACGTGGAATTATCTGTTTATTTCACTTTTCATGTTCTTTTGTTCTCTGTTGCTCTTGTTAATGAAACGTTTCCTGCCTGTTATTAATCCAAACTCTTGGACCTGGTGGTCAGGACCAAATTCCTGTAACTACCAACCTTGTGGCGTTAGTGTGGCTTTCTCTCTCTCTTTCACTCCCAACATTCATTGTCAAATAAGTGTTATTTACTCATTTCGTTGTTTATCAAGTACTTGGTTAAAAAAAAAATGTGGCAATTGTATATTTTTCTCATTCTTAGTATTATTCAGATGTTTATATTTTAATACCTTTAAACCACTTTTAAAATTTTTCATGTTTAATTGTAGTTTTACGAAAAACTATTTTGAGCAACCCCAAATATAATGCATCTAGAAACTAATGTATATTTGAGTAGACATAATTTACAGTGAAGCAGTAGGCTGTAGTATGTGGTAATTTTTCCTTTACTATTAAGATACAGTAAAACATGAATAATTTCTCTGTCAAAAAAGTAAATGAATAATGATAAGTGAATGAAGTTTTTATATTTTACTTTTGAAATTGCCTGTCTTTAATAAGACGAAGCCTTAAGCCTTATGCTATAATTTTGGTTCCAAAAACCATCATTTCAGTATGAAGAATGAATATATTCAGCCTTCCTCTTTATTTTTTTCTTTCCTATTTATTTTTATTTTGAAAAATTTTCAAAGCTGCTTTGAATTTGTAGTATGAATTTTTGTTTCTTAGAAGTTAATTTGTGTGAAATGAGATTCTTCAAAACAGTGAATCCTTATAGTTCTGAGAAATGATTTTAAGATTTTAAATTCTAAGCAAACCTTGACTCTGGCAGACTACACATTTAATTATACAGTGTTCTCTTTATTAACCACAGGCAGATTAACCTCATTGTGGATTGTCCTTGAGACCTGAGTCCTCAGGGATGGTTTCCGGTGCCCACTCCTGGGAGGTGCTGAAGAGCTGTTCTCTTTCCCTTCTCACCAGAGCCCAAGGACAAGCCTGGTCTGGGGGAAGCACTAACTTGCTTAGAGCAGACAGCTGCAAAGACAGCCTCGGCTGAGGAGTATGAGGCCCCAGCCTGCCCCAGAGCCCACGTTTCCCCTGGGAGCCTCCTTCCCGCCCTGAGATTCTCTCAGTGTCTTCAGGGGCCTGCCCCCTGTTTCTCGCTTGCTGGGTGACTTTTATTTCTTGGGCTTTTGCCAGTTTTAGAAAACAGGGAAGCAGCTGGGGAGTTGTGGGTTAGGAGGAGGATTTGAGCAATGATGCAGCAATCTGGAAAAATAGGAGGAGGGCACTTGAGGCCCTGGAGGATGCGAGTCGCCCTGGGTGTGGGCGGGAAGAGGGGACGTGTACTCTGCTCTGTCTGCGATTGTTTCTCACCCAAATGTGGCTGTTTTGTTCATCCAGCAGTTACAATTTTTTTAAAAGTCATACTTTTAAAGTTATTCTCTATTCTTCCCACCCTCCAATCCCTTTCTAATAAGTTCACATGTAATGATTGGAAATTCTGTACAGGAAAAACATTAAAATACTGTTATAACTGTTTCACGTGCTGGGAAAAGTTAAATTTATGGGGTTTTTTTTTTCCTCAGAAGAGTCCTTTTGTAACAGTATTTATTAATGTAACTCCACCAGCAAGCTATGATTATATTTTAGGCCAGTCACTTTAGAACAGAGGCCTTGGGCTACACTGCACACTCAGCCTTGGTCACATCTGGTAGCAGCCGGTGCTGTAGATTATAAATATCTTTTATGGCAACATAGAGTAGTAGTAGGTTCGATATACATGACAAAACAGTATTAAAGCTCAGTATTTTATGCATTTTTAGCATTTAAAAATATCATTGCTTTCGTGTGAGGAAAGTAAGGATGGACAAGGAGGCAATAAAAGTGGCTCTTGCTATGACATATAAGAAAACAAAGTTGGGGCAGTATTTCTAAACAGATAAGCCTCTAAAAATACCTAGCAGAAAAAGTATAGTCTTAAAATAGGGCAATGATATTAAGGAGAAAATGAAAGGATGTATCAGGAACAAAGTGGTATTGCATAGGAGTATTGTATTTTTATGAATTTTATGCCAGTTGTTTACATGTACTATGTATGTTAAATAAAAAAGATCATGAAAAATATGGAAAGTGTTTTTCTGGTTGTTATTTTCTTTTCTACCTTGACTGTGAACATGTTCAGCCTCATTCTTTAGTCGGATAACCATGAACTGGTTTGTGGCAGATCGAGGTCCTGAATAATGGGGAAAGGTTATAACACTGGGTCCATGAAACTATTTAGTCCTCTTCATTGCTGGTTGTGTAGGTATTGGAGTTACCCATACTCTTCTTGTAATTATGGTATTACACACTTAACATTACTTTATCATTTACGTCAGGGGACACAATCATTCTTTAAAACCATATTTTGGGAGTAATTCCAGAGTTGCTGAAAGCTTTTTATCCTAGATAAAACCAGTTTGGTCTCATGACGTTTCCTAAATTAAAGCTCCATGTTTTTGTTTGATACAAGCATCAGCTTTATTTTTTTGTCTGCTTGGAGGAAAGACAGTTTAGCTTAGTTCATGCCTCTATGATTAATTTCTTTACACAGTGACGCCTTCATTCTCTGCCATCTTGGAGAAGGAAGTGTTCTAATACAGTGGTTCTCAAATTTAGTGAGCATCAGAATCACCTGGAGGGCTTGTTACAACGCAGATGGCTGCACCCTACCACAGAGGTTTCTGATTCAAGTGGCCTAAGGTGGTGCTATGGTCTGAATGTTTGCTATGGTATGCTACATGCTACATTTGCAATGTAATGCTATGGTATGAACTCCAAGGTTCATACATTGAAATCCTAACCCCCAAGGTGGTTGTATTAGGAGGTGGGACATTTGGGAGGTGATTAGGTCATGAGGGTGGAGCTCTCATGCATGGGATTAGTGCCCTTATAAAAGACACCTGAGAAAACTCCCTTGCCCCTTCCACCACATAAGGTTACAGCCACAAGGTGCCATCTATGAACCAGGAAGCAGGCTTCACTAGACACTGAATCAGCCAGCACCTTGATCTTGGACTTCCAACCTCCAGAACTGGGAGAAATAAATTTCTCTTGTTTATCAGATACCCAGTCTGTATATTTTGTTATAGTACCCAAATGGACTGAGACAAGTGGGCCCCCAGAATTTGCATTTGTAACCAGTTCTCAGGTAATGCTGATGCAGTTAGTCCAGGGACCGTATTTGAGAACCACTGCTCTAATGGATGGGAAAAGACTCTCTGGAAGACTGGCCTCTAGGGGGAGCTCCATTCCTGACAGCACTTACCCCAGCAGGACTGGCTAGAGATCCTCTATATTGCAAACTGAATTTTACCAGAGTCCCTTCTTTGTCTCTTAGCGAGCACTGCTTCAGTGGAACTTGCAAGGAGCAAAGAGCAGATAAGGTAATATTTAACTGATAACAGATAAGGTAATTTTTAACCAGAACATTAATACAGCTTATTTGTATTGTGTTTACTGAAGGGGTGAGTTATGGATCATTTAAATATTTTGAAGTTGTAGACGAGACTGGGCTTGGACCTGTGTCTTTTCAGTTCAGAGAGGGAAAAAGAGTGAAGTCCTTTGAAATTGAACTTCCTTTTGTAAAATGATTTTGTCTCGAAGAAAATAGATAAATTCAGTGATGTGTGTGGATTTTAAAACTTCATTTTCCACTTTATTACTGTTGTTTTGCCCCAGAAATTCTCAATCTTCTCTCATTATTAGAGAGCAGCTAAGGATCAGTTCTGGGTCATGGATCCCCTGTTTCTCTGTTCTGCCTTCCCTTCTTCCTTCCCCCAACTAGAAGTTTCTCATTTAAATCAGTAAAACCATTCCCTGTGCGGAAAAAGAGGAGCTGCTTTTAAACTTTATTTCAGTCGTGAATTGATCTTTATTTCATAGTACTGTATCAGTACAAATACACTTTCACCTTTCCTCCCATGAGAGAGTTTTAAAATTCTGTATGAATATCAGAGTTGAAGACTTCTTCTCTTAAGACTGAGTCATTGTAGTGTAATTAAAAGATAGATTTCCTTTTTTTACAAAGAGATTAGGATAGGATTGATATCAGCTCTGATTCAAAGCAATGTTTTCTGTACTCAATGATCTCTAATCCAAAATTCTTATTACTTTAAATGAGCAATATGTTGTCAAAATTACTTTCAAATAAAAATAGTGGTAGTGCTACTGAGTATTCTGTTTACGCAGTCATGTTCTTTTTAATTCAGCATACTATGATGTCATTGATTTTTAAGTACCTAGGCTTTTTTTTTCTGTATGCAAACTTAATACCTTAAAGTTGAATGTAGCAAAATTAGGCTCATACAGTTGTTGTACTGATTGCCCTTAGAAAGAAATGAAAATAAGAAAAGACCGTTTCTGAGTAGATTTGGCATCAGGCCATGAAAACTGATTCAAAAAACAAAAAAGTGCCTGCAGGCCAGCTCTTCAGCTCAGCTTTATCAACACAGCTCACATCTGTGGCTCTGCCCCTCGAGGAGATGATGCCCAATCATTGGCCAGGCCCCTGAGGTCTTCACTCTTGGTATCTGCTTATTAACCAGAGTCTGGATTCAGAGGCCTCTCTTGCCCTAGAACATCCTTTTCATAGGAAGTGCAATTCAGTAATCCTTCCAGCTCTTTAAATCTGTGATGAATTTGGCTTTTTCTAACAAAGACCTCGTATGGCAGTCGTTCTCAAACTTGTCTGCACACTGGAAATTATTTGGGGAGCTCTGCAAGTACTAAAGTCTTTTCACCACCCCCCTGAGACTAGGATTTAATCAGTCTGGGGTGTGGCCTAAGATTTGGAACTTTAAAAAACGTCCAGGTGACATTTTAGAATCTGGCCTCCCTGCCTCACTTCTGGATATACACCCTATTGATGTCTCCACTCAAATTAGAAATGTTGGGCAAGTTTCATATACACACTCTCTTTTATTAACAATGATTGACTATTTGTACTTTATTAACCATGAAACCTAGTGTTGAGTAGACTCTTTAAGGAAAGAATTCTGTGCTTAGTTAGACAAATCTGCCATGGGTGGTGGGTGGGAGAGGGGCAGCATAGGTGCCACATATTTGTAAACCCTGATTAGAGTGTCAATGAGAAATGGGAATATAGCAGGAAAAAAAAATTACTTTAAAAATCACTTTGACACTTTAGTATTAGTGTGGAGAACCA
Source organism: Ceratotherium simum simum (assembly GCF_057802395.1). Lineage (NCBI taxonomy): Eukaryota > Metazoa > Chordata > Mammalia > Perissodactyla > Rhinocerotidae > Ceratotherium > Ceratotherium simum. Next base: position 65,957,876 of record NC_141900.1, on the reverse strand, counting down.
CGTTTCTTCTCTTTGCAGATGCTTTTTTCTTTTTCCTGAAATATGCTTTCTTGATCACTTTTCACTTCAAGATGCAACTCAAATGTCACCTCCTCTGTGAAGCCTTCCCTGACTGCCTACGCCTTGGCTGAGTGAACTGCCCCATTGACCATGCTCGTATAACCTAATTTAACATGACTTTTTCTACTGCATATTGTTCTTACAGACTGGACCTATGTCTTATTCCGTTCTGAATCCACAATGTCTCCTAGCACAGTTCCTATAGTAATGCTTAATGATTTTTGAAATAAACCATACTTGATTCAACAATGCAGTAAATTCCAGATGGCACTAAAAATTATTTTTTTAACTAAAAGAAATGGAAGATTATGTACTCTGGCTCTGAAGATGAAATAATAAATACAGCTAATCTTCAGATGAGATTAATACCATATATAGGAGAAAAATGTCCTTGATAAACAGCTAAACAAAAATTAACTTCACGACATATCCTGACTGGGGACCTCAATATATTCAGACATGGCTAGTAACCAAATAACTATTGGAAAGCGATATGGCCAAGACAGGTATGTCTATCTCCAGAGGAAGGGTTCTCATTGGCCTGCCTTGGGTTGTGTGGCCCAGGACACTATGATGGGCAGTCTTAGGCACATTCATTGCTGGCCAGGAAGCAGGGAACCTTAATTAGGAATTTGGTTAAAGTCTTGGAGGAGGGAATTCCCAGAGGATGGGGAGAGACTGATGTGTTGTTTGCTAGATGAGGATGTTAGACAAAACAGATGACAGCAGTCGGACAATTAATATTGTCATAATTGAGACAACTAAATTGGAATCCTAGATCCATCCTTTACAAACTTTGTAAAATAAGACATATTTCTTAATTTGAGAATCAATTTTCTTGTCTTTCAAGAGGATATACCTCCTAGGGTGATAATTGAAAGTAGGAGAAACAGACAAATCCACAAACACAGCAGGAAATTTTAACATACCTCTCTTAGAAATTGCTATAATAAGCAGGCAAGAAAGTCAAGAAGGCTATACATGGTTTGAGTAATAAGAAAAGCAATCTTGATTTAATGGTCATGTATAGAACAACTGCAGCGAATAAATGAAGAATACACGTTCGATTCAAGCATATGGGATATTTCCAAGAATTGACAATAGAGCATGTGCCCCAGAGAGGCATGCATTTTTGGTCTGTTTTGTTCACTGATACAACTCAAGCACCTAGAACAGTACCTGGCATATATGGGTGTCAATATTTGTTGAATAAAAAAAATTGATCATACATGGGGCAAAATAACAATTCTGAAAAAAAATTAACAATTGAAAACACATTAGAAATCAATACAAAAATAAGCAATTTAAAATAATCTGTAAGTTGAAGAATCTATGATGAAAACTTAAGGAAAAAACAGGACAATGATATACTGTGAACAGCTTATGGGGTTTTATTAAAGCAGGTCTGGAGACATACTGTTTTCCTATTTAGCCTAAAGTGCACACATTAAACTAAAAATGAATTCAAATATCTATATCAAGAATATAGAAAAAGAACAGCAGAATACCCTCTGTGCTCCCAAATTGAAGGAAATAACAAGCAGGAGTTGATGAAATAGAAAAGAGATCAACAAAGCCAAAGTTGGTTATTTGAAATCATTCATAATCAAGAGAAAATAGAGAAGTCATAAAAAAATAGGAATGGCAAATTACCAAAGCTGCAGAGAGGGAACAGATAACAGGATGATATTGTAAACAACTTTGTCAATAAATATGAACTCTTAGATAAATGGTTAAATTCTTAGAAAACTACAACTTAACAGAGCTGATCCAAGAAGAAACAGAAATTAAGAACAATCTTATTCCCAGCAAAGAAATTGAATTAATAATGTAAAAAAAAATCTCCACGCAAAGAAAACAACACATCTAGACAGTTTTACAAGTTTGTTCTACTAAACATTCAAGATACTGATTATTGTACTCTTATACAAACATCCATAGAATAGGAAATAAGAGAACTCCATTTTTTTAGGCAATTGTAGCATTAATACTAAGAACACAATGGGGTTAACGCAATAAAGGAAAATTGCAGGTCTATTATATTCATGAACAAAGATGCAAACAAGAATCTAGGAATAAATTGAACATAAGGTGTGAAAATACCAGTTCTCCTCAAATTGACCTATAGTTTAAGCAACATAGCAATAGGGCTTTTTACAGAGCTTGACAAGCTGAATGTAAAATTTTTATGGATGAATAATCAAGGCAAGTCTGAAGAAGAACATGAGATGGGGCATTTTTTCCTTCCGGATAGCAAGATTTATCACAACAGCTGTATAAATTTTGGCATAAGGATATACAAATTAATAGAACCGAACAGATAGCTCAAGAACAAACGTGTGTATGTTTAATAAATAAGGCTGACAGTTGGTTATCTATATGGAAACAATTGTTTCCCTACCTCACATTATACATAAAAGTAAACTTCCAGATAGATGAAAGACCTAAGTATGAGAGACGATATTATAAAACCTAGAACATAATATCTTTATGTCCTCAAGGAGGATTTGCTCAAAGGACTTCCTAAAACCCAAAAAACACTATAAAGGAAAGGATTGCTCAATTCACTATGTTATGGTTAATTAATTCTGTTCACTAAAAGACCTTATCAAGAGGGTGAAGCAAGCCATGATGTGTGGAAGATATCTGCAACATGCACACTTGACAAAAGATTAGTGTTCAGAATAAAGAACTCCTACAAACAGTAAGAATACAAAGAACTCAGAAAAATTGGCCAAAGACATGACACTTCACAGAAAAAGAAATGCAAATGGCCCATAATCATTACAAATCCAACCTATTCATGGTGCCGGCCAGGTGGCGTAGCAGTTAAGGTCGCCTGTTATGCTTTCGCTGATTCAGATCCTAGGCGCGGACCTACTCACCGCTCATCAAGCTGTGCTGAGGCGGCATCCCACATAGAAGAACTGGAAGGACCTACAACTAGGATATACAACTATGTACCGGGGCTTTGGGGAGAAAAAAAGAAAAAGAGGAAGATGGGCAACAGAGGTTAGCTAAGGGCCAATCTTCCTCAAAAAAAAAGTGGAGGCTTTAAAAAAAAAAAAATTCCACCCTATTCATAATCAGAGAAATGCAAAGTGAAATCATAATGATAATGCTGTGTTTATAGCGGAGTGTTGGTAAAAATTGTAAAGTACTGGGAAACAGGTGGGACAGCATGAGGTCTCTCTGACTCCCAGTGGAGGGTAACTGTTTTGGAAATAAAAGTCATTACCTGATAAATTTGGGAATGTACATACTGTGACCCAGCTTCTCCACTCCTTAGATATATACCCCCAAAATTCCTACACGTGTGCAACAGGAGACGCGTCTAAGTTCGCTGCCAAGTGTTCATAACAGCCGAAAACCGGGAAATCACTTGAACATGTGTCTGGAGTATATAGTAGAATGAATAAAGACACTGAGGGATAGTCATCCAGTAGTATCCTATTAAATATGTAAAACTGTAAAAAGAGCTTTAGGCAACAACACGGATGACTCTCAGGGAAATATTAAGCCAAAAAAAAATCTAATTTGCGGGGGAATACATGTGATGTGAGTTCATTTATAGAATGTTCAATAACACAAAGTTAATATATTTTAGAGGATTAAAACATGAAAAAACATGAAGAAAAGCAAGTGAATGATAAATACCAAATTAGATTAGTGGTCATCTCTCAGAGGATGAGATGGGGGAGAGGCACACAGGGGTCTTCAAAGTTGAAGGTTATTTTCTTTGAAATCGGGTAGTGGATACGTGGATGTAATTTTACTACAATTATATCTTATAAATATTCTTCAACAAATATTCAGTATTGAAAAACAAGTAGACACTCTCAGATGCTAATACACATTAAAAAAAACAATCCACAATAGGTGTGGCAGGAAGTTGAGAAGAAATCCTCAATTTCTCCAGCAATCACAATTTGTAAATAGGATTTCCCTTAGTGCTCGGTACATGGTGGACCCTCAGTTCAATGTGAAGGGGACTAGAGGGATGAAGGAAACAGGTGTCTTATTTAAAAGGCCAGCAGTGACCCCTTAGGATAATAAAACCACAGGCTGTTAGGAGAAAGTGTTTGCTGACAAGGTTGAACTCAGGATCTTTTACAAATGAAGAAACTGAGGCTCTGAGAGGGGAAGCGATTTGCCCAAGTTCACCCTAGTACTCAGTAGTGGAGCTGAAATTAGAAAGTTGCTCCTGGGTGCTAGCCCACAGCACTCCATTCACCTGGGTATGGGGAGAAGAACATGGGCTTGGGAATACATTGAATCTGGGTTGGAATCCAGACCCTGACACTTAGCTCTATGAGCCAGTACAAGTCAGTTACCTCCTGGGAAGCCCAGTTTCCCCCTGGGGAAAATGGGGATAAGAAATAATGCCGGTCTCGTATGGTGTTATGAAGATTGCGAGAGGTATTGTATGTAAAAGTTTTATAGGCAGAGTGAAATAAACGCTAGTTGTCTCCTTTCCTCCCTACCCGTGATGGCAGAGATGAGGAGGCTGAAATGATGTGATGTCGTCAGCCCCCACACACTCAGGCAGGAGAGCAGCACTCTCGCAGGAGAGTGAGAGAGCCCTGCACTTGTCCGGGTGCATGGGGGTTTCTAGTGAAGTGTCTCCTTGCTTCCCCTTGCTTCTTGTGTTTGATACTCGTACTGAATTTATTTCTGGTTCCAGATGACTAGGCATTCGCTTCACATCTGTGCAAATGATCATTGTGGTTCCCTGTTTACTCTAGGCACACAGAGCTTTTGTTATCACTGAAGGATCTCTATGGAAACCCAAAGACTCAAGCTGAACAAAGATTTCTGCCCAGAATCAATTTCCCAAAACTGGAAGGCTTTGCCATTCACAGTCTGCATACAAAGCGTTTTTTTTTGTTTGTTTTTTGCATGAAAGACTGACTCCGTTATTGATTTCTCCCTTCACCCAGACTCCCATTGCCTGCTATTGCACCCTCATTTTAGGATCTCACCTTGAGTGGAAAAGAATTGACAGGACATTCCCTGCCCATGGGCACACTGTGTGATGCCATCTCTCTGCTCCTCCTCGGGGCCGTTTCCCTTGGCCTGAGGAAGAGGTGCGGAGGCTGCAGGCCTTTGTGGTGCCCACACAGGGCCACTGGGAGGTTGGCTGAGGGTCCTCAGTAAATGTTTAATTGAGGCAGATCTGAGACACAGTCTAGCTATGTGATCTCAGGCAAATTAACTTTTGAGCAATCTAAAGAATATTCTTCATGACAGAACTTGTAGGATTTCCTTTCATTTTTTGGTTACAATTTAACATACACACACTGAGTACCTTCTGTATGCCAGGTACTGGGCAGGCATTATAGAATAAACAAGTCACACTCCCTACTGGAGAACTAAGTTCAAGACATGCAAATTTTATCAAAAGCAGACTGGTTAGGAGCACTGTGCTGGGGTGGGTCAGAGCAGGGTGTACAGCCTGGCTTTGCCATCCTCTGGAAAAGGCTAAGTGAGCTTAGGCAACACATTAACCTTTCTAAATTTATACCCGTTGATTAGCAATTCCCCATTTCCCCCTCCTGTAAGCTCCTGGCAACCACCATTCTATTCTTTGCTTCTATGAGGTTGAGTGTTTTAGATACCTCATATAAGTGGAATCATGCAGTATTTGGCCTTCTGTGACTGGTTTATTTCACATAGCATAATGTCTTCGAGGTTCATCCATATTGTCACATACTGCAGGATTTTCTTCTTTTATAAGGCTGAATAATATATACTACATTTTTCTAGTCTATTCATTTGTTGATAGACATTTAGGTTGTTTCTGCATCTGGGCTATTGTGAATGCGGTGAACTTGGGAGTGCTAATTTATCTTGGAGACCCTGATTTCAATTCTTTTATCTAAACTTTTATTCCTGGGGTCTTCACATTCATAATCAAACATGTCTGTTAGGTTATTTTTCCCAACCAGCGGATCAGGACTCTCTTTGAAATGAATTCTCTGGTTATCAAGCTTAAATAGCAGACAGTTTAAAAAAATAACCTCTCCTTCCCTTTCCCTTTTCTTATCAGAGTGCCCAATGCTAATGAGGAAATCAGGGGGATCTGATCATTAACCATCTTTAATACTGGAGACCTCTGAGATTTTCTTTTTGTGCTTTTCCTCCCAGGTGTCTCTCCATCCCCTTTGGAACAATTTCTTGCTGTTCCTCTTTGCTTTTCATTGAGAACAGGAATAATTCACCCAAACATAAGGAGAGAAAAGAGGCTTTTGCGGGGGATGGGAGAGAAAATCAGTCCTCTGTCAAAATAGTCTGGTTTCACATCTGCTCCTTTCACTCAGCCTTTGCTTACAGTGGGCCTGGCTGGGTGGGCTGGGCTGGGGGTCTGCTCAGCACAGTGTCTGTCAGTCTTGGCAGAGCCAGGGCTGCCTTCTGAACTGAACAGGAAAATGACTAAGTGATGACAGAGAAATGGCTGCCAATTCCAAGTAGAATTGCCATCTCTGAGAATGCACAGCATTGTCTTTTCAGATGGCATTTTCACAATTAGCTTTCTCTCCCTGCAGCGGCTTATGATCCGAAGATTTGATTCCTGTCCAAATGCCCAGGTACCCTCTGGTTCCTAGAACTGTAGAGTTTTATGCTGGAAAAAAGTCTTGAGAATGAGTGGCAAAGTTGTAGGCTGTGTGACTGGTTTTGGAAGGACAGGAAATTCCTAAGGAAGGTTTCAAGAATTCCAAGGTTTCTGGGTGAAGGCTGAGGAAATAACACTGGACTTATTCCAGAAGACTTAATTATTAGTCTCTGCTCTGACACTAACATCCTGTGTGATCTTGGATAAATTATCTTATTTCTCTGGACTTTAGTTTTCTCATCTGTAAAGTGAGGACACTGAATGCAATCAATAATTTTCAAATTGTGTTCCAAGGATCCTGTAGTCAATAAGTTGGGGCAATGCTGGGATAAATGACTTAAAACAAAATATTTTAGTAATGACCTTCTCAGAAACTTTAATATGCTAATATGTACCATGACTTTCCAGGACAAGGGTAATGTGCACGTTTTCATAAGCAATCAAAAGTCCTTTCATGGAACAGGTGGCAGTCAAGCCGCTTACGGCTCTATTGGTACTAATGACTCTTGTTCTGGACCTGTAGTGACACAGTTCAAGAAGGTGGTGTAAGGAAGGGCAGCACAAGTCCTGAAGGTACATGAAGTAAGTCTCCTGAGGGAAAAAAAATTCAATAGAAATGAGAATGTTAAATTAGAAGGAAAGATGGATAAAAGGCAATTTGACTGATCTTCACTTATATGAAGGGCTTTAATGAAGAGTCGGAGGTCATGGAGGACCAAGTGAAGGAAGAGTGACTTAGAATTTAAATAATAAGAAAGAAATCTTAATTGTTTGCTCATGTGTGTACCAATTCCAGTGCTCTCCTGCCTTTGTGGAGCTCCAGATTTCCATCTGGTATCATTCTCCTTCAGCATGAAGGACTTCCTTTCACATTTCTGGTAGTACAGGGCTGCTGGTGATAAATTCTTTCAGCTTTTGTACAACTGAAAATGTTTATTTTCAAAATCTTTATTTTGCTCATGTTTTGAAACATGTTTTTATTGAGTAAAGAATTCTAGGTTGACAGTTTTTTCCTTCAGTATAGATGTTGCTCCACTGTCTTCCTGCTTTCACCATTTCCAAGAAGAAATCTGCTGTAATTCTTATTTTTGTTTTCTGTATGTAATGTGTCATTATTTTCTGGATGCTTTTATCACTAGTTTTAAGCAATTTGATTGTGATGTGTCTTGTATAGTTTTCTTCATGTTTCTTGTGCTTGGGTTTCCTTGAGCTCTTTTGATCCATGAGTTTATAGTTTTCATCAAATTTGGAAAATTTTAAGCCATTATTTCTTCAAATATATTTGCAGTCCACCTCCCTCTCTCTATCGTCTCTTTTGGAGACTCTGACTACATAAGCTTTAGGCTGCCTGTAATTGTCCTGCAGCTTGCCGATGCTCTTTTCCTGTTTTGGGGCAGGAGGGAGGGATTCTTTCTACTCTCTGTTTCGCTTTGGATGGTTTCTATTGCTATGCCTTTAACTTCACTAATCTTTTCCTCTTAAATGTCTGATCTGCTGTGGGTGTCATCTAGTGTATTTTACATCTTAGACATTATAGTTTTCATCTCCTAAAGATCCATTGGGGTCTTGTAAAAATATTTTCCATGTCTCTACATAACGTTTGAATATATTGGAATACAGTTATAATAAATGCTTTAATGTCCTTCTTTGCTTGTTCCACCATCTGTGTTAGTTCTGGGTCAATTTCTATTGATTGATTTATCTTCTCATTATGGGTCATGTTTTCTTGCTTCCTTCTGTATCTGATAATCTTTGATTAGATGCCAAACATTGTGAATTTTATCCTGTTTGGTGCTGATTATTTTTATATTCCTATAAATGTCTTTGAACTTTGTTCTGGGGTGCAATTAAGTTACTTTAAAATTGATCCTTTTGGGTCTTGCTTTTCTGATTTCTTAAGGGGGTTCAGAGCCGTGCTCAGTCTAGGACTGTTTATTCCCTGCTACTGAGGCATCGCTTTCCTGGGTACTCTACCCAATGTGCCATGAATTGTGTGTTGTTCCCTCTGGCTGGTAAGAATAAGTACTATTCACAGTCCTGTGTGAGCCGCTGGGCACTGTTCTCTAATCCTGCCAGATGGTTTTCCCCCAGCATAGAATAGTTTCCTTAAATGCATATGCTGATCAGTAATGTGCTGAATACCTGAGAAGGAACCTCTACAAGTGGCTCACTGTGCAGTTCTCTCCTTTTGGGTACTCTGTCTTGCAAGCTCCTGCTCCTTTCATCTCCCCAGACTCTCAATTCAGGAAGCCCATCAGGCTCTATCTGACGTCTCCCTTCTTATGTTGCAGACTGTAAACTCGCTCAAGGCCATAATCTGGGGCAATTATAGGGCTCACCTCTTTAGTTAGTCATCTTAGGGATCGCTAACCCTCTGCCTAATATCTAGTTGTCCTCTTCAACTGAGTGCATGGCTTCGGGAGGGATGACTTGAAAAATCTTTGTTTCATATATTTTGTCTGTTTTGGGGGATTATTTCAATAGGATGGTAAATCCAATTCCTGTTATTCTATCTCAAGTGGAAGCAGAAGTCTTTAACTAAAATTATAGCAGAAATTTTAAGTTGAACATAAGGAACAATTTTTTTTTACTATCACTGTTAGAAAACCAAAAATCATTGAAATAGGAGACCTTATGCCTGGAGGCCTTAATAAAGGGGACAGGATGTGAGGGTGATCTGGCTGTCACATCTGTCACCCCATTGATCTCCAGGGCTGATTCGGCTGATCTGGCTGGCTAGGCGGGTGTCCCCATCCTCCCTCACCGTTCCATGTGCATCCCTCCCGAAGCCAGGCACTCAGTTGAAGAGGACGACCTTCCCTGACAGAAGAGAAACGTTCTTCAGCCAAAGGTTTATAAGTAGCTGCGTTCCCCTTCTAGACCCTCCAATCAAGCTCTCAAGGTCCATTTATAGGAGAATCTAGGTGATCAAGCTTCCAAGACTCCAGACACATCCAAATGAGGCACTGCATGTGGCAGTCTGCCTTTCTTTAGAAAATAAAATAAAATAAAGGGGACAAGTGGCATTAGTTATGGGTGGTTATTTATTAAGAATTCTTTTTGATGTGTGTGACAGAAAATAAATTCAAACATTCAGGAAAACGGGTAATTTATTGGCTTAATAGTTTTCTGGGAAGTCCGAGGAGCTGGGCCAGGCACATCTGTCACTCAAGTTTCGAATGACCATTTCAAATCTACATCTTTCCTTGACTTGAGGGCCAAGACAAAGAGAATAATCCTCTCCCCAGCAGAAGTAATCTGAATGGCCATTTGAGTCATGTGAACACTGCCAGATTAATGCTGTTTCCAGGGAGATGACTTAAATTACTCTGATTGTTTAGTTTGGATCTTATTCTACAACCTCTCTACACCTGCCTCTCACCTCACCCATCTCCATGATTGACAGTTGTATTAGAATCACGTGCAGTGGGGCAGGGGAAAGGCGGAGGGGAGACACTGGATTGTCAAAAAACTTACCTGTGAAACATGAGGGAGCTATGAGATGATCTTGCAAGATTTCCACTTACTCTAAAAATTCATGATTCTAAGGACAAAAATGGTATTGAAAGGATTTGAAAAATATCAATTATAGGGCTTCAAACAACAACAATAAGTTGATTCCCTTCTTAGAAATCATTTCTTAAGGTTTTATTGTTTTTTCTGATTTTTTTACATAATGTATGCTTATTACTGAAAATTTGGAAAATTGAGAAAAATCTCAACTGCCCAAAGAAGACTTCTGATAACATTTCAGTGTATGTCCAAATTGTTAAAGAACTTGATTGATTTGAGTTAAAAGAAGTCATACCTAAATAAAGAGTGTTGCTAATTCTCTTGATCTTTCAAGCTTATAGACCAAGTTGAATACCAAATCTTGGCATTTATGCTCCCGGTAACAGTGAGCAGATTTTTCAATTAATTATGGCATGTGTACACTTTTGAAGGTCTTATTCCTCTAATTACTTATTAGTTGCTGCTCTGCGTTGTGCTTTATTCAATAAAAATGCACATCATTAATGTCTAGTCACTGCTGCTGCGTCCTGCGTTACAAAGCTGCGGTGTAACACACGGTTTATCTTGATGTATTTCTGGAGGATCTCATATATAAACAGGAATGGTGAGGTATGGGCTGAATGGAACCCATAGTTAATTTTGTGTTGATTCTACTCATTCATTCCTGCATTCATCATTTGTTTACCCATTTATTCTACAACTTTTTATTGAATTCCAACTATGTTCCAGGTACTTGCAGGGTAGCAGAGAAATAAATGTGAACAAAACACACATAGTTCCTTTCCTCTTATGGTTTGAAGTTTAAAGGGAGATCTGGAAAAAAATAAACAAGTCAATGAAATAATTACAAACTGTGATAAGCGCTACAAAGGAAGCAAACAGTGTTGATTGAGATTTAAAAAATTCAGACCAGAGTCTGCTTCAAACCTTCCATAGCTCCGCACTGCCTATACAAGGCAGCCAACTCCTCAGCAGGACATTCAAAGCTCTTCACAATATGGACCCTGCCTGATGTTCCTGGCTTCCATTGCCCCCAGCACTCAGGCACATGTAAATAGTCACCACTCCCTGGACACGTATGTAATGCCAAGGAGCTCACTAGATCACTCGCTAATGACAGTCCCTGAGTGGGTTCAAGCAACGCAGTGACACCAGCTCACACAGTGTATGCTTTGGATGGTGACTTTGCAGAGTGAAGTGTGAAGGAAGACCTGGTCAGGCGGAGGCATGAGGACCACCTGTTAGGAAGCATCCACAGGGCTTCAGCAACAGATTGGCATAGCCTGAATGTCAGGCTGAATGAGTGACAGATCTACGAGATGCTGAAGTGGTCCATTCTCTAGGACTCGATCACGGATTGGCTGTGAGGGCAAGGCAAAGGAGACAGCAAATGACTCTTGGCCTCCTGGCCTTGAAAAGGTTGGCAAGCTCCCAGCTGAGGCAGTAAAAGTGGCAGTGAAGTGGTGTTAAGGTAGTAAGACTACTTTAATCAATATATAGATTCTTCCAGAGAAAAGTCAGAAACAATTTCTTCCTCTGGGGCTTGTCAGAGTCTTACAAGAAAAGTATCCAGACTTCTTGCCGGTTGGTGCTTGCACATCAAAGGACACTGCAAGAAAGATTATTTCATCAGCCTCTAACCTGAAGTCTCATGAGGGTGGCCTACAGGTTGAATCTGCCTGACAGACCAATGAGCTAATTTATCTTGCCCAGTGTTTTAAAATTGGGAAGTTTCCCACAAAATTTCTGATTTCCAGCTTCTCTTTAAAAATGAGATCTGCTAACATTTTCATATGACAACCATTGGCTGGAACTGAGGGGTGATTCTCCCCTTCCAAAGGCATCTGCAGCCCCAGTTCCCTACAGGGCCCACCACTCCCTAATGTCCCTCAGTGCTGCAGATTGAGAAGTCCTCAGTGACTGCTCTGTAGAAGGGCCCCTGTGTAATGCATGCAGGACCTTCTCAGTCTGGGACCCCAGAGCACACAGGTGAGGTTGTAAACACAGTCATCCTTCCCTGATCCAGGAGGCTTGGGTTTCCTCCACAATGCTCCTCCAGGTACCTGCTCCTGGAGTGCTCCATACCGTGGCTGCTCTCCCTCCTCCTGAGTCCCTCCCCAAGTGGCCTGTGCCGGCGCCTCAGTGGGTGGGATCAAACCCAACACTCTGCCCTGTAGCCAGGAATCCTGCAGACAAACTGCAGTCTATCCAGTATTTAAGCACTGTTAACAATAGTACTTTCAGGGGCAGGCTTGGTGGCTCAGCAGTTAAGTGCACGCACTCCACTTCGGCAGCCTGGGGATACCAGGCCCGGATCCCAGGTGCGCACCAACGCACAGCTTGTCAGGCCATGCTGTGGTGGCGTCCCATATAAAGCAGAGGAACAGGGGCCCGGAGGTTAGCCCAGGGCCAATCTTCCTCAGCAAAAAGAGGAAGATTGGCATTGGATGTTAGTTCTGATCTTCCTCACACACACACACACACACAAATTAGTACTTTCAATGATATTAATAGGAACAATTATAAAGCACTTACCATGATCCAGGCACTCTCCCAAGGGCTTTACCTGGGTACATGACTCCTTCAATGAACCTGAGGGTAGACAGTATTATTCCCACTTTATAGATGTGGAAACAGAGGCACAGAGAAGTACCTTGCACAAGGTTACACCATGGGTGATCAGGGAGAAAGAAGAATCTAGTTTACATCCTTAGCTCCTACCTTTGAAGACTTTCTTGACCAATAGTATATTTTTAAATAAAAATTATTCCTGTTTTATCTATTTTTTTGAACTTTAGTTATGTATATTTGGAATTATCATCAAACAGCCACATCTATCTGGAACTGCTGATTAATTCTAAATAGTGGGCCCTATGCTATCCTGTCCTGCATCTTTGTGCACGTGTTTCTCCTGCATGGGTTGTGGTTCCCTCCTCCTCCTCTTCACCCATGTAAGTCCCTGCTCGGGAAACTTCCGGTAGCAATTTGCATATGCCTCTTGTAGGCAGCATGGCCACACTTTCTGAGGCAGTCTTGATTTCAAATATTTGGTCCTGTTATACTTTCTTACAGCTTGTGTCTGGACCATGGATTCTTGACTCAGAATATATGACCACGGTGTGTTTAGAGTCCTTTTGATCTCTACTGAGGTTTTTAAAAGAACTGTACGCAAGTCTTTCTTATGAGATAGTGAGGTCCTAGGAGCAGAAATCACATCTTACTCATGTGCATGCTCCAGCCCAGCTTAAATGATAAAGAGTATTGCATGGAGTGGGCACAGTTCGTCTTGTACCCTTCTAGATCTCAGTTATATCTCCTTCTCTTTACTTAATAGCACGTTCAAATTCATGTTTCTCTCTCTCCATCAAACAAGCTTGGTTGAAATGATGGAAATGCACTCTGAGGCATCAGAGACTAATGACAGCTTTGCGTGGTACCTCCCTAGGCACTTAATTTTTGATTGACATCAAAGGCCTCATCCAGAAGCATCCATATAGAAAATGTCAGTGACCAGAATCCCATGTGTGTAAGGGCAAGTGCATACTAAAATGGATAACCATGGTGAGTTTAGAGCAGCAGTTCTGAACCAGGGGTGATTTCCTCCTTCCCTCTCCTGCTCAGGGCAATGTCTGGAGACATTCTTGGTTGTTACAACTTGGAGAGGGGAGCTCTACTGGCATCTATTGGGTAGAGGTGAGAGATCCTATTAAATATCCTACAATTCACAGGACAGCCCCACAACAAAGAATTTTCCAGCCCGAGTGTCAATAGTACTGAAGTTGAGAAACTCAAGTTGAGAGGGTTTTCTATTTCTGCTGTAACAAATTTCCTCAAACAAGTGGCTCAAAACAGCACAAATTTTTTATCTTACAGTTCTAGAGGTCAGAAGTCCAAAATGGGTCCCACTGGGCTAAAATCAAGGTGTCAGCAGGGCTGTCTTTCTTCTGGAGGTTCTAAGGGAGAATCTATTTCCTTGCCTTTTCCAGCTTCTAGAGGCCACTTGCATGTCTTGTCTTGTTGCTCCCGTCCTCCATCTTTAAAGCTAGGGATGTCAGGCCAAGTTCTCAGGTGCCTCGTCTCTGGTTCTCCCTCTTTGCTTCCCTCTTTTACTTAAGGACCTCTGAGATTACGTTGGGTCTACCTAGATCAACTAGGATAATCTCCCTATTTTCAGTTCATCTGATTAGCAACCTTAATTCCATCTGCAACCTTAATTCCATCTGCAACCTTAATTCCCCTTTGCCATGTAACCTAACATACTCATAGGTTTGGGAATTAGGATGTGGACATTGTTGGGGGCCATCATTCTACCTACCATAGAGGTCTGCCTTTGTCCTACAAGTATTGGTCACAACTCAATCCTAAATCAAATTCATTTACTGGCTTTATCAAGACCAATTTTCAAGTCATTTAAATAATGCCCACATACCATGATATGATTTTAAGAGAATTAAGTGTGGACTGCTCAAAATATATAAATCATTTCTTTTCCCTTCAATTATTGTTACTTACTGCCCAAGACCTGCCATATGACCTTCAGCAGCATTATTTCCGGAGCTGTAGGAGTTAAGGGCTCTGGCCTCAATCACCCCTGCCTCCTTGTGTCATTTCCTGGTAAGGGGTTTATACACAAGGATGAATAGCCAAATGGAAGTCAACGTACTTCTTCATTGTGCCAGATGCAACAACTCCCAGTGCAGAGATAAGAATCCAAGAAAGACTTTACTCCACTTCCCTGAAAATGTAAGACACCAGCCTAAATTTCCTACCCAGTTATAGGCAGAGTGGAGGTGGAAGAGAAAGGGGGCGCATGTGTGAATACTCTGGGCTCTCACCAATCAATGACCATTTTCTGCTCTCTTGGACTGATGTAGAAAATTAGGTTAAAAAAAGACTAACGTGAGTTTAGATGGCCTGTTGGAGAGCTACACTTACCCTTAGGAGGCACGTTGAAATTTGAGGGCCTTCAGCAAAAGGATTGGGGTTACCAACAGTGGTACAGAATGGATGGTGGGGAGAGTACTGGTGTTGGAGTCAGAAGGCTCTGTATTCTGGTGCCAGCTCACCTCTGCCTGGGACAGCAGCCTCATGCAGCCTTCCAGGGCCTGGGCAGGGGTCCTCCCCTTGCTGTCCTACAGCCTGATGTTCCCGCCCCCTTCAGGCAGGGCAGGTGCTTGCAAACTGATATGTCCTATAGAAAATGCATTTGCAGCTCAGTGGTTATTATTTTAGGAACACAGCTCTAATTCCATGCACTCTCCAGCTTTTGATAGTAAGGCCCTAGTGCCTGGCATGTCACAGAGACTGGGGTGTTGTTGTTGTCTCCTGGATTGTCATGTGAGCCCAGAGAAATATGGAGCCAGCAATATGATTTATTTGAAAGAAAGTCTAAAATGAGCATGTGCTTCAAATGAAAGAATCCTGATGGTACTTCTAGAGCTCAGCCTGTTATGCTAATGCTCTGCAGGGAGGTAGCTTGAAAATTGCTTTTATTAAGGGAATGGGACCCGCAGAATGGAGAGATGGAGCCTGCTGGCAGCCAGAGCTTCCTATCTTTTCACCTTCAATTTGCAAGCGTCTGGGATGCCAGTCACAGTTGGTAGGGGCCGTCAGCAGGGGGTTGTTGCTGGTGCTGGCCTCATGGGCTGTCCGGGGCTGGAGAAGTGCCTTCCTTGTATCCTGCAGTCTGCCTAAATGCGCTTTGCCTGGCTCTCTTTGCTCTATCTGGGTGTGAGTCAGGAAAGAAGAGCAGACCCCTAGAGCCCCCACAGTGACAGGGTGAGGCAGGTCATGCTTCACTCACGAGGCTTGGTGACTGGTGGAAAGTCTGTGCCCCAGAGGCACTAACAAATGCCATGCTGTCAGCCTGGAGGAGGATTCCAAAGGGCTCTAGGTGGATGCCAACTTCACCACCTTTCTGGATGACCTTGTTGTCAATATGAAAAGCATTCTGCTGAGTGGGGGAATGGGCCAGAGATGGACTGGGGACCCCGGGAGGTGCTGATGTTGCCATTTGCAGTGTATCTTGCCCCCTGACGTTTTGGCAAAAGCCTAAAGCTCCCCATGTGCACTCATCAACTCTCCCTGCACTATATGGAGGTTTGTTTCCTATTGCTGCTGTAACAGATGACCACAAACCTATTCTTCTATAGTTCTGGAAGTCAGAAATCTACAACCAAGACGTCCTTCTTGAGGTTTTGGGGGGGAATCTATTTCCTTGTCTTTTTCAGAATCTAGAAGTCATCTGTACTCCACTCCACTCCAGCCTCTTGCTTCTGTCATCACATCTCCTACTGCTGACTCTGAGCCTCCTGCCTCTCTCTCATAATGCCCCTTGTGATTACGTTGGGCCCACCTGAGTAATCTGAATAATCACCAATAATAGTCTCAGGGCCCTCCTGAGATCCCTAACTAAACCATATCTGCCAAGTCCCTTTTACTATGTAAGGTACAAGGTTCCAGGACTAGGAGATGGACATCTTTGGGGGGCTATTACTCAACCTACCACAGGGGACCACAGCTGGTGGTGTGGGATGGGGAGACCACAAGCAAACCCTGCCCCATCCAGCCGGCACTGCCTCCTTCAGGACGGCGGCACCAGATCCCATGTCAAAGGCCAGCTCCGGCCCTGCTTGCTAGTTGAATGCCACACTAGCCATTCTCCATGACCTCTCTCCTGCGCCTGAAGCTGCTTCTCTTCCTCTGCTGGCGAGTGACCTTGCAGCTCCTTCTCTCCCTTCTGACTTTTTCTTCATCACTAGCGTGATGGGGTTGTGCAGTCCCTGCTTCTAGCCTTGGATTCCCTTATCTATGTTCAGCTATCCTCCCTGGGGCCCTCCTCAATTTGACATTTTCCCCAGAAAGCTCACCATGGCCCATGTGAATTTGAGCACATTAATGTTATTACAGAAAGACGAAAGTATGCACTCTCTTGAAGCCAAAGATAGGATTTGAGGGCAGGATGTGAGAACGAGGATCAGGTCACAATGCTTCCTTTTGTGTTGTGAGCAGAGCATCGTGCATGATAAGCAGAGGCAGGCAGGAAGTATAGCCATTGGGACAAGTTGGGGACAGAAAGCAGAGAGATTTGTCATAAGTGGGCGTGGCTTGAGGGGACACCTGCTTAGGAGAGATTTGAAAATGAATGAGGAACTCCTGGGGCATGCAGGGAGTATTGTCTCTGGGACAGAAGAGACAGTCACTGCTTAGGACACCTAGAGACCACTCCCAGGATGGCAGGCTATGAACCCAAGACAAGAGCCGGAGCAACCAGTGAAGAAAGATCAGGAACCTGGGAGGGCAAGCTTGGGTTGGAGCTGAAGATAGTAGCAGCCAGGACAAACCACAGAAAGGGTAAAATACAAATGCCTGATGGCTGCTGACTTCATTTTCTTCAGTAGTGTGCACTTGGGCATCACCAGACAGCATCTCACACCTGCAGTGATGAGTAGTGTAAATCAGGAGACTTACATTTGCTTTACAGTATTTTTCTCACTTATTAGTTGAATGCATCTATTACCATCTGTATGAGTTCCTGAGGCTGCTGTAACAAATTCCCAAAAACTTAGTGGCTTGAAACAACAGAAATTTCTTCTCACAGTTCTGGAGACGAGAAGTCTGAAATCAGTATCAGTGGACTGAACTCAAGGTGTTGGTAGGACTGCACTCCTGGAGGATTTGGGGAGAATCTGTTCCTTGCCTCTTCTGGCTTCTGGTGGCTGCTGGCATTCCTTGACTTGTGGCTACCTCAGTCTCTGCCTCTGGTCACACCTCCTTCTCTTCTCTGTGTGTGATCTCCCACTGTGCTCTCTCCTAAGGGCACTCGTGATGGCATTTAGAGCCCACCCTAATAATCCAGGATTATCTTCCCCCACCAAGATCCTTAATTTAGTCACATCTATGAACACCCTTTTTCCTTATAACATTTATAAGTTCCAGTGATTAGAACTTGATATATTTGGGCGGCCGTTTTTCAACCCACACTTTACACCAGCCTTGTCAGTGGCCCT
This sequence comes from Ceratotherium simum simum, assembly GCF_057802395.1. Taxonomy (NCBI): domain Eukaryota; kingdom Metazoa; phylum Chordata; class Mammalia; order Perissodactyla; family Rhinocerotidae; genus Ceratotherium; species Ceratotherium simum. Next base: position 65,939,681 of record NC_141900.1, on the reverse strand, counting down.
CGGCAAGGAAGAGAGATAAGTGATCGCGGTGGCATTTCCAGCCTCTCATCATAGCTGCGACCTTTGTAAAATCAATCACGGAGGTCGGTGCCAGTGATGACGGCCCTGGCATAATTAGAGAAAAATGCACAGAACTTTCCCAGGGAAGAAGACAGGGGGTGTGTCTGTGGATCTATGGTCTGGGCTTCTTGTTAAGTGCACCATGAAACCCTCCATGTTCCAACTTCTTGGTAGATGATAGGAGACAGATGACTGTTCTAACAATTCCTTTTCTTTTGTTGTTTTCTCTTCTAGGTCACTGTTTTGAGAAATAGTGGCATGGGAAGAAAAACTTCTGAAGCAACTGAAGACTCAATGCCATAGGCAACTCTTTCATTGTAAACACAAGGCCCTCAGATCCAGAACCTACCACTGCCAAGGCTTTTTTCCTGCTTCTCTCTCTCTCTCTGTCTCCCGGCACGTGGCTGAGTGGCAAGATTTTTAATAAGCATTTTTATTTATTTTTATTTTTTTTAATTTTTTGTTTATTGCAGTAACATTGGTTTATAACAGTGTATAAATTTCAGGTGTACATCATTGTACTTCTATTTCTGCATAGATTACATCATGTTCACCACCCAAATACTAATGACAACCCATCACCACACACATGTGCCGAATTATCCCTTTCACCCTCCTCCCTCCCCTCTTCCCCTCTGGTAACCACCAATCCAATCTCTGTCCCTATGTGTTTGTTTATTGTTGTTATTATCGACTACTTAATGAAGGAAATCATACGGTATTTGACCTTCTCCCTCTGACTTATTTCACTTTGCATTATACCCTCAATGTCCATCCATCACACTCCCTGATTTCGAAATATACTACAAAGCTGTAGTAACCAAAACAGCATGGTACTGGCACAAAAACAGACACACAGATCAATGGAATAGAATCGAAAGCCCAGAAATGAACCCACACATCTATGGACAGCTAATCTTTGACAAAGGAGCCAAGAACATACAATGGAGAAAAGAAAGTCTCTTCAACAAATGGTGTTGGGAAAACTGGATAGCCATATGCAAAAAAATGAAAGTAGACCCTTACCTTACACCATACACAAAAATTAACTCCAAATGGATTAAAGACTTGAATGTAAGACCTGAAACTGTGAAACTTCTAGAAGAAAACATAGGCAGTACACTCTTTGACATCGGTCTTAGCAACATCTTTTCAAACACCACGTCTGACCGGGCAAGAGAAACAATAGAAAAAATAATAAGCATTTTTAAATTGAAATATATTAATTCAAAATCCCAACCTCAAAATTTGTCACCTGTCTTTTCCCTGTATGACATTGGGCAAATCACTAACCCTTTCTAGACCTCAGTTTGCTCATTTGTAACTTAAAGCAGATGAACAATGAAGGCAGAGGCAGGAGGGGCTCTCTAGTGTGGAAAAGACTGTGTAACGTAGTGAAAAAGCCCAAGCTTGAGAACCAGACAGACTTGAGTTGGAAAGCTGACTTTGACACTCTGCTAGCTGGGTGCTCTTTTCCCCTCTGAGTCCCTGGCTCTTCGTCTGTAAATGGGGGATAACAATTGGTGTGAGGATTGTTATGGGTTGAATTGTGTCCCTCAAAAAGATATACTGAAGTCCCAGTCCTTGGTACCTGTGCATGTGACTTTATTTGGGAATGGAGTTGGTGCCAATGTAATTTGTTATGATGAGGTCACATTGGAGTAGGGTAGCCCCTAATCCAATATGGCTGGTGTCCTTGTCAGAGGAGGAGAAGACACACGGAGAAGATGGCCATCTGACAATGGAGGTAGAGACTGGAGTTATGCGTCCATGACCCAAGGAATGCCTGGGGCTTCCAGAAACTGGCAGAGGTAAGGAGGGATCCTCCCCTAGAGCCCTCAGAGGAAGTATGGCCCCGCCAACAACTTGATTTCACACCTGTAGCCTCCAGAACTGTGAAAGAATAACTTTCTGTTGTTTTAAGCCACTCATTTTGTGGCCATTTGCTACAGTAGCCCTAGGAAACTAATATAGTTGTCATGTCTGCTTAGGCTCCTCTTGGCTGTCATAGTTTCTCAGGCTTTCCTTGTTTTTGATGACTTTGACAGTTTTAAGGAGCACAGGTGAGGTATTTTGTAGAATATCCATCTGTTAGGATTTGTCTGATGGTTTTCTCGTGATTACGCTGGGGTTGTGTATTTTGGGGAGCAAGACCACAGAGGTAAAGTGCCGTTCCCATCGCATCATACCAAGGGTGCGTACCATCGATATGACGTAGGACTGTTGGAGCTGATCTTGATCACCTGACTGAAGTAGTTTGCCAGCTTTCTCTGCTGCAAAGTTGCTCTTTTATTCCTCCTTTTCTTACTGTGTTTCCAGGAAGTCACTGTCTGCAGCCTACACTTAAGGGGTGGGGAGTTATATCCCACATCGTTGAGGGTGAATATCCACGTGCATTATTTAGAATTCTTCTGCATGTGTGATTTGTCTCTTCTTTCCCATTTATTAATTTATTCAATCATTTTTATATGAGTATGGACTCACAGATATTTATTTTATGCTGTGGATTATGGTTCAACACTACTTTTTTGTTGTTCAAATTATTCCAACTTGGCCGTAGGGGCTCTTTCATTTGCCTCCCATAACCCTTTGATATACCCCCATCATTGTGGGTTTTTTTTTTTCCCAAGAACTTCCTTATTTCTTGCACTACCAGATGCTCCAGGCTCATCTTGTGTATTTCCTGCCCCAGTCCTAGAATCAGTCATTTCTCTAAGGAATGCTGGCTTTTTTTAAATTGGAGAATAGTATTAGAAAGCGCTGTGTGCTTGATGCTACTGGAGTGTCATTGCTTTTAGTCCCTCTCAGCTGACAGAGCAAGGGAATATACGTGTATATACTCACTCGTGTTTTTCTAAGCTCACCTTAGATTTGGTACTTCTTGGATTCCTCCTCTGAATATTCCTAATAGGTATATAGCACACCTGATTGTTGGGTCCATAAGCAGGAAAAGTCTAGCAAAATTCACATAATGAATGAGTCTGAATGGACATTCTTTCTTTATCCCAATGATCCATGTTTGTCAAGCCTGTATCCTTATAACCTCACCAGTGTACCTCATAGGTTTCTACCCTGGGACTTTGACTCACGTTGTTCCTTTCACTTAACATGCCTGGCTGACCCTTTAACTTCTGCTTATCCAAATTTTCCCCATTATTCTAAGTCCAACTCGGTTGGTTGCATGGGTGTGTTCCCATAATCATAATTCATCAAGTTGTATACCTAGCATTTGCACACATTATCAAATGTATGCTATAGTTCAATGAATTGTTTACTTTAAAATATACTTTTGATATAGGTAGAAGACATTAATAACTTCTCTCCCATGAGGTTGTAAATAAACCTCATGACACTAAAAATAAGACTTCTTCTTATACATCAGTTAAAATATATTTTAATATTTTAATAAAATATATTCGTCTTATAAAACAGAAACCCCATCTCAAGCAGGTTTAGACAAAGACTTTACTATCTCAGGTAACAGGAAGTTCTGAGGTTGGTGGACTTCAGGGACAGCTGACTTGGTGGCTCAGTGATGGCATTGAGGACCTAGGTCTTACACTCTGCTCAGCCCCCTTGTGTGCTGGCTGTGTCCTCAGGCTCAGAACTGGCTGCAGCAGTTCCAGACATCACAGCCAGACCCTTCAACAATCAGTGTCTCTTTTGTGCCTCTCCCTAAAGGGCAAGGGAACTTTCCCTGCAGCTTCCCCCTCTCAAAGTCTTCCCTTCACACCGCCTCAGTCAGAATTGAAGAAGAGATGTGAAGAATCTTGGTATCTTGGTATCAGTAACAAATGCTGTCACTCCTGCCCGAGGAAGGAAAGCTCCTTCGCTGTTACTCCTGCCCGAGGAAGGAAAGCTCCTTTGGGCGGGTGAACAGGTGAGGCTTACACCCAGGGATTTTCCTAACTGTTCTCAACAATTTATTTTTTGGCTCTTCTCTGCCATGTCTTGTGATATTGTTGGAATCTGGTTGGAGTGGCCATCAGGACCACTGACCTGCAGGAGGAGAAGGTGGCAGTGAAGGGTCAAGCAGTGCACTTTGTGAAGGAGGCTGCATGCCCATGGTACCCTGTGGGCATTACTATGGACAAGGAAAGATCTTCAGTGCCCAGCCCAGGGCTGCCTGGTTGGTGAAATGGACCCTGGCCTCGGGCTCCTGGCCCAGGATTTTGGAGGTGGTCTCACAGTGCCATGATGTGTTCCCTGTACGCATTTAGCGCGGTTCTAATTTTACATTTTTTTTTTGTCATTAATTGTTTAATATCTTTCCCCCTGCTATTCTGTAAGCTCCTCAAGATTAGGGAACATGTCATCTATTTTGCTCAGCTTTGTAACTCCAGCATCCAGAACAGCATCTGGAACATATGGGAATTCAACACTATTGCTTAAATCAGTAAATATAGTGGAAAGGATATGGGTTTGGAGATCAAACCAGTGTGGGTTTGGTGCCCAACCCAGGGACATTTCAGCTTCTGGCTTTGACTGGGCACTTAACTTCTCTGAGCCTCCAAATCTCCCTCTGTAAAATGAGGATAATTCCACCTACCCTTTAGAAGAGCTGGACACATTAGCTTGTCCCTTATTTTACAGTCCCTTGACCCCCAAACACCCCCACCAGACTGTTTCTTTATGAATCAAATGGGGACCAAAACCCTATCTTATAGAATAGTTATGGAAATAAAGTAAAATAAAATGTATAAAAGAAAGCTCTTTGTGAATGTTGGTGCTGAAACTGCGACGGCCCTCATTTAAAGAGGAAGGGGGAAGAACACTGGTCTGTGTCCGCCTCACAAGTTTGTCCAGAGCACACAAGACTTCTGACCCTGCAATTGATTCTGCTCTGTGTCATTTAAAGACCTCAGTGGCATTTTTGAGGGTTGATTATGCAAAACTGTATTGACTATATTTTAAAAATTTTCTGTATTTCTGATGCTCTGGCATCTGAGACCTTGAACCTAGAGAGACTTCCCCACCCAGGGCCAGCTAATTCCTAGAGATGGCAATCAACTCCCCTGAGAGTCAACATACAAACCAACCAACCCAGAGCCCACATCCCTGACCATCTCCTTTATCAAACTCTCACACTCCAAGCCAGTATCCCCCCTCCCCTAAATCACCCAGGGCCAGGTGCCAGACAACTAGGGACCACACATAAAGCCCAGAGCCTGCCAAAATTATTGAAACTATCCCATCCTATGTTACTCAGTGTACCTACTCTGCCTGGCCCATTCCTTCCTGGGAAAACCACAATAAAGGCAACACCTACCTCACCTCTTCTGCCTCCTGACCAACCCTGGTGCTTCCCCGTGTGGCTCAGTGTGGCGAGGCATGCCTCCTGTTTCTAGAGATCTGTGAGTATAAACTTCTTCCTTCATGACAGTCATATCTGCGTCTGCATCATTCACCATACTTGATTAAAACAAATCCTGGGTACATTTTAACCCAGAAACAGACCCCAGGACCAAATGCTCTGGGTGGGGGTGGGTGAAAGGGTGTGCATGTGCCGGGGGGAGGATATTAAAAGAACATCTCCCCCATCTTCTGAGAGGATGCCCAGTAGCAGAGCCTGCCTTGGCAGTGGCATCAGACCCTGGGACCTGGGCTGAGAGCTCCACACAAGGTCAGGCCTTGGCCAGAAAAGGATTCATGAATTTCATGCTGATACAGAGAAGAGTGTCTGTACCCCTCAGAGATAAGTGGAAGAAATATTATTTAGTGCCCTAGAGACTTAACTGGAAATAAATTTGCAGGAATTTCCAGTAAAGGAATCAGGAAGGAAAACATTTTGTTAAGTCTACATTGTGCTCTGTGTCAGGGACACAACAGCCTTCCAAAGAAAGTACTATTTAGTCTCATTTTACAAATGGGGAAACTGAGTCACAGAAAAATGATGTCCCTTGTCCAGCTTGTAAATGGTGAGGCTAAGACTGGAGCACAGGTGTGTTGCTCCAAGGCCTCCCTGACATCGCCTGCCTATTGTCTCTAGACCAGAGCGACCCGTCAGACACTCACACGGGGACAATGGAGCCCAAGGTCACTGCCGTCTTCTGGTTGGTGAGGGTGGAGAGCAGGAACGTGGTGAGGGTAGAGCCTCTGCACTGCTCGGGCTTCCCAGAGATCTCTTTGTGCTGCATGAGCCTGCTCCAGGACAGTTGTGCAGGACCAAGGATGAGGCAGCCTTTCTCTTTCCATTGTGCTTTGTCAGCCCCTTTCCCTCCCAGGATCTCTGCTGGGAGCCCGTGGTGACTGCCTGCTGCAATTTCATACCCACTCACTACTTGGGCCCATCTTGAAGGCCGGGGAGAGGTGTTCACTGAGGGCCTTCTGTGTGCCAGATACCATACTGCTGTAGGGGAGGAAGAAATTTCCTCTACCTTCTAGGTTCTTCTGGCTGGTCTAAGAGTTAAATTGACATGAGACAGAATAACAGGAGAAAATTAAAGTTTAATGACATGTATACATAGGAGAAACCCAGGAAAACTGAGTAACTTGGAAATATATCAGAAGCCACCACCTTAAATACCATCTTTAGCTAAAGAAAAAGGACAATGTTAGGGGTAGTGGTTTGGGACTTTAAAGGGGAGGAAGGCAATTCACACGGAGGGGGAAAAGCAAATGTTTGGTAAACAAATGTTGACCATGCCTTGCAGAGACAGTGGGACATGGAGAGGACTTTGATCAAATGCGCCTTGCTAGTTCATGTCCATGGAACCTAGCTCATATTACACTATAGTTATTTATGGTGATAGCTCCTTTCTGGAACAGTCCTTCTATCTTAAATTCTTTTAGGCAGTTAGGGAGAAGATCAAAGTTTCTTCCTGAGTCTTTCGTTCCTAAAAATAATCAGCCAAAGAGATACACTTTGGGGTAGCAAATTCTGCTCCCCTATACTGGGCTTCCTTTAAGTTATCACCATGATGCTGAGGTGGGTTTTGCTGTTCCCATTTTGCAGGTGAGAAAATGGAGATTTTAGCATTTCAGCTGGGCACCAAGGTTACACACAGCTAGTAAGTAGTCAAGCTAGACTCAAACCAGGTTCTCTCCCTCCTGGTCCCAGGATGAACAACAGCAGACCCAGCCTTGGCACGACGGGGCTCTGGCATCAGAGGGGTCTGGCGGAGCCCCAGGGCCTCCCTACAGCCACAGCTGCCCCTCCTCACTGCCATGGTGATTTCAGCCTCAGTTTCCCTGCTCAGCCCTCCCATTTCTTGCTGACTGGAGCCCTGTCCTGAATACATGCCCAGGTACCTGACCTTCTCCTTAACTCCCTTTACAAAAACAAGTCAATGTATTTATTTAATCCTGTGAAATAAATGTTCATTTACCAAGCCGGCCATGCAGTCTGCCAGTTAGAATGAAGGGAGTGTATCGAAGCTGACACCTGTGAACTCTCTCCAGAAGAAAGGCGGGAACAGCAGGCCTCTCTGGGAGCCATTGCGTTTCTAGGAAACCCATACTGTAGTTCCAAATATGTCATAATCTGCTCCCCAGCATTCACAAAAATATGCATTTGTTACAAGAGGAATATGTGTTTATCGTAGAAAATCTAGAAAGTTGAGAAAGGAATAAAGAAAAGAAAAACCCTATAATCCTATCATCCTACCACCCTACCACCCCGATATGTATATATCTAATATGTGTGTGTGTATTTACACAGAGTAATATTATTTATTATATGCTACAAAGTAAATATATATATACACACACACAAAATTGAAGTTATACTGTTCATAACATTGGCATTTAAATACCTTTTGTTAACATCATTTTTAATAGTTGAATAGCAATTTTATTTTGTATAAATCAGTACTTTCCAAGTTTGGCTGTGCTTCATAATCACCTGGGGAGCTTAGACATTTTTGTACATTCCTGGGCTCTTTCCCACACATTGTTGCGTCAGAATATCCAGGTTTAGAGCCCTGCATTTTTACAAGCCTCCCTGGGGATTCTGACACAGCCCGGCCTGCTGTGACCCATTTTCAGAACCACCGGTGTCCATGTGCCGTCGTAAGCAGTCAGACGCGGCACCAGGCCCAGGGCCACCTACAGCACATAGTGAGAGCAGAGGAGCCCAGGAAGGCCGGGCTGGCCGAGTTTCTGGCTCTCTCCTTGAGGTCATCGCAGAGTCAGCCTTCTGGAGTTGACACGGAAGAGAGGACTCAGGGAAAGAAGAAAGATTTATTGAACTGGATGAGGGCCCAGGTCTTTCTATGTGTGACCTCATTTTGGTAACTCCTCATATGATGTATAGTCCACCTCCCACCCCAGTTCTTCGCCTTGTAACTAATACCACCACAGATGTCTTTTTTTTTTTTTCCTGTGAGCATCTCTGATTATTTCTTTCATCCTCTTCAACTTTTTCACAAGAGCTGGACTCTGCTGCCATGTCTGGGTGTCTGCTGTGAGGGAGCAACTGGCCTCCCTCGGCATGTCAGCTCTAATCCGACCGCTGGAGGCTGAGCAAGTCTCTAAGCCCTTGCTTCTAAAAACATGCTCCCAGACCAGCAACACTGGTCCCACCTGGAAGCTTGTTAGGAATGCAGACTCTCAGGCTGAATCCAGATCTGTATTTTCACAAGATCCCAGGTGATTCCTATATACATGGAAGTTTGGGAAGCCGTGTTATAAGGGGTAACATCTTCCAAAGAACATAGCTCTTTCCGGGATGAGATCAGAGGCTGCAGTGCAGATAAGCCACTGAGAGGCCCAGGGAAGGGAACCTGGCCCTGCAGCTCCGAGACCAGTCTGTCTTCAACCCCAGACTGGCCTGGAGATCGCCAAATTTAAGGTAAGGAGTCAAGCCATCTCCAAGAGGGCTTCAAACCCCAGCACTTCCTGGAGGCCTCTAGCTGTGCCAAACACCTGGCTGCTCTTATTAGGGAGAATAAGAGCAGGCCTGGACAGTGGCACTGCAAACACCGACTAAGAAGGCGAGGCTCCTATCTGCATCTGGAATGACAGGCCCAATTCTGTTTGGGAAGTAAGAACAATGACTCTTTATTCACTGGGGTTTACAGGATTTCAATGGCAGAAACAAGCCAGATGGGGCAGCAGACGATGAAGAGACAAAATGGAAGGCATTGTGTGCGGCTACACTTGGCCCAGCCCTGACAGCCCCATTATAACAGCCATTGTTCACATAGCCCCCGCCTGCGCCCCTCCAGCGTCCTTGGAAATACCCTGGGCCTTGGACATGCCGAGGTCTATTCATCGCTTCTCAAGAAAAAGGGGTTTTCGTGGGGGTCTGGGAGGGCTGGTGGGGAGGGGAAGAGGAAGAGGCAAAGGACGGGTGGGGCAGAAGTTGACAATGAGGATTAGTTAGAACATAGACCACAGACCACCGCCATCAGAGAAGAGATGTCAGTGGCAAAATCAGCAAATGTTGTAGTGAGGCTTTGAGGGGAGGAGAGAGAGAAGAGGGCAGGAGAGGGCAGGGAAATGTCACCAAGTCCAAAACCCATACCCCACTATGGCTGTGTGGATAAGGCATTTGGCGTAACCCTCTCTGAGTCTCATTTTCTTCATCTGCGAAGTGTAGACACTGACATTTGCCTCATGAGGGATGTGACAATGAAATTAAATGAAATGAACTATAAGAAAGTACACAGCATAGCAGTTGGCACAAAAACCGTGAGTTGTAGTTCAGAAAGACGTTGCTTTCGGTTGCCTGTCAACTAATACACCACCACCCCCAGCCCTGCCAGCTCCACCCCTAAGAAAGGTTCAAGGCATGATCCCCGAAATCAGTAAGGGGGTGTGTAGGACTGGTGGCAGTTGGAAGACTACTGCAATTATCCTAGCAGTAGTTAATTACGGTCAGAGCTAGGCAGGGTGTGTGGGAATGGAAAAGTCAGCGATTTTAAACAGAAACTTATGTCAGCAAATTTGCATTTTAGACTAATCACTTTCAAGCATTATGAATGAGTGGGCCTGTATTTTCTCCCCTTGAATTATTTTATTGTGTCACTTGAATTGTTTTATTGTTCAGTCCCTGTGCACTGATTTTTGTCTTCACCTGGTAATGAAGGACACTTTCTCCCCTGCAGTTTTGAGAGGGAGTCATTCAGGAATGGTTTTGCCTGTTACTAGACTGTGTCAGCCCTGTCTTGGAGGGTGGCAAGATGGGCAGCCTTCCTCCCATGGTCATTATGGGACTTATTTCCTCAGAACCCTGCCCCTAAATGCTAAACAGAGTGAGCTATCCATGTGAATCCTTCCAGTTCCTCAGGAGAGGTTCCCAACCCCACGCAGAGCTGCTGCTTCCTTTACCAGGCTTGGTGTTGCAGACCGGGCCCCTCCTTGTTCTGGCCAGCCCCATCCAGACCTTTGGCGATTGGAGGACTGGCAGAACCTCTTTCCCCATTTGTATTATATTTTGACAGAGGAGGACAAAGCAGCTCTGATGGGTGTACTGAAGTGCATGGAGATGGGCTCAGGAGACAGCCACGAGTGACTGACGCCACAATATAGCAGCCCCCCCTTATCTGTGGGGGATACCTTTCAAGACCCCCAGTGGATGCCTGAAACCGTGGATAGTGCCAAGCCCCATATATACTGTTTTTTCCTATATACACATACCTATGATAAAGTTTAATTTATAAATTAGGCACAGTAAGAGAATAACAACAATAACTAATAATAAAATAGAACAATTATAACAATATACTGTAATAAAAGTTACTATAGATCTTAGGAACCTTAGCATACAACTTTTTTTCTTACTAAGAGAAGAACTTTTACCTCTTCACTTAAAGGAAGCACTTTGTGGCTTCTCTTTGGCATATCCGAATTGCCAGCATCACTCCTCTTGCTCTCTGGGGCCATTATTAAGTAAAATAAGGGTTACTTGAACACAAGCACAGCGATACCCAACAGTTGATCTGATAACCAAGAGGGCTACTGCTAATTGACTAATGGGTGGGGAGCGTATACAGCGTGGATACGCTGGACAAAGGGATGATTCACATCCTGGGCAGGAAGAAGTGGGACGGCGTGAGACTTCATCTTGCTACTCAGAATTGCGTGCAGTTTAAATCTTATGAATTGTTTATTTCTGGAATTGTCCATTTAATATTTTTGGACCGTAGTTGACCAAGCGTAACCGAAACTGTGGAAAGCGAAACCGTGAGTAAGGGGGACTACTGTATCCCAAGTTGCCTCTCTCCTCTGAGAACAAAGCTTGCCTGACTGGACTGCACTGTGCACCCAGCTCTTTTCATTAGTGTGAGTTCCCTCTCTCTCAAGCCAAGAGCAGGCTCTCTCCGCCCATCTGCTGGACAAGAGGAGATGCTGCTGGGTCCCAGTGGGGGGCCCTGCTAGGGTTTAGGCCTGGCATTAAGTGCACCTGTATGTTCAAATCTCATTCCCTTTCCTTGACTTTGGGGATTACTCTCTGCTGAGGGACTCTCGACTCTCACTGGTCAGGGATGCTGAAATTCCCAGTCTCTATTTTCTCCTCATCTGGGTCAGAGCTGCTTAGGTCAGGCCAAGGGAGAGACAGACTCACAGGCCAGGCAGGCATAAGGGAGTGCTCTGGGGTGCTGGCTGTGGGGTGCTGCAGGGTGCTGCCACCCGGTCCCTCTCCAGTGTTCTAGTGGGGAATGATAAGGGTTTCCAGACCCCCTCCTCATTTTCACTTCTGCAACCCCCCTGGGCTTCTGAACCCACCTTTTTCCTGCTGACTCCTTACTCTTTAATAAAGGAAATTTAATAACATTCTACTATGTGCACCAGATTATTTAGCTATTTGTCTAGTTGAACTGTCAGCCTGAGATTCATCTCATTTGATTTCCTCACTAACTTCTTTCTTTTGGGGGGGATTGAGATAATTCAATATTTTATAGCTTCCCGTGTTATGAATTTTCAAGTTTGGAAGTTTTAAATAAAACTGACTGGGCTTTCTCCATTTGGGGTAGACGTGCCTCATTAGTTTATTCATTCCACGGATTTTGGAATGCCTCTTTTTCATAACTGAACTCCCTTATTAAATGCGAGACTGTTTTGGACTTCTCCTAGAACCCAGGCTGGGAACACTATGCCACAAGGAGGCCGTTGAGCAGCCGGAGCCACTTGCTGTATAATTCCTTAAGAGATATTGCTTCTTGAAGAAGTTCCACTGATGTCCCCAATGGCCCTTTTCTTATTTCCAGATCAGAATCAATCATCATTGTTGCTCCTTGGGTGATAAGGGAAATCTCCAGGAAGAAAGATGAGGCTCCTCTGCAGTTATGACAGGTGTGGGTCATGGGGACTTGGAAGTGTTTCTCCAATAGGACCTGATATGTTACCAGCAAGCGGGCGTTGCCCACAGGCCTGCATTCCTGGGGCTGATGAGCTGATCTGGTCTACTGGCTATCCCCTGCAGATTCTGGCCTTTGGGGTCCAAATAGCCTCAAGCCTTTCCTGATAATGGGGACAGAAGGTGCACTGTGAGTCATCTAGTGCCAGGATCTCTTGTTTCATGTGGGGATCCATGTCTCCTAATCTTCTTGCCTGTCACTGTGTCACCCCCTCCAGGGCATGGCTTGGGGCTAAGTTGTCTCACCCATCTCTCCTCCCATTCACCCTGCTTTGGAGGTTGGGTCCACTAAGCCCCTTGGCTCTTGCGGCTCTGTCAGGACAACACACCCTTTCTCAGGGACATCTGTTGGTCTTGATGGATCAGGGTTCTGGATTCCCATGTTACCACAGCCCATGTTTATGGGTTCTTGTACTTAGAGCCTCCTTTTGTTCACTTGGAAGGGTCTCGTCCAGGCCTCAACATCCCATAGTGGGAAGGGATCAGTCTCTTCATGGGTGGAAAGATGACAATGTAGTTCTCCGCTTCCCAGCAGAAGAGAAAGTCAACTCGTTTTTTACGAGCACCGTGATGTCCTTGAAGAAACCTCTCATTTCCTCATGTGGCCTGCAGAATTCTTCAGTTTGGCATGGGTTTTGCTGTGGATGACTTTTCCTTCATCCTAACCTCCGAACCTCATAGTAACCTAAAGAACACCACAAAGATTCACCTACTTATTTTCATTTCTTCCCAAAGTGCCAATCTTGCCAAACTCTCTATTATTTATTCACAGTTTCTTCCCAAAGTTAGTAACTCAAGGCATCTGACAGGTAGATAGGAATAGGAAGAAGCTCATATGATCATGGTTTTCTAGGGAATAACTCATCACAGTCTGATAATATAATTATGGAGATGAATTATCCTAGTCAGACAAGGCAGAGCAATGCATTCAAGTCAGTTCAAGGAAAAAGGGGATTGTTACAAGGATAGACAAGAAAAGAACTGAACAACTCTCAGGATCTTAGATACTTCCATGGATGGGTTCCTCCAAACTGTGTGCTCTCTTTCTCTCTCACCTCTCACCTCTCTCCCCCTTCCTCTCTCCATTTGCATTTCTCTGCACAATTGCACCATTGTCCTTTCTCTATTAGTCAACTTCCTCTGCTTACTCATGGGTCCCTCTGTCTTATGTGCTTAGGTGGTCCATTGTGACCTCTTCCATTTGAATCCTATGTCATGAACTTTGGGTTCAACCCCCACTAACTGGCTGAGTCTCTTGGCCATAGTTTGCTGACCAGTCTATGGATGAGCTCCCATAGATCAGGGGTCTACTTTGGTCTAATTTGCTTTGGCCAGGAGATGCTAGGCCACATAGAGCCAAATATTGACCTAAAGTATTAAGGGCTGTGCAGGAAAGTGTCCTTCAGAAGGGACTGGGACTGTGGGCATGGCAAGCACACACTAAAGCAGGCCCATGTCAGCATTATTCCTGCCATGGTAAGGATCTGGGCTTTTCTCTCTCCATTTTAAGTAAAGGCACGAGGAGGAAGGTGGTCCCCAGGACAAGTGGACTCTGCAAGTTGCTAGAGCAGTAACTTGCCTCAGAAACAGCCTGGTGATTCATGAGCACATACTACCATTCTTTCAAAAAAAAAAAAGAGGCCGGCCCACTGGTGCAAGCGGTTAAGTGTGCGCACTCCTCTGTGGCAGCCTGGGGTTCGCTGGTTCGGATCCCGGGTGCGCACCCACGCACCGCTTGTCAGGCCATGCTGTGGCAGGCGTCCCATATAAAGTGGAGGAAGATGGGCATGGATGTTAGCTCAGGGCCAGTCTTCCTCAGCAAAAAGAGGAGGATTGGCAGATGTTAGCTCAGGGCCGATCTTCCTCACAAAAAAAAAAAAAAGGAATGCACCAAGGATCTCCTGTTATGTTCACTGTGAATGACCCTCTGTGGACTTTGGAATCTGGAGCAGGTGGAGAAGGGGGGTCAAGAAGCATTGTTTCTCCTTTAACTTTTGCCCAACTTTGCCCAAAGAGGACTACTTGGCTGGCCTTCCGTGGGCTAGTCACAAGAGAGAAGCAAAGGCAGTTCCCCTCTGTTTTATACCTGCTAAGGAAGTTAGGAGGGTGTGTGTCTTGGGAAAGAGCTACTGGCTTCTGGATGGGGAGCAAAGGAAAGATTGTTAGAGTTCAAAACAGGAGGTGCATGAAAAGAAAACACATTTTTTTTGCAGGGGGGAGGGGATATTTACTTTTACAAAGAGGTGTGATTATCTTAGTCTCTGGAAAGAGGCTCCCTTACTTTTATCAGGTGTGGCTTAATCTGATTGGTTTGAATGTGGAAAGACTATATTGAGCAGGCTCAGCTCACCCCAAGCCTCTTTTTCTTGGGCTTGGGCTGTCTGCAGGGTGCAGAAGTTTTCTTCTGCTCCTCTCTATCGCCCTGAGCAGCTAACTCCCTGCTATAGGAGAACCTGTCCTAGGTCAGTGCTTCTAGGAACTTAGTAGGTATATCAGGCAGGGTAGGCTAAGCGCTGCAAGAAACAACTTCCAGAAATTTAGTAGCTTCACCCTTTTCTAAACCCTCAGAGTCCTCTCCATTCAGCTTGCAGATGCCGGGGAGGAGGGGGAGCATGAGAAACAACCATGGGAAGTTTTTATGGATCATGCTAGGAGGGTGTGCATAACTTTTCTTACAATCCATTGGCCAAAACTTACATGACCAGAGTTAACTACAAGAGAGGCTGAGAAATATATAGTGCAGTCGTGCCCAGGAGAAGGGGTGAATACAGATCTTGGTGAGCAGTAGCTGTATATGCCACAGTGGGGAAGTCTAATTCTAGAGTTCATTATTAGTAGGCTCTCTTGCCTGTAGGTACGAGCCACATTTATTAGTAATAATGATGTTGTTTTAATCTCCCTTCTGTCCTCCTTTATTTTATAATCTGTTCAAAGCTCTCATGGGGAAGAGAGAGGCTATTTTTGGACCTCTCAACTCCAACATTTGGTGCATGGACTTGGAATATTTTGAAATAAAACATAGGAGTGGAATAACAAATTGGGATGAGTTTTGAACTCTAATTTTCTTAAATCACAAGGGGACAAGAATATGATTTTAGACTAAATCCTTTGGACTTTAATATTTTTGGACTTTAACTTAATCGTTGAATTTAATCATTGAACTTTAATTTCTTCCCAGAAAACTTATGATGAAAAGGAGTTGATATTCAAATTTGGAACCTCTTCTAATCTGTATTTTATTGCTGGAGTATCTTAATGACATTTAATTTCATTGTAGAACGTATAATGGTCTATATTTAGAGTGATCACAAAATTTGTCACCCAAACTAGGATAGTTTTGAGAGAGATAGGAGACTCTATTAATAATTATGCTGGGACAACAGGCTTGAACCTGGACTGTCTGGGTGAACTGGGATGGATGGTCACTCTAGCCATATTGGACAATGTGAAAGGACATAATTAGGAAAGAGAAATGGAATAGGGAGTGAATTTCCAGCATGTAGTAGATTTAATTAATGAAGATTTTCTGACCCACGTGAGCGCCCTCTAGGGATCAATTCTCACTTGTCCATCAGTGTCCCAGGAGGATCCACAAAGGAACCACTAGCCAGGAGCCATCCAGTTAGGGAAAGAGGAACCACAGTAGGTATTTCAGGTAAGGGGGACTCAATGCAGGGAATTGGGTACACAGGTATCGGAGGACTGAAAGAGCAAAAAGGAAGAGTAACATAGAGATTAATAACGGCAGGAAGCTGCTACCATCCCTAAGGCTGGGGGAATAAAAGTAAAGAGGTGGAATTATGCTAGGCGTTCAGAGGAGGGCACCCAGGGCAGATGCTGGGATTCCTGGGGCCAGCTCCATGCAACTGAGGAGAGGTGCCACCTGGAAGTTGCCAGTAATTCTAAGATGGTGAGGCTGGTGCTTGGAGGACAGGAAGGAAGCCCCCTATACTCCCCAAATTGTGTTCTTCCTTCCAATCTCTTGCCCATTCCTCTTTGGCAAACCCCACCTAATAGGAAACATCTGTCAAGGGAATCTGGGAAATGTGGTTTGCAGAGTCCTAGCCCCAACATCAAGAATGGAGTCAAAGGGTGGGCTTGGAGCTGAGAAACAGTAGGGAGATAAAGGACCTAGATGCAGTGGATGGCATTGGGGGAGGGCCTGATGTGGGAGGAGCAGAAAGGTCTTGATAGAACTTCTGATCTCCTCTGAGGATCGCCACACCAGGGCTGACTACAGGCTTAATAGTTAAGCACAAATGGGTTGAGAACAAACAGTTGGGGAAAGTCAATGATGGATGCTTCTTCTCCATTCCTGATGTTTTCCTTTCATATGGAGATGTCACATTCCCAACTTCTATTTGCCCTTCAATCACCCAAGGGAGGAGGAATGGCCTAATCTGTGTCACGAATTTGGGGGTGATAAACCAGGCATGCTCAGCTCAGCTTTCCCCTTCTTGGGAAGCAGGCTGCTTGCGGGAAGCTGGGATTCTCCTCTGGCCCTCCATCTGTCAATTTTACTAGTTCACTCATAAAACTAATATTTATTGACACCTACTCTATTCTAGACACTGTTCTGGTCTTGGGGATACAACAGTGAACAAAACAAAGATCTTTATCTCATGAGAGATACAGGCAATGAGCAATAAACATAACCAGTAAGAATGTTACATAGTACAGAGGAAGGCGAAAAATGCTAGTGCAAAAGAAAACACAGAGACCCATGAGGGTGATCAGAATTGCTGGGTTGGTAGTCGCTGACTAAACAATATGGTCTGGGTGGGCCGCACTTAGCAACTGCATTTGAACAAATGAGGAGTGTTGTTTGTCACCCACACTCAGAACCCTGACCAACACCATAGATTTTGAGGTGAATATTGACAATTCTGTTCCTCAGCCCCAGCAATCACTTGTCCCCAGACCTGGACACACTGTGAGCAGCTTGTACGAGTGGGACTACGGGCTCTGGGTCCCAGCAGAGGTAGGTTTAATCACCAGATTCTGCTGCTGAGGTGTTGTCGAGAGCAAAGGCTCAATCAGAATTGCCTATAATTAGTGCTTTAACCAGCTTTGCAAACAGATGCATATGGCCCCTTAGCCTGCCTACCTCCCCCTCTTCAGCTTTGCATCCAAGACAGCAGTGTTACAGCAATGGCTAATGCTATTGGCAAACAAATGAGCACACTGTTTTTCTTTAAGGCAGTAGTCCTCAAAGTGTGGCCCAGAACCTGTTGGGTAGAGGGCCATGTCTTTGAGAACCTTCAGAGGGTGGGGTGGGGGGGTAGTCTGTGAGGTCAAAATAATTTTCATAACAGCACTAGGATGCTATCTGCCTTTTTCATTTTCACTATCATTTGTGTACAGTGGAATTTTCCAGAGGTTACATGGCACGTAATAGCACAACAGATTGAGTGCAGAAGAAGATTAAAATAATCCTTTTTTTCTAACTACATATTTGTGCGAAGCCTGATTTTCTTTATATATTTCCATCAAAACAACATATTGCAACAGATTGAATGCAGAAGATACGAAAATCCAGCTGTCTTCTATTAAGCCAAACTTAAAGAGATTTGCAAAAAGTTAAAACAATGTCACTCTTCTTGCAAAATTTTTTCTGAGGGAAATACAATTACTTTCCATATAAAAGATATTTTTGTTAATATGTAATGAGTTTATTATTATTATTTGTAAATGAATTCATAAATAAATATTAAACATTTTCTCAGTTTTAATTTTCAATGCAGTAAATATCAATGGGTATAATCCACATGAACGGGTATAATCCACATGAACAAGTATAAAGGGATCCTGAGACCAAGAAGTATAAGAAAGAATGCTCTAGAGGGCTTTGATGTGGTATCATCTCCGCAGGTTGTTACAGCCCCCAAAACACCTCTTCAGAGGCATCCTTCCTTCTTCCCAGACATCACGTATACACATGGCCATACTTCCCCACTTGACTATCTTGGGTATCTACATGCCTGCAGAACTCCTTTAGGTTAAGGTCTATCTTCATGGGGAAAAAAATGCATTTAATCCAGACTGGAAAGAAGACATTAGAGATGTCCTGGGTTTACCTAACATATATCTGGAGAGTTGAAAGGAGATAAAGTTGGACTTTTAGAAGAAGACATTGGTCCTCAGGTTGGACCCAGGGCAACTGGATGGAAGTAAACAAAGGGAGCTTGCACTCTTCCTGGCCATGAGGAACTTGGGCTCCTAAATACCAGCCCATTGAAGAGCTGCAACAGGACTTTGCACCAGAATCACCTGAGTTGTTTGCTATACATACAGATTTCCAGGCTTTGCTCAGAACCCAATGAATTGGAATCTCTGGTTCTGGGGATCTAGAAATATGTACTTCTTTTTTTTAACTCCTTGGGTGATTCTGTGATACAGCCGGGTTTGGGGCCATTTGATCAGCCTCCTTAAAGCCTGTCGGGGGGATGTGTGAGTTACATGCTGTTGGCTCCAAAGAGTTCTCCCAGCTGCCTACCATGGGCCCAAAGTACCCTCCTTTGGCAATTAGTTCTTTGGGGGCTAGTGTAGCACCACCTCCAGTGTTCCCTATTTACCTGTAGATCTTCTCCTGAGAAATGCTGCATTCAGCTGCCCTCTGGGAGTGACATCTTTGCAGGTGTATTACATACCTGCTGTACCATGAGGGATGAGGAAGGGCAGAAGGATGAGGACAAGGAGGAGGAGACTCTTTGGAAGGACATGGAGGTGGGAGGCCAGGAGCAAAATCTTCAGGACTCCAGGCCCCCTCGACAGGCAAGAAGAGAACAGAAGATGGATATTGATTTCTGCTGAACTGACTCCTAAGGCTCTGGAAGAGCCAAGATGTTTCTGCAGATTTTGAAAAATGTTGGCATCAGTATTCCTATTACTGGATGCTAATGATACATATTGGCTCTAAATGCAGAAAAGGAAACCAGAAGGATCTTTCAGCCGACTCTGCTGTTTCTGGTATATAACTGAGACCCAACTGATCACCTCCCTGTTTCCAGTCTGGCCCCCTTCTCTGCACTGCTTCCGGAGTAATCGTTCTAAAGGCTTTTTAAAAATACAGTTCTAGAAACTTTTTATTGTGAAATATAACATACACTCATAAAAGTGCACAAAGCATAAACATATAGCTTAACGAGTAATTAGAAAGTGAACATCTTTGTAACTGCCACCCAGATCAAGAAATAGAAGCCTACCAGTCCCTCTTCTGCATGCCCACTCCCAGGCACAGCTCTCTCCCTCCCCACAAAAGTGCCCCAATCTTGGCTTTTATAAAAAGTGATTTCCTTGCCTTGCTTTAAAATTTTATCACCTATATGTGCGTGCCAAACAGGACAGTTTAATTTTGGCCGGTTTTGAATTTTATATAAATGAGATGATATAGTAGCTTTTAGATCCATCTTCTTTACTTTCACGCTACGTTTTCAAGGATTTTTTTCACGTTGTGGCAAACGCCTGTGGTTTCTTTCATTTTTGTTGCTGTAAAGTATTCCATTGGACGAAATACACCATAAGCTATTTATCTATTCTACTGTCAGTGGGCATTTGTTTTGCCTCAGTTGGGTTCTTATAATCAATGCTGTTATGAATGTTCTTTCAAATATACCATGGTGCACATAATTACATCCTTCTATAGTATTCATACTCTGGAATGGAATGTCAAGGTCACTGGGTATATGCACCCTTAATTTTACTATTTAAAGGAATATAATTTTCCAGAATGGTTGTACTAATTATTCACCCACCAGAACAGAATGAGATTTCTGATGCTCCACATCCTCACCATTTGATATTGTGAAAGTTTTAATTTTTGCCTATCTGATGGGTGCATATTAGTATCTCATTGTGGTTTAATTTTCTTTTCCTTGACTTTTAATGAGATTAAACACCTTTTCATATGTTTATTGGCCATTTGGATAACCTCTTTTCTGAAGTCAAGTCTTGCCCGTTTTTCTACCTATCTTCTATTATCTTTTCTTACTGATTTGCACGAGTTTTTATATATTCTAAATACCAGATCTTGGTCAGTTATATGTGTTGCAAATACCGTTTTCCATTCTATGCCTTTTCACCCTTTTTATGATGACTTTTTTTTTTTTTTAAAGATTTTATTTATTTTTTTGCCCCCAAAGCCCCAGTAGATAGTTGTATGTCGCAGCTGCACACCCTTCTAGCTGCTGTATGTGGGACTCGGCCTCAGGATGGACAGAGAAGTGGTGCCTCGATGCGCACCCGGGATCCGAACCCGGGCCGCCAGCATCGCAGCCCGCGCACTTAACCACCAAGCCACAGGGCCGGCCCTTTATGATGACTTTTGATGAACAGTGTTTCTAATTTTAAGTAATCAAATTTATCAATCTTTTCCTTTATGAGCAGTAGTTTTCGTGTTTTGTTTAAGAACTCTTTCCTTATTCAGAGATCTTAAAGATATTCTTCTATATTATTTCTTCAAGGTTGTTTTGTCTTATGCAGGTAGATTCATAATCCACCTGGAACCAATTTTGCATATAATCCACCAGGCTATCATTTTAATTTTAATTAATTTTTCCCCATGTAAACACCAATTGTCCTAGCATCATGTGTTGAAAAGAACAGCCTTTCCCCATTCCTCTGCAATGCTATCTCTGAAATAAATCAAATTTTCCTGTATGTGGGCATCTTTTTCTGGATTATTTTTCTGTCCCTTTTGCTAATTTGTCTACACTGGAGACAATACCACAAGGTTTATTATTATGGCTTTTTAATAAGGTTTGGTACCTGGGTGATCAAGCTGTCCCATTTTTTCTTCTTAGTTAAGAGTGTCTTATTTATTCTTAGCCCTTTGCATTTCTGTATAAATTTTTAGAGGCACCTTGTCAAGGTCTACAAAATTTCTATTGGAGCTTTGATTGTCATTGTATTAATCCTAGAGATCAAGTGGAGAAGAACTGATAATTTTTTGATATTCAGTCTTCCAAACAATAATCACGATATATTTATTTCTACATTTAGTTAGTTCTTCTTTACTATCTATCAATAGTATTATGGTTTCCCCATATTGGTTTATACATCTTTTATGAATTTATTTCTAGGAACTCCATCTTTTAAGGCTATTGTAAATAATAATTAAAAAAATTTAATTTTCCATTTCTTGCTGTTGTGTGGAAATGATATCGATTTTTGCATATTGATGTTGTGTCTTGCAACTTTACTAAACTTTATGGTTGATTCTAAGAATTTATATGTACATTATTTTGGATATTCTTTACATTTATAGTATACATTTATATCACACTATTATACTATATATTTTCATCAATAATATTGGTTTTTATTATTTGTTACTAATCTTTATACTTTTTATATTATTTTTTTTTGCTTGCTTTGCTGCATTGGCTAGGATCTCAGTACAATGTTGAATAAAAGTGATGGTGCTGGGCCGGCCCCGTGGCTTAGTGGTTAAGTGCGCGTGCTCCACTGCTGGCGGCCTGGGTTCGGATCCTGGGCCTGCACCGATGCACTGCTTCTCCGGCCATGCTGAGGCTGCGTCCCACATGTGGCAACTAGAAGGACATGCAGCTATGACATACAACTGTCTACTGGGGCTTTGGGGGAAAAAAATAAATAAATTAAATTAAAAAAAAAAAGTGATGGTGCTGGCATTCTTTACTCATTACTTACTTCAAAGGGAATATCTTCAAAGTTTCATCATTAGGTTTTTGGGTACATAATCTTCTGGGTTAGGAATTTCTATCTCAAATTTGTGAAAATCTTTTATCATGCTTGGATGTCAAATAATTTTATCAAACATTTTTCCAGTATCTATTAAATTGATAATATATTGTTTTTTTAACCTGTAATCTATTAGAGTAATGAGTTATTTGAGTGATTTTCTAATATTAAGCCAACTTTGCCCTCCTGGAGTGAATGCAACTTGGTCAGATGTTTTTGTCTTTTTATATTTTGCTGAATTTGGTTTGCTAATATTTTATTTGGAATTTTTGTATTTAATTTTTTGTGACAAAAGTTGGCTTGTAATTTTTCTTTTTATAATATATTTGTAGTGTTTTGGCACCAGGTTTTCTTAGTCTCATAATTTTAAAAGTCACCCTTTTTCTAATCTCCCTAGGAGTGTATAAAATTGGAGTTGCTTTGTACTTAAATGGCAGTAGAACTCACCAATGAAGGCATTATTTTTTGTTAAGTAGTAATAATACCACTCAGATTTTCTATTTCTTCTTATGTCAATTATAATAAGTTGTCCCAGTCATCTATATTTTCAATTTCTTTTGGCATAAACTTGATCATACTATCCTCTTATTATCTCTTTATTGACTCCAGGATCAACAGGGATATGCTTTAAAAAAAAGATACTACTTATTTGTGTCTTCTCTTTTTTTTCCCTTGACCAGTCTCATCAGAAGTTTATTAATTTTATTATTTTTTCAAAGAACAGAATTTTATCTTTGTCGAGCCTTTTAAATTATATGTCTGTTTTCTATTTCATTAATTTTCCTCCTACTCTTCTTATTTTCTTCCTTATATTTCCTTTGGATTTATTTTGGTGAATTTTTCTAACTTCATGAGATAGATGATTTGTTCATTGACTTTAAATTTTTCTTCTTTTCCTTTAAGTATTATTTTATCTGTATCCCACAAATTTGATATATAATTTCATTGTCATTCAATATAACTGTTTTCTAATTGCCATATACTTTCTTATTTGACCATGAGTTGTTAAGACATATATTCCCCAATTTCCAAACATATGGGAATTTTCTAGTTATATTCCTGCTCTTGAGTTCTAGCATAATTGCACTGCGATCAGAGAAACTAGACTACACGAGCTCAATCTTTTGAAAGTTTTGAAGCTTGTTTTAAGGCTCGGCATATGGTCGACTTTTGTAATAGTGTCACATGTGCTGGAAAAGCCTGATTATCCTGGGGTAGTAGTGTAAAGTGCTCTACCTGTGCTATTCATGTTGTTCACACTATCCAGATCATTCCTAGTTTTTGTCTGCTTCAATTTCTGGAATTAAGTGTGATAAAATTCCCCACTATGGCTGTGTATTTGTTTTGTAAATACATTTGGTAATGTTTTAAAATATATATTTTGAGGTCATGTTGATAAATGTATAGAAATTTAGAATTATTATATCATGTTATTGAACTAAAACATTTATCCTTCGAAGTGTCCCTGTTTAACCCTACTGATGATTTTGCCTTAAATTTATTTAGCCTTTATTAGCATAGTCTCATTGGCTTTCTTTTGGTACTATTTCTACAGAATGCCTTGGGTTATTCTTTCACTTGCAAACTTTCTGTACCCTTGTGTTTTAGGCATGTCTTGTCTACAACAGATAGTTCCTTTTTGAAAAAATTCTGTCTGACAATCTTTGATTGTTAACTGGGCCATTTAATCTGCTTGCATTTATTACAGGTACTGACGTCGTTGGGTAAAGAACCCACCATCTTCTTATGTGCTTTCTGTTTGTCCCAGCCATTCACATTCTTGTTTCCTTCTTCCCTGCCTTCTTTTGGACTGCTTGAGTGATTTTATCATTCAGTTTTTCTTCTCTTTTAGTTGGAAGTTATATACTTCCTCATTTCTATTATTTTAGTGATTACAGCACGCATTCTTGAAATTATAACATGCATTCTTGGTGTAGCCAGCCCTGGTGGTCTAGTGGTTAAGATTTGGCACTCTCACCGCCACGGGCCAGGTTCATTCCCAGTCAGGGATCCACACCACCCAGCTGTTGGTTGTCATACTGTGGCAGCTTCATGTTGCTGTGATGCTGAAAGCTATGCTACTGTATTTCAAATACGAGCAGGGTCACCCATGGTGGACAGGTTTCAGCAGAGCTTCCAAACTAAGACAGACTGGGAAGAAGAGCCTGACCACACACTTCCGGAAAAATTGACCATGAAAATCCTATGAATAGCAGCAGAGCGTTGTCTGATACAGTGACAGAGGTGAGAGGAAGGTGGAAAAAGACAGGGCAGAGTTCAGCTCTACAGGGTGCTAGGAGTCTAAGTTGACTCAATTGCACTAACAATTTTTGGTGTACCAATGTCTAATGGTAGCCTATATTCTACCCTCATCCTAGGTAATTCAAAGACCTTTAAACAATTTGACTACATTTACTTTCCTCTACACTTATATGCTATTGTTGTGTGTATGAATATTAATACTGAGTCACTTCCTTGGAACTTCTTAGGGGCTCCCCATGCAGTCTGAAAACCATGAGTCTAAATGACCCAAGTCTCCAGCCACTTTAATATGCTATAAGCATAGAATTGCACTTTTCAAATGTTAACTGGACTAGCCCTGTTGTGGATAATGCATCCTTAAAATGCAATTGCAGAGAAATGAGGCATGGATTTTCATGTTTCCAAAAGCAAGGAGGTTGGCGCCTAAACAGTTAGGGTCATCTCCTTTCAATCAAATGCAATTGAAAAGCTGCAGAGAACATTGGTAAATCTGCATACAAAATGACGTATATTCAAATGATGATAAAAGAACTGTAGTTGCCAGCATGGCTGTAGCTCACCTAAGATGATTCTAGAAGAGCAGAATCACTTTATTTCCTGCTAAAAATAGTTTTGTTTTCCTGTTTCTTCAGCAGACCCAGGTTTTGGTCCCTTTCCACGCTGTGCATACGGGATGAAGAGCAAAGTCATTTCTGTATATGTGTAAACGGAGTTGTCCAAATGAAGTGAGGAAGAAAGTTCAAGCTGCGTGTTTGTTTGGTTTGAAAGGGATACTTTTTTCCTCATGATTAATCACAAATTAAAGCCATTAAAAAGGTGTTACCACTTTCTAGGGAAAAAGGTGGGAAATGTTGCTTGGTGAAATTAAACTTCAGTTAAATTGTGCTTCACACAAGCCCTGAAAGCAGAGAAATTTTTACCATTCATACTTAATCTAGTTCAGTAAAGTGGAGATATTTTTTTTCTACAGTGAGGTTAAATATATTAAGCACACCTACTCTTGTTATCTGAAATTTTCACATGTACCTGAAGCTGGGTAACCACAGACCTCCTCCAACATCTTGGTGTGGGAAGTAAGGGTCTTTATTTTACATAGTATCCTGTTGACTTCTCTGACCCTACTTGGGCTTCCAAGGCTACAAACAGTGACATCACAACAGTAAACTTTTCATTTTCTCCAAGAGCTCCAACCGTATTTCTCAATTGGGAAATGACGTTTCTCTGACTTGGTAGTGATAGATGGGGAAGTTACACCTTCTAAAGGACAAATGACTCAGCGTTGAGTCACTGAGTCACTGGTTCCCTGGGGAAAGAATTCCAGAAGCTCTGACTCTCTGGATGCAATTTAAGCCATTTCAATCTCAGAATTGTATCTGTAAAGAACTCACAAGATTCTCTGCTCCAGCCTTATTCTGTTCCTATCTTACAGATGAGACAATTGATGCCCAGAGACATTAAATGATTTGTCCAAAGTCATAAGACTGGTAATTACCAGCATTCTCACTATGTTTAAATCATGTTTCCCCAAGCTCAGCAAATACATGGAAATGAGGATTCCAGAATCCACACCACTATAAAGCAAGTTTCACTTTAACGGCAGCTTATCCTGCAGCAACCTGTACCATTCTTTTACTGATCTCCGGTCTTCTTGGGGAATGAGAGACACAGCATTCCAACAACTACAAAACCACATTCACAGTTTTTAAAGAGCACAAAGCCCCTCACTCGACTCTTTCTTTAACTTTCAGAATCTATTGGTGGATGAGGTAGGCATGTAATGTCTTTTGCAGACCAGAACTTGACAGAGATTGAAAGCATCTGTCAAGAGAACCCAGGCCTCCTGTTTTGCCATCTAGGACACCCGCCAGATTTTGCTGTTAATTGGCTCCCATGCCGGCAGCTATTTTAGCAATGATTCTGTGGGTCTTTTGTGGCACATCTTGATTTAAAGTGAAATGTTGAAAAGTACTTCTCAACCACTCAAAGCTTCCAGGACTGCTCTGGTTGGACAGAGAGGGAGGCAGCCTTCAAAATTGTTGTGTAGACATAAAACTAGATTATTCAGCCTCCTCAAATTCAGAGAATAATTCTCAGAGTGATGGTGACTGAGGAGTCTAATTTCTGCCTAGAGAGAGACTTTCCTTAAGGTCAGATGGAATTGAAAAGAGAGTTTATGGAAAAAATGCCACTATGACCTTAAACATGTCGTCTCTGTGTTAACACCATAATGAGAAATGGAGTGCTATTAAAATATACTGCACATTCTAATGACTCCACTAGCAGTAGGCCAAAAAAAAAAAAAAAAAACACAAAGATTTAAGCTCAGAATAATTCTGGGAAGGAAGATTTTGCCAAGGAGATTTTAATGTCAAGAATGTATGTGAGGCTAAAAATAAGGAGCTCAGGCACATCCCAGAGCCGTGGGTGGGGATGTATATATAATCAAATTAAACTATTACATTTCCACTTATGGAAAAATCCAATGGTAAAAATTGACTAGAAAACATTTAGTCATATTTCACTTGGATTATGCTTATAAATACCAAACTCCAGACTTGTCAAAATAAGCCCACTAGCGCTTCCCGGCTGAGGTGTTAGATAGACAAGGGCTGCGACATGCAAAAATGATAAAGAGCTTACAGAAGCATCATGCCTGGAAAAGCCACAGGAATTCAGCTCCCAGCTAAAGAGAGGGTTAGGAGAGTTCAAAGGGGGAGGAGTGTCCCTGAGGTGTGACAATGGTGCCCAGAGTGGCCCAAATGTTGAATGCAAAGAGAGGAGCCTTCAAAGCGTTAGAGACATATGAGACCCGGGTCCCAACTCTCAGAGACTGGAGGTCTGGGGCCCATGACTTTTAGCACTATTTCTTTTCCTATCAGAGAATGTTCCCCTCAATTTTGACCTTGCTCTGTAGGGCCAACAGTTGTGCTTGTTCCACAAATCATTTGTTGATACAATAGGACTGTGAGGTTGGCTGTTGCCAATGTACCCATCTGCAAACCAAGGCCATCTGCAGAGGAGATGCAAAGTGCCAATGCCTGGAAATGAATTTGTTGGTATTTCAAGGACAAAACATCTTTTTGGCTACAACTACTGAACCTCCAATCCAAAAATGGGGTGAAAATCTAGGCCTCGGTAAGTCTTTCATTTACTTCTTAAATTGTAATTAGAATACTCATATACAACCATGCTTCTTTAGTCCTCTATGCTTGCCCAAGCCTGGACTCTGGGCCAGTGATGTCTCTGTCCATTGGATTCTGGTGCTGACCGGTGGGAAGGAGGGCTGGGAGTGGTGAGGAAGGAGGGGCCATATTTCCTGACTGGCATGAATAGTTGGTGACTTCATATTGGCCGATACTTGCTAAGGAAGGTGACACACATTCATTAGGATATTTGCCTTGTGCACCTCCCAAGTAAAGAAAGGAGCAAGGAGGAGAAGTCGGCTCAGGCTCCATGCACATGCCCAAGGTGGTGACAAGGACCCAGGAGAGCTGATGGGGTTCAGCCTAGCACTACCACTGCCCCAGCGTCTAGATGAATTCTGGCTTGGACAGAACCTGCATCTCGTGCCTCTCAGTTCTCTCCCGGTATGTCATTCTGGAATCCTGTGATTTTTGCTCCCTAAAGAAAGAATAAAACAGGAAGGGAAAATAATTCAACCTGATGAAAAGGGAAATAGAGATGTTAAGAGATAATAGTTATGGAGAATATATTAAGGATCAGACACTGTGCTAAGCACTTGACACGTAATACCCCCCATCTTTCTTCCCCAGCACTCACAGCCCTCCTTACCACTGGTCAGCACCAGACCACAATGGACAGAGACATCACTGGCCAAGAGGTAGGCACTGCTATTAGCCCCATTTTACAGGTGAGGAAACTGAGGTTTATGGAAGTTAAATAACTTGCTCAAGGTCACATGTAGCTATGAATCAGCAATGGCAGGATTTTGACCTTGGTCACTGGCATCAAACCCAAGCCTTAAACCATTCTGCTATTCTTTCTCCTATGGACTTCTCCACTTTGTCCCTCTAGCTTTTGTAGGAAAACAGCTGAAAAACAGCAAAATGACTGCGTAGGTGTGCAAGGGATCTAATTTCAGCTCTGCCACTAATTATTCATATAACCTCAATAATGTCACTTAACCTTGTGAGCCTTAATTTGTTTACCTGTAAAATGGTAATAATGCTCTGTGTCCTGCCATCTCCACAGCATTATATTGAGGCAATTCATGTGGAGAAGCTCTGAGCAAAAGAAAGTTATTCTATATGTGATCTGATTAAGATGGTTGCTATAGGAGGTGCTGGGGTATAGGAGAAAGAGCATGGGCCTGGGTTTGAATTTGTCACACTGGCGGGACATTTCTGACCCTCAAGCGTCTCATCTATAACCTGCTGGGAGCTCTGGAATGAGGAAGACACACGTAGGATGCGGTGCAGTGGCCATCAGCATGTCTGACCCAGGCGGGAACACACCTTACCTGCAGGGGAAACAGATGGAGCTGCTGAAGACACAGTAGATGAGGGGGTTGATGGCGCTGTTCAATGCTGGCAGGTTCTGAATGATCACAGAGGCATAGAAACGCTCCTTGGTGTCTGGAAGGAGGCTGAAGTTGTCCAAAATGTCAAAGAGGAAGTATGGACTCCAACAGCAGACGAAGGCTGAGGAGAAGAGAACCATTAGCACCATAGTGGGCCATAGCCCAGGGGTCCCTCTGGGTCAGCCCTGATTGGAGCTTCAACCAAGAGATTCCTTAGTACCTGGGATCTCAGAAATATTTAGAACATTAATATCGTGTGTTAACATTAATGTCATATTTACTTAAACACATACATATACACACACATACATATGTACACATCCCACAGATACATTTCTAAAATTGACTACATTCTCTGGAGCTTCGCTAACTGTAAAGGGAGGGTCAGATTTGACTGCTGTTGTGACTCTCCATTGAAAGCTGGGAACCGCTTGGTGTGGCCTTATCTTCTCATCCCACACAGTGCAGAAGAAAACCAGCAAAAGTCTTTGGAGACTCTATGGGAAAAGACAAAAGAACACGAAGCGTTTTGACCAGATAGTGACTCCTGCTTTTAGGGTATGGCAAGAGAAAAGGGTGGTGCCTAATGTTTTCAAAGCACAGCCTGGCTTAACCACAATGTTCTCAATTTTCTTTTCCATTTCTGAGTCAGCCACTCCAGAACTCCAAATCAATGGATGGCTGTAAGACCTGATTCTGTTTAACTCCAAATCCTCAGAGAAAAAGGGTGGAAAATGGAGATCCAGAGTGTGATGGTTAATTTTATGTGTCACCTTAACTGGGTCATGGAGTGCCCAGATATTTGGTTAAACATTATTTCTGGGTGTTTCTATGAGGGTGTTTCTGGGTGAGATTAACACTTGAATTGGTAGACTAAGAAAAGCTAATTGTCCTTGCCAATGTGGGTGAACCTCATTCAATCCACTGAAGGCTTGAATAGAACAAAAAAAGCTGGGTGAGAGAGGATTCACTCTCTCTGCTTGGCTGTCTTCTAGCTGGGACATTGGTCTTCTCCTGCCTTCAGACTTGGACTCGGACTGCAATTACACCATCGGCTCTCCCGGGCCTGTTTCATACTTTTGAAACTGTTTCTCAGTTTCATAACCATGTGAGCCCATTCCTTAGGATAAATCTCTTTACATATACATCTGTCTCCTATTTCTCTGGAGAACCCAGACGAATACCCACATCCACAGAGGTAAACATTCTCGGGGCTGACTGGACATGCACACGCGCTCTCCTACTTTCCCGCCACATCCTTTCCACCCTCCTTCTCTCTCCTTCTCACCCACAGGACTTTTCCTCAGAGAAGTCAGGCTTCCTTGGCCATCTTCCTGCAGGGGCCAACTTTCCTCCACAACTGTTTGAGCGACACGTTTTTTTCTCCGGATTTTGGAAATGTAGTAAAGGGGAGCGATTCAAACACAAAGACCATTGAATGTTCTGGGCTCTGGTGGTTAACCTGGCATTGGCCCAGAATAGTGGTTCTGGGGCACGGAGGGGCAAAATTGCCTTTTGGGGGCATTTGGAAAATGTGTGTGTTTGTGTATTTGTGTGTGTGGGGTCGGGAGGGGTTCTGGTTTTCCCGGGGATACCAGGCATCCTGCATGGTGCAGCCAGTCCCACCTGTGTCCCATACATCTTTGGAATGCCCAACTGGATATTTACGGAGCAGAGAACCCTGTTTATAATTACCCCCAGTTTAAACCTAACTCTGTTATATATATGAACACAAATATTTTTAATACATACTGGATCTTCTGGAAATGCAATTCTCTTGCAAATGGAGGAAAGAGTACTTTGTTTAACTTGGAACTTTACCAGGGTTTGTTTACCTGTGCAGAAAATCAATCACTGATAGCAATACTGCTTGTATGTTTTTTGTCTGCATGAAAACAGACAAAAACTGTAGCTGTTTCTATGTCTAGGCGTAAGTATCTGACTACTTCATTAGTTTTCCAGTACAGCTGTGTTCAATTCTTTACCTATTGGAATCTGTATTGTCTTATTATAAATTATTTTCTTTCTATTCCTCCTTTTTATATTCCTCCTTTTAGGAAGTATATTGATCTTTTAAGAATTACGTTAGGTAGATAGTATTATGTATACATTTCATTTCAGGATGATAAAAGGGCATTATAAAATATTTGTTATAGAAAGGGCCCTTTTGGTCTGATTAGGCTGTTGATACTAGCTGACCCTCTGATGGGCATCCCTGCTGTCTGACTAAAGGACCCCCAGGGCCTGGGCATCTGGTTCCTGGTGACAAAGGGCTGTGTTGGCTCAGGAACACACGTATAAGATACATTTCCTGACTCAACATCCAGGGGACGTGTATCTGTGCTTCAGATCATCTGGGAAGGCTAGGGAGTCTTTGATCTACTTCAGAAGTCTCTAGGAAAGGTTTGTGAGCCCTGGTGGGTGGCATGTGCTTTATCCCCAGGTCTGCCTGCAGTGTTGTTTTGTGTCTATATTCTGCTGGCTGAGTCACGCTGCATGAGGTCTGTTTGGCATTTTTCAGTTGCGTTTTAGAAAGGTGAAATTGACTGCTTTGGCGATTTGACACGCAGCTAACATGACAGCTATGCTTTCTCAGAGCTCCCAAGAGCTGCAAGATGGGTAGGGAGGGGCAGTATTTGAGCTAAAGAAAAAGGAATAGCACAAATACCTCTCCTTTTTGCATATTCTCATTCATCCATTCATTTAACAGCTATTAATTAAGCACCTCGTGTGTGTGGGACCCTATTCAAGGGCTTGGTGATAATAATGTAAGGAACACAAAAGAAAAAGTCATTGCTCTCACGGATTTATTACTCCAGCAGGGGAGACAGATATAGGCAAATCAATAGATATCCTATAATGTCAGGTAGAAGTAGGAATATGAAGAAAAATAAGATAAAGACTACAAGAGGGCTATTTAAGACTTGTCAAGGAGGCCATTCTGACGAAGTGGTATTGTTGGAAAACAAAATGATGTGAGGGAGTAAGCCATGTAAGCCATGCCACCACCTGAAGTCAGAGCATTCCAGGTGGGGGAAAGTGTAAGCTCCCTGAGGTGTGAACAAGTTGACATTTTGAAGAAATAGCAAGAAGACCAGTACAACTGGTACAGAATAACCAAGGAGGAGAGCAGTGGAATGAGGCTAGAGGCTTGGCTGGGGGACAGACCTCACAGGCCTTGTAAGACATGCTAAAAAGGTAGGATTGTATTTCCAATATAATGGGAAGACGTAGGTGGGTTTGCAGGGTAGTGATACTATCAGATTTACATTTTTAAAAGATCACATTGGCTGTTTTGCAGAAAAGGAATAAGAGAAGACGAGTTGTAATGTTCCAGGCAGAAGGTGGTGGAAACTTTGACCAAGAGAGTAGTTGTACAGATGGTGAGAAATGATTAGATTTGAGATCTGTTTTGTAGGTAGAGCTTCCAGGCTTTGCTGATGAACTAGATACATGGGATGTGAGAGAAATAAAATAATGACAGACAGATGATCCTTAGGTTTTTGGTGTGGAACCTTGGTGAAAGATGGTGTCATTTACTGAAATGGAGACAACATGGCAAGAGTTACTTCACAGGGAGTAGGAGAACATGCTAAGACTTCCGGTTTGACGTATTGAGTATATAAGCTTATTAGAAATACAAATAGAGATCTCAAGTAGAAATCATAGATATAATTTCCAAACAAAGGAAGTGTTCTAAGAAGGAGAGACTAATCAAAGTCAAGATGAATACTAAGAATTGACATTTGGCATTTTGGAGGTTGTAGTGACCTTGATAAGGGTGGTTTTACTGGAGTAATAGGAAAGAAAGCTAATAGAAATAGGCTCCAGAGAAGAAGAGGCGAAAAGTGGAGGAGATGTGCTGGAAAAGAGAGTGGTGAAGTGGGTCTGTTACCAGAGAGTTCATCAAGGGAGATGTAATAATATGTTTATGTGCATATGGTTCAGTCAAGGGCGACATTTGTTGGGGAAAGGAGATAACTAGAGGAGGAAAATTCTTGAGTAGGCAGAGAGGAATGGGCATTCACGGCTCCAGCAAACATTCTGGACTTAGAAACAAGCAGTGCTAGTTTATCCATAGTAATAGGAGAAAAGACAGAGCATGTGGTAGAGATGCAGATAGGTTGATGGGTGTGAAGGTGGCAGAATGAGGAAGTTCTATTCTGTTGTAGTATTTTCTTAGTGAAATACAAAGCAAGGTCATTAGCTAAGATAGTATAAGAGAGAGGAAGTTTTGAGAATAACAAAGAACACACACCAATCTGACACATATTAGGTGCTCTGGAAACACCTTTTTTTTCCCCTAAAATGAGGCGACTTTATGGGTCTTAAGAGTAGGCAGAAAGGAAAAGCAAAGGGAAGAAGACAGGAGGGTGGGAGAGAAGATAAAGTGGCTATTAGGGAGGGATTTGTAGTCACCTTGAAACTAAATATCCAAAAGAAATGAAATGCCACTTCTGTTTTCCTTTTGCTCATGAACTGCAGCCCTGGGGGAGAGTATGTCTTAAGGAAAGCAAATGAGTCAACTGGGTGATGGCTAGCATCAGTTTCAGCTAGTTATGTCCTAATCAGATTTTCTCCAAATTGTCCACCCCATGGCCTTGGTGGGTAACTATATTCATAGAGATATTAGGAACCAAATGTGGTCTCTTGAAGGAGCCATAGTTGGACTTATAAGTTCCACACATTCTTCTCCAATCAGACAAAGGTAGAAGTGCCCGTAGAGAAATTCCTTTCTTGTGTGGGCTCTCTACCACCAGGTTCTGGGTACAAGTTTGCCTTTGAAATGTTTTCTGCAACACAAGGAGGAATGTTGCTTACCAAGAATGATTATGATGCTATACTTGATGGCCTTGATTTTTGCCTTTGAGATGAGCCCTCGGTTGTAGCTGGTGCACAGCTTTCCACCTGTAGATACAAAAGGGGAACGGTAAAATGTGGTGCTGTTTCTGCCAATGGGAACATCTCAGGTTAGACCCACAACTGTCATGGGACCACTTATATCTTGCTCACCTATGCCCAGGAGGACTGCCTCGGACATTTTTAGAGTAAAGCTGGCTCTGGGCTGGATGCTGAAAACTGCTCAGTTTGCAGCTTAATATAAAATGCAAATGCACTGGGACATCCAAACTCTCTGAAGAGGCTTGGTTGAATGCCCTGAATCAGCCAAAGCTGGAATTAGCCATGTGATCACAGAGGGTGATGCTGAGACACCCATCTGGTTGCTTGAGCAGCCTAGGGCAAAGCCATTTTCTTAGAATGGTTACCCCAGACTAACTCATTCATCTAACTCAGAAACTCCACTCTCAAAAAAAACTCAAGCCAGGGATATTAAAAAACATCCTGTCCCAAATAGTAGCATGGATATAACTTTAATCCTATGTGGGCTGTTGTTTGATAGTAAACACATGAAGGGTAAATATAATAATCCACTACAATATAAGCTTGATGGAGTCAGGGACTTTGTTTTCTTCAATCATGTATCCTCTAAATTTAGTGAGTGATTAATAAATATTTGCTGAATGAATTAATATAAACCTCTCTCTAGTTAAGAAGTAGTGGTAAAATAAAAGTTGACTAGGATGGGCAGAATTCAGTGCAATAGCTCTTAGTAAAAGGAGTGGTTAGATGGTAAATTTGGGGATGGAGTTGTTGGATGCTGTGGAAGAGGTTTTCCTGGCAGGGCTTCTGCCAGGCAATATGGCTCCTTTGTGAAAATTGGGAAAAGGTGCCCTCCCTCTGGCTGTGTGCGGACCTGCCCCAGGGCTCATTCTCAGTGAGGGAAGCACGGACGGGATGCCAGCCCCACGTACCCTCAGCCAAGTGCCATTGATTAGGGCTCAATGGGCACAACCCTAGTAGTCGCCCAGATCAGAGGCCCACTCAGGGCACCTAAGTCATATGGGGCAAGGAGGTTGTACACTAGAGGCCAACTGCTGTGCTCGCTTGTCCTCACTACATTGTTTGAATTTCACATTTGAAATGTATTTTAATCCCCATGGAAACTGGTCTGAAGTTTAACTTTGCACTATTTATTCTGTCCTCTCTCCAATCCTATCCGGCTCAGTCCCACAAAGATCCATCTGCTAAGAGATAAGGACTGAACAAAATAGGCTAAAATGGAGTTCCTGTTCTCTAGGAACTTTCAATCCAGCAGGAAAGATCACACATTCTTCACAAGTCTGGGTGAGATGAGAGAGACGCAAACCAACTACGAACAGAGAAGAGAGCCATCCCACCACTCCTATGCTGGGGAGATGCAGAGATTCCAAAGGTGGAGGTAGGGGTGTGGGCATGGGATTGAGAAAGACATGTGATTCATAGGGAATGTCCTCAGCCAAGACACGGAAACAAGAAAATGTAGGATGTGTTTGGACCACGGTGAAGCATCTCGCTTGGCTGGAGCCTGCATGGGCGTTGGGCTTGAGGGTGAGGAGGAGAACTGAGGCCAAAGTGGGAAGACCTTGAACGTCTTTGTGAGGAGTTTGGGCTGAATTTCTGAGGCAGCCGCAAGCCATTGAAGCTTCTGAGTGTTTTCACAGTGTGAACATTTAGTCATTGGGGAGGACAAACTGTTATCAGGAATAATAGGAATAGGGGCTTTTTATGTGCAATGAGCTGAAATGCTAATTGTAATTGATTTTTTATTTCTTAATGTATATGCTGTATGGCCACTCTAAGACACTATCAGGGCCTTCACGTTATTGTATGCATTTCACAGAACCACAAAACTTTAGTGGTGTAAGGAAGCAAATGCTTCAGAAGCATTTATAGCACTGGTTCTCAACTGGGGGCAATATTGCCCCCTGGGGTTACATTTGGCAATGTCCGGACATATTTTTGTTTGTCACAGTGAGAGGGAGGGGTGCTGCTGGCATCTAGTGGGTAGAGACCAGAAATGCTGCTAAACATCCTTCAATGCACAGGACCCCCCACGAAAAAGAATTATCCAGTGCAAAACACCGATAGTGCCCAAGTTGAAAAACCCTGATTTCCAAGGTGGTATCTTGTGAAGGATACAGGCTTCAGGGTCAGACCTGAATACACCCTCCACTCTACCAACTACTAGCTGTGTACCTTAGGCAAATTGCCTACCATTCCCAGCCTCAGTTTCCCAATTCAAAAACAAGGTGTAAAACATCAAACTCACAGAGTCATTTTGAGGATTAAAATAAAATAATGTATTCAAGATGCCAAGCCCCATGCTGAGAATGTCAATTCCCTTATTAGTTGGGATGAATGAGATTTTAACAGTATTTCAGGAGAAATATAAGCTGCCTTTATGGAAGTGAACAGAAGGTATTACTACATTTAGATAGTCTATTATACAATGTTGTTATCTGCATATAGGAATTATATACATCAAAAAATTATCAGAGTGGGATTATACCCATGGAAGGCAAGTAAAAAAGACTGCAGATCAAATTACATCCTTTCAAAGTATCCCCATTTGCAGGAGTAACAGCTGGTTCCTAAACAGTATGGCCCTGAAGACTTGGTTTTTCAGAAAAGTTTTCAAGAATGACATTTGTGCTCTGGAATCTGTTTAAAATGGAAACTTGCAGTAGTTTCCACAGGGCAGCTGGGTGACAATATAATCAACTGTCGGCCCTTGGATCTCCCAATGAGATCAATGAAAAGCGTCTTTAATCTGACCACTCTAGGAAATGCAAAGCCTCCAGCTTCTAAAGATGGCTCTTCAAAGAGAGCTGAGCTGCAAAATGCCGGTAATTCTCCTTTATTGGGAGATAAAAGGATTATTTCTACTCAGGCTTGGCGCTGAGCTGGAGTGAAAAGCAGTTCAATTCAGCCGTCACTGTGCATTAATAGCTGGGGTAGCCTAGGGGTGGCAGGTCCATTAGATTCGGGGCTGGAAACAGCAGGCTGTTTTTAGGCTGTTTCTGTTCCAAGTTCAAAGATGCATCCCTAGCGGGGGCCCACACTGGAAATTTAGTCTCCAAGTGGTCAGTTCCTGCTTCTTACCTCCCCCATCCTCCACGCCCCTTGCAGAGACCGTGGGAACCCATTCTTCTCATGGTCTGAGCACCTGAATGGGGAGCGATTGGTATCTTGGGATTTTAATTGAGGCAGAATTTATTCCTTGTGGGTGGAGGGAGCCATCTGTGGACCTATAATGAGCGTAGGAGATTTGTTTGTTAACAAGGAAATCTACTTGGTAATATTTTTAAATAAATATTTTTCCATATGTCACGAACTTTATGTACTTTAGGTTGATTTAAAAAATTAAACATTTTTAGCAGTTATATTTGATTTCTAAAATTTTTAAAATTTGAAATTCAATTTTGATTTCTGATTATTGATGGCCTCTTTATTTTCAAATATAACCTGAATGTTATATATTTTTAGTGCATTAGGTCTCATATGCTCAGCTGTGGGACTTTGGCCACTTCCTTCCCTTTGTTTTTTTTTTTGACCCTCTAAAAAACCGGAGGCCACAGCTAGATATGAGGAGGTTATGACCTAACTCACCTAACTCACAGCCTTTTCTGTCCCTCAGCTCCTTGGCTCAGGTGGAACCAGGAACCCTGACAGGCCTAAAATAATTGTGGCAGAGACAGGTTAGCTGTCCACCAAATCCTGTCCTTTTCTCCCAGGGCACACAGCTAGACTACGTTTCCCAGCCTCCCTTTCAGCAGAGTGCAGTCATGTGACTAAGTTCTACCTACGGGAACATGGGAAGATTCCGTGTATACCACTCCCAGGCCTGGCTCAGATAAACCATCTGAATAATTCTCTACTCTCTCTTCC
The DNA here is from genome assembly GCF_057802395.1 of Ceratotherium simum simum. Lineage (NCBI taxonomy): Eukaryota > Metazoa > Chordata > Mammalia > Perissodactyla > Rhinocerotidae > Ceratotherium > Ceratotherium simum. The sequence goes on along the minus strand of NC_141900.1, from coordinate 65,902,029 downwards.
TCCCACCCCTTCCTGTTGGATGTTGACGCTGAGGGATACCTTAGTAGCCATCTGTTAAGCGTGGCTGAATCTCCATCTGCTTCAGTTTCCATCTCCAACTGTGTGGAACAGTGCCCTTTCTTTTGACCTTTATAGTTAATTGGACTTTAATTGAGAAAGAAACAAACTTCTATTTTTTTTAAGGCTACTGTATTTTGGGGTTTCTTTATTATAGCTGCTAGTGTTTCCTTAACTAAAGCAGAAATTGGTACTTTATACATAGGGCTGTCATAACAAAATCCCAAATCATATGGCATTGGCCTAGTGGGCAGGCAGCAGGTGGCAAGGAAACTGATATTGGAAGCTGGGATGCTGGAGATCCATTTGATAGACGTATCATATATGATGCCTGGGAAGGCAGATTGTATGCCTACTGAGCCTGGAGCCCAGGGGACAAGATTGGGATAGTAGTCAGGGCTCTCCAGAGAAATAGAACCAATAGAAAATACATATAGATATACATAAGAGGAAATTTATTATTGGCTCACACAATTTGGAGGCTGAGAAGTCCCACGATTTGCTGTCTACAACCTGGAGAACCAGGAAAGCTGGTGATATAATTCAAGTCCAAAGATGTGAGAACCAGGGGAGATGATGGTGTTAAGTCTAAGTCCAAAGGCTGGAGAATCAGGCAGCCAGTGGTGTAAATCCTGGTCCTAGTCCAGAAGCCCAAGAACCAGGAGTGCTAATGTCTGAGGGTAGGAGAAGACGGGTGTCCCATCTTAAGCAAATTTGTCCTTCCTTTGCCTTTTTATTCTATTCAGGCCTTCAATGGTTTGGATGATGCCCACCTGCATTGATGAGGTCCATCTTCTTTACTTAGTCTACCAATTCAAATGCTTCCAGAAATGCCCTCCAGATACACCCAAAAATAATGTTTTACCAGCTATCTGCGTATCCCTTAGCCCAGGCAAGTGGACACATAAAATTAACCATCACAGTTGGTAAACAGAATGCTAATAGTGTGTGTTGATTGCTACCAACTGTGTTTAGCAACTATTAGAAAAAAGAGATGAACTCAAACAAGAGTTGGTTGGTTTATGAACAAAAATGAAAGGAAGTTAAAGAAAGTCCTACAATTTGAGATCCTGTAGAGTTGTGTGTTAATTTCTTCTAGTCCTTAACAGTACTACCTACATACTTTGAGTGGCCCAGTGCAAAATAAAAATGTGGGCAGAGCATTAAAGCAAATGTGTACACCTTCTAAGCGTACAGGTCTTATGTCAATGAAGCTGGTTGACCCTGGTCCCCAGATTAAGTTAAACAGGGAGAAGTTTTAACCAGCAAAGACTCGTTAAGAATCATTCCTGAGGCAAAGATCAAACTAAGGATGTGGTCTCCCACCTGTTGTTTCAAGTGGCCTCAAGCTAGCTTACATTAAATTGAGAGACGGGGATTGGGTGAGGGAGGAAAGAAACAAGTCAGACTTGAGAATTATATTAAGAAAGGCTTTTTGGATATGGTTGCCAGTGCATGAAACTGACTGGAAACAAATAGGTCAGAAGCCTACTAAGTTTCTGAGGAATGCTATTGTCAAATAAACCATGAGCTTTACATCTATGCCAACTCCTAGAACTATCACACTTCAAAAGTTTTACCAATCCTGTGGGTGGAAAATTGTATCTAACTGAGATTTAAATGTGCACTTTCTTGATATCAATGAGGTTGAGGATCTTATTTTTGGCCATTCCTGTTTTCCCTTCTGTGAAACGCCTGTTTGTGTTTTGCTCATTTTTTTCCTGCTTGTCTTTTTTTAAAAATCTTTTTTTCTTGATTTTTAGGAGTTCTTCATCTATTATGGGTACTAATTTTTTATACTAATTTTTTCCCAGGTATATGTGTTGCAAATAGCTTCTCCCACTTTGTGGCTTGACGTTTTAAAATTTAACAGATTCAAATTTATTCATCATCTCTTTTATGGTTTAATACATCTTATATCTTTTTTAAGAAATTCTTCCTTACCACAGTGTCATAAAGATATCACCCTACATTTTCTTTTAAAAGTTTTCAGTCTTACATTTCATATTTTTTTTAATTTATTTTATTTTTTTCCCCCAAAGCCCCAGTAGATAGTTGTATGTCATAGCTGCACATCCTTCTAGTTGCTGTATGTGGGACGTGGCCTCAGCATGGCTGGACAAGCGGTGTGTCGGTGCGCACCCAGGATCCGAACCCGGGCCGCCAGCAGCGGAGCGCGTGCACTTAACCACTAAGCCACGGGGCCGGCCCTACATTTCATATTTAAGTCTATAATTTTCCTGAAATTTGGTTTTGTCTATGGATTGAGGTGAAGATCCAGTTATAATCTTCTGACGCATATCAGGTTCTCATCTATGTATAGTTCTGCTTTGAGGCCGTTTAATTTTCTATTTGTCTATTGTGTTGTGTCAATACCACACTCTATTAATCATGCCGACTTCATAATAAATATTAATATTTAGTACAGTAAACCTCCACTACCTCGTTCTGCTTCTCCAGGATTGTCTCCTTGGCTTTTCTTGGCTTTTCAAGTTTTCATGTGTATTTTAAAATTGACTTGTCAAGCTCAGTAAAATGTCCCATTTCGATTTTGATTGGAACTGCGTCAATCTGTAGATCCGTTGGGGAGAATTGACATCTGTAGAGTATTGAATCTTACTATCCATGAACATTTTATAAGCTTCATTTATTTGTAACTTTATACTTTTTTGCATAAAGTTCTTTGTGTTTTGCTAAATGTAGTTTTTTGCAGAGAAGCCATTTTACCCACATTTACTGATGAAGAAAGGTACTGAGAGAAGTTAATGGGTTTATCTTAAGTTCATTTAGCCAGACGTGAATAGAAGTCCAGCCCAGTTCCTAGTAAAAAGCTTTTTTCTGCACCTCCTTCTGCCTCATTTAATTTGAAACATGTAATTTGGATATAGCATGGATCACATTGCATCTTCTAAGTCATCATGGCCAGACACAGGTACGTCCAGATATGTTATACTTTGTCTATTCTGTGGGTGCACCTCCCAGGTCTGCCTCCATGCAGGAAAAGCTCTATGTTATAGGAGTAGATACCACTGGGCATCAAGAGCAGGCTCATTTATGAAAGATAACGACATTGTATGTCGATTTCCCTCCACACTTGTTTGTGGGAAAGTCTTTGGATTATTTATTAAATAGTTCTTTTTTTTTCTTTCTGTTAGCCTTTGAGGGAGAGAAAATAGACGTATTTGCCAGTAAAAAGAGTGGTTCTTAAACTAATGATGACTTAAATTTCGCAGCCTGTGTTTACAAAGCGAGTTTCTGTTCACACTAGTCATTGCTGATGTCCCCTAGTTGATGAGCAATAATCCTGGCTTGCTCACACCACTGGAGATCTGTTTACCAGCCAACTCCAGAGCTGCTTGGCTGTAATGACAGATAGGAAGTTGAGTTCCATTAATGAATAAGATACAGAGAGTATATGTGCTTTTGAGCATTCTACCATCAGCCCCTCATTCCAGAAGGGGGTCACTGATGGTGACATAAAGATATAGACAATGAAAAAATAGGCGTAATGGAGATATAAACTTGTGCTAAAGAATAAAAACTGACTGCAGCCATTTCCATCTTTGGGGAGGGGTTATGGCTTACTGTGGGAAGCCAACGGGAAAGTATCAGTGGGAAAACACAACTCTATGCAGCTTTGTTTTATCTCAGAGATTGGAGGATGGGGAGCCCAAGAGTGCAGGGACTGGAAAATCTACTATCAGAGAGGTATGGGGAACTCTGGAGAGAGACAGGAGCGCAACCACAGTGGTGAAAGGCCTGCTGAGAAAGCAGGGTTGGGAGATACCCTGGGTGCTGAGGTAGCTGACAGAACGCGGAAACCTTTATCACCTCAAACCTCCAGCACCATTTGCTCTATTCTTTCTTGTGAGTAGTGAACTCAAGGAAAGTGAGGTGGATTCCATGGTTCATTGGGCCAGGAGCAGAGAGAACAGAATAGCTGTAGGAGGTGAGACTGCGAGGGTGAGAGCTCAGAGGAACGGGCAGGGAGGGACACACCAGCCTCCTGGAACTGGCAAAAATCACAGGACAGGAGTTTAAACCAATCTGATTTAAATGTGAAAGTACAGGAAGACCTCAGCCTACCTGAACAAAATTGGGCCCTGCCTCTATCAGTAGTGGTCACCTTTAAGATTTTAAATACATTAAAACAAAACACTTCAGGAGATAAGACTGGAATAGTGCTGTGAAGGCAGAACTCTAGAGGGAGTGTGGTGGAAAAGAAGCCATGCCCCAAATCCCAAGTTTGGATTTTTTAACTAAAAATTTTTTTTCACTTTGAGCTCTTTTTTCAGTCATTCACCACCTCCCTTTCTGTAATGTCCATCCTTCTGAGAGGCAGCCTGATGCAGGGAAGCAATCATAGGCTTTCTGGTCAATCATATGTGCCTTTGAATCCTGGCTGTGTCATGTGCCATCTATAAAAACAGGCAAATTGCTTAACCTTCGAGCCTGTCTTCAATTTGTAAAAGATAGATGATAATAGCACCTTGCAGGGTTGTGTAAGGATTCAAGGAGATAAAGTATGGAAAGGACCTAGTGAAGTGGTTGACGGTAGATGCTCTGTCTGTCCCTCTGTCTTGTCAGTCCTCGTTGACAGACTGAAGAAACGAATGGACGATGGCCAAACCATATATGAAAATAGAACTCTGACCCACGCGCTGCAGCAACCAATCCAGGAACCCAACCTGTTGTCAATAACCAGACCAGGAAGCCAACCTACTGTGTACAAGTCAGACTTGCAGGAAGTCAGACCTCTATCTTTATCACAGTCCTGTAGCCCCTGTAACAATCTACCTCAAGTGCTCAAGACTTGATTAATAACTGACAGATTCTTTAATTTTTATCCCTGCTTTCAACTTAAAACCAACAAGAGAAAGCCAACTATGCACCCCTAACCAATCACATGGGATGCTGTGCTTCTGGTTAGCCCACCCATAGCTTCTCATGCCAACAGCCACCAACCAGGGCACACTTGCAGCCTTCCCCTGCTTCCACTATAAACCTTTCCGCTCCCCTGCCTGCTTTTGAGTCTGCCAAAATGCAAGTGATGGGGGCTGACTCCCTTACTGTAGCTAGCTCTGAATAAACAGCCTTTGTCTATTCTAATTTGGTTGGTCTTTGTTTGTTTCCACAGTGTCTTTTTTTTCTGATTCTCCTACTGTTATGGACTGAATTTTTGCGTCCTCCCAAAATTCGTATGTTAAAGCCCTAACCCCCAAAGTGATGGTATTTGGAGATGGGGCCTTTGGGAGGTAATTAGAGTTAGATGAGGTCATGAGAGTGGGGGCCTTATGATGGGATTAGTTCCCTTATAAGAAGAGATACCAGAGAGCTTTCTCTCTCTCTCCCCCTCTCTCTGCCATATGAAGACACAGCAAGAAGGGGGTGGCAGCCATCTGCAAACCAGGAAGAGAGATCTCATTTGGAACAGAATTGACCAGCACCTTGATTTTGGACTTCCCAGCCTCTAGAATTGTGATAAAATAAATTTCTGTTGTTTAAGCCATTCAGTCTATGGTACTTTGTTGTGGCAGCCTGAACAGAATAAGACACTCCCCTTTTCCCTTTGGCCGTCCTTGAACCCAAAGCTCTAGAACTTCCAAAACCCTCTGGTCCCACCACACTTGATCTGTCCACTATCAAACCAGGGTCATGCACTCTGTTAAGAGACAATGTGATCAATATATGCTTGTATAGTGCACATTCCTCAGTCTGGGCCACAAATGTATTTCTCCTGGGCTCTCCCAGAGATAGTACCTTGATGAAAAGGGACAGACTCCATTGGTGTGAATTTCAGGCCTCATGGAAGGCTCAGCAGGGAGATATTTGGGGGCAGACAGAGGCACTTTTTGTATCTCATATCAGCCTCTGGGTGCTTCCTCATTGCTGTGGCGTCTAGATCCTACCTATATATCAGGATCTATCTGATCTTGGTCATTACCCATTCACTGAGCATGTAAGTTTTGAAAGTTTAGGGATTCATAGGTTCAGGAAATATATGTATATATATTGAGTCTCAGCCTTGGGTCTCTCGGGGTCAAAGCATGAAGTTTACATAGAGAAGTGCATGGAAAGTGTACTTTTTTGTGGGGGCTGAGTTGATGATTTAAAAAAAATGAATATCTCATATATACAGCTAGCATAATAATGGCTGTTTACCCAGGCTAAAGGACCACTGGGCTATTATATTATATTATACAATTTATGTAATTGTAGAAAAGTTTAACACCCAGATAAGGGGAAAAAGAAAAGAAAAGAAAAATCAACTAAAACTCTACTAGTCAGAGATAATCACTATAACATTTAGTATTTGTCCTTTTAGACATTTTCTTTCCATCTATCTATCTATCTATCTATCTACCTACCTACCTACCTACCTACCTACCTATCTATTCATCCATCCATCCAGCTATCACATATATATTCTAACGTATATTACATATTCACATATTTATAAAAGTGATATCATACTGCTTTCTCCTTCTTAATCTAATACCTCGTAGACATCTTTCTATTGCAGTAAGTATACTGCACAATAATTCTTACAGCTGTAGTATTTCATTATATGGCTATATAATTATTATAGTCAATCCCTCATTGTAGGTTATTTAGACATTTTTCAATTTTTTCTGATTATAAATGATTCTTATATTTTCTCTCCTTTCCTCCTCTCTTTCATTTAAATCTTTAATCAGGAGTTTATCTCCATATAGCATATGAGGTAGGAATTTAACAATTTATTTCTAAATAGTTGAGCAGCTGTCTCAACACTAATTATTGAACTATCTCCATTTCCCTATCAATTTGAAATACTTCATCATACCCTAAATTCCTGAGGTTTCCTTTAGAGTTTCTGTTCTCTTCCCCTGTTCATGTAATTGTGATAGGGATACCCTATTCAACAATTATAGTATTTAATGTATTTATTTGATATCTGATAGAGGAAGGAAGCTCTCATCCATCTTTTTTTTTTTCCAGACAAATATTCTGACTTTGACCAGAGCCACTCACAATGAATAAAATGAATGCATTTGTGTTTATCCTTTCTGATTGCTCTTGCTCTTCTAGAAAAAACCAGGGTGCAGAGACTAGACGAGCATGAAGGAGGCATAAGGATCTGTGTGTAGGCCAGAGTGAGTCACATGTTGAGTGATAGGCTCGTCACAGGTGGGAAATTTCTAAGCACCCTGGGCAGACCTGTGGGCTACTCTCATCCCTCAGTGTGGAAGTCAGCTGCCTATGACTGAGTCTCCTACTAGACTAGGGGTTGTCAAACTTGGTTGCACATTAAAATCATCTGAAGAGCTTTTCCAAAGTAATGACGCCCAGACCACACTCCACACTGAGTGAATCAGAACCTCTCAGGCAGTGGTGTCTGGGTATTTGTGCATTTGGAAAGCTCCCCAGACAATGCTATTGTGCAGCTGGGGCTCAGACTCAATGCACGAGACTGTACGCTTCCTAGTCAGAACCCAGGCTATTTCTTTCCTTGGCATTCCCGGTCCTTTGTACCACTCCTGAGATGTGATGGAACACAGCAGAATTGCAGTGAATTCAGATGAAGAAACCAAGACTCATACATCTTTACTTATTCTGTAGTGAAAGGGACACAGGTTATCAATGCCCAATAATACTTGCGAGTCCTCTTGACTTTCTCACAGTCACGCTGGAAGAAGTAGCTTCAAGAAGGAGGAAAATGAGCTCCATCTTGGTCCAGCAAAGGTATCAGCTCAAAGTCTGAAAATAGGAGGACTTAGAGAAACTCTAGTCTGTCCACCCACTTTAACCACTTTTAACCTTTTAACCAGAGAGGTTAAATGACTTTGCCATGTGACACAGCATGTAGTGGCACGTCTGGAACAGAAACCAGCTCTTCTTATTCCAGGTACCTGTGTTATATCTTGCTGCCCTTGTGTGAGTGCGTGTGGATGAGTATATATACGGGTGTGCATATGAGGGTGTCAGTGGGCGTGTGTGTGAGACTGGGTGTGTGAATGTGTGCATTTGTGCATGTGGGCCTATGTTGTGTGCGTGTTTGTACAAGGAATGGGAGGAGGCATGGAACCTGAGCAGAGCTAGAGCCCTTCTACAGAACTAGTCACATTATAATGAATAGAAAATCAGGAGCCCTTTCTCCTCTCTTTCTGGCACATGGTTTGCTGTGTTCTGTTGAGGTTGACCTCAGTTCGGTCCAGCAGTGTTTGTCTGGGAAGCAGGGTAGGCCTCCAAGTCTCAGAGTCTGCCGTATAGGAGGTGCTCTGTATGCAGGTTTACAGAAGTAGAATTTGGGGATGGGTTATAGCAGCGATCTCAGGCTTGGTCTGGTGTGAGTTGGTGTGTTGGGACATTGGGGAAAGCATGGATCGTGCCTTGACTGGCTCAGGGTCCAGCATTGTTCTGTGGATAGATGGCAGTTTTCTCCATCTGTAAGTTCAAGTCCAATAGAATGTCTGCCCCCGTGTTTTGCTGAATGTGTGGTGTTCTCCTCGGACAGTCCTCTCTTTTCATGCCAGTAGCCTTCAGGGTGCTTTGTGGCCAGGCCTGAGAGACTTGGATCCTGGGTCAAAGGCTGCTTCGAGGGACTCTCTGCTGGCACAGCTTGACTAGGCCCAAAGTCCCCCCTTCCCTCTCCTAGTTTTCAGGGAGGCCACGTGGAGAAGGCAGAGCCTGCCCAGGACAGCCTTTGATGGGTCTGATCTGCCAGCTGGGCCCTGATATAACAGAGCAGGCTGTTATATCCAGAAAGCCCAAGCTCATATTCTAGGGGAAAACCTCTGCAGGAGCAAAATTAGCCAAGAGTTGAGTTGGGCAATGCAGAGTGGAGGCTTACCTGAGCAGTTGGAAATCACCGTCTCATGAGCTTTGCTCTTAATCCATATAGTTCGGATCACAATGGCATAGATGATGCTGCGGAAAGGACCAAAGGTAACGTTAAAATGGCTGGTGGGTCCCTACTGTGAGGACACAGAGAGAGGACCACTCCCACTTCCCTGAGTGTAAGGCATGGAGCGAGGGGTCTCTCAACCACGCCTGCCCCCTAAATTTGCTGATTACAGAATCACAGCAGGTCCAAACTGAAAGCCACTATGAAGGCCAGATGGATGCAGCTCCTTCTTTTTTCAGTGAGGAGGTTAGGACTGGTGAAGTTAAACGATTTCTCTAAGATAACCCAGGTAGTCGGAGGTATAGCTGATATTAGAATCCAAATGCAGGGTTTGGGGTCAGAAAGATTTAGATTTGTAACCAGCTCTACTACTTGCTGGTCGTATGACCTTGACTTTAGGCAGTTCTTATCGTGGTCCCATGATTCCTGCATCCAGTGTTCCTGTCTTCGTGTGATCCTCTCCCTTGAGTGTGGTGGGACCTGTGGCTTGCTTGTAGTCAATGCATTGGGTGAAGGTGGTGGGATGTCCAGGGTTATATGAGAGTATAGCTCCTGTCTTGCTAGTGTCTCTCCACGTTGCTGGCTTTGAAGAAGCAAGCTGCCATGAGTCCTACAGCCCCAGGAAATTAATTCTCAAGAACCTGTGGGAGCTGGGAAGAAGATCCTTCTCTAGTTGAGCCTCTGATGACACCCCAGCCCTGGCAGACACCTTGATGGCTGCCTTGCCTAAGCAGATGACTCAATTAAGCCTTGTCCAGACTCCTGACCCTCAGAAACTATGAGATAATAAATGTTTGTTGTTTTAAGTCACCAGGTTCATGAAATTTGTTATCCATCAATAGATAACTAATACACTTAGTAATACAGGCTGAAAGTTTGTGTCATCTCAAAATTCACTTGTTGAAATCCTAATGCCCAATGTGATGGTATTTGAAGGTGGGGCCTTTGGGAGGTGCTTAGGTCATGAGGGTAGACCCCTCATGAATGGGATTAGTGCCCTTATAAGAAGAGACCCTGCAGAGTTCCCTAGCCCCCGCCACCCTGTGAGGATTCAACCAGAAGTCTGCAACCTCAAAGAGGGTCCTCATCCAACCATGCTGGCACACTGATCTCAGACTTCCGGCCTCCAGAACTGTGAGAAATAAATTTGTGTTGTTTACAAGCCACTTATTCTGTAGTATTTTGTTATGGCAGCCTGAATGGACTAAGATGCTGGGCCTCAGTTGAGACTGTAAAATGTAGTTAATCATACAAACCTCTCAAGAGATTTTTAGGGATGAAATGTGACAACGTTTAAAGTGCCAAGCACAGTGCTTGAAAATTAGCAGAGACTCAATAAATGTCATTTTCTTTACCCTCTTTCTTCCCCATTTTTCACATAATATCACACCTACTCTTGCATGATATAATCTGTGCCTAACAGGAAAACGGCATGTTAATGATTTGAAAGCATTAGCAAATTTTGTATCCTATGTCCCCTTTGATAAACATAAAAGTTTATACCCTTCTTTAATGTTATTGGACATTTCAAATATATTAAGTAACTCGACTAAAAACTATGGGATAAAGCACTGCTTTATTTTAAAACAGCACAAACTTCCCTTTTGAGAGTCACTGGTTTTAAAAAAACCAGAGCTCTATTCTGCAGTAGCTGACAAAGCACTAATTACTTTTAATGATGTTTGGAATATAACTTAATTAATGACTGTGGTAAAACCCTCTGCTCCTATTCCTTTTCCCTTTCTTGCTCAGTGAACCGCTCTGAGGGCTCCAGGAAAGCTTGGGGCCTTTGTGTGGTATCCTTGCTCCTTCTCATATACCTGCCTAGGGACTTTTCTGGAATTTGTATGTCTACATTAAAGGAAAAATGAGAAAAACATTACCACTAAGTCTATTCTTTACCCTAAGTTAAGCATTTGTTAGGGCAGGAAACTTTTTCCCCAGGGAAATGAGATACAAGGAAAGGTTACAGCAACCTTGAAACATCAATTGTGTATTACAGTTGAAACCCCAGTGCTTAATTGATCAAGAATTCAAATATTTATTGACTATCAACAATGTACACAATGGAAAACTAAGAAAAGTCTAATGTGTTAGGGGCTTGGGCCTATGTCGCCCCCACCTCATCTCCTTAGGACCATCAGGCAAGTGGAAAGCCAGTACCAGCTTTACTGTTAGCCAGGAAAACTGCTAATAAGCAGGGTTCCCCTTTCATTTTTTCCCCAAATCAGGCCACTTCTCAGAGTGTACTAGTCGTGCATCACAGAGACTTCTGAATTATTTTGTTCTCCTTCTTCTTCCTCATCTCTTTCATCTAATTAATCAGTAAGTTCTGTGGATTGTCCTTTCAAAATGTCTCCATAATCTGTGTTGTCCACTCCATTCCTGCTCTTCAGCATCAGTTCAGACCCTTACAATCTCTGTTTTATATTTTATGATTTTTTTTTATTGTGGTGACATAAACATAACAAAATTTAGCATTTAAATCATTTTTAAGTGTACAGTTCAGTGGCATCAAGTACATTCATAACGTTGCACAACTATCACCACCATCCATCTCCAGAACTTTTTCATCTTCCCCAACTGAAACTCTGTACCTGTTACACACAAAAATATGGAAAGCTTCATGAATTTATGTGTCATCCTTACACAGGGGCCATACTAATCTTCTCTGTGTTGTTCTAATTTTAATATATGTGCTGATGAAGTGAGCATCCCTTATAATCTCTTGCCTGATTGTTGCATAATCTTCTAACACCTCCACTCTGCTACCATCTTGAATGCCCACGCCGCCATCAGAACTGGAGCTCGGGACAGAGAGCCAGTCCCTGGCTTAAAACCCCTCCATTGTCTTCACTTTCATATAACATGATATCCAGTCTCTTAATCCTCCAAAGCCTCCCACAATCTTCCTCTGCCTTCTTCACCTTGATCATCATCATCTTGCCTCTAATCATATATTAATTATCGTATATATTACACAAATTACATGTGATTACAATGGAGTAAAATGCTGTGAAGATAAAATATAGGGTGATATAACAGTATATAATAGGGGCCCTGACTTTTCCTGGGGGTCAGGGAAGCCTTCCCAGAGGAGGTGAAGTTTCAGCTAAGATCTGAAGGATAAAATGGTTTTTTAAATGCAGAGGGGAACGGTCATTCAGGCAGAGGGAACAGCATGTACAAAGGCTCAGAGGCCGGAGGGAGCATGGTGCATTTAAAGAACTTAGAGAAAGCCAGTATGGCTGAAACATGTGCAGAGGCAGTTTGTGTGGCCGAAGACGAGGATGGGGAGTGAGGCAACAACCAGATCATGCATGGCCTTGTGTGCAGGGTTAGAGGTTTTGGACTTGATCCTGAAACAATGAAGATCCACTGAAGGGCTCCAAGCAGAAAAGTGAAATGATTGACCAACTTTTTTTTCAAAGATCAGACATTGTTCAATATGTGTAATCTGTTTCTATGCATATGTATATGCTCGTATATGAATTGAACAGTCCTGGAATGATATACAAGAAATTCTTAACAGTGCTACTTCTGAGGAGTGAGCCAAGGGGGAAAGTGGGAGGAAGATTCTTATTTTTCATTTCATACTGTTCTGTATGCATAGCAATTTTCCAGACAACAATGATGGTCCTGGCTGTGGTGTGGAGCAGGGATTTAAAAGGGGTAAAGAGTAGATTTATTTAATCTATTTAATTAGACTGAGTGAAAGATGGTGATAATCATGGGAATGTATACCGACTCAATCGTCCTTGAATTTTATTCCATCTCTTTGTGAAATGACTACAGTAGAGTGGCCTGATGATGGAGAAGAGAGAATATGCTCCAGAAGCAATCCAAGCCATTTGGTTTAGGAATCCTGAAATGGGAGCAAGAGTCATGTGCCCCACTTCTCGCCCCAGTACCCATGGAGGGGACAGTCAGGAGGGAAGCAGTCAGTGTGGAGCCCTGCTGTGTGCCAGTCCCTCTATAACGTACTTACGTTCTTGTCTCATTAATTTAATTAGTTAACACTGTGCTGGGCACTGCATGGTAAATGCTTAATACGTATTGATTGTGGGTTTTGTTTCATACAAGGTCTTATTTTATGATTTCTTATATCGACCCTGGGAAGAAGAGTTTATTGGCCCCATTTTATGGATAACAAGGCTGAGGTACACGACTAGAAAGTGTCAGAGACCAGATTCAAATTGAGATCTGTTGGCCACCAAAGCTCTGATGTGATGTTGATGATGACAATGGTAGTGATTTGCTGACTATAATGGTCAACCAAAAATTATGCCAAGCCCTTAATGGAAATTATCTCATTTAATGTCTCCAACAACTTTATAGGGTTGATGCTAGTATTACTTCCATTTTCTAGAAGAGAAGACTTCAATTTTGAGAGATTCAGTGACTTGCCTGAGTTTAGATAGCTGGAGAATGGCAGAGATGTGCCATAGCCTGGTGCTTCTGACTTCAAAGGCTAATTAACCAGCATATGATGCTGTCTCACAGCAGGGAGGGTATACAGGTTCCTTTGGGGAATGTATTTGGGCTACAGGGACTCACAAGCATATCTGTGTGTTGGGCTCAGGGAAATGCGAAGGCAAAACCAACTTTTGGGGGAAAATGTAGGAGTAGATTGATACTTAAGAAACTAAGAAAAACTTAAAAGTCCTGATATATACTGTCCATTGGTATCAGGTTCAACGGGCTCCCAGGACAGAGAAAGTCAAAGGGACACCCTTAGTAACTCATTTGGTACCACTGAATTAACTGAGATTTCCTAAAGGTCAGAGTTCACTCTGATGACTTCAGTAGTTCAGATAAATTCACTGATGTCTAGAACCAGCAAGTATGGACAGTTGGGTATCAGTCAGGATGCTTTTTGTAGCAAGCTACAGAAAACTCCCAACTCAAACTGCAATTAGAATATTCCTCATCTTCCATAATTGCAACTTCAAAGTGTCAAAGGTGAACCTCAGAAACCTGGGTTCCTTCCATCCCTTTCTCTTTTCTTTTCAGTGTAGGTGTCCTCCTCAGTCAGGCTGCATCAGTTCCAGTTGTCAATCCAGAGAGAGCAATGTCTAGAAGAAGATGAGAAGGCATCCTTCCCTGGACTTTTTTTCTAAGAATGGGGACATCTTTTCCAAAAGCTCTTCAGAAGACACTCCCTCACATCTCATTGGTTAGAATTGGATCACGGGGCCATTCCTGAGCCATTCACATGCTGAGGGTAGGGGTTGCCATGAGTAGCTTAGAGTGGAATGGATATTGGAAATTTAATCACAAACATCTACCATAACCTAGCGAACTAGTAAGAATTGCTTTTTCAAAAGACATAACTATTGCCACCCCTCAGGTAACAATATATAGGATGTCACTTCCTTCAGACGTGAGGGGTCATCTCCTTGGCCTTGGACGTCGTGCCCATGGACAGTGCTGGCCAGGCCTTGGGGTCCTCTGACCCACCACGGCCTTGCACTCCATAAGGCTGTACCAACCTCAGCATGGGGCTTTTCCAGTCTGATCCCCATTCCCCAAGCAAAATAAATCCGTATTTTTTATAACACAAATCAATGGTCTATGGCGAATGTGCTTTTTTCCACTTATTCCTTTGCAATTGTCGGCCACGGATCTCTTATGCCTCTACCTTTATCTCACACAGATAAAAATGATAGGAGAATGAGAAATCAATTAGATAGCAAGAAAATAACCGCAGCTAAGGTAAAGCAATTACACCAGGGCTAATAACCTCCCCAGCAAGAGTTAGACAGTAATGTCAAGTGAATTTGGAAACAACGGCAGTTGTGTTGACCTGGAAAAATAATGTATTGCCTTTATTATCAGTCACTATGGTTTCAAGTCCTGGGAGCCTGATTTAGTTGATGACAGAACAGCTAAATCTTTATTCATATGCAGCTCTCAGGAGAGTGTGCCACAGACAACACAACTCCTATTTTATACATTGCCGATCAATTTGGTAAAGATATATACATATATATAGCATGCATTAGGAACAGTGAAGATGAGGTACAGTTAATAAAGTGAGTGAACACCTTATTCCAGCTGTTTCTTTTGTCTAGTTACGCTTGTAATTAAGAGTTTAACATTTTCTAAAAGAGCCACAAGCAACAGAATCAAGCTCAGAGGGCAAAGTGTGGTTAAAAAAGAAAGAAAGAAAGAAAAAAAAAGGAGTTAAACCTTAGCTCTGAGAGATGAAATTGTAGCTACTTATCCCAGGAACTAGCCGGAAAACAAGTTCCTCACAAAATTCTACCTGGTCCTGGTCTTGGTTCAAGAAGGGAGGAGGAGCTGATAGAGGTAGAGGATGCCGTGGCCCCCAGAGAGAAGCTCTTTCTTCAGCAGGAGCCTGACTACGGAAGAGTAAAGGTAATGACTGAGCAGGTAGGACACGCTTCAGAGATGCTCAAGGACTGAGGGAGGTCATTCTGAATTTCCATAGCTCTGCCATGGCTGGAAGCAAGGAGCAAGGAGCAGGAGTTAAGGAGGCCTTAGTTTGATGAGCGCTGAGTGAAACTGGCTTTTGAAATCATGCCTTTTAATCATCAAATTATACTTTGCTTTTTCCAAGTACACTAAATAATGCACAAGTTGGGCTGTAGGCAAGTCTGAGGAGAATACCTCGTGGGAAGAAGCAGCTCGAATTAACGGGGGAAATTTCGGACAGTAAAAGAGCCACATGATGGATCTGGCCAGGCAGCACATCATGAGCCGTGTGGTTCACGCACTGTATCCGCCCTGCTGAGCAGGAGTCTTGACTGATTTCGTGAGTTGATGGGAACTCAACCAGCAGAGAAGCAAGGACACGCGCTGCCACTGAAATCCATGCGTCAGTTGCCTGAGCTGCTTCCTTCCAAATGCTTTCTGACCGCTGTGACTAGCTGCTCTCCTCTTCCCTGTGCCCCTCTAACACTGCTATGACTTTTTTTTAATTTGTTGTCTAAATAACCTTCATCTTTCCTTCAAGTTTCCTCCCAAGTTCAACTTGGTGGGGAAGAGGGCAGTACGTTAAAATAAAACGTAGATGCTAATTTGTGGATTCACAGAGATGACTGGACACCTCCAGTCTCAGCAAGGCTGCTGGGCCGGTTATGGGGATCGCTCTGCTCCTGTCCACTTGACTTCTGATGGAGAGCAAGTCACGTGGCTTTTTTTAGCCTTATATCTACTCTTGTGAAAAATTCAGGGGCTGGACTATGTGGTGGATAGCATTTCTCCAGCTTTAGTATCTTATGAGAATAAAGATGAGCAATGAACAAGAACAAATAATTCCCACAACGTCAGAGAACACTTGAAAAATACCTAAGCACTTAATAATCAAAGAAAGGCAGATTGAAAAAATGAGATACATTTTTAACTTCTAGGTTTGGCAAAGATTTAATAAAGAAATGGTATCACCTTCCATTGGGTCAGCAAAGGAAAAATCAGAGTTCTTGTTTGCGCTTGTTGGCAGGAATACACATTTTCTAGAGGGCAGTTTATAAATATGCATCAAAAGTCTTAAACATTGTCTTTGATCTAGCAATTCTACTAGAGTGAATTCTGAGGAAATAATCAGAGACCCATGAATAATTTTAAGTACAAAGATTTTTATCACAACATCATTTATACCATCAAATACCAAAGGCTGATCTTCCTTCACCCACGACAAATTATGTGACACATCATGGTAGGCTTGGGGATGCCGAAAAAGTGCCAGGTCAGCACGGCCCACGTACACACTCAACATGCCAGATTGTCTCCTGCAATCCCCCAGCCCATCCACCCTGGCTGAAAGCCACCCTTTCAGAGGTGATCCTGCCATGCGACCAAGTGAGACCCTTCCTTGTCCAGGTGGTTGTGGTCTTCTCTGCAGAAAGACCATCTTTGGCCCACCGTTGGCTGCAGGACAGAAAGAACATCCTATGGCTTGGTTGCTAACGCCCTTCACAACTAAGCCTCACCCCACCCAGAAAGAGCTTATTGCCAACTTCCCCACTGGCACTGCCAGCCTGTCCTTCCCTGTCGCCACACTCACTCTGACCTCCGGTCACCAGGAAACCTGCTTTGTCTCCACATTCCCCTTCTTCTATCTGAATCCTTCCGTCCTTCAATGGTGGCCTCCGAGAAGTGTTCCCTGCCATTACCTGACCTCACCGTGCACACTCTCTAGCATATTTTTCGCATGTACTGCATATTTTGTTTAGTTTTGTTTCAAGTACGTCTATTTTTTCAATTATACTATAAGATTTCTGAAACTGGTACTGGGTCTTATATTTGAAAAGGCTGCATAATACAGGAGAAAGAACAGTGTATGAAATGAGACAAATCAACGTTTAAATACTGTGTGATGTTGGGTAAGTTACTTAACTTCTCTGAACTTGAGTTTTATCATTCCTAAAATGGGGACAATAGTATATTTCATCTAATTGTAGTGTGGTTAATGGGATAACTGTTAGCCATTTAGTACAATGCCTGCTTCATAGTACATACTCAGAAAATGTTAGTTTCCTCCTGATTCCTCCACTTTGGAGGAGTTGGATTTAGCATACAGTGGCTTTAGATAAAATCTTGTGGCCTGGTCAGTTCCCCCAACGACACTAGAAACAATGAGTGACCTGTAGGGGAGGAGAGCAGCAGTTGGCAACCCAGGAAAGCCCGTGTGTGGGTCTGGCCTGCTGGCCTCTTACCTGATGATCGTCAGAGGGATGAAGTACACCAGGAAGGCCACGATGGTCATGTACGGGGTCCAGTAGGAGTCGTCAGGCCACAGGGCCCAGCACTGCATTTCGCCGTTGGGGAGTTTCCTTTTCCCAAATATGATCAGGGTGGGAATGGAGAACAGGAAAGAGAGGCCCCAGGCAATCACGATGAGGACCTTGGCTTGCCTTTCTGCTCAAAGAAAAGACAGGGATGCCTGGGCATCTGGAAACATCCTTTGGGAGCACACTTGGAGTCTAGTGTAGAAAAGGATCACCATGAGAGAGGAACTCTGGACCTCTCAGAGCCTGTTTCCTCATGTGTAAACGGGATAATAGGACCTGCATCTAGGCTGATGCAAGGACTGGAGAGAATGCTTGCACAGAAGCTGGTACCCTGCCTGGCATAAAGTCCATGCCCCCCAACTTCTACTTCCCTTCTTCTGACTTGAAATGTTGAGGCATCCATTCCTGTAGTATCAGGGACCTCAGCTTGTTCTATATACATCTGATAGGTTGCTGTGCAAATATGTGTCTCTGGTTACTCTGTTGATCCTCAAAGGCAGGGAAGCAGCCTTGGTCGGTCTGGCATCCTTCTGTTGTACCATAGTGGCACCACCCAGAAATAGTTTAAATTTTGATAATGCATTCATATATAACGTATAGATTACATATATAAAGATGAGATAACAATATACACGCTACTTTTAACCTAATTATTTTCTCTGCAAAAATATTATGACCATCTTTCCAAGTCAAGAAATCTACGTCTATTCAAGTGGCATTCAGACTTTTTCAGGCAGTAAAAGCCTTTCTTCGAATATAATTTTATCTTGAGCCCAGTACAGGAAGCCCTGGTAGCTGAGGTTGAAGCTGGATGATAGGTAGAACCTTCCAGACCTGCCCTAGAGCAGTTCCACAAAATGAGCCCTCGGGGGTCAGTGTGTGAAGTGCAATTTGAAAGGCATTGATAAAAGAATATTTTTTCCATGGTTACACCAAACTCCAATTTTATCAATAGCCTGTTACTAAGTATTTAAATTGTTTCCAATTATTTTTTATTATAAATAATTCATATATATTTCTTTGCACTGCTTATTCTCTCAGGATGCACTCTTAGAAACAGAAGATTTTGGTAAATATTGTTAAATTTGCCCCAAAAGTATCCACAATTTTTAGGCTTCTATAAGAAGTGTACGGAAGTTCCCATTTACTTATATTATCTCAACCCTGAGAGGACTCTTCCTCTTAATCTTGCTATCTGGTTGGTAAGGTTCCTTATCCGAATGTTTAATCTTGCAATTCCTAAGTTAGTAGTCAGGAAGAGCGTTTCTATATATTGTCCACTCTTTTGAATTTTTTTGTTTCTTAACAATTTGTTCATGTCCTTCGCCCACTTTTTCAATTGGTACATCCTTATTTCTTGGCCCGAGTTCTTTATAAGGATATTTGCCCTTTGTCTGTTACATACAAATATTTTCTATTTGTCGTTTTGCTTTTTAAGTATATTTACAATGTTTATTATTTGCATAAAGAATTTTGAAATGTTTATGTAGTAAAAAGTCTATTTCCCTTATTGTTTCTGCTTTTGGTGTTATTCCTAGACAGATCTTTCCCTCACCAAAATTATAAAAGTTTTATCCATATGCATACCCGTCCGTGTTTAAAATTTTTACATCTTCAACCCAACTGGAATTTACTCTGTAATTACCTGCGACAAGGGGTGATCTAATATTTTTTTAAATGGCTAGACAGCTATTCTAACACCATGTACTGACTAATTCATTCTTTTCTAACCGATTTGATATTCCATATACTTTACATAGGTTACTCTGGTTCCAGTATTATATTGTTCTAATTATCAAAGTTTTATATTTTAATATCTGGCACTGCAGATCTCTCTTCATGATTAATTGATGTTTTCCTAATTATTCTCACATTTATTTTTTCCTGAAGAGCCTGAAACTTGTCAGCTACTCTGGAGTTGCCGGCTAAGGAAACTACCACTTCAGTAAAGAGCAGTACAATGTGGCCTCCCCATCTCCTCTCCTTCCTCTGGTTTAGTTGTCATTGCCTTGTGCCCGCTCAACCGCGTGGGACTCTCGCCCGGCTTCCTCCTGCTCCATTCTACCCGGGAGAGCTCTGCGGCCCCGTGAGAAATCTCCTTCTCCCTAGTTCCCTTAGCTCAGTCTCATAAACCCTTAACCCTGCCCCTTACAGCTGCCCTTAAATTCCCATGAGCTGCAGCACCAAGATGACTCTAGTGTAGGGTTCCCTGGATCCTCTCATGCCCTGTTCTCACCAACTACCTCACCCTATAACTGTGCCTATAACCTTTGCAGCTTCCTACAAGCCACACAGCTTTCCGAGGGGGCTTGGCATTCATGTTAAATCTGCTTCCTGTGTGCTGGGAATTCCTTGAGGTTTCTGGTATTTGGATGGCTTCTTTCCTTGGCTCCCAACCCAGCTATAGGTCTCCCTCTATTTGTATTTTTCTTCTATAACTTCAGCTGGGATTGGACAGAGGAAGGAAAAATGGCTAATGTCTGTTTCCAAGCTTTCATTTCCCAGAAGCTACTGGAGATGATTATTTTCCAAGTGCCCCGCATTGAGCCTCTATTAATTTTGTGGTGATGAAATAAATTGCTTTACATCTTTAAATGAGCACTATAATATTCATTGCTGCCTTTTTTGTTCGTAATATTGCACAGTGTCTCCCAGAACTAGTCATATTGCCCATGAGCCAAACAGTTGATTTTTTTTACCTAACGAATATGAAGAGACATATAACTGACCATGTTTCCCTCTTGGCTACAGATCCCAAAGCCTCTACCTCCAGCAAGTGTCCTGGGACACTCTTCACATGTTTTCTTTCTTTTTTTTTTTTGTGAGGAAGATCAGCCCTGAGCTAACATCTGATGCCAATCTTCCTCTTTTTGCTGAGGAAGATTGGGCCTGGACTAACATCCGTGCCCATCTTCCTCTACTTTACATGGGACACCGCCACTGCATGGCCTGACAAGTGGTGCATCTGTCTGCGCCTAGGATCCGAACCTGTGAATCCCAGGCCACCGAAGTGGAGTGCGTGCACTTAACCACTACGCCACCTGGCTGGCCCCTTCACATGCTTTCTTATGCCTATTTTCCCTTCACTCCTATTTCTTCCCCTTGAAATACTCCGATGTAGCTGTCTTTTTGTACACTACATTCAACCCTTCCTGGAGCCTGGTGGGCGTAAATAAATAGAAGGATGGAAAAATGTATCACACCTTTGCATACATATATCATAAAATGTGTCTCCTGTTTCCCCTCATCTTGCTCTCTGCCTTCTTCCCAACCATAATCACTAGGGCATGATAGTACCCAGGAGGCTTTGTTCTGGTCACACACCTTCCATACACACATAAAAAACCTAGGAAAAGCCTAAGACAGTGTTGTAAACTCTATTTTTCAATTACTTTTAATCACACACAACACATCGATATGTTTCTGGCATGAAAATTGCCTTCTTGCAAGTAAGTCCCTGTGGTCACCACCGCTAGTCCAACTCCTATCCCTAGCAGTGAGGACAAGTTGGTGTGTGTCCTTACAGGCAATTGCTTATTATTCTGGGACCTCCCTTTTTCTTGCATCCTCTCCTTCTGTTTTTCTCTTTCTCTCCTTGTACACAGTATCTAGCATGGTTTTGGGTTTTCTTTACATTAATGTTATTATACTGCATGGATTATTGTATATGTTGTTTTTATCACTCAAAATGTGATGTAGATATTTTCATGTCAATGTACATTACTTCCCATGGTTCTACCAGCTCCTCATTGAGAAGGAGGATATGCAGTAGTCAAGGGCACCCAAGCTAGACCCAGAACATCTGGGTTCAAATCCTGCCCCTTGCACCTACTAGCTGTGTGACCTTGGACAAGTTACTTTAGCTCTCTGAATTGTAATTGCTCAGACTGTAAGATGCAGATAATAATAGAACCTACCTCACAGAGCTGTTGTGAGGATTACAGTATTTAACATATGTAAAGATGTTAGAATTATGAATGGCACACAATACGCAATCAATAAACCTAAGCAACTGTAACCTATGTAGGATAGTTAGCCATTCCCCCACTGAGGGACATCAAGGTTAGCACTGAATTCCTGCTATTCTAAGTAATGCTATAATACACCACATATGTGTATACATGCACATATGTGGGTGTTTCTTCAGAGAAGACGTCAAGAAGTAGAATTTCTATGTCAAAAGCAGCACATTTTATATTTTAATTAGATATTGTCAACTTGCCATTCAAATTATCTGTGTCAATACTATCTCGTGTATTTAATAGCAGCTGATGACATTAATTCTACTTAATTCTAAAGTTCTTCTTGCTCTATTAATTTTGCTTCCTTAGGTGTAAATTCTGCAGAATCGTGTTTTAAATGGTATTATCTATTTTCCACAGTTTGGCTTTGTCACATTTTTTGTATTTGATTGCACTTCATCTTCGCAATCAAGATTTCATACTAGGTTCTTCATTTTATCAGTTTTCACAGCCTGCTTGGGAGAGTGTAGTACAGGTCCCTAAACGTTGGGTTCTTACGTGGTTATGGAGGAGAGTGGGCTCTGCTTGCGGACAGAGTAATGGACAATTAGTCCTGTGACTAGGTACCCACAATCCCTCCAGGGCATCATTGTTTCTCAGGCCCATTCTGTCTTCAAATCCAGCATCCCCACTACTTGGAAGCAGAGACCTCCATCCCAGCTGTCCGTCTGGGAAGGGGGAGGATGGCAGGAAAGGGGAAATGCTGTGATTAACCATCCTCGTTGTGTTCCAGGAATCACCCTGCCAGTTTCCTTGAGTCCTTCTTGCTCTGGGCACTCACCTGATCCCTTGAGGAAGTGCTCCCAACACTCCTCCTGCATTGCTGCAGCATCATCTGTGGGTATTGTGGGCTATGTGATTTCAGCCTTCCCTCTGACCCATCTGCTTCCTTCTTTCAGGAATTCCTCACTATCTCTGGATCAAGAAGGATTTTCCTCATTTCCAGTATGATTATCAATTAAAAACATCTTTCCAATTATTTCTATGGCTTGGGGGTAAGGAGGGCAATGTTCTTGTTTCTGGAGGATGAACAAGTTGAAGTGGGAGTGTTCACTTTTTGGACAGGTATGCGTGTCAACACTGCTCTAAAGGAAAAAGCTGGAGGCATCAGTGTCCAGGTGAATGACCAGCAAACCACCTTCCCTGGTAGTTCTTGACCATCCATGGGAACCATCAGCATTTTCCTGGGCATCCAAACTTTCCTTTCTATACCTTTGTGGACAATCAGATCCATGAGGTGGGGAAGGAGGTGGAGGAGGAGAAGGAAGGGGGAGGAAGAGAAGCACTGGTAAGAGAACACTAGTGAAAACAATCCCACCCTCCCCCAAGGATGATTCCTCACAGAATAGCACCTGGTGAAGCCAGCTCACCTCCCTGCAGGAACTTCATGGGGTAGACGATGGCGTGGTATCTGTCTATGCTGAGGGACACCAGGACATAGGTAGAGGCATAGAGCAGCACAACCTGAAGGCAGAAATGAGAGGAGGGGAGTTTATAGAGGTGAGGGAATGCATATCAAGAAAGAAGAGCATTTTGTGCTGTTTAGAGACCTGAGCACTGAACCAAGGGAGGGGTGAGGTTTGTGTTAGGGAGGGGAATGACCGACTCTCTGTGTCAGGAAGCAGATTGAGGTTCTTGGTGTTGGAATTTGCGCCACTAGCGGTGACAGGTGAGAAGGCTTCCAGCTCTCACTTGCTCATTCATTTGTTTGGCTTCTGGAAGACTCCATATTTCAGGATCAGGCCCTCTTGACATTTGCATGGTACATTTGTTTGTAATTGACTTTTAAAGCTAAATTAATTTTCTCTGCCACAATTAACATTCCAGAATAATTAGAAACAAAAGTTCATTTGCCTTTTATTACTGTGAGTTGTTGAGAGATGGAAAGGATCTGGTTTCAGGGAGCCCATGTGCTGTGTTGAAACACTTATCATCATCTACGCTGGCCCCCTCAGAGCCCTCCTTCTTGGTGTACTTCTCTAGCAGAGCTAGTCACTAGTCAGTTCTCGGGTCTCCTCTTCCTCATTCGCAACTTCTCTTTTATTAACCTGACCCATGCCCTTAAATTGTCTTGTGTTAATTACAGCGTGTTTGCATACTTTGCAGAGAAGGAAACTGGGCTATAATAGGTTAATATATTGTATATGAAGAGCACACTCAAAATGTAACTAAATGAAATACCTCTGGAAGGATGGTCAGGTGGCAAATTTAACTTTGAGCCTCATTTCTACCAAGAGTCCAGCTATATCATTGCTTCATAACTTTTGTGTCAAATCCAGAGCGGGTAGAAGAGTAACTTGAAGACTGAAGTCTAAGGGGAAGTATCTGAATTTATTCTAAAGCAAAATAGAAAAAACATCCCTTTGACAATAATTTTGTCCTGAATTTGTACCTTTTTGTTCTTTCCCTGGCTCAGACAAATAGCAATCAACTGCATTGTTGTTCTTTATTATTTTTATATCTGTAACACTACCACAAATGCATCCCAGCACTAATGTTGTGGAAGGTGTCTCAGGGAGGGGGTTCTAAGGACTGATTAGAGATTGAAGGCTCCTCTGAGGGATATAAGAAGAAATTCTCCTCCTGCTAAAAAGGTGATATATAGACAGAAAAAAAAATGATGGCCAAATTAACAACAACAACAAAAAATCAGACAACCGTCTAGAGAAAACTGGGATTTCTATGTGTGATCCATGAATTCAGAATTGATAAGGTTGGCCACACACAGTTGAAGAGATGGCATCAGAGAAGGATGGGAGCTTCAAGGGACAGGACCCTATGAGGTGCAATGTCTCTGCGAGAAGCTCATCCGAATCTCGGCCACCTGCGGCTGACACAAGTTCAGAATCTGGAGCAGGAGGAAAGGCACAAGGAACTGTGCCCAGAGGAGCAGGCAACATTAATAAAAAGCTCTACTTTGAGACACA
This sequence comes from Ceratotherium simum simum, assembly GCF_057802395.1. Classification (NCBI taxonomy): domain Eukaryota; kingdom Metazoa; phylum Chordata; class Mammalia; order Perissodactyla; family Rhinocerotidae; genus Ceratotherium; species Ceratotherium simum. The sequence continues at coordinate 65,877,380 of NC_141900.1, read as the reverse complement.
GTCAACAGGAGTATTTAATTTCAGGGGTCTTCAAACATCTAGGCAGGGTAAAAAAAAATACAGTAAAGGTTACCTGAAAGAAACGCGCCTCAAATTGTCACGCCTCTTTTTCACAAAAATAAATGCTAGAAAACAGTATAAAAACATATTCAGAGGTTTTTTTTGTGTGTGTGAAGGAGATCGGCCCTAAGCTAACATTCGATGCCAATCCTCCTCTTTTTGCCGAGGAAGATTGCCCCTGGACTAACATCCGTGCCTATCTTTCTCTACTTTATATGGGATGCCGCCACAGCATGGCTTGCCAAGCAGTGAGGCGGTGCCCTCCAGGGATCCAAACCTGAGAACCCCCGGCAGAAGGGGAACACGCGCACTTAACCAGTGTGCCACCGGGCAGGCCCCACATGTTCAGAGTTTTGAAAAGAAAATTACGATCCAAGAATTTTGTAAATATCATTTCTGTGCCAAGGTACAGAATAATTTTCTTAGATATATAAGAAGGAAGAAAACATATCATCACATACTCTTCCTGAAAAAAATCTTCCTTGAGGAAATATTTCTGTGGATTGAGAATTGTTTCAATCCTAAGTCAATCAATTGAGAATTAGGAACTCAAGAAGAGGGGAAGGGGATAGATTGGTAACAGCTATGGTAACCAATAAGTCAGAATAACACAAAATGTTTACAAAATAACTATGAATATAGTTAAGAAACATTTCAGGGAAAAAATCTGGGGAGTTGAGTGAGGTGAGAGAGTAAAAAGAAGGAAATCATGTTAAATTTCCATTTAGACATTTTAGACAATTTGTTTTTTTCTTTTTTTGTGAGGAGGATCGGCCCTGAGCTAACATCTGCCAATCCTCCTCTTTTTTTTTTTTTTTTTTTTTTTTTTGCTGAGTAAGACTGGCCCTGGGCTAACATCCATGCCTATCTTCCTCCACGTTATACGGGATGCTGCCGAAGCATAGCCTGACAAGTGGTGCGTGGGTGCGCGCCTGGGATCTGAACTGGCAAACCTCGGCCGCCGCAACGGAGTGCGCGCACTTAACCACTTGCGCCACTGGGCCGACCCCTGTTGTTTTGTACTTTGATAGAAATATTAAATTTAAAAATTAAAGGTAAGCTCCGAAAGAGTGAAATAAAAAGGGAGAAAAAAGAAGGTATTAGTTTCCCATGGCAACTGTAACAAATTACCGCAAGACACATTGTGGTCTTTTAATGTCGTGGAGGATAAAGAAACTGTTACATTCAATAATGGAATATTATTCAGCAATAAAACAAAAAGAGCTATCAAGCCATGAAAAGTCATGGATGAATCTAAAACGCAAAATTACACATTGTGGTAATTTAAACCAGAAATGTTTGTGGTTTAAAATAACAAACTTATTCTCTCACAGTTCTGGAGACCAGAAGTCTGAAATCAATTATACTGAGTCAAAATTAAGGTGTTGGCAGGGCCACCCTCCTTCCAGAGGCTCCAGGGGAGACTCTATCTCTTGCTCTTCCAGCTTCAGGTGGCTGCCCATGTTCCTTGACTTGTGGCCGCCTCAATCCCACCTCCAAGTCCATGGTTATAATGCCTTCTCCTCTTCTGTGTGTCAAATCTCCCTCTGGCTCCCTCTTATAAGGAAGGATATGTATGATTGCATTTGGACCCACCCGGATAATCCAGAATAATCTCCTTATTTCAGAATCCTTAACTTAATCACACCTGCAAAATCCTTTTTTGCCATATAAGATAACATACATAGGTTTCAGGGATTAGGATTTGGATATCTTTTGGGGCCATTTTTCAGCCTACCATAATTAATAACCAAATAAAAAAGAAAAAAGAAATAGGAAAATAATTTAACACATAAAGATTAAAATAAAGTGACTGAAATAACACCAAACAATATTTGTCACAATAAATATAAATGGCTTAAGCTCCTTCACTAAAACAAACACGATTTACAAAACCCCTCCCCAAATCCAACTGTACACTGTTTAGAAACGAAACCTCTAAAACCAAATGGTTATCAAAGTTTAAATATATAGTGATGGTGAAAGGTGTATCAAGCAACTAAAAACTAGAAGACAGCATTCATTACAATACTGCTATTAGACAACTTAAATTCAAAGCAAATAGCAGTACTTGGGATAAAGTAATTATATTGATAAAAGATACAATACAAATGGCCGTAGAATATTCTTATACATAACAATTAACATAACACTAAATATATATAACTAAAATGTTCAAAGTTTTACAGAGGAAAAAAGTACAATAATACCTAGATAGAAAAAATTAAACTTTAAGAATAATACACATTATTGAAAATATCTAGATGACATTTCAAAAATTGGTCATATATTGAACTACCAAGGAAAAAAAACCCTCAATAGATTCCAAAAAGTGGAACTTATGCAATTCACATGTTTAAAGCAAGCAATAAAAGCTGAAATTAGTATCATTTTTTTTTTTTAAGTACGGCTTGGAAATTTAAACACCCTTCTAATTAACTTGAGTCAAGAAGGAAATCAAAGTACAATTATAGTCAATTCATAAATGTCAACAATGAAAATTCTACACATCAACAACATACGGGATGCCATTTGGAGAACAGATGGCAGCTTAAGGACATATGTCTGAATTCTCACTACCCCACCCCTCAATTCTGACAAAAATGACCTAGGAAATATGAAACCAAAGAAATCTTGCAGAGAAGTGAAACTTAAATACAGCAAACTTAGAGAATTTTCACTTAGAAAAATGCCAGATTGGATTCATATTCATTTAAAGGAGGATTCTTGGACTGACTTAAAAAAATTAATAAAATTTATTTATAGAACAATTTTAGATTTACAGAAAAAATTGAGCAGATAGTACAGAGAGTTCCCATATTACTCCCGCCCCACACACTTGACCTTATTATTAACATCTTCCATTAGTGTCGCTCATTTGTTAAAATCGATGAATCAATATTGATAAATTATTATTAACTGAAGTCCGTGGTTTATGTTAAGGTTCACTCTTTGTTCTGTACCGTTTAATGGATTTTGACAATTGCATAATGTCATGTATGCACCATTACAGTATCATACAGAAAAGTTTCACTGTCTTAAAAATCCCCTGTGCTTTATCTGTTCAAATCCCTCCAAATTCCTGGCAACATGATCTTTTTACTGTCTCCATAGTTTTGCCTTTTCCAGAATGTCAGATAGTTGGAATCATACAGTATATAGTCTTTTCAGACTGGCTTCTTCACACTTAGCTATATTCATTTAAGATTCCTCCACGACTTTTCATGGCTTGATAGGTCATTTTGCTTTATCGCTGAATAATTTCCCTTATTGAATATAACACAGTTTATTTATCCTCCATATCTTTTTGTGGCTTGATAGCAAATTTTGTTTTATTGCTGAATAATATTTCATTGTATGGATATACCAGAGTTTATCTTTCCATTTAGCTTTTGAGGAACATCTTGCTTCCAGTTTTCAGCAATTATAAATACAACTGCTATAAACATTCTTGTGCAGGTTTTTGTGTGAACATGAGTTGTCATCTCAGTTGGGTAAATGCCTAGGAGCACAATTGCTAGACTGTATGGTAAGAGTATGTTCACTTTTATAAGAAACTGCCAAACTGTCTTCTGAAGTGGCTGTACTGTTTTGCATTCTCACAAGGAATGAAGGAGAGTTTCCATTGTTACACAGCCTCAGTAGCTGAGGATGAAATACTAGTTTTCGATTGTCACTTTTTTGAATTTTAGCTATTCTAATAGGTGTGTAGTGGTATCTCATTGGTGTTTTAATTTGCAATTCCCTAATGTCATATAACATTAGTTGAGCTTTTTTGCATATGCTTGTTTGCCATCTGTATATCATCTTTGGTGGTGTCTGTTCAGATTTTTTGCCCATTTTTAAGTGAGTTGTTTTCTTGTTGTTGAGTTTTAAGAGTTCTTTGTATATTTTGGATACAAATCCTTTATCAAATATGTGTTTTGCAAACATTTTTACCATTCTTTGCCTTGTCTTTTCCTTCTCTTAGTAGTGTCTCTTGCATAGAAGGTGTTTTTAATTTTCAGGAAGTCTCACTTTTAAATTTTTTCTGTCATTGATTGTGCTTTTGGTGTTGTATCCAAACAGTTATTGAGAAACCCAAAGTCCCCTAGGTTTTATCTTATGTTATCTTCTAGTAGTTTTATAGCATTGCATAGTTCATTCAGGTCTATGATCCATATTGAGTTAGTTTTTGTGAAAGGTGTTAGATCTGTGGTTAGATTCTTTTTTTTTTTTTTCTTATGTGGATGTCCAATTACTCCGGCAGCATTTCTTGAACAGACTATCCTTTCTCTGTTGAGTTGCCTTTGCTCCTTTGTCAAAGATCAGTTGACTGTGTTGGTGTGCATGTGTTTCTAGGCTCTCTATTCAGTCCCTTTGATCTATTTGTCTGTTCTTTTGCCAATATCATGCTGTCTTGATTACTGTGTTAGTCCTTTAAACTGCTTCTTCTTCTTTGGCATTGTGTTGGCTATTCTGCGTCTTTTGCCTGTCCATATATACTTTAGAGTTTGTCTATACCTAGAAAGTAACTTGGTGGGATTTTGATTGGGATTGTGTTGAATTTATAAATCACATTTGGCAGAATTGACATCTTAACAATACTGAGTCTTCCTATCTATGATCATGGAATATCTATCCACTTATTTAGATATTATTTGATTTCTTTCATCAGAGTGTTATAGTTTTCTTCATATTGATCTTGTACATATTTTGTTAGATTTATACCTAAGTATTTCATTTTTTGGTGCTAACATGAATGGCATTGTGTTTTTAATTTTAAATTCAAAATCTTCATTGCTGGTATATAAAAAAAGCAATTGACTATTATACTAATCTTCATTTACTCCTTTGATGCTCTTCCTTTCTTTAAATAGATATGAGTTTATGTAACAATGTAAAAGAGTGAATCTCAGAAAACTCCAAAGCAAGAGAAAATTCTGCTCTAATTTTTATTATTTAAAAAAATTCTACTTGCTTTAGATTTACATTGGTCTTCTTTCTCTAGTTTCCTAAGGTGGAAGATTAGATTATTGATTTTAGATCTTTTTTCTTTTCTAATATAAGCATTCAATGCTATAAATTTCCCTCAATACTTCTCTTACTGCATCCTACAGGTTATGTTATATTTTCATTTTTTCTTTAACCCATAAGTTACTTAGAAGTGTGTTGTTTAATCTCTAAATATTTTGAGATTTTCAAGCTATCCTTCTGTTACAGATTCTTAATTTAATTTCATTGTGATCTGAGAGCCACACACTCAGAAATTTGTGTGATTTCTATTCTTTTACATTGTTAAGGTGTGCTTTTGGCCCAGTATGTAATTTCTCTTGGTGAATGTTTCATGTGAGTTTGATAAGAATATGTATTCTCCTTTGTTAGATGAAGTATTGTATAAATCAGATCAATTTGATTGATAATTCAGTTTACTTCAACTGATAGCTGTTTAGTTCAACTATATCCCCCCTACTAACATTACTGTCATTCAATTCACTTATCCATACTCTATAATCACCCAATATTGTGTTGCTATTATTACATTTAACAGTTGTCTATAGATCATTTAAGAATAAGAAAAATAAAAGATTTTATTTTACCTTCATTTATTTTTCTCTGATGCTCATCCTTTCTTTATACGAATATGAGTTTAAGACTTGTATAATTTTGCACTCCACTCTCTTCATGCCTGCATGGTTTCTGACCATGCAAAGTAGGTCAGGTAATTTTTATTATTTTTTTTAATAAGTGAAGTGTTTTATTTACCCCTCTAACTTCTTTCAGAATTTTCTCTTTGTCTTTGGTTTTCTGTTTGAATACGACGTATTTAGGAGTAGATTTTTCTGGTATTTATCTTGCTTTAGAGTTCTCTAAGATTCCTGGATCTGTTGCTTGGTGTCTGTCATTAATTTTGGAAAATTTTCATCCATTATTACGTCAAATACTTTTCCTGCTCCTTTCTTTCATCTCCTTCTGGTGTTTCCATCACATGTTTGTTACATGTTTTGTAATTTTCCCACAGTTCTTGGATATTTCATTCCTTTTTTTTTGATAGGCATTATTTTTTAGAGCAGTTTTAAGTTCACAGCAAAACTGAGTGGAGGTACAGAGATTTCCTGCAAGCCCACAGCCCTCAGATATGCACAGCCTCCCTTATTATCAAAATCCCACCCAGGAGTGGTACACTTGTTACAATCAATAAATCTTCATTGATACATCATTATCACTCAAAGTCTACAGTTTGCATTCAGGTTCACTCTTGGTGTTGTACATTCTCTAGGTATTGACAAATATGTAATTGCATGTATCCACCACTAGAGTGTCGTATAGAGTAGTTTCACTGTCCTAAAAATCCTCTGTCCCCCTTTACCACTGGCAACCACTGATCCTTTTACTGTCTCCATATTTTGCCTTTTCCAGAATTCCATATAATTGGAATCATACAGTATGTAGCCTTCTCAGATTGGCTTCTTTCACTTAATAATATGCATTAAGATTCCTCCATGTCTTTTCATGGCTTGATGACTCATTTTTTTTTTTTTAGTGCTGAATAATATTCCATTGTCTGGATATACCACAGTTTATTTATCCGTTCACCTATGGACGGCCATCTCAGTTGCTTCTAAGTTTTGGCAATTATGCATAAAGCTGTTATAAACGCTTGTGTACAGGCTTCTGTGTGGACATAAGTTTTCTACTAATTTGGGTAAATACAGAGAAGCACAATTGCTGGACTGTATGTTCAGTTTTGTAAAAAATTGCCAAACTATGTTCCAAAGTGGCTGTACTAGTTTACATTCCTACCAGCAATGAATGAGAGTTCCCGTTGCTCCACAGCCTCAGCAGCATTTGGTGTTGTCAGTGTCCTGGTTGCTGTCCAGTCTAACAGTTGTGTATTGGTATCTCATTGTTGTTTCAATTTGCAATTGCCTAATGATATATGATGTTGAACATCTTTTCATACGCTTTTTGCGACATGTACATCTTCTCTAGTGAGGTGCCTGTTCATGTCTTTGGCACATTTTTTCATCAGTTTGCTTCTTTTCTTATTGTTGAGTTTTAAGAGTTCTTTGTATATTTTGGATAACAGTCCTTTATCAGATATGTCTTTTGCAAATATTTTCTCCCAATTTGTGGTTTGTCTTTTCATTCTCTTAACAGTGTATTAGGCAGAAGGTTTTAATTTTAATGAAGTACAGCTTATTAATTCTTTATTTCATGGATCATGCCTTTGGCGTTGTATCTAAAAAGTTGTTGCTATACCAAGGTCATCTAGATTTTCTCTCAGTTAATTTACAGAAATTTTTACAGTTTTGTGTTTTATGTTTAGGTCTGTAATCCATTTTGAATTAATTTTTTTGATGGATATAAGGTCTGTGTCTGAATTCCTTTTTTTGCAGGTGAAGTCCAGTTGTTCCAGCACTATTTGTTGAAAAGTCTATCTTTACTCCACTGTATTGCCTTTGTTCTATTGCCCAAGACCAGTTGACTATATTTATGTAGGTCTATTTTGGGGCTTGCTGGTCTGTTCCATTGATCTATTTATCTATTCTTTGGCCCATACAACTCTGTCTTGATTACTATAGCTTTATAGTAAGTCTTGAAGTCAGGTATTGTCAGTCTTCTAACTTTGTTCTTCTCCTTCAATATTGTGTTGGATATTCTGTGTCTCTTGCCTCTCCACATAAACTTTAGAATTAGTTTGTCAATGTTTGCAAAATAACTTGCTGGGATTTTTATTGAGATTGTGTTGAATCTATAGATCAAGTTGAGAAGAACTGACTTCTTGATAATATTGAGTCTTCCTACACATCACCATGGAATACTCTCCATTTATTTAGTTCTCTTTGATTTCTTTCATCAGAATTTTGTAAATTTTCTCACATAGATCTTGTACGTATTTTTTAAGATTTATACATAAGTATTTAATTTTTGTGGGAGGGGCTAATATAAATGGTATTATGTTTTTAATTTCAAACTCCACTTGTTCATTTTTGGTATATAGGAAAGTGATTGACTTTCCTATATCCTGCAACCTTGCTATAGTCACTTATTAGTTCCAGAATTTTTTTTTGTAGATTTTTTGCATTTTCTTTGGATTTTCTGTGTAGACAATCATATCTTCTGTGAAAAAAGACAATTTTATTTATTCTTTCCCATTCAGTATAGCTATTATTTTCTTTTCTTGTCTTATTGCATCAGCTAGGACTTCCACTACAATGTTGAAAAGTAGTGATGAGAAGGCATTCTTGCCTTGTTCTTGATCTTATCAGGAAATCTTCTAGGTTCACCATTAAATAACATGTTAGCTGTATATTTTTTGTAGATGATCTTGATTAAGTTGAAGAAGTTTCCTTCTATTCTTAGTTTGCTGAGAGTTTTTTAAAAAATCATGAATGGGTGTTGTCTAGTGTCCTTTCATTTCAGCTTGAAAGACTCCTTTTAGAATTTCTTATAGGGAAGATGTGCTAGTAACAAATTCTCTCAGTTTTTGTTTATCTGGGAATGTCTTAATTTCTCCTTTCATTTTTTTTATTTTTTAATTTTTTTATTATTACCTTTTTCTGTGAGGAAGATCAGCCCTGAGCTAACATTCATGCCAGTCCTCCTCTTTTTGCTGAGGAAGACCGGCTCTGAGCTAACATCTATTGCCAATCCTCCTCCTTTTTTTTCCCCAAAGCCCCAGTAGATAGTTGTATATCATAGTTGCACATCCTTCTAGTTGTTGTATGTGGGACATGGCCTCAGCATGGCCAGAGAAGTGGTGCGTCGGTGCACGCCGGGGATCCAAACCTGGGCCGCCAGTAGCGGAGGGCACGCACTTAACCGCTAAGCCACGGGGCCGGCCCCCCTCCTTTCATTTTGAAGAAGTTTACTGGATATAAAATTCTTGTGTTTTCTTTTCCTTTCATCACTTTAAATATATTATCCAATTCCCTATGGGCTTCTATGCTTTCTAATGAGAAATTAGCTGATCTTATTGAGGGACTCTTGTACATGATGAGTTGCTTTTCTCTTGCTGTTTACAAGATTCTTTCCTTCTCTATGTCTTCAAAGTTTGATTATGATGTATTTAGGTGTGGATTTCTTTAAGTTTATCCTATTTTGAATTTATTGAGCTTCTTGGATGTGTAGATTAATATCATTCATAAAATTTGGTAAGTTTTCAGCCATTATTTCTTCAAATATTATTTATGTCCCTTTTCTCTTTCCTCTTTCTGGGACTCCCATTGTGATTATGTTGGTATACTTGATCATGCCCTATAGGTCTCTGAGGCTGTGTTAATTTTTTTCATTTTTTTGTTCTTTCTGTTCCTCTAGTTGGATAATTTCAATTGGCTCATTTTCAAGTTTGCTGATTTTCTCTTCTGCCTGTTTGAATTTGCTGTTGATCCTCTCTAGTGAAATTTTCATTTCAGTTAGTGTGCTTTTCAACTCCAGAATTTCTATTTGATTTTGTTTTTTACTTTCTATGTCTTTATTGTTGTTCTCTATTTGCTGAGACATTGTTTTCATACTTTCCTTTAGTTCTTTACACATGGTTTCCTTTAGGGTTTTTTTTTTTTTTGGTGAGGAAGATTGGCCCTGAGCTAACATCTGCACCAATATGCCTCTATTTTGTATGTGGAACACTGCTGCAACATGGCTTGATAAGCATTGTGTAGGTCCCATGCCTGGGGTCTGAACCCATGAACCCTGGGCTGCCAAAACAGAGCACATGAACTTAACCACTATGCCACTGGGCCATTCCCTAGGTTTTTGAGAATATTTAAAGTAGCTGATTTAGAGTCTTTGTCAAGTAAGTCTAATGTCTGGGCTTCCTCAGGAACAGTTTCTTTTGATTTTCTTTTTTCCTGTGAATGGGCCATACTTTCTTGTTTCTCTGTGTCCTGCATTTTTGTTGTTGTTGTTGAAAACTGACAACTCTGGAAATTGGATTTGTACCCCTCTCCAGGGTTTGTGGCTGTTGCTGGTTTGTATAGTTATTTGTTTGTTTAGTAACTTCCTTGAACAAATTCTCTGAAGTGCGCATTCTTTATTCTGTGTGGTCACTAAACTTCTCAATTAGCTTAGTGGTTAGTTAATAATGGAACAGAGATTTTCTTAAATTCCTGGAACCAATATGGCTCATGGTCATTGCAGAGAGGCTTGGTGTGAATGTTGGGGCATAGTTTTGACGCTCAGCCAGGCAACTGACAACTCTGCCTTTGTCTTCACTTCCTGCTTGCACAAAGCCTCAAGGTCAGCCCAAGTTGACAGTTTAGGCCTTCTCTGTTTTTTCCTGAGCATGGGCACAGTCCTGAGCATGCACTTGGGCTTCTAGATTCTCAGGACTATGTCAGAGGTTTTCAAAGTCCCTGTGAATATCTCATTACCCAGCTTATATTTTTAAGCTTAGTTCTAAATTACTCTATTGTTTCCCCCAACTGTTATCCAATACCTCAAGCATGTGAAGTTTATCAGTTGCTTGTAATTGTTTTTGACAAATGCCCTAGGAAAAAGGCTTTTCACAGTGGGTGAGTTCTGAATCAGGTAAAATACAGATAGCCTTGCAAGTGGGGTCTTCCAGAGAATTAACAGACATGTCACATAATGAGAATTTCCTAGGAATGTAGCTTTTAAAGGCTATAGCTCTCTTCTCTCTCTAGTGGCTGCCAGACTGTTTTCACTGTGAATATGAGCTGTTAATTTTTAAGGCTACCACAACCTGGAGACTGGAGAATTAGACTAGTGCAAGCTAAAACACCACAAATATCATTTTTCTTACTGAAATTCAGCCATTTTTTTGAATAAATGCTCCTTGGATTGTTGTAAACCTTTAGTGAATTTCTAGAGTGGTTAAAAATTTGATTCTGATAGTTTTAAACACTTTATGAAGGAGAAAATTATCAGTTTCTTATTCTGCCATTTTTGCTGTGTCACCAAGATATATTTTACATATAGTATTATCTTGATATTCATTGTAAATACTGTTAGAAGAAGTGTTACTGACATGAATAATTCTGGATCAAGAAGACATTTTAAAGTTAACAATTAGAAAAAAACATAGATTATAACATGTTTTTGAAAAATATAAGTGGCAGCCAGCCTCTAAGATGTTCCCAATGATCCTCATCTCCTGGTTTTAGTCTCTTTTGTGGTTCCCTTCTCCCCATACTGAATCAGGGCTGACTCGTGGAACCAATAGAATAATGTGGAGGTGATGGTGTCTGACGTCTCACACTAGTTCATAAAATATATTGCCACATCCACCTTGGTCTCTTGGATAGCTTATTCTTGGGAAAGCTGGTTGCTATGTTGTGAGGAACAGTAGAGAAGAATACCTGTGGAGAGGTCCCTGTGAAGCAGAATGAGTATTCTGCTAAAAACCAGCACTAACTTGCCAGTTATGTGAGTGACCCACCTTGAAAGTGAATCATCCAGCTCCAGTCAAGCCATCCAGTGACTGTAGTCCTAGGCAACACCTGACTGAACCTTTTGATAAGCCTTTAGCTAGGTCTGCCAGACCCAGCTGTTCCTGAAGTTTTGACCAACAGAAACTGTGAGATAATAAATGTTTATTGTTTTAAGCCACTACGTTTTGGCATGATTTGTTTGTCAGCAATTGATACAATAAGCAAGTGAAAACATTTATCCACAAGGAAGCAAAAATCCTCAAGAAGATACTAAAATATGTTTTTAAAAATTATCCCTGAGAGGGGCCAACCCGGTGGTGTAGTGGTTAAGTTTGCACGCTCTGCTTTGGTGGGTTGGGGTTCGCAGGTTCGGATCCTGGGTGCAGACCTACAGACTGCTCACCAAGCCATGCTGTGGCGGCATCCCATATACAAAATAGAGGAAGATTGGCAACAGATGTTAGCTCAGGGCTAATCTTCCTCACCAAAACAAACAAACAAACAGCAAACAAAATAACCAAAAAAAAAGTCACTTCTGAGAAAATAACAATAGGGGCTAGTAATAGGGGCTCTTTCACATCTACCAAACTTTCAAGGTTATGTTCAGAGCACAAAAAAAGACTGTAGTTGTAACAAATCTCTACTCATTTTCTGAAGATTAACTCCATTACCAAGATCTGATAACGATAGAACAAATGAAAATCATAATCTCACTTATGAATATGGATGCAGAGAGTCTAAAAAATCCTACAAATAAATGGAATATAGCAGGATAAGGTTTTCCAGAAATGCATTATGTGTCCATAAAGCTATAATAATTTAGACCTCAAGTACTGGCATCAGAATAAAACCATATGAATGGAAAATAATTTTAAGAACTCAGAAACAGAACACATCACTCCTAATACCAGTTATGAAATAGTGCATTCTTTCCATACTTAGTTGAAGTGCTTTAATCTATATTATGTACACATATACTATATTAATAATACAATATATGCATATGTTTTATATGTAATGATTTACACCACATATATATCTTATATTGAAGCATATTTGACAGGCAGAGTGTAGCTATGTTTAATCCAAAAATAAATCTTAACAATAACTCAGACAATAACAAGTATCCCAGCTATAAAAGAATTGAAAACAGATAACAGGCAATGTAGAGGGGAAGAAATTCAAATGCCAACAGGTATTTTAAAAGGCCCAATTTAGGCGGTAATACATGAAATGCAAGTTAAAACAACTAGAGATAATACCTATTTTCTAACAAACTGCCAAAGTTTTTCAAAAAGAAGAGTAGCCAGTGTTGGCTTAGTTTGAGGTAAAAAAAAAAAAGGTAAAAAATAGTTGACAAATTTTCTGGAGATTCTTTAGCCACTGCTATGTATGGTCTGAATGTTTAAAATGAATGAATGTGTAATGAATGTTTATCCCCCCCCCCATTTACATATTAGAATCTTAATGCCCAGCATGAGGATGTTCCGGGCCTCTCTGGGAGGTAGTGACGTCATGAGAGTGGAATTCTCGTGAATGGGATTAGTGCCCATATAAAAGAGGCCCAACAGAGCTCCCTAGCCCCTTCTGTCATGTGAGGAAGCAAAGAGAAGTCTGTGACCTGGAAGAGGGCCCTCACCTGACCATGCTGGCATCCTCATCTTGGACTACCAGCCTCCAGAACTGTGAGAAATAAATGTTCGTTGTTTATAAGCCACCTACTCTCTGGTATTTTCTTTTTCTGCTTTATATCTTCACTCTCTCAAACAGGAAGAAGAGAAATGAGTTACAAGGGAATTTGTGTTTATCAGTCTCCGAAAACCACTGTCTGTGGGGGCTGCTGCTCCAGCCTTCGCCGACTGTTCATCAACAGGGAAGGAAGCTGGCATTCTGGGAGAGAGGCCTCTGCCTGCAGTGGCCTGGGGCAGGGTGGGGGCCACAAGGAGAACAGTAGGAAAGCTCACTTAAATTCTGAAGATTTGAGTGAACATTTGTCAGTTGGCAATAAACAGTGGGGTCTCCAGTGGGGAAGACCTTCTTATCTTCATGTCTATCTGTCCTTTTCTCATGCACAGTCACTTACAGTGGCATTTGTAGATACGAGCAAAACGTCAACCAAAAATGAGTAACAAGTGGTCCAGACCCAGCTAAAAAGGGCCAGCCTAGGGCACAGGAGTCTCGCTATCCTGTTGCTAAGGTCTTTTCTAGCAGTTCTCTATCCAGACTCATCCTTGCACAGCTTCCCATTGGTTCCCAGTCTCGCTTCATCCCATTCAGAGTGCTCTGAACACAAGGGTGCCCTGGGGTTACCCTGTGAGGCCGCTCATCCTCCCCAGTACCGGACACTGCTCTCTCAGGCATCCTGCTTCTGAAGAAGGACATTAAGCACCATACACCCACTGGACAGAGACAGTAATCCAACGGCATAGTGTTTGAGAGCTGTGTTTTTCAGCAGGCTCTGGAGCGCTTTTTAAAGCCAGTTTGAGAACCCTTTTAAAATGGGCTCAGGATAGTATCTTCCTGTGGAAAAGTGTCTTTCACATGACTTCATCTAATTTTTCCTTTGCCTAGTAATAGGAAATTTTCTCTCAATTCTTTTCTTTCTCTTTCTTACCTACTTCCTTGCCTTCATTCCAATTTAAAGTCCAGGAGTTCTCAAATTTTCCAGTGTGAAGAATCACATAGAGTGTTTGGTAAAAATCTTGATTCTCAGGACCTATCCTCGGGAGATCTGGAGTAAGTCGAGGAATTAGCATTTTTAATAAGAAGAAAGAAAATTGTGATGCAGGGGTCCTCAGCTCATATTCTGAGAGCAGTATTTTAGCCTTTGCTGCTCAAATTTTATGAGTTATCAGTGATCTTATAATATTCTGTGATATTTTTGTTATAGCAGCCCAAAGGGATTAAAACAGCTAGAATATGTCAAAAGTCTTAATATTGACCCAGAAATTTTACTTAATCCTTTAATATGAACATTTATATTATTATTATTATGCTTATTTGTGTTTTCTTTACATATATATTATTTTTAGCAAAAGAAATACGTTAAAAAATCTTACAAATTTTGCTTGTCCTTTCAACTCGGAGGAAGTGAGCAGTTTGCGGCATAGAAGTACAGGGTTTTACATTATTTTTCTTATGAAGAATCCAAGAGCTAATTTTGGTGTCAGTTTGTCTCATCACATTTGGAAGGTGCCACATACCTGTAAATAGCGGACCACTCTGCAGACCAGATCAGGCGCCATGAAGTCTCCAGTGAATCGCCAAATGATATCTGTCAAGATATTGACCAGCCCTGTGAAAGAGTCTAACAAAAACACACAAGTGGTTAGTTTCAGTCTCTTTCAAATTTGCAGCTTTGCCATAGCAGAAACGAATTCCTGGGGAAATTGTTTCTTTCTGATTTATCGGATGGCCATTGAGGAAAATTGAGGCAAGGCAGGACTTCCTTGACTTTTATTATTGGAGCTTGTTACCATCAGACGTAGCCACCTAGGAAGGATTTTGATAGTGACTCAAGGGGAATCATACTATTATAGAGTAGACCTTCCAAGTCACAGAAGAGGAGTTTTAAGGGGATTTAGACCTGTGCTAAAACAAGGACTATGTGAAAATCAATAAAGGATAAAACTGAGTAAAGGAAAATATTTATCTTTGAGAAGCTCCTCAAATTCCTCTTTCAGCACCCATTATTTTGCAACTTGGATCTCTTATTACCTCTCTACCACCAATTTTAGCCTCCCTTCCCCCAGGTTCCTATGCTTTCTTCTCCTTTCCCCTTTCAATATCTGCCTTTGGAAAAAGTCAACTGCAGGAACTATCATTTTAATTAACTTAATTGGTTAAACTACAGAGGAACTGAGGTCAAGATCTGAGATCCAGGTCAGAGACTTTGTGCTCCTGTGGTCATCTTTACTTAATTCTATAGTTACTTGATTCTATAATAATCTTTATTTAATTCTGTAGTTATAGACTGTATAACTTGTACAGATGTCTACAGCAGAAATGGTAAAATATGCTATATGTCTAGAAGCTTCCTCTCACCCTTCCAATGCAGATATCACTAACTGATCATGTGATCCGGAATCTTTCTCAAAACAGTGCTGCAGGGATTCTCTGCTGATTGATGGATGAGACTGAAATTTAAGACTGGATAGCAAGAATTCGTTGATTTAGGGTCACTTTCTAGGGACATGGGATATAACACTCCGTTAAGGACCCAAGAGGCAGGGCAAACTCATTGCTAGGGTAGCTCTTAGAAGGCTGAAGAGAGTGATGGTCCCTCCTAAGCAAAATAGAAATGCCTGAGTTTCCATGGCAGACAGTAGAGAAAAGAATAAAAAGGCCAAGGGAAGTGGGCATGATATATATTAGATATATCATGTGAAGCCAGAAGACCCACCAGAGAATTGTCTTCCATGGAAAGGCTCAGAAGACACATTATTCATCAAGGACATGAGGAATGCACTGGTGAGAGGGCCATCAGCATCATGAAGAAGCTCAGTGGTGACTGCTATCTGCAGGCCAGGGCGAATGGTAGGAGAGGTGGTCATGGAGCCAGCTCTTGTTAGCACCATGGTTAGTATATACCATAATGATTCTTCTATTCCTTCCCCAAAGAGACATGTGGCCATTTATTTAGGTGACTGTGCAATGGGTAAAAAGGAATATCTAAACATTTTGAGGACCATCAGGCACAAAGTCTATGTTGATGTGATTCCTAGAGACCTGGCATGTCATTATGGCTGCACTATAGGAGTGGAACCTTGTGGGGCCAGGTAATAAATAGAATCCTGGATGCAGTGGAATGGTCCACTAGATCTGAACACCTTCCATTGGTCATTTCTCGAGTCCATGAATGTTTGATTGGGATTGATATCCCTGGCAGTTGGAATAACTCCCATATTGGTTTTCCAATGGTGGGGAAGGCCAAGTGGAAGTCCTCAATTCACCAGTTTGGTCCCTGCAGAAACTGGCTGGATCCTGGAGAATGACTGTAGACTGCCAGAAGCTCAAACAAGTAGTAGCCCTGATTGTAGCTGCTATACCAGCTGTGGTATCTTTGCTAGAGCAGATTAATACGGCCTCAGGTACATGATAGCCAGGTATTGATTTGGCAAAAGTGCTATTTTTTAAAAAAAATCTGATCAGAAAATATCAGAAAGGGTTTGTATTTACGTGAAACAGATAATAATATTCCTTCACTGTTTTGCCCAGGTCTGTGTTAACTCTCCTACTTTCTGTCGTAATAAGGACTGAGGAGACTTGGACAATGTGGACGTTCTTTAGAATATCACATTGATCCATTCACATTGATGACATCATGTTATTGGGCAAGACAAGAGTTGTCTAGTACATTAGAGGCCTTGATAAGACACATGTACACTGGAGGGTGTAAAATAAACTCTGTGAAAATTATGGGATGTGCCATGTCAGTAAAGATTTAGTTGTTCAGTAGTAAGGAACGACTAGAATACTCCTCTCCCCCAAGCAAAAGCTAAATTGCTGCATCTCAGTCCCCTATCTCAAGAAAGGAAGCACAATACCAGGTAGGCCTCTTTGAGTTTTTGGGGCAACACATTCCACATCTAGGAATATTGCTCTGGCCCATATACTGAATCACATGGAAGCTTGACAGCATTGAGTGGGCCTGGAGCAGGAGACGGGGCTCTGCAGCACATATGGGAAGACCATTCATCGGCCAATATGATGGACTACTATTTATTGTGGCAAATCTAGCCACTGCTGTCTTTGAATGTCCAACTTGCCAGCAATGGAGACCAACACTGAGCCCCAATATGGTACTATTTCTTGAGAAGATCAACTGATTACTTTGTGACAAGTTGACTATATCAGACCCCTTCCATCCTGCAAGGGCCAGGTGTCCATCCTGCCAGTGATATACCTATTCTGGGTATGAGCTTGCTTTCCCTGACCTCTGAGCTATAGTCAACACCACTCACCACCCACTAGAGGATTTCAGATTGCCCAACAGGAATGGAATCCCATACAACATAGTATCCGATCAGAGGACCCACTTCATAATGAAAGGGGCTTAGGACTGAACCCATGATCATAGAATTTACTGTTTATATCACATAGTGCACCACCCAGAAACAGCTGTCTTCCTAGAGCACTGAACTGGACTACTGAAGGCCAAGATGAAGTGCCAGTTTAACGGCAATACTCTGAAAGGATGGGGTGCCATCCTTTAAAATGCTGCATATGCATTAAGTCAGAGCCCTCTTTAGTGCTGTGTCATTCATAGGAGGTATATGTAAGTTTGAGAATCAAGGGGTAGAAGCAGGAATAGCCTCACTTAATATCATTCCCAGTGACCCCCTGGGGGGTTGTGTGCACCTTTGTGCTCTGCAGGCTGGAGATGTTAGTCTCAAAAGCAGGTGTAATCCTGTCAGGGGATATAGCCAGGATCCCCTTGAACTAAAAGCTATGGCTTCCACAAGGGCACTTTGGACTCCTTGTGTCCAGGGACTAGCAGGGAAAAAGAAGAGTCACCATCTTGGCGAGAGTAATTGGCTGTGACCAGCGATGGAGGCAGAACTGTGTTTACACAATGAAGTAAAGGAAGAGTTGGGTAGAACACAGGTAATTTACTTGAAACTCTCAAGTTGTGAGTGACTGCAGACAATTAGTGGATGGGGCCAGGAATTCTAAGCATCCTGCAGCAGGCTCTGAACGGAGTTGTGCAGATTATTCATGCTCTAGGGTGCCATGCCCTGCTGTGGTTGGAGGGTAAGTGGGGGCTGAAATTGAGTCTTCGTTATTGTCATGAAGACATGAACCCTGGCTATTGGCTGTGCAAAGACAAGACAAGTGTCAACTCGGTCCTGGATGACCTATGGACTGTACCCTGTAATAAATTGTTCAGATCAAAGTACCAATCCTGCCTTTTTTGAGAAACACTGCTAAGTTTTATGGGAGAGAGTTTGTGGTTTTGTGCAATTCTACTCAGACAGAGGATTGGGCAGAACCTTATTAAGAAATTAAGAGTATGCATTCAGCTAGATGTATGCTCTCAGAAAACTGAACAGCTGAACAAAAAAAGCAACTCCAACTTTGGGGATGAAGCTAGGACACTATAATTCCATTTCCAACGGTTGGTTTTTATTGCTGGGTTTCTGCTAAAGAGAAATGGCAGAAGCTGAAAACCACACTGTCATTTGGTTAATTCCTTCTGTGAACGCTGGAAAATGAGGTTTGTTAATGTGACAATAGAAGGAGCCCAGTGTCTTGAGCAGAGTATGGCATGTAGTAGGTCCTCGGCACATATTTGTCAAGTGAATTGTCACTGTGGTTCAGAAAAGGCATTTTGGGTTTTTTTTTAAACTTTTTATTTTGAAATAATTAAAGACTCACAAGAAGTTGAAAAAATATTAGAGAAATTTCATGTACCCATCACCTAGTTTCCCTCAGTGTTGACATCTGATGTAGCTAGAATTGGCTCCATGCTTTAGAGGAGAATTACTACTTTTAATTCAGGCTTCTGTACTACACTGAGCATGATCTTAAGGGATGTTATTAGGCAGTTATTATATCCTTGGCAAGATTCTAAGTGTTTAAAGTATCTAAAATTGATTTAATCTCACAAAAAACTACAAGATAAGTTCCCCATTTTATAGATGAGTAAACTAAGTGAAGTTAGAAAATTTTCCTAAGATTTCATAGCAAGTTAGATGGAAGCCAGGCTTGTAACCCAGACTCTTGGATGCCAGTGTCCATATCCTTCCTTCCTTCCTTCCTGCCTTCCCACCTTCCTGCCATCTTACCTTTCTTTCTCATTCTTGTTTTATCTGTTCTCTTTTATTCCCTAGACTAGTGTGCAGGCATGAGTCCCTGTCTTCTTCCCATTCCCTTATTCCTGCCCTGGCCCCCTGTTTTTTTATTTTGGCCACTTTTATTTATAGAGCCATTCACACACAGAAGTTGCTTTTACTCCTTTAGAGAAACTGGGGAGGCAAATCTTCCCTTTCTGAATCTTCACTGTTAACAAGATAAAGTCTGAGCCTCCTAGCTTAGCATAAAAGCCTTCCATGATCGGGCCTTGCCTACCTCTTGCCAAGTCCCCGTCTGGCATGTTTATATTGAACATCATATTTATCATACACTTGTATTGTCAGATATGCATTTCCACTGCTTGGAATGGCCTCCTTCCATTTATTAGCCTATTGAATTCTTATCTACCTTTCAATATCTAGATGACATGTCCCCTTCTCCAGAAGCTTTCCTTGACCATTCACAAGATGTGGTCCACCACAAAAGAGTATGTGGCCCTCCAAGTTTTATGTCTGTCTGTCTCTTCCTTTTTGTTTTTTTATAGGTAACAACAATGAGAAGCATTGGTAAGCACGTGGGAACAACAACAAAAGTTTCAAAAGATTGGAGAAGAGAAACCTTGTGGCAGTTCTGGGTAGTTGGAGAAGTTCTAACTGAGAAGTCAGACTGGAGCAGGGCATTGAGAGTTGTGGGTTGTGACCTGATCAAATAAGAATTTCATGAAGCTTTTCCTGGCAGGAATGAACTGGATGAATGAGTGGAATGGACATTGGAGTTACTTAGATATTCTCCTTTGGTTTACCTATTCCTTAATTTAAAAATAATGGGAAAAAAACTAAACTTATATTTCTCTAGGTCTAATTGGCTATGTGAATAATTATAATGTACTCTAGCAAAATTTCTTTTTTCCCCTGGAGCTCAATCTTTAATAAGCCTATATCTGGGAGTAGACTATTAATGGAACTGTGCCACCATACTTGTTATTTGCTGTTAAGCAAATGATGCTCTATCTGATCAGTAAAAAGCCATTTTGTTACCTAAGTAATTGAATACATTGCAAATAAGCCTTTCCTAAATGGTAGTTAACAGAACCTTGGGAACAAAGGGTACACTTTAAAGGCTTAATCACTTCCATGTATTACTCCTGCTTTTTAAAATTTGTTCGATGAGCGATCCTAGGAAACTGTTATACTCAGAAAAGCCAACACAGGCTCACAGCAGGCTTTATTGTTCCTTCGACAGTTTCTTGCAACCATGAATGTGCGTTTCCAGTTGGAGCATGAATATGGGTGGAGTGGGGAGAAGTCAAGGATGAGGGGACACCTGATCTGAACCCCAAAGTGTCAGTAAGGATAGGTCAGGTGGAAAGGGAGAGAAAGACATTGATTCTAGGCACAAATGACAGCATGAACAAAGTTATGGAGGTGAGAAAAAGTGAGATGAGAAACTAAATGGCGTGTGTATATGAAACAACATCAGTTTGTTGTTGCTGAAGCCTAAAATAGGAGCTTGAAAGCATCAAGAAATGGGGCCAGAGAGATGAGAATCTAGACCTTTTATGATCTCACATGCCAATCAAAGAAGCTTGTGCTTTTTCCTGTGTACTGTGGGAACTACTGAATGTTTATGTATTCAAATATGTGTTTTAAATAGATTTCTTTAGTTGCTCTAGGGGGAATCAATTTGGTGGGTCCAATACTGGAATTACTGTTATACTTGTAAGGGAACTGTGCAGAAGTTCAAGAAAGAGATGATTAGTACCTACTGTATGTCAAATAGGAGTAGGGATATAGAGAAGGACACAGATTTGAGATATACTTTATAAGGTAAAATAAGGAGGATTTGGTGACCGAGTGTTAGTATTTTAAATGTGAGGTAGAGGAAGAAGTCTACAATGTATTATGGGTTCCTGCCTTGGGTGTTCCTGGTAGATGATGATGCTTCCTGAGAATACAGGAATACAAGCTCATTATGTTGGGTTGTTTCCAGTTTTTGGCTATTCCAAATAAAGCTGATATAAACATTCATGTATAAGATTTTGTGTGAACATAAGTTTTCATTATCCTAGAGTAAACACCCAGGAGTGGGATTGTTGGACCATTGGGTAAGTATATGTTTAATGTCATTAGAAACTGCCCAACAGTTTTTCAGAGTTGCTGCACTGCTGTGATCCCCACCAAAAATGTATGAGAGATGCAGCACTTCTGCCTCCTTGTCAGCACTTGGGATGGTCAGTATGTTTTCTTTTAGTCATTTGACCACGTGTGTAGTGGTCTCTTATCATGGCTTCAATTTGCGTTTCCTTAATGATTAATGATGTTGTTGTCATGGTCATCCTCAGCCCCCTATAGGCTTCAGATTCCTCTTTGGGTGCCTTATTAGGGTGGGAGCTGGGGTGCTGGAAGGTTTTAATGCCCTGCTATCTGCCTTCAGTTTCATCTATATTCCTGTAACACTGCTACTGCTTGCTGCTCAGTGCTTGCTAAGCTGGAGGTTGTAGGGCTCTATTTTGTCCTGGCTCAGCCTCAGTCTTATGTAGACATGCATGCTTGGGCCTTGGATGTGGGACATTCTCATGGTTCCAATTCCTCCCCATGGCAATAGAACTCCTGCCTTGTATCTGTGGTGGGTCTTGTGTGAGAGAAAGTTTCATGTCTCCTTCCCTAGTGGAACTAGAAGGAGACTTCCAATGGTATTGGTATAGTATCCTGGGCCAGCCATATTGTGCCTCCATCCCCAACAGTTGAGGGGTTTTACTGTTTGTATCTGTGCCTTTCTCTGTGCTCTAGGGGCAAGAGTATTTGGTCTCACAGTGGCCTAAGGTTTTTGTTGAGAGAAGTGACTGGGCAAGATGGCAGGGTTTCATGCCTTTTTCTGCAGGCGTGGCCTAAACCTTGCTGTATACCTGCATGTAGTCTCTGTAACAACTCCTCAACTCTGCCATTGTAGTGTGGAAGCAGCCATAGACAGTCCTTTAACTGAATGGGTACGTCCCAGTAAAACTTTATTTATAAAAATAGACTTCAGGCTGGATTTGGCCTGTGGGCTGTAGTTTGCCAACTCTTGGTCTACAGAATAAATTCCAAATGCTCTATTGTGACTTTTGGAGCCCTCCTGCCTCCCTCTTCAGTCTGATCTTTTCTCATCCCGTCCTAAATTCATACTATAAGAGAAACTCTCTCACCCAGCACATCAATACTGACAGCTGGTTAATTGATCAAAACATTGGTTAAAGAAAGGAAGCACACATACAAACCCACCTTAAAACATTTTAATATAAAACATTAAGGTGCATTTATTTTTCATTTCTTTAATGTAGGGCCAAGACTTTTATTTTATTCGTCATCTTTTATTGCTCATAAAATACATCCATAATGCATCTTTTATGATTTCCAGTTTTGGCTTCTTTAAATTGGAGTGAGAACTTGAGATACTAGCAAAGCAATTGGAGGCAGAATCTCATTGTAGGGATTTTTATAATCCTCCTTCATTCTTTTATAGTTGCATTTCTTGAGCTTAGGTCTATTGCAGCTTTTTTTAATGACTCAGTAAAAAAAACTGTCAAGTCTTTCCAAAGTATCTAACTTAATTTTCACAGAAACAACTCTTTAATATTAGTTAAATTATATAATGTCAATAATGAGTTCAATCGGCATAAACTGGTTTGGGAACAAACACCTCTCACTCCTAGAACCTAAGAGATGGGAGCAGAAACAGACAGGCTCGTTAGGGGCTATCCTGCTAGTTATGAGTGCTCAGTTAATCCAGGGTGTTTTGCAGAAAGAATGGAAAGTGTTGGTTAATTCAGTGAGGCACTCAAGAAGGTGTAGCTGAGAGAGCTTCTACTGGGAACCCCTTACTGTTCCTTGACCATCCTCAGCTGTTCACTCTGCCAGTTCCTTCCTTTACGTGCTCCCTTGACTTGAGAGGTTCTTTATGCACCTCTACCAGAAGGATATCTCCTAACTCCTCTAGGTTTAGTTCAAGGATACCTCCTTATGAAGCCTTTCTTGACTACTGAGATTGGCTGATTCCCTCCTCTGGGTCTCTCCCTATCCTACTATCAAAGTACCTATAACACATGAATACATTTGTTTTTTGTATTTTTCTCTAATTCCACTATACTATGAGAGAATAGAGATTATTTATTATTCATCTTCACATCTCCAGACCCTAACATTGTCTTATTGTGTAGTAAGAGCTTGGCAACTTTCCATTAAATGAATGACTACATTATTACTGCTGTTGTTTGATTGGCTGGCTGCAGCAGAGGTGGTTTCACAGAGCAGGCTGAGCCACAATTAACTGCCTCCTTCAGTGTAGGTTAAGATAATGACTATGGAATCAAGATGCTGGAAGGAAGAATATGATTGGAAATTTTGAGCCTCAAGCGACTTCTAAAAGAGCTGTCTGGATTCTAAGATCTCTGCTAGATTGTAAGCTCCTGGTTGGCGGTGGCTGTGACTTACACATGCTTATAATCTCATTCCTTTTCATAGTGTCTTGTAAGATACTCAGTGCTTGCTAGATAAAGGAGGAAATGTTGGCTATTAAACGGATTTGCAAACTTTCTGAAAATGCAAGGCCACCAGTGTAGGATTCACTTTGCATAGAGAGCAAGTCAAGGCACCATTCCTACTTGCTCTCAGTTGTTGTTTGAACTTTCCCAAGCAGAGTAGAACTATAGGAATAATGAACACCTAGCAAGCTGAATAACTCTTTTTCTTGGCAAGTGAGTAGCATGAGAACATTTGTTGCACTGGATGAAAGGTGGTTTGGTTTTCCTGGAGGGACACTATGGGTAACAATGTCAACTGTGAATCTCCAGGGTATGCAATGCTGCCAGGTCAACTCAGTGTCTTTAATGTTGTTCTTTGTTTTGTTTTTAAAAGCAAGAGAAAGGATAATAGGTTGTTTGCTTGTGGTTGCACAAGAAACTATTTTTGATATTGCTAATGGTTCCTCTCTCTCCCACTTTTCTAACAACCAAATGCTTGAGAATGCTCTGAATGGAACAAGATTTGAAGACTTTATGTGAAAGTTTGTTTAATAATAGAACTTGCATTGCACAACCTGATGTCAAGTACTTAATTGCCAATTAAAATTATTTCTCAAAAAGTAAGTTCTTGTGTTTCTAAGTTTCGGACACATTTTACAATACTAATATGATTTTGGCACCCTACCCTTCACCAAGATTAAATACTAGCTGAGCTTAATGGCCCAAAACTGTCAATTCCCCAGCTCTTTATTAATCCCAGGAAAGTGGCCTGTACCTCAGTCATTACTGCTCAGTTAGGTAAACAATCATCACATTCATTCTCATTAGAGCACTCTCTTCACAGAAAGCTTTGTTCCTGAGATTTTCAATTAGTCTTAACAAGTCATAAATGCCACTAGTGTCTCCTTTTCTCCATTGGTCTACCAAACAAATAAAAGTCATGTGTCTAATTAAAGAAATCCAAGTCCTCCTAAAACTTATTCTCTTTGCTTCTGTTGTGTGCAAAAGCCAAGAATCTCATTGAGTGAGAGAAGTGGCTGGCCTGGGTCATTGTTCATTGCTGAGTGGTGAAGAACTCGTAAACGTATGCAAACATCAGGTTCAGCAAGAGCAAATGTTTCCTTGAAATGAGGGAAAATAAGGCATTGAGTCACTACTGCTTCTCTTCTTCACTTTAAGGGGAAATTTCTTGTGGTATGGTAGCACACAATCAATATTGTACAACATGGGGCTCAAACTGACTCTGAGTGTAAATATAAGAAATTGACGACGCTTCCTCTTTTAACGAGATTTTGTTTTCCTAGTAAGAAAAATTGACATCAGTGGTGTGGGATGTTTAGAAATCCAAGTGAAGGAGAGGAGAGTTCCATTTGTAGTTAAAGAGATGAGTTCCTTGAATGTGTTTTTTCTTTGCAGTTCTTGCCTAAGAACAGCTGAGTTGTAGCAGGTTGAGATGGAAGTGGTAGATTGTTAACAAGAAATATTTGGCTCTTATTTTACCCTGCTGCAACCAGGTACAGGCTTATTCACAGGGAGGTGAGGTGGACATGGAAATATGCTGCTCAGACCCCTCTTCAAGAAATAACTCATTGTCCAGCTGTGAGGAGTGTGGTTTGCTGGCGTCCTCCAGCTGTTAGGTTCCTCAGAGTTTGCCTTAGCTTTCTAGTTGAGATTATGCTATTATTAGTACAAGCTCTGCCAATGACTGAGAGAGGTGCAGGTAGAAGGGTCTAGTCATTTACATTCAACATGGAGATCCTTCAATGAGCTGGCAGAGACTGTAAGGTTGCCATCATGTTCTGATGAGTCTTCCTGTCCTACTTCTCCCTTTTCTTTTTATAGTTGTTATTTCTCCCCAAACCTTTGCATGCCTTATTTTCTTTCAGCATATGTTTCCCAAAGAACCCAACATGCAACAAGAGGTAAGGCAGGAAGGGACATAAGATCATTCACTGTCTAGGGATGGTCTTAAAGGCTGCCTTTTCACATAATCTAAGATCTTAGCAAAAATCCTACTTGTTCAAAAATAAAGCCACAGAAAAAGCTATCTGAATCTAGAAACTCCTATGGCTGATGACTGCTGTGCTCAGAGCCTATCTGCCATGCAGTCTACCTGCCTGAGCTTAGGCATCATGCCTTTGGCTCCTATTGAAGGTCTGTGAGAATCTCTGATTCACTCATTGTAAGGATGTTGTTGAGGATATTTTACTGATGTATTATCAAAGTCCTGTGTATAAAGCTCCATAACATCACCATTCTTGATCACGAAACACCTTGCCGTACATTTCCCTCAAGGCTCGAATGAATCATATCTGGTGGGTTTCGCCCTTAGTGTTAGCCACCAGGAAGCACAGAACGGAATATGCTCGGGTGCAGTAAGTAGTACCTCAAAGCCTAAATTTATTCTTGTCTCTGTAGTTATGATTTAATATATTCCCCATCATCCTCATATTTTACTTTGTATTTGTCATTTTATTGGGCACGTTCTTACATGTATAGGCAGTGAATGCAGCATGAGTCTTGGAACCTGGCTGCAGGGTTTTGAATGCTGCCTCTCCCATATGATAGCTGTGCAATCTGGGGCATGTTACTAAGCACACTGAACATCAGGTTCTTTGTAAAAATCTTGTAATAAGAGTAACTGATTTTGGGGTTATTGTGAAGGTTAAATGAGATAATGCATATAAAGTAATTAGTAATGTTTGGCAAATAAACCCTTGGTACATCTTAATGGTATAGAGGCAATGAATAGAATTGATTTGACAGAGAGCTGCATGGACTGGTAATGAGAGGGAGTGTTTCACCATAAGCCTTGAGATTCCAGACAATTTGCTGGAAGATAGTTTTCTGAAAAAAACAGATAAATAAGAGGTTGAGGCTTTGTTTAAACTAGATCTACAATAAAGACTGGTGATTTTATTTGCTATAAGGCATGCTAGTTAATTTAATATATTTGGCATCCGCTAAGAAGACAGTGGTGATTAAATTAACTGATTGACTGACAAGGTAAATAGAATCAAGCCAATACTCGAGAGAATAAAACACAAGAAAGACTAGTTGTGATGAGTGGTTCAAGTATTGGGCCAATATTTGTTAACAGGGATGCTGTTGGTGGAGCAACTCTTTGTTAGGCTAGACTGCCCTGTGAATTGCAGGAAATTTGGCATCTCTGGATTCTGTGATAACTCCAAACACCCTAGGACTGCCTCCAGTTGAGAATCACCAAAGTATGGAAGGACATTTGTGGTTAGATTGAGAACCTGGCATCCCTAGAACAGCCCCAGTTTACACCTGTCATAATTATACCTGTGGCCCTTTCATGCAACCATGTCTTGGTCTACATGGCTCCTTGGAGATGGTTGATTCCAGGCCTGGGGGCTGGGAAAAGTACAAGATGAGCCAGGGACATATTGTTGTTCCAGAAAGTAAAGAAGTGCCCAAAGAATGTTGAGAAACATTTCAAAAGCAACAAGAGCCAAGCTGTAGGGCTCTCCCTGGCCAATTGGCAATCTAAGCATCAAAATAAACAATGAGAATTAACAAATTGTAACCCACTGAATACAAATAAGAATCCATGATTCTTATCCATATTTACTTATCCATACTGATATAAGTAAATAAATGGGGGGAGAAGGGAAAGCTCTTCCTTACAATAGAAAGCCAACTAGTAAATGTAGAAGCAATGATTGAATTAGAAAAGCATCATTTGGAAACCTTCACAATTGATTCAGGCAAGAATCTACCCTGGCTGTTAAGAGTTGTAAGTGAAAGCTTGAGGAATAACAGGATAGTTATGTAGTTTTAAAATACTAGTTAATTGCAAAACCAAACATAGTATCTTTACATTGGAGAAATCTGACAACATCACCCATTATGAGAGAAAATGATATTCTGTGCCTCCTGATATTATGTACTAACAGGAACACAGCATCCTTTCTGTGGCATACCTCTCAAAAGTGTACAACCTAAATCTAATCAGGAGGAAACATCACACAAATACAAACTGAGTGATATTACACAAAATACCCAACCCGTATTATTTAACTAATCTGTACTATTTATGTCGATGTCATAAATCACCAAGACTCAGGAACTATTCCAGATTAAAGAAGACAAAATATACATGACAACCAACTACAATACAGGGTCCAGGATTTTCTTTTGCTGTAAAGGACATTCTTGGGACAATTGGTGAAATTTAAGGCAAGTTTGTAGATTACATAGTAGTACATAGATGGATAGACAGATGGATAGACAGAGATGGACAGAGAGGTAGACAGAAGAAATGATAAAGCAAATGTGGAAAATGTTAACATTTGAGGACTATGAATACAGGGTACATGAAGATACTTTGTACTATTCTCAAAGATTTTCTATAATCCTGAAATTATATCAAAATAAGAAGCTAACAATGTAAAGTGTGCTGGTTGGAAGGACACATGATATGGTTGCTCACCCCATAGGAGCAGAGCCTGCAAGATGCAGCAGCTGTGAACCCTGTACAGTACTGCTGATGTGAGCAACATGCTGAGCAAAGGGTGCAGTTATATTAGGAAGTGAGTTTCATAATTGTTCAGTAAGTTTCTTCTCATTCAGACCAGTATAGTCCCTCCTGGCAAGCTCCTGTGTGATATATGTGTTCGTTATTTGCTCAGAGAAAGATTTGCAGGCAGGCTGATATCTGTTCCTGAGGGCCCACGAGATACTCCAACTTCACACTCTTTGGTGGTGGGGTGGTCTAGGGCCCAGAAATGTAGATGCTATTAAAAAATGAACAAGCAATTACAGCAGCTAAGACATATAGGGCTTACAGTGTGTTGGGCATTGCTTTAAGCACTTTATACATAAGAACTAATTTAATCCTCACCACATTCCTATGAAGTAAATGCTATTATGACAGCCCTCATTTTACAGATGAAGAAGCCGAGGCACAGAGAGGGTAAGAAACTCACTCAACTGTTGGTGTGTAGAGGGGCCAGAATTCAAAACCAGGCAGGGTTGTCCCAGAGTCCAGGCTCTCTCTTCTCCACTCTACTCTTCTGCCTCTTGAGGGGCTCTGAGCAATGAAACTATTCTTTCCAGATTGCTCTTATAAAGCAAGCTGAGGTGTCCAAGATCAGAGTTATCTAGAAGAGTCTGAGCTGCCGTATAACATATTGGGGCAGAAGTGAGTTGTCTGTGTTAAGTGGGGAATGGAGCCAAAGCTCAAAGGAGACGTCAGAAGGTAGGAACAAGCAGGCAGAAGAGAGAAGCAGAACCAAATCTCAGGGTCAGAAGAAAGCTGGAGGGTTTTGGCCAAGCTCGGATCACTAGAATAGCAGAGCGAGAGGCAGCAATGCCCAGCCCAGTGGGTGACTGATTAAGGCAGAAACTGAGGGATCAGCCTGGGAACAAGCTGGCTGGGCTTCAGAGCTAGTACTCACATACAGGACTCTGCATTTATTTCCTTGGAAAAGTCCTGCTTGCTTCAGTGTGCCTTATAAGGCCTAATCTCATCTTCCAAGGCAACAGTCACCTTTCCAAAGATATAGCTCCCTAAGTCTGATCCTTGTCGCTAAGGAGTGTAGGGACAAATATTAGCTGCCTACTTTTGTGCCAGGCATTGCGCAAGGCATTTAACACATTATCTTATTTAATGCAGTGTTTTGTATGAGTGTATCTGAGCCGAACTCTCTACCATGCACATAAATAGAATTAGTGACCATTCAGAGTGTGCTTTCGACTTTCAGTTCCATGAAATTTGGAGTGTAAATTGGACTTTTATGTAATTCTTATGGAATAGAATAATTCTAATTAGATGAAACAATTCAGTCTAAGGTGCAGTACAACTACCGATACTCAAAAAAATCACAGAGGCTTAGAAGAAGCAGGGACACTATCATTGAACCAATATGGACACTTCTGCATATGATAAGAAGGGTCAACTTCAATAAACAATGAAGGCCAGGTCAGGCATAATTATACACACAATCTCTTTCCATCACTGTGACTGCACAAAGAAAAGTGATAATATAACTTCCACATCTTGTGGTCATCATGAGGATTAAATTTAGTAAAGCATATAAAGCACGTGTCTCAGAGCACGTGTCTCAGTGCCAGCCACAAAGGAGGCCCTGAATGCGTGGTACCAGCTCTGTTCATTTCCCCAAGGGAGAAACAAAGCTAAGAGAATTTAAGTAATGTGTCGAAAGCCACAGAAATGATAAATGGTAGAGCCAAGATTTGACACCCCACCACCTGTTTTTGTAGTTTTCAAATTAAGAATGGATTTTAAAATGTTTTAATAGTTGAAAGAAATCAAAAGAAGAAAAAGACTTTGTGGCACATGAAAATTATAGGAAATTCAAATTCCAGTATCCATGAGTAAAGTTTCATTGGAACACAGCCATGCCCATTCACTCCCGTATTGTCCATGCTGCTCTCATGCTACAACGGCGGAGTTGGGTGGTTGAGACGGAGATCATATGGCCTGAAAAGCTGAAAATGCTTAATGTCTGGCTCTTCACAGAAAAAACTGGCTGACCCTTGCTCTAGACCTTAAATCCCTGATCTTCCCATTATGCCCAAGTGCTGGTGGATCCAGATTGCTTGTGACTTTGCCAAATCTTTTGGCATTCTTGGGGAATTATGAAATTGCCGTGCAGGTTGCATTGTGAAGTGCTCCCTGCTGGCTTACATAGGAAAGCTTTGAAGGTACCAGATGGGAACAGATTCTTTTCTTTCATCTTAACAAAAATCCAATCTCACTCTGTTTCATGTTCAAAAGGATTTGATTAATTAGGACATGAAGAGGGGAAAAGAACAGTTCATGCTGTTGGGTTGGGCTGAGCTGGCAGTTTGAACTGCTGTAGTTGCAGCTCCTCCTCCCCACGCTGACAGGCTCCCTGAACGCCCAGCTCTGTCTAATGGAGGCTGGGTAGTTGGAGATTAAAGTACAAGCTTTAGCAACCGGAGACCTGTGTTTGTACTGTGGTTCTCCACTTGCCAACTGGATGACTTTAGGCAAGCTATTTAACGTCTCTCAGTCTCAGTTTCCACAGGTCTAAAATGGGGGTAATGAGAGTATCTATAGCTTAGGTAATTTGGAGGATTAAATGAGAGAATATATGTAAAGATATTTTTGTTTGTTTATTTTGAAAAGAGTTGGTTCAGTGAGCATTCAGTAAATATTAGCTATTATTATTTTTTTCTGCCCACTTGTCAGCAGGGAAGTTCAAACTAAGTCTTTGATCCAAGTTAAAAAGCCCTGGAAGGTGTTTTTAAAGCATGTTTGTCTTTTTTTCTTTTAAAGTAGTACACCCACACAAAATTCAAGTAGTAGGAATAATAAAAATAAATATCTCACAAAATGATGTGTCCTGGAATGTTCAAGGCAGTAATATAACATAAAAGCTCTGAACTGGAAATTACCCAAATGCCCAACGCTAGTAGAATAGAGAAATCAGTCGTGGTAGATTCATACAATGGAACGCCTTTCAATAAAGAGAGCGGGTCTACAACAATATGCAACAATGTTGACGAATTTCTTAAACAGAATGCCTAGCAAAAGAAGCCAGACACAAAAAGCATACATACCATAAGATTCCATCTAGATAAAGTATAAAATAAGGTGAAGCTCATCTTTGCCTCAGGGATTACCCTGAGGTGAAGGGTAAGGGTGGGAAATCGGTGGAGAGGGATTGAGGGCATCTGGTAATGCTCTGTTTCTTGATTTGGGTGCTGGTTACACAGGTGTATTCAGTTTTTGAATATTCATCAGCTGATGCTTGTAATGTGTGCACAGGATTAGTCTTCATATTTCAATAAAAATGATAGAAACTAACAATAGGAAAGGCACCCTTCTCCTACTCTTGTCTCCCAGTCACTCAGTCCCTCCCCCAGAAGCAGCCACTGTTACTAGCATTAAATAGAATACCCCGAGATAGTCACTGAATATATAAGAACATGTCTGCCTGTGTATATTGTGTGTATTTCTTTTCTTCTGATTATTTTCTGAGAGCAAGTTTTTGTTTTATTTTATACAGTCTTTATTTTTTAGAGCAGTTTTAGAATTCCACAAAATTGAGTAGAAAGTATGGTGAGTTCCCATATACCCCCTGCCTTCACAGAGGCACGACCTCTCCTATTTATCAACATCCAGAACCAGCATGGTGCATTCGTTACAAGTGATGAACCTACATTGACACGTCATAATCATCCATAGTCCATAGTTTATATGAGGGCTCACTCTTGGTGCTGTACATTCTAGGGGTTTGGACAAATGTGTAATAACATGTATCTACCATTATAGTATCATACAGAGTATTTTCACTGCCCTAAAAATGATCTGTCTGAGAGCAAGTTTTGATGTGCCTAACCCTATGTCCAGTTGACCACCTGCTACAAAGGTAGACCTCAGAAGAAGGTCAGGGAGAGCAGAGGAGATGGGAAGGAGCCCCAGTGCTCGGTGACCCTCTTGGGCCTGGCAAACTCTACAAAGGGTCACTGAACTGTCAAACTGAATTTAGGGGCTTCAAGATGGCTGGGCCTTCTTCCCAGTGTTGGGCTGTGACCCAGATAAAGTTACCCAATGTCTTCTTTGTGTTAGAAACTCTAGGTATCCTTTAGGCAGTCTTTTGTTCATGGTGAGTACTCAACTGTGTTTGTGATTCAGAATAACATCATCTTCCCTGTAAAATCATTTTCCTCATTCTGAAGCTGGAACAATGTCTGGCAACAGGATGGGATATTTGAAATCAGGACCACCATGAAACACCTGGGAAGAGATCCTTGCATTTCTGACCTTTTATTCCATCTAAACCTTCTAGCTGGTGACTTTCTCCTGTACCTTTGGCAGCATCAATAACCCGAAATGCTATTCATCCTCTAAGACCCAATGCAAGTTCCCTCCATGCAGTTCCCACCAGGTTTCCCTGGAGGACTCTGGTTTGCATCACTTCATTAGCACTTCTTTAAATGATCATCAGTCAATAACTATTGGCTGCTGTCTACCAGGCTTCAGATACCATGCCATGTGCTGGGAATACAAGGAAGAAAATTCCATTCCTGTCCTCAACCTGCCTACATTCTGGAGTCAAAGGGAGGCATGTAAAATAATTGAACACAGTATTGCATGATATCTGTACAAAGGATGGGGTGACTGATCAAGTCTGCTAGAGTAGGAACCAAGAGGGCAAGCCAGGCTTCACAGAGGTGCCCCTTGAGCTCTGTACCTTGAAGAACGAGCAGGGCTTTGCTAGCCAGACCGGAGCCAGAGAGGGGCATTCAGGTAGAGACAGCAGCATGAGTGAAGGCATGGAAGTATGCAGCACATATTGTCACTTATCATTTACTATGTCATTTTATTTACCAGTCTTTCCAACCAGATTGTGAGAGACTCATGGATAAGACTCATAACTCAGATGTCCCTATTTTCCCTCCCCCAAATACCCAGAGAAATTCTAGAGACTAAAAATAGATAAAAACAAAAGATTAAATGCAAACATAGGAAGAATCTTCTTAAAAGATTTAACTGAGGGCTTGAATTTTAAATATTCAACAGATCTCCATTTTTAAGATGTGAACTTCCCATCAGACTTGGAATATAAAGGAAATCTTCTAAGGAGATGAAATTGAACTTTAATTGGAGCAGTTATTATAATCAGGGCCAAACTGTGATTAGCAGCTTGTCTCCTCTGTACTCTCTGCCCTATTCAATGCCCCACCCCTGGTTCCCCCGGTCTTGGCTTTCAGGCTCTCAGGAGGATATGAATTATTTTGAGTGTAATTGGGCCTGACCTGTGACATGGGCACTATCTGAATCCATTGTTTGGCACTTAATTGCTCTGTGACCGTGGGCAACTTACTCAGACATCTTGGGTCTTAGTTGCTACCTTATAAAATTGAGATAAGTATACTTTGTCAAGATTAAATGTCAAAAGTGTTTGGAACATAATAGCCTCTCAATAATGAAAGCTTTCCTTCCTTTTTCCTCCTCACTTCACTTTCTACCCCATCCCCCTTTCCTTGGAAGGGTTTAAGAAGAAATTTTTGGGAAGAGAGAGCCTAGGAGACAGAGAATGAAGAGATTCTGAGCAGCTGATGGAGAGTTTGGGAGAGATAAATGGATGAGTGGAGAGGAATTTTAAGAAATTTTGCTGTTTCATGCAATTTATCACCTCTGATAAATGCCATTGCCTCTAAGAGAGTTCCTTATGACTGAAGTTGGATGTGTCTTTGGGGCACAAAGTCAGGCTGAGATTGGCCACAGGGGGCTCAGCTTTGTTGGGGTTGCACACGTTGCAGAGAAAGGATAGGATATCATTTATTTGGAAGAAAAGAAGATTCAAGGTCACACTCTTGACCTTAGTGTGTGCCTGTCACACATTCCCTTAAAGGCTGTCACCTGGGAGACACATTAGACTTCAGGCTAATATGGGGCTGGACTCAGTGTGTTTTCTCAGTAATATCTTGGAGCTTCCAAGTAGCTTGCCATAGGAGGAGGCGATTAGCCCCTTTACTAGAGGGGATTATGCAAGGATCCTCAGTCCCTTTATCACGGATTCAGGCACTGGGGGGAGATGGATGCAATGACCCAAGCTATGTCTCCCAGACCTGTGTCTAGGATTCTATAATGACTCACTAGGATCATTCCCTGTGTCATCCACTCCTCTCCCAGGCAGGAGATTCCCAACACTCCAGTTAGCCTCCTTTCACCTGCTCCCGCCCCACTTCAGCCCACCAAAACCAAAGAGCTCTCAGTTGTAAACAAGTGACAGAGTAATTCTCCAGGGCTGATGGCTAAAGCCACTTATTCTCTCAACAACGTTTTCATTTTAATGGAGGCATTAAACCTTGGCCCAGAAGGGACTCTCTAATAAAGGGATTCCAAGCAGTGCAGAATGCAGAGAGAAACAGAAAGGGCTGGCAGCCTGCCCAAGGTCACACAGCAAGGTGGTGGCAGAGCTGTGAATAAAACCCAGCTGCCCAGATTCCCAGTCTCACCCTATTGCCCCAGCCTGAGGCTACCTCTTGTTTGGTCACACTGGGGACTTCTTGCCCCGTTCTCGAGCTATGTTAGTGACTGTGACTCAGTCTGAGTGTGAAGAGGCTGTGATGTTAGACCTAAACAGTCCTCCCTCACTGCCAGAACATAGCGTGAAGAATAGTAGCGTCAAAGAGGCTTGATCAATAGATATTATGCAAATGCCTAGAGCAATAACATTCTCTTCCATTACCAAGCTAACAGTACCAGTAAAGAGTGTGTGGGATTCTCACAGTTTTATTTTTTCTGGTTTGTCAGACTGAAATCAGGGTCTGACTGATGCCCATATGAAAGTATAAAAGGTACGTGACTGGCAGAGACCCATTTCCTTTTTCTCTGAATTAGAGGCCCTTGCTCCATGAGCTAGCAAGAGCTCTGGCTCTGTGCACATCAATTATGTTCTCCGGCTGAGAGCCTTGCTGAGCAGAACTCGGCAGTAAACATGCCTCGAGCCACGATGAGCCTCATTTGTGACAAGGTCTCCATAGTGAGAAAGCAGCGAGGCAGCCATACCCAGATCCTTTCCGTCCATCCCCTCTTCACCTCCTCCCACCTGTCACCCCAGCTTAGGGATCCTAGAATCTGAGCATGCTTTACACATTTGTTTGTAGTTGTAGAAGGAAAATAACATTCTTCATCTCGTAAAACTGAAATTAATTGCTAGTATGAACTCCTGCTCTGCTGGATGTCAAAAACTTAATTGCAGTCAATTAAGTGTTTACTCTTCCCCTATGTCTGTAGTCCTCTTACAGTGCTGGAAAGCTTACGCAGTATCAAGTCATCTTTGTGTGTGTGTGTGGTGTCTGGTCCTTGGTATCATCCCTTATCCTCATTGGCATCTATTGAGGTGTCTTGCACCCCATCTTGCCTTTGGTTGTCAGCAGAACAAAGTGCTGCTTCCCTTATTCCAATTGCAGGACCCCTTTAGGCCACCGGCTCTTCGTTCTTGGTTGCTCAGAATGCATTCTGTGTCCCCACACCAGGATGCAGGGTGCAGGGACCATATGTGGCTGTTTCAGGCTCTCTGCCTAGATACCCACATAGACATTTCTTCTCACTTTCAGTGCTGGGTGGAGGGGGAACCCAGTGCCTCACTGACTCCATGGACTCTCTCTTGAGAGAGTGGGTCACAGATCCCTTGCTCTCGAATATCTCTGACTAGTGTCTCCCCTCACTTCTCAGCAACACCCTGATGTCTGAGCTCCTACATGTGCTCTCCTCACCCCTTCCCAATCCTGGATCTACGTAGCCTGGCTTTTCATCTTTTCTTCCAAATCACTCAAACTGAAAAGCTAGACTATTTTGAAAAGTAGACTATTTTGAAAAGTAGACTATTTTGTTTTCATGTTCTTTTAATAAACCTTCATTGTAAAAGCCTCATGATGTAGTCTTCCAAATGGAGGATTATGTAGTGATAGAAATTCTAAAGAGGAGAGGGAGAAAAACACATTGACTAAGAAGCAAAAACGTTATATGGCTACATTAGATATGGTTTTTTATTGCTTGCAGTCTTTCTCAACTAGAGTTCCAGAGAAAATTAAGCCTTATGGAAAATAATTGCAGTTTTTATTTTCTCAATGTTCCCAAGGTTGGCGCCTTCCCAAAGGTCCCAAGGGCAATTTCCAAGGGTAATTCTGGATGCATAGGAGAGAAATAACTCATTAAATCAATGGACACTTTAGGGAAGTGATTCTCAAAGTGTGATCTGAGGACCCCTAAGGTCCTGAGACCCTCAGTCTATCAGGTCCCTGAGACCCTCAATCTATCAGGTCAAAATTATTTGCATAATAATACTAAGATTTTATTTGCCTTTTTTATTTTCATTCTCTCATGAGTGTGCTATGGTCTTTGGAAAACTCCTCTGTACAAACATGAATATTTGTGTACACACAGGAATCAGGTGTACAAAGATTTCACATATTGGAATTATGAGATAAACAATATTATGTAACATTTAAAAATATATTAAAAGAAATAAAGCAGGGGATTATAAGTTTGATGAGAATAAAAAATGACTCTCTAATTGACCAGCTATATTAAAACAAGAATAAAATAGAACTTTTAGAAATGAAGAAAAATTATTTAGTCATTAAAATTGGTATCTCAATAAACATGTTAAATAGAAGACTGGAACCAGATGAAAAGAGAATTAGCAAGCTTGAAGATGGGGCTGAAAAAATTACACTGAAGGCAATAGAGAGAGATATTGAGGTAGATCAAAGAGAAGTTAAGAGACATAGTGAATAGAATGAGCAAGTCCAACAAAAATCTCTTTGGAGTTCCTGAAAGAGATGATAAAGAGAATGGAAAAGAGGCATTACTCAAAGAGACAATGGCTGAGAATTTTCTATAATCAATGAAGGATGCCAGTCCTCAGATACAGGAAACCTGACAAAGTCCTGCTTTTAAATATCCCACACTATTGTCAGACAATGTCACAGCTTTAGGATGAGGAAATGGCTTTACAGAGATAATGGATGTTGTTTTGAATCACAAATCAAATGGGAGTGTTCATTGGGAACAGAAGGACTTGGTGACCAGGGCTTCTTAAAGGACACCTAGAGTTTCAAACACAAAGATGTCATGGGGAGACTTTATCTGAGTCCAAGGCTAACACTAGGGAGAAGACCTGGCCATCTAATTCACTTTGAGATTTCAACAAACATTCATTGAACCCCTGCCAGGTGCCAGGATCAACACTTCTCCCCATGTTCTCTGCTCTCCACGTTCCTCTTATCCTGAGGTCTTCCACCCTCTTTGTAGCAGGTGGTCAAACAGGACACAGTGCTAGACACATGAATACTTGCTCTAGGAAAGAAAGAAAGGAAGCATCTAAAATATAAAAACACAAAATGTTAGAATAAAATCAGATATATCAGGCAAATATTACCTAAAAGAAAGATACTATAGCTGCATCAATATAAGATAAAATCTTCTTTAAAGCTAAAAGCATTACTAGAGGTAAAAAGAGTTACTGAATATTGATTAAAAAGTTCAAATCACCAGGAAGAGGTAGCAATTCTAAACCTGTTAGAATAAATAAAGTAAAAAATTAATAGAACTACAGGGAGAAATAGACAAATCCACCACCATAACTGCAGATTTTAACAACTTCTTTTAGTTATATACAGATCAATTAGACTAAAAAATCACTAAGGATAACGGAGATTTGAGTTGCACAGTAAGCAACCTTGACCTGATGTAAATATATAAATAATACTTCTTCTTTTTTTTTTTTTTTTGAAGAAGATCAGCCCTGAGCTAACATCCATGCCAATCCTCCTCTTTTTGCTGAGGAAGACCAGCCCTAAGCTAACATCTATTGCCAATCCTCCACCTTTTTTTTCCCTTTTTCTCCCCAAAGCCCCAGTAGATAGCTGTATGTCATAGTTGCACATCCTTCCAGTTGCTGTATGCAGGATGCCACCTCAGCATGGCTGAACAAGCGGTGTGTCGGTGCGCGCCCAGGATTGGAACCCGGGCCACAAGTAGCGGAGCGTGCACACTTAACCGCTAAGCCATGGGGCCGGTCCCCTAAATAATACTTCTTAAATCTGGAGAATATAAATTTTCAAAGGCACATGGCATGTTATAAAATTATTATGCATTAGACCATATGTCAAGTTTTAGCCAATTTCAAAAAAATCTAAAACATGCAAGAAATTAAGCGAGAAAACAATAACAAAGATATAACTAGACAAGCGTGAAGTTTGTCTTTTGACAAACATTTGAAAATTAATAATTTTGAAAATTAAAAAACACACTTCTAAATAATAATTTGTCAAAAAATAAATCATAACAGAAATTAAAGATTAATCATAATGAGATGGTAATGAAAATAATACCTACCAGAACTTGTGAGATGAAATTAAAGTGCCTTTGAGAAATACTTATTGCCCCTAAATGTTTATATTATAAAAGAAGAAAGTGTGAAAATAAATTACCCAAGTATCTACCCTAAGAATAAGGTGGAGGTGATGTTACCGAAAGAGGCATATAGGGCACTCCAGGGCCCCAGTGCTCCAGCAGCTAATAAGGTGGCAAAAACTGTCAGGATCAACTTTCACAGAACTCTGGAATATAGTAAAAAACTTACAACAACCAAAGGACAGGTAATGAAGAAAGAAGTTGCTGCCTTGTGGTAAGAGAGAGCTGTGGCATTTTAAATTGCCCAGTTGCCATCCCCACTTTCCAGATCAGTAGTGGCCATGAAGATGCTGCACTCCTGGTGCAGGTTGCTTGTGCCACAGGAAGCAATACAAACTTAATTTTCAAAGAGCAGTGGTTGTTTGTTTTGACCTGTCTGGCAGCTCCCTTAAAGACTGGTAGAAAGTGTGCCTTAATTTCACCTAACTTGGAGTGTTCTCAGGACTGAAGAGCTTCCCAAGTGGCACTTGCTGAAAACATTTAAAGGCAAAGGTATTGAACACAGTAGCAGAGCAAGGGAAAATGGTAGGGACAAACAATAGACAGATCAAAAAGTCCTGGTAAGGAGGAGGCTGGGAAAGAAGATATACAGGGGCATAAGGGCTTTTAATAGCACCTATGTACACAGGTGAATCAAGAAGTTCATGTACACGCTCAGAGCTGGATGAATTCTCAGGAAAAGCCTTAGAAGAACATAAGCTTTCACTTTGAGGAGTCTCAGAGGGAGAGGAGAGAGAGAAAAAGGGGCAGAAAGAATATTTGAAGAAATAATGGCCAAAACCCTCCCAAATTTGAAGAAAGACATGATTCTATTTATGCAAAAAGCCCAATGAACTCCAAGCAGGGTAAACTTATAGAGATCCACACCAAAGGCAATTTATAGCTAAACTGTTGAAAGACAAAGACGCAGAGAGAATCTTGAAAGCAGTACAAGAGAAGTGACTTGTCATATACAAGGGATTCTCCATGAGATTAACAGTAGGTTTCTTTTCAGAAATCATGGAGGCCAGAAGACAATGGGATGACATATTTAAAGTACTGAAATAAAAAATCTGTCAATCAAAAATTCTGTATCCAGCAAAACTGTCTTTTAAAAATAAAAGAGAAATTAAGATATTCCTAGATGAAAAATGGAGGAGTACCTCACCAGCAGACATGCCCTAGAAGAAATGCTACAGGGAGTACTTCAAGCTGAAATGAGAGGCAACTAGACAGCAACTGGAATCCATATGAAAAAATAAAGAACAACAGTAAGTTAGCTATATAGGTAAATATATGACAGTCATTGCATTTTTGGTTTGTAACTTTTTTTGTTTTATATGACTTAAAAGACAAATACATAAAGTAATAATTATAAATGTATGTTAATGGACACACAATGTATAAATATATAATTTGTGACAATTACAACAGAAAAGGGGATGGAGCTGTAAAGAAGAATGGTGTCTGTTACTGTTAAAACTAAGTTGATATTAATTCCAACTTGATTATACAGATTAAAACAGTTATAAAGTTAAGATGTTAGTTGTAATCCCCAGGGTAACACTAGAAAAAAAAAACTAAAAAAATACAGAAAAAAATAAGAAGAACTATACACTAGAAGAAATCAATTATTTACAAAAGGTGGCAGTAATAAAGGAATTCAAGAATAAAAATCTATAAACAGAAAACAAATAGCAAAATGGCAGAAGTAAGTCTTTCCTTGTCAGTAATTACTTTAAATGAAAGTGGATTAAATTCCCCAATTAAAAGGCAGAGATTGGCATAATGGATAAAAATCATTATCCAAGTATATGCTGTTTAAAAAAGACTTACTTTGGATTCAAAGACACAAATAGAATGAAAAAGATATTCCATGCAATCAGTAACCAAAAGAGAGCTAGTGTGGCATTACTAATTCATTCACTTAACAAATATTTATTAAATGCCCACTATGTGCCAGGCACTGTTCTAGGTATAGTGAATAAAATAGATAAAAATCTTTCTCTGATGAAGTTTACATTCCAGTGGTGGGGTATAGACAATAAACATAGCAAGTCTTGGACTTAGGAAACTTGAGTTCAAGAGAGATAAAACTTTAGGGATCATCAGCATAGAAATGTTTTAAAAGTCATGAGACAGGATGATGCCATTAAGTGCAGATCAAATCATTGATCTCAGAACTGAAGACATTCAATTGATATGAGGTCAGAAATAAGAGAAAGAACCAATAAAAGAGAATGAGAAGGAGCAGTCTGTAGGATAGAAGCAGAAGTAGGAGCTTTTGGTGACTTGAAGCCAAGTAAAAAAGTGTTTTCAGGAAAAGGGAATGATCAGTTGTGTAGAATACTGCTGTAAGTTCAAATAAATTGAAGCTTGAGAGTTGGCTCCTAGATTTAGAATATGAAGGTCATTGGGGAGATTTAACCAAAGCAGCTTTACTGGTATGGTAGGGGCAAAAGCCTGACTGAAATGGATTTGAATGGGAGTGGGAGGAGAGGAATTGGTTGCAATGAATATAGACAATTCCTTCAAGAAGTATTCCTCTAAAGGGTGGTAAAGAAATGAGTAGTAGCTGGAGGGATAAGTGGGATGAATAAACCTTTTTTTCAAGTATGAGAAACAACAGCATGCTAAATGTTGATGGTTAATATCTAGTAGAAAGTGGAAAACTTAATCAGGATGGAGGAAAATTTCTGGAGCAATGAACTGGAGTAGGTAAGAGGTAGTGATATCTAAAGCATGAGAAAATGGGTTAGCCTTGGGAGCGTGGAGAATTTACCCATGTTACCAGATAGGAAGGCAGGAAATATGGATGTTGTTGTTGGCCAAAAGGTATAGGGTTGCAGGAGAATGAGGAAGTTCCCTTCTGCTGCTGTGGTTTTCTAGTGGAGTAGGAAGCAAAGTCATCTGGTGGGAAGGAGGATGAAAGAGAAGGTATTGGAAGTTGGAGGAGAGAGAAGGTGAGAAATAGTTCAGGAAAATGAGACATGTAGTGTGAAATACTGCTTTCTTATCACAAGATCATATGAAAAAGTGCAAATATTTTTAAAAATCTAACTACAATCTTTGGAAAATATATGACATATTTATTTGGAGAATTCAACAAACCTTAGGGGAATGGGCATACGGTTACTGGGAAGAATTAATGGCTTGTTTGAGTTCTAAGTTATTAAAGTAAGGATAGTTAGCAGCACAGTGTTTGTTTTTTTTTTTCCCTCAACCTGTTTTACCTAGGTGCAAAGAGATGGAAAATAAGATTTTTACCAGGTTGTGATTTTTCCAAGCAACATGATAAAAAGAGGCAGGGTAGAGGGAATAGAGGATGTAAGAAAGATTAATTATAAATGACTACAGCATTTAATCTGGGTAAGGAGAGGGGAAAAAGGACAAAAAAAGATGAGTACAACACACTACCTGCAGTCAAGGAATTCAGCTTTGTGTGTAAAACAAACACATGAACAGATACTTTTA
This sequence comes from Ceratotherium simum simum, assembly GCF_057802395.1. Lineage (NCBI taxonomy): Eukaryota > Metazoa > Chordata > Mammalia > Perissodactyla > Rhinocerotidae > Ceratotherium > Ceratotherium simum. The sequence continues at coordinate 65,835,250 of NC_141900.1, read as the reverse complement.
TTATCTACTATTGCGTTAACCAAAGAGAATTTTCCTGGAGGAGACGACACTTGGCTTGTAGCATAAAGAATGAGTAGAGTTTGTTTAGGAAGGGTCAGGAAAGGAAATTCCAGGCAGGCAGAACAGCATAGATAAAGGCTTGCAGGTAGTCCAGAGCTTTGGAGATTTTTAAGTAGGAAATGGTATGTTCCAATTATATATTAGTTGGGTTACACTGGAGTTCAGGTAGAGAAGGCAAAGGGAGACAAGTGATAGAAGATAAGATAGGCAGAGAAGCAGAGATGGAGAGGACAATTTCACTATGATATAGGTTATAGACAAAACATGGAGAATCACCCAGGGAGAGTAGATGGAGAAGATGAGAGGCTCTAAGGGCAACCTGAAAAAGTTGGCAATTAAGAGGCATGTAGAGAAAAGGAGGCAAAGACAGAAGTCAGAGAGGAATGAGGAGAATAATAAGGGGCTAGTGTTACAGAAACCGAGTTCAAGAGAGTTTAAAGAAAGAGGAAGTGATGATCAGTGACAGATGTGGCTCAAATGTCCAGCAGATAAGGATTGCAATATGCAACTAGGAAAAAAAATCATTCATAACTCACGTGAGAGCAAAACCAGAACTGCAGTGGGCAGAGGAGTGAATGGGCGTTGAAGACAGAGGGCTGGATTCTTTTGAGAAGTTTGGATGGGAAGACAAAGACTTAGACGGAAACTTGAGGGGGTCTTGTGATTAAGGGAATATTTTGTTCCCCCAGAAGATGAAGCTTCTACTTGTTTCTGGGTTGATGGGCAAGTACCTGTATAGAGAGAGGATTTGAAGGTTCTAATTAAAGGAGATATTTGAAAAACAAGGTTCTTTAAACAAAAAACATACTTTTGTGGTCAACTTGCTCTCTTGTGCCTCTTCTATTACCATGAGAAGAATATACCCCAAGCTTTCCCCCCGTAAGCAAAATGAGAGACATATGGAGGACAGTGGAATCACAACCTGAAGGCTGGAGCCAAGCCCAGATTAGACCAGCCTATCCTCAGATGACCTGCAGATCATGACAAAAATAAATGATTGTCATTTTAAGCAACTGAGTTCCAGGTTAGTTTGTTACATCGCACTATTGTGGAAGGGATAACTTATGCAAAAAGGGAGGTAGTAGTAGATGATGAGATCAGAAAGGCAATGGGGGAAGGGAAGATCATGTAAGTCTTATAAGACGTTGTAGGATTTTGACTGAGTGAAATGAGAATCCATTGGAGGGTTTTGAGCAGAAGTGTGACATTATTTGACATGTTTTAGCAGAATCCCTGTGGCTGCTGTGATAAATGTCTAGGGGTAAAGATGGCAAGGGTAGAAGCAGGGATATCAGTTAAAAGGCCACTGCAAGAATTCAGACAGATATGGCTTGGGTTAGGGTAATATTAGTGGAAGTGGTTAATATTGGATATATTTGAAGGTTCAAACAACTGGATCTCCTGGTAGATTGGAAGTAGAGTGGAAAAGAAGAGTCAAACATATCTCCAATGTTTTTGTCCTGAGAAACTAGAAGAATGGCATTGCTGTCAATTGAAATGCTGTGCTGGTTTGTCCATGACCAACTTTATATCTCTCCATCTACTTCTAGATGACTCCTCTGCATGGCAGAGAAGAATCTAGGAACCACATTTTCTAGATTCTCCTTCCCTATATGGTTCCAGGTTGGAGTTTTTCAATGAGAGATTTGAAAAGCAAACGTGAGGAGAGGCCATTAGTCAATAGGCCATAGAAAGCAGATGTATGGGCAGCTACAAGGTTTACAGTGGCTTCTCAGGCTTCTAGAAGAGCTTGCTTTGCTTCTGCAGTTGAGACAATTGGTGGGAGATTTGCCATAGACCTTGAGAATTGCTGTAGTTCCCCAGAGAATGTTTGAGAACCCTCAGCTTTTGGGGGTCTTTCCTTGACTTTCTGGCTTCAATCTTCTTGATCTTCGCTCTTCCAGCTTTGCTTACACTTGAGAAAGCACCAATTTACCTACTAAATGCGTTTATTCCTATAATAATTAGAATGACTCTGATTTCTTGACCAAATCTGGACTAATACAGATGGGAAAGGATCCAAGTGGAGTAGGTTTGGGGAAGGAAGACCAAGAATTCACTTTTGGACATGAATTGTTTGAGATATCTTTTTGAGGCGATGTCTAGTAGGGTTGTATATAAATCTAGAGTTCCGGAGTGAGGTCTACTCTGGAGATATAAATGGGAGAGTTATTGGCACAGAGAAGATATGTAAAGTCATGCTGCTGAATGAAATCACTAAGAAAGTGGGTGTGGCTAGAGAAGAGAAAAGGTTTGTGAGCCAAGTTCTGGGACCCAACACTGAGAGATCAGGGAGAAGATGAGGAACAAGGAAAAGAGACAGGGATGGAGGAACTAATGGGATGGGGGCAAAACCAGGAGAGTATGATGTTCTGGAAGGCAAGTTTGGAAAGATTTTCAGGAAGGAGGGAACGATCAGCTATGTCAAATTCTGCTGACAGGTCAATCAAATGACTAAGAACTTAATTTGACTAAGAACTGAACATTGGTTATGCTTACCAAAAATATGGAAAGTGGAGAAAAGTAGAAAGTTGGGAGAGAAGGAGGATCATATGTTTTATCACCACCAAAAACAGTTATTTACATTCTTTTTTCTATGTAAGGCTTTAGTTTTTTGTATAACTGGAGTTCATTGTGCATATATAATTTTCCGTCTTGCTTTTCATTTACTTTATGAGATTTTTTCGATATTATTACAAATTTATTATTAACGTTATTTTTAATGGTACATTATACTATTTGGGTGGATGCAGCACATGTTATTTAACTATTCTTTCAATGTTGGACATTTAAGTTATTTAGAATTTTCTGCTGTTGTAAATAGCCCTGTGATGAAAATCTCTTTGCAAAAAGCTTTATCAGCAGTTTTAGATGACTTCCTCAGGGGAAATTATCAAAACCTTAACTGCTATTTTAAATAAATGAACATTTTTAAAGCTCTGTTTCAGGCTTTTGGAAGTTAGCTCATTAAGCACTACTTTTCACAAACCCCATTCTGTTTTCTCTGGATCCTGACTTGAGAGCTCTCACTTTTTCAGCTCTTATATTCGAATAATCACTCAATTTATTTTTTGGAGGAAAGAAGGAAGGCTAGCATGGGGTTTGTGGGGAACATTTGTGTAGGACCCAAATATATGTTCACTTATTCATTTATCAAAGTCAGCAAAACAGAGGAGAGGCACAGGTCTCCGGGACAGGAAACAAGAGGGAAGGCCCTGCCATAAATGGCACAACAAGTTGGCCTTCATTTTAGCTTTTATCTCCAGGGTGATCTTCTCTCTGAAACCTGGAGGACCCTCCCTATCAAGCATGGCCATCTCTGCCTCCACATGTGGCTATGCATGGAGATGGGGAAGGGAACACAGTAATCCGTGGATCATTCCTGGGGTTCACGTCCCCCTGCTGAGGCTCAGCGGAATGGAAAATTGGAGACCTACTGAAGTTTTACTGGTTATCTGTTGTTTTTGCTTACCCTACATATATTACTTCTCCTGATGACAGTATCCCAATTATCTTTCTCTCAACTTGGTCTTAATCTACATGATTTAGGTGGTGTTTACTCCATTCCTTCCACCTAGGGTGGACTCGTGACCCAGGCTTGGCCAATCAGAGTAGTCTATACCATGGCTATAGTTATTGGTTACTAGCTCTAAGGATAGTATAAGCCTACTGCTGCTGGGATCCCTTGTGGAGAGATCCTGCCTGAGAGAAACACTATCTCAGAAAAAATACAACCATTAAATGAGGAGAGAGCCAGCAAGAGAAAAATAGCTAAGGGCAGCAGGAGATAACAGAGAATACACTTCCAAATGGACATGGGTTTTCAAGAAGACTAAAATCTAATAATTGCTATGGAACTTCATGGCCATTTAGATCAATTTGCTGAGAAACATTGTCCTCTGAGAAGGCACTCCACCTCAGTCTTAAAGAAAAGAAATGACAAATTTAATCTCAGGTAGGAGCAAAATCCTCATAACGAGGTGTTGCTGTTTCAATATCCAGATCATCCTTGAGAATAGGTATCTATAGTCAAGCCATTTTTTCTTTTGACTTTTGAGAGGATATAATTTCCCCAACACTAGCAAAGAATTATTTTTCAAATAATAGAGGCTTTCCTTGCTGATTGCCACTCCAAGGTTGTAGGTTTGTAGGGCAGGTTAGGTTTTGAAAAGACTACACGTTGTAGTGTATTCAAAGCTTGATGTATGTTCAGCTTTGAGAAAGTCCTCCATGTTTTCCATCTTAATAAGTGCCACCCTATCCTCTAAGCTGTCCAAGACCTACATCTTGAAGTTAGATAATTCTCATTCCTCCGTTTCTATCAGTCAGTCAACATTAAGTTCTATCTCCTAAATGTTTTTTGAATATACCTACCTCTATTGCCATTGCTTGGTTTAGAGAATCATGCTCAACTCTCATCTTGCATCGGAATCATCTGAGGAGCTTTAAGAAATATTGACACCCAGTTGTCACCCCCAGAGATTCCGATGTAATTGATCTGGAATGGTATTCAGGAATCTATAGTTTCAAAATCTCCCCAACTGACTCTAATATCCAGCCAGGGTTGAGGACCACTGGATTTGAGGCTAACTTGAGATCCTCATGATCTTTTTAGGACTATTAAAATAGTCTCTTAAATTGTCACCTTGACTCCTCCAGTCTGGTTCCTTACCAATCTGTCCTCCACATCACTTCCAGGTGAATCTTTCAGGGGAATTGGTTTCCAGGGAAACCTATCTGATTCTGTCACTCCCATGATTGTGACCCTTCCTGGACCCTAACCCCTATGCATGGCTTGAAACACAACCTCATGGGGGACTTCTCCCTTCCCTTCTTCTTAGTCTGAACTCCCACACCTTTTCCTTCCCAGTTTGTCCTATAGCAGTACCAAAATAGTCTTTGGTATTCATAAGAGAAATATCTCAAGACAGTTGTAAAGTCCATTTTTTTGAGTGTCATATAATTTCTTTCCGTATAATTCAGTCTATTATAGCTGAAAAATTTGTGACTTCCATGACTCTATGTATTGCAGATAAAGAAATTTAAATAGCAATTACAGTACATTTTTTCATGAAAATAATTTCCACACAATATTGCCTCACATCTCTATAGTAGCATAAACCAAGAATGATGGATGATGTTAATCATTTCTATAGAGTCCACATTTGTACAAGGTATGATTAAGAAGCCCTCTTCTCACAAACGCCTATTATCTAAATTCTGAAAAGAAAAAAATATTTCCTAGAATTTACAACAAACTTTTATTTTTCAGCATATGCTAGCAAAGCCTTAATGGTACTTTCGCTGTGCATGGGTTCCAGTGAAGAGTCAGACACCTGCTAACATTCTAAGTTAACCACCATTTCATCGTTCATTTATTTTATCTCTACCTGGATGAACAATTTTTGAATTGGTTCAGGCAATCATTAAAAGAGATTCATGAATCACCTTTACTTATTTCTAAATGCTGGACTTGTTAACATTCAAACTTTAACAAGTAGATACATTTCTCTTCTTTGTCATTTATCCAGAACTTCTCTTTTCTGTTTAAGAACTATCCATCTCTCGCTCTTTATGGCCACCACTAGCATTGGCACCTAGCACCCTTGTTGTGCCTACTTTTCACAAAATAACAGCCTCATTGTAAAAGTGTGCATGTGTATGTGCTGAAAAATACACAAAAAATGTCTACTAAAGATGTGACTGCTGGGTGGTCAGTTAGCCTCACTCACTAGTCTAGTGATGTATTCTGCACACTACCCTTAAAGCATGAATGAATCAAATCCGGCCTCAGTAAAATTAATAAAGTGTCACAGATCTTTGGTATCGATACCAGAATTGTCCAAAAGTGACCTTGCGATTCTGTTATGGATAAATGGAATAGTCCAAAACCAACCCCAAGAATTCTTGCTGGGTTGCCTGGATGATGAGACAGTGGGGACAATGGGTTTTTCCCATGTCAGGAGGTGGAGCTGCACCTGAACTCAACTTCCCTTGGGTCTCCAGCTGGCAGCTGGCTTTCCCAAACAACTGCTGTTAACACCTGACATCTAAACCACGCTGCCTAGTGCCCAAGCGGCCCTTTTCCCACCACCACCACTGCCTTCCCCCCACTGATAAACCTGCCCTATCCCTTGATGAATAAGAAAGGTGAGCCACTGGTCCCTCCCCTGGAAGGTGCACTCATGACCTATCCCAGCACTCCCCAGTGAGAGATTAGAGAAATGCACTCTTCTTGCTGACCTTTGCTTTGCAAGTTTCACCAAAACTCTGTCTTTTACCCATAATCAGTGGGGTGAACTTCAACCTGAGCCCTGTTACATGATAGACTTTTAGTGTCAGTTGTGAATTCTGGAAACTGAGAATTCAAATTGTCACTTGATTTTATTATGACACTACCATGCCCCATGCTGTTTTGTGCCCTTCTCCCTTTGCACATTCCATTCTTCTGCCTATAATTCCTTCCTCCATTGACCACCTGGAAAACCTCTGCTGGGCCTCCAAGATACATCTGTGCAGTATTAACCCTCATCATCTGGCTCTCATCCAAAGCAGAGAAAGGTCACTCTCTCCTCTGTGTTACTGAAAGGTGCAGCAGACCTAGGCAGGTCTCAGGACTGGGGCATTATTTTCCAGGATTGGCCCACCCTGGGAGCCAGAGGTTTACCACAACTATTTATTTTTTATGTATAAGTGACATGTATGGTGAAAAATGACAAAGTACTAAAAAAGAAAATATGGCCCAGGGACAAGCACTTGCTAGCGTTTTGTTGATAACATTTCAGATTTTATTTAATAAAAATGGCCTGATGCACTACCAATTTCTTGAAACCTACTTTCTTTTCTTAATAGGAAAATACAGCAGCTCATTATTATTTTTCTTTGCATTTATTTAGTTGGTGACAATATTAAACATTTAAAATAGGCTTATTGGTGAATTGCCTTTCCTTTTGTCTTGCTGTTCACATATTTGTGTTTATTTTTTTATTATGTGTTTATCTTCTTATTGGTTTGTAGGAAGTCCTTATTTGGTGAGTAAATTAACTCTTTATCAGCTATTCAAATATTACTTATATTGTAAATATTTTAATTAGTTTATAATTTTATTTTTTTTATTTATTTTTTTTTTGAGGCAGATCAGCCCTGAGCTAACATTCATGCCAGTCCTCCTCTTTTTGCTGAGGAAGACTGGCTCTGAGCTAACGTCTATTGCCAATCCTCCTCTTTTTTCGCCCCAAAGCCCCAGTAGATAGTTGTATGTCACAGTTGCACATCCTTGTAGTTGCTGTATGTGGGACGTGGCCTCAGCATGGCTGGAGAAGCTGTGCGTTGGTGCGTGCCCAGGATCCAAACCAGGGCCGCCAGTAGCAGAGCGCGCGCACTTAACCACTAAGCCACGGGGCCGGCCCCCTATAATTTTATTTTTAAAAATTTTAATTTTATGATTTAAATATTGTTTTACACTTTTAAGTCAAATCTGTTAGTCTTTCTTAATAATTTCTACACGTAGAAAAATCCTTCCCCACCCTAATTATTGAAATTTTTTCCAGAAAACAATTTATGGTTATATTGCAATTTTTTTTAAATTTTTAATTTTTTTGTGAGGAGGACTAGCCCTGAGCTAACATCTGCTAATCCTCCTCTTTATGCTGAGGAAGACCGGCCCTCGGCTAACACTATCTCCCTCTACTTTATATGGGACGCCACCACAGCATGGTTAAACAAGTGGTGCATCAGTGCGCGCCCAGGATCCGAACCTGCGAATCCTGGGCCGCCGCAGTGGAGTGCACGCACTTAACCACTTGCGCCACCAGGCCGGCCCCTGTATTGGAATTTTTAACCTATTTTGATGCTTATTTTAGTGTAGCTCCCTCTTCCCTTCTTTCCTCTCTTCCTTCCTTTGGCAAATGTTCATTGAGCTCCGATTCTGTTCAGGAACTTGATTTTTTTGGTGCTGGAGAAACAGCAATGTACAAGGATGACACAAGTTTCTGTCTTCATAGAGTTAACACTCTAATGAGAAAAACAGATAATAAACACAAAACCCAAATAAATATAGATTACAATGTCACAGAGTGATAAGTGCCATAACAAAGTTTGAAGTGGGGTAAGGAGCTAGAGAATGGGGTGGGGGTGTGTTATATAACTAAGCCAAAGTTGGCTTCTGTGTATTGGCTCCTAGCTTGTTTGCTTCTTCTCAGCAGGCTGAGATTTGTTAGCTCAAAAGCCCACTGGCACCAAACTCAAATTTTTACATTCAATTATTTTAAATATAGCCCAAATAAACAGATTTTTAGCCATCTAGAGCCTGCCTGTTTTGTATACCCTGAAAAATTGCACCCAACATCTGCTAGCTCTAATAAGATAAACCCTGGGGCTGTCAAGACCCCAAGCAAATGTTGTCAACTTTGGAGCTTCCTGACCCTGGACTCCCTGCTGTGCTGCTGAGTGACATCATCTAGACACGGAAGCTCCTCTCTGATCCAGCTCCCCCTTGCCCTCCTCTCCTTCTGAGCAGTGACCCCTGTACCATAGCCTCTGGGCTTTCTGTTGCTATGAGGACTTCCTCACATGCAAACTTGTCAAAGCGGTGCCTAATTAAAGCTTGTGTGCATTACTGCCACCTCATGGTTATATCTTTTTCATTGATCAGCCCCCAAATTCCTCAAACCCTCTGCAGGGTGCTATTTTAGTTAGGGAGGTCAGGGAAGGCCTCACTGAGGAGGGAACATTGAGTAGACACCAGAAATAGCTTTGGGGGAAGCTGTTCAAGTCAGAGGGAAGGGCAAGTACGGAGGGCTGCAGGTGGCACGGAGTTAAGTGTGTTCAGGAAAGCAGTGGCAACAATCTGCTGGAGCACATGTCCTGCCACTATTTGTTCAACTACATTTTCTTCCCCCTATTCGTTTCAAAAGCACTTTTCTTATATCCTAAAGTCTTATGTATATTTGATTTGTTTCTGGCCTTTCATTCTGTTCCTTTACTTTCGAATCTTAAGCCAACACAGCTTTGTTTTCAGATGAGCGGCTACATTTTACACACAGTTTTCCTTTTCACAAATTTCTTGGAAAATATCAAGAGTGTATCTTTCCAGATGTGCTTAAAATAATATCTGCTGGTTTTAACATTAAAAATCCAGTTAAAATTTTCATCTGAGTTGCGTGAAACTAAAATTTTGATTTGGGGATAGTGGAATCTTCACAATATGGTGTCTTCTGACCAGAAACAATGAATGGATTTTCAATTATTAAATTTTTATTTTATTTTTATTTTTTTTTGTGAGGAAGATCAACTCGGAGCTAACATCCATGCCAATCCTCCTCTTTCTGCCGATGAAGACTGGCCCTGGGCTAACATCTGTGCCCATCTTCCTCCACTTTATATGTGATGCTGACATATCACGGCCCGACAAACGGTGCATTGGTGCGCGCCCAGGGTCCAAACCCGGGCCGCTAGCAGCGGAGCGCAAGCACTTAACTGCTACGCCACGGGGCCAGCCCCAATTATTAAATTTTTAAAATGTCACTCAGTAAACATCTGTAATTTTCTTTGTATAAGTCACTCCATTTATTTTAAAGCGTATTCATAAGCATTTTGTGTTTTGGTTGCTATTGAAAATTCAATCTTTAGTTTTTTATTTTATTTTCTAATAGGTTGTTGCTAGTGTATAGAAAAGTGAATTGCTTTTTATATTTGTTGGTTATATAATTAGTTACTTTAATTAAATCTCTTATTAGATTTTCAAAACAATCTTGTGTTATCTTCTCAGATAGTCACATCTTTTGCAAACTGATAATTTCACTCATTTTTTTCACTTATGTCTTTTATTAAGTTGTTTTCTTACTAAATTGCTTTAGCTGAATTCCTTAGGGAGTTTCCTTTTGAACTGCAGAATCTTTGTATGTGTTCATTGATTTTTCTATCAGAGGTTGGTCTATTTTTTCAAGATGTTTAAATCTTGCAAAGTTCAGGGATACAACTCTTCTCTGGGATTGAGCAAACTTTGATTGTTTTATTCACAGGGAGATGGAAATTTCAGGACACAAAGAGGAAAACAGAAATCAGTCCAAGGGTTTTCTCCTCCTTTATTCCCTCTCAAGTCTAAGGTTAAGCAGTCTCCAGAGATCACCAGCACTGCCACAGCCCTCGGGCAGGGAGATTCTTGCATAGCCTGGACCCTGGGGCTGACAAGGCTCCCTGGGAGATGATGACATGCTCAGAACGGTTTTACTCACAGCTGAACCTCTGAGGGGGAAAATGGGTGGTGGTTCTTGCAAAGGTAGGTGGGAGGAGTTTGGACCCCCTAATTAATTTCCTTAGGTTGGAAATTGTGGGTACATGATGAAATTGAATCTAACATTCACTTTTCTCTTAGGAGGCAGAGAAACAAATTTCTTTTTCTTTAATAGAAATATAAAAAGCAAGCAAAAATGCTTTCTCAGGAATTTATAGACATTTTATGTTCTCTCTTTGTTCCTATTTGCAGCTTATCTGAGAAAAGGCCCATAGAGACCATGGTCAATCCCCACAGTCTTCATGCTGTGGGGGAGGAAGAAATTTTCCTCTGTGCTTCTAGGTCCTTGTTGCTGGTCTAAGAATTAAATTGACATTAGAGACAGAATAACAGGAGAAAATCAAACAAGTTTAGTAACATGTACACATGGGAGAAACCCAGGATAACTGAATAACTCACCAAAATGGCCGAAGACACCATCTTAAATGCCATCTTTAGCTAAGGACAAAAGAGGATGTTGCGGGTAGTGGTTTTGGACTTCAATGGGGAGGAAGGCAATTCACATGGGATGGAAAAGCAAATGTTTGGTAAACAAATATTTGCCATGCCTTGCAGAGACAATGGGACATGGAGAGGACTTTGATCAAACGGGCCTTGCTAGGTTCCTCTCTGTCTACCACACCTCATTCATATTATACTATAGTTATCTACGGTGACAGCTCCTTCCTGGAACAGGTCTTCTATCTTAAATTATTTTAGGCAGTTAGGGGGAAGGTCAAATTTTCTTTCTGAGTCTTTTGTTCTTAAAAAATAATCAAGCCAAAGAGACACATTTTGGGGTAGCAAATTCTGCTCCACTACAATGCCTATTGGCTTCCTGTGAGAAGAAAACCATTGCACGTAGTTGTCAGGGGTCTCAAGCCCAGCAGAGAAGTTTTTCCTGACTCTTTCATAACACCTGACTTGGAGCTGGGATGATTTTCAGAGACGATGTTGCTCTTGTTCAAATACTTGGATGGTTCCTGAGAAGCCTTATGTGAGCCGACAAGAATTGAGGGCGAATTTTCTCCAGTTCCATTTGGCCAGATCAAAGTCCAGTTATTTTAGAGACTAAGGCAAGAGCATTAGCTCCACCTGGAGATTTTGAATGTTTTCAGGACTAAGGCACTGGCTCATCTCTCTATTTAGCATCACCACCCCAGATAAGAATTGGCTCTGCCGGCATGTACCCCACTCCACACCGCTTAGCCCAGTGCAGCCCAGCTCACCGCCAGCATGCCTCCTTCACCCAGTCAGGAGGATGCCAAGATCTGATGCTCCACTGTCTATGAGGTGTGCAGCCTGGCTAAATTACTTAATCTTTCTGTCCTCAGTACCCTCAATTGCAGCTGGAGATAAAACCAACACTTTTCCTAGGGTGGCTGTCAGGATAGAAAGAGCTAATCTGAGTAGAGGGTTTAGTATAGTTGATGGGACGTAGTAAATTCTCCATAAGTGTTACTATGAATGTTATACGTTGTGATGTCTTTTTTTGGCTTTACTGTGTTAAATTTCAGTCTTACAAGTATTTTCTCTTCTTGGAATATGAACAATCTTAGGAATGGTAATGAAAGTTGTATCTGCAGTCACCTTGCAGTTGGCAGTCCACTGTTCTGAGAGTTCTGTTTTTTGTGCTGAGAAGGGTTTCCGAGGTCCTCTCCCTTTTTTGTTCCTTTTTAAAGTGGAATTTAAATGGATCATCTATTTCCGTAGCTTCGTAACATTTGTTGTCTATTACCATTAGACATTTCTCTCATTTAACTCCACAGGTAACAGATATTTGGGGAGGAGTGTTGAATTATTTCTGTCCAACAAAAAAAGGGCATTGTGCATATTATAGTACTATCTGTTTTGTACTTTTCATATAATACAATGATAGTAGTTACTCCCATTTATTGATTACTACTGTAATCTAGACACTGTACTAAGCACTTTGCATAGATACGTTATCTCAATAGTTTTAATATATTATCACCCCTACTTAATAAACGAGAAAATTGAGACTTAGATAGTTAATCGACTTGCCATGTTCACTCAGTTGGTGAGACATAGAGCTGGGATTTGACCCTAGGCCCTGTGATTTCGTGTTCCTAACCACTATGTGCCCACCACCAAATAATCCACTCCAGAGAGTTTCAAAACTTTGTTCCAAAACCACCCGAGTAAGATAACTTCGAGGGGGTGGGTAAAAAAATCTAGCTTCCTGGGTTCCAGGATGTCTGCTTTCTCTCCCTTTCTGAACACACCTTATGCCCACAAACACTTTATCAGAAGAAACAAACCTTCCAGATCCTGGGAGGAGAGAACAGATGTCAGGAAGTAAAGTTGTGTGGGTGTATTGGTAGAACTTAATGAGTTTATATCCAACTACGAACAAAGACTGCCAAACTCTAGGGAAAAACTTACATAATATACTTTCTTTCTCTGGAGTTCTAAGGTTTATTTTTCTGAATCTTATTTCTGTGGCAACATGGCTATACTGTTTAGAGATCTTCCTTCATGCTAGCTATACTATTTTTCCAGATCTAGTTAAAGGAGGTGACGAAAAGAAAGTCAACATTAATTATACTTTTGGAGAAACCAGCTAGTAATTCAGGTTCGGGTGACTTTGAGGGCAGAGGTCAAAGTGAAAGTATAATACGTGATTATCTTTTTTGATAACAGAATTTTCTGTAAAATAAGAGTCTAACTCCTTAGTGTGGGAGATAGAGGGATTTGGGTTCAACCAAATGAATTAGTGTTCTCTCTCACATCTGTAGAAATTGGGTTACCTTCGTCATGTGATTGTTTTAAAGACATAATGAGATATGTTCATAACAGGATCTGGCGTACTAACATTCATATTATTTTATTACTATTATTATTATTGTTATAGACTATAACTGTTAAGAAATGTTGAATAGATCAAGTGAAAAAGAAGTCTTTTGATGAAGAATTTCAAAGAAGATTTGAAATGGAAATCTCATTGACCAATTCCTACTTCAAATGTCTGCTAAAGATTGATAATTACAGACCACCTTATTTTGTGCCATTTAGAAATGTGTGCCCTCCTCATCCTGCGTATAAAAGGATGCTTTGTTCAAATTCTCAGGCACTTGGAGTCCTCAGGGAGAAGCTGTCAGCATGATGAATCTTCATGTTCTGACAGGAGCTCCGATCTGCTGGATGGTATTCAGGAGCAAGTCCCTGGGGAAAGGACACTTCAGTCCCAGTGAAGGTCATGGTGATTATTACTGGACAATGGGACATCGTACAGCTATTGCAAGTCGTTGGGGTCAAATGAATATTTCCTAGAAATAGTAATTGCACTGTGCTTGGCTGACCCAGGATTCCCAAGAGTTCTCCAGTCAGGAGTAAAGGAGGTACTCAGTGGGGAATAACTTCTTTCTGCAAAGCGGCCTTGGGCTGCATTGTGAGGGGCCTGCTACAGCCAGGATGGATGGGTTTGCTCTGACTTAACATGAACAGAGGTTCCAGAGGGAATGGTGCTTTCCTCTCCCTTTGAAAATGTTAATTCAATTTTGGTGAGTGTGTTTGCGGTTTGGCTGAGAAAGGGCACTGTGAGACAGATCAAATGATGGGACACACACTTCTGGCTGAAATGGCCTTCCCCTCTTCTCCATCTGGCTGATTCTTCCTTATCCTTGAAAACTCAGAGGAGGCATGTTTCTTACTGAACTGTAATTATCTGTGGCCTCACTCCCATGTCTAACCAATCTCCAACCTTGTCAGTTCCTTGTCTTTGGAATCACTCAAGTCTGCCCACTTTGGTCCATTCCCACTGCCACTGTCTGGCTTTGGGCTGCTATCATCTCTCACCTGATTTGCTTCAATACCATGTCTCTCATACTGGCCCTGCTATCCTGTCTCTACCCTTGAAAATCTAATTGTGTCACAGCCTTGTTTAAATCTCTTACATGTAATTTGCAGAAAAACTAGAAAATCCAAATGAGCCAAAAACAAACCAACATAAAACAGAAAATAACAAGCATACAAAATCGTGCCATCCAAACATATCAACTATTAACATTTAACTGCAGAGATTTCTAGACCTAATTTTCTACTTATATGCATGTATATTTTTTTCAAAGTAGAATTATACTGTAAATATTGGGTTTTTACTTGCTTTTTTTTACATGACAACATATCACAGCTCATTACCCTATAAATAGATTTTATCTACATTGTTCTATTGTATTTCATTGTAGGTATAAATTATTGTTTATATAACCAATGCCACCATTGTTTTACTCTTATTCTAATTTTTTTCACTTTATAACTAACATTGTAAATTATATCCTTGTTCAGACACCATTACACCTATCCTTAAACAATTCCTGGGAAATTGTTTTACTAATAGTATTGTTGAGTTAAGACTATATACATTTGTATATATTCCTTTTTTTAGTATAATACTTGATATATATTTTCAATTTATAACCTCATGTACCAATTAATTTTGCTTATCTGTATTTTAACAATTTCAGGACTTCTACACCATGACTTCCGCAGTCTTAGGCTTTTAATTGTACTCCAACTCTCCATTGGTTGTGGATCACTTTTAAGTATATTTTTCATCATTCATTATTAATGCCATGGTTTTTAAACCACTGTATATCTGCATATGTCATTTTGTTACTTTCACATACAAAAGGTAACTTAGCAGTATACGAAATCTCTGGGCCGCAAATGATCCCCTTAAAACTATAGCTATCTTTCCACAACATTCTGATGTTTGGTTTTGCAAAGAAATCTGGTCATTGTGAGTATTGTAAGTAAACAATTTTGTTCTATCTAAAACTTTGGGTACTTTAACTTTCATAATTGCAGTACCTGGCACACGGCTGGAATAAAATAAAAGTATTTGTTGAGTGAATGAATAAAATGCTTTGCTAATATGTGACTAGATGATGGTGCAAGTGGGGTGGGGGTGTCTTTTTAATTATTGCACCTAAAAATGGTGAACCCTTGGAATCTGCTTATGCAAGCTCCCCTTACCCCTACTGGTTTTTAAGGTCAGGAAGAATTTCTTCTGTTACAGGTTTGGTTCTGCTTTTCTTCTTGTTTCTTTTCCAGGAGCACTCTTTGCTCTCTTCCATTCCTGTCTCCTCTTACTTTGGGCCAAAGTGAATGAATTGGGCCTTTTTGGGTTCTTGTTTTGGTTGCTCCTTTCCCCACAATGGCTCCTTTATATCCTCCTGTTCCTTTCCTCATCCTGCCTTTCTGCTCATGTCACTGTTCCTATTGATGCCTATTGAAGGATATTGAAGCAAAATCATGACACTAAATCTTTTCCTGAAATACCTTTTTCTAGTCATTGAGGTATCTTTTCTTCAGAGATATCCTTTTCTTCTGAGCCTTCCAGGTGTTGTTTCCTTTTCCTTGGTATAAAGTACGCTTTTATAGTTCCATATTATTTGATGGCTTCCTTATTTTCTTCAAAAAAATAACCAGATTTCTTTTCAGATTTGATTACTAGAAGCAGATACGGTAAATGAATTACTCTTGTTCCTGCTCTCTATTCAGTGTATGGTGAACCACTAATACCTTTTCCTGAGATGCATCAGGAGGCCAGGTCAATGGGCGCAGCTCAAGGCCAGCTCCAAGTTTCTGATGGGTATTTAGCCAAGGGAAGTCTTCCCACTCCTTGCTTGATCCTTTAGGATTTTTAATTATTGTAGTTACATATACACAAACATATATGCACACACACACCACACATTACACCACACACACACACATACACTACACGCACACACCACACACACCACATACACATACATGCATACACACACACTACACATACTACATACACACATATACCACACACACACTACCTACACACACAAATTCACCACACATACCACATACACACATTACACATACCGTAAACACACACACTACACCATACTCGCATACCACACATACCACATGCACACACATACACAATACAAACACCACACACACACACACACCACACATACCACATTCACACACACACACACACACACGTCTCAAACAAACCACACACAACTCCTGACATAGGACTATTACCAGAGGACTGTTCTCAACTCACGCACCCAGCTCTTTACTTGTGGAACTGCACATGGCATTATATCCTGAGTCTGCTCCTATATCATGCCCTTTTCCCCCTGGGATTTGTATTCTTTTCCAGAAAGAAGATAATGGGGAAAAGAGTTTACACTCTGCTTGCCTCACAGCCCAGCAGCATTTAAGAATGAGCTTCTCCATGTCCAGTGGGTCAGATCAGGCCACAGATTGTGCCTCTGTCTTGCATTTGTTGACAGTCTATATTCTGTGAGATTAATCTAGTTGAGGCATAGATGGCTCCTTGGCTTGGTGTTTCTCGATGCAACTCCATCTACCTTATAAGTAGTGTCAGTTCCTCTCTGATTCTGACATTAAATTGTCTGTCAGGTCTGGTTTTCAATAGTAATGAGAGTTTTCATTTTTCTTATATTTGTAAAGTGAGAAAATGGGATAGATTGCATTGAGGGCTGTGAGCCAGGCACAATCTTGAACGGGAAGTCCATCTAGATTTTTTGCATGCGAGAATAAAGACAATCTGTCTGTGATTTAGAAACATACTCTGGCAGCGGTACGAGAATACATTTTAAATCCTCATTAAAGAATCAGGTATAAAATATACATTTATTTAGTAAAACGCCAGCTGTATGAAAAATCCCTTTCTTGTTTCCCATAGTATTTCTGAAACTTCTTAACAGTACATATAGAGACAGAATGTCATCATTATCCGGGGACAGAGTGTTATCAATTTTTTCTTAGGGCAGATCTTTTCTAGGTCACCTGCTGCTTCAATCTAGCTCTGAACAATCTAACATGCTAACCAGCTGACTCCATTCTTCTAACTAAGTCGTGAGAAAGAAAACTGCTTGGCAGCAAATTATGCCAGGCAACAGCATTTAAATGAAAGGAGAGGAAAAAGCTTCCCTTTATCCCTCCCCAGAGAGGTGCAGGGATGGGGGAAGGCGTTTGCATGCATGGCTCATGTGCTCTGAGGGCTTTTACCCTCACTCCGGCCTTCTGACAACCAGCCAGGTTGCCATACTATTTTCCACTCATTGTATAATCCTCGCCATTGTGTAATAATTTGAGGTAAAAAAAACCTGGCTTCAGGTTAGGACCGGGTTACTTTGTGTCTACTGGGCACTTTGTTGAGGATGTGATTTCTCACCTGTAAAAAAGGGTAACAATACCTCCTGGATTTTTCATGTCTCTGTGTATAAAATGTGCATGTGATTTAAATAAGGTCATATCTGCAAAGTGTTCGGATATTATCCCCATTTTGCAAATGAGGAAATCTCAGAAGGATGTAATGGTTTTCCCCAAGTTTGTGCAGCAATGAAGTGGCAGACCCAGATACTTTCAGTCTGCATTCCTCAGACCACGGCTGCTTCCTCTCTGGTTCCCAGACTCACAGACATAGAGGTTCAGCAAGGAAACCTGCAAACATTCTACTCTATCCTAATCCATAATTATCCTACAAACTCTAGGACTCCTTGTAGTCTTGATCTTAGATCTAGGCATGTCCTTAATCATGAAAAAGCTGTTTGTAACTTTTCTTTGGACCTTTGAGACATGCATGAGGTATTCAGGAGCCAAGGAACAGATAGTTTCAGAACAGCCCAATCACAGAAAACAATTCTCTACAACAGAAGTCTTCAAGTGGGGTTTAAGGAATCCTGGGGGTCTCTGAGACCCTTTCAGGGGGTCTGCAAAGTCAAAACTATTTTTACAACCAAGCTAAGATTCTATTTGCTTCTTTCACTCTCATCTTCTCGTGTGTACAGTGGAATTTTCTAGAGGCTACATGACATGTCTCTGATTCTCTGACACCAATGGGATATCCAACAACTCAACTCAGTTCTGGCACTAACTCTCAGAGTTAGCATAGATGCCACAGTATAAGGGCTCAGTCCCACAAGACTGCATCCACTTCAGACACCAGCCTCAATGGGGTGCCCAGGTGACCCACACTTCTGCCCAGCTGACTACAAATTTGGGAGTTCCCACCACCCTCCCCACCTGCTCTTTGATAATTCACTAGAACAATGCACAGAACTCAAAAAAACACATTACTTACGTTTGCCAGTTTATTATAAATGATCCAGTTCAGGAACAGTCCAAATGTGACTGTCTCTGGAGTGCCCGGGCTTCTAATTTGGGTCCTTTTCCTTCTCAGCTCCCTCTTAAATCTTTGGGCTTTTCATCCTTTCTTACATGTCCCCTTCATCTAACCTGCTTTCAGAAAAGGAATCTGGGAAATTAATCTATACCGAGGTATATGTGACCGATAAGTCTTGCTATGTATCTTCTCCCTGGAATTTTTATATTTTAGCTAAATGAATGTGTCCTGTCTTGTAGAATTTTAGACATTAGAAAATGAGTGGGTGATACAATGTTACTGGCAGTGGGGATTTTCTGGTGTCCGATAAAGTACACAAAGGAAGGAATTGTCTGGCCTCTCTTCCTCTAAGAGAAGCCCTCATTCGCAGAAGAGCAGTTGTAGGGCACCTTGTAATCCACTCCTGAACACCTCAGTGTTGGTGTGAAGCAGACAAGGACAGAGGCGAGTTAGATACTTGGGACATACAGAGACAGAGAAAGGAATTAGGACCCTTAAGCTATGATGTCCCCATCCCAGAATGAGACTCCACAACACAGTTCTGTATTCTAGGAATGGCAGGTGTGGAGAGGGGAGCAGTGGCCTGTCTTAGACACTTAGGTGGGAAAAGGGAGTAAAGGGACAGTAGTGATGTCTGTCCAGTATTTGAAAGGGTCCTGGTTAAATCCTGATATACAACATTTATTTAGGACTCATGTATCAGACACAGCGCTAAGCACTTTTCTTCATGATCCCATGTAATTCTTGTACTAACCTCACGAAAAAGGAACTACTTTTGTCTCCACTTGAGGATATTGGAGCAGAAAGAAGTCAGGTAATTACATTGCAAGATGTCCAGTAGAAAGCAGGAGAGCCAGGATTTGAACCAGAAACCCTGTTTCTGGAAGCTGCTTCCAAAACGTATTCTCTCCTGCTCTTCTCAGGTAAAGGCTAATGCAGGAAGGCAGTGTTTTCCTGACAATGCTCAAATTTTCTAAGGTACCAGGTAAAGTGCCTAGAGAGGCGTGATGTTTGCCATAATTTTATATGTTTGTAAATATCATACATCTGCTCGTTTCCTCCTATGGTGGCTGGATGGCTGTGCCTTTGTTATAATCATCTCAGGGTTCAAGCGACAAGACTCTCCACCGACAGAATTTAGAGCACACTTTTCATCTTAAGTATATTTTCTGCTGAATGGTCACTGAGGCATATATTCCCCATTTGTAAACTGAGTCCTGAACAGCTCAATCCTGAGCACGATTGGTCCCATGCCCTGGTACCTCAACTCTAGGGGCCACCCAAATCGTTACTACCTCTCTAGGTTTTCTATGCTTCCTTCTTTGGATTTAGTCAGTGTTATCTCCCTCCTTCTGCCTGTGGCTTCACTCGGCTTTCTTCTCACGGTGGCATATCCTAGAACTGCTTCCACTAACATGCCTTCAGGCTGCTCAGGGAGCTTTCCCACCCAGGTGCTGCCCCTACTGATGGCCCTCCCGTGTGGTTGTCCCAGCATCAGGGCCCCCCTGGCTTCACAGATGAGCCCACCATATCTCTGTAGTAACAGAATAGATGAGGCTTACGCTGCCCAAGGTAGCCAACAACCTCCAAATGCAGAGATTCAGTGATTCAGGCTGCTTTGAACTAAAGACCGTGATGTCTCAACACACGGCCTCCATACTCATTATTGAAAGTGGAGAGACAGACAGGGTAATCTTACAGGGACTTTTTCATGGCTTCAGCCTGGAAGTGACACGCTCACTTCTGTTCACATTTCATTGGCTTGAACAAATTACGTGATGCCATCCAGAAAGGAAGAGTAGGAAACGGAATATAGTAAACATATGGCATTATGTCTGCCACAAATTTAAGATAAGGCCACACAGAATGTTCTGGAAGGCTGGCAATTCCTTGTAAAAGCTCCAATGATATGAGGGTGTTCTAACTCTCTTAAATGCTTCAGTGCATGGGCTACTTTATAATCCACTTGGGCCTGATTTGCTGTCAAAAAGAGGATGTCTTTGGGAGAAGGACTTTCTGTAATCACATTCCCACTTCCTTTTTTTTTTTTTTTGTGAGGAAGATCAACCCTGAGCTAACATCCATGCTAATCTTCCTCTTTTTGCTGAGGAAGACCGGCTCTGAGCTAACATCTGAGCTAATCCTCCTCCTTTTTTTTTCCCCAAAGTCCCCCAGTAGATAGTTGTACGTCATAGTTGCACATCCTTCTAGTTGCTGTATGTGGGACACGGCCTCAGCATGGCCGGAGAAGCAGTGCATTGGTGCGCGCCCAGGATCCAAACCCGGGCCCCCAGCAGCGGAGCGCGTGCACTCAACTGCTAAGCCATGGGGCCGGCCCCCTACTTCC
Source organism: Ceratotherium simum simum (assembly GCF_057802395.1). Lineage (NCBI taxonomy): Eukaryota > Metazoa > Chordata > Mammalia > Perissodactyla > Rhinocerotidae > Ceratotherium > Ceratotherium simum. The sequence continues at coordinate 65,814,403 of NC_141900.1, read as the reverse complement.
TTATTCCAAGAGCAATGCTGGCTTGGGATAGCATTGCCTTTACATGCTTGAGCTTCTTGATTTTACTAAATCAAGTATTCTTTCTTTGCTGCCTTTCAAGCAGCTCAAATTGTGAGGCCATCATATCTCTGCTCCATTCTGAAGCATCAGCCAGGCAGAGGGGAGCCTGTCACGATGCAGATTGCCTGCCCTGACAGCCAGGCTGCTCTCACTCTCTGTCTCACATCAGGTGGCCTCAATTAATCTTCCTCCAGATAGAAGGAGCACAATGGGACTTGTCATTTGTGTTAATCTGAGCACATATCTCCACTGTGAATTGTACCAGCCTGGGGCTTCTTTTCAGAGATCACTGCTACTGGGCTGAGATGGGAGGTTTGTGATCCTAGTACAATTTCTTATGGACATGTGTGTGGTTTTATGTGTTCCAAAATAATAGCAAATCTTCATTCATTTGGCTCCTTGTCTCTACAGCACTCCTTGATTCATAGCTAAAGTCACTGGCTAGCCCATCTACCCATCTAGCCCTGATCCCAGCTCTGCTTCACTCCTGAGGCTGGTCAGGAACAACTGACTGGGTCTTGGATGGGAATTGTATGGATCCCCACGTGGTCAGCCTTAGAGTTCACATCTCAGCTCTGCTAAGTGGGCACCTACCTTCTCTCCAAGTTCATATTCCAGGGGACCTATCATCTTTGGGAACTCGGAGGGAGTCCTGTGGGTGCTCTAACTTATGGAGGTCCTTCTAGGGACAGTTTTATGGTTACTTCTGAAGGGTGCCTTTTGGTTGTCTTATTCTGAACCTGTGTTTCTATTTGGCTTTTACACTAGGATTCTGCAAGTGTACACAGCCAAGCACCAGCCCATTGCCCAATTCCAGCAGTGTGGTCACTAGTCTCCAAAGATGCCCCCACTCCAATGAACCGTGTTTCATGTTATCCACGCCCTTGAGTGGTACCCTCCTCTTGAATCCTGGCTGGGCTGTGACTCATTCTTGACCAACGGAAAGTGGCAAAAGTGACACTTCATAACTTCTAAGCCTGGGCTGTAGGAATCCTTGCAACTTCTACCTGGCACTCTTGGAACCCAGCTGCCACCCTTCAAGGAAGCTCTGCAGAGACCCATGGGAAGAGGAACTGAGGAACCTGCCTGACAGTTCTTGCTAATCTCCTAGCGGTCAGCCACCATCAACATGCCAGCCATGCCGTTCAAGCCATTCCCAGCTGAGTCTCAGATGTCATGGAGCAAAGATGAGCTACCTCACTGTGCTCTGCTTGATTTCCTGATCAGTGATCAGAACATGGGACACTTGTTTATGTGAATGATGTTCTCTGGAGGTGTCCAATAGACATGGTGCCTGGTGTGTGGTGCACAGTGGATTTGAGATACTGTTTCTTGAGTTTTCTATATCTGGAGGGACCTGGGACAAGAACTGGGACAGATGGCTGACTTCCCAGCCGGTGGGGAGTTTTTCCATTTCCTAATCACAGACAGTGCAGAGTCTCCCCAGCTCCAGGCTTTATTCTGGGAGCCCAGTTCTGTGCTCTAGTCTTGGAGCTTTGTCCTCCCCACAGAGGTTTGAAAACATAGTACCTAAGTATCGCATCTTGATCTCCACTATGTCCTGCAGGGCTTCAGCTCCCATAGCCCTCCCGCCTAAGGATTTCCTATTCATTTCTGGTGTCTGGATATTTTACTTTCTGCCTTTGAGCTAAATTATTAATTTTTTATATACATGTTTCTTCAAGAAGTTCTAATTTGGAGAGGGGGTGAGGGTGGGCTATAAAGGAGGAATTCCAGAGGCTGCTCCAACTGACATTTTAACCTGATTTCCTTACCCTCCCTCTAGAATACTTTTGAGCATTTGCCCCCTACCATGCTAGCAAAGAATGCACAAAGCACAAAGACTGTGCCAGCAAAACCATGAAAGAGCTAACTCTTTTAAAAGATGCAGATTCATTCAGAAAAATGAGATTAAGTTCTAGATTATTAAATTCACAGTTGTATTCTTTCGTTCCACCGGCATGGGTCTGACAATTGAAATTCTGTTTGTTTTGGGGACCAGTGATGGTAGTTGCTGATCAGGGAGGTAGCCTCTCTGCCCCATCAGTGCTTCTTTTTAACAACCACCATAGAGCTATGTCCTTAAGATCATACCCACTCGTAATCCATCTCCTCGGCAGACAACAGCTAATGGGGCCAGGCTGATCACACGGCTCTCTTAGATAATGGAGAGGGTTTTTTTTTCCACTTAGATTTTAATAAAACTAGCAGATGGGAATTCAAACTGTAACATTCAGCAAGAGAATTAATATACTGAAATGTGACCCTTTGACAGAGACTCAAATGAATAGAAGGCTATCAGGGCAAGTGAACGGAGAAAAAAGTAATTATGGAAGGAAGGAAACTGGAAACAGAACTGAGATGATTACATAAGTCCTTTGAGAAATGAATAAAGGACTCTCACAGAAGTAATTAAGTCTCCTTCTTATATCCACACACTGTATTTTGGCTTACACACTTAAACAAATCTCTGTTTAAGCTCTGCCTCTGTTCAAAGACTTCAGTGATGACCCAGTGCCCTGATTTATTACACTCCAATTCCTCGTCCTCAAAGGCTTCTACAATCTGGTCTGAGCCTATCCCCAGAGCAATGGTTCTTAACCTTGTGTGCACTTTTGAATCACTGGGGACCTTTAAAAATTATGGATGCCTTCTCACGTATACAAAAATCAATTGAACGTTATAACTATCATGCGTGATAATTCATTGTATATATACTATTATACCCACCACTCAGCTTCAATAATGGATTTGAATTTTGAAAAGATCACTTTGGCTACAGTGGGAAGAAAGAACATGAAAATAAAACAAGAACAAAAGAAAACATGGCAAGTATCGTAAACATGACAAGTAATGGAGAAGCAGATTGGAGAAGTCAGATGGATACCTGTGGCTTTACACAATTAATTAAATATTAATTGTAATTCATATTATTTGAATATATACAATATTTTAGGACTCTGCTGGGTGCTGAGTGCAAGGGGAAAGAGAGTGTACAAAAACAAAATGAAACAAAACATAATCCTTAATCTCCAGTGGGTCACAGTACAGTGGGAGAGATGATATAAACAAGCAGCTATAATACAAAGCATATTGTGAAAACCGAAATGGCATAGAGAACTACAAGGCCATTATAATGGGGAAATAGAGACCAGATCATATGGCTGATGATTGTGGAATAATTAACAGAGAAAATACTGTTGCTTGAGTCCCTACCCAGAGATGCTCATTCAATTGGTCAGAGTAGGACTGGGCACTGCTACTTTTGCAAAGTTCCCGTTGACTAGAATGTGCAGCCAGTGCAAAGAAGTGTACTGTGTGGTCTTATCCAGGGCTTCCAGGCGGCTGCAGGGCAATGAAAAGGATGCTCCTTTGAGAAGCCTGGGCCCAACTCTCAGATCTCCCAAAAATGACAACAGAGAACAAAAGCTAACATTTCTTGAGCAGGATCTGCGGTAGGCATTTCGTGGGCATCGTCTTAGTGTTTCTCAACGCTAACTGCATATTAAAACTATCTGGCGACTTTGAGAAAAATACTAACGTCTCGGTTTGGCCCCAGACCAATTAAATCAGAATCTTCTGTGTGGGGTCTGGACATTAGCGTATTATTTTTTTTAACGGCTCTTGCAGTTGATTCTCGTCTGCAGGATGACTGAGAACCACTAGCCTTGTGGCTCTATGAGCTGCTTCCAGGGCTTATAATTATAAATACGTTACTCCTCTACAGAGTCCCTGTTCTCTAGCCAAGCAAGCCTGTTTGCCGTATTCTGAGAATACCACATATCTTTCAACACCGTGTTTTCCAGGCCAGAACAACTCCCTGTCTATCTCTTTGGGAAATCTACCCATCATTTAAGATCCATCTCTTCTAGAAAGGCCTTTTTGATTTCTCTTATGAGAATACAATTCCACCTTCTTTGAAATCCTCTTAGCTCTTGCTTTTATGGATTTTTTTTCGTGATATTTTCCTTTGTCTTGTGTTGTCTCAATTAACAACTTTGGTTTCTCCCTGCTATATGGTAGGCCCCCAGTGAAAGACTATTTCCTACTAATGTCACTCTTCTCTGGAGGGCTTAGCAGAAGGCTTTGTGTGTAGTAGATCCCAAATCAGCATTTCCCCATTAAATCAGCCCACAGACCACGGTGGGCTTCCCAATTATCAAATATCAGGCTAAATAGAAAGGTCTCTCTCTTATTGGCTAAATAACTTCTTTTCAAGCTTTTCATTATTCATGGCCTGTGTGACTCCAGTATAGGAAGTGCAAAGGGTAATTTAGTCACTAATAGTTGAATCTAGAAAGAGGTATTCACAGGCAGTGGATTTCTTTCCTCTCCGCTTTCTCTCTTCTCCCTGAAGGGAGACCATCGCTTATCCTTCTCCCCACAAACCTACTGATCTTGTCAGGTTTGGTCAGAAAGTAACCTCTCCAGGTATTCCAAGTAGGAGGGGTTTTGGATACAGAGAATTAGAGACTTAAGAGGGCAGGGAAGGTTTGGCTTGAGTTCATAAAATCAAAAAGCACCTGAATGGCTAGAGCTACTGCAGTTGGCCTTAGCTGCCTGCAGCGTCAAAAGAGGAGCTCATCAGGAGTCTCTGCAAACTTCAAGAATCTTTGGAAGCACCAGGAAATCAGGTAATTTCTAAGAACTTGGTTAGAAAGTGCTGATGGTAGTCTCACATTTGCTATCTGGCCCTGCTCTGTCAGACCTGCCACTAGAGAATAATGGTCTCTCCTTCTCATCTATCCTCCCAATCTCAGGGTACAGATTCTCCAAGGCAGAAACTGACTTGGAAGCAAATGGGAAAAACCCTTCTGGGAAATGCCGATTTCTCTGCTGTGATGCAAAGGAGAATCCAGAGAGGGGCAATGACGACACTGAAATAACAACTGACAATCTGAAAAATGAACTCAAGGTAAGTCAGGACAAGCTTATTTTAGAGGAGCCAGAGAGGCGCAAAAAAAAGGAATAGGCGAGAAAAATGTAAATGGGAAAATAAAGAAAGGCCAATAAAACATTTCTCCTGATAGGACGGTATGGAGCAAGCAGGAAAGTGTCTCTGAGGAGGCCTGTATGTTTGTCTCCACAAGTCTTACATAGTGGCATTCCTGTGGTGAATTTGCCGGGGTCTGTGGTTTAGTCCTCAGCACAGCAGGTCCAGGAATTGGGTTTCCAATCTATAGCCAACCCCCAAAAAACTCAGTGTTCTGATAATAGTCTATTTGAGAGACTGAAGCAGTCATCAGAAGGTGGTTTCTTGATCATAGAATCAGAGCAAGAATTGGTGGCTGGTCTTGGAGACCCCCTCCCACCCTTCTTGACTAGTGTGTGTTTAATATCTACATCCACACTAGACTTCTGCTCCAAAGGTCCAGGCACACTGTCTGTTTTGCTCACCATTCCATCCCTGGCACGTCGCACAAGCCTGGAGCATAGTAGATGCCTAATGGGTTTTGGTTGATTGAATAGATATATAATCACGGTAAGGCCTGATGACATATCCTTGATTCAAAGGACAGAACACCATGCTAGTGACCTGATTTAGTGCATCTCTCTCGGCAAGTAGTAGATGCCTAACTCCATAGTTTCTTTTTATTAAAAAATTTCAGTTACACTAAATTGTTAGTCTCTTTGAATCTATATATCTATATCATGGATATAGATATACAGATATAATATGTGTCTATATATAATATGATTTGGTATATCTGTATACATTATAAAATATGTATCTCTGTATATTATTACATATTATATAACACCTGTATATATTATATATAGTTACATATAGATATATATCATGTAATGTATATATCTAATATATAGTTATCTATATATAATAGATATCTATACATGTATCGTTACATATGATATTATTATATTACATACATAGAGAATTTAATATCACTGATTAAGCTATAGTAAAATAACTATTTCAGTGGGTCTAGAAAATTCTGCCTTTTCCCGTTATGGATTGGTTTAGCAAATTTAATTATTAAAAGAGAACTTTTCTTTCCCTCACTTTCATGTCCTGGGGTGGGGATCCATGAATGCTCACCAGGATTTCCTATATGCAGATGCAAAGAAGCCCAACTACATCCATGCCCCTCCCCTGCGCTCTTCCAGCACTACGTTGCCAGGTGTCCTCCAGGAGGCTTCATGATCCCTTCCACAGCTTGCCTTCTCTGCACAGACCCTCCAGGAGGATTAGACCAAGCTCCTCAATGTCCCAGTGATTGATTGATTGACGGAGGAAGATCAAAACTTCAACGCTGGATTAAGTAGGGCTGACTAATAATTTGCTGAGCAGCAGGCATGGTAAGGACTGTTCATCCCTGTTTCCCTGGCTTTGTTTATTCTGTGCTCTTCATGTGGAATACTGCGGAATCCTCCTGCCACCCACTGTGGCACTCAATCTGTTTAATTCTTTCCATTATTCTGGGAGTGGTTCATGGCATTCCACAAATCCTTCCCAAACAACTCTGTCCTACTTTGCTCTCTTTTACTTCAATCTACTTTGTACATTTGACTATACTAGTCATTTTAGCGCTAATTATATTTCATTGCGCTTTTCCTGAATTTCTTCAACTGTGTATGTGATAATAAATTCTTGATGTAAAGAAACATGTCACATTTGTGTGTGTGTGTGTGTGTTTTCTCCCATAATGCTTAGTAGAGTGTTAGGACCTATAAACATTTTTATATTCATTTTTCATTCATTCATGCCATCAACAAATATTTATTGAATGAGTACTCTGTGTCAGGTCCTTTTCTAAGTTCTTGTAGATCAAAGATCCCTGTGCTACATTTTAGGGAGGGTAGGCAAACAACCAACAATAAACTCAGGACATAAGTAAATTATAGTATAGTAAAATGCAATAACTTCTGCTGCTACAAAAAAAAAAAGGAAAAGTAGAATAGAGTGAAGAAAGTCTCAGGAATTCTGAGGTCTGGGGCCAGTAGGTTGTATTAATTAGGTTGGTCAGGGAAAGCCCCATAAAAAAATCATATTTGGCAAAGATTTGAAGAACATGAGAAGGGGAACCATGTAGACATCTGGAGAAAGAACTCTCCTGGTGGAAGATACACATGTGCAAAGACCTTGAGGTTTGTGCCTGGCACGTTGGAAGAAAAATAAGGGGCCTTTGGGCTGGATTAGAGTGAGTGAGGGGAAGAGCAGTAGGAGAGGAAGTCACAGAGCTCATGGAAAAGCCAGATTGTGTAACCTTGAAGGCCTTCGTAAAGCCTTTGGATTTTCCTCCTAGTAGAATGGGGAGTCATAGGAGAGATGTGAGCAGAGGCATGCCCTGATTTGATTTTTATTTCAAAAGGATCTTTCAGGTTGCCAAGTTAAGAATATTCCAGAGGCCAGAAATTTTTTTCTTTAAAGGATTAGATAGTAAATATTTTAGGCTTTGTGGGCCATACAATCTCTGTCTCATCTATTCAACTCTGCCATTTTAACATAAAAGTAGCTATAGACAATACATAAACAAATGGGCCTGGCTGTGTTGCAATAAAACTTTATTTACAAAAATGGGTAGCTGACTGGATTTGGCTTGTGGACCATAGTTTGCCACCTTTGGCATAGACTACAAGGAGCAAATATGGAAGCAGGAAAACTTATTAGGAGGTTACTGAAGTAATCCACACAAGAGATGATGATGGCTTAAAACAGAGTGGAAGCAGTAGAGATGGTAAGAAGTGGTTGGATTTCAGATGTATTTTTTTTTTAAGTCAGATGATTTCCTGACGAATTGGATCTGTGGTGTAAGAGACAAAGAGGAATCTAGGACGACTTCATGTTTGTTCTAAGCAACTGCAAAGATGTGTTGGCATCAGCTGAGATGGGGAAAGCTGCGCATGAAGAAGAGCATTTTTAGATATGTTGAGAAAGCAGTGGGATATATAAGTCTGCAGCATTGTGAAGTGGATTGGCCTAAAAATTATGCTGCAAGAACATACTTTAAACATGAGTGTCAGTTCCGTGAATTTTGAGACAATGACCAAATTGTACAAAAACCTTGGGAATTCTAGAGAATGCAATGAGATTATTGTGGAGGAAGAAGTTGATCATAGATCGTGTCCAGCCTTTGTCTGTATAACAATGACAACACTGTTACTGCCCAAGAAACAGTAAGCCAAAGACAACTGAAGTAAAAGTCACTGGAAGTTGTAAAACTTCCCTTAATTCTTAAAATTTGAGACAGGCAGTAATTCTTAATGTTAAGAGTCTTTGGCAGAGTTCATCCAGAATAGAGCCAGTAATAGCTAAGCCAAGGACACAGTTGCACAGGACAAAGTTGCACACCTGTCTGTATATAGTACAGGTTATCCGAGGTTTCACTTCCCATGGTTTCAGTTACCAGCAGTCAACTGTGGTCCAAAAATATTAAATGAGAAATTCCAGAAATAAACAATTCATAAATTTTTAATTGCACATGATTGTGATGAAATCTCGTGCCCTCCCACTCCCTCCTGCTCAGGACGCGAATCACCCCTTTCTTCCACGTAGCTGCAGCTGTATAGGCTATACCTGCCCGCTACTCACTTAGCAGCCCTCTTGGTTATCAGGTCGATTGTCGGGTATCGCAGTGCTTGTGCTCAAGTAATCCTTATTTTACTTAAACATGGCCCCAAAGCGCAAGAGTAGTGATGCTGGCAATCTGGATATGCCAAAGAGAAGCCATAAAGTGCTTCCTTTAAGTAAAAAGGTGAAAGTTCTCTACTTAAGAAAAGAAAAAAATCGTATGCTGAGGTTGCTAAGATCTACAGTAACTTTTATTACAGCATGTTGTTGTAATTATTCTATTATTATTGTTGTTAATCTTTTACTGTGTCTAATTTATAAATTAAACTTTATCATAGATATGCGTGTATAGGAAAAAATATAGGACGTATAGGGTTTGGTACTATCCACGGTTTCAGACATCCACTGGGGGTCTTGGAACGTGAAGACTGTGTTAAGTCACTCTACTCCTGGGAATCCTCACAGTGTGACCCCAAGGACTCCTGGAAAGGGGAAGAGGCTGCCTAATTCTCAAAGGTGTCTTGAACAGATGCTTGGTGGCTCTCAAGCCTCTTCAGGGAAAAATGACCACCTGCGACTCCAGGTTACCCATTCCTGTGTCCCTCACACGGGGGAGGCACAACAGTGGGGTGCGAAAGGCACTCAAAGACTTTTGGCAGTCCTCTTACCTTCTCTGAACCTCATTGTCCTCATCTGGAAAACAGGACTATTTATCTCACAAGGTTGGTAAAAGGTTGAAAGGGATGATATTTGTAGATGTCCTGAAGGTTAGTGCTCACCAGTCACCTTTCTGGAGGAATATCAGGAAAAGAAATACAATTGCAGTTTATCTGTGTAAGTTCCCCTAAGTTGAATGGAATAGGCTAAAATTATAACTTCACAAATATTACTTTTCTCAGGCAGTTATAATGTTTTTAATCTTCAAAGATGTTCAGAAGGCTCCCTACTCTTAGGCAAAGGTATATTATACCCTGCTCTGGAGTCCAGGCACTAACTGCTCAGCCTCCCTATCCTGAAGCCCTGAGAAAAATCTCATTTTCTCTCCCCTAACTAGAAGCTCATGAGAGTTAGGGATTCTGTCTTTTTTTCCCCTACCATTTATAGTGGGCATTGGGGTTACCTTTCCAACATCTACTTCTCTTTCTTTTGCTAAGCACCCTGGCTTTTAATTCAAGTAGCCATCCCATCTGCTCAGCCTATGTATTTTGGAGAAAGCTGAACCTCTGGGAGTGGGGCATTGACTTCAGCCTATGCTCATCAGTGTAACTGCATATCTTTTTCACACTGATTAGTTCAAATATGAGAATATAACTCAAGTTAGGTCAGTGAGGTCACATAGGGATTTGCCAAGCACTGCTGGGAAGGGTGCCTTCCTACACTTCTAAGAAAGCTTCTACCAGTCACAGTCGTTCTCTAGCAAGTGGACAAGAATTCCTAAGGAGTTATTAGTAGGCATCTCTTATGGGCTGAATTGTGTCCTCTCAAAATTCCTGTGTTGAAGTCGTACCTCCCAGTACCTCAGCATATTGACTGTATTTGGAGATAGAGCCTTAAATAAGGTAATTAAGGGAAAGTGAGGTCATGTGGGTGGGCCCTAATGTGGCTAGTGTCCTTATAAGAAGAAGGAGATTAGGACACAGACATTCACACATGCAGAGTAAAGACCATATGAAGACAAAGAGAGAAGATGAACATCTTCAAGCGAAGGCGAGAGGCCTCAGAAGAAACCAAACTTGCCAACATCTTCATCTTGGACTTCTAGTTTCCAGAACTGCGAGAAATTAAATTTCTGTTATTTAAGCCACTCAGTCTGTGATGTTTGTTATGGCAGCCCTAGGAAATTAATACAGCATCCTATAATCAGGATGGGGAACAAGGCTTAGGGTGATGCCTTATGCTGTGTCAGAGATGTAGTCCTTAGCGGCATTGCCGAATTGTTAAAGCAAATTAAGCCCAAGGCTTATTCTGCCGCTGAACTTTGCATGACAAAAGCAAAATTGTCCCCTTTATTGTTGTACTGTTTGAACTGTAACTTAAAACCACACACACCACTGTGCCCTTAGTACCTAGAACCATGCCTCGTCATAGTAAATACTTAATAATATTGTTTGAATGACTAAAGGAAGGAATGAATATATAAGCCAAGTATGGAACTGTAGTATGTTGACTTGGGAAGCTCCGTGAGGCAGCAAGCAGCAGTGGAGTAAGTCAACCTTATTACTACATTCCATTGGTCACATTCCTGCTGTGTGGGCCACAAGCCGGATACTACCATTAAGTGACAGAGCTAATTCATAAAGGTGACCAGCACTCTTTATAGCAAAAGTTGTTTAATTAGCAGACATCTGAAGATGTAAAAATTCTCCCTAATTTTTATAACTGGAAATTTCTAATTAGAAGCACAGGACTATAAAAACCAGATCACTCTGGCCTCTGAAGATCATTTTAGAAATGAGAAAATGAAGGCTTAGTGAGAGTTAGTGCTTGCCCAGGTCACACAGTGTGCTAATGGTGGAGTGAAGGCAGGGAAGAAAAAGAAACCCAAATTTTCTGCAGAAGAAAAAGCTTTCCTGGGAGAAGAGTTCACTCATTTTAGTTAAATTATTCCCATAGTGATAGGATAATACCTTCTTTTTCTGCTCAAGAGTAACTGATTTTCTTTATAAACATAGACCAGCTCTTCTCAGACTAGGAAACAATGATGGTATTGTGCAGCCACTGTAGGGATAATCTAAATGAAAGGCATGTGCATTTATTCAGATGCTGCCAATTAAGCAACTTTTGGTGGAAGGAGTGAGTCATAAGGTAGAGAGATTTTGTGGCATTAAGTAAGTGGAAAGAACACACAAATGGCAGGAAAAGAATATGCATTCAAAAATTTAGGAAACATACTTAAATTTTAAGCAGTGTGTTTTGTGTTCTTTTAACATTTTAGGAACACTTTACCATTATGGAATAAAAGGTGAAAGATGAGATAATAAGACTTAGATAGTTGTGAAAAACGAAATACCAAGAAGTTGGCAGAAATAAAAAGACACTAGATGATATAATGAATGTTTTGAAACTGATCATAGGAAAGCAACTTTTAAGATACTTTAGAAACAATAAAAAGTAGAGGTAACACTGCTAATAATGGAATCAAAATCAAATCAATGATTAGGGAAAGTTTAAATAATTCTTCCAATTTAGATGAATAGGACAGAGATATTTAAATGATGAGAAAGACTATAGTTACGGATGTATGGGTGGTTAGTGTTCCTGAACATAAGATCAGAACAAATGGAAGATAATCAATATTCAGACAAAAATAAAATGAACTAAGAAATCACTTTAATCTGCAGATCAAAGAAGCTTACTTGGCAAAGAGTAGAACTGACCCAACAGACCAATAAGTAGATATAACCAGGTAAAAGTATGAATCCTCAAAGAAAAAAAATATAGAAATGAAAGACAAAATTTGATAACCTGTAAAGGAAGAAATCCCAGGCTGACTTTAGACTTTTCCTTTGTAACATGAAATGCCAGGAATTAATGGAGCAACACCGATGGAGATTTGAGTTGTGAATTCAAGACTTCTATACCCATCTATTTTGTCATTGTTGTGGAGGCAAGAGAAAGACTTTTAAATAAATGCTTGAGACTGCTATCCAGGTACCCATCCTGAAAGGGGAAAAAATTATCACTCAAAGTACTCCAGAAAACGGAGAGCTATATCAAAATAGAAGAACAAAGAATGGGGAAGCCAACTGTTGGTGAGCATTGAAACATTCAAACATAGAAATACTTGTTGATAATTATTGCAAGCATAGTCACAAAACAGAAGACAAATGCCATAAATATATTTTTTAAATGAGAGTTTATTAAAATGCTTAGTCCAGTGTTTGGCAAATAAATGCAATAAAAAGAAAATAGATGCACTTAATATTAATATCACATAAATAAAATTTAAAACAAAGTTAATAAATGAAACTAAAAGGATTGTGTGTGTGTGTAATATTAAGCACACAAACCTATATTAAAGATATACTAGTCAGGGGAGGAAGGAGTGTGAAAGGGATAATTCGGTATGTGTGTGGTGATGGGTTGTAATTAGTATTTGGGTGGTGAACATGATGTAATCTATGCAGAAATAGAAGTATAATGATGTACACCTGAAATTTTTACAATGTTATAAACCAATGTTACTGCAATAAACAAAAAATTTAAAAAAAATAAATAAAAAATAAAGATATACTAGTCAGGAGCCTTTAGGAACCAAATAAAATGTTAAAACTTATAAAATAAATATTGATAAAAAATATTAGGAGAAAATGAAAGAAAGTGTGACAGCTTTTAATAGCACTTTTAGTGATCAATGACATATCACATAGGCCAGAAATGCACGAAAATAGAGAAAATTTTAAGATTATAATTAATAAGGGCAAATTCAGAAAGATAAAGAATATATTGAGAGACTAAATATGCATGTGGTCAATGACCAGACTATATATAAAAATAGAACTCTGACCCACAACCTGCAACAACCTGCGCAAGAAGGCAACCTACTGTCTGTATCAACCAGTCCAGAAAGCCAAACAATAAGTGCTCTAGTAATCTGCCCCAAATTGCCAGGACTTGATTAATAACTGACAGTTCCCCTACATTTTGACCCTGCTTCCAGCTTAGGACCAACCAGAGAAAGCCAAACATGCACTATTAGCCAATCACATAGGATGCCATGCTTCTAATTAACCTGCCTACAGCTTCCCCATGCCAACAGCCTCCAATCAGGGCACACCCTGTCTTCCCTTTTCTTTCTTATAAAACTTTCCCACTCTTCTGCCCACCTTTGAGTCTCTGCCAGTATCAACGATGGTGGCTGACTCCCTTGCTATAGCAAACTCTGAATAAACAACCACTGCTTGTTCTCATTTGAAAGGTGTTTTTTTATTCCCACAACATTAATTATTATGCCTTATTTTTTAGTAAACATTAAATATATTTCAAAATAAATGATTACATGTTACACCCCAAAGACACTTTTAATAAATTCCAAAGAGCAGGAATCGTTCCAAAAATATTCTTTGACTGCAAGCCAATAAAATTAAATATGAATTATAAAATGCTAAATAAAAATAAAGTGACCTAGAAATTAAAAATAAAAATAACCAAAAACTACTAGATGGTTATTGTGTGAAAGAGGAAATAAAAACTTCAAGACTAAGATATTTAGAAAATAAAAACAACATTATCTCATATAAAAATTTATGAAGTAGGAAAAATTCATAGTCTTAAAGGTTTTCATTACGAATGAGAAGAATTACAAGTAATGTCATCAAGATGGCAACATATGTCATTCCTGACTTCAGTCTCCCTCACAAGAAGACCAACTAGCAACTGTCCATAGACACCCTTGTGAAAATTCCAGAATCCAGGGGTGAGGCTGAAGCACTCTCCTGGACCACAGAGACCAAGAAGGACCACATTAGAAGGGTGAGAGGAGTGGCTACATTCTGACTGCATCACCTTTCCTCAGGCAGGCCCAATGCCACACCAAGAGGGCTCCCCTGGGCCTAGAGTCTCTCCAGCGGGAAAAAAAGTTCCCAAGGTGGACATCCAGCTCCCCCAATGTTGTAAGATGTTTCCCAGGAGGTCCACCAGGGTCTCACCTCACAAAGATCACCAGAAAAATCTGTAGGGCTTGATGACTGGGGGTCAGACACAAACAGATATGGAGGGCAGGACTTACAGTAACCAGTGGTCATAGTTTGGCAGATTGCATTTCTCCTCACAGCTACATCTTAACAGAGATCTTAGCCAGTGGCTCTGCCCATCTGAAAAGGCCATAGCTCTTAAGATTGGTGGCCCCATCTGGCAAGGGAGCTCGGTGGGCATTTCTACCCGCTGTATGTTGATACAAAATCAACATACAAAAATCAGTTGCATTTCTATGCACTAACAATAAATTATCTGAAAAAGAAATAAAGAAAGCAATCCCATTTATAATAGCATCAAAAGAAATAAAATACTTGGGATATATTTAACCAAGGAGACAAAAGCTCCGTACACGGAAAACTATAAGACATTTTGATGAAAGAAATTGAAGAAGACACAAATAGATGGAAAGATATCCCTTGTTCATGGATTAGAAGAATTAAGCTTGTCAAAATGTCCATACTACCCAAAGCAATCATTAGATTCAATTCAATCTCTATCAAGATTCCAATGACATTTTTCACAGAAATAGAGAAAAAAATCCTAAAATTCACATGGAACCACAAAAGATCCCAAATAGCTAAAGCAATCCTGAGAAAGAAGAACAAAGCTGGGGGCATCACACTTTCTGATTTCAAACTATAACACAAAAGTATAATAATCAAAACAGTATGGTACTGGCGTAAATACAAACATGTAGATGAATGGAATGGAATCAAGAGCCCAGAAATAAATCCATGAATATACAGTCAACTAATATTTGACAAGGGAGCTAAGAATACTCAATGGAGACAAGGTAGTCTTTCCAATAAATGGTGCTGGGAAAACTGGATAACCACATGCAGCAGAATGAAATTGATATCTTACACCACCCACAAAAATTAACTTGGAATGGATTAAAGACAAATGTAAGACTTGAAATCATAAAATTCCTAGAAGAATAAATAGGGAAAAAGCTCCTTAATATTGGTCTTGGCAGTGATTTCACGGATATGACAGCCAAAGCACAAAGGAGCAAAAGCAAAAATAACAGGTGGGACTACATTAAACTAAAAACCTTCTGCACAACAAAAGAAATGATCAACAAAATGAAAAAGAAACCTACGGAATGGGAGAAAACATGTGCAAACCATTTATTTGACAAGGGGTTAATATTCAAAATATATAAGGAATACATACAACATGATAGCCAAAAAAGAAATAATCCATCTAATTCGTGGGCATAGGATGTGAATAGACATTTTCCAAAGAAGGTATTCAAATGGCCAACAGGTACATGAAAACGTGTTCAACATCACTAATCATGAGGGAAATGCAAATCAAAATCAAAATGAGATATCACCTCACCTTAGAATAGCTATCATCAAAAAGATAAGAGATAACAAGTGTTGGTAAGCATGCGGAGAAAAGGGAATCCGTATTCTTGTACATTGTTGGTAGGAATGTAAACTGTACAGCTGCTATAGAAAACTGGATAGAGAGGCTGGATCCATGGCCTAGTGAGTAAGTTTGGCATGCGCCACTTCAGCGGCCTGGGTTTGGTTTCCAGGCATGGACCTACACCACTCACTGATGCCCATGCTGTCACAGTGACTCACAAACAAAACAGAGGAAGATTGGCACTGATGTTAGCTCAGTGTGAATCTTCCTCAGCAAAAAAATAAACAAATGAAAATTAAAAAAAAAACAGTATAGAGTTTCCTTAAAAAACTAAAAATACCTGAAACTTACATGATATGTTCCAATTTTCATTCAATAAAAAAAAATTGAAAATAGACCTACCATATGATCCTGAAATTCCACTCCTGGGTATATAGCTGAAGGAACTGAAATCTCGAGTTTTAAGAGATATCTGCACCCCCATGTTCATGGCAGCTTTATATGCAATAGCCAAGACGTGGAAACAACCTAAGTGTCCATCAAAGGATGAATAGATAAAGAATGTGTGGTACATATATACAATGGACTGTTATTCAGTCATAACAAAGAAGCAGATCCTGTCATTTGTGACAACATAGATGAATCTTGAGGGCATTATGCTAAGTGAAATTAGTCAGACAAAGAAAGACAAATACGGTATGATCTTACTTATATGTGGAATAAAAAAACCCCAAACTCACAGATACAGAGAACAAATTGGTGGTTGCCAGAGGCAGGGTTGGGGTGTGGGGGAAATGAATGAAGGTGGTCAAAGGGTACAAACTTCTCGTTACAAGATGAATGTGTTCTGGACGTGTAATGTACAGCATGGTGACTACAGTCAACAGTACTGTGTTGTATATTTGAAAGTTGCTAAGAGAGTAGATTTTAAAAGTTCTTAACACACAAATTATAACTATGAGAGGTGATGCATGCTAACTCAACTTATTATGGTAATCATTTCACAAAATATAAATATATCAAATCATTACTTTGTATACCTTGAACTTAACACATGTTATTTGCAGATTTTATCTCAATAAAGCTGAAAAAAATAAGTGAATGAGCAGAATTAAAATAAATGAGTTGAGTATACAACTAAAAAATTCAGGAAAAAAATGAATTAAATCAGCATAGGAAAGTGGTAGTGAACTCCACATATGGCTTTGGACACCTCAACACTCCTGGTCTCACCTCTCTTGCTGAACCTCTCAATATTCTCTGCTGTCAGATAATTAACAGGAGGGTTTTGAGGGTGGAGAATTCCTTGGTTCATTAGTAAATTGCTCTCCAGAGAGTGCTTTGAGGCAAAGCTAATTTCCTTTACCAATATGAGAAGATTTGGCCCTATCAGAAGGAGGAAGTTACTTGAATGTGTGCCAAAAAATATGTTTTCTATCTTTCCTTTGTGGAACACACAACGGGAGTTGCTCTCATTAGCTCCCGTTCTTTATTGCATTTGAATAAAACAGACAAGTCAGTCTTGAAGATGAGAAATGACTAATAAATTTTAATTGGCACTTTAGCTTGTAAAATATAAACAGTCATTAAATTCATACAGAAAATTGTTAGAATGGAAGTGCTGAAAACCGCAGACTGTGCAGCTTCAAAATCTTCTAGTTTCCTTCCATTCTCAAGACTAATCCTACAGCCAAAATTCCTAATGGAATATACAGAGAAGAATGAGTTAAGACTTTTTTGAAGGGGTCAGAAATGTGGAGAAGAGGGAAGTGAGTTAAAATGTACAGAAGCAAAATTAAAACACTTCTTCCATTCAAATGTTCTAGTAAGTGATGTGTTCTTTGTTTTCACAAATACATGAATGCTGCTATAGTCACTATGGAAAAAAAAGACAAATTAGGTTTGGATTCTTCTCTAACACACTGGCTAGGATGGAAGAAAACACTCCTTTTTAAAATGAGCAAATTATACTTGAGTAGGTGTGTAAGCATCCTTAACAGATGAAGAGAAAATCCCTGCCCTCAAGGAGCTGGTGATGATTCTATAACTATTGTAAGCCAATAAGGTTTTTGTTTTCAGGGACTTTTTTAAACAAGACTCAGTGTGGATCTATGTTGGCGGCTTCTAGAGCATTTGTCTCATGACATTTTCCATCATCTTTTAGTACCTGGTGACCCAAAAGACATTGGCCAATTTGAAAGTTGCAAAAGTGTATTTCTTTGATGCAATAAGTCCACTTCTATGAACTTTCCTAAGTAAATAATAAATACTTATAAGATTTAATTGTGAGAATATTCATTACAGAATTGCTGATAATAGCCAAAATTGGGAGGGAAATGCAAATAGTCAACAACAGTTTATGTACTTAAAGGGACAATCACCCAATGAGTCACTGCAGTGTCTGGAGGGCATGCAAAGTGCTGGCTGCCAAGATAAGAGGTCAGAGAGGGCATGGCCCTCTGGAGGAAGCATTCTCAAAGCAGGGGAATGGGTGGTCAAACAGATATTCATTGTCTAAACTCAGTTCTCGATGGAAATTATAGAAGACAAGCTATGCCAGAGACTGCTACTTACCTCTATTCTCTCATTCTTCCTTAGGAAAAGAAATCTGATTTTATTCTGGCCAATGGGCCCAGGTTAAAAACAAACAAGCAAACAAACAGCTTTTTCTTCAGTTAGAGATGGCAAATGAAATACAAGCAAAAGCTAATGGGTGGGAATTCTAGGAATGCCACTTAAGAGGAGGACAGATAGCTGGCATGGGCCCCTCTTGTCTTTCCTCTCCTCTCCCTTCCTGTCAACTAGAATTTGGGCACGATGGCAGGAGTTCTAGCAGCCATCTTGAACCAAGAGCCATCCATACCAGGAGCTGACTTTGAGGGTGAAAGTGCTTTAATAGAGTAGCAATATAGAGGAGCCTGGGTCCCCAGTGATAAGGAAACAGGATATGAGCCCCGGACTGCCTACGTCCAGAATTCTTTACATTAGGTTAAAATAAATCCTTATAAACTTAAGCCACCATTATCTGAATTTTATGGATGTGCGGCTGAATCTAATTCCAACTGATTCACCAACTAAATATATAAAAGACCAAATGGAAATCAAAATGTTCCTCAAAGAAACACTCAAGGCTACTGGTCTGTAAGTAGGAGGCTGTTCTCAGGAGGTGGGTCATGATGGAAAATATTATTTAATGAAGGGCATTAGTTTTGCTTTATCAAATAATAAGCACTTATTTTTCTTCCTCAGAAGAGTCAGTTATAATGCCTCTGAATTTAGTTTTCCAAATATTTGTGTCACTGATGATGTCAGTTAAATCTGATGATTTAAGAATATGTTTATATGAAAAAGGTTTAGTCACCCTTCAAAGCAACACTTGAGAGACAAAGACACATCTGAGCAAAGTACCTTGTCCTGAATAAAAGAGCCAATCAGTTGAGGGTGGCAATTAATTTCAGGCCTTTTGGAGAACTTTCACTCTTCAGCAAGTGACTGAAAGGATTTCAAATTAATCATTTCATTTATTTCATTTCAATGAATGAAACAACTCCAGTGGTAGCACTAACAGCTAGCATTTATTGAACAATTACTCTGTGCCTCATACTGTATTAGGCACTTCATAGATATTATCTCATTTAACCCTCTCCACAACTCTGGGAGGTATCCCCACTTTCTGGATTAGGAAACTGATATTTAGAGAAATTAAGTCACTTTTCCAAAGCCACAGATCTAAGAAGTAGAATTGCTGACATTCAAACTCAAGTCTGACTAATCTAAAACACTGGCAAAGCCAAATGTTCATTCTGAGCGGTAAGTTTGTGGAAATTTTTGTGTATTTTAAAGTGTGATTTTGTAGTTGACAGAGAATAGATACTTTGAAAATATTAAATCTTCATTTGGAGTGTTGATTAAAATAGAAAACTAAAAATGCTGCCAGATCTGGCTCTTTCCAGAATTTGGAACCATTAAATTTTGTTTGCCTTTATATAAACTCCCGATGCCTCCCAAAGGAGTTGAAGTAAAAAAGTTTGAAATGGGTGCAGTTCGTCTTCAATGGCATTGCCACCTCCTCACCCCTTGCTATCCACGGGCCCCAGGACCCTCTCTTTCTAAGAGCTCTCAGAAGCTCATTCACACCGGGAAGTTGTGAACAAAGTGAAGCATGAGGTCTGTTTTCAGAGTATTTTCACTTTAACAGGCATCAAAGAAGTGGTTCTCCAGTGACAGACGTTTCAGCTGATGTCAACAGGTTTGAGAGGCATTGGGATGGGGCAGAAGGACCTCCTAGAGTCCTGTCCTGTGTGGGGAGTTGTCCACTAATAAGGCAATCCTGGCACCCACTGTGCAGGCTAGACATCCAGCCAAATAGTCAGCTACAGATATTTTTTAACTGATCACAGAACTTTCAAACATCCTTTGAGCTTATATTCAGCTCTCATATCTTCCTACCTACAGTTACTCTTATGCTCCAACTTGGCAGTCCCACTCATTTATTAAATATGTTGGCACCAGGCTCCCAATTTTGCTCCATCTAACCAGGTTTCTATTATCCTGAGGTGGTTCAGTGTGCCCATGGATTACCCACCCCACACATTGGCCCCTTGGGGAGGTGCATCCTATAATGATTAAAAGCTCAAGATTGGAAGAAAGACTGCCTTGGTTTGAATATCTCCTCCACCATGCACTGCAAGGTCTGAATCTCTTGGAGCCTTAATTTCAACGTCTGTAAAAAGGGGATTATGGCAGGGCTAGGTCATAGAACTATGGTGAGGATTAAATGAGATAATCCACATAAAGCATTTAGCGCAGAGGCTGGTACGTGGTAAGCATTTAATAAAGTTTAGCTTCCATTATTATGGCCCTGTTTGCTAATGACTTTCCTGCCACTTCACTTTAGCTCCCCAGTACAACAGACACAATGAATTACACCATCTCTGCAATATTCACCTGAGAATATCTTGCTTCTTGAACACATCTTCACTTCCTTCTAGCTCTTTTGTTCAGGTGCTCTCACTAAACTCACCTTAAGACTTTGTGGAGACCTCTCATTCCTTAACCCTCCACTGTCTCTATGTCTTTCTGACCTGCCCTACTTTGATTTCTTTCTATAGCCATAGTCCTTTTGGTCCAACATTTGTATCACCCTCTTGACAACAAGTTTAACTTCTTTGCTTTCCTATGTTCCTCTCTTACCAGCAAAACCTGGCTATGGGTTAATTTAAGTATCTGTTTTCTCACTTCCTATATCTTGAGGCTTTTGCAGTAATCCCCATACAATGTGATGGTGGCCTGAACAAAGCTAGCAGGACAGAGAATGTGTTTAAGTAAAGCCTGAACATCTTCACAAGGCATATGAAGCTCACATTTACCACTACCCCTCACTTCTTCCTACTATCTTTCATCTAGGATCTCCATCCCCCCACACTGTGTTCCACCCGTTCTGAATCATTTGTAATCCTCTGATGCACCTAGCTTTTTCCCTCTGTTATGGACTGAATGTTTGTGTCCCACCAAAATTCACATGTTGAAGCCCTAATCCCCAGTGGGACTTTATAGAAGTAATTAATATTAAATGAGGTCATAAGGGTAGGCCCTGACCTGATAGGATTAGTGTCCATATTAGAAGAGACACCACAGAGCTTGCTTTCTCTCTCTCTCCATATGCAGGCACCAAGGAAAGACCATTGAGGACACAGAGAAAAGGTAGCCTTATGCAAACCAGGAAGAGAGCTCTCACTAGAACCCAACCAGGCTGGCACTCCTCTGATCTCAGACTTCCAGGTTCCCCAACTGTGAGAGAATAAACGTCTAGTGTTTAAGCCACCCAGTCTATGGTGTTTGTTATGATAGTCTGTGCAGACTAAGACATCCCCTTCTTGATGCCAAGAGGAAAACCTATACGATTATAGCTGTATTTATGCAAATATATTGGCATTGCAGGGACACACTAATAATAGGAGCATCTTTATGTGAGAACAACTCATTCATGCTGAGTTTAAGCCATCAGCCTCTGTTATAATATCACCGTTATAGGGCCAGTGTCTTGTCACTGTTTTTTCCTCATATGGAGAAGCCCAATACATGGTCCTTTGATGGAAGAGTTTTAGTGACAAGCAGATATGAGTATGGGTTGATCTTGACTTTTCTCCTCAATCTAAGTGATCATCTGATAATCATGAAGACTTTAGCTTATGTGGGCTGGATTTGATATCATTAGGAATTTTCCTTTATATTTTCAATCGCATTGTTAGTGTTCCTGAGGCACATAACAGTTCAAAAATTTTTTTTTAATTATAACGAAAGAAACTGGAGAAGAAAGTCTTGATATAGCGTCTTCTTTAAGATGAATTTTAAAACTTTGAGATGAATGAATGAATTTTAAATCTTTGGTCAAACACGTGATTTATCTAAACCTTTATAAACGTTAAGCTCTCACTTTGCCCTCACTCTCCCCAACCCCACCCCAAAGCTTAATGTTCTACTCACATATTGAAGGTGGCATTCATACTTTAGGGGTGGGCTAGAATTTTATGAGGGCACAAGCTTTTCAAATTCTGATTTAAAAATCAGTTGCAAACCCAGAGGCCCATAGGCCAAATCTGGCCTGCATGTGTGGTTCATTCAATTGGCACAGTGTTTGACAAAAACTGAGTTTGAGTGCCTTTAGGTGCAGCCTTCACTCTCCAGTTCACCTCAGTCTCCATCTTTGCTTGTCTCTTCCCCGGGCTCTTTCACACGTTTACACTACCTGCTCGACTCCTGAAGGTAATTGAGATTGAAACCCTTGCTCTGTATTGAGATGATGTATTTTGTAAACAAACGTTTTATTGAAATAAACTACACAAAGTGCACAAATCATAAATATATACTTTGGTGAGTTATCACAAAGGGAACATATCCATGTAACTACGATCAAGGTCTATAAATAGAACAAACTAGTGCTGGAAGTCCTCCTGTCTTCGTGTTCCCACCAAAACAAATGCTAAAACACGTGGCTACAAGTGATTCCAAGAAGCACAGTGAATATCTGAGTTTTAGATGTATGTATACACCCTGCATCAGCTTTCTTTTAGTGTGTGTTTTCTCATTTTATTATTTTTTATCCTTTTACTTTGCTGCCCTTTCACTTTCCTTTTAATTTAAATTTTCATGTATCCTTATGTTTAAGGTATACATCTTTTATAAGCAGATTAAAATAGGTATTTTTTAATCTACTCTGACAATCTTGTTTTATTTGAAGTATTTGTCCATTTAAAATTAAAGCAATTAATGATATATTTGAGGTTAAATGTACCAACTTATTTGCCCTACCTGTTCCAGTAATCCTGATATTTTTCTCTCTCCTTTCTTAACTTCTTTTAGTTTACATATAACATATGTATATCATATGTAAATTTATATATATATTTGTATATTTTAAATATTTCATTTTACATCTCTTTTAGAGTGCCAGTAATATACTTTTTTACAATTTAAAAGATTATTCTAGAGATTTCAACACATCTCCCTGACTTTTTTTTTTTTAAAGTTCTGAAGTATTATTGCAATAGGTACCCCCAAATCATTTAGTATAGGGGAAAATGCAAGTGAATGCATTCAAAGCACTTAAAAAAATCATGAAATAGAGTCTGTTATCTGAGGTAAAAGAGATTGGGAGCATAATAAGAAAGCTAATCAATAGAAAGTGTTTGATGTGGTTTGGAGGAAGAGGAAAAGATAAGAGTAAACTATTCTTATATTGACTCATTTACTTCAATAATAGCTTTTTAGAACTATTGGGAAGAAAATAAGAAACCTGTGAAAATTATAAAATGTTTTTTAACTATAATTGAAAAGTTTTAAATAATCAAACATTTTGAAATCACATAGTTTTCTCTTTGGTTACTTACTAGATGGTACTTGAATTTTATAGATTTTGTTGGGTCCCTGACTTATAAATGTTTAATGTAAATTAGTGCTTTTACTACATCCAAGACAATCCAAAGACTTTAAAGTCTTTAACTCTCAAATACCTCTTTTGTCCCATTGTTATCATGTATATTTTTTCTTTTTGTTTTAAATTTTGTTATTATGAAGAATTTCAAAAATATGTAAAAATAGAGAGAATAGTATAAGTATAAAGAACTGAATGTACTCACCATCAGGCTCCAATAATTATCAATTTTGTCATCTATGTGTACTCAACCCTGCCGTCAAATAATTTTGAAGTGAATCCAAGACACGTTTTTAATTTACCTGTAAACGTTTTCAGTATGTATCCTAAAAATATAATAACTCTTTTTAACCATAAAATATACCATGATTTAACACAGATAGTTCCAATTCAAATTCAAGATTACAGAGATTTTACTTAATCCCATCATTTTAATGTATTGTAATTCTTTTTATATTTGTTTGATTGTTTTCTTTTTTGCTGAGGGAGACTTTCTCTGAGCTAACATTTGTTGCTAATCTTTCTCTTTTTACTGAGGAAGATTTGCCCTGACCTAACATCTGTTGCCAATCTTCTTCTTTTTTGTATGTGAGCCATCGTGACAGGACGGCCACAGACAGACAAGTGGTGTAGGTCCATTCCCAGGAACTGCACTCTGGCCACTGAAGTGGAGCATGCTGAACTTAACCACTAGGCCACTGGGGCTGGCCCTGATTGTTTGTTTTTTAATCCTGTTTACCTTTATGGTATTTTATGAATCTGTGGTTTGATCTCTTTAGGGAATTTGGGAAAATTGTTGGCCATGATATCCTCAAATATTGTTTCTGTCCAGCCTGTCTTATTTCTTTCTGGTAATCCTTTTTGCTGTGACCATATGTTTCTTATTTTCTTTCTGTATTTCTGTCTTTTTTTGTGTGTGTGAGGAAGATTGGCCCTGAGCTAACATCTGCCAATCCTCCTCTTTTTGCTGAGGAAGACCGGCCCTGGGCTAACATCCATGTCCATCTTCCTCTACTTTATATGAGATGCCGCCACAGCATGGCTTGACAAGCGGTGCATGGGTGCATGCCCGGAATCCAAACTGGCGAACCCTGGGCTGTCGCAGCAGAGTGTGCACACTTAACCGCTTGCGCCACCGGGCCGGCCCCTGTATTTCCGTTTTTTATTTCTCCATGCTTTAATCTGATTACTTTTTTCTGACCTGTATTGCAGCTTAATAATTTTCTCTTCAGCTATGTTTCATTTGCTACTAAAACCATCTATTGTATTTTTAACTTTAGTCATTTTACATATTTTCTTCTTAAATTTTCTGTTTGTATATGTTGTATGATATTCAATCTTTCCTCTTACCTCTCAGCTTCTTAAACAGATTAATAGCAGTTATAAATTATGTCTGATAACTCCAATAGCTGAACCTCTTGTGCAACTCTTTTTACTGTATACTTTTCTTGTTTTTTTGTCAGTTATAGTCTTTTTGCACTCCTGGTTATTTTGTAATCAAGTGCTGAACATTGTACATGAAAAATTATAGTTAATTTGTTGCTATTGATGATGTTATGATGCTCTAAAGAAGATTTACTTTTGCACCTTGCAGACCGTTAGACTAAGTGCAGAGGTAGATCATCTTACTCCAGTCAGGGATTGAGTTGTACTTCAGTCTTTGTGAAGGCTGATCTATTCTCAGCTCACCTTTACTTGTAGGTTGTAACTCTTCAGTTTTCTCAGTAGAAACCAAAGGGTATTTATGAAAGCCCCTACACTTTGGTATTTTTGCTCAGTTGGTCTAGTGAGACTATCAAAAGGTCTACTCAGCTTCTTAGGTTCCCAGCCTCTGCTTTTAAATCAGCTAATGCCTTGAGAGAAATAGTGCTGCCAAATATTGGACTTACATCTCAGGGTTCCCTGCTCTATAGCCTCTTGGTTTCTCAATTCTTAGCTATCTTGGTAGTTCTGTGATACCTTCTAACAAGTGGTTACAGTTTGTCCAGGTTTTCTAATTGTTGTAGGTAAAAGTATTGGTCTTAAATGAACCAGTTCAAAATTTTTGAAAGCAGAAGTCACGTAATATATTCTTGAACTATTGTTATGTATCTTACAGTTATATATAAGTCAGACTAGTTTATTTTTAGCCATGACATATGTAAGTATAAACATAAATGTGTATGTTTGTTTATTTATTTTTGTAACTGGCTCCAGGGTTCTTTTTTAGGGAGCAATTTCATTTTTTTAAAAAAAAAGTGCCCAATATTTTTGGGTTTTTTTGAAGATGTAGTATCCCCAAGGTCATGGTTTGAAAAGAGTAGGAAAAAAAACTCCTTGGCATATGATAAATAGGTACTTATAGGAGAGAGAAAGTGGAAAAGTGAAAATAAGACAAAAGACTACAGCAAGGTAAATTGAGAAATTTCTGGTGGTAGCTGCAAGTTATATATAATATATAATATTCCATTTTAATATGTTTACTTTGCTATAATGAAATCTCCCTCTGTTGCCTGAAACATTTGGTAAAGTCTTTTAAAAGTAAAAAGTCATGTTTCTGTGGGTGATTGCAAAGAAAATGAAAAAAAAGTGAGCTGAGTGCCTTCTTAGGGTCAGTATGGATTAAAAAAAAAAAAAGACTAACTGGGAAGGTGAGATGCCCGTGAAAGGGAGCAGTTCAGCGGAGTTAGGAAGTGAGAACGAGACGTGATGAGTAAGAATATAAAGCCCAGAAAATCTGAAGAAATCTTGGTGAGTACATTAACATGGGATAGGGGACTCAAATCAAATTTATATAAATCTCAAAGAATAGGATCCTTCAGTTGATACCTGAGTAACTTTTATATATATACTGAACACTCAGATGTGTATTCTCAACTCCCGTACCAAAGGATCTGAGATCATGGTGAAATGCGTATGGAGCAAATTTTAATATCTTAAATAAGATGGCAAAACTTTCCTCTCCAAGAATTCTTCACTTGAAATCCTCCTGATCTGACCTCTTGAGTTTTTCCAGAGGAAATTAACAAATCAAAAAACAGACTATAAACATTCACGAAAAATTAAGCCTAGGTTAATACAGCAGACTATGGATTCGAATAGAACACACGACTTTGAAAATAGATGGTGAAATTTCAGTTATTCATTTAATGATTATTTTTGACAATACTTTAAATTTCACGCTGACATCCTTGCCACCTCTAAGTTCTTACACTCTAAAAAAGAACACATAGTTCCATAGAATGCAATTGAAGAAATACAATGAAAGTAAGTTATTACACACCCTCATCCAAGGATTTTGCATCTCAGCACTTGCTGGGTAATCCTAATTACTCTTTACTCCTACAATCATAGGAGTGAAAAATGGGGCTCCTGCTTATAGGAAAGCCTGAAGGAGTTTTCCCCATCATAAGCCCCACCTTTGTAACTCAGGCTCCTCTTACATCTCTTTATTTATCAATAGTGCCTTTGTTTTTCATCCTGGTCACCGTAGCCCAGCTCAAGCAAATGGGGTGTCTACACTTTGTTTGTGAGAGAAGTGGGGGAATTTCAGGCTATCAACAATGTATGGTTATGGTTCTCTTGTAAGTTACAGTGTTGTATTTTTCATGTACTGTGGCTCAAGACTAAATTCCCAAGAACTCTCCACTGCCACTACTGCAACTGAGAGTACAGCACACGTGGAAATGTACCAAACAGCCCTCTCTGACAGTCATCTACCATTGCTTCTTGTTAGCACTTAACACTTTAAAATAATTCTTTGCATTTGCCCTACAGTCTGACTCAAATTAAACTCTTATGATCGCCGTCTTGTTCCCAGAGCTCAGGACTCCATGTCTGTCTTAGGCTGGACCCTCTGGGAATCCCATCTGCCCACTCTCTTCTCTGGCCTGTGGGAATAGGACTGTCCCTGGTTATGTCTTCCTGTTGAACATGAGCCCTACCTATTTGGACTCTACCCATCTCTGTGAGGTCTTTCTTTCACAGATCATTTTTTTTAACTTAAGAATATCTCACCATTCCCCCCTCCAGGTGTGATGCAGTCACACTTTGACTGTACTGGCCATTCCCAGCATCCACATTTCAGTGTCTATCCTGGATATTGTCTCATGTCCTTACACTATGCCCAGCAGTAGTGTTGCATGTTGCTTACATTTAGAAAACAATGCCCACAGACTTAAATCTGCAAAGTACTTGTGGCTTCACATTTGTTATTGAGTAGAGACAATTCTGGTCCATTTTCTGGGATATATTCCTTAAGCTCATAACACGGTATGATATGGTAATACCACCTTTGTGAATTATGGAGGCTGCTGTGTATAGGAAGAGTGAAACTCTATAGAACCCTTTGGTGGTGCTGAAGATAGTATTTTTCAATTCTGTGTATAGTGAGCTATTTTTATAATGGGATCTTATAGATATTTAAATGTGTTAAATTTTCTGGAAGAAAAATTCAAACATGGGATTTATATTCCCATAGAAATTTCTCCTACATTTGCTGATGCCTTTGGACTGATAGGATACCATTTCTATTGGTAAAATAATTGAAAGTGAGGAGCCATAGCAATTCTGTACACAGCTTCCTCCTCCCCCATCTGCACGGTTACTTACCTGTGACGGCCAGCTGAGTCACAAAGAAGGTCATTCTTGACTTCCTTTTCCTCCTCCATGTGGAGAACAGCACGACGGAGTTTCCAACAATGGTGAAAACAAAGAGGACCCACAGAGTTATCAACTGCTCAGTCTGTGAGAAACAAAGCAACACAAAACCAGTGTACCAGTGAGGACCAGGGTACTTTACAGAATGCAAGGCTCAGACTTTGGTGCTGGAATGTCTTCCTCCTGGGCTCATATCCCCACCTGTCAGAGCTCTCTCTCAAGAGAACAAAGACACAAAGGCCCTTATTTACATGGATGGCAGTGTAAATTGATGCAACCTTTAAAAAAATCTATTTGGAAATATATGTCAAGAGACAAAAAAATATATGTATTCTTTGACCAAGTAATTTAAATCCATGTGAAAGAATTAAATGTGTGAAAAAAGAACACTACAATCACAAAGATGTGCATATTTATTGTAAGAAGAAATTGAAAATTGCTTAAAGATAACAGGATAGTTAAGTCAATACAGCACTTCAATTCAGTGAACTATTATGTAGCTATTAACAACGACAGCCATGAAGATTATGTAGTAACATTAAATATGCTTATAATGGTAAGTGGAGAAACATGATAAAATTGCATATTGGGTATGATTATAACTTTGCAAAATTATACAAGTAGGTAAAAGACTGAAGTAGACTAAAATGTTAAGAGTGGTTATTTTAGGGTAGTGTGATTACGAGTTATCTTACTCTTTTTCCTTTGACAGAATTTTATAATATAGTAATCTTAAAGTTCCGCTGAATAATTTATAGTTAGTAAAAACAAAAAAAGGCAGAATGCTGCTCATTTAATATCGCAATTCCTTCATGAAGAGTTTTTCACGATTCCTTCAAACAGAGCTTTTTGTCTGTTTAAAGTCCATCACCCAGAATCAGCAGAAGGCCAGGGCACTGGGATAGACTGTACACAGGGATGGAGCAGGGATGGGCTGTGGGTGAAAAGCATGGAACCAAGGTGATCCAGAGGCAAGCCCAAAATCAAAAGCCAGAGACATCAGCCCTAAAGATCTGGGCAGAATCCTGGTAAGAACACACAAGTCTAAGACTGAAATCTGAGAGCTTCTACTATTTTGAGGAGAAGATCAGAAGAAGAAGCTGAAGAAACTCCTTGTGATGGTAAAATATTATGTGTCAGACTTGGCTAGGCTGGAATGCCCAGTTGTTTGGTCAACGCTAGTGTAAGATGTTGCTGTGAAAGTATTTGAATTTAAGCAGAGCAGATTACCCTCCATAACACGGATGGGCCTCATCCAAGGAGGTGAAAGCCTTCAGGGCAAAAGCTGAGATTTCCCAGAGAAGAAGGAGTTCTTCCTCAAGAATTCCTTGAGTAAAATAGAAATCAGGCCTGAGTTTCCTGTCTGCTCCTCCTTTCATGGATTTCAGACTTGCCAGCCCTGACAATCACATAAGCAAATTCCTTAAAATAAGTCTCTCTCTCTCAATCTCTCTCTCTATTCCTATATATGCCTATTGGTCCTGTTTTCTGTGGAGAATCCTGGCTAATACACTTCCTGAGTGTCTGAGGCATCAGGCCAGCGATTTTTCTTATGTTAAATTAATTTTATGTTATACAATAAGAGATGAATAATTCTTTTTAAAAAGTATAACAATTCAGGGGCCGGCCCTGTGGCATAGTGATTAAGTCCAGCATGCTCTGCTTCGGTGGCCCAGGTCCGTGGGTTCGGATCCCAAGCGCGGACCTACATCACTCGTCAAGCCATGCTGTGGTGGCAACCCACATACAAAATAGAGGAAGATTGGCACAGATGTTAGCTCAGGACTAATCTTCCTCAAGCAAAAAGAGAAAGATTGGCAACAGTTGTTAGGTCAGGGCCAATCTTCTTCACAAAAAAAAAAAAAGTATAACAATTCAGATAAAGCTCAAATCCCTTCACCACTCTCCATTTTGATAACTTCCCCTCTCCCAGAAGGTAAATATCATTTTGATTACTTTGTATGTCCTTTCAATCCTTTGAAAAACACTTTACAAGCACACACACACACACACACACACACACATATCCATAGCAAATATGTAGTATTTTTTGTGTGGATATCAGTTTGATGAGTCTGATATTTACTATACTCTACATATTGTGAAACTTGCTTTTTTAAAGTGAGTTGGAGGAATGGCTAAATAAAAGGTGATACTTTCATGCTTTCAATGGAGTAAAACATTTCAATTAAAAGAAATGGATTAAATTTACTAAAAATACTTTGAAGATGTAGGGAAGCATATAGACTGAGGGAGCAGGGGGAACCTATAAGCGTGCTGAGTCAGCCCAGATTTTCTTAGCTCCTACTTCTCCCTGAGCATAACACGACTGGGATTCCCTTGCACTGCCAGATGGAAACCTGAACCTGCTCTGCCAGGTTCCAGGGCTAGAGGCAGTTTCTCACAATTGTTCCTCGAGCCCATATCCTTTCCAGAAGTCCAGCTGGAGATAGCATCTCCATGAGTCCTGCACTTTATCAAGCTGATACTTAGGCTCTCCATCTCAGATTAACGGATGGGTTCCTGAGGCCCTGGGTGGAAGTCAGGGCCTTGAAACTGCAGAATGGCAGAAGATAGGGAGGATGGGCATTGTGGTGGTGCTGGGGGGAGGGTGGGTGCACAAGAGGAGAGGGAGGACCATAGAGTCGAGGCCCTTTGCTATTTTGAAGGGCACAGGGGGCAGATGCCTCACCTCCAGCATGCTTTTGTCATCTCCCATTTGGAGGGCCAGGCCATGTACTTTTTCTCAGGTCCTTTTCTGACCAGGGGGGTCACATTCTTCTGGATGATTCATTTCTCTAGCAGTCTAGATACGGGTGGCATTGAGAAAGCATCAGGAATGGAAACCGATTATCATGAAAAGGGCACTTCTGAGTGGAGATGGGGAATGAGTTTTTGTAAGAGAAGTCTCTCCTTTGAGATAGATGGGCAAGTGTGCCGTCAGGAGCAGATCCCGCAGGGGAGGCCTTTGATGCACCAGACTCACGTTCCCCATTCAGCAGCTGGTGTGTAGGTGGTTGGACATAAAAAAGTGGTTTGAACTTGGAGTACCTACATTTTTTTTAAATTGTGGAGCAATTTGGGGACCAATATAAGAAACTAGGTGGCTTGGAAGTCACTGTTAGCAGGAGCTCTCACTGACATTATGATGCTGATAGATGCCAGGGTGGGGATGAGGCATCAATATCCCCAACACAGTCCTAATAGAGTCTGCTCTCAGGGAAGATGATGGTGTCCTGGGGGTGTTTACGGTTCAGCAAAGATGAAGGAACCCCTAGAGCACGTGGTGTGGCAGGTGTGGGCATGCAAAGTCCTTTCATGCCCTGCTAAGAATGCAAATGAGAGATTTGCTAAGACTTTTTCCTGTTTCTTTCAGGAAATCTGTTTCATAGGGAGAAGCATTTCAATGCCTTAAAGTAGTTTCTTTTTTTTGAATTGCAGAACACTGTATCATGTCCAGCAATTTTCTCATTCCAGGTGATGGTGGGGGGTGGTTTATTTCCACACTTGTCTGGTATTAAGTTGATCTCTTTCAGCCTCAGAGGGAGAAGGAATGGAAAAGTTAGAATGCGTGTAACGTTTCTTTGCCAGATCAGAAATCCAGATCTCCGTGGTGAGTGGGGAGAGAGCAATGTCGGGACGCAGACATTGGAGGAATGCTACTCTGCCGGCGATGGTAGGGTGACAGGAAGGTAGTGGACACAGGGCTGTTTTCCTCCCTGAGAGTCTGTCTTCACCAGCACCACTCATGGCCCTGCTCAGATGCCCACATCTCTTTCTGGGAGAAAGCAACTGGCCACTGCTCTCCTCCATGAAGTCTGTGGCAATCAGTGAACTTCCCGCAGAAATCTGCCCCCGTCTTGGCCTCTGGACTCCTCCTGTAGTGGAATTCCCCTCGGGCCAGTCTCCCCTCTGCTGATTCTCCAGGGAGACTCTTACTTCGTAGGAGAGAGCAAATGAGGCTGTCTGCCTTGCCCTCAGACTGTCGACCTCTCATAGAGATTCCTCCAATTTTCCAGCAGGTGGCTGTCAACCTTCCCTATTTTCTACTTCTGACAAAATTTTTTTTCAACTAAAATTACCCTCTGAAGGCCTTTTGGATGAGAATTAGAAAGAGGAGGAGAATTAATCGAGTGAACTCCAGGTAATTTTGAAGTAGAAGTTAACGTTTTTTTCCGGAATATATCTCTCTTCTGCTCCTCTTTCTTCACATAACTAACTGCCTGTGGTTATTACGGTTAGCTCACGTTTCCAGAAAAATAACACTGAAGTGGGTAAACAGTCTGCTTTTTGCATGGCTCTTGGTGATTATGCTGCTGGCACCAAAGTTCAGATTTCCAGAAATCAAGTTTCTCTCCAGTGGAGGAGCTCTCTGGCCTCCCAGTGGGCATGGAATGGCTGTTTTCTTCATCTTTGTACTGCACAGTCCTGACCCAGCCATCCAATCTCTTCAAAGTAGGCTTGGGGCTCAGATCTGCTCTGCTGGGAGCACAGACTCACAAACACTGCAAATCAAATTATCTTGGTTAGATGTATCAGTGAATTGGAAGTCAAGCCTCAGGAGGGTTGTTGCAGTCAGTGCTGGCTTGGCTGAGCCTTTATCTTAGGAGCTTGCGCTAACTGTGCATTGGGTTGGTAGACCCAAGGCACTCTGTAAACAGGACAGGGTCTATTCTCCTTCGGATTGGATGATGGCTATGGGGCATGCTGAGCAAATCCTGTGAAATCAGGCCCCATCCTCCCGCTTTGGAGTTTTCTATTGGAAGACAATCTAACCTTATCTCACAGGCTTCAGGAAACTTCCAGATGGAGGAAATCCCCCACTGTTGCTTTCTGGAGTCTTCCTAAAAGCCATGTTTATTTATTTGTTTTATTAATTCATTCAACATCAATTAATTGTCTACAGTGTAAGGTGTTGGCGCTACAAGAGAGAATAAAACATGAAGAGTGTATAAATTATACTCAGCCTTGTTTAAATTCTGTTTCATCAAGTAGTACAAGGGTCATTAAGTATGAAAACACTTAGTTGTAGGATCATTTATTCATAGCATTCTTACCCATGTACCACATGCACATAAACACGCAAATCCCAGGGCATTTTGAGGATTTGGAAAATTATGACAATGGGAATTTAGGAAACAAGTTCAGAGACATTTGAGCATCACAATCAGGTAAGGGATTTGGTAGAAAAGTGGGTAGGCTTTGAAACCAGGCTGATGTGGAATCAGATTCTTTGCCACTTGCTGGATGTGTGATGCATCAGTAAATGATAACCTCTCTGAGCCTGTTTTCTCATTGATAAAATGAAGATAAAAATAAAATCTGCCTCAGGATACTTGTGATGAATAGATGTGATGATAAAAATGGAGATTTCTAGCTCAGTGCCTGATGCATAGTATACACACAATAAAAATTGATTTATCTCCTTCCTTACTTTCACGGACCACATACAAGTTTGAGGGGTGATTTATGAATAACTCACTACCATTTCCAAATGATGCTTGAGTTCACCCTGTTTGTCCTATTTTCAGTTCCAGTCTATTGGAATTTCGCCTGAGCCTAACAGACACTCCACCTACACACTCCCCACTTCCCGGGAAGGGACTGATAGTGTCCCAACACCACTCTCAGAATTATTGCGGAGTATAGTTGGGGATTAAATGCCCCCTAGTGGTCATGTGAGGCAAAATTCCAGAAAGATGCTTAGTACTAAGTAGAAGCAACAGGTGAACTTCGAATTTTCAATGACTAAAGACTAGAGTGTTTTCAACTCAGTTACATGGTTGTGGGCTCATGACCAATTGGTTTTAAACCTCAGGTTAATGAGGCCATGCAGTGACATCAGCTATCTGCAGGCCAGAAAATTACAACCTGGGATTTAGAGGGATGAATTGCCGTGAAGATGCTGGTGACGCCACAGGCCTGATACCTGTGGGATATCCTGGGATATTGCATCGTATCCCAAGAATACCATGTGATATACCTCCAGAACCAAAAGGACGCCTGTGAGGGTAGGCATTATGTCTGGGTCTCCATTCCAGGCTGGCAGTCTTCCTTCCCCATAGAAAGTGCTTAATAAATATCTGTTGGATGAATATATGGGTGATGACAAGTGCAAGGGTACTTGTAAGTATCAAAGAGGAGGTTATTTGAAATGAGAATTATGTCATGAAATACAGGACATTTAGTCGGGTGACTCTGGTTGAAATTAGATTTAGTTGGGTGACTCTAGTTGAAATTGGATATGTCATATTTGTCTGGAGAGGAAGACATGACTTATCCAAATTCAAGGAATAATAGTCTTCTTTTCCAGTGGAGTCCTGGAAACTGGAAAAAAAAGTCTAAAGTATCTTTCACGATCGTAGAGTGAATGGGAACTAACATTATTTGAGCGAATCACCTAGCACGTGACTGACTTTATTTATAATGTACAGTAGGTGTGAACAAATATTTGTTGTTGATCCATTGTCATGTGCTAAACATAGTTTGAAAAGCTTTACACACTGCTCACTTAATCATCGCCACCTCACTGATGAGACGTCACTGTCTTCAACATTACAGGTAAGGAAAGGGGGCTGAGAGAAGTTACTAACCTGCGCTACCTGGCTCATAAGTGATGCAGCTGGGATTTGAACATTGCTTTGCTTGACTGAAAAGTCCATGCCCTGCTTCCTGAGGTGGTTTTCTGCTCCAATTTGGGGCCAGAGATAGTGAAGTTGCCTCATTTGCTTTCAATTTTCAAGTGGGAAATACCTTCATTTTCCTTCTGACCCAAAACTTATTCTGAAGCTGGGTTTCTGGAGCTGAGTCCGTTTCAAACTGTCTCACCCAGGACTGAGCGTAAGGTCAATGCTCAGTATGTGTTCGAATGGCTGGACACTGGAGCCACATGTGGCTTCCACACAACAGTAGTCATAAACATCACACAAGATGTGGCTGCCTCATCTGTCCCAGGCATCATAGAACTTTCTGTACCCCTTACATTTTCATGGTTTATTTTATGATTATGGTTATTTCTGTGATGTTGCAGAGGAATATCTCAAACACAGGAAGGAGCACATATAGCTTACTTCCCAAGAGAGGAAATGAAGTCTCAGAAAGGTTATGACTGAGCCTCAGTTCTCAGTGAGCAGGCAAAGCGGCTGCACTGTCCTGTCGCTGAGCCCCGGGTGCCCCCTATTCACAGCACCCGGGCTCTGAGGCTGCTCCAAGCTTCATTAGTTTGCTTAGGTGGGTTGGAAATATCAAAAGCAGATATATGAATATGTCTAATTCCATTGAGGATGAATCATTGTGTAACACAGGCAGCGCACAGTTTAAAGCGAGACAAGTAGGAACAGACTGCACAGCTTTGGATTCCTGGAGCTGTTTAATTAGACTTGGGGAATGGGATACATTAAGAGGATCTGGAGACCCCTGGGTAGGAACCATTTATGAACAGATGAGAACTTCTCATTCAGGAGTTTGTCTCAACTTCTCCCCGTGTCTCGCCCCACCTGCAGCTTCAGAGGCACTGCCACATGGTTAACAACCAGTTGCGCTCAACCAGGAGGCGTGGAGGCAGGATCGGGCTTGCTCAGGAGCGCCCACGTTGGCTTCTTCCCCACAACCACCTCCTCCTGAGGATGCCCCTTTGGAAAATCTGCGCTTTCACCATCGTCTCAGGAACCCAGCTGGGAGACACCCTCGCAAATACAGTTGAATTATCATCATCACAACCGTCTATCTGCATTCACCTTTTCCAACTGTTTTACCTGGAGCTATGGGAATTCTATCTTTGATTACCCAGGATAGCCTTCATTTCTAATAGTCAATTAGGAAAAAATATATAACAAGACTTTTAAATTAATTACTATTATAAGAAATAGGAAAATTATATAAAGCTACATATAAGTGTGGTTGTTAATTCAAGTTTTCCATTTTTTGTAAGGCTTTTCATATCACTTTAACAGGGGTCCAGAGCAGGGATGTAGTTTGCACCCTCTGACTAGGGGCTGGTGGGACGAGCTGACAGGGGGCCTCCCGCATGAAGAATAGAGACTGTGAATGGATTAGGAGGTATAGCAGTCAGGGTCTGTTGAGGTTGACAGCAGGGCTGTGGACCAAGACGGTCCCAACTAGCTGTGGACTAAGAGTTATTCTGTGAATTCCCATGTAGTACCTCAGAGGGGGAAGGCATTTACCCCAAGAGGAGAGCCTTGGAATATATATGTTGTTATAGAAGTGATACTCAGGTCAGAAGTGGGAAACTATCCTTGGAATCATGTTGCTGTGAACATGATTACACTGGTGTGCATTCTGTATAGTCAAGTTCAACAAACATTTATTGAGAATCTAGTAGCAAAGTTCAACATACTTTGGGGATAAAAGGAAGGCTAAGCCAAGGAGCTCAGAGTCTGATGGTGGAGGCATATATGTAAACAATAATTTTCAACGTGAGCTACTATAATGGAGATGTTGTAGAATCCCAAATAACGGACATGTTGTTGAGGAGGGGCTGAACATGTTGGTGAAAAGCTTTAACCTGGAGATATTAATATGTGAGCTGAGTCTGAAGAAATGAGTAGAAGCAGCCAAGCAAAGAAGTAGAGTGTGTGGCACAGTCTAAGTGAAGGGTGGAAACTTTAAGGTTAGTGAGGGTAGAGAGGGGCCATCCATGAGCATTACATGTGGTCACAGAGCAGAGAAGGGCTTATGATGAGAACTGGTCCTTTGTGCTGAAAACCAACTATTTAAAAAATGGGGCAAGGTCCACCCTGGGTCTTTGTCCTGAGTTAGAAGAACTTGGTACCAAAAGAAAAGATTCTTCTCCGTCTGGAATCTTCTCTAATTGCCTCCATGGCTTGAACTGCCTTTGCCCTATCCCTCAACACCATTATCACAGGTGACAGAATATAACTTTATTTCCTTCAAAGTGGGGCTGAACAGGAAAGTTCAGCCTAACATTTATTTCTTAGTTTAGCCTCCAGGACGTATTGAATACCTGCATCAGCTCTTTCTACTCTGACCAGAAAGGGTTAGTTATTGGTCTGGAGTATTTTATCATCACTGCTATGGTTCATGTTTAGTATTTAATTAGCCATGTTAATTTCCCACTGCCTAATTGTTCTCATTTCAAGCAGGGTTTGGTGCATGGGACTGCATCTACATGACTGTCTAATTTAGCTTTCTGGTTACTAGTAAATTCTCAGATTTCACCAGAAACAGAAACTCCAGTGTCCCACATTCATTTCAACGTGAGTCCCTTCTTGGATCACAAAAGGGTCCCAGATTAATCACAAATTGGGTGTATTGGAAGCTTTGAGGCAATTAAATTCTGGGATTCCATCTGAATTCCCATAATATACCAGACCACAGATGTTAGAAATCATCTCAAAACCCACCGGGCTCCAAGTCCAGGTAGTAATTAATATTTGTTGAACAAACGAAAGAGGAGCCTGATATGCACCAAGAACTGAGATTAACATTGAAATTGCTATTTGAGCTCTGGACCGCTGAAATATAGAAAACTAACATTTGGATAAATTAGGTCCAAATCTCTATAGTGTAGTAGAAACCAAAGTAATTACCATGTAATAAAAATATCAAGGAACTATTCTACATGATTATCCACATAATTAAAAAATAAGCCTCTGGGAATCTGTTTTCCGTTCTGGAGGTGATAATAAGCAGGGGAAAGTGTCTGAGGAAACTTCCCCCCAAGAGCCCATCTCAGATCAGACCCTAATACCTTCAATCTGTAGTTTCCAGTCCATCCAGGAGGCTCAGAATCAAGAGCCAGAAGAAATCTGGGGGAGTGAGCAAATAGAAGAGCAGAAGCAGACGTGAGGCCAGGATATGGAGCTGAACGTCCTGGTAGATGAGAACAGGTAGGGGAAAGGGGCGTGAGGGGCTCAGTATGAGGATTCCAGGGAGATCATCCTAAATTGCTACTCTTGGCGGCTTCATTTTCTGTGCATCTAAGTTGAGTGGTTGGTCAGCAGAGTTTAAAAGGCTGAGTTAGTGTGCACCCAATTCATGCAGCTTGTCATCTGCCTTGGTTTCCATTTGTCCTCTTGTTCCCTTGCCTGCATTTCTGGGTCCCCTACATGCTACCTGAGTCTTGCAAGCCTCCTCTGTCCAGGGTGGATCCCTAGCCCCTCGCCTCTCATCAGTCACTCCAGGGGAGCCTATCAGAGGTCTACAGATGCAGCCGCCTGCCTGCCTCCAAGCATCACTCCCACCTGAGCCTCCTGGACTTGGATGGAGTTGGCCACAGCACATTGGGCCTATGCTCAGGTGCCTGGTTACCCTAGCAGGGGCCACTCCTCTGGGCCAGGTTGGTCCTCTAGCCTGAAGCTTGCATCTCTCTAATCCACCTTCCTACTATTTTCCACTTGACCTGGAAGTCCAAGCATGCTTCGTGGTTCAGCCCATCCCAATGATAATAGAAAAATAACATGAGATTGGAAAAATGGATTTTCAAAGGAATAGATAATTCACAGATTGCGTGCCTAATCCAGAAATCACTATCAAGATCTCAACTAGGGGTTGGAGTGGTAAAACAATTATAAGGAGAGCGATACGAGAGAGGGGAGAAAAAAATGAAATGGGAGAATCATCGCATTGCCCCCACTAAATGCCTGAATTCTGCTGTGGCTCTGAAAGCGCCTAATCTTAATTATGTAAAGATCACATTCCTCTCCCACCCACATAGTTCATTACTAGAGGGACACTGGCGGCTCCCGAGACCCTTCCACGTGTGATCCTCAGGGGCCAGTTCGTTATCTGGAGCCTGCTCTCCCTCCATTGGCCTGCTATCACAAAGGTGCCTGCTTTTGGATGCTTTTCAGAACATCCTTTAAGGTTTTTCTGCAGAGGAAATTGATCCTTTCATTTGCTTTCATGGAAATACAATGTGCAAAATATATTTGAGAGGCTGCATGGTGCATTTTACATGATTATTATTACATGTTTCTGATAATAAAAGTAATATGTACTCATTGCCAAAAATTTAGTAAAATATAAAAAAAAGCACAAAGACAAAAATCCACCTTCCACAGAGAGAATTTCTCACTTTCTCATTTTGGTATATTCTTTTCTGTATTTTCTGGGTATATATCTATGTAGCTTATAAAACTTGGAATATACTATATGTACAGTTTATTGTACATATAGTGCATATACACAAAACCTTTAAAAAAAACCTTCAGTATTGAACAAGGATCAATGCTGTTATAGGTTCATAATATTCCTTAATATTCCATCCTATGGTTCCATCACAATTTTACTCTTCTACTGTCTGATACATACTGAACAAAACAACCTAATGCATAAGACCGTGTCTAAAATTTCTTTGAATATTTCTTTAGAATTCTTACAGCTCAATCCTGCAAGTAGAATTACCAAGTGAAAGTGCAAAAACATTGTTTAGGCTTGCTATATATTACCAAATCGCTCTCCAGAAAAGTTGGGTTAGTTGCCCTGACTTACTCTCCCTCCAACAGTTTTACAAAACTATCACATGCGTTATGTAACATTTTTCTTTAATCTTTACCAATTTGATATGTCTCATATTATGTTTCATTGTTAAGTGTGTAGTGTTCAGACCACCAGCAAACAGCATATTTTATACATTCTTTTAACTCTGCGTTTAATCTAAAATTCTTTTTGTTTCCTTTGCCTATTTTTTTCTGTTAGAAATATCTTTTTTTCATCTAAGAGCTCTTTATATATTAAGGACTTTCATCATGTTATATTTGTCATATAATTATTATATATAATATTATCAGGTATAATATTACATATATTTACTTTATATTTACTTTTATTGAAAATAATTTTCTCAGTTTTTTGTTTTGCTTTAAATTTTTATTTTTAGGCTTAGAAAGTCCTTGCACATCCCAAAGTTAGTCTGATGATTATACTTTCTTCTTAGCTATTTTGCAAAAACTTAGTTCCAAAATCCAACTGAAATTGATCTTATAACTTTACATGAGGTAAGAATCATCATCCATTCACCGACAAGTTTTTTTTTTGTAAGGAAGACTAGCTCTGAGCTAACATCCATTGCCAATCCTCCTGTTTTTGCTGAGGAAGATTGGCCCTGAGCTAACATCTGTGCCCATCCTCCTCCATTTTGTGTGTGGGACGCCACCACAGCATGGCTTGATAAGTGGTGTGCAGGTCCACACCTGGGATCTGAACCTGAGAACCCCAGGCCACTGAAGCAGAGTGTGTGAACTTAACTACTATACCACCAGGCCGGTCCCTCACCCACTACTTTCACTACCAAAACATTCATTCCTTCTTACTAATTTTTTTGTGTGTGTGTATGAGGAAGATCAGCCCTGAGGTAACATCCAATGGCAATCCTCCTCTTTTTGCTGAGGAAGACCGGCCCTGGGCTAACATCTGTGCCCATCTTCCTCCACTTTATATGGGACACCACCACAGCATGGCTTGACAGCGGTGTGTCGGTGTGCGCCCGGGATCCAAACCTGGCCTGCCAGCAGCGGAGTGTGCATGCTTAACCACTACGCCATGGGGCTGGCCCTCCTTCTCACTAACTTTTACAGTTTCTTTGTAGTATTAAGTTCATATATGTACTAGGATTTTATTTTCAGAGCTAATTATTTGTTATTATTGGTCTGTAAATTATTGTGATAATTATAAAATGTTTTGCTTAATGTAGATTTATATTTATTAATAACTGATAGGGAAAAATCTCTCTTCATTAGCATTTATATTCAAATCTCTTAGCTGTTCTCATCTGGTTTTTTTTCAATGAGCTTTTGAATTATTTTGTCAAATTAAAAGTCACATTGAAGTTTTGACTAAAATTGTTTTAAATATTACAAGGTAATTTGGGGAGAATTGACATCTTCAGAAAATTTAATCTTCCTATCCTGGAGCACCACATGTCTTTTTCATTTATTCAAATATTTTATATATTTCAGAAATGCTTAGCATTGAGAATTAATGCTATCTGAAATTTGACTAGTGCTTTCCAGTTCTAAAGTACCCTTATATTTTCATGATCCTCTCAACAAGCTGATCAGGAGATCGACTCAGGAATCTAGAGACTACAATTCTTGTTCTGACTCTACCATTTACTGACTGTGTGACCTTAGGAAGATCACTTTACCTCTCTGGGCCTCATCTGTCCAGAGGTGGCTCTGTTAGGTTATTCCACAGGTCCCTTAGGGATAGAACATGACATGGCAGAGCGTTTTCTGAGGTGTGTTCCAGGGACCATTGTCTCCAGGGAGTATCATTAGAGGTAACAAAGTAATGTCCTATGGTCCAATAAATTTGGGAAATGCAGGTTAAACAGAATTAAACAGGTTTCTTTTCTGTAAGACTTCTCAGAGACTTAAACAGGCTAATACATCTTCTAAGCATATGATGATATGTGCTATTTCCCAAAATTTTTGGCCACAGTCCCCTTTTATTTGCTTAACAACTCACATAATTAGAGTTCTGGGGAACATCCTTCGGGAAGTTACAATATGATGGAAAGAGCACATGCTTTGGAACCAGATCTGGGTTCAAATTTTTGGACTATTAACTACTTGTGTGAACTTATCTTCTCCGAGCCTCACTTTTCTCTATAAATCAGGATAATGTCTGTTTCAGAGTTGTAGGAGTTACAGTGGGCTGTGCTGATCACCAATATCCCATATCTTTCTCAGAGGGAGGATTATATTTCTCTGCTCCATTGAGAGCAGATCTGACCGTGAACTTATCTTGGCCAATACATTGACAGCAGAAGTGATATGTGTCATTTCTGGGCAGAAGCTATAAGAGCCAGTGCAGAGTTCAGTATTCTCTCTGTCTGTCTGTCTTCTGACTCTGGTATTATGGAAGCCCGTGTTGAGATGGAGCTTTGATCAGCCTGGGTCACTGAGTGACTACAATATGCAGAGGCCCCTTGTTAACCTGTAATAAGTGTCGATGCAAATAATCCACAACCAATCTATAAATCAAAATTGGGGTGACTTTATTATGAGCCAAATTTGAGGACCATATAGCCCGGGATAGTCCTTTCACAAAGGAATGGAACACTCCAAAGAAGTGGGGTGTACAGAGTGGTTATATATGATCAAAGAGCATGTATCACATACTCTGGAATGTCCCTTTTACAATAGTCACAAGATTGCCCTGTTGGCACAGCAATTGATGGACACAGCAGGTAGCAGGTCTGCTGTCTCGAGTTGGGTGGTCACAGGATGAGCGCAGCAATCAAATCCCAGCCTAGCGAGAAATGCTTATCCTTA
Organism: Ceratotherium simum simum; assembly: GCF_057802395.1. Taxonomy (NCBI): domain Eukaryota; kingdom Metazoa; phylum Chordata; class Mammalia; order Perissodactyla; family Rhinocerotidae; genus Ceratotherium; species Ceratotherium simum. The sequence goes on along the minus strand of NC_141900.1, from coordinate 65,771,910 downwards.
AGGAAATGCCAATGTGGGGGAAGTTGCATCCTTATCTTAAGGGCATTTGTTCTTGTCTTTGGGACACGGTAAATGCTTAAAGCAGATGTACAATGAATGTTCAAAGGCCACATCAGTCCTTTTTGGAAAAACACGGTCAGGACAATTTAGTTTTACATAAAATGGCTTCCTCATATACTCCAGTATATCCTATTGCTTGCCATTTATTTATCATAATCATCAGGCAAGAGCAGGAAATAAACATAGTGTTAACTCTCTGATAATACCTGGTTATTTATTACAACAGCATAAGCTAGTTTAACCTGAGTAATGAAGGAGTAAATAAAATAATCAATGGAAAAGACTAAGTGCTTGGTAGAGTCAGCATTTGATAAATTATTCTACGTTTTATTTTGGGCTAACAGTTTGTGTATTCTTGAATACCTTTTGCATTTTTATCACAACCTAGGCCAAAAAAAGAAAAAAAAAAAAGAAAAAAACCTCGAAAGGGACTAAATGCATTGGAAAGGGAATCAAATTTATTCTTAATCAAAAGAATATCTTCTATTTGCTTAGATCACTCTGTGTTGCCAAGGGCAATAGTCCCCAGTACTAGATGAAAGAAAAGAAACTTGCATTTGGGCACTAACAATATTCTCTTTCATTTTTTATTAAATTATGAGTTGTGAATAAGGGTGCTTGAGCAAACACTTCTGTTCAATATCTGTATGTGAGTGGAGTTCTGAGTGCTGTGGGGCGATCTCTCATCCCATGCGGAGCCTGGAACACTGCAGGCCTGGGTGAATCACAGCTCCAGCCCAGCGGAGGAGCAATGTAAAGAGATTTCAGGAGCTGGAAGAAGAGGAATTAAGGGGCACTCTCTTCCCTGTTGCTGTGGCTTCTTCAAGGAACTCCAACAATCCTCTAGACCCTGTATGACCTTCTTCACCGTCTCAGGCCCAGGGAGCTCAGGAGAATAGGGGTTTATTTACATTAAGCAAAGTCCTCTTTAAAATGCAAATAGCCATGGGTGTGTAAGGGAGATGTGGGGAGAGACACCTGAAGGAAGGAATTCATTTACTCAGAATGGCTTTTATACTAATACTTGGAATTTGCTTTTTTTTTTTTGCTGAAGAAGACGGGCCCTGAGCTAACATCTGTTGCCAAATTCCTCTTTTTTTGTTTGAGGAAGATTAGCCCTGAGCTAACATCTGTGCCAATCTTCTTCTGTTTTGTATGTGGGTTGCCACCACAGCATGGCTGATGAGTGGTGTAGGTTCATGCCTGGGATCCAAACCTGCGAACCCAGGCCACTGAAGGAGATTGCGCTGAACTTGAACCATTACACCACAGGGCTGGCCCCCTGGAATTTGCCTATTGAAGAAAAAAGTTTTGAGATGAAAGGAGAACTAGGGAAAAGAGGTGGAAGAAAAAACTTTTTTTATTTTTTTTTGTAAGGAAGATCAGCCCTGAGCTAACATCTGATGCCAATCCTCCTCCTTTTTCTGAGGAAGACTGGCCCTGGGCTAACATCCGTGCCCATCTTCCTCCACTTTATATGGGATGCCGCCACAGCATGGCTTGACAAGCCGTGCGGCAGTGCACGCCCAGGATCTGAACCGGCGAACCCCGGGCTGCTGCAGCGGAGCGCGTGCACCTAACTGCTTGTGCCACTGGGCCGGCCCCAAGAAAAAACTTTTTTAAGCAGAGTGTTCAAGGTCCAAGCTGAATGCCCTGGTGGGGCTGAGGGCAGGCAGAGGAGGCTGGGAAGGGAAAGGAGTGGATTGTGAGAGGTGGGGAAAGCTTAATCTGGGTTCTTGTGAATCCTGTCATGGTTCTACTTGCTTCTTATTCCTCTCTAACCACCTACTGCTCTCTGTAGAAGTCTCTTTCCTTCCAAAAATGGAACTCAAAAGGAGGGAGTCCCAGGAAGTTTCTGCTTTATTTAACTTTGGCAATAGGGGAATAGTCTGTGTGGCTGGAGAGTGCGGGAAGATGAAGTATCTGGGTGGCTGGAGAGTCTGGGAGGGTGAAGTATCTGGGTGGGTGGAGAGTCTAGGAGGCTGGTCTCTAAGGGGAAGGGCATCAGCCCTCCCTCACCTCTCCACCCCTCTGGGCTTGGGGGGATCCTCACAGGTAACTAGTGAGTAGAACTCCTCTGTGACTACTTCCCTCCTTCTCTCCCCCAAAACTTCACCTCCCTCGTGGCAATTGGCTCCTTCCCTACTTCACCATCCTGCAGGGGAGTTGTCATTGTTCTGCTCTCACAGCAGAGCTGCCTGGGGCCAGAGGAGCCCTGTGATGTGGTCAGGGTCACACAATATAGAACTGGCTTCAGGATCCAGAGGCCATGTCACACAATTTTCTTGTTTGTTTTAAACTGTCAGAAAAGAATGTGATTCTATATGCTTTAGGAGGAGAATAAAAAATCCTCTTATTGAGCGGTCAGGAAAAAATGAGCTACTGTTTTGGGTAGATTTTTGAGCTAATGTTTTTAAAGTGCTTTTAGTATTTTTCCATAAAATTACATGTGAATAGCATTGTCATTATCCGGAATGTAGAGAATCATTCTGAAAAATTTAAGGTCCTTTTCTTTGGGAAGAGGGAGAGACTTTCTCTTTCTTGGTTACTCAGAAAGATACAATCCAGTCTGAATCAATGTTTATAAAAGTCTATTCAATCCGTTTGTGATCTGGATAATAAGAGGAAAAGAAATATGAGCAGAGCTGCCCCTGAACCACCCAAATGTGGAATACATGAAAAGTCTATTTGACTCTCTGTGGTCTCGTTACTGCACAAAATTGGGGTTCTCTGCCCACTGTGCATAAACAAGCCAATTAATTACAGCATCAGCCTTTACAAGAGAAATCAGCTTTTATTCTGCGAGATTGATCTGCAGGGAGACAAGGAGTGTGTGCCCTCAGACCTGTCTCTCCAATTCAGGATTTGGGGCAAAATTTAAGAGGTGACGGAGAACAGGCTGGCACGTGGAAATGCTGGTAGGACAGGTTTTGATTGGTGGTCTTCAAGCATTTGTAGTAAGGTTTTTTGGTGTTTTGTTTTTATTTTGGTGGAGAGGATTGGCCATGAGCTAACATCTGATGACAATCCTCCTCTTTTTGTTGAGAAAGATTGGCCCTGAGCTAACATCTGTGCTCATCATCCTCTCTTTTGTATGTGTGATGCTGCCACAGCATGGCTTGATGAGTGGTGCACAGGTCCGCACCTGGGATCCAAGCCCGTGAACCCCGGGCGGCCGAAGCCAAGTGTGCGAACTCAAGCGCTACAACACCATGCCTGCCCTCATTTATGGTAAGGTTTTAAACATTTATGACAGGGTTCTAAACATTTTTGATGAGGTGGGGAAGGAATTTTAACACTGGATCTTCTTGAACAAGGGACCCCTCACTTTTTTTTTTTTTTTTTGTGGGGAAGATCAGCCCTGAGCTAATATCCATGCCAATTCTCCTCTTTTTGCTGAGGAAGACTGGCCCTGGGCTAACATCTGTGCCCATCTTCCTCTACTTTATATGGGACGCTGCCACAGCATGGTTTGACAAGCTGTGCATTGGTGCGTGCCCGGGATCAGAACCTGTGAACCAGGGGCCGCTGAAGCAGATTGCACGCACTTAACCACTGCGACACTGGGCCGGCCACTGAAAGGCGATTCTTAATCACTCTGTTAATAAGAGATGGGGTCAGTTGAACTGGTCCTGGAGGGACTGCAGTTACAGTCCATCTAGAAGGCCTTGGCTTCAGTACTCTAAAAATTTAGTTTTGCACTTGGTCTTTGTATCAGTTGGGAAAGTGTTCAGCTCAACAGTAAAAGAAAGCCCACTTAACAGTGGCTTAAACAAATAAAGATTTATTTTTTTCATATAATAAGAAATCTGAAGGTAGGTGGCTGATGTCCTCAAATTACCAAGATTGCTTTGGCTTTTCTTTTGTGGTCACAAAATGGCTGCTGCAGCCCCATTCATTGTGTCTGAATTCAGGGCAGAAAGAAGGGAGGAAGTAAAATGCCAGGCACGTCTTTTTCCCTTTATCAGAAATCTCACAGACTTCCAATTAAATTTCTAAAATTAAATATGCTACCTTTAACTGCAAGAGAGACTAGGAGAGTAAGTATTTAGCTGGGAAAGTGAGAAGGGGGTTGCAACTAACTATTGAGCCAACCAGACAGCACTGTCATCTACAGGAGCCTGTTCAGGACTTGTTCCTGAACACACCTTCCCCTTCTCCAGGCTCATCTAGTGGCTCCTTTCACCAATCCTGTTGATGTTTGCCAAAATTTGGTAGCATTATCATTATTCCTCACCAGTACTAAATATTACATAGTGAAGATTCATGTTAAATGGCTAAAGATTGAGGTCTACTTGTCACGTAGAATAAAGAGGACCCTTGGAAAACATTCATAGAGCTATGCCCTGAATTCTTTGTCAATATTTATGCCTAGCACAATGCTAAGTCCATGATAGGGTTCTTTCACTCTTCAAGAGTCTCTGAGGGTCGAATCAGGGCCAGCCATGGTTGTTGCACTGGAGACACGGCAGTGAAACAAGGCAAAGCTCCTGCTCACGGAGCATGGTTTCTGGACACTATGACATAGATAACACATGCATAGACATAATATAATGTCACATAAGTCAAAGAAGTCTCTGGAGGAGGTGACATTTGAGCAGAGACCCGGGTGAAGTGCAGCCTTCATCATTCTGTCCATTTTGATCCATACTTGCTGCTTTTGGAGGTTCATCCGTCTTGCATTTTATACTAATTTTCTAAATGTACATCCCATTTCAGGTTCTCCTGGGCTTCAACTATATTTTCACTATGCTGTCACTTGGGGATTTATGACTTTTAAATGAAGCACACTTTATTGAAACTTAAATTCACCATGTAAATCTCTATATAATAAATTTTTTATTAAGGTATAATTTATACAGAGGATAATTCACTCTTTTAAGGTACAGTTCTGTGAGTATCATAAATGTAACCATCATTACAATCAAGATATAGAATAGTTCCATCATCCAAAAAGATTCCCTTGTGCCCTATTGTAGTCAAGCTCTTGCCCATCCCCAGCCTATGGCAGCCACTGATTTGTTTTCTGCCCTTAGAGTTTTGTTTTCTCAACAATGTAATGCAAATGAAATCATTACAGTTTGTAGCATTTTGAGTCTGGTTTCCTTTCACTTAGCACAAGGCTTTTGAAATTCACCCATGTTGTTTTGTGTATCTGTAAGTTTACTCCTTTTTATTGCTAAGTAACATTCCATTATATGGATGTACTACAGTTTGTTTATCCATTCTCCAGCTGCTGGATGTTTGAGATGTTTCCAGTTTTTGGCAATTTCAAATGAAGCCAGAATAAGTATTGACATACAGGCTTTTGTGTAGGCATATGTTTTATTTCCCTTGGGTAAATACCCAGGAATAGGATTTTTGGGTTGTACAATAAATATATCCTTAACTTCATAAGAAAATGGCAAAAAGTTTTCCAAAATGTCTTCACCATTTTGCCTTGCCATCAGCAATGTGTGATGCTTCACATCCTTGTCAGTACTCGACATTGTCAGCATATTTTTATTTTAGACATTCTAATAAGCGTGTGGTGGTATTTCATTGTGGTTTTATTTTGCATTTCCCTAATGAATAAGGATGTTGAGCATCTTTTCATGTGCTTATTTACTATCTGTGTGTCTTCTTTGGTGATATGTCAGTACGAAACTTTTGTTATTTTTTTTAATTGGGATTTTTTTTCTGCTTGATGAGCTTTGAAAATTTTTTATATGTTCTGGATAAAAATTACTTATTAGATATGTAATTTATAGATATTTTCTCCTAGTATGTGATTAGCCGTTTAAATCTCTTACTAGCATCTTTCAAGTTACAGAAATTCTTAATTTAATGAAGTCTAATTTGTCAAATTTTCCTATATGGATTATGCCTTTAGTGTTGTGTGTAAGAAATCTCTGCCTAATCCAAGGTCACAAAAATTTTCTCCTATATTTTCTTCTAGATGTTTTATTTTAGGTTTTACACTTAGGTATATGATCCATTTGGGGTTAATTTTTATAGGGTGTTAAGGTCTGGGTAAGGGTTCACTTTTTACATATGGTTATCCACTTGTTGCAGCACCATTTGTACTTTTCTCCATTGAATCGTCTTTTTACTTTTGTCAAAAATTAATTGGCCATATATGTGTGGGTCTATTTCTGCACTCTCATTCTGTTCCATTTCTGGACGTCTAGCCTTTCCTCAGAACCACGCTGTAGCTTTATAGCAAGGCTGTAAACCAGCTAGTGTGAGTTCTCCAACTTTTTTCAGAATTACTGTGGCTATTCAATTTCCTTTGCCTTTCCATATACATTTTAGAATCACCCTATCAATTTTAACTACCATATCATCTTCCTTCTCTGCCTCTGCCAACCTCTGATTCCCCAAGCCCTGTATATGATCCAATATGATGTCCCATTGATTCTTCCTTTCTGCTCCCAGACAATCCTTGTCCAACTGAGCATTAACACCTCTCATTGGGTCATCATGACTGACTCTCCTTCCCTAATGACTCCTCCCTCCAATCCATCCAACACTCTGCAGTCTGATTAATATTTCTAAAATCACAGATTTCACTGTTAACAGTTTTGCTAATAAAATTTCAAAGATTTCTTTTTGCTTACAAGAAAAAAAATCCATATTATTAAGTCTAATGGCCCATTGGGTCTTTCTAACTCATCTACCTAAATCTGAAGCTTCAGTCTACTTGTGTTCTATGCAGCTCCACTTGATTTTCTATGCAGAAATCCTTCTTTTCAGTTTGCTTATACGTCCCCTGCCTGCCACCACTCCCCAATCTTTTCTTCCCTTATCTAAATGCCTGTATCCTCTTCCCTTATATTTATATCGTAATTATTGACTAAATGTCTGTTTCCCGCATTAGAGAGAGCTGTCTGAGGGCAAGCATCTGTTTTGTCCATCTCTGAACCCCCAGTGCCTAAGGTAACACTTGGTCAAGCCAATTTGTGATTCTCAACTTAGTAGGGTGAAGGGGAACATAACATATGGGGAGGAAAAGAACATAGTTTAAAAGATTGTATCCTGCATTATTATACTTTGACACTTTTAGACATGATATTTAATTTATTTTAAAATTTAAATTAAATTAGTGAGAAATATTTGTTTATCTATAGATGTTAAGAATTTTCAAGGCTGAAATCATTTTAGTAACATTTGTTGAATTAAAACTTTAGTTTATCAGCCCCTTAGGACAGTGATAAGTCCCCCTTGGCTCCCTAGTACCTAGTATAGGGTCCTACCCAGAGAAAGCAGCTGTAGTCTCACTGTTCACATTTTCTGCTTGAAGTGTCCAGAGGCAGCAGATAGGAATCACATGTGACTGCCTGATTGAGATTCTAGTAGACAGGGCTGGATTCATTCACCCCGTTGGAGCAGACCCTACTATCCGCAGATGGTGCCCTCTGCCCACTGTAACTTGCAGAAGATCTCTGTGGCTGAGCTTCTATAACCAGGCATCAGAACACATAAATGGAGAGCAAGAATGTGAACGTTAACATGTGCCTTTCCCAACACCTGCCTTGGGGTGTCTTGGGGCTCAGCGGTCGATGGTCTCCAGGCCTCAGATGCAGAACCAAAGCTGGCACCACAGAAAGGAGAAGAGACAGACCTTGGATGTTGTTTGCTTCAGGTCTAAAGATCTGTCTACACACCCTCCCCCATCAGTATGGCTTGCTGTGGTGTCAGGAATTCCCCCAAATCACAGTACTTTTAAAATTCAAACCCAATGGCTTATAGAATAAAGGTTAAGACTCCACTCTAATCTGTTCACATTAATTTATTGAGACTTTTGGGATAAACCTGTTAGACAGTTTGTTTCTTGGTATGCTCTTTCATTCAACACAATATTTATTGGCCATTTATCTGCTATGTGTCAGACACTATACTAGGGGTAGTGGAATCTAGAGTTGCCACTAAATGCTGACACCTTGTGTGTATGTATGTATCTACGTATGTGCGTCTGTGTTTATGCGCACGCTGCACACGTGTGTCTGTGTGCATGTGTGTATGCGTTCATATCTGTGCATGTCTGTGTTTGTGTGTGTAGATGGACATGTGTGTCAAGAGATGAACCAAGTTGCACAGAGATTTGACGTGCTTTGGGAGCACAAGGAGAGCTATGATGTTGGGCTCCTAAACAAATCTGAAGGCTTCAGAGAAAAGGGGGCAATTAAGCTTAGATGTGATATCAGAAGAAAAAGGCGTGAGAAAGGCATTTCTGCCAACGGTAAACAGAACCTTATTTCCTTAGATTATGGTGAGATATTCAGTCCAGCATGGTATAGGATGTGAAGAGGAGTAGCGTGGTCAGGTTAGACTGTGAAAGGCCAGTAGGCCAGGCTCAAGAGTTTGAGTTTTATTGTGCAGAAGGTGAAGATCAAACCAATGGAATTGCCAATGGAATCAGAGTCAAAACCATGTATCATTTCAGGCCAAAGCAGATAAGAGAAGGTTTGCAAACTCCCTTGGAAACCACTTGGTCTAGAAGGCAGAGTTACAAGTTGACTTGCTTAAAACTAGGATATGAGAGAAAAATTAACTTTTGATGTGTTAAACCACTGAGATTCAGGGTTTAGTTTTTACTGTTGCAGAGCCTAACCTATCTTGACTAAAATCAGCAGTAGAATTATATTTCTTTTTTCTTTTTCTCTTCTTTCTTTTTTTCGTCTTATTTTATTTTTTAGGAAATTCACAGCTTTAATTTCTTTCAGACCTCATGTTCACATCTAGTTAAAAGAAAAGAATGCTGGGGCTGGCCTGGTGGTGCAGTGGTTTAGTTCGCGCGCTTCGCTTCGGTGGCCCGGGGTTCACAAGTCCGGATCCTGGGCATGAACCTACTCACCGCTCATCAAGCCATGCTGAGGTGGCATCCCACATAGAAAAACTAGAAGGACCTACAACTAGAATATACAACTATGTACTGGGGCTTTGGGGAGAAAAAGGAAGAAGAGGCAGATTAGCAACAGATGTTAGCTCAGGGTCACTCTTCCTGAAAAAAAAGAATGCTATTTTAAACCCTCTAGAGCTGCTGGAAGGTCAAATGAAATAATGTGAATTCGTGTTGTTAATTGTAAAGTGCTGACAAGTGTAAGAGATCCATCATTTTTAGGCAGCCATCAGTATTGCTGCCTAAATTTTTTGAGGAAAAAAAAAAAGAACCCTGATTATTCATTGATGACTTTTTCATGACCTTGATCTTGGGTGGTTTTGTCTTCTTGTGGTATAGAAAATCTTTTTGCCACAGTAGAAGCCCATCCTTTCTTTCTCTGGATGGAGCATCATTTCCTAGCTCTGTAAATAGCCCTTCTTATAGTGGGCCATTAAGCTGGCATAGATAGAAATTAGACATTATATCAGGATGATAAAGTAAGAAATAGGATCTTCTCTAAATAACTTATTCTACATTTTTCATGGTTTAATTGAAAGAAATAGCTCAATTCACCACCACTGTTTGAGGACCTAATGCATATTAAAGTTGTCCTGAAGAGCTTCAACTACAGTGATCTCTCCTAGAATATTTAGAAGCTTTTTCTGTATAGATACTGGTGGCTCCTCATCTCTCAGTAAGGAGCTTTAGAAACGAGTGAAACGACTAATTCCTGGAGATATCATAGCTAACATTTATTGAACACTTTACTCTAGGCCACTCACTGTTCTTAAAGGCCTCACAAGCATCCAGTCACTTAACTTGTCACACAACCCTCAGAAGGATGTTCGATTATTAGCATTGTTAAAAAAAAAAGAGAGACAACAGGCCCCAAATAGGGCTAAGTTCACATCACCAAACCAAGATTTAATACCTAACTTAACTACAGTTTAGACCTCTCCCAGGAGTGGAATCTTAAACCAATCAACCTGGAATTATCTGATCAGCATCAGTGAGGTCATCTGCCTGATAGACCCCTGCCACCCCCTAAAGGAAAGTGATCTTGCTACAAACAATCCGCTCTTTGCTAGTAACTTTCTTGTACCGCTCTCTTCAGCCTATAAAAGTTTTTCATTTTGTACAGCTCCTCAGAACCCCTTTCTATTTGCTAGATGGGATCTGTCTCATTTATGAATTGTTGAATAAAGCCAATAAGATCTTTAAAACTTACTCAGTTGGATTTGTTTTTTTAACAGCGTGCTCTGTCAGATGAGGAAACCAAGGCACAGGTAGAAGTGAACAGTCCAAAGTCACATGGCTAGATAGTGGTGGCACTGGGACCTGACCCCAGCAGTGTGGCTTTAGAGCCTGTGCCTCACTAAAATGATGGGGAAGGTTTGAGAGCCTGTGTTTGCCTGGAGATTACTAGGCTACTTCTCCTGCAATCAGGTGGACTGAGAAGTCCAGAGAGAAGCTAAGTTCAGCTACAGAAAAATAAAGTTACATTTTCTTGTCCACTTGAGTGCCTGGCTCGAAACATTCTTAACCACTACATCAACAGGAAATTATTTCAAGGTTGAAAGGGTGACATTTTGAAGCATTAATGGATGTGCTCCCTTCCATTTCCTTGATAAAACCTCCCCCAGCTTAGGCAGCCAGAGAGCTTTCCTCCATCTGCCCTACTCTATCAATACATACAGAGAAACAAGTCAGTGTCCAGCTTTCAAAATACCTCAAGGAGGATACCATAAATAGCTTGAAGAGAAATGATTTTTTTTTCCTTACAAGAGGTTGTGTCTTTTGTGCATTCAGAGCCGAGAGCCTGGAATAATAAGTTTGGAAGAACACAGTATAGTCAGTTTCCCTGCGACAGAGAAAGGACATGGGAGTGTTAGAGGATACAACAGTGGTACAGAATGCGAGGAAACTTAGATGCGGCTGAGAGGATGCTGTATTGCCTCCTCCAAAGGTTAGCACAACAGAAGAGGAAGCAACAATACCCACTAAGTTCGGGAGCACAGGAGTAGAAGGGTGCTGAGGTCTACTTACTGTATAGGAACCAGGGAATGCAGCCCCTGGGGATTTTCCCAGCTGTCATGAGGGGGAGTTGTACAATTCTTATGGCCTCATGGGTGGAGAGAGGACCACAGACAATGCCACTGTGTTTTCTACAGCCCAGAGTTGGGAGGGAAGCACTCAAACTTCATTCCGAGTAAGGATGCAGAGATTTAGTCAGGATTGAGAAAGGGAAAGAGGGAGATATGAGCACCTGTGTCCCTGAAGGAAATGTGACAAAGGGACACTGCAGCAAAAAACAGTGCGGGCCTCACCTGGGCCAGATGGAAATCCAGACAAGGGTCTGGAACAGGGATGACCACTTTTAAAGGCCAAACAGGACTCCTCATCTCAGCTGATGCCCACTTGCCCAGATTCCTCCCCATGTCAGCCCTCCTCCCTCGCTCCCACCAGACACACATAAACATACCCTAGAGGCACCATCCCTACAGCTTAGATGCCTTCCCTGAGTTAGAAAATGGGAAAGTCCTTCATAGCCTGAAAACTCTGCAATGACTGAGTTTACCCTGAATTAACTAGGATTGTTTCCTGTCATCAGATGTATTAGTAACGCCAAGAGAAATTTAGTTGAGGATGAATTGCATGACATCCTTGTGGAGTGAAGCAGCAACATTTGTGCCTTTCTCAATAACATGGAGTGGAATTGGACATAGTAGAGCTTACTCAGAGTGAGGGATTGGAAAGTGGAGTGCCAGGTCTGGATAGCAGAAACAGGCCGTAAATAGCAGACCTTCAATAATGATTTCACTGAGCAAAACTAGTAGTAATTTCCTACAAACAGCTGCAGTAGTCAACTGTAGAAAATCAAAATGAACATAGTGAGTGAAACTAATTAGAAGAGAACAAAAAAATGCATGATGTAATTGCACGACCTCCTGTTATAACTTGTGGGCGATACACTGGTAGGTCAGGGACTGGGGGCTCCTGGATTCCAGGAAGGGCATCGCTGACATTGTCCCTGGGTCCAAGGCAGGAAGGGAAACAAGCAAGTCCTGAAAGGGAGTGATGGGACAAGAGGAGGATTCAAGGAAGCAGACACGTGGGCAGAGAGGAGTTGAAATGACAGTCACTGCAGGTAATAATGCTTGTACTCAGTAAGCAGGATGAGTTCTTAGAAACGAGTTGTCAACCTAAATATAACGAAAACAAGCACAGTATATTTAAGCTTCTTAAACTGAGCTCTTGCTAAAGCCTAGTGTGAGATAATTGGGACATGTGTAAAACTGGAATTTGCTATTGTTATATTAATGGAGGAAGGGTGTGTTAAGAAAATTAACAGTAAGACAGCTTGCAGGAGGGTGTGCAAACAAAGGGAACCAACTGTGTCCAATCACCCTCAAGCACTTAGAAGTAACCATTTACATGTAAAGAATAGTTAGACTAATTGCATATCATTTGTAACTACCCAGTGAAGGAGATTCAATAAAAGATTGTCAATAGGTAATATTTAGCAGTCTTGGTTCACATTTCTCCCCTCACCTGAGAGTAATAAAACTGTGTTCATTTGCATTATTTTATAATTTAGGCAATTTACTAATACAGACAGATTTCCCTCCCAGTTACTTTGAATTAATTTTCTCATCATTAAGAATCAGAGATTCAGGAAACATTGCGAGTGAATTCCACTGTAAAATTAAAGGCTATTATGAAGAGTTTCATCTTTGTCTTCCACTTGGACAGGTTTATACTCAGGTACCCCATCCACTTCCTGATGAGCCAGGTCCCATTCTCCTTGAAAACTTCTGGTAGATTCTTAAAGCCCATATAGTGCTGCGGGCTAGGAATTGAGGAGGTGAGCTGGATGGGACCCTGAAAGCATGAGAAATTAGAAGCTGTGAAGGAAACCAGGGCCTGAGCTGAGAACCTTGAGCCCAGGACCACACAGGGTTAGTCCCATGAAGCCCATGGTAGATAAAGGGGGTGGCGCACTCACCATTCACCTCCCTGCTGGTATCCAAGGACATGCTTAGGACGGCAGAGTAGGTTAGAGCAGTGGGTAGGAGGGGCAAGATTTTAGGGGTAGAGATGGGAAGGAGGAAAAGGCTCTAATCATGTGAAGGAAGGGCTAGTAAGATCTAGACAGGGATGTCTTGCCTTCTGCCAAGAGAGCTTCAGGGTTCAGAGTAGAACTAGAGTCCCAGGTAGGAAACTAAGTTAGAAGCCTGGGCATGTAGACTGAGCAAGACAGCTGAGACTAGGTAAGGCTGCAATGCCCTGGGTATGGGTTCCCCAGGGCTAAACTTGGTACTGGGTACCAGTCTTTGGTGCCAAAACGCATTCCATATTCACCACTGGAATCTATAACTTACCTTGGTCATGTTGGCTTAGAGATGGGATAAGGATGAGCTGAATATGTCTGCAAAGAAGGACCTCTACAGCTGGTAGAGACCAGGCAGGGCAGAGGCTGACACGTGGAGGTGTGGTTAACAAGACCTCCACCTCTGTTACTGAGAAAGCAAGCTTTCTGTTGCCCAGTCTGACAACACGTAGGCAGTTGACAGAAACAGAACACCATGCTTCATTTACACAGTAGGTGTTTATTGAGTATGCCTAGCATGGTGCTGGTTTCTGGAGAGAATATGAAACAAACATTAGGCATTCCTTTCACTCAAGGAGCTTAATGACTGTTACACATTTACCTGACACATACTGAAACAGCAGTTGAGGACAGAGCTGGATTAAGTGGCAAGGAGAGAGGTATACCCTATGACACTACTGGAACTCAGAGGAAGGATGAGTCAAGGGGGCTTCATGGAGGAAGCAACCCAAGAGGAGCCTAAAGAATGGGCAGAATTTCGATAAACACAGGTGAAGGTGGAAGGCAAGTCCAAATGGAAAGATATACCATTTGTTGTGAGAATTAAATGAGATACTTCACAGAAGTCATTTAGAAAGGTTCCTGGCACCAAGAAAGCCCACAGCAAATGAGATGTACGGCTATTGTGTTATTATTTCTGCTACTTTTACTGCTGTTACCATTTTAACTTTTACGATATTTTTACTGCTTTTGGTAAAGTCAACGAGGATTAAAAGGACACATTTGTGAGATAGTAAAAAAGCAAAGTTCTGACTTTCTTCTTGAGAAGTATGTGCGATAAAAGGATCACAGTGAACATGAGTTTTGCATCAGGACTATTTCTGTATCAACAGTGCATCAAAATTGCTTGTGCCCAAAGGGACCACGGAAAAAAGTTACACTAGGACATTTAAGCTAGGGTCCCACAAACACCACCACTGAATGCCGTGTAACTATAACTTACTGTGTTTTAGTCAATGACTGTGTCTCTCAAAAAATGAAACGGAATATTCTAAGCTCCTGGCCAGACATAATTCCTCTCTTTCTGCTTCTCTTCTTGTCCAGTGGTCCAGTTGTTTGATGGCAAACATATTGCTAGGAATGAGATACAAATGATGTGATTCTCTTTAGTGCCTAGACATGATGTTGCCAGGAGAGAGTACAGACACTAGGAGACAGTGAGCCAGGATTCCTTTGTCCAAATATTCAAATCATCCCCTCAGGAGCGGTATTCAAAAAATGGCAAATGAGATTTCAGCTGAGAATGATTATCGCCTGAGTCTCAGAACAAATGCCTTATTGCTGATTATTGTCCCTTTTGCAATGGCCAGTCTCTCTTCATTCTGTTTGCTGTCGTGTTCTATAAATATCAAAGAGGCTGCAGAGGCAGCGTCACTGAGAGGAGCCGCGTGCTTCCTGGGAGCCCAAAACCTGCTTCTCCAAGACAGAACCTCTGGGTCTGCGGGCTGATTTCAGAGAGGGGGTTATTCAGCCAATGGTAAATGGCAACAAACTGCAGGTTCAGTTGGCAGCAGGGCTGTGCGTGCAGCATGCATTAGGAGGTGGTTCCCAGGGACTGGGTCCCCTGCCGCCAGCCTAAGTACCTTGTTTGGGCTCTGCTTTGCTACATTGTCTCTTGGTCCTTGAGGAGCGCTAGGCTGGCTCCCGGGACAGCTCCCTGCTGAAAGTTTTATTCTGAGTGTTCACAAAGAAGCAAAGGTCCAGGAGAGAGGCAGGTATTACAGTAATTCTACCTTGTCGGGGAAAAATCAAATCATTTCAAGAACACCCAGAGGATTAAAAAAAAAAAAGCTGTTAGAATTTTTCTGGAAGTATTTTTCTTTCTGGTATAAAAGACCAGTTTAAGACCTGGGAATTATTGCAACGACTGAGTGCACCACGAGGCAGCGTGTGAAAGAAACTGGTGCCCCAGCATTCTGATGCAAGAAGCGGGAAGCTGTTGTTTTCCAGATGCCAGTATGTTCCTGACCATGATCTCGTTGCAGAGGAGGGAACAGTATTAGCTTAATAAGGGTCATTTCCTCAATGTGGCCCTTGGATACTTTGAAGGTGAAACTCACCACACTCTCTCTGATTTCCTCATTTGTTCTAGGAGGCAACTTGTTGCAAACGGTGGCACCACCAACTAGAGCCAAAGAATCTATTTCTCACTGACGTTCAGTGGAAGGATCAACAAAGAAAATGCGGTCCTTCCTTCTTTACTCAGTGCCGGGTCTCATTGCATTGGGCACTGTCCTGGGGGGTGTGGGCTTTCCACATCTCTGAAGTTCCTAATACAAACCTCACAGCAATAACCACTACAAGAAACAGACATTTCAAGCCCTAGGATTAATTAAAAGGGCTTTCACCTAAGGAAAGGGGGAAAATAAAAAAATCAGCCATTCATAAATGTTACTCATGATTCACACATTTTCAGCAGCAGCAGAAAAAAAAAGAGCAGTATTCATAATAAACTATAATATAGGTCCTTGCATAGTATGAAAAACTCATTGCTTTAGCTCATCATTTTTTTTCTTTTACACTTTTCAGTAAAGAAAATCAACTACAGCCATCACAACATTGGCTATGATACTTTAGGTCTCTTAAATTCTACTTGTCTCATTATTTAAAATTAGTGTTCAGAGTGGAAGGCAGGAAACTTACCCTAAAGGAGTAGTAGAAGGAGCCCCATTCCTCTCCTTCCACCACTTCAGTGAAAGTCACTGTGCCAGTGCAGAGGACTGGGGAAGAATCCAGCGTCTGAGAGGTCCCGTTGGAACTGGGGCTGCCCTCAGTCAGGTTGGCTGGCATGGCTCACGTGGAGTTGAGCCTGGCTGTCCCTGTGCCTGCAGCTGAGGAAGAAGAGTCCAGCTCCCGCCTGAGAGCTGGGCAGCAGCTGCAGCTCTGTACCTCCTCTGTCTCCCAAGGCTTCTGGCTGAAGCTCGGCTGAGCAGAGGCTCAGAGCCCTCCTGGAGCCCACCTCATTGAAGAGCTCTGCCTGACGACAGGGAGAATCCACGTGCTGCTCTCTCCTCGGCAGCTCCGATCCAGTAGCCAGCACAGCCTCATCACCCACAGTCCCGCCCAGGGCCGGGGCCTCACCCTGAGAACGGGTGGGAGCCTCCAATAGCGAGCCACGTGGCTCCTTGGATGGGCCTCTCTGGCGAGTTGTGCTTTTCCTAACTTCCGGAAGGCACCTCCACTTCTGCTCCAGTTTCAACAATACAGGCATTTGGACTAAGCAGCAGGTCGATTAATTCAGATCATGTTTGCACTTCTGAAATCAAATCATAATTACACATTTGTTTCAGCTGAGGTTGCCTTCTGACTTACAATCCTCACCCAGCCATTTACTTAGTCACCTGCACATTATTTCAGTAAATATGAGCAAATAGCACATTGGTCTTTCACACCTGTGGTTCTTCTCTGGGTTTTCACAGTATGGCTCTCAGAAAACCCTGGTGTCCGTGGTTGTCAATAAGCCACGATCCCTCGTGATGTGACTGAGAATGGTGCCTGGTAAATACTCTTAGCACCTCGATGTTCTTTCGTTGCATGTCCAAGATAACTCTGTGCAGTAGGCAGGGAACTTATCCTTATTCCCTCATTTTACACTAGAAGAGACTGGCTCTCAGAGGTGAAATGACTTGCCCAAGATCCCACAGCTGCTGATGGAAATGAGTTGATAACTCATCTCTTCAGAAATTCCTAGAGAGTGGTGCTTTTATGTTAGCACACACTGTGTGGCATCAAATCTCAAATGCCTAGCGAGGAATGAAGTTAACATGGGTAAGGGTAGCAGGCCAGGTGTAAAACAAAAGGAGTAAGCTGTTTGTTTTGCAACCAAGCATAGTACCTGATCACTTACATTGAAAGAGCTCTGTGAGCGAAATATGCACAGCCACCATCTAGTGACACCTGGTATAAGAGGCAGCAGGTTTACTGATGATCATAAAAGACTGTAGCCCCATGAAATTTCCTGGGAAAGCTTTAGCATAATCTACCCAGCCCAGGAAGAGTACAGTGTGCTAGAGATGAGAAGATATTAAGTCTATACTGAAGGGGCAGCAAATAAGAGGGAGCTTTCCAGAAAACCAGATGAGCTGTGGGCTCCTAGGGAAAGGGTCAAAACAGGATTACAACCCAATAGCAAAATGAGCAAAGAATATTCTAACTGACAAACAAACATGAAAGATGCTCAACCATATTAAAAGTTAAGGAAAAGCAACTTACAACAGTAAGACAGAATCTTAATCTATTGGCATAGTGAAAACTAGGGTATGGCTACCAGAAGTACTGACAATGACGAGAAGAAATGGGTATACTTTTTCACTTCTGGTGCGAGAGTTAGATGACATGGTTACTTTGAAGAGCAATTTGACCGTTTCCAGTAAAGCTGAAATTACATAGCCAAGAATGCATCCTTCTATTCTTGATGCTGGTGCTTTTCCATCTCTTTATCTGCATTACTTGCATATCTGGGTTATGTGTATTTAATTTAAGGAAATTCATTGCACTACACACATAAAATGTATGCACTTTTTTGTAGGTACGTTTTACTTAAATAAAAATTTGTAAAACAAAATCTGTGAGACATTTCTGGGAAAGGGCAAAAGCTGGTTAAGTCATAGTGTGGTGAGGGCGAAGAGAGAGAAAATGGCAGATGCCATGAACAGGGAATAGGTGGAGAGGGAACTTTCTGGTTGTTTTGTTTTTTCTCCACTCATGGTCCAGATGAAACATTTCTTGACCTGTGGCTACTCAAGAGAAACATTTATGTATATGTACAAGGAGACACGCAAAAAGATGCCTTTGCAACATTGTTTAGAAACAAATCAGAAGCAACCTAAATGTTCATGGTGACAAAATCAATGAGAAGCTCCAAACTGGAAACTACCCACAGGCCCATCAACAGCAGACAGAATAAATAAATTTCCATGTAGTCACACAAGGAAATACTATACATCAATGAGAATACATAATCTTAGCAAATATAACATTATAGATGAAAGTCACAAACATAATATTAAACAAAATAATACATTTTTTATTTATATAAAGTATAACTATATGTGTATATATATATACATATACATACATATATTGTATACCACATGAATATGTATGTGTATACACATGAAACACTATATAGCAATTTAAAGGAATGGTTGCAGACAAGATGGAAAACTGACATGGTGTGATGGTTAATTTTATGTGTCAACTTGACTGAGAAGCAAGGTGCCCAGATATTTGGTCAAACATTATTCTTAGCGTGTCTGCAAGGACGTTTCTGGATGAGATTAACTTTTGAATCAGTAGACTGAGTAAAGCAGATTGCCCTCCATAATGTGGGTGGCTTTCATCCAATCAATTGAATAGAAAAAAAAGGCTGATCCTCCTGCAAATAAGAGGGAACTCCTCCTGCCTGACTGCTTTGAGTTGGGACATTGGTCTTTTCAGGTCTTTGGACTTGAACTGAAACATCAGCTCTTCCTGGGTCTCAAGCCTGCTGGCTTTTAGACAGGAACTACACGTCAGCTCCCTGGTTGTCTGGCTTGCTGACTACAGATCTTGGAACTTCTCACCCTCTATAATCACAGGAGCCAATTCCTTATAATAAATCTCTCTCTTTCTGTATATGTGTATCCTATTGGATATATGTATACATGTTTAAATGTAAATACATGTATATATTCTATATAAACATATATCCTATGGTTTCTGTTTCTCTCAAGAACCCCAACTAATACACATAGCTTTTAGCTCCTCACCTGAATTCCTCCTTAGAGATTCCACAAAAATGAGAGGGGCGTTGATGGATCACAGGACTTAGAGTTAAACCATGAGGTACCTGCTAGAAAGGCTTAAATGATAAAGATGTGAAATAGCATGTGTTGATAAAGATGTGCAAGATGAAGAACTATCATACACCACTGTAGCAATGTAAATTGGTATAAGCACTTTGGAAAACTTCTTGGCAGTGCTACCTAAAGCTGAACATATGCATATTCTATGACCCAGCAGGTTCCCTGGTAGGAAAATACCCAACACAAATGAGTACTTATGTAAACCAAAAAATGTAAAGATGAATAGAGCAGCTATGTTTGTAATTACCCCTAATTGGAAACTACCTAAGTGCTCATCAAGAGTAAAGTGGGCAAAGAAATTGTGGTATATTCATACAATGGAAAAACATACACCAATGAGAATGAATAATCTATCACTACAGGTAACAACATGCGTAAATCTCAGTCATAATTTTGAGTTATAGAGAAGTTAAACACAAATGAATGCATATTATTTGATTTCATTTATATAAAATAAAATCTAAGAAACCCTCAAGTGGGTAGTGACTGGAATGGGGCCTGGGATGCTGGTAATATTCTGTTTCTTGATCAGGAGGATAGTTCATGAGGGCGTTCCACTGTGAAATGTGTGTGACCTATATACATTTACAATTTCTGTAAGAAATTGTTTTCTATGAGAACATTCTGAATGTGGGTCAGAGGCTGGTTGGGTCACAGTGTGATGAAGGTGTGAGGTGGGAGGGGAAATGGCAACCTAGAGCAAGCAAGGGCCAGGTGCCATGGATAGGGGATAGGCTGGGAGGGATCTTTCTAGTTGTGCCCTTTTTTCTGCACACATTGCCCAGGTGGACCGTTGTGTGGTCTGTGGCTGCAAGAGAACAGAAAAATGGCATCAGCAATTCTAGAGTCTGGGGTAAAGGGAGTAGATCTCAACACATGCAGCTTCTGAGTGTTTCTTTCTTGCCCATCTGCACTAGGCTGAAATCAAGGTGCTGTGGAAGTTCATTTCCAGGTGTACAAAGCAAAAATGTGGGGATAGCAGATTCCAAGTCTGCATCCTGCTTCAGAAGCTTCTCTGGATATTGTAGTCAGAGATAAAGAATGGAGCACAATCTCAGCTGGTGGCAAATTTAGTTGGAATTTCCTCTCAAGGACCAATGATACTCAAGGTGTGTCCCAAGTACAGGGAACGTCTACAGGGAACACGGGAGCTTGCTAGAAATGCAAATTCTGAGGCCCCACCCCAGACCTATTGAATCAAAACCTCTAGAGGTGGGGCTAAGGAATTTGTGTTTTAACAAACTCTCTAGGTAATTCTGATCCCTGCTGGTGTTTGAGAAGCACCATCCGAAAACTCATGGGGTCATCAGAACGATGAACTGAGTGATGTTGGGTGGAACATGAGTGGAGTTAAGGAGGGATCGAAATGCATCGATCCATTGACATTTAGGCATAAGATGAATGTGATTACCTTTTGATGTGTTTCCAGCATCAATTCCGTTGTCCTCTAACAATGCATATGAAAAATGATGTTCACATGCCTGGAACATTCCCTCCCACGTGTTACTGAGAATCTGATGAATTCCCCCAAATCTGTAGGGAAGTAAACTATATTACAGTATTATGATAGCTAATAATTGTCATAACTGTTAATTTCCTTCATGATGGTGGCTCTCTATAGCTTTGAGAAAAGGCTCCTAGTTTTGGGCAATTCCTCATCATCCGTTGTAATATCATCCTTTGCTCTTTTAATCAACACTTACTTACCAGCCAGGTCTCAAGGCAAGAAAGAGCTTCCTTGAACCTCTACCAAGAGCCTGTTGCTTTGCGTCTTCCTGGAAGCCTTTACTTTGCCCATCATAATGCTTATATCAATTTAATACTTTGTTTAAATGTCTCTGCTCTTTGATGGATGATAAGCTTCCCAAGGGCAGGGACCACAGTTGTGTTGACTGCTGTATCTTTAGTGTCTAGCACAGTGCTTAGCACACATATAGTAGCTATTAAACAGATATTTGTTGAATGAATGAATCCATTAGAGCGTGAGTGCATGAGTGTAGTGTTGTTATAAGGATAACATTGAAACTTTTGTAATTTAACAAAAAAAGTAAGTCATTTGAAAATGTCAGTACTTTAACTGTATTAATTAACTAGTAACCAATAACAACAGCAATCACAAACCCAGCATGTTGTGAAGGTGCAGTGGAGAATCTCCGCCCTGAATATCCGATAGTGCTGGGGGGGCTAGCTCCAGGCAGGGCCTGCCAGTTAGTGACTCCATCCTGTTTTGAGAGCTCTGGTCTCGGTTAAGTATATCAGTGGAGGGCAGCCCACCATTCCTCACCTTGCCACCCCACCCAATTCTTAGTAAATGGTTTACTAACAGATTGCAACAAAGTGAGCCTCAACTCTCTCCATTCCCTATACAAGCTGGGAGTCCTCTTAAATCCCTGTATTTTACACATTCACTCCTCACCAGGGCAGGGGTTCTCAGACCTGGCTGCACCCTGGAGTAACCTGGGGTGCTTTAAAAAATACTAATACTGGGGTGCCACCCCCAAAGTTTCTGATTAGATTGTTCTAGGGTGCAACCTGGGTGATTCTAATGTGCCTCCAGGGAAAAGAAACCTTGTCATAGGAGGACAGCAATCTCTAGTGCTGGGATCCCGGGCTGCGGTTTTTGCCGGTTGCCTGCGCCATTCATTCTGGGGCGGCTGTCCTAATTGTGTGCTCCCACCAGTTCATTAGCCCCGAGGGCTGCTTCTGGTGCTTCTGGTGCTCCTGGGACCCACAGTGAGACGACCTCATTTCTGGACTCTCCTTTCTCAAGCCCCACTTTGAGCCACTAGGTACCTGTAATCTCAGAGGAGCAGAGAGAGGGAGGGAACTTTTCCAGTTCTTTATTGTTGGGTCACCAGGTTTTGTTCTCTTTCTCAGCACCAAGAAGTCATAGCTAACTTCCGTTTTGGAGACACTCGGACACGCAGTTTGGACCACATTTCTAGGACTAAGTATTGCCTTCCTTAAAAAATATCCAACTAGAGCCTGAAAGAAAAATTTTCAGGTAAGGAAGGGAGTATGGGTTATAAAATCCCAGCTCTGCCCTTAGATTTTCTGTGCCCTTGGTGTGGTTCAGTAATGCATTCTACCTTTCTGACCTGAGGGAGATAGATCTCTCAGTTTAGTTCTGTACCTGAGAACGCAATAGGTCCTGGACTGGGCATCTCAATAAGATGTCACCAAGGCTTGGAGACATCAAAAGAGAAATTTGCACAAATTGCTATGAAACTATGAGATATTGTTCACTCTTCGTGCTTTTGGAGCACATTCAGGCTGTGGGGCTTTGGAAAAGAGGTGGTGTCTGGGGAGTTTCAGCTTTTATTTTTTTGGTCCACCTGAGTCCCCAGTACATGTCCAGTTCTCCTCTCCTCAGACTCCTCCACTCCTCCCTGATATTAATCAAGCATTTAGTTTGGAGGAAGGAGCCTCATATTGCCCAAGGCAATCAGTGAAACCACCCATCCTCCCTCACTGCCTTTGGTCACCCTCCAATCTCTAGTGGCCATTGAGACATGGGCAGTGTTCCTTCCCTGATGGAGAATCTGAAAGCCTCAGCTGAAACAAATGCCCTCTATGGCTAATGTCAGGGACCACATGGAATCAGCCTGGCTGTGCTCCTAGCTGGCATCCCACTGCCAGAAGGTGGGGAGTTACCCCAAATCCCAGGGCATAGATAAGCGTTACATCTAACGGACAATCTATGGGGACATGCTGCCCATTGTTGACTATGGCCTATACCCTGATGTCCATGAAGGGACAGCTGGGAGCTGATTTGGCTTCCACAAGGCCCTCTGCCATTGCCTCACAAATGACCACTCCTACAGTGACCCTTTTCCTCCAAAGCAGTGACTAATGCCCAGCTCTTTATGCTTGACAGGGGCATGTCCTTGGGCTACAAGTAATGGGACTTTATAAATACTGAGGGAAAGGAATACACAAATTTATTTTTAAGTATTATCTCGACATATTTTGATCATTATTAAGAAGCAGGATTTTCTTGGTTTTGTTTTGAGACCTTTTTATATCTTTGCCCTCCACTCCACGCCTCTTCCCTTTCTAGATGAAGGTCACCTTTCCCAGGTTTCTGGCTCCCTTCTTCATCTCTACTATTTAAACCTTTGCTCAAAATCAGTCTCACATCAGCCACATACCCCTTGGAGTTATCTGGCAGGGGTATTTATTTTTTAAGTCTTAACCTTCCCAGTATGAAACGCTTTGCCCCTGGGACAGGAATTTCAACTTCTGCAAACAGAACAATGGAGAGGTTTGCAAGAGAGGTGCTCAAGGTTCCACAGATTTTCCCCAGCTTCCTGCTTCATACATTTATTATTGGAGCCCTGGCTACAATATTTATGTCCTTGAACAAATAAATTGTTTTCTTATAATGCTCAAAGGAAAGAGTTCATAAGCTTCAGAATAAAAATTATAGGCAAAATATTTAAACTTGTTTCTTATGTATATATTTTTAATGGTTTTCGGGGTCTGTCTGAATAGGGATTGCCATTCTGCGTCACTGAAGTCTGAAAGTCCAAAGAGTTCTCATTAGTCCTATGTAAATGAGATAGAGAGTTCTGGAGCCCCAGGTATTTCCTGACCTTCCCAGAACACATTTATTACAGTAGTCACCCCTTTCCAAGGGGGACATGTTCCAACCCCCAGTGGATGCCTGAAACCTCAGATAGTATTAAACTCTATATATACTATGTTTTGTTCCTATACGTACATACATATGATAAAGTTTAATTTGTAAATTAGGCACAATAAGAGATTAACAACCACTAATAATAAAATAGAACAATTATAACAATATATTGTAATAAAAGTTATGTGAATGTGGTTTCTCTCTCTCAAAATATCTTATTGCACAAATTTAATGCCTTTTCCATCTTAACTAAGCAATTATTATGCACTGTGGCCGTAAATTTTGCAGTTTGAGGTGTGACAGCAAAACTGGCACGAATTTCTTTTTCCTTCTTCATAATTTCACAGATAGAAGATTTGTTCTTACTGTAGATCTTAGCAACCTCAGCATATGATCTTTTTTTCTTTCCTTATTAAGTAGAGAACTTTCACCTTTTCGGTTAAAGGAAGACTTTACAGCTTCTCTTTGGCATATCTGAATTGCCAGCATCACTACTCCTGCACTTCAGGGCCATTATTAAGTAAAATAAGGGTTACTTGAACACAAGACTGCAATACCTCGACAGTCGATCCGATAACCAGGTTGGCTACTAAGTGACTAGCAGGTGAGCAGCGTATACAGCATGGATACGCTGGACGAATGGATGATTCACGTCCTGGGCAGGACCAAGCGGGACAGCACAATCATGCCACTCAGAACGGTGCTCACTTTAAAACTTATGGACTGTTTATTTCTGGAATTTTCCATTTAATGTTTTTGGACCGCAGTTGATCATGGGTAACTGCAACCATGGAAAGCTAAACTGCAGATATGAGGGACTACCGTATTTGAAATTTCCGCATTTTCGTGTGTTAACTGTGACCTGGACTTGCAGCATTATTTGCCTGCAAAGTTGGCTCTGCTCCCTCTTTTTTGGTGAGTCCGTGGACACCCCTAAACCTTCCTTTCCTCATCTGTTAACTGGGATGACAACAGTGACTGCTGGTTGGGTGGTGTTGGAGAATTAAATGAGATAATGCTTATCCGTTAATGCTGATGTCTTCCTTCTCCTTAATTATGACTGTTTTATGTAGGTAAAATTTTCTTGGCTCTTTATTTAGTCTCCAAATTCCTGAAGCTACTCCTTTCCTTTTTATGTCCTCTAACAATCTTGAACTTTACCTGTGCCCTGTGATCCTGGAAAACTGAGAAGTTAACCATTTCTTCATGTTCCAGAAAGGCTTACTGCAAGTAACCATCATTCCCCTTATGACTTAGATCAGACTCATGGATGCCCCCTGTGGGTCATCGACACCTATAATGAGGCCAGACACAGACCCTCCAATTCCCTTTCTTTGCCTCAAAAATGGTTAGTTAAACTGTTTTGTCCTCACTGATCGATCAGAAGAAAATGCTGGTTAAACAAACTTTGTTTAAGAGTCTGACCTTCCCCCAGGCTGAACTTTTTCTCAGCCCGAGCCAGTTTACAACCCCTCCCTAGCAGCCCTGCACCAGAATAGACTGACTGCTTGGGAAAACATTCTCCCCTCTACCGTCAGATCATGCCACTCCATTCATGCCTCTTCTTCACACCTGCTACCTTCCAGCCTCATAAACCCCTTTTGCCTAACCCTTAAGGAGCTTGCAGATCTCCTGGTGGGAACATTCTCCTATTGCAACGGTCCTCCTTCTCCTATTATAACAATGATGCTTTCCCCGTCTTGTAACAATCCTTTCAAATAAAATCTCTTCTTACAAAAGTCCCAAAGTTGTTTTTTGACACCTCCAAACTATTCAAAAACGCATGTTGTATTGAACTGAAAACGGTATTGGTCATAAAAAAAAAAAATCTCTTCAGTAATTGCTACATGAGGAGTACGTTATGTCAGGTGCTGTGGGGAACGTCATGGTTTCACTGGAGAGAACAGACATAAATGCTCCAGGTTAAATCATAGAAGGAGAGTGAAATAAGACAAAAGTGGTAGGTGACACAGGCAGAGTGTGATTAATCTCCAAGTAAATAGTAAAGAGAATGAATATTCTGAGTTCAGAGGAAGCAAACATCGTAGTTTTGAGGTTTAAATTTGGGTTTGGTGTTTTTTCTCCACTTGTGTGCAGAATGGTGAGTAGGTGTGTGTTTAGGACAAAAGAAATTAACTTCCTCTGGCGAGATTTTGATCCTCTGAGACCAGAATGTGCCACTGCCTGCAGAGACTGAATTTCTCAGGGTTAAGGTGCTAATAGACACTCTACTCCCCATGACTTTTCTCTCAAAGGAGTGAGCTGGCAGTCTCAGCTTGCAATAGTGGTGATGCAGCACATTATTTAGTAAGCTATATCACAGCTGCTACACCAGGACATTGACTTTCTAAGTGCCTCTTCTAGACTCTATGTAAATACGGATTGGTTAGAGGAGTTTTAATTACAGAGGTAGGAGTAGGAAAGAAGACGGGGCAGGGGAAAGGGGGAATTTTGCCTAATCCCAGTGCTGGGTGCTTGATGTATGTCACAACATTTAATTCCCAGAATATTGCTTTAAAGTGGGTGCAAGTTTCCCCATTTTAAAGGTGCAGAGAGCTCTTGGTAAAGGAAAGCTTTTCAAGTAGAGAAACGGAATTAGAAACAATCGTTGACTCTCCACGCCGATTAAATTTCCATGGTCCCATTATTTTTGCCTTGCATTCTGATATGGTGGTTAGGGCTCTAAATTGTTAGTGTGAAATAATAGTATCCTCTGAGAGAAAATTGCTTTGAAAGCAGAGAGAAGGATCCTTGGGCTCTTTGAGAAAAGATAAATGCAGTAATACATCTGGTAATTGCTTGCTTTAATAGGTATGAGTGGTTACACATGTTACAGTGATTAAGAGATATACTCCCTAAAGAAATGGAACGCAATGTTCTACTTTACAGAGGACATTGGAAGAAATATGAATTAGCAGTCCATGCTTTTAGGGTTGTATTTTTCTAATTATAGCAGTAAAATTTACCTACCCTAAACAGATACCTGAACAATCAAAGACACGAGTTATGTGAACTGCTGATGTATTCCTCAGTCCCAAGTGACATCATACTACACAGTTTCATAGATCTTAAAAAAAAATAGCCTGTTATTTTACCAGAAAAAATGGGTTTATTTGGGAATAGCAGAGAATTGCAATTTGGGACAAACATGCTATAGCAAAAACTACAGCCACGTGAGACTTAATAATGGGGGTACGTTCTGAGAAATGCATCGTTAGGTGTTTTTTTGTTGTGTGAACATCATAGAGTGTACTTGCACAAACCTAGATGGTATAGCCTACTACACACCTAGAGTGTATAGTAAAATCTTATGGAACCACCATTGTATATGTGGTCCCTCATTGACAGAAAAGATGTTTTGTAGCACAGAACTGTACAGGCAAACAAAGGAACGTCTCTTTATAGAGAAAAAGGAGGAAGTTGAGAGGGGGTGCTTTGAATGAAAGTCCACTGGAGGAAAATGAGAGTTCAGATCAGTGACGGCTTCTCATTGGCTGAGTTACAATGGTTTCCATTGGTTGGGCTTATTGCTGGGCAAGGAGAAATCTTCCTTCCTCCTGTTGGGGTAGTCAGGTAGAGACACCTTACTGCTGATATTGCAAGGTATGTTTCTTTCTGTTGGGGTGTGTAATTGACATGAAGTGATAGTGCGTGAGAGCTCCTCCTTCTGGCCTCTCCATTTTAAATGAGGTTTCCTTTATTCAGTGTCACACTCTGCTTGGCATTCTGCTTATTAATTTTACACATTGTAGGCTTTTATATCAATAAATATAAATGGTCATTTTTAGTATCTCTATATAATGCTAATATGTGATGTTCACAGGGTTTATTCAATCATCCCTATACTAACTGAGATTTAAGTTGTGTCTGATTTTTCAGAAACTGTGCACTGAACAATTGTCTTTGAGCACTTGTCTGATGATTTCCTCAAAATATTTTCTTGAGGTATAATTTCTGCTTCTTTATCTATTCTTTCTTCTTTTGTCTTAATTTTGCTGTTCTTTATCTGAACCCTTGGAGTAAATGCTTAATGTTTATTTTCATTCTTTCATGTTTAAAGCAATGAATCTTCCTCTGAATATGCTTTTAGCTATGTCGTGTAGATTCTGATATGTATTATTCTTATTTTCATTATTTCCTACAGTACATGTAACGTGTGTTTTGGTTTGTTCTTGGACCAAAGAATTGCTTGTGAATGACTCTAAATGTTGATATTTTTGTTCAATTCAATGTAATTTTATATTTTTACTTATTTCTTGAATTATGGTTTGAAGACAAGACCCATAGTTTGAAATATTTTTAAATTTTCACACAATTGATTTTTGAACACTTGCCAGTGTTCCAGATTTTGGCCATTCTAATAGGTGTATAGTTGTCTACGGCCATACCACCCTGAACGCGCCCGATCTCGTCTAATAGGTGTATAGTGGTATCTCATTGTTATTTTAATTTGCATTTCCCTGATGACATATTGTGTGGAGCATCTTTTCATATGCTTATTTCCCATTTGTGTATCTTTTTAGTCGAGGTGTCTGTTAAGGTCTTAGGCCCATTTCTTAAGTGGGTTATTTGTTTTCTTATTGTTGAATTTTAAGAGTTCTTTATAAATTTTGGAAGCTAGTCCTTTAACAGATGTGTCTTTTGCAAATGTTTTTTTCCTAGTCTGTAGCTTGTCTTTTCATTCTCTTGATAGTGTATTTTGCAAAGCAGAAGTTTTAAATTTTAGTCTAGCTTATCCATAATTGTTTCCTGGATTGTGCCTTTGGTGTTTTATCTAAAAAGTTGTCACCATACCGAAGACCTTCTAGGTTTTCTCCTATGTTATCTTCCAGGGGTTTTATAATTTTGTATTTTATATTGGGTCTGTGATTCATTTTGAGTTAAGTTTTGTGAAGGATGTAAGGTCTGTGTCTAGATTTATTATTTATTTATTTGGCATATGCATGTCCAGTTTTTCCAGCACCATTTGTTGAAAAGATGATCTTTGCGCCATTGTATTGTTTTTTTTTTCCTTTGTCAAAGATCAGTTGACTACATTTATGTGGGTCTATTTCTGGGTTCTCTATTCTGTTCCACTCATTGGTTTGTCTATTCTTTTGCCAATACCACAACTGTCTTGATTACTGTAGCTTTATAGTAAGTCTTGAAGTCAGACAGCATCAGTCCTCCAACTTGTTCTTCTCCTTCAGTATTGTGTTGGCTATTCTGGGTCATTTGCCTCTCTATATAAACTTTTCAATCAGTTTGTCAATATCCACAAAATAACTTCCTGGATTTTGATTGCATTGTATCTATAGGTAAAGTTGTGAAGAACGGAAGAACTGACATCTTGACAATATTAAGTGCCTATCCATGAACATGGAATATCTCTCCATTTATTTAGTTCTTATTTGATTTAATTAATCAGAGTTTTGTAGTTTTCTTCATATATATCTGAGATTTATGCCTGAGTATTTAATTTGGGGGAGCTAATTTAAATGGTATTGTTTTTAATTTTTGAATTTCACTTGTCATTACTGGTATATAGGAAAGCAATTGACTTTTATATATTAACCTTTTTTTCTTGCGACTTTGCTATAATTGCTTATTAGTTCCAGGATGGTTTTTTTGCTAATTCTTTTGGATTTTCTATATACATAGATAATATGTCATCTGTGAACAAAAAAAATTTATTTCTTTCTTCCAAATTTATACAGCTTTTGTTTTCTTTTTTTATTGTACTAGCTAGGACTTCCAGAATGATGTTGCAAAGGAATGGTGAGCAGAGATATCTTTGTCTTGTTCCTGATTTTAGCCCGAAAGCTTTGAGTTTCTCTCCATTTCATATGATGTTAGCAGTGGATTTTTTGTGGATTTCCTTTATCAAGTTGAGAAAGTTCCTCTCTATCTTAGTTTACTAAAAGTTTTATCATGAATAGGTGTTGGGATTTCTTGAATTCCTTTTCTGCATCTATTGATATGGTTTTTTTGTAGCATGTTGATGTGATGAATTACATTAATTGATTTTCAAAAGTTAAACCAGCCTCACGTGCCTGGGATAAATCTCACTTGGTTGTGGTGTTTTTAATTTTTAAGAAAATGCCAAACTGTTTCCCAAGGTGGCTGCACCATTTTATATTCCCACCAGCAATGTATGAGGGTTCCAGTTTCTCCACATCCTCACCATCACTTGTTATTGTCTGTCTTTCTGCTTATAGCCATTCTAGTGGGTGTAAACTGGTATCTTATGTGGTTTTGATTTTTATTTCTCTAGTGGCTAATGGTGTTGAGTATCTTTTCATGTTCTTGTTAGTCATTTGTATATCTTCTATGGTGCAATGTCTATTCAAATCTTTGCCCATATAAAAAATTGGGTTATTTATCTTCTCACTAAGTTCTAAGACTTCTTTATATATTCTGGATCCCATATATGTTGTTGTCATTTATTGCTTTATCATCTTAGAAACGGATGAAGTCTATACAGCTGGCTATTTCCATATACTGATGTGGTAGGTGCTTTCTTCCAGAAAAGAGCAGATTTATATTAGCATTGTGTCATTTAGACTGAGGACTATAGGGAAGGGGTAGGGATATGGATGATTAGATCTCTGGAGCTTCTCTTTCTGCACATTTTCTCATATTTTATTTTTTTATTATTATTTATTATTTATTTTTTGCTGAGGAAGATTCATCCTGAGCTAACATCTGTTGCCAATATTCCTCTTTTTGTACATGAGCCACTGCCACAGCATGGCCACTGACAGACAAGTGGTGTAGGTCCACACCCAGGAACCGAACCTGGGCCTCTGAAGCGGAGTGCACCAAACTTACCCACTAGGCCACCGGGGCTGGCCTATATTTTCCTCATATCTTAAACTACTTTATCTGATACCAAATTATGAGAATATCCTAATAGTAGGAGTACCCTTAAAGTTCCATATTTCTCTCTTAATCTAGGATGAATCAGCTTCATTTCTGAGAATTTAAGTTAGAGAAAGAGGTTTTCAACCTTGGACTTCAAATCACCTAGGGAGCCTTATGCATAGCCGTTGCCTGTGATCCACCTCCAGGTTTTGTTGTAAATAGTCTGGTGCACAGCTTGGGCAATGGGGCCTTATAAAAGTTCTCCAGGTGACTCCAATGTGCAGTCAAGGTTGAGAACCACTGAGTTAAACCCTGCAGTTGTACCTTCAGGTTTTCTGTATGTTGAAGCTAGATAACACCCAGCACTGCACATTTAGTCAGCAAGTAAGTTGGTCCTTATCTCTCTTGTAGTGTGAGTTCATGGCCACGTAACCTCAGATTAGTAATGTGTGTAGGGGTATGGGGTGTTCACCAAAGTCAGGGGAAAAGGCTCTGTAATTAAAAACTGTCTGCTCAGAAACTGTAAAAGGATACATACTTTCCCTTCAGCTAAACCTCTCCTCAAAGTTTTCCTACATGCAGTGGGTAGAAAGGCAGGAAATACTGCCATCCTATCTACCTTCCACCCTTTTCTCTTCTTAGTTTCCTTAATACCGTATCAGTGGTTCTCAAACATTAATGTATTTTTGGAATTGTCTGGAGAGTTAATAAAGAAGAGAGAGGCTCAGGCACATTAAGTAGGTAAAACCTGGACCTCTGTATTTTTACCAAGTTTTTCAGGTGATTCTGATACATATTAAAATTTGAGAATCACAACTAAATTCTTGGGAATTTTAATTAATAAGAATCTTACGTTGGGGGCAAAAAATAAATAAAATCTTTAAAAAAAAAAAAAAGATTCTTACGGGGGAGATTTTTGTGCTGTTTTGATGCATATTTTGCTGTAGTTCAAAATTGATTATATTAGTAGAAATTTCTTGAGCTGTTAACTTTCTACTTTACTTGATTTTTGTCTTTGTAATGCATTATACATATCAAATGCTAAGCACAATCGAAAGCATAATAATATGGAACAACACTTCATAAATACCTGAGACTTTAATCACATAATTTGTTCTTGCCTAAAAGTCTGAGGATGTTCTGATTATGTATGGTTGTGTAATAAACCACCGCAAAACTTAGTGGCACAAATCAACAACCATTTTATTGTGCCTACAGATTCCATGAATCAGGAATTTGGACAGGGCATAGCAGGAATTGTTTGTCACTACTCCATGACGTTTGGGGCCTCCATAGGAAGACTTGAAAACTTTGGGTAACTTAAATGACAGCAGGTTGGAATATTTTAGAGAACTTTACACTAACATATTTGGCACTTGAGCTGGGATGACTCTAATGCTGAGCTCACTTGAGAACTGAGTTGACCAGACTGCCTACACCTAGTTTGCCCATGTGGCTTGGGCTGCCTCGCAGCATGGCGACCCCAGAGTAATTGAACGTCGACATGATGGCTCAGGTATCCAAAAGTGAGTATTCCTGTAAATAAGGCACAACTGGATGGCCTTTTATGACATAACCTTTGAAATCACATAGCATTACCTCTACTATACCATCCTCTACTGGGTAAAGCAATCATGAACCCAAATAGATTCAGAGATGAACATAGACCCCATCTCTTTATGGAAGGCTTTATGCCTTAAAACCTCCACAAGAGGGGAAGCAGTTTGTCATGGGTAACCTGGATTGGCTAAACTTCAGTGTAGAACTCTCTTAATTGTTTGACAAACAACCCATCTTACTGTAAACAACACTCACATCTCATGAGTGTGATTCAATTCCAACTTATATAATATTATTATCATTCTTCAGTTAATTTTTTACTTTCAAATGTTGTCATGGACTCAAGGCTTATAGGTTAATCTTATCCTAATGGACAATAATTATTATTTTTCTGGTCACCTTTCTACTGTTTGAATGCTCTGTTGTATAAGCCCTCTTCTCAAGTCCATCTACTTACCTGTCTCTACACTATGTCCAGAGTGTCTAAATAGATCACCACTCTCCAAGCACAAATTGTCCCAGGCCCATCTTATTTTCCCATCCCAAGATCTAGCACCCCTACTCTACAGGAAAGCTGTAATTTCCTTTAGGGAGAAAATATAAAGATTGAATGTGGACTATAGGGGCTGAAGTTTTATATCACAATCCCTTACTTTGGATGGAATGATGCCAGGAATTGTCTGCATAATTTTGGTTCCAGAATAAAGGTTTTTCAGTCTTCAGTTCATGTCAATGATTTCAATTTCTACTTTTATATCTTTCTCAAATCTATAAGAGCTTCTCAGTCAATTATTTTCTCTTATCTAAACTGCCAGCTTTTCTTCTCCCTTCTCTCATATATGACCAATTTGTACCAGAATCAAAACTTCATGCTCCATATTGTCACACTAAACTCTGGTTTAAATTATAATGCTGTAAAGAATCTTAGAAATACCAATGTTAAGTTGCATTTGCTGAAAACAAAATTAATAAGTCCAATCTCTTGTCGCTTAAGAGAAGATTCATTGCTCTAAACTTAACATGTGGTGATTATATCAGGTATCCTGTATATGTCAGCTAAAGAAGAGGTTCTATCTGATTCAGGAGACCATCTAGGCCTCCTCCCCAAGACTATCCTGTTTTTTCACTATTGCAGAGAATACATCTGCCATTTGATCTATGGAATGCATCCAAGAGAGAAAAGAGAGATTAGCACTCTGATTAGCACTCTGTACACCTCTGTGGGCATACAGACCCTGATCTCACCAGCTCCTAGTTTCAGATTTTCTGTACAAACATGTATTCACTAGATCATATGAGAAGGGCATCAAATTGCTGCCCCAATTTCTAGCAAGCAAAGTGATGAAGTCAGCTATTGGCTGGATGTGGGGTATCTGAGGAAGTCTTGGATGGCTGTTGTGACTCTGGTTAGTATAAAATTAGAGAGGGAAGGTAATAGTGAGTTAGAATTATGTCTCGCCGAAGGAATAAGGAGTCTAGGATAACAATAAATTCCTGTTCTTTATGTGCTGGGACACTTCTGGTTATCTGTTTGGCTAGAAACCAGAGCTATTGTCCTAGTTTCAAAGATCCTCTCCCCAAGGCAAATGACGTGGTCAATGTACCATGCCGGTGATTCAGAAAGCAAGATACCAGTGCCCCTGTGTTTCATTGGGGTGGGAGTGGTGGAAAAGCATTTTAAACAGTCTTGAAGGATTCCTTACTGCCTCTTAGCTCAGTTGCTGTGCTTCTTCAGTAGCCTTTTCTAATTTGGTCTCAAACCTACATCCTTAGACTTCAGACCTGTACCCTACACTCTCATTCTTACTCCTGCTTGGCCTGGTTCCTCCAACTTCCTATTCATTTCCTGACCTTATTCTATCTCTCTCTTGGCTTTGGATCTGTGAGTGAGGTTTTGGGAATCTGCCTACACCCTCTTTCTTGGAATGCTCTCTGGAGTAACCACTCCAGGTGAGACAATGATTGATGACATTTTCACGGTGAAACAGAAGCTGGGGCAACAGGACGGGGGACATCCAGTTGCCTTTTTCCTTTACTCTTTATCAAATATAATGCCCAATGTGTTCTACAATAGATCTAGCCTCTCTGCCTGAAAGTGGTGGCCCTTAGCCCTCTGGACAGACTCAGGGTAGGGCTCATGCAGAAATGACAAGAAGACTGTGGGATGTGACTGGGGATGGAGGGAGGCATCTTTACATTTTTTATTTTACCTGGGGCAGAAATTGAGGACCCATACTGACACCTAATAACAAACCGCTTTTACTTTATTTGGGACATTGGTACGATAGTTTCTCATACATACACACATATGCACATAAATAGCAAATGAGGATATATAATTTTAAGCAATATGGGCTTTAAATGAAAATGTTTGACTCAATATAATTCTCAAAGAGTAGCCTTCAAAAGGTGCCTCAGATACTACAATTTCATTTCTTCCTTATAGAAATGAAACTAACTCTTAGAAGGGGCACCTAGGTTTTGGGGTACATGGCTCTAAAGCAAATGGCACAATGGGTTCTTTCCATCCATTCTCTCTCTAAGACTAAAATAATTATATGGAGATTTCAAGTGGGGGGCCAGCCCCATGGCGTAGCAGTTAAGTGTGCACACTCCACTGCTGGAGGCCCGGGTACAAATCCCAGGCGCACACCAACACACTGCTTGTCAGGCCATGCTGTGGCAGTGTCCCATATAAAGCAGAGGAAGACGGGCACAGATGTTAGCCCAAGGCCAGTCTTTCTCAGCAAAAAGAGGAGGATTGGCAGGGATGTTAGCTCAGGGCTGATCTTCCTCACAAAAAAAAAAAAAAAAGATCTCAAGGGGATTTTTCTGAGATTTCCCAAAACCTCTTCCCAGATGCCCATCTTGCTGAGAACTGAATATTAGGGCCCTTAAAAAAAAAAAAAATAAACTAGGGAGATGCTAAAAAAAAAGTCATGTCTTATTTCCTTTAATGTCTTATAAATTTTCTGGAAGTCAGGAATGTGACTTCACTTCTCTATATCTTCCAAGTCATCTAGAGAAATGTCTCCCTCACTCAGACCTCAATTTGTAATAATGGACTATGTCATATTGTCATGTTTACTTCCTCTACCCTACCTACTATATGCATCTATTTAATGATCAAGTTCTGCCAGTGCCCCTCTTTAGTGCTTTTCGAAACTATTTCTCTCCATCTCCACCATGACAATCCTACTTCAGGCCACCATCATCTCCCACCTGAATTACTGCAACAGTCTGATATAGTCTCCTTGCTTCTCATTCTTGGTTTTGATCTTGATATCCTTCATCTTTCCCCCTTGTCACCCTGTTTTATCTCTGCCGTTGTATTACAGAGGCTCTATTATCCCCTTTTCTATTCTCTGGGC
Source organism: Ceratotherium simum simum (assembly GCF_057802395.1). NCBI lineage: Eukaryota > Metazoa > Chordata > Mammalia > Perissodactyla > Rhinocerotidae > Ceratotherium > Ceratotherium simum. Next base: position 65,736,335 of record NC_141900.1, on the reverse strand, counting down.
TTGAGGATGAGATTGGCAAACTGTTGACACAGAGTGAACATGTGTTGAATGAATGTCAGTGGAGCCATGTCTAGCTGCTTAAGCGGATTACTGGTGGGTACTTGAGAGTTTAATGTTTAGTGGTCTTGTTATTATTGGATGCATCCAATGCTGAAATTAATTAGATTGACTAAAGGATGAATTCACCATGGTTGTTAAACATTAGCATAAACACATTGTGCTTAAACTCAGAATATGGTAAAATTTATAGCATGAAGTAAAAAAAGACAGGAGAAAAAGAAACTACTATTTGTTGATTTCTTCTAAGGGCCAGTAGAGTTGAGTGATTTATGTGTGCTATCTCTTTTAATAATCAGAAAAATATGCTGAGGTAGATGTTAGCCTTCCCATTTCACATATGAGGAAATTGAGGAAAAGTATTTATACCCACAGGGTATGGAATCGGGATTTGACCCCAGTAGTCTGATTCCATGCCCACATCATTCTATATTCTGCAGTGGCCTAGGTGTCTGCTCTAAAGTCTCTTTTCTTTTTTTTTTTTTATCTGACTTAGTTCGTAATTTGAACATTTTCCTGCGTGCTTCAGAACTTTAAATGGCATGAAAAATCATTCACAATGACCCAGGAAGCCTATCTGCCAACAATGAAATACTACTCATTACATGTAGGTACCCCCAGGAATCTGGTATCAGAGGCAAATCCAATTGAGTCATGTGGCTTCGTGTGCATAAGGTCCATTCTTGAGCATGGCAGCGGTATGTGGTGAGAGCTGGAATGGCTGATCAAGCTGTCTTCCTCTGGTGGGCTCGTGCCCCCTCTTTGTGGTTGTGAAATATAATCTATACTTAAAACTTCTTAGCTTGTGGGATTTCTGCACCTGGACTTATCAACTTGGGTCTTTTCCCTTGGATCAGATGAAAGTACAAGTCAATACTCCTTTGGCTCAGACAAATCAGAGTCAGATGTGATGGCAACAGGGCAACCTGCCGCTGATGACTCTTGGGAAATTGCTTTTAGTTCAGATAGATGAGCCCTAACATATTATATTCCAGGGATGCCAAATTGTCTGCTACAACTTTAAATTTTATAATACCAACTAAGATGGGAAAGTGAAACTTACTTTATTATAGAAATCAACTTAGTTCATGAAATACCATTTCTGTTCTGCAGTAGGAAAAAAAACCAAAACACCTTTGTTTTTCCAGTCTTTCCATTTCAGGGTAACTTGTTTTAAACTCAGTCTCTCTGAATTACTCTCTTTCTACTTCTTCTTTTTCTTTCTGTTTCTCTGATATCATCACTTTCTGAGTCTCTGCTATGGGGTTGTGAATCCCTGACTGCACACCAGCTCTTAATTCTCAGCTGTCCTCTTGGCCCATTGTGGGAGAAGCTTGGGAACTTTTTGAATCTCTTCCAAGTTTGAGATGGGTTGGTCTTGCTACGCAATACCCCTAATACTACTCCACAGCAGTCTACCGATGTTGGTGTGAGGCACTCTACACAGCTATCTCTTCTCTGAGTTCTAGGAAGCGTGGTGCAAGCTCTTTCTGCATTCAGATCCCCAAGCGTATTTGATCCAACCACCATCAATGGGTCAATTCTGCAGGAAAGGGCAGCCAGGAGTCAGACCCCAACATTAGTATCTATTGTCTTGCTCTCCATTCCCAATCTTCCGTAGAAAATGTTCTTATCTTCTCCATGTGCAGCGAGGAAACAACTGTTAGGTAGAATTCTGCTCCTCCTGCCTCACTGTATAAAGTGTAGGCTCTGAGTCCATCAGGAATTTTCTTAAGAATCTGAATCTACAATGAAAAGCTAATTCTTCCAAGATTTGTGGGTTTTTTGCTTCTATAGTTTTATAAAAATATCACTCAGAAATTTGATGACTTCCTTGTTCTAGGCTGTATCTATGTTACCAAAAAGGGCAGAGCTTATAGAAAGTTATTGCTGCTGCCCATTTGATGGTGCATTTGTCTGAGGAAGTCATGGACCACAAAGAGCAGAGGACTCAACTCGCAGTAGATTAAACCATGAAGATGTATTGTTTATACCACAGAGGGCTGGAGCTGGACAATATCAGAGTGGATCTGGTAGCTCAACAAGGCCATAGGGGACCCAGTATCCTCTGATCCTCCTCTTTGCTATTTTTATCTTGTTGCCAATGTCCTTCTTCATGATCACAAAATGGCTGCCAACCCTAATCATCATATCTTCACATCTCATTGTCCAAAGCAAAAAGCAAGTATGGTAATGGGAAAAAATAGGGAGGCTGCTGGTGGAGGAGAGTGTTCTTCTTATCTGCCTCTCTTCTGAGAGGAAAATATTTTCATGATGCTCATGAAAGTATTGGCAATTACCTCTTTATATCTTGTTGTCAAGAACAAGAGCATGAAGCCACCCCTAGCTGTAAGGGAGTCCAGAAAATGAGTGCTTGGTTTATAAAGACTTGATAGTGGGAGGCAGCAAGGAAGAAGAGTGTTGGAAATGACTGTAGAGTGGCTGAGTTGGGTGATGACTACAAGGAAACCCAGGGATAAGAAATCTCTTAACACTGCATCAACGTGTTCTCCTTCCTTATGTCAGACTTGGGCACACTCACCACTCTCCATGCCTGCTACCTTCCCGACACCCACAGAGGGCACCACTCATGGGTCATGGCACTTAGTCCTGCTGTGTCCTAGTATATCATCAGAGTGCCTCTCAATGCAGTATGTTGAGAAATTGATCAGCTTGGCTTAAAAAGTAAAATCTAGATTCCATTTGGAAATTTTCAAGAAAAATATGAACTCTGGCTTTAGACCACATTGATGTGAATCTCCTCAATCCACTTCTCAACAACTATCTCCCTTTGGCAAGTTAGATTTCTCAGCTTTGATATCTTTCTAAGCAAAATGAAGATAGAGATGCCAAGTTTTGCAAGGATTAAATACAATTGTGCACTTAGAGCACCTGGAACATCATAGGTGCTCAATCAATGTGAGGATTAAAATCAAATGATTGGAGTAGTTGGTGTGTTCCCCGAGTTGAGAGGAAAGAACCCCTTGAAGACAGTGGAAGTGAGGGAGAATTCATAGAAATGCCGCCGATTATGAATGCACCCTGGAGAATGGGTAGGAACAATAGACAGAGGCAAGATGGCATTCTGGATACAGGGATAACTAGAGAAAAGTTGTGGAGATAAGAATTTGAATGTAATATTAGGAGAAGAGTGGAGACTTCAGGCTGTAAATAAGGGGAGATGAGACTTAAAAACTAAATGCTGGGGCGGGCCCCGTGGCTTGGCGGTTAAGTGCGCGTGCTCCGCTGCTGGCGGCCTGGGTTCGGGTCCCGGGCGAGCATCGACGCGCCGCTTCTCCGGCCATGCTGAGGCGGTGTCCCATATGCAGCGGCTGGAAGGGTGTGCAGCTATGACATACAACTATCTACTGGGGCTTTGGGGGAAAAATAAATAAATAAATAAAATTATAAAAACAAAAAACAAAAAAACTAAATGCTGGCTGACTTTGGAGGGTCCTGAGTGACAGGCTGAGGAATATGAGCTTGATTCTATAGGAAAAAGGGAGGCACTGGTGATTTTTGAGCAAGAAAGTGATATGATACCATCCTGATTTACTTGAGGGAAACTTTTCCTTACTTTACCTAATATTTAAAGGCAGGATTTTAATTGATAGTTGATGGTCAAAAAATAGATGTTGATTGGCTTGCTCTCAGGAGCAACTTTTTGCTTTATGTCAAGAGATTGGTAATGTTGGTTTATTCAGTTTAGATAGTCGAATGAGACAAAGCTAGAAACTACTTATTACAAAAGTATAAAACAAAACAGGGCTTCTTCCTATGTAGGGTGGCTGTATTTTTTTTGCTGAAATAATTTGGGTATAGTATTGATACTGGAATTGACCTATACTGGGAGGACTCTGGAACCAGATTAACTGGGTCAAATCCCAGCTCTGTCACTCTTTGTTGTGTGATCTTGAGAATTTACTTAACCTATTTGTGACTCAATTTCTTCATATGTAAAATGGAGATAATAATAGTACCTACATTTACAAATAAAGGAATAGTGTGTGGCATACAGTAGGTACTCAATACATGTTAATTATTAGTAGTAATTGTTCAACTTAATTTGTAAGTATTTTTTACTTCATCAATCCTCCCTTAGCGACAATCTCACTTGCAATAAACTTTGATGCAATCTTGCTAGAAAGGAAAAAACCTGTATTTATGGTATGCATTAAGTACCATCCTTACTACAACTACTTATTAAAAACTTAGGGTGTGCTGGGAACTGTGCCACGTGGTTTGTATATGTTGCTTATTATCTCCATTTTGCTCATGAAGAAACTGAAGCTTTAGGAGAGTTTTGAGTTTATCTCAAGTTACATTCAGCTAGCTAGTTAACAGATAACATTCTAACTGAGGTATGTTCAGTATCTAAACTCAAACTATTTCCACCTAGGACAACATGGACAACGTTATGTTCTGGGGGTTAGGATACTATTCTGACTATTGGATACTATTCTGACCACCAGTTCTTAATAACTCTGTAATTTTGTGAAATCATTTAATGTCTCTTATGCTGTTTATAATAATGAATATAATATTATCATCCTGCGTGTTCCAGAGCTATTGTAAGTATTAAATGAGGTATAAATGTGAAAGTGCTGTAAAAGTGTTCTAGTGCAAGACAATTGAATGGCATTTGAGTGAATGAAATTGAAGATATCACCATTGTCAACATCATCGATAAATATAGGAATTTTTTGTAAATTGCACAATTTCAGGGGAAAGTAGGAATCATGCGTGAGCCTTGTACCAGGCATTTCCCATCTTGATGCTGCAGTATCCTTTTGGGAAGTTAGAAGAAGGAGGAATTAATGTATAACACAGATTAGGATATAAAAGGAATTGTGTGAAAAGTAACATAGGCAAGACTATTGGAAGAAATAAACATCATTGACTTAGAATGCCATTTACCCATAATTTGGATGAAATTAATTTCTCTACACAGTTGACATCTGATTATCCACATCAGTTAAACCTTGAAGTGAAAAAAATTAATTTTGTTTTGTGAATCAAAAGATGGAATGTATTTTAAGAAGTAACACATGCCAAAAATTAATTTGAGCTGCTTGGAGCATTTTGAAAAGATGGAAATTTATAAACATAGAACATATTCATATATGTGTTGTAGTTAAAGACCATATGTTACCTGGGTAAGGATTCATTAATCTCCTCATTGTTTTTCAGTTATTTGCTTGTAATGGGACTTTGTAATCACTAACCATTTGTGACCGTTTTCTAGATCCATATTGCTTTAAGTTGCTCATTACAATTAAAATATCTTTTGGAAGAGAGTAAATCAAATAGTACATATAAAGTTAGCATCTATTTTAAAATATTTATGAAATGAAAGGGCACCTTATGCTCTCATAATCGTATTGGAACCATGGAGTCCTCTTTATTTTGAAGTGGTGCTGTCTGATCTCTAGGATCCTTCCTACTCTGGAACAGAGAGGGTTGGCAGCGAGCAGAGTGGATCTTTCACACACATGGAAATATTAGTGATCATACATTCACTATGGTAACATATTAATAGAGGATACGTATAGAAAGATATATTTTTTCCCACTTATAACTCCAGTTTTTTGGCGAACGAGGTCTCTAATCAGGTCTAGAATTTAAGAGAGAAAGAGACTGGAACTACATTTTGGAGATAGGATACCCACTTTGCTTCTAAGAAACTTGTGCCAAGAAAACTTAAACAAAGAAACAATTTACATCATTTAAGATTTAAAAGAAAGGAACAGTTGTAATTGTGTTTTCTTTGTCTACATAAGGCTATTTGAAATGGAAACAGTACCTTATCAAAGCTTATCAAAGGAAGATGACCAGGCCACAGATACTTCAAGTTCTGTTAGAACAATGATTGCATGTAACAGCGTCATGAAGTGTGTTATTATGAATCTCATCAACCACCTGGCTTCAGGGTTAAGCTGTCTTTCACACGGAACTCTACTGATTGACGGAGAACTGTCTATTACAGTGACTCACATGAGAGCCGAGTGAACAATGGGGGCTCCTAGATGGAGCTAACTCAGTACTTCCTTTAACTTCCTTCTACCTGCTTAGATGTTTGCAACAATTCTGGCACCGTCCTTCAATGACTTCCAGCCTGTGCTCCAATCACTTTCCTTTCAGTCCTTCAATTTTTACCTCCAACAACAAAAGGAATAGCAAATAATAACAATCTCCTTTATAAAATTGGAAGCAAGATATGTTTTTTTCTGCTATCTTAAGAGTTAGGGGAAAGGGAAACAAGATGTCAATTCAACATACAATTATGAGAAGACAAAGTAGTCATGTTTTTACAATTTTGTGTATGTAGTATATTTAGAAGATCCCTAAAAGGTTACAAAAAGAAGGAATTAGGCAGTATGGCTGCACTCAAGAAGAACGTGGGGTATCATGGGCATGTGAATTAAGTTGAAAACCATACAAGACATGTTTAAATACAAAAATATATACGCTTCTGGTTCAAGTAACTATGACTTCTGTAATTAGAGTCCATAGTCTAAGGACTTTACATATACTATTTTATTTTACCCTAATAACAACTCTGTGAGGTAGATATCGGAAGGAAACTGATTACCAGAGAGATTAAATAATTTGTTCAAGGATGCAAAAATAGTAAGTGGAGGGTCAGGATTCAAACCCAGATGTGTCTGACCTTACAGTGCCTGCTGTGACCGATGCATTATGATGACAGAACATTGGCAGAAACGTTGCCTTCTCCTCTCTGTTTCTTGCCCTTCCACTTCCTTGCTTTTCTTGGTCTACTGGACTGTAAGCTTGGTGAGGCCAGGGATTGCATCTGTCCTATTTTCAATTGCGTCCCAGCACCAACTGTGCTTACCGCAGAGCAGGTGCTTGGTTGTATTTGTTGAATGAATGAATGAATTTCTGAGCTTCCTCAATGACCTTAAATTGAAAAGTGTTTCGCAAAGGTTGAACTCTGAATGTGAAGAAAACCTGGGAATTCTCTAACCAATTAATTTCGTGTATATTTTCCTTTAATATATGTACAAGAGGGATACATGATAAAAATCTATATCTGAATAGATTTAAAACAGCTTTTTAAACAACTATAAAAATTTTCTAAGTCACAAGAAAGCTTTATGAGTTTTTTTGATTTCTTAGTGGTACATACAACAATGCTGTCTCTTCTAATTGGTTCTTAGAGTCTATAACGTCATCCACACAGTTGCCAGGATGATTTTTTTTTTTTTGTGAGGAAGATCGGCTCTGAGCTAACATCTGCCAATCCTCCTCTTTTTGCTGAGGAAGACTGGCCCTGGGCTAACATCCATGCCCATCTTCCCCCACTTTATATGAGATGCCGCCACAGTATGGCTTGACAAGCAGTGCATTGGTGTGCACCCGGGATCCAAACCGGGGAACCCTGGGCTGCCGCAGCGGGGCACGCGCACTAACCGCTTGCGCCACTGGGCCGGCCCTGCCAGGTTGATTATTTTAAGAACTTAACTCAATTGTTTTCTCTGTCCTGTTCATTCCCTCTAAGCAGTTTCTCATTCCACTCAAAGTGCACTGCAAAGTCCTTACCACGGCTTCCGCAGCCTGTGTGATCTGCTCCCTCTCTGACCTCATCCTCCACCTGACCCCAGCCAGCTTCTTTCCAGCATCACTGGCCTTGCTGCTTTTCCCTGCCAAGATGCCAGATATGTTTTTGCTTCAGCATCTTTGCACTTTTTCTTCCCTTGACCTGGAATTGCTTTTTACATAGATGTCCCTAAGACTCAAATCATTCTCATCTCTGCCCAACTGTTACTTTTTCAGAGTCCTTGATCATTCTCTACATCCCTCCCACTCTCTATCTTCTCATACTGCTGCATTATTCTCTTTAGGGCTTATTATTCCATAACCTTCTGTGATGTATTTGTGCACTATCTGCCTTGCTCCTGCCTTTCCCTCCCACTTCCCACTAGAATGTAAGTTCCATCAAAGACTTTGGTCAGCTTTGCTCACTGCTGTATCTCCAGTGTCTAGAACAATGTCTAACACAGAAGGTTCTAAATAAATACTTGTTGAATGAGTTAGTGACTGGATGACTAGATGGATAGATAGACCTTCTCTAAGGCCAACACAGGTCTGTAGGAATGCATGATACAAGGGTGGGATGCTATGATCCACTGTATTGCTGGAGGGGATACCATCTAGAAGGCCAGAGGGTGAATATACTTTGTATCGGGAGGGCTCTCGGGGTCAAAATTCAGAAATGCAAGCTCGTCATCTGGTTCAGTGGGCACTAATAACAGGAAATAAGATCACAAACACCAGGAGCTGCACAGCCAGAGAACCGAACGAATATGGTAATGAAGTATGAGGGCCTCTCAGTATCAGGACACCCAAAGTTGGTTTCTCTTGAGCCCAGGCTGAGTCAGAGGAAGGTGGTTCTGTCTTGCTATTTTACTCTTTAGGGTAAACAACATCCGCAATTTTTATTCCAAGCCTATTCTACTCTTCTTTGGTCCCCAATTCTCCTTTTCACTCTCAGAAATAGGCATAGAGTCCTATTATTTGCAGGCCTTCTTGACAAGAGCTGTGTGGCAGGGGACTTTTGCTAATATCTCTTAGCTTTAAACCACACTTCTGTACTCTGCTTTTAAGCAGGACTCTACAAACCCCCTTTCTGTTTTTCAGCTGGCTCCTTGTCAGCTCTGCCAATAGTGGGGCTAGAGGGAGGATGGCCCACAGGAAGAGGGAGAAGGGACATGCTTCTTCATGTCTGTTTCCTGTTCATCTCAGCGACATCATAGCAATGGGTCTTCACCCTAGTAGTTCTAGGTGAAGTTCTAGTAGCAGTAGTTATTCAGCTTGTTTTTAGAACCAGCCTCATGGTATCCCCTCAGGGATAATAGCGTTGGCCAGCCAGGGCACCCTGCTCAGAGACCTGAGTCCCAGCTCCGCAAGGTGCCTTCTACAAGCCTCTGAGGTGTCACCCCAGTACCAATCAGGCAGTGCTCTCTCCTCAGAGGTCTCCATCCCAGTTCCTCAGGGCCCCTCCTCTCAGCGTCTAAATTTTAATAATCCCAGTCCCTTCTCTTTGTCCTCCCATCCCTGGGGAGAGTTACTAGTTCATGTAGTTACAACCTCTATCATACCTCAGTGTTCTTTATTTGTGTTTCCAGTTCTCCAATACCTAATTAACTATATCTTTTGTAAAAATAATGGGTGTGATCGCTACCTCCTGACTGGATACTGACTGAGATAAACCTAGAGGAAGGATGACTTGTTTTTGATAGAGAAGTAAGGGATTCTCATTTTACCATTTCAGGTTGCATCAGAATTATCCTCCCAAACAAGATCTACATTCTAATACTATTCAAATAATATGGATAGTGTTTTGAAGAGGAAAAGAAACACAATTAAAATCTAAAGGATAGAGAATGCATGTTATAAAATAAATGATATTAAACTATGAGATCCATAAAATAGAACTGTCTGAATTATAGAGGTTAACATGATAATAAAAGAAACAAATGTGAAAAGAATTCTTAGAGGAGATGATTCATAGTGTATTATTGAAAGAGATAAAAAGGAATTATATACAATATGCCTTGTTACTTCAATTATATGTGGGAGTAGAAAAGGGCAAGCAGAAGTAAAAATACATGGAACATTTTGTCTGATGGTCAACACCAAAAGGTGCAGTTGTATATTTCATATTAGTAGACAAATCTAAGCTTTTTTTTTCCCTCTAAAATAAAGATTCTAAACATGATAAAGATAGCTCATCTTTATATCCAATATTTAAGGAGCCAACAATTAAATTGCTCTTTTCTTAAACATGGAAACTCAATTATCCTTTTATTATTTTAAGTCACTAGTGTTATATATTTATTTTAGAATAACTAGAAGATATAGTTAAGCCAAAAATAGTATCACCTAGGCAATGCTAATGTTGACATCTTGGCATATGTTCTCTAGCCGTTTTTCTGTGTGCTTATGTATTTATATGCCTATTTGGACAATATAAATGTTTATAACCCTTCTTTCTTAAAATACATCATGAATATGTTTTCCTCATCAATAAATATCACATAATGGCTTACTGCCTGTTTCCTCTCAGATTCATTCCCCATCTTTTACTACTCTGCTCTGAATCGCAGGGAATTATGTATCCCAGACTCCATTGTCTCTAATTTCCAGGTAGATTCCCTGATGGGAGGAACTGGTGGAAGATTAGAAAGGAAAAGCCAGGATGTTTCTCTCCCTTTCTCTCTGTGTTGAGTGTTACTTCTGATAGCAACTAGTCTCTTTGGCTCCAGCAAGAGCAGGACAGCCCTTTCCTCTATGGTCTCAGCTTCCCCTGGAAGCTTGCTCCAGTTCCCACTGCAACCCTAGCTCCAGGAGGAGCTCAACTTCTAGTTCTAGTAACGCCACTTCCTCCCCATCATCAGTCCAGGTGCAGGGGTGTGAGCAGCTTCTCGTCGTTGCTAAACTCTGTGTTGCCTCATCACCCCCTCTTTGCCTTCTCAATTCTTCTGTCACCTATAAAACAATTCCCTGACTGGGCTGTGACTGACAATGATTCTACTGCTGAAAACTTTTCCATTTTATGGATATGCCATAATATGTTTAATATTGTCTCATTATTCAACATTAGTATGTTTCAATTTCATGCCACTATAAAAAAAGGTGCAGTAAATATATTTTCCCATTAGTCTAATCATATCCTTATGGTATTTCCTAAAGATGAAATTGCCCTGCCACAGGGCACATACTTGGCTTTTTTTTTTAACCATGTTTTGCCCAATTTCCCTCAATACAGGTTAAAGTATTTAAAATATTTACCAAAAATGAGTAATAAGAATAATAAGGGAGATGATGACAGTAATAACTAACATTTTATGAGTACTTACTGTGTGCCAGCCTTTCTTTTCTTTTTTTTTTTTTGGTGAGGAAGATCAGCCCTGAGCTAACATCCATGCTAATCCTCCTCTTTTTGCTGAGGAAGACCGGCTCTGAGCTAACATCTATTGCCAATCCCCCTCCTTTTTTTCCCCAAAGCCCCAGCAGATAGTTGTACGTCATAGTTGCACATCCTTCTAGCTGCTACATGTGGAATGCCGCCTCAGCATGGCCGGAGAAGCGGTGCATCGGTGTGCGCCCGGGATCCGGACCCGGGCCGCCAGTAGTGAGCACGAGCACTTAACCGCTAAGCCACGGGGCCGGGCCCCAGCCTTTCTTTTAATATAGCCATGTAATTTACGTGTTAGTGCATGCTAGTGTAGCACTTTTATTTTCTTTCAGATTTATTTGAGAAAAAATTTGTTTCTCAAGTTAAATTTTAAGGTGCTTGTAGGGGACACCCAAGTTAAGTTTACAAAAATAATTCATTGACATTTTGATTGAAATGATTTTAATTTGTAGGCTAATGTGAGAAGAATTGACACCTTTATAACGTGGTATATTCTTCTGTGTAGGCTGTTATAACAAAATTCCACAGGCTGGGTGGCTTAAACAACAGACATTTATTTTCTTATAGCTCTGGAGGCTGGATGTCCATTATCAAGGTGCAGACAAATTTGGTTTTTGATGAGGGCTCTCTTCCTGGCTTATAGATGGCTGCCTTCTTGCTGTGCCTTCACACAGCTTTTTGTCGGTGTGTGCAGAAAGAGAGAGAGAGCAAGCTCTCCGGTGTCTCTCTTATAAGGACACTAATCCTATAGGGTCAGGGCTCTACTCTTAGGACCTCATTCAACCTCAATTACTTCCTTAGTCTCATACAGCCACATTGAGAATTAAAGCTTCAAGATATGAATTTTCGGGGGACACATTCAGTCCATAAGACATGGAGACTTCCTCTCTAAGAACATCTTATTTCTGCCATATTTGCATATTTTCTTGTTAGATATTTCAGGAAGATCTTCCAGTATTTTTCGCATTATGTTTCTGTTAAATTTATTCACTGGTATTTAACATATTTAGGTACTAATGTAAGTTGGATTTTGTTTACTTATGCTAGTGTATTGATTTTGTACAGTGCTTTTTAAACACCAACTTACTGAATTCATTTATCAGTTCTAATAGTAATTTAGTTGAGTTTTGTAAGTTTTATAGGTGTAAACTGACAGCATATAAAAATAATGGTAATTTTCTCTCCTTTTTCCTAATATTTATAGCTCTCAATGTTTTCTTTCCTTTCTTCTTTCGCTTTTTGATAGGGGTAAAGATCTTATTACATTGGCCAAAATATCCAGAATGATATTGAATAATTCAATTATGGCAAACAGTCTTCTATTATTCTTGACTTTAGTGGGACTATCTTTAGTATTTAACTCAAGTATGGTTGTTTTATCCTTTTAATGCTATTTTTGAAGTGCCATTTCAGTATCTTTTTTATGATTTTCTTTCTTTGATTCATTTATATGATGAATTACCTTAAATAATTTCCTAGTATTAAATTGTATTTTTATTTATGGAATAAATCTTCTATGATCACTGTGCCACTTGGCCCATTTGTTCTAAAATCTATTCCCTGCCCTTACCCTACTTGTTAACTCTGGAGGTGACCTTGCAAACCAAATTTCCCAGGCTCCCTTGCAAACAGATTTCAAATAAGTTTGGCTCCCAGGTCTCTACATTCATTTTGCCAAGTATTCAGTAAGACCGTTTCATCTGAAGATGGAAGTTTCTCTATATCTCAGAGAATTTTCTTCTATTATTTTTTTGATTATTGCTTTACTTCTGTCTCCTTCATATGTTCCTTCTTCAATTCTTGTTATAGGTAAATAAAATCTCCTGGTCCATTCAACAGTGACTTTTGAGTATATTTACCACATTCATCATGATTCTTGTTTTCCTAGTTCTGAGAAAATTTCTTAAGCCTTTCATCCAATTAACCAATTTCAGGTTTAAAAAATATATATATTTTATAGTTATAGCATCCATTATATTTTCACTCTAATCATGTTGATCATCTGAAGACAATTGTTCCTTATCTCAGATTTGTAACTTCTCATAGATTCAAGTTTCTCTTGAATCTTTTTGAGAATATAAACCAAAATTGTCAACATATATTTTTCTTTGACTTTCTCTTTAATGGAAAGCATTTATTCTGATTTCTCAGAATGGTCTCTTTGTTTGGAAAGATTGAATGTTTTCATGGATTTGCAGCTTTTTCTCTATTTACTCATTCTAATGGAGAGATATATATCTATCTTGTTTCTGTGTTAGGGGTTGAGAAGGATTCAGTCAGAGATTTGAACAGATACCTGCTCAAATATGTTGTTCTAGACAAGGGGAAGAGGCAATATTTATGATGCATCTGTTTTATTCTGTGAGGAAAGAGGTCGGATTGCCTGTGAAGTGCAGGAAGATGTATCAGTGGGAGGCATTTGCAGGCTACAAAGCACATTCCTGCTTGGCTTCTTTTCCATGTGTAGGTGCAGACGGAAGTTACCCGGTGCTGTTTTCCACTGCTGCTCTAAGTGGTGTTGGAAGACCACTTCCAGCTAGAGTAAGCGCTGAGGCCCACCATTCCACGTGCTAAGGTCGCTCATGCATTGACTTCTCCCTAATGCTTGCTCCCTGGACTGCCTCACCTTTAGCTCCTATGACTGTTTGTACCAGAGTCTGAGATGTGTCAGGAAGGAGCTACTGTTTGATGCCAGTGAATTTCGCTATTGGGGTTCACATTTCTTTCCAATTAATTTTCAAGACTCTGTTACCTATATCACAAAATTCAATATCTCTTTTGGGAGGTTTCTTTCATATTGTCTGAGAACACCTAGGTGTTTTGAGGTCTATTAAGGGATCAGTTTGGTTTCCACACCCCAGGGGAGAGTCTACTTCTACTTTTTACTGCTGTGTGGTACATATCTCAGACTGGTCCTACGCTGTGGTATGCTCCTGGTGGAGATGCCTGAGTGAAGAGAGGACTCTCACACCCCTCAAAAGCCAAGACCAACAGAGTGGGCCTCATCCTGGATGCTTAGAGCTAAGCTCCTTCAGTTTCTTTGCTCAGCCTCTTCCCAGGTCCCCATGCAAGATCAGGAACTCTGACTGGAACAGGACTGGTTGCGGTGTCCTTCCTCTATTGGATGGGGAACTGACGCCCCCTTTCTGTTATTGTAGTTCTACATTCAAGCCGTAACGTTAGACTTTCAAAGCACGAAGTTTCCGAATAGATTCACTTTAAGCTGACAGTGATGTTACTCCTCAGCTTCCTAAGTGAGACCATCTCAAGTGTTTCCAGGGGGTTTATACCCTCAGTTCTGGGGGGAGCTCCCCTAAGGGACTCCAGAGTATCCCATTCTACCCTTGCAGGCTGGCCACCTTTAAGAATTCTCAAGTGATTTTCTGGCACCTGTCTCACCAGAGGTGGAAAAACTACCTTGACACTCCAATCTCTGAGGTGTCCACCTATATGTTTTTGCTGTGGCCCTGCCCATATGCTCTAAATGAGGCACTGCCCTTGATCAGCACCCTCTGTGGCTGTGCATCTGTGCTGTTTAGTTAGCACACTGCCTGGGCCAGTGTATCCTGGGAGTGACTCAGGTCCCAGAGCTCAGGGCTTCACGGCAGCCAGTGCATTTCCCAAAGTTACTAATGAGGTTAAAACTTGCCTCCTGTTCTCCCAACTGCTACAGTGTAATCTGGCCTTCAGCCTCCATTTCTCTGAGTTAGAGACAGTTTAATGGGTTTTGCTGGGGATACACTCCCCTTACTTCTGAGATACACTTTACTTTCTTATATTTTTATTCTATGAGTTGGTTGGGCTTTATCTCAATGCATTCCTGTCTACTCTAGAGGTTCATGGATGATCCTGCTCTGAGAATACGGTCCCTTTCTGTTTCTCCCTCACTGATACACAGTTTTCTCTGGTCATTTCAATGGGCCGTTGAGAGTGATAAGGACGTTTATTGAGAACTTACCATAAACAAGATGCAGTGTTATACATTTTAGACATATCGTCTCTACTTTTCATAATTCCCTACATGGTGGATATTACTAGGCCAGTGTTACAGATAAGACTCAGCATCTCTGTTGCCCACCTTTTACAAGGATATGTCAACGAGAACACAGAGACTCAGAGAAGGTTACGTACCTGCCCACGATGACAACTAATGTGTAGTGATGTCAGATGAGGTGGCAGTGAAACAGATACACTTGTTCATTGTTGGCTGCATGTATCCAGGCACAACCCTTTGGGAGGCAGCATGACAAGACATAAAACTCCTCATACATTCTGTTCCAGTTATTTTATTCCTATGAATTAGTACCAGAAAAATGATCTATTAGAGTGAGAATATGTACAAATATGTATATATATAGCAGTACCATTCATTTTAGCCAAAAAATAGGAGGCTGGGGGAGGGAGGGAACTAAATGTTTAATCGAATAATAGTTTACTGGATCCTGGTACATAAGCAGAATGAACCATGAAGCTATTTTTAAGATGCTTTTACAAATATGGATAATATTCGACACAATATATAGTTAACTTGACTATAAAATAGCAAGCATGGCAATATTAGTAAACACAAGTGGCGGAATGGATGATTTATTATCATTATCTCATTCAAAGATCTTTTAATGTTACTGTGATACTGTCTTTTCTATTAAAACTCAATAATCCGGTACTTGATTCAGCTCCGCAACTCACTTCCTTCTTTCTACTTCCTACTCCAGAGTGCCCGAACTTCTCGGTCTACTTCTCCCTTTTCCAAACTCCCTCCTCTCTGACTTCTATCCCCGCTGTACAAGGGCTACCGCATTTCCAAACGTCTCCTGTCGCCATCACCACCTCCTTGCTAAACCTTTCCTCAGATCTTACTTACCTTGAACTTTATGTAAACTTTGCCATAGACTTACTGCTATAAACTTTTATACCATACCCTAAATTCTTTATTTTCCCCTAATGTATTATTGTAAAAAGTTTCAACCATAGAGAAAAATTGAGAGGGTAGTACAATGCCCTACAACTAGGTTAAAAAACTATTCATATTTTATCACATTTTCTGTCCTTTCTCTCTCTCTCTCACACACATATATACATATGTGTGGTTTTTGCTGAACTATTTGAAAGTAAGTTACAGTTAGGATCTCTCACTCTTAAATACTTGTTCATGCAGCAACCCAAGGTAGGACATTCTTCCATTTAGCTACATTATCTCACTCAAGAAAACTAATAATTCCCTAACATCATCTAGTATCCAGTAAATTCAAATTTATTCAAGTGTCTCAAGAATGTCTTTTGTTACTGTTTGTCTTTCTAACCAGAATCCAATTAAAGTTGTCATATTGTACTTGGCTATAAAGTCTCTTCACTTTCTTTAAGTCTAAAAGCCTCCATACCATTTTTCCCACGATATTTTCATTTTTTGAAAAGACGAGGCCAGTTATCTTGTAGGTAACTTCCACCACGAGATGACATATTGAGAAGACAGCTGTCTAGGAACCAGGAAGCAGGCCCTCAGCAGACACAAATCTGCTGGCGCCTTGGTCTTAGACTTGCCAGCCTCCAGAACTGTGAGAAATAAATTTGTGCTGTTTATAAGCCACTCAGTCTATAGTATTCTGTTATAGCAGCCTGAACAGACTAAGATACTTGCCTGAATCAATTATTACATTTAGGGTTGAAAACTACTGATTTTATAATTCTACCATCCCTTCTACATTTATTCCTTGGTAGTATCTGTATAGAAGAGCTTTTATATTTTTCTTTTCTATCTTTATCACTTATTATTTGGAGAGAGGATGCTATCAGTGTGGTCTCAAGGATTTTTATTTATTCAATATGTTACAAAACATTATAGTCAATTCTTTTTGATATTCATATTACCCTGAATTTGGCCTTGCAACTCCTTTTAATCTGATTCCGGGGTCCCTTTGACATGATCCCATTAGTTTTTGGGTGCTTTCTTGCTTTCCGCTATAAGGAAAAGTCCCAAGTTCATCTGTACTTTGTCTGTCCCAGACCTAGAATAAGTCATTCTTCAAGGACCTTTGCTCGTTTTAGGGGGGATATTGAGATCTTGGCACCGGTTCATTACTACCAGGATGTCATTGCTTCTAGATGCTGTTTGATGGCAGAAATAGGAAATATGAATTATGAGTGCAAATTGATATTTCTATTACAAAGTTAAAGTTATAAGATTTTATCTTAAATTTTTGTACATGCATTTTTTATATTGAAATCTTGTTTCCTAATAACATTAATATATTTGCTTGCTTTATTGTAAAATGTACATATAATAGTCTCAAAATTACAATACCACTTTTTTGAACACATGTAAAAAATTTACCTGGTTTGAAGGTCAAAACTATAATAACTAAGAAAATGTATTATCGTATTACTCTCAGAGATAACCATTTTCATAAGTTTCTGGTTCATCATTTCTGTGTTTCATTTTGCAAATATAACCATATGTACTTAATTCTTGTTTCTTAAAAACATTAATATATTAATTCCCCTTCCTTCTCATGCAAAAGGGAGCGTGCTGTAGACACTGTTCTGTGGAAACCGCCTCTATCAGTTCATAGAGATAACAGTCTTCTATAAGAACCACATCACAGTCTACTGTGCAGGAGCTCTATAGTCCTCGATTGAAGGGCTCTATTGTCCTTGATTGATGGGCTCTATGGTCCTTCATTGATGGAGCTTGTTTGTTTAGATCATGCTACAATTAATAACCAAATGCATATACTTTTTCATATTTTGGGGGGTTTATTTTCAGGGTAGATTCCTAGAAGTGGGATTGCTGAGTCACAAGGTAAATGTATAGGTAGATCTGTTAAATGTTTCCAGATTCTTTTCCACAGTCAACATTGACTTCCTGACACTCTCCATTTGGTTACCAGGACACTGCTGTTTCTAGTTCTTTTTCTCCTGACTCTCTGACATTTTTATTGTTCACCAGGAATAATTTCCCCTTCCAGCTGTATCCTTCATCCACTCATTCAGTAAACATCTATTGAGTTTAATGCAAAGTACAAACATTTGAGAGATGAACAAGCCACAGTCAGTGATTTCACAGTCAAATGCAGAGAATAACCTGAAAACTGATATTAAACCATAAAGAGTGATGTGTTGATCGAGGCAAAAATGAAGTATTGTTGGATTCTGTGGAGGATCCGGCCTGGCGTTGTCAGGGAAGTCTTTGAAGAGGAGTAATCTTTGAGATGGTTCGTGTAGGAAGTAAGAAAGGGCGAATAGATCAACAGAATTTGTAAATCAGGACATCGTGATGGAGTCTGGTGCATTGAGGGGTGGGAGAGAAGATTAATGAGGCTGAAGCACCAGGTGTGTGTGAGATGTGGCGAGAAGTGAGCTGGACAGGTAGCTGGAGGCCACTTCATGAAAGATGTATGCCACATGAGGATTTAGATTTTTATCTCACACAGCAAGAAGAATATGGGGTAGAATTAATGTCTAAACAGATGTATGACAACTATATACTAGATACGTGCGAGGTAGTTCCTGAAGATACAAAGTCAAGGATAAAAAGACACAAAGTGAAGAAGCCCATAGTTGTTTTGGGGACAAACAAACCATTGTTAGCATGCACAGCGTATCATGGAAACACAAAAACAAGACACCAAACTCTTTATCTGCCCTATACCTGCTCCTCTTCTTGGATTCTCCAAGTGGTAAAGTGATTTAGGCCACAGATATGGGAGTCATTCTTGGCACTTTCTCTTTCCCAGCCCCCGTTTGCAATACATCACCAACTCCTGCTGATTTCACCTTCAAAATAGATCTCAAAATTTCCCTGTCTTAGTCAGTTCAGGCTGCTATAACAGATTACCATAGACTGGGTAGCTTAAAAGACATTTATTGCTCACAGTTCTGAAGGCTGGGAGGTCCAAGATCAAGGCGCTGGCAGATCCAATGTCTGGTGAGAGCCCATTTCCCAGTTTGCAGATGGTTGTCTTGTTGTATCTTCACTTGCTAGAGAGTAGAGAGAGAGGGGCAAGCTCTCTCATGTCTCTTCTTAAAAGGCAACTAATCTCATTCATGAGGTCTCCACTCTCATAACCAAATTACCACCCAAATGTTCTCCTTCCTAACACCATCACATTAGGGCTTAGGATTTCCACATATGAATCGGGGTGGAGGAACATACAAACATTCAGTCCATAGCATTTCCTTTTCTGTTGTCCTTGTTCTGATCATGCCTAGACTATCAGTCTACCTGCTTTTACTCTTCCCCAAACCTCACTCATTCACAGTAGCTACAGTGAACATCTTCCACGTAAATCTGATCACACCAATTTGATCCTCCAAATGCTTACATCTTCCCAACCCACTCTGAATAAAGTCCAAACACTCAACATATCCTATATGCATATATGATCTGAGTCCTTTCCAACACTCCAGTTCATCTTGAACTACTTTCCTTCTTTCTTACCTTGACTGGGTTTCTCACAGCTTCCGGAGCATATAAACCTCTTTTCCATCTCAAGGCACTTGTACATGCTGTTCTCTCTGTCTGGAGCACATTTCCTCCCTCACTTCTTATGTGGCTGCCTCCTCCTCCTCCCTCATATCTTCAGGTACATGTCACTGCTCAGGGAGATCCTCCCTTACACCTAATCTGTATTAAGTTCCACTCTTACTTTCTCAAAGCAGCAAGAGCTTTTCCTATATGTCTAACAGAGATGAATTGCTCTACTTCACCCAGAGTGTAAAAAACATCACTTCTCTCTTATTTTCTAAAGAACAAATATTACAGTTCCAGATTGTCATTTGCCAAGAATAGGAGCTCCTTCAGGGGTACGTACAGAGAGAGCAGGAGACAACTTTGTCATAAATTACCTATCAGGGTGAAGGCAAACAGTCAACTTTACGGAGGACACATGGATTCTGATATTGAAACCAGACCTGAATGTGTCTGAGGCCCCAGCTCTCACTGCGGTTAACTTCTCTGAGCATTGGGACACTTGTGTTTTATCCCTTTAAGTAGGTATCAGGACTGGAGGGTCAACCTAACCAAGTGCAAAACGAGAGGTTCGCCAAATCTGTGGAGGAGCAAGAAATACAGAAAACCAACCGAAACTGTTTGCTGGTGACACTGCGGGCACGTCATACCAATCGTTGCTAAATCAACCTTGTTATTCTTAGCAGCAGCACGCACTTCCCTGACAACTACCGCAAAAAATATTGACCTATTGACCTATCAGCTGGCATGCCGCCTCCCCCAGTTTCTTTATGTTTCATCCCTGGTGCCAGGGTCTCACAATTTTCCTGGCTGTAGCCATCCGCACCATTAAAGTAGAATCATTGTCTTGAGTCTCTCAGCGCCCTGAGTCTTGTCTCATGGTGAGGATGTTTTCCTGTGGCTGCTGTTGTGTGCTGCCTCACCTGCCACAGCCCTCTAGCGGCAACCCACAACAGTGACTTTGATTCTGCAATTCCTTGGAAATTGAAATTTTCCTACCTCAGCCTGATCCAGGGTACAGATTCTGTATGAATTTTCTATTGCTGCAGTAACAAATGACTACAAACTTAGTGGCTTAAAACAACATGATGTATTATCTCATAGTTGGGCAGGTCAGTAGTCTGGGCACAGAGGGGCTCAGCGGGGCCCTCGGCTTTAAGTCTCTCAAGGCTGGAATCAGGGTGCTGGAAGAACCGTGTTCCTGTCTGGAAGCTCTGGGGATGAATCTGCATCCGAGCTCATTCAGGCTGCTGGAAGAATCCGCTTCCTTGTGGTTGTAGGACTGAGGTCCCTGTTGCCTTTCTGGCTGTCAGCTGGGGGGCAGATCCTTGCCTCTAGAGGCTACCTGAGTTCCTTCTCCTATTTGCCGTGTGGCCTCTCCAGTAATGGCATATTAAGTCCCTATCACACTTCAAATACCTCCAACTTCCTCTTCTGCCACGTATTTCTAACTCCAGCTGCAGAGTTCTCTCTGCTTTGAAGGGTTCATGTGACTGGATTGGCCCCACCTGAATAATTCAGGGTAATCTCCGCATTTTAAGGTCCATTACCTTAATTATACTTGCAAAATCCCTTTACCATGTAAGGTAACATATTCACAAGTCCAGAGATAAGAGTACAGCCATTTTGGGGGACCTTTCTGACCTCCACAGTCTCTTAAGTTTCCCCTTGTCCTCATTGGGTGAAGAGGTGGTGACACTTCTCATAATAATAAAGGCTACACTTGCTGTGAGCCTGCTAGACTGAGCTAAGCACTACATATTCAGTATGTCATTTAATTCCTGGAACAATTCTGGAAGTTAGGTATACTTATCCCCTTATCATTGACCAGAATATAAGTCTCCAATGATGGGACTAATAAACAAATAGGTTATTTTCATAATAATAATAATGATGATAATAGATAATACTGTGAGCGCCATACAAGGAGAGTTTTTGTGATTGGCTCAGACCCTAAGAGTGGCTTGATCTAAAGTGGTTTGCAAGAGTGTTGCTGTGATGAAAAGTCCAGTACTATCTTTGGCTAATGAGGGGAAACCCATTCATAGCTAGGAAGGCAGCAGCACCAGTCAGTGAAGCAAAGCCAGAATGAGGGGACTGGGCAATGAGGTCATAAGGAGGAGAGTTGAGGGCAGGAAAGGAGGGTTTGAGTAATAGCTGAATGCACCTCAGCACTGAGTCTGTGAGCAGAAACTGTGGGTCAGAGTGTGTTCTTTACAGGTGCCTAGTAAGGGATGGATGAGTGCAGAGGCTTAAAACCTTAAAGCTGGACCTTTGAAAGTTACCAAGAACCTCATCTTTGCAGAGCACCTTCTGTGGAATCCCTCAACTATTGCTTGAAATAGCTGATACACAGCTTGCAGATGATATGAAGCATTCCCTTAGGGTGACCCTAGGGGATGCTCTGAAAATATTAAAGGTAAACCAATCACCTAAATAATTAAGGGGAAATATAAAAAAATAATATAAACAAAGAAACAAGAAAACGCAAACCCCTCAAGGTAGTTTCTTGAAACAATCAGTGAAAAGGGTCTATCTCCTGTGTCAAGTGGAATCTTTCCTCCATGATACTTTCCTTTGCTTCTTAGGAATAACAGAACTGAGTCTTTTGACTAAAACTTGCTAGCCACTGCCTGTTTGCTGGTACCCCAGGCTGGGTCTCAGAGGAAGCCAGCCATGGTTCCTAAAAGGCAGCAGAAGGCTTCCATCTCCATGGGGCATGAATCTCCCAGGGGTAAGAGGAGCAGATGGGAATTTGAATCCTAGAATTCCGTGTAAGAATCTTACTTTGAGCCTTCCCAATTAGAGAGGAAAATTACTTCTGGCTATGTATCTTCCTAGTCAGCAGAGCGACTCTCTCGTTAAAATTGTTAAATAACATCTTTTCCAATGAATTGATAATTGAAGGAGGGAAGCGACTCAACCCCCTGGGGCGGGAGGGGCAAAAAGAAGAAATCTTACGGGTCATAACACATTTTTTTTTGTTCTGTGTCATCTTTTTCTGAGGAACCAGCCTGGCTCAGAGAAACAAGGGTTCTCTGTGGAAATTCCAGTGCCACGTGGGTAAGCTGAGTAATCTACGACAAGTTGTATGCCAGCCTTAGCCTCATATCTTTGACTTTATCTGTAAAAATCGGTCCTTCTTCTCCCAACGTGTTTAGGCAATTTGCAGACACAAACGTCAGCTATATTAATCATATGGAACTGGCAGAACTTGATATAAGACTCAGAACAGCGTAGGGGTTGATCATCACAGCTGACGTACACAGCGTGACTATGCGCCAGGAATTGTTTGAGCCGGAAGTCCCAAATGTTCTCATTTCATGGCATTCATAGTGACTTTTGTTACCGGGTACATACCCAGGTTCTTTACCCGTCACACAAGAGGGGCCAAATAAAACTGGAAAGCCAGGCTTATGGCAAGGAAAGAGTTTTTATTTCGGGTGACGTCAGCCGGGATACGAGAGCTCTCAAATTTGTCCAGTCTCCCCAAAAGATGGGAGGCAAGGGGTTTTAAAGGTTGTGAGGAATGCAGCTGCTTATAGGGAGGGGGAGCCTGTGGGCTTGCTGGTCAGCGCTTTCCCGTCAGCCTGCATTTGGTCTTGTGAGGCTGCGGGCAGGGAGGAGGCTGGCGAGATAAGGGAATGGCAGGTGGGTGTCCTTCACCCGTCTCTGTCTCTGTCTCCGTGGTGGATGGTGGATTCTGGTGCCAGGAAGCCACGAGTTGACGTCTGAGAAGCTTTAGCTTCTTGATATTAGTTTCCCTGTAACACACCTTAAGAACTGGTAACTAGCCAAAACTTCAGTGTGAGCCCAACTTGAGGCCACCTGGGCTTTTAACAATTTTTAACTTCTATCTGCCTTGTGAAGTTCAGGGATACACAAGTTTAAAAAACCAATACTTACATATGAATGTAATTTACAGAAGCAGGGATAGAGGATGAGTGCTTTTGGTTTTAACCCCATATATGCTGGGTTTAATGTAGGGGAACTGATATCAGGGCCAGCATCAACTTCATAATTTTTTGCATGGTACATCTGGGCCAAAAGAAATACCGATCATGTCCATTCACTAAGTAGTTATGTCTCAATAACTTAATACATATTTATGTCCTGATAAATAAGTGATTTGAAAAAAATGACACATAAATTGAAAGAAAAGTTAATACTTTCATTTCCTTCTTAAGTAACACATTATTTACTAGTGAGATGTGTGCACCTTTTGGATGCTGCACAACTTCTCGAATCTAGGAATCACATTGGACACTGCTGTCTTCATGTCCTGCTCCACAGTGATTTTCAGGCGGTACTTGCCTTTTTTTAAATAATTTTATTTATTTATTTTTTCCCCCAAAGCCCCAGTAGATAGTTGTATGTCATAGCTGCACATCCTTCCAGTTGCTGTATGTGGGACACCGACACAGCGTGGCCGGAGAAGCGGTGCGTCAGTGCGTGCCCGGGGATCCAAACCCAGGCCGCCAGCAGCGGAGTGCGTGCACTTAACCGCTAAGCCATGGGGCCGGCCCAGTACTTGTCTTTTTTTACGCAGTGTTAACTGAAAACCCAGCTTTACAAAGATAAACCATTATTAAAAGGAATGCAGTGTGATCTAATGTTGTCACAAGAGATTTTCACATATTGAGGTATATGGAGTAACTATTTTGTTCAAAACTGATTCGGCTTGAACTAAAGAAGCCTGACTTATGGCCTGTCAAACAGACATTGTACATCTGCTTTAACTATTAAAGAATGCACTCTCTTAAGACAAGATTGCATACTTCCCCTCCTACGCCCTATTGGTAACGTCTGGATTAGTCCCTTTCCAGACTTCAGGGTCATGTTGACCTGCTAATTTGCAACTAAATACCTCTTTGAAACTTTGATGGAAATGTATCTAGGTGTGTTTAATGTATGTTCTTTGCTCTAAAAAGATATAAGACTGTACTGAAAACCTTGCTGCTCCAGAACGCTTTCTAAGGCCTTCCCAGATTATAATCCTCACCCTGGCTCAAGTAAAACTCACTTTATTTCTCTTATCTATAGAATGGTTACTGGTTATTTTGCGTCGACAGTTGAAACTGTGGACTACTTTGAGCTGGTAGTTCACTCAGTGTCTGACAGATGTCAGGTAGCTCCACATTTCCCTTGAAAATTTTAAATGTCCCAACGACCCTCCATGTGTTCACGACAGAGCCCTAGGGCACCTCGGTACACTGAATGGGAATCACAGATCTAAGAGCTTTAAATGTATTAACTCATTTAATCCTCATGACAGCCTTGTGATTCACTGTCTCTAATACTATTCCCTATTTTGGAGATGAAGACATTGAGGCACAGAGAAGTTAAAAAATATGCCCAAGATCACACAGCTAGTGGAACCAGAATTTGAAACCAAGCGTCTTGGCTCCAAAGTCCTTCCCCTGTGCAAGCACACAGATTAGGGATCAAGGAAAGTTGGCTCCACCTGTCAGGATCTGCTCGGCCTTGGGCAAGATCACTGACCCCTCTGGGCCTCTGCCTTTTTCTGATCAAAGGGGATAATAATAATATCCTTCAGTTGTCTGAAGGATAAAATGAGACAACAGATCTGAAGACCTGCGTTTATGGCCATCACTTAAAACTGCTAAAATTTTGCAGAGGGGTTCATTTATCCATTGTGTTTTTTTTTTTCTTTTTCTCATAAGAACTTTGTGAGATGAAGTCAGTTTTAAGAAACCAAAGCCCAGAGATAATTCAGAGGACATTGCAGTAAGCCTGTGGTTAATTGCTCTAAACCTACTCCTGTGGGTACGGATCTCCCTGAGTGTCATCTTTTTTTTTTTTTTTTTTGAGGAAGATTAGCCCTGAGGTAACATCTGTTGCCAATCCTCCTCTTTTTTACTGAGGAAGATTGGCCCTGAACTAACATCCGTGCCCATCTTCCTCTACTTTATATGGGATACCTGCCACAGCGTGGCTTCATAAGCAGTGCGTAGGTCCACACCCAGGATCTGAACCTGCTAACCCTGGGCTGCCAAAGCAGAACGCGCAAACCCAACCCACCAGGCGGGCCCCTGAGTGTCATCTTTTTATCACCCTCCTCACTGGGGCCTTTGTAAGGGAGAAGCATTGAGCTTTAGGGGGGAGACGCATAGTAAGATTCTGAGGAATTAATAGGAAAACATCAAATACTTTGATCAAAAAACTTTTTTTCTGTTGATATAAAGAGAGAGTGAAAAAAATATATAGTCCTCCTTATCTGACGAAATAGAAAAAAATGTCACAGTGCAGTCCAGAGGGCCACCTTTTCTTCATAATAAGTAAACAACAAAAAAAAACTTCTACAAATTAAAACATGAAGAACTTGATACCTGCTTAAGACAAGATTGACATAAGGGAAGCCATCTTGTAGAAAAGATGGCTTTTGTAACTGTGTATGATCTATTGTATTGTAACTTTGAATGACCTCTGACAAACTAATCCAGCTGGATATGCACCCTCCAGGAGATCTAACAGCTCTGTTGATTTTACAACCCTGCTTGCGCATGTACCTCCCAGCTGCCATAAGATGATAACTTTGTTCTTTGGACTTCTTAGGAATGTGATGACCCCCAAACAGAGAGTCTATGCTGACAGCCATCATCAATGAAAACTGAAAGATCTGGTGTGGGGACTCCCAGTCTGGAACACCAGAAGGTCAACATTCCTAACCCCCTCCCCTATAACCCACCGGTTTATATAACTGCTGTAAGATTTGTGCCCCCTTAAGATGGTTTTTTTTCAGATATTAGTCGGCCATCTTCCCTCTTGATAGCAAGCTGTAATAAAAAATTCCTTTTCTCCTACCACCTTGCCTCTGACTATTGGCTAGTCTGGTGGCGAGCAGAAGGCCCCACATTTGGGCGGTAACAAACTGAGGGAGAAAAATTTCTCCCCTACCCTCCTGACCAATTTCTTTCTGTTCTAAAGGCTAAAACTGTTTTATTCATGTCCCCCAATTGTGTAAAAATCATTCTGACACAAGTGCTCATCTCCTCGTGCAGCCCAGGGTAGCATCACATCCCACACAGTAAACTCGTCCCTCGGAGTCTTGAGTCCATTTCCTCGTCTGGATTACTGTGAAAACTGTATTTCTCCTTCATTGTCCTTGGGAAGATTATCTTTGACAATAAACTTGAAGAGGCGGTATGTCGTAGACATTGTATCGACATCATCTCTAACTGTAGACACTCTATCCATGTTTTCTCAACTCTGGAACTTTGTTTCTATGTTCCTATCACCTCCACCCTCTTAGTAGAATATAGGAATTTCTGGGCTGTTTTCTTCAAGGATGCTTTTGTCTATCTTAAGCATTTATTTTCCTTATAAATATTGACCTTGTTTTTTCTAACACTAATATATAAACTGGTTTCTGAACTAATCTTAAAGAGTTTGCATGTGCTATCATTTGCATAGAATGGACTCATCAGGCTCCTTTTTAATGCAGTGGAAATGGACAGCAGAGACCTGCTCAAGTTATGAGGACGTTAGAGAGATAACAGAAAGGAAGTTTATGAATAAATCCAAATTATTTTCAAAACAATTTCCCACACAGCAGGTTTTCTTGAGCCATCTTTTCACCCTTTGGGGGTAATTTTTAGGAATTTTTGTCCTAGAGCATTTTCTCTGTTACCTTTTCTTCCTCCCCCTGGAAGAAGTAATCTCAAGCCTGAATGAGACTTGCATAATTTATTTCTTAGAAATAACTGGGGAAATTTTGGGCCTTGATGGCAGAGATAGATAGAAAGGAGGATGGTCGGAATGCTTGTAAACTAGCCTCTCTCTTATTTGACAAATTACACAGAACTGGAAGGTTGGTCCTTTTTTAATTGTTCAAATACAAGGGACAGGAACCTGCAGTTAGGATATTTGGCCAGGCTGTGGCAGTAGTCGTTCATGGGTGGCAATGTGGCACATGCTAGAATAATAAAGATTATATCGCTAATAAAATAATAATGTTTATTCCATGCTTTCAACATTTTACATACTGTGTTCAACACTTCTTATGGGATTATTTTATTTAAATGTTACTCAACCTTAGAAGGGAGGTGTGATAATTATCTTCATTTTATGAATGAGGATATTGGGGTTTAGAGAAATTAAAAATTTGCTCAATATCTCAAGACTAGCAAGTTAGAAGGCCAGCATGGTTCTCAACCTTGGTTTCACATTAATCTTGGAAATATTTGGAGAAACAAAGCAAAACATCTATCTAAGCTCCTTTTTAGAGACTTTGATTCAATAAATTGGGGTGGAAACTAAGAATACAAATTCTAAAAACTCAATTAGTGATTTACTGCTGTAATTTGCCTGAGGAGCAAGAATCAGGATCTCTAGATATTTGCTGATTTATTATCTCCCTTAAACATTCTACTTACAAGATGCTACCTTAATTTTGATTAAATTATACTATTTATCTGATCCAAGAATTATTGATTTACTCTATATGCTAACAGAAAGCTTATGTTCAAAAGAAACTAGCTTACAAATTCATCCTTTTATTTATTGCATTAATGATTACTAAGCACCTACTATGTACTTGGCTATCCTGGAGCTACAGAGATTTTAAGAAAACCCTGTCCTTGCTCTGAAGGACTTTTCCGGCTAGTAGGGGGTGCTTGAAAGAAGCTGAGAATATGATACACTGAAATGTTGAATGGGTTTACCTTCTTTAGTTTAGGTTAACAGATTTCTTGAACACATACTTTGTGCCGGTCTTGGGAAAGCTTTGGACAAAAAGGGACGAATGGAACAATCAATACCCTAAAGCTCATGGTGTAGCTGGAAAATAGTCAAATGCCACCGGATTAATCCTCTAACAGTTATGAACAAGAGCTGTGCGACCCGGAGGAGGGCATGTCTACCTCTAACTGAGGGAGTCATCGAGGAAGTGACCTTCTAAGCTGGGTCTCGAGTAAGCTCTTACCAGGTGGATGAGAAGAGTACAGGAAAGGCAGGCCTTATAGGAGGCTTATGTGCAGTGTCCCAGAAACTGAGTGTTCTTGATTGTCCAGAATTTTTTAAGAAGTGCTGAGATATTCACAGTTACTGGGGCTTAGGTGGGTTGAGTTCGCCAGTGGGAGAGCCCAATGAGGTACCCACTGGCAGGAGGGGCCCAAACAGGCTCCTAGAATCAGCCCAAGCAAGACGCTATCTTTGGTTTCTAATCCAGCTATAAGTCAGTCTGAGTGGGAAATACCAGTGTTGATCCCTTATATACCTGGGGGAGGGAGAGTAGGAATGATTCTCTCTTCAACTAGATAGTAACAATTAACAGCTAATATTTATGAAGTCTGTGTTATAAGCATTTTGTGATTATATCATTTACTATTCATAGCAACCCTGTAAAGTAGTTACTGTTTTTCCACTTTACAGGTGTCAAAACTGAGGCATAGAAAGTCAAGTAACCTGCTCAATGTCACAAAGAGCTAAAGCCAGGATTTGAACTCAGACAGTTTGACTTCAGCGTTCACACACTTTGCCAACGTTCTCAACACTTTTGTTCATAGTTTTATATCAACTGGCTGAAGGTGAGTGCTTATTGCATGTCAGGAACTGTGCTAATCACTTTATGTACAGTATCTCTCCTTACAACTCCAATGAAGTAGTATTATTACCCCTATTGAACAGATGAGAAAACTGAGGCCCAAGATTACACAGCTTGGGAACAGCACGACCATGATGTGAACCACGTCGGTCCTGTGCCAAAGGCTTTGCATTTAACCACTGCACGATTCTGCCTCAACTTGAAAAATAACCACCGGGCCCAGGGAGGTGCAATGACCCAATTTTCTGGGTTATATCTTGGGCTAGACGTTGTGTGTAAAGAATAACCTGGTCCTTTGGTTTACAGCAAAGCTCGTGGGGAAGAAAAGAAAATTGTGTTTTTATCACACATTAATTAGATTTATATGCAATAATCTCATGCAGTTATTAAGGCCTTTCTCTCCTCCCTGAAGTGACAGAGAGGTAAGAAAGTAAGAAAGAGAGAAAGAAGAAAAGGAAGGATGGAAGAAAGGAAGGAAGGAGGGATGAAAAGAGGGAAGGAAGGAAGGAAAGAAAGAAGCTCCTCAGCTTTCCTCCTCTGTGCATTTGTGTCTCCTACTGGGTCCCTCTCCACTCCCTCTTGCTTATTCCTGGATTAAGGTCTTGTCCTTTCCTTGGATGTTCAGGGACAGCGGGACATCAGGGAGGAGGAGGAGTCCTGGATACGAGGATGTTTCCACAACTAGAGAAACTTTCCTTGAGGGATTTTTCAGAATTCTATATCAGGTCCCAGGACCCCATTTTTCCTGCACCCGGTGTAGACACAGTGGTGTGCTGTGATGAACTGTGAGGGAGATTACTGGTACTCTTGTACTAACGTGTGCAAATACTTTAATGTCACTAGCAATTAGAGATTATAACATAGATGAAAGATCAGTCTATCATTAGTGCTTGAACTCTGAGTGAGAGAAAGAGGGGGTCTGAAAGCTAATTCTGTCTCAACCGAGCCCCACAGAGAGCCAACACTACTTATTTTTTAAATTCAAAGTTTAAAAAAAAGAGGTTAGTTATATTTATTATTCTTTTCTTTAAAATGACAACTTTTTGAGATAAGTGCCTGATTTTATTGTTTTTATGATTATGAAATGCTTAAAAAATGCTGTGCCAAATAACTTTTAGGGAGATTATCTTTGTCAAAGTTGGGTCACACTCAAGGGTTTGTGCTGTGCAAGTGAGTGCCGTCCATCACATATGGTCCAGTATAGAAACACTGAGAACTGCTATAGAGGGACCTATATAATGACCTCTTTGGTGCTCCCTGTTGGCCTCGCTGGGTCCTGCCTGGTGGTGGCCAGCTCTTGTCGCCCTCTTTACAAGGGAGAGTTTCTGTTCAGATATCCCTTGACCCCGGCTGGGCTCCTGCCATGAACAGTCAGATTAGCCAGAAGCGTGAGACCACTCAGCTGTGATGGATTGTACTGGATCCAGGGGCCTGGATTCTGTCGCTGGGATACCTTTGTTTGTGGTTTGACACCTTTGCTCTAATGCTTGCCTAAGCCATCTGCAGCTCCTGGTCCTCCCAGCACAGGTGCTTCAATGGAGGAGAGCTCACTTTTTCCCAATTCTCTTGGCTTCTCCTCTGTCCCTTGTTTCTTGACATCAGGCTTATTTCTTGACAACATCTGTATTAAAGCCCAGACCTAAACCCCAAAGGGGCCATAATCTCCCTGAAGCCAGGAACTCCTTATTCTGCCTGTTTTGAACCCTCACTCTGTGAATGTGATGTTGATATGTAGTATATATTTGTCCAACATATGGACAAATGTTGACACAACTTATTTAAAAATTAAAGTTAATTGTAAACAATGACATTAAAACACATTCTAATTCTGCCGTTACAAGAAACATTTCTAACAACTTTACTTCTGATAGTCTCAAATATATCTGTTCTTACTTAATATGTGCACTTTTGCTTTTCTCCCAGCCATTGTAATCGCGGGGGGCAAGGTTGACAGCGCCCCGGGGATGTATCCACAGCTGTAGTGGCTGAAGAGTCTGCAAGAACCATCTCACAACTTCCTCCTGCAGAGTGAAGATCACAAATTTGCAAGTTAACGCTGGGCCTTAGGTAAACCTAGGTAGAACCCTGTGAAGAGGTTGCATATCCAAGAAATAGCTAGATAGGATTTTCCACTTAATGATTTTGGAAAACTGACAATTATTGGCTGTGGGCTTGGTCGTCTAGCATGTCAGACTCAGTGTAATCAGAATGCCGGGTTCAAATGCTCTAATGAGCCCTTACTCTGTTTCTGAATTCCTGATTCCTATTCTTTTCATCCCTGCACAGTGGTGAGGTTGACTTCAGAAAACACTAGTTTCTTCAATGTGTAAAGGATACTTTCCAGTTCAGAAGAAATTATTTTTTGCGTAAGCACAATGTCATTTGGTTATATAATGGAGCATTTAAGCTTTGGCTTGTTCTCTTAATTTTTGCATTCCACATAACAAGTATTTGAGGTCTCTTGCCAAACCCCCTTTTCTTAAAGCGGATTCTTCTATTTTTCTCTGAATTGCTTACGTAGTATTTACAAAGAGGCACATACTCACTTCTGACAAGAAGCTTTCAGGCAAAGGACATGCACTTGACAAGGAGTGAGAGCCTGCTCCTCACATGTCAGAACTCACAGTTGGATGAGGAAGAAAGACACGCACACAAAACAGTATAGTGCAGGGCAGAATGCGGTGAGTACTGTTAGGGCTCTTATAAACAAAAGGAAAAAGAGCTCCTTGTCTGGGGTCACTGAGGAAGGTAGCACAAAGAAAAAGGGCCTTTCGTGCAATAGTGAGAGGAGGGGAGAAGACACAGAAGAAACGTGATTTACACATAGAATCTTATAGAACTTTGGTGTGAAGGGCATTGCAGAGGCTGCCTAGGCCAATCTTCCAGTCCTCAGCCACCTCCAGCCATCACTGTTTCTAACCCCAGAGTTCCCCCAAATGTCCCTAACAAATGCTTGTCTGTTTGAACTCCTCAAAGGTGGGGCACCCGCTTCTTGCTTAGGCAGCCTACTTATTCTTTCATAGCTCTGCCTTACGCAGATGTGCAGCCAGCCTCTGTCTGCAAAAGCAGCCTGTCTTGTCCTTTCACTGCATGACAGCCCTTCAAGCATTTGAGGACACATATTGTGTCTTCCACAAATGTTCTCTTCTGTTTGTTTTTTCAGCAGCTCCCAAAGTGACAGTATTTTGATGCCTTCACCATCTCGCTTGTCCTCTGAACTGGCTCCAGTTTGTCTGAGTAACCTGTCCGTGAGTAGGATCCAGAACTGACCCTGTCATGCAGCTAAACTCTATGACGGGCTCAGCACACATTAGGGCTATAACCTTTCTTTTTCCAGACAACATGCGAGCCTAAGACTTACATCAACTGTATTGGCAGCCACATTGAATTTGCAACCAAATAAGCACATGCCTGGCTGCTAGAGAGTGGCTCCCAGCTGATATGGTGGTCTGTACTGGACCCTGGCCCTACTCTCTGATGTATTAATAATCTCTACTTCCCGTGCGGGGGCAGCCAGGCTGATTCCCCTGCATAGTCTCCGGTCAGGGTTATTAGGTCAGCATACTATTGCTGCCCGTGTCTCAGGAATTAACAAAAATATTGACCAGAACAAAAACGAGGGCAGACAAAACTGTTAAAGACCTTGTTTTCTTTAACACTCTCTTCTCAAAGATAAGGACATAAGACAAATTGTCAGGCTGAGTACAGAAAACTTATTTTGAACACGTCCTTTTTATGAATTGTGACCTTTATGATAGATAGTGTCCATGTAACCTTTCAAAACAATTCATTTTGATTTGCACTTTCATTCAGGTACTGTTTAATATTTTACTGCAAGAAAATAAAGGAGATAGGGATCTGGCAATTGGGGTATTTTGCTAACTGAATATTTATTAGGGTAATCTCCATCTCTCTTTCATCCAGAGCTTTCTTACTGTAGTATTTTCTACAGTAAACTTTTACATAAAGAAGGAAGATAAATTCTTAATGGAGTTTTGCATTTTGTTTCTTAATGAGAGTAAAGAATGGTTTTTGAAACTTTCTCTGAAAACATGTTTCTTTCCTCTCCTGAGGAAGTGTGTGAATAGAATTGTTTTACCAAACTAAACTTTTCCAAAGCTTAGGTACTGAAATATTTATTTTTCCATTGTGAGTGAAGTACTGACTTCATAGATGATTCAAGTACCCAAAGGAGAGGGAACAGTGTAGTCTGGTGCACATTTCTAAATCCAGAGAGATCTCAGGCTTTAGCCTACTCAAGAACCATTTCAAAGGAAATGATCTTCAATTCCTTAAGAACCACCCTGCATCTCTGTCTTAAGTACCTCAGTCTTCATTACATGTCTGTAACTCAAAGTTGAGAGATAAAGGGTAAACACAAGAAAGCAGGAAGAACAACTGGTTGCTCACGGTCCCCCACTCTGTTCTCCAGGTTCATCTGTTCTGTCCATCCCAGGGCTTCTTGAGTATCCCCAAGGCTTATTTTCTAGGGGAGAACTTCTCCATTGAAGGGGCTTCTTCCCCTCCTTCTCCTTCCCACTGTGGGGAATGCTAGAGGTCTTGTTTTACCTTTCTTTAGAACGTTTCTAGGAAAGAACTGCCCAAATGTTCCTTCCTGGACAAGAGGTTTCAGAAAGGTTGAAGCCAATTACTATATTTACTCAACTTTCCAGCTCACAGAATCCTGCCCCTATTCTCTATCAGCAATCTTTGACAATGTCTTCACTCCTCCCAGTGAGTCTCCCAAAGGATATAAACCTTGGGAAAAGGGCAGAAGTGACTAATGGAAACCCCATGATGGAAGGCAGAGTCATTCACTGGTTTCCAGTAGGAGTGTCACCCTGTTGTCGTTTCTACCTCTGAGGATGGTGCTCACCTGCCTGCACTAGAATGCTGGGTTGCTAGCATCAATCTCAGAACAAGAAGGCTCAGGTATGCCCTGTTCTCAGTGCCCAGCAGGCGTACCTCTCACAGATGAAGTGTTAGGCTCCATACAGTGGGTCCTGAACTGTCCTGCCTGGGGTTACCAGAGAACTGAGATCTATAAAGGAAGAGGCACAAGGAGTCTACCACACTGGTAAGTTTGTCCCTCTGTACTCTCTGAGATGGATGCATAATTTGGCCCCAAAGTGGCCAGATAGGTCACTCTTCTGCTTTTTTAAATCATCCTCATTATTTTTTATAGGTACATAGTACTCCGTTGCATGGCTATACTATAGTTTATTCAAACACTTTCCTATTTATGGGGATTTAGATTGTTTACAATATTTTTGCAGTTACAAACGAAGCTGCAAAGAATAACTTTGTGTATATGTATTTTTATACTGTGGGAGGTGTAACTTCATGGTCAACTCCTAGACGTGGGAAGGCTTGGTCACCGTACAGATGCATGTGTAATTTTATTAGAAATTGCCAAATTCCCTTCCCTGAGGGTTATATCAGTTTACATTCCCACCATCAGTGTAGGAGAGTGCTTGCTTTCCCATAGTCTTGTGAATAGAATTTGTTGTCAAGCTTTATAATATTTGCCAAAGTGGTTGGTGAGAAATAGTATCTCTGTGTGCATTTCTCTTATTATGTGTGAGTAAAGTTGAACATCTTTTCATATGTTTAAAAGTCAATTTTAGATCTTTTATTTATGAATTTTCTGTTCACATCTTTCACCCATTTTTCTATCAAGATTTTAGTCTTTTTGTTTCATTTTTAAAGAGATCTTTGTATAGTATGGATATTAAATATACACTGATAATATATGTTGCAAGTATTTTCCACAAGTTTGCCATTTGTCTTTTGACTTTGCTTTGCATACATATGTATGCTATGCAGAAAATAAAAAAATGATTAAAACTTTTAAAGAACTTATGAACTTTTTCTATTTTGAGTCTCAGACTGCCTTTCTCTATACCTAGGTAATAGAAGATTTTACTCATGAACATTGTTATGGACTGAGTGTTTACCCCCCCCCAATTCATTTGTTGAAGCCATAACCCCTAGTGTGACTGTATTTGGGGGTGGGGCATCTAAGAAAGTAGTTAAATGAGGTCGTAAGGGTGGGGCCCCAATCCCATAGGATTAGTGTCATTATAAGAAGAGACACCAGACAGCTTGTTCTCTCTCTCTCTCTCCCTTTCTGCCATGAGAGGACACAGCATGTGCAAGCCAGGAAGAGAGCTCTCACCAGCAAACAAATTAACTGGAACCTTAATCTTGGATTTTCCAGGCTCCAGAATTGTGACAAAATAGATTTCTGTTGTTTAAGTGGCCCTGTCTATAGTATTTTGTTATGGTAGCCCTAGTAGATGAATAATATGATATATGCCTCCATTTATTTTAATATTTTTTAATTTCACTCAATAATGTTTTGTAGCTTTGAATCTAGAGGTCTTATATGTCTTTGTTAGATTTTCTCTTGACTGTTTGATGTTTTATGATGCTATTCTAAATGGAACCTTTTTTTAAATTTCATTTTTTATTGGTTGTTGCTGGCATACAAAAATACAATCATGGTGTGCATATTGACTTTGATTCCAGCAACCTTGATAAATTCACTTATCAAATCTAAACATGTTTGCGGATTCTTTTGGATTTTCTATGTACACAGTCTTGTCACCTGTACATAATCACAGCTTTATATTTTTTATCTCCAATCCTTGCACATATTTATTTCTTTTTTCTTGTCTTATTTCCTGAGTAGGAACTCCTGTACAACATTGAATATAAGAATGGTATCTCCCTTCACAAAAATTAACTCAAAATGGATCATAGACCTAAATGTAAAATGCAAAACTATAAACTCCTAGAAGATAACATAGGCGAAAATCTAGATGATCTTGAGTATGGTGATGTCTTTTTAAATACAACACCAAGATGAACTGTAAGAGAACGAATTGATAAACTGGATTTCATTAAAGTTAAAAACTTCCACTCAGTGAAAGATAATTAGAACACAAGCCACAGACTGGGAGAAAATATTTGCAAAAGACACATCTGATAAAGGACTGTTTTCCAAAATTTACAAAAAACTCTTAAAACTTAACAATGAGAAAACAAACAATCCACTTAAAAAGTGGGCCTAAGACCTTTATATCACCAAAGAAGATACAGAAGCGGCAAATAAGCATGTGAAGAGATGCTCCACTGCATATGTCACCAAGAAAATGTAAATTAAAACAAGAATGAGGTATCACATCTATTGGAATTGCCAAAATTTAGAACACTGACATCACCAAATGCTGGTGAGAATGTGGAGCAGTAGGAACTCTAATTCATTGCTAGTGGGAATGCAAAATGATACAGCCACTTTGGAAGATAGTTTGGCAATGTATTACCAAACTAAACATACTCTTACCATACAATCCAGAAATTCTGCTCCTTGATATTTACCTAAAGGAGTTGAAAACTTATGTCCACACAAAAACTTGCACGCAGATGTTTATAGCAGCTTTATTCATAATTCCCAAAACTTGGAAGCAACCAAGATGTCCATCAGTAGGTGAATGGATAAATAAACTGGGGCATAACCTAACAACGAAATATTATTCAGCACTAAAAAGAAAGGAGCTATCAAGCCATGAAAAGACTTGGAAGAATCTTAAATGCATATTACTAAGTGAAAGAAGCCAATCTGAAAAGCCTTCATACTGTATGATTCCAACGATATGGCATTCTGGAAAAGACAAATCTACAGAGACAATAAAAAGATCAGTGGTTGCCAGGAGTTGGGGTGGGGGGAGAAATGAATAGACAGAGCACAGAGGATTTTTAGAGCAGTGGAATACTCTGGTATTATAATGGTGGATACAGTGTCATTATACCTTTGCCCAAATCCATAGACTGTACAATACCAAGAGTGAACTGTAGTGTAAACTACGGATTTTGGGTGATTATGATGTGTCAATGTAGGTTCATCAGTGGTAACATATGTACCACTCTGGTGATTTATTTGATCGTGGAGGAGAATATGTATGTGTGGGAGTAGAGGGCATATGGAAAATCTATGTGCCTTCCTCTCAATTTTGCTGTGAACCTAAAACTGCTCTAAAAAAAATCCCCCCCTCCCTTTTAAGAGTGATATCATTGTCTCTTTCCCAATTTCAGGGAAAAAGCTATAAACATCTTGTGAGTAAGTTTAATATTTTCTGTGAGTTTTATGGTAGATACTTCTTATCAAATTAAGAAAGTTCTCTTCTATACCTAGTTTGCTAAGAGATTTTATTATACTTTGTTAAGTGTCATCAAATGCCTTTTCTGTATTTATTGAAATGTTCATATAATTTTTTTCATTTTGCTATTAATGTGTTGAATTACATTGATTTTCAAATGTTAAACCAACACGCTATTTCTGGAATAAGCCCATTTGGTCATAATGTATTATCCTATGTAAATACAATAGGATCAGTGTTATTATTTTGTTTAGAATTTTTGCATACATAGTCATGAGAGAGATTGTTGTATACTTTTTTTTTCTAAGAATGTATTTTTTAAAAAGTTTTGAAATCAGGATTATAAAAGGTCTAATAAAAGGCATTTGAAATTGTTCTCTCTCTTGTTCTCTCTCTCTACTGTCTGGAAGAATCTGTAAATTTATGTTATCTCTCTTCAAAATATTTGGAAGAATTTACTTGTAAAACCATGTGTTTTTTTTGAAAATATGTTTAATAATGGATTCAATTTCTCTAAAAGATATAGGAAACTATTTATATTTCCTATTTTTTGTATGTCTACTTTTTTATTTTTAAATAACTGTTCATTTTATATGAAGTGTCATATTTATTGGTATAAAGTTGTTTTCTGCTTCACAGTCTATAGAATCTATAGAATTGTCCCCTTTTCATTTCTAATAATGGTAATTTGTGTCTTCTCTATTTTTTCCTTTCAATCTTTCTAAGAGTTTTTCAATTTTATTATTCATTTTAAATAACTAGCTTTGACTTTGTTAATTTTCCATGTTGTAATTTTTTATGTTTCATTGATTTCTCCTCTTAACTTTATTATTTCTTCTATTCTCATTGGGTTTGGTTTGCTGCTTTTGTTTTCTTCTTAGTTTGTTTTAGCTTGTTGAGATGGAAGTATAGAGTTTTCTGCCTTTCTTCTACATATATATAGCTATGAATTTCCCTTTAGTCCCTGCTTTATCTGCATCCCCCACTTTTTGCTATATCATTTCTGCATTATCATTCAGTTCTAGATTTTCTAATTTCCACTGTGACTTCTTCTTTAATCTATAGACTTCTTAGAAGTGTATTGTTTAATTTTTTTTTTTTTTGTGAGGAAGACTAGCCCTGAGCTAATATCCAATGCCAATCCTCCCCTTTTTTCTCAAGGAAGAGTGGCCCTGGGCTAACATCCATGCCCATATTCCTCTACTTTATATGGGATGCTGCCACAGCATGGCTTACCAGGTGGTGTGTCAGTGCGTGCCAGGGATCCGAACCTGCGAACCCTGGGATGCCAAAGTGGAGCACGTGCACTTAACCACTTGCGCCACCATGCCAGACCCTGTATTGTTTAATTTTTATTTATATTTTTGTATTTAAAATGTTTAGCTTGATTCCATTATGATCAGAGGACAGATGATGTGATATCAATCTTTTAAAGTTTGTTGACATTTGCTTTATGCCCAGCATATGATCATTTTTATTTAATGTACTATGTGAAAAGTCTGAGAATGAAAAGTCTGTGATTGTTGGGTGCAAGGTTCTATATATGCTAGTTAGGTCAATTTTTAAAAATTTTGTCTCTCGGATATTGTACCTTCTTAATAATTGTTTATTTTCTTATTTTATTGGCTTCTTACTGAGGTATATTAGAGTCTTCCACTAAGATGATAAATTTAAATATTTTCTCTTTTATTTCTATCAGTTTTTGCTTTACATATTTTGAAATTCCTCACTTCTTTTTTTAAAAGTAAAGCAAACAGAGAGCACTAAACCTACCAGATAATAAATCTTATGACAAGGACATTGTCGTGAAAAAGAGGAGTTACTGGTTCAGCTACAAGTAGGTGAATGGAACTCAATGGAGAGTCAGATACAGAGCCATGTATTTAGGGGAATTTAATATAAGTTAGTACTACATTAATGGAGGAGAAGATAGATTATTAATAGAAGGTGCTGGGAAAACCAGCTCACTGTGTGAAGAACTATACGTCATGCAAAACGCAAGGATGGATTCCAGTGGGTTGTAAGTAACAAAGGTCAAATATAAAGATAATAGGAAATAAATGTAGAAGGTTATCTTTCTGACTTCAGGTCAGATGGATATTCCTAAAGAAAAACCTTAAAAAATATTACCCACAAAGTGAAATATTAAGATTGGATTATATCAAAGCTGAGACTTCTGTTAAATGAAAACCACCATAGACAATATTAATAGATAGGCAATGGACTGGAGAAAGATATTTGCCAAATCTAAGACTGACAAGTGATTAAAATATAGAATATATAAAGATACCTTCTAAATCATTAGGAAAAATTCAGGACACCAAAAAGAAAAAGTAGAAAAAGAGCATGTATATTCAAGTCTCAGAAGTGAAAAACCAAATGGCTGTTAAATATATAAAGCAATAGTCAAACTCACTAGTTAATGATGTACATGTGAAGTAAAACAATTGTGAACCACTATATTATCCCTGTTACATCAACAAAAGTGAATAACAAGTATTGGTAAGAACGAGAGTGAATTAACCTCATGGACAACTGGTGAGAGTAAAAATGCAAAAATAAGTATATATAGATTTATATCTATGTATATATATAGATATAAATCTATATATATATATCTCTTGTGTCCCAGCTAAAATTTTTACATGGATCCATAAGGAAAAGTACATGGGGATGTTCATTGCTGTATTGTTGGTGATAAAAAGGTCCTGGAAGCAATTTAGGTGCCATTCCTAAAAGAATGGATTATTATAATGTGGTGTGTGATCACTGGAGAAGGAGGAAAAGGGAATGAGGATTGGAGATCTAAAGGAAACAACTAATAAGAAAAACAAAAATAAGAGATGATCCTTTCGTGTATGGACGGTGTCAATTAATGTTCCATAAATTGAGAAGTGTGATGAATTCAATGCTCTGTACCTGCAGTTTCAAAACAAAAACAAACCACTCCAAAATATCTTTGATGTGTGTCTTTGTATACTAGTGTTATACTTTTTAAAGAAAGTTTCCTCAAATTGAATTGTTAGGTCAAAGATAATATGCATTTTTAATTTTAATATATATTACCTAGCTGCTTCTTTGCCATTTCAAAATTTTTCTTATACTTTAGGTTGTATTTAGAGCTCATTAATCAAGTTCTAAAAGAAACCAATGGGGATTTTTATTAGAATTGCATTGTAACAAAGAATCACAATTTAGAATTACATTAAATGAATAGCTTAATTTATGGGTAATTGACCTATTTTCAATCCAAGGAAATACTTTATAACCATAAGAGTTAAGAAGAAGTCGCAGATGAAAACATTGAAATGTTAACAATGGTTTTTCTGGGGTAATGAGGCTGTGTGCTTTTTTCCTTCTGTCTACTTTTCTGGGTTTTCCAAATGTTCTTTAATATGCATGTTCTACTTTTATAGTAAAAGCATTTATTTAAAAAATGAACCATCCAGTAATAGGGCCAGGAGGGATGGCTATTTCCAAAATTTCTTTCTTTTTCCTTTTAATGAGAAGGAAGATTTGAGACCTGCATTTTAAATGTCAGAAGTTATTTATCAAAGTTGGTTGCAATGATTAGAGAAGTAGAAAAAATGATATTATAATTTTAGGTAAGTAAAACTACTTTGCTTATTTATGAAGCAATGTTCCAAAACCAAGTGGGTCTCATTATGTGGCATGGTCCTTGAGGACAGTGTTACCAAGGTTCTCTTAGTGAAGCATGGCACAAAAATGGTCATTTTTTTTGTCCTAACATATTTAATGCTGATAAATTTCAGGAAGGCAGGAGGAGTAGATTCTTGCTAGGAGACATCAGCACATCTTGGCAGAGGGATGGACTGTAGAGATCTGTGCTTTTCCAAAAGGGAAGGAGAAACTTTTGGGTTTTGTTCTTGCTTAATAACAGAAAACGAGTGCATCAAATGTCCAGCTTTCTAGTTCTCTCTGAACAAGTGGGAGTATCCACTGAAGTCTGTGACCACATAGAAGCAGGAGGTGAGATATTTTCATGTTTGTGCATTTCAATCCTAACTCTATTGTCTGGGATAATAAAGAAGGAGGGAACTAGGAGTTGGGAAGGGGCAGGGGAGACACAAGAAATGAGAAAGCATGTGGACGTTTTGTGATGGGAAAACAAGCCAAGGAGCCCTGGGCCTCAGCACTGCTCTATGGGGTCTGTGAGACTGCAGGGGGGTGAGTCAGCTAGGTGAGCGGCTTCTCCCACTACATTCTTCTGGAGAGTTCCGTAGGAAGCCATTACAGGAGAGGGTAAAAGCTCTAGAATAACTCCTTTAGCCGAGATGAGCAGAATATGAAATTAGAGAGAATAAATTTTGGACTTTAACAAACACAGGTGTTGTTAATCTTTGAACTTTAATTTCTCTCTGGAATTTGATTAAGGGAGTTTTAGTAATCAGATTCAGGGTGTATCTATCTGATTGGCATTTTATTCATCTGTT
The DNA here is from genome assembly GCF_057802395.1 of Ceratotherium simum simum. Taxonomy (NCBI): domain Eukaryota; kingdom Metazoa; phylum Chordata; class Mammalia; order Perissodactyla; family Rhinocerotidae; genus Ceratotherium; species Ceratotherium simum. Next base: position 65,694,688 of record NC_141900.1, on the reverse strand, counting down.
TTTATTGCAGAACTTCTGATATGCTATCTGGACATAATTTGGCATGGGAAATAAAATAGAGAGCACATTTTCAGCCTTAGGAACTGAATGGCCTTGAGGTTGTCCTAATTAATTAACAGTTCTGACCAATTTCCGAAACCATATGGAGGCAAATTATACATTGCCCATCTGCAGTCTCATGAAGATACACAAAGAGGTAGACTTCAGGGCTTGAGGAGGGGCTTAATTAAGGTGGGAGCAGGTCTTCTCTGTAGCTCTGTGGTTATCTTCTCTCCGGAGGGAGTATCCACACCCCTAGTCAGCCAAAAGCTTAAGCTCAATGGACAAAAATAAAAATAATGGAGGCAATGTAAGGGGATGGGACTGGTACCTTTCTCTCCCTTCACATAGGGGACATCCATTAGCCTGATACTCCTGGCTTCTGGAGTAATTTATCTGATTGGTGAGTTGTATAGGGGAAACATGCCCAGTCTCTCCCTCTCCTCTCCCCTTTGGGAGAAGCTTCTCTTAGGAGCAACACACACCTCTACTCCTTCACATTGTGATTCTCACCCTTTAGAAAGACCAAGAATCCATAGGAAGTGTCGGAAGCACTCCTCTGGTCCAGTATTGCTTGTGTCAGGATAGGTGCCTATTTAGTTTGAGTCACAATCTCCCATCACTTCCTCCCTCTAAACTCGCTTGGGAAACAATCTTTCTGCAGAGAGCATGAATTCTGTTATTCTCCTCCATGCTTCCCTTTTTAAAGGTGTCTACTCCTCCAGACTCCTTCTTCCAGTGAATTCCCTATTTGGAAACCCACTTGACCACAGATTTAAACTCTGTTCTCCAGCCCTGCCTTTAGTAGCCATTTGTGGTAACAAGATGCTCTGCTTAGTCTTGGACTTATTTTTCAGGTTGGGTGGATTTCAGCATTTGAGTGTTGTAGACTACTTACAGCCTGTTTGAAAACATGGGGTCATGGTACTGTTACACTGAACAGAGACTTACAATCACCATATATTTTCATGGCCATTACCTGAATTGTACTCATCCCTTTCGAACTATCTAGGGGAAGGGAAAAGTCAAGAAAACTAATCTAATGGTCTCTCAAGTGTGTATGATCATATGCTGGTTTACAAACTTTTAAATGAGATACCCACGAGACATAGGCTGACGATACCAGTGGAGTGGTTGACTGTACTGGCTCAGGAGTGTGGGACTGTGGGCATTGCTTACAAACTCTGCACTCAGTGACATCACTTTGGTAGGTTGAAATCAGCAATGATGGGCATATTTACACCCAGAAAAGAGGAAAATGCAAGTGCTTTTTTAAAAAAAATATTTTTTTGAGATCTGTCTTACCAGCACCCCACTTTCTTCATCTCAAAATCTCCATGCCACTTTTCTTATTAAGGGGTTCAAGCAAGTATCCCAAACCAGCACGGAATTTGAGGACTAGGTGTTGTGACTTTATCTAGTTAATCCATACCCTTGAACACCGAAGGAGAGCAGGGGTGTGCAGGAGAAGTCAGAGACAAGACCTACTCCTTAGGCCTTTGGAGAGTGTCCCATATAGGACATTCCGTTTTTCAACCAACTCTCTCCATCTATCCCATCCTCCGTACTTCCCCTCTCCATTCTCACCTCCTTCTCTCAGGACATTCCTCTTCTTCCCACATGATAGCAGTAGCCCCATTGACTCTCCCCATGTCTAACAAACTCTAGTCCCAGTCTACAGCTCTATGTTAACAAAATTTTTTTCTCTGTCTGGGCTTCCTTTTGTTCTGAAGAGGGTGGGATGACTTGTTTGTTGCAGGAGCACTGGAGAGGGAGAGTAGCAGGCTGGAATTGCATGTCTGCTTTTGGGGCTGTAGCTTATTTTCTCCTGAATCACCTAAAGGAAAACACACCCAGCTACTATGACTATGTATCTTCTTCCAAAGAGACTCTAGAGTTGGCTCACTTGAGGTACTCAAATTCACACATTAGCAGAGAAACTGACTCTACCTTGATCTTCTGCTGGAGATGCAATATCCTGCTTTCTGGACCCATCCGTGTTACAAAGGCCCACGTTAGCTGAGTCATCAAATATGGAGGCCCTCATCTTCAAGTAGATGTCTTTATATGCTTCAGTTCAGGCATTTGTTGTCTTGATGCTTTATTGTGCTTTACTCTTAAAATTTGGGGCACTCAGACAAGCGTGGTAGGGAGGAGGCAGTTCTCTTTAATGTTAGCAAAGAAAACAGATATTGTAGGTTTCAGAGCTCTGAATCAGTTACTTCAGGTAAGTCCCCTCCTTAGCCCCATGAAAGGGATCACCCTTATGCAATCTTACATTTATAGCATTGAGTGTAGCTTCTGCTCAAACAGGCTCCATACAGCTGGAGAAAGCCTATTGGAAGGGGACTCTACTGTAGCCCCAAGCCTACTCATTCACCATTCTGCTAATCCAGAGAGTGCAATTAAAATACAGCTGTGCCTGTAAATCCCACTTTAGTTTATCCCTCAGAATTTTTAGGAGGCACCCACTTGCTAAAGATTAATACTTGGCATGAAGAGGATTAAATATTTACACAATTCCAGCAGTCAAGAGGAGATTAGGGAAATTGTTCTACCTTTTGATTGTTGGCTCCCAACTACCCCCAGTACATTGTTTGAGGCTGGTGATTTAGTTTTCGATTTCTACGATGTCAAGGAACTTTTTAAAAATAATATTTAACTTTCAATAATGCAGCATAAGGTAATAGGTGAGAACAGGAACTTTGGAGTCAGTTACCCAGGTTTGAATTTCGACCCTATTACTAACTAGCTGTGTTATCTCAAGAAAATTACTTAATCTTTATGTATCTCTATTTTCTCATCTGTAAAAGGGGATAGTTTGCCTCATGGGTTTGAGCATTAAATAAGTTAATATTTATATAGCTTTTAAAAATAGTCCTTACATACAGTAAGGGCTATATAAATGTTTGCTAAATAAAATATATTTTAAAAATTAAATATTAATAATAGCAGAAACTTATAATCCTCAGCTATTATATATTTAGCAACAAAGTGAATACAAATCCTTTATGACATTTAACAGATGAGGAAACCAAAGCTCCTAGTGGCTAATGATTTCCTAGAGCCAGGAGAGTAATGTGATCCAACGGGGTCTGGATCTCTGATCTACTTCGTGGTCTCATGATTTGTCCTCTGCATCGTAAACTGAGCTGGAAGAGAAATGTTAGACATACCCAATGACATTGTCTTTAGGGTACAGAGGCAATGGGATGGACACCCTGGGAACCAGGAAATGCACAAATGGAAAACTTTAGACTTTCAAACCTGTTTACTTGTCATTTTTCAGATGTTCTGGACTGTTTCTTTCCTATATTTACCCTTCCAACTAAGAGAAAGTACAGTGTTGATGTGAGGGAAAATAATATCGATCCAGCTTCTTGCTTCTTTCCATCAGCCAAACGATGGAGTGTTGTCTTGGGAATTTGTGTGTGTGTTTTAACTGCTTTTTAAAGCATGACTCTTATAACAAGTATTTTTCAGTTACCACATTACTTTTTAGAACCAACTACACACACATACACAAACACACGCATACACACATATATAAATTTCAAACTTGAATTTTTTTCAAATGCCTGCCATTTCCCATGGATTACTGACACTTTCTGCTTTCCCACTGCGTGGAATTTTGGCAAAGCTGTTTTTCTCTGCATCAAGTTTATTCTGCTGAGCTGAAGTAATCTGCACTACGTTTGTATTTTTATGTAGTTTCTTCCAAAGAAAGTTGACACTGTGATTAGTCAATGACTAGACATGAGTGCTCTTTCAGGCAAGTTGTAAATTACAGTTTCTAGAACTTTCTGGATGGTGAAATGCTGGATGGCTATGTTTTTCCACCTGCAGCCTTGTTAACATAGTAGAATGTTGTGTTTTACAAACTGTGTTGAGTGGACCCCGGAAGGCAGCAGTGGTGATCTGTCAGCATGTATTTGCCTGGCCCAACAGTGGTGACAGCTGCATCTCTTTTAATTGCTCTTTGCTCGTGCCTTACCCGTGGTTAAATATTCTTATTATTACCTTCCCCAGAGGTCTTATGGCTATGCCTCAGGGCAGTGGATGAAGGGAAGGTCCAGCAGGTGGGTCTCCAGGCTCTACCTCTGCTTTGAATTTATCCTCTTTTTATATTGCCTTCCTCATAATATTTTATCTGCAGAAAGAGTCCCATGGCTAAAAACATTTTGAACTGGTGGTACGTGAGTGGAGAGTGCAGTGTTAAGTCAGAAGATCAGGATAGAATTTCTGTCAAACAGTAGTGACACCTTGGGAAAATTACTTAACTTTCTGAGGCTTGGTGTCTTGATTTAAAAAGAGGAAGATATCTGACTAGATGGTCTCCAAATTTTTTTATGCCCCTCTAACTTTGTGTGATTCACTGGGACTAACTGAAAAGCACTTACTGTCAGCAGCACAAGCTGTTATTAAAATAAAGATGCAGACAGCAACATGAAGGTTAGCAGTAGCAGAAGTCAGGAAGGGAGAGATGGAAAGGGATGTACAACATATAAATTATAATACACTAACACAATGGGCCCGTTTTACAGGTGAGAAAACAAGGCCGTGTGACCATGTGTGGCCAGGGTGGCCAAACCACCCCCTGAAATATTACTAGACTTCGTCTCAATTTTCCTTGTTGACTAGGAATTCAAATAGATAAAGGACTTGATGCTGTAGATTCAGAATAGAATTCTAGAACTCAATAAAGTAGGAAGTTCGGTAGGTGTCTATGTTTGGGCTATGACAATTGCTTACCTTGATTTGCTGCAGACTTTCTGTGGGCGAGACTGCTGAATTCCCAGAATTTTGTCCTTGGATGATTAGACAGGCCTGACAGTCTCAAAGGCTTGTTTAATTAAGATCAGGGGAAATAAATAGTGGAATTTAAATGTGTTAGGGTAGGATTTGAAAAAAATCTGCTGAGATCTGAGTTTCTGTATTTGCATCATTCGGAGGAAGAATTTCTACCTGTCTGCCTCCATATTTTTTCACTCACTGGGAGGAATGATTGCTGAGTGCCAGAGGCTCAGGTGTGAGCTTTAATCTTTCAAAAGCCAATTAATATCCAAAACAAGATTGCACACCAATATGGAGATAATGTATACATTACTAGTTAAAGGAAAATGATTCAAAATGTATCTGGCCAAATATAGCAACGCCTCTGGTGCTTCCAGAAAAACATTTCCATAGAACTCCATGGAACTTACATGAGGGGAAGATACTGGCCCCCTGAACACAAGTCAAGAACTCAGGCCAAGCGGTTTGTGTAAGAGAAGAGACAGCTCCTTGCAAATTCTGTCATTTAGTTCTTTCCTTTGATATAAATGCTTTGTGGGAGGAAAAAAAAATCACTTCATATTGGTCGCACAGAACTCATTTACTTCACTTCCATGCAGTGATTTTTCATTTTTATGACTGTAAGTTATTGAGGTTCTTCCATGGCCCAAAGGTGGAAGAGGTGGTCCTCAGAGAACCAGAACCAGACTCGGGTAAACAAACGCCCTGCTGATTAACGCGCTCTGTCACATTACTTTGTCCAAAGTTTCTCAGGTGGGCAGTTACCTCATAATTTCATTTTAGCAGAATGAGAGTTAAGGGACCTTGATGCAAGTGCCTGCTCCTTTCAATCATTTCGTCAGAATAGCTTTCAATTTGCAGGAAGTTAAGGAAAAGGAGGAAGATTGAACTTCTCAAATTCCTTGAAGGCAATGCACATTTTATAGACACCATATTGTGGAATGAGGAAAGCTGCCAAGTGAGTGGTTTCTTAACGAAGATGCTTTGCCTGCGATTTGGTTCAGCCTTTTGTCTTGACCAGTTTTCTCTTTGCTCGTGAGGAGAGGTAAGGGTGGAGGAGTGGAAGGAGCAGTAAGTTAGGTGTCAGGAGACCTGGGTTTGAACACCTGTCTGAGCCTCTGAATCCTGCTCTCCAACATGAGGAGTGAGCGATCATATTTTCCAGTACCTCACACAGCGGTGACGAGACACAAATGAAACAATGTCAGGGACAGCGCTGTTGAAAGTGATTTTTAAATGTTCACGATTCTTATTTTTTTCTCTAGTGGAGAAGCTCAAAGCTCTTTTCTGCTTCGTCTCACCCTTGGAAAGAGGAGTTGAGATGAAACGGTCAAGGTTAAGGTCATTTTATTGCTTAGTGAAAGAGGGTGGAATCTCCCTGCTTGATGGACAGCAGAGCTCTCTCTGAAGTCCCTTAGTTCTGCTTGGTGGGAAGTGAACTCCAGGGGAGTCACTTAGCTCTCTGTTTCTAACTCTCTGCAGATTCTTGGGTACCACTTAGACCACAGGCACTGAGGTAATTTCATATAGAATTTGAGAGCAGTGTTTTTTCCCAAACTACTGAATGTTTTATGGTCAATGTATTTTTTTGGTATAAATGTCTGTGCTTTCTTAGTGGATCATTCTCAAATTGCAAGGGTATTTGGGGGTCTAGACTATGTGTGTAAAGGCTAAAAGACCAATCCCAACAATTTTCAAGAACAAAAATAAAGTTTCTTTGCAGTAGAATGAATGCTGGCAGATCGGGGAATGACTACTCACAGTGACTGGTATTGGAACCAGAAAACATTTTCCCTGACTTAAGAAAGTCAGAGAGCTACACACACCTCAGAGAAAGGCTTCAAAGAACTGTGATGAATAGAGCATTGACTGTGGGCCATTTAACCATAGCTAATTTCTCTCTGTATCCAGCCCCATCAGTGCTCCACCCATAGACCCTTGCCTACCCCAATGTCAGTCTAAGAGAGGTCCTGTACTGCCTGAGGGTATTTGCTGTCTATAGGAGGGTGTCCTGCCCCCATCCATCTCCACTGCACAGCAGGTTGGAAGTGCCAGAGGGAGTCCCAGGAATGACTCTCCACCAGAGAGTAATGAGAACTGGTGTCATCAATTGTAGAATCCCGGTGGTGGGTATATGGGTGTACAACGTAGGATTCCTTATACTTTTCTGAATGTTTGAAAATTTTTATAATAATATTGGATGTGATGGTATTGTAGAAGACAAAACATGGGAAAATATTCACCACATGTTCAGTAACAGTGAAGTGAAAATTATAAAACAGCGTGCACTATGATTATAATTTTGTAAATACAAAATGCATATATATATGTTGAGTATATATATGTATACACACACATACATACATACATGAGAGAGAGAGAGAGAGACATATAGATAGATAACTATATGCCACTTTCAATACCTTTACCTGTATTGAAATATTTCTGGAAGGAAAAACAGCAAAAAGATAGTAATTGTTAGCTGTGGCTAGGAGTGATATAGAGAATTTTAAAAGTATTTATTATTATTTCTCCGTAACATCCAGATATTCTACAATGTATTAGTCTACATAGTCAGATTTAAAAACATATTATTTACAAGTTGTGTTTTGAAAAGTGTTTAAGGATGAGGGGAAATAAAGCTATATCCAGTTATTGTTTTATGATATGATTACAACTGAAAAACTGCATACGTGACTTTGAAGGTTTTAAGAGCTTTTTATTACTGGTAACTAAAGGGAAACAGATGAGAGTATGTTAGAAGTTAAATTACAAGAGTAACAATGCTTATCTCTGAGATGTGCCTTTATGGGGATTTTTTTTTTTTTTTAATTCTTAAAGCTTTTTGTATGTCCAGATTTTTTTACAAGAACATTTATTAGTTTTACAAACAAACAAAACATTTTATGCTAAAGGGAAAAGTTCTAAGTTCCTATTCCAGGCCCAACACTTTATGTATCTATGCTTATCTCAGAGGACTGTCATGAGTTTCAAATGTATGAGAAAACATTTTTTTAAAATGTAGAAATTATAACATATAGTAGGGTAGTTTTCCTACAGCTTTTCAAACTCAAGAGAATATTTTAAGCATTAAGAACGTGAGACTCTTACTACAAATAAAATCTTCAGGCTCTACTGATTCACCTTTCATGAGACTCGTTTTTCATTGAATAGGCAGAGCATAACAAGCTTCAGATGTCATTCTCCAAGTTGAAGAGTGGTAAGAATCCATAGCAGGGGAGAACTTTCTTAATCTTGTGCATTCCAGGACTCTATTCCACTCAGAGCCCAGATCAACATCTCTCAATGTAAACATGTAGATGGGCTTGAAGCTGGTATGCAGAGGCAACTGTGAGGCACCCTCAGATCCCTTAGAGTGTGTGATAGCTTGACTGCCATCCATTCCTTCCCTCCCTGTATATTCATGCCAGTCCTTCATTGAGTGGACAAATCTATTCCTCCACTCAGTTGTTTTTGGGCTGGCCTGAAAGCCTTGACCAATAAAATATGGTAGAAGTGATGTAGCCAGCTTTGGGGCTAGCCTTTAGGAGGACTGGCAGTTTCTGCTTCCTCCCTGTTGAAGCCCTGAGCTGCATGAAAGAAGTCCAGGCTAGTCTTCTGGAAAGAGAGGTCACGTGCAGAAGCAATGAGGTGCCCAACGTGTGACTTTCTTCCACTACAACATTCCATCTCTCTTTCTCTGCCATGTGTAAGGCATCCACCTCTGTTGGGGATCATGAGGTCATCCAGTTCTGTTAAAGACCAGGTTGGCATGTTTAATTTCTGTTTTGAAAGTGGCATTGAGAGAGATAGATGGTTCAGGTTGTCCCTTAGGCACCAGCTCTCAGTTGCATTCCCCAATCAGCTATATCAGTGATAGGGCTCTTGCATTCTCCATTTGTCTGACTACATTGTCTGATTTCTCAACCTAAAGGTGGAGGTTGGGCAAGAGGTTTGATTTATTATCATCCCTTCAAACCTCAACACTTGAGGATTTTCCTTTATCTATGTAATTCGAAAAATTGCCAGAATGGATTCTAGCATGGATCCCTTGTCATTGATTTCGTTTGAATTGCAGGGAGCCATTTCAATTACTTACAGATGTCTCCAGGTCATCAGAGTATTCTGATGCAATTAGCCCCTGCCGTACACGTGTAATCAGCTCCAAAGTTTTAGCTAGTGGGCAAAAACACACATACATTTTATCCTTAATGTTAGTGTGAAAACTGCTGTGCTTCTATTAAAGGAAAAGAAATTTCAAGCTTTAAGCCGTTAATATCAATAATGAGTGTTGGTAATTACATACTGTAGATAATTATAATCTCTATCATTATGCAATTAAATTAAAAAAACTCCTAAAGTAACAGGGATTTGGTAACAGTGATAACATCAGTGTTTGACATTTTGCCAGTGTTTTGTTTTGTTTGTCTGTACAAAGAACAAGTGATGGTTGAAACGTATATGGGGCACAATTTTGTAACAAATTAAAATATTTTTAAAAGATAAAACTCTATTTTAACCCTAAAAATTGAAAAATAAATGAGCAAAATTTTATGTCACGTGCCTCTGAGCTGACTAAAACCAGCTTCAAAGAAGTGAAAAAAATCCTGTTTTGTATAGCAAAAGTGGGTGGTTTATAAATATGTGGGTGTACTGTATGAAAACTCATAAACACAGCGAAAGAATGGATGTATGTCTTTGATTATAGCTTCTGTTACTCTTTGTCTGATCTTTTATTCTGGAACATCAGGTACTGACATCAATCTTCCATATTCGTCAACTTTCTTATTGTTTAAATCTCTGTTCATTTCCTGCGTATTCTGGGAAGCTATCCCATTTGTCTCTCTATCATTACCCGTAATCCCTGCATTTCTGTGCTTGTTTCTTGATTATAGTTTCTTGACTGCTTTTGACAGATAATAGTGATGATGCCAAAAGTATTTTGATGACTAATCACGCACTATCCCAAATAGTCATTATTTTGTGTATATAATCCCATTGCAGGTAATAGGAATTGGAGTCTTTACACGGTCCTGCAAACTGTACTCTTGTTATTAAATGATGAAACTGAAATGTAAAACCTCGTTTCTCTGATTCCAGAGCCCACGTTTTTAACTTCTAGTTTGTATGGTCATGCAGTTTCTTGAAGTTTTACTTTAGATCCTGCCTAGAACATTTTCACGTGTATTTCTCCTCTGAATCACCCTTACTAGGGCCATTTTGTTTTCTCTTCAACTATTAGAAACTCTAATAGGCTTAAAAGATGTTTTCTCTTTCCTTTTTTGCAGACGATGTAAATTTCCTTGCTTTCATTATCCGTTTACACTTAATCTGCCAAACATAAATTGCTTCCATTTGTACGTCTTCTTTTCCACTTTTCATTTTTATAATAAAAGAGTTTCCTCATCCTGCCAACAGCTAATTTCTCTACCTACTCTGCATCCCAAACCCACTACAGCTCTCTCCTGTCAGGGATTTGTTCCATTGATTACTCTCCCTCCTCTCTGCATGTTCCTTCCCAATGGCATTTGAATAATCCTCTCACATTTAAGACAAAAAACAAAAACAAAAAACCTCCTTCAACCCATGTTTTTCTCTGACTACTTATTTCCCTACTTCTGTCACAACCAACTCTCCTGAAAGAGTTTTCTAAATTTTCTGTCTCTATAACCTCATGCTATATCCATTCCTCAAGCTCTGTACAATAATGTGGGTTAGCTCTCCCCACCTTGCCCCCACTGCCCCACGGCATGATTCTCATTTATATTCAATCAGGTGAGCATCCTTCATACTTAGCTCATTTGCCCTTCAGCATTATCTGGCTCTGTGTACATCCCACTCCTGGAAAGTTTCTCTCCTTGTCTCCCTTCCTTGTGCAAAACATCCTTGTGCTTTCTTCCTGCTTCTTCAGATGTGTTCTCTGAGTCTCCTTGGTAGGCTCTTTTGTCTATCCCCACCTCTTGAATGTTCACACTACTCATTCTTTAGTGTCCTTTCTTCTTCTCCCTTCTAGATGTGTTTTGAACACATCTGCCACTTTCTGTCTACATTGCCAGGAACCTAGATTCCAGCAACAGCGTTCACCCTAGTCTCTCTGCTTTTGGTCTTGTACTATTGGTCATTCTAAAATCTGAATCTAATCATGTCACTACCCCACTTATTATACTTGAACGGTTTCTTTGTGAACTTAGGTGAAATTCAAACTACTTCCCTTGGTTTAAATTTTGAGCTGGGACAAATTAATGTTGATTTACAGAGTTATGGGTTAGAATTTCAGCAGAGTGGCAGGGTCCCATGGAGATGACCCCTTGTTGGTATATGAAAGGATACTATTTCTTACAGATATAACCTGTAACCCATGTTCCTATTGTTATGAGTTTGAGTAGCTGGGTTACCTTAACAAATAGACAGCAAATACAAAAAAAGTGTATTTCTTTTTTCCCTTATGGTCTGAAGTGAGTCTTTCTGCATGACAGGCAGCTCTCCCCTATTTGGGATTCAGGGACGCCTTAGTGCCTCCTCATTGTATATATCCAGCTGACACAAATGTAAAGAGAGCATGAGGAAGGGACCAGAAACAGAAGCATGTAATTTCCGCTTTTCTTCTCTTCACAATAAACATTCACACAGTCATACCTAGATGAAATGGGTTAGGAAATGTTGTTCCATTATTGATATAAAAGAAAAAAATTAAAAAGAATTATTGAGAGCTTGGTGTGTGTCAGAAAGGCAGGAAAACCTGTGATTGTGGCTGGATGCCATGCTCAGTCTTTTGGAGGTTTGGGGAGGATGCTGTGGAACATGGAGGCTGGGCGTGGTGGGTGCAGTGATGATGAGGGACAAGTTGTGTGAGCCTATCTTTATCATTTTCATTCTCTCAAGAGACAGGCTATTGGGCCTATCCTGTCATTCCTTATTCAACATCATACAATATTTTGGCTGATCCTGCTGCCCCTATTTTTGATTAGGCAATTGGAAAAATGAATTAAAAAAAAAGTCAGTCTCTGAAAGAGTCCATTAAATATAGTTGATTGAGATTGTAGGAGCCTTGTATACTCTTCTCTCTGAAGAATTTCACTGGAACTCTGACTCCAGCCAGAGTGAAGCTCTCAAACCAGGAAATGAGTGAAAACTCTACTGAGGATTTTCTCTCCTTCACAGCAATTGCTTCTGAATAGATGAAAGCCTTCAAAATTTTCCATGGGTATATTTATCAACAAGGAACTGGTTCTGAAAATGTTTCTCTTGCAGTCTTGCATTCTAAGAAAATGCAATTTTAATAATTACTGCTGGTAACAAGAAACTACAAACCTACCTCTTACCACACAATCAGGGCTGGTCATTGAAATTGTGTCTATGTGGGGCAAACCATTTTAGCAGATATCTACACAAAAGAAGCAATTCTTGTGTGATCTTAGGCAAGTTACTTACCTTGGTTTGTGTATGTATAAAGTGGTGCTGGCAATAGTTCTCTCACAAGCTTGTTATGAGGATTAAACAAGATACCCTATAGGAAAGCACTTTGCCCAGAATAGATGCCCAGTAAGTGTTGATTCTTCCCCTTCTGTCCTCTCTTTTCCTCTTTTCCTTCATTTTTCACTCTCCCCTGCCCTCTCCTCCCTTCTGTTCTGTGGCAGAGCTGAGATTTACAGGAGAGGAGCATGGAGATCTAGATGGAGAGGAGACTGACTTCAGGTACCACAAGGGAAGGAGAGAAAAGTCAGAGGACAGGGCAAAGGGCAGGCAACAAATGAGGGTGAGGGGGCTGGAAGGCCACAAAAAAAAAAAAAAGAAAGAAAGAAAAGGTTCTGCAGTTAAAAAGCATCATTTGTCTCTGGAGAAATCTGAGGCTTGGAGAGGGCAAAGAAAGACATAGATTACATGCTTCCTACAGTTAGCCTGGGGCTGAGCACAGGGACTCCCCCGGTTAAGGGTTAACTTGCGGAGAAGGTAGATGAGCAAGCCCCCATCATTAGACACATATGCCCACAGCCCAGGAGAAAAGGACATGAAGACAGTAGGCTTCTCTGGGCTTCGGCTCTGGCGTCTGACTTACCGTCGTGACGCAGAGGCTGGTACTGAGGACTGGGCTGTGGACAACAACCTTCCTCCACATTCTGTCTGTGGAGTCCTTTCTGCCTATGTGCACCTCATTTCTCTTGCTCTCACTCCCTCCCTTTTGGAGTCCTGGCTTCACAGCCCAAGCCACATCCTCTGATGTTCCTCCTCTTCTTTACCTGGTTTACTGCTGTCATTCGCTCATTCCTCTCTTGGCTCTGTGCGCAGCCTCATTCTCAGTGAGAAACCTCTCCTTCTAGCCAGGCAGACCGAGTCCTACTGGGCAGACTAAACCCAGTCCCACCACTATTAGAGGAGGGGGCTTTCTACCCGTCTGACCTTCACTGTGTTCCACAGAAGGCTGTCCTGCTCCCACGTGACTCTTGAGCTGAGAAGATGTGTCTTCTTTCATGTCTCTGCAGAGGGAAGCACTCCTTGATGGGTTCCCAGATTTGCACAGAGCTCTCGCAAGCCAGCCAGCACAAACAAGATTTCACTTAGAAGGGACCATGGCTGCATTGAAAGTGATTTCTGTTCCTTTGGGGAGGTAGATGCCACTTCAGAGAATTGGAGTTGAAAACTCTGCTCTAAGATCCTGAAGCTGAAATCCTTCTTCCTGAGGTGAGTCTTGCCTCAATATGTCTAAAAAGATGGAGAGCATCCTGCAGGGGATGAAGATGTATAAAACAACACAAAAACAAAACCCATTTTCCTGAGAGATTTAACATAGCTTGTTTAAATGATGGTCAAAGGGAAGACCAGGATCCCAGAACATTAAAAAGGGTCCCTCAAGAGCCAAGCATCTACAAGAGCAAGAGACCGCCATATTTCTTTGAATACACCAGGCAAGAGGGTTTTTTTTTCCTTTATTTTTTTTGTGAGGAAGATCAGCCCTGAGCTAACATCCATGCCAATCCTCCTCTTTTTGCTGAGGAAGACTGGCTCTGAGCTAACATCTATTGCCAATCCTTCTCCTTTTTTCCCCCCTTTTTCTCCCCAAAGCCCCAGCAGATAGTAGCATGTCATAGTTGCGCTTCCTTCTAGTTGCTGTATGTGGGACGCCGCCTCAGCATGGCCTGAGAAGCGTGCGTCGGTGCGCGCCTGGGACCCGAACCCCGGGCCACCAGTAGCAGAGCGCACGTGCCCAACCACTAAGCCACGGGGCAGACCCCCAAGAGGGTTTGATAAACCAGGACTAGGTGGCCTTGGGCTGTGCCCTTGGGACAACGCTAGTGGCCCCATGATGGGTGGGTGGGTTAAACCAAACCTCTTGTTGCAGGGAGGCTTATTGTCCCTCCCTTTCCATCTTATGAACTGCCACTTCCAGGTCATTCTGAGAAAGGAAAACAGATGGAAACATTGGCAACTGTATGAGTTTCCTAGGGCTTCCATAACAAATCACCACAAACTGGGTGTCTTAAAACAACAGAAATTTATTTTCTCGCAGTTTTGGACGCCAGAAGTCCAAAATCAAGGTGTCAGCAGAGTCGCGCTCCCTCTGAAGGCCTTAGGGGAGAATCCCTCCTTTCTTCTTCCAGCTTTTGGTGATTCCAGGACTTCCTTGGCTTGTAGCAGCATAACTCTGATATTTACTTCCATCTTTACGTCGTCTTCTGTGTTCTCTTCTCTTTTGAGGACACTTTTCATGAGGTTTAGGGCTCACCCTAATCCAGGATGATTTTATCTTGAAATCCTTAACTTGATTGTATTTGCAAACATCCTGGTTTTTTTTTTTTTTTAATAAGGTAACATTCATAGGTTCTGGTGGACATATCTTTTGGAGGATCATCATTTAACCCACTACAACAACATTTGAAGAAATGTCTTCCAAGATAGCATTGAAGATAGAACCTGAGGCCTGCTTCCTAAGACAGTGCAGCACACAAGTTGACTCTGAGCACTACCGCTGATCTGGGTTGTCACTGGCCCCCTTCCTCACAACCATTCAGCCACACGGGCCCTGTGTCAGGTCCTTGAATTCACCAAACTCCTTTCCACCTTGGAGTTTTTGCACCTTCTGCAAGGACAGCCCTCACCTGCACCCTTTTTGCATGGCTCACTCCTCACTCTATAATTCTCGTCTCTAATGATTACCTTGTCCCAGACAGACCTTCTCTGACCTCGCTGTTATTTTTTATCACATCTGCTGTCTTTCCTTTAAAGTGCTGATCACAGTTTTCAATTACTTACTTGATTATTTTCTCTCTTTCCCACTAAATTGAAGTGACAAGTGGACAGGAAACAGGTCTACCCTGTTTCCCCTACACACCCAACATCAGGCACAGTGTCAGGTTCTCAAAAACTAATAGTTGATAAATAAGGATGGAATGCATTGAATGAATGAGCATATAATGTTTGTGATATCGTTTCTCCTCCTTGTTTGCACCTCTTTCATCCTTTTCTGGACTTAAGTTTCTCAAGTGATTATCCAAAACTTTATTCTTATTCTTATCTAATCCCTGTCAGGATAATAACTGATGGAGGCCCCGGTGTTTCTGCTTCTCTAAATAGTTTACACCTGTATCTCTCTGAATTCTATTGGAGCAAAACAACTAGGCAGTTGTTTCTGTTGCACCAAGCACATTGGCTGTAGTGTTTCTGGATCACAACAATTTCCTCCAAGGGAGGGCATTAGGAATAACGGGGGGAAGAGGCCATAGCTACAAGGGCAATCGCCAAGCTTTTGAAATATAGCAGTAAAGATGGCTGAGCAGCCAGCCAGCTCCCATGCTTCTACCTTGTGCAGACTGGCTTCTGAATTTTCCTCACTAAAATGACAGCCCCCTACAAAGCCTTAGGCTGTAATACATTTTTCATGCTTTGGGGAAGATTCCTCTGTTAAGGCTTTCATTTTTATTGTTTTTATTGAAATGATACAGTCTCACTGCAAAAATTTAATCATTATAAAAATGTATAAAGATGAGAGTGATAAATAAATGAAAAGCAATAGGATATATTGGAGCATATGAGGAAGCCATTTGGTTTAAAAACTAATTCAGCCTGATCTTGTTTTTCCAAAAGGGCCTGACATGATCTGTTCAGTATGCAGTGTACATCTGCTTCAAATATTTACTATGTGCCAAAGACAAGAATGATGTCCTTAAAGATAGAGATGTAACTTCTCCCCATATCAGCATTTCTTTAGGGATAAGCATCTCTTCCTGGGAATTAAGGATTAATTACTGACCTGCTGTGCTCACCTGGTGACCACCGACCTGCTGACCACTGATCTGTTGTGCCAACTAAGCATTTAGTGACAATCTTAAATGAGACATTTGTATTACATGTGATGTATGCTCTTTGTTCCCAGATGGTACGTAACCACTCTGTACGCTCCACTTCTTCGATGTCCTTCCTTCCTTGGGGAAGGTAGGCCCCAGGCTAGTTCTCAGATCCGGCTTCTAATAAACTCACCCCAATTTTGATTTATAGATTGGCTATGGATTATTTGCGTTGACAAGAGTTAAAAAAAAAAGTCAACCAAACTCCACCACTGAGAAATATAATGAGCATTAGATGGGCATGATTCCAGGCTGCTCACTATGCATATATACATAAAGAAGGATGTAAGGTTGAGTAAACAGTCTGAGAAATAGTTTCATAACAATGGGATGGTAGTTTACATAATATAATATTTTAGTAATAAGATATAAAATTTATTGTTACATGAATTAAACAGAAGGAAAGGAAGTTGATTTGAAACTGAAGTATTTCATGTATTTCAGTCATTTTCTTTAACAAAAGAAATGTTAGATTCTAGAAGATCCTTCTAAAATTAAGGGGAAAATATTTAAAATGATGTTAAGAATTGCCACAGTTGTTTACCATTCAATCTATATTTAAAGGAATCCATGCTTCTTGCAAAAATGTCTCCAGTCTGGATTTCTTTATTTGGGCATATAGGGGCTGTACTCCTTAAAGTCTTATAAGATTGGTAGTCTTAATTATTTTAATACACAATTAACATTTATCACTTCCTTAACCTGTTCTAAACTATACGTCTTAAGAATCTACCTCTTTCCCAGATAATTCCCTCTTGGAATTCTCTCTCCTCATCCTCCACTGTGTACACATTACTCTCTACACATCTGTAAAACTTAATTTGGGAGCTTTATTTTATTACTCTCCCATTTTGGATTCACTGTTTTTGGAAAGACTGTTTTCATTGTCTTTCTCTTTCTTAATTATTTTCTTATTTTGTTAGGTCATATTTTCAGTCAACTCACCAATAATGACTGTGGGGGAAAAAAACATTTCTGAGTCATTTCATATCTGAAAGAGGCTTTATTTGTTTGAATGATAGTTTGGCTGTGGTTAGAATCGGTTGTTCCGGGTTCTCAGTGGGCCATTTCATCTAAAGACATAACCTAAAGACACATTTCCTCTAAGGATATTCTTTTGTTTTATTATTATTATTTGGAAATTAACTCACTGGTTTTTCTTCTTTTTTTCAATTGGTGTCTAATTTACATATAGTTTGATGCGTTTTAACAATTGTATGCACTCATGCAACAGTAACCAAACAAAAAGTAGAATATGTATGTCTATCACTCTCCAAAATTCCTGGGGTCAACCCCTGCCCCACACTCACTAGAAGCAGCCACTTCTTGATTTCTACACCATAGATGAGTTTTGCCTTTTCTAGTGCCTCATTTAAATGGAATCACACAGTATGTACTCTTACATCTAGCTTCTTTTGCTCAGCATATTTTTGAGATTCATTCATGTTATTGCATATTTTAGTAGTATATTCTTGTTTATTACTGAGTAATCTTTCACGGTACAATATATCACAATTTATTTCTTCAATCTCCTACAGATAGACGTTTGAGTGGTTTTCATTTCTGGAGTATTGTAAATAAAACTGCTGTGAATGGAATATTATTCAGCCATAAAAAAGAAGGAAACTTTGCCATTTGCAACAACATAGATGGACCTTGAGGGCATTATGATAAGAGAAATAGGTCAGACAGAGAAAGACAAATACCATGTGATCTCACTTATATGTGGAATCTAAAAAAAAACAAAAAATGAACTCATACATACAGAGAACAGATCAGTGGTTGCCAGAAACTGGATTTGGCAGGTGGGAGAAATGGGTGAAGGTAGTCAAAATGTGCAAACTTGTAATTAAAAAAAAATAAGTCATGGGGATATAGTGTACAGCATGGTGACTAGAGTTAATAATACTATATTATATATTTGAAAGTTGCTAAGAGAATAGATCTTCAAAGTTCTCATCACAAGAAAAAAAGTTGTAACTGTGTGTGATGATAGAAGTAACTAGACTTATTGTGGTGATCATTTCACCATGTATACAAATACCAAATCATTATGTTGTACACCTGAAACCAATATGATGTTATACATCAATGGCATCTTAATAAAAATGAACGAGGAAAATTTCCAAATTTTCTCATATGTACCAGCTATGCATATGTTCATGTTAAAAAAAAATAAAACTTTTTAATTTTTGATGTAAAACAACAAGAAAAACTTTGCTATGAATATTCTTGTAAAAGACTTTTTGTGCACAAATGCTTTTATCTATTTTAAGCAAATTCTTATGAGTGAATTGCCCAGTCATAATGTAGATGTAAAGTTAACTTTATTAGAAACTTCCAAACACTTTTATAAAATCATTACTATTTTACACTCCCACCAGCAATGTGTGAGATTTCCAGTACCTCCATATCTTTGCTAACATTGGATTGTCAGTGTTTTTGTTGTAGTCACTGTAGCGGGTATATAGTCATATCTATTTTGGTTTTGATTTGAATTTCCGTGGTGATGAAAATTTTGAACATCTCATGTGCTTAGCATTGGCCATTTATATATCTTCTTTCCTGAAATATGTTTAAATTTTTGCCTGTTTAAAAAATATTTTTTAACTTTTTTCTTTTTTATATATAGGAGTTTTTTAAACTAAATATATTCTGATTACGAATCCTTTGCCAGATATATATATTTGAAATATTTTCTCCCTGTGTTTCATTGCCAATCAGTTCATAATAGTGTTTATTTTTTAGCAGTTTTATTGAGGTATAATTGTCATACAAAAAACTGCACATGTTTAAGGTGTACACTTTGATAAGTTTTGACATATATATGCATCTATAAAACTATCACTACAATATAGATAATATACTTATTACCCCAAAAGTAATCCATCCCTCCTGGCCATACCTAGGCAAACCCCTTCCTCAGGAAACCAATGATCTACTTTTTGTCATTGTAGATTAGTTTGCATTTCCTAAAATTTTATATAAATAGAATCATAAAGCATGAAATCTTTTTGTCTGGTTTATTTCACTCAGGTAAATTATTTTAAGAATCATCTATTTTGTGTGTATCAAGAGTTCATTCTGTTTCATTGCTAAGTAGTATTCCACTACATGGATATACCACGTTTGGTTACTGTTCACTTTTATGAACATTTGAGTTGTTTTCAGTTTGGGCTATTACAAATAAAACTGTTGTGTACATTCATAAAAGTCTTTGTAGTGACAAATATTTTCATTTCTCTTAGGAAAACATCTAGGAGTGGAATGGGAGTTCCAGTTCCTTCATATTCTTGCCAATGCTTGATATAGTCAGTCTTTTTAATTTCAGTCATTCTAGTAAGTATGTAGTGGTAATTATCAGCATGGTTTTAATTCGTATTTCCCTAATAACTAATGACGTTAAACATGTTTTCTTTCTTTCTTCCTTGCTTTCCTCCCTTTCTTCCTGTCTGCTTCCCTACCTCCCTTTCTCTCTCTCTTTTTCCTTTTCGCATATCATCCTCCAATTGTTCCACTACAATTTGTTGAAGAAACAAATTCTTTTTGCACCCGTCAAAATTTATTTTGACACTCTTCTCTACTCTGGATTGATTTGTCTATCATGATTCTAAGCCAGACTGTCTTGTTTGCTTTAGCATTATAGAAAGTCTTGGCGTTAGATAATGTGTGCTCTCTAAATTTGTTCTTTAAAAAGTTGTAGATATGTTCCATGTCCTTCACAGTTCCAAATGAATTTAATATTCAGCTTGTAAAATTCTGTAAAATTCCTATCTAGAATTTGAGTAGGATTGCAGTAAATATATAGATCAATTTGGGGAGATGACATCTTAAAAATATTGGGTATTCTGATCTATAAACATGGCATATCTCTCCATGTGTTAAGATCTTCTTTAATTTCTCCCAACAATATTTTGTAGCTTTTTTGTAGACCTATCTTTGACAATTTTCATGTGTTGATGCTATTGTTACTGGTATTATTTTAATTCAACTTTCTGATGCTTCTTTGCTAGTATATAGAATACAATCGATTTTTCATATGGATCTCATATTCTGCAACCTTGCTAAAATTGATTATTAATTCTAGTAGCTTTTATTATAGATTCCATAGGATTTTCTTTGTAGACCATTATGTCTTCTACAAATAAAGCAGTTTTATTTCTTTCTTTCCAATCTGGATGCCTTTTACTTCATTTTATTGCCCTTTTGAATGGCTAGAACCTCAATATAATGTTGAATAGAAGTGCTGAGAGTAGATTCCTTTCCTTGTTCACAATCTTCAGGAGAAAATATTCAGTTTTTCACTATTAAGTATGATACCAGTTGTAAGTTTTTCATAGATGCTCTTAATAAGGTTGAAGAAGTTCCCTTCCATTCCTACTTTGCTGAGAGTTTTAATCAGGAATGAATGTTGAATTTTGCTTAATGCTTTTTCTGTATCTATTGAGAGGATCATATGCTTTTCCTCCCTTTTTTATTCTTTTAGCAGAGTGCATTACATTAATGGATTTTCAAATGTTAAACCAACTTTGAGTTCCTGGGACAAAACTGACTAGGTTATGATGTATTATTATATTTATATATTCTTGGATTCAATTTGCTAATTTTTAAATGACTTTTTTGCATCTATATTCATGATAGATGTTAACCTGTAATTTTCTTTTTGTGTTTGGTTTTAGTATTAGAGTAAAGCTGGCCTTATAGAATGAGACATTTCCAATTTTTTGGAAGAGTTTGTGTCAAGTTGTTATTTATTTGTTAAATGTTTTTAGGAATTCACCAATGAAGACTGGTGCCTAGAGATTTTATTGTGGGAAAGTTTCAAGTATAGTCTTTTGTAAGAGTGTTGAAAATAGACCTACTTGCCTTCTTTTCAATCTTATGGTTATAGTGCTCAGTCTTTCAACATAAAGCATGGTATTTACTAAATGTTTTTCATAGATTCTCTTTATTGTAACTGAGAAAGTTTTATTCTATTACTAGCTTAAGTCTTTATCATGAAAGGTGTTAAATTTTGTCATATGCTTTTCCTATGCATTAAAAATCATGATGTTTTTCTTTATTCTGTTAACTATAGGAGTTGTATTAACTGATTTTTAAAATATTGAACTAACTTTGCTTCCCTGGGATAAAGCTCAATTCTTCATGATATTTTATACCTTTTACATACTTCTAGAGTAGATTTGCCAGTTTTGTTAAAAATTTTTGCATCTACGTTCCCTGAGGATATTGAACTTGAATCTTCTTTTCTTGTAATATTGTTGCTTTGTTTTGGTGTCAGATTTATGCTAACTCATTCAAATAAATTGAGAAATTTTCCCTCCTCTAATATTTTCTGAAAGAGTTTGCTTTAGGTGATTGAGTAGGGAGCTAAATGCCAGAATTTTAGTGTCTTTGTTCTGTAGCTGCTTAATTTCCTGAAGCAAATCCATGACTTTTCTTTTTTAAATCAGACACATAAATGACTAGTTTACATGAATTTTCTATAGAGCATGACAAGAGTGTTGACTAGTACATATTCAGAAAGTTAATATCCCCATTTTCACACCCATACTCCTGTTACATCTGGCATTTCTAGGTCCTGTGCTTCTCTGCACTTCTAGAAGGAAGTGAGCGTATTCCTAACTTTATCTTCTATGCATGTACTAGATGTAGGTTTGTGTACTCTACTCCATCAGTTACCGCTCTCTATTCAGTTTCTTTCTTCCAAAAATTTGTTGGTGTTTCTTTCCTCAGATGACTCCTAATGCTATTCCCTTATTCAATATTAATTCATACTTTTAAATTTCTTTGCTTTTATTTAAATATTGTCTTTGATAGATGTGGCACACTATATTTTCCTACAATGGCCGCAACAATATCTGCTAGCCCATATGCACTTCTGCAATGTGAATTTGCTATTTCTCCATCAAAAGGTGGCATCTAATTCCCCTCCTTTTGAATATGGCCTGGCCTTAGTGACTCATTTGCAATCAAAAGCATTTAGCAGAGGAGATGTAGAGTAGCTTTCAAGACTAGGTCAGCAGAAGCATTGCTGCTTTTACTTTGGTTTCTTGGAGAGCTCACTCTCTGGATGCATTGTTTCAGGACTCTCTCCCTTGGAATCTATCCATTGTGCAGTGAGAAACCCAAGCCACATGGAGAGGCCATGTGTAGATGCTCTAGTCATTAGCTCCAACTCAGCCTAGCCTCTGAGTCATCTCAGCTTCAACAGCAGATAGGAAGCTCTCAGATGATTCTACCCTTCAGCCATTTCACTATTAAGCAGCTACTCAAATATTCCCAGATAGCCCCCAAACATTGGGTATCAGAAAAAAGTCACCGCTGCTGCTTCCTGTGGAAAGTTCTGACTCACAGAATCCATGGACATAATAAAATTATTGCTGTTAGGTGCTGTAATTTTGGGGATGTTTTATAACACAGCAATTGATCACAAGAACAAAGGGAGAAAAAACTGCGTGTATTTACTTTGCCCTTTTGATCCAGGAGTCTCATCAGATTCTTTCCAATCATGGCAGTTATCCCAAAGCAAGATATTTTGGAAGTGGAACACAGTCGACTTCCATGAAATGGAGACTAGACTGGGAGTAAGCCTCTGGTTTTAGTTCTTTTTCTAACACGTTTGTTGAACCTGAGCAAGTCAGCTCATCAACTTGAAACTCAAAGTCTTCATCTAACGTAGACGTGTAGCGTAAATCACTGGATTGTGTGTCGTATATCTTTTGTTTCCCTTCCTAAGTACACCTTCAGCCTTCCGCACCTTGCTCTTTTTTCTAGGAGATTGACTTGTTTAAACAACATCCATAGGTCCCTTGACTTTCTGATTTCCAGTTGGGTTTGGCCTATGCGGAGCCCCGGCAGAAGACTGGAGAAAAGAAGAGAGTGAAAATGGGTATTTATACCCTCAGTCCCCTCTCTATACTAATATTAAGCTGATCATGTCCCTCACTTGAGTGCACAACTCTTTTCAAGTTGGTACTTTCCATATAAGTCTTCTTTGCCGTGCAAGCAACTACTTTCTCCCCTTATTCCTTCAGGCTTAGAGGGTAGTAAAAGCATCTCACTATTACTAATCCCAAGGTACTGAATCATCCTTCATCATTTCCCTGCATATTTCCCATGCCTTTGTAATTAGTGCCTTTTAAAAACTCTGCTGGAATTATCCTATTTTAGGCATGCCATCTGTTTCTTGCAATGAACTTAACTGATACATTTCAGATGATTTCTAGTATTCCTACTATATCTAACATTTTATAATTCTATGAAAGAGTCTTTTACCAGGCTTAGTTCTTTATCGTTGCAGAAACAATTTCAACAAGAGTTGCAATACTCCTGACAAGATATATAGAATACCTTTTCTACAAGCCAAAGCCTACACAGCCTGTAAATACATCAATAGCCATCCATTTTCTCCATTTACTTGATTTTTAAAGGACCTAAAACTGGCTTTTTCTGTGTTGCTCCAACTGAAGTTTAGTTTCTTGACAAAGTGAACATTCACATAACAGGCAAAGGTAAAACTGATTGTATTAGAGCCTGTCATTGTCAAAGATAATGTCCTGTAAGTGGCAGGTTGGTCGAAAGGAGTGGTGTGAACCATCCATCCTTTCTCTGATATCCATACACAAAATGAAGTTTTGGTTACTTTGAAATTGCAAGTACTATTTGCAGTATACTTCAGCTCATGATTCTGCCTTCTGAATGTGCATTCTTCTTAAAATCTTTGTTAAGAAAGATTGGTCATTTATAAAAATATGCTAAAATCAAGTGTAAATTCTGGAAACCTTCAGTTTTAGGATTCTCACTGTGTTGGAATTATATTTTATAGATAATTATTTGAAATAAGTTAATCATATGTTAGAGCATAGAAATATTTTTGGGTAGATATATAGTTGGATGGTAATAAAATTTGGTCAAAAATAGGGACTATATAGGAAAGAATAACATAATCAATATCAAAGTAGTGTTCTGAGTCATCTGACAATCTGCCTCCATGTTAAGGTACTGCTTGTTCTCACTGAGATCAAATTCCTAAGAGAGCAGGTGCTTTCATGTAATGGTTTATATAGTATGGAAACTTCTATTTGCCTCAAAAAATAAATTAATAAAATAATAATTAGAGTTCAAAATTTTAAAAGACATTTTCCAGGCTGTGAAAGACCAAATAGGAAATACTAAGCAAGATTATAAAAAATTATAATTGTAAGGCTTCATTTAGTGTATATTTATATAAAGATCTTATCCTATAAACAGAGAAGGAATCCTGTTAATCATGTTGTGGGCCA
Source organism: Ceratotherium simum simum (assembly GCF_057802395.1). Taxonomy (NCBI): domain Eukaryota; kingdom Metazoa; phylum Chordata; class Mammalia; order Perissodactyla; family Rhinocerotidae; genus Ceratotherium; species Ceratotherium simum. The sequence continues at coordinate 65,670,231 of NC_141900.1, read as the reverse complement.
AAAAAAAAACCTTGATAGTTTCTTCAAACCAAAAAGTATAAAGGTCTCATTTGACCACAATGCATTTAAAACAATATTTCAAGCATCTGTAAAATTTAAAGTTGCTCTAAGTGAATGATGATACAATAGAACAAAAATCATCAAAAATAATTCATACTTTTTAATGATAAAATTATAATTGAAAATAAAATTAAATGAACTACGTCAACTGAAGAAACTAAAAACTAACAATCAATTAAAGGCAAGATAAAGGAACTAATAAATAATATAGTAGACATTAATGAATTAGAAAATAGAAACAAAAGAGTAGAATTGGTAAATACATACAGCAGTTGTATTATTGAAAATACTGCTATAAAAATACACTTTAAGAAAGCTTAAGTGATTTTTAAGCTAAAAGAAGATAAAGCAGTAATATACCATTTTGGAGACAAAAGAAGAAATAGATATAGCATCACACATAAGGCTTTAAAAAGTTAATAGGAGGCTATTACAAATTAATCTATAAAGCAAATTTGAAAATCTGGATTAAAGTGATCACATGTTTTGGATGAAATTTATTTTAGAAATAGAAAACCAGTAGGGGCCAAAAATAATGAAAGAAATTCTAAATGTTGTCAAGTATCCATAAAAAATCTGGGCCATAGGTATACACAGTGTATGCAACTACACATGCACACACACAAACACGCACCCAAAAAGCTGGCAATTATACATGGAGATACTTCTGACAGTGTGGTAGGAAGTTAGCTCTTAGTTTTGTACTATTATTTGAATATTTTCCTTGTACATGTATTGCTATAAAAACCAACTTGTCAAATAGGAGTTTCTCAAATTGGGTTTCTTTGGACTCCAGAGAATCCCTAGATGTATTATTTGTGGATTTATTAATCCTTTATGATAATGATTTTAATGTATTTGTTAAATTTTTTGAATAGGTACAATTTTCACATAAATTAAAAAATTTTAAATGCATATAAAAGTAAATAACGAAAATGTATTTCATCTACATATTTCTCCCCACTTTCACATGTATTCCCAATGGTTCAAATTATCATTTTAGAATTTCATTATGCTTTTACACATTATTACAAATAGAGATTCTTTTACTTTTCTTCCTTTTTTACACATATTATAGACATTGTACTTCATCTGGCTTTCTTCACCAAATTTATCTTGGAGATCTTTCTACATAGTGCATAGAGAATGTCCTTATTCTTTATAAAGCTGAATAGTATGCTAGTGTATAGAGATACAGTAATTTTAAGAGTAGTATCCAATATGAGTTGTTTCTAATCACTTACTAGTTCAAATAATGCTGTAAAGCATAACCTTACACATATATACACATATATCATTTTACATATGTACAAGTACATCTGAGACTTACTCTCATTGGTGAAATTGTGGGGTCAAAGGTTATTTGCATTTTAAGTTTAACAGATATTGTAAAATTGTACTCCATAGGAATTTTTATCAGTTTACACTTTTACCAGCAATATATGAAAAAGTGTCTATTTTCCCATAGTGAAAAGTGGTGCCCAGAGAGCAGTAAGCTAGCTGGGCAGGGGAAAACAGATTTTGGAGTGAAAGACTCTGAGATGACTGAAGATTGCAGGACAGCGTACTGAAGAGAAGGTGACAGTAAAGAGAAGACTTTCAGAAATCTACGTAGGGATCCTTGTGAGTCTTTGGCCAAATACTTAGCTGTGTACAGTAAGAGACTCCATAAGGCCTGACAAAATACTAATATTTGGGGGCTGTGAGATGCGTGGAAACACAAGTGGTATCTTGGTAGACTTTGGAGTTTTGGCCAGCCAAAGTAGTGACACTTTCCTGAACACCTGGGCATTAAGTTAAGAACCAAAAATATTAGTCCTAGGAGTAAGTCTAACTAAGTCCTGTTGTAAAGTCCACTCTAGACCCATCATAATGCACCCCGAAATAATCCTTAATAGGATTAACACAAAAGACAACCAAATCCAGACCTTCAACAAGGTAGCATCCACATGACTAGCATTAAATTAAAAAATTATTAAACAGTGAAGAGGCAGGAAACCATAACCAGGAGATAGTAAAAAAGAGATAGAAAAAAACCACACACACACACACTCACACAAATTTCTCTTTCTCATTCTCCCTTTCTCTGTCCTCCCATACCTAGGCACGTCATAGTCAACTTGTTCAAAATAAAAGAGAACAGAGATTCTCAAAATAAAAGAGAAAAGACCATCTTAAAAATAGCCAGAGGGAAAAAGACGTTACACACAGGGACACAATGATAATGAAACAATGCAAGCCAGTAGATAATGGAACGACATCTTAAAAGTACTGAAATAAATAGAAGAAAAAAGCTGTCAACCTAGAATTTGCATCCAAAAAAATTTATTCAAATATAAAGGTGAGATAAATACATTTGTAGATAAACAAAATGTAAAAGCATTCATCACCATAAAACCTGTGCTGCAAGAAATTTTACGAGAAGTTCTTGAGACTGAGCAGAAATGACATGACATGGAAACTGTGATCTACATTAAAAAAATCAAGAACACTAGAAATGCTAAATAAGTAAATAAATATGACTTTTTCCTCATTACAATATTTCCCGGAAGACAATTGTTTCTTTGAAGCAAAAACAATAGCAATGAATTTCACAGTTTATTACATACATAGATATAAGATGTATAACAACTGTAAACCAAAGGAAGAGAGGAGGCAAATGGAAATATATTATTGTAAGGGTTTTATTTTATATATGAAGTGGTATTTGAGGTAGACTGTGGTAAGATGCTTATTGTGACTTCTAGAGCAAGCATTAAAAAATAAAAATAGGGCTGGCCCCGTGGCTTAGTGGTTAAGTGCGCGTGCTCCGCTACTGGCGGCCCGAGTTCAGATCCCTGGCGCTCACAGACGCACCGCTTCTCCGGCCCTGCTGAGGCCGCGTCCCACATACAGCAACTAGAAGGATGTGCACCTATGGCATACAACTATCTACTGGGGCTTTGGGGAAAGAAAAGGAGGAGGATTGGCAATAGATGTTAGCTCAGAGCCGGTCTTCCACAGCAAAAAGAGGAGAATTAGCACGGATGTTAGCTCAGGGCTGATCTTCCTCACAAAAAAATAAATAAATAAATAAAACTATTAAAAAATAAATAAATAAATAAAAATAAAAATAAAATAAAAAGAAATAGCCAAAAAGCCATAAAGATCAAATGGAATACTAGGAAATATTCAGTTAATTTTTTTTAAAACTCAGAGGATAAGGAAAAATAGAAAAAAAAAATAAGGAATTAGAAAAGAAGTAGTACAACAGTAGACTTCAACTCCCTCCTATTAGTAATTGCATTAAATGTAAGTAGAGTAAATAACCAATTAAAATGCAGAGGTTGCCAGTTTGGATATGAAAGTGAGATCCATACATGCAATCTACAATAGACACAAGTTAAAAATAAAGACACAAAGAGGTTAAGGTAAAAGAATGGAATAAGATAATATGCCATGTAAATATTAGTCAAAAGCAAACTGGAGACATGATATTATTATCAGACAGAATAGACTTCAAGAAAAGAAATGCTTTACTGGAGATAAAAAGGGATGTTTCATAATGATAAAAGGGTCCACTCATCAGGAAGACATAACAACCCTGAATGTTATGTACCTAGTTACAAGACATAACGGAAAACTAAAGGAGAAGTAGACAAATTCACAATTATATTTTGAGATTTTAACCCTCTTCTCAAAGTTTTCGGAGAGATGTGGACAATAGAAAGGTAGACACTCAAGACCAGTGTCCAAACTAGTGTTGCCACTCTGGTGTTAGGAACATTTCCCTCCCAAACCAGAAGAGGCACACATCCCCATATATCTCTGTGGCTGACTGAGTTATTAGTTATTAGGATAATCACATGTTGTCTGATCACATAAACCTAGACTTGGCATGCATACTTTTAGATCTGGGTAAACAGATCATTATGTGTCCTCTGTTGTTTTTCCCATGGAACAATCAAACCAGTAACCCTAGAGACCTGACAACTCTATCCTTACCTCAAACTCTCTTCTTCAGTGACTGGGAATGTACCCCGAAGTGTGGCTAGGAGAATTGGGAGATATACTTTTAAGGGCACATTGTCTACAGATTTTCCATAAAGGAAGTAAAAAATATAGGGCAGATTCATATATAAGGAAGAAATGTCTATTTTAAACCACACCACATGTGACAGGCATAGAAATAGTCATAAGTGTGTCCACTGAGCTAGAAATAAACTTCAATGAAAGTGTTTTGAAGAAGAACTCAAGTCAGCCTGCTTCCTGTAAAACACCATCATTAGTAGCTTAGGGAACGGGCAGAGGGACTTCTGCTCAGCCGGGAATGCAAGCAGCCCAAAGACAACTTTGTGATTGAAAATACAGCTGGCATGTGTTCACCACTAAAAGCCATCCCTGGAGAATTCCCAATGGTTCATTCAAGTCTCTATCAAAGAAGAAAACAAACAGGCCTGGAACAATGGACAGCTCTAGCTGGAAAGCTGAGGTCTCAAACAAACATCATGGCTGTTTTTCTACCATCTATTTTATTGTTAGGGAGTGAAGTTTTGGGAAGGGAGCAGAAATGGAAAAAATTATTAAATGAATATATATTTGGTAAGAAAATTTATGCTTTTTCTAATGTCTCAAAAGACTTCTTTTGTTTCAGTTTTTATTATAATAATGACACATACACATTGTAAAAACCCACATAAAGAATTATAAAATGGAAAGTTCAGACAGCTCTGCTTGTAAACATATGGTATCCAATAAAGCTACTCAATTTCTCTAAGCTTCATTTCTCTCATCTGTAAGGATGCTAATAGGACCTTGCTCATAAGGTTGCTTTGCAGATTAAAAAAGACAATCCATGGAAAGTGCTCAATAAATGTTGATTGTTATGTTATATTTATATTATACATATTATTATATACATGGGATTATTTATATATTCTGTTTTATGACTTTTTTTTCCATTCAACAATATTCAGATAAATTTCTAAAAGAAGAATCACCGTGTGTTCACTAGAGAAATGGGGAAAAGAAGATGCAAGTGGAAATCTTCCATTTAGTCTTTATTTCTTAACACTCTTCTTCTATCACAAGGTCTTCTCATTCTTGCCAATTACAAGAAATCCATTAATTCAAAAATCATTAAAAGCCAGCTTATTATCCAGAAAGGATCAAGCTTAACTGAATTTTCAGCCCAGGGATACTTTGGAAAGGATGTAACTGAAACAAGGGAGGAAAATCTGGGCTTGAAGATCCCAACTAGCCTGTGTGTTCCCAATGCAGTGTGTTGAGGAAAGTCACTTCTCTGTGCTTTATTTTAAGCCTTGGATTTGTACATTCCTTTGATAACATTGAACTTCAGTTCTATTTGACTGAAAAATAGGTAAATTTTCTCTTCAAAGGAAATATTTAACTGGAATATTTCCAATTCCTTCATTTTATTTTAGGAATAGGAGTGGAAGCCAATGTATGGTAATTCTGCCATTCTTTATTTAGTAAAGAATCAGTTGATACTGTCTACAGAAATAGAAAATTAAGCAGTAACATAAAATCTAAATATAGCTGCTACAAAATTCTCAAATAATCAGACAACAAACAGACAGACACCACTCGTTGAAAAAGAAAATAATAAAAGAAACAATAAAAGCAAGGAAATGTGAACTAGGACACATTAAGATAAGACTCTCAGATTGAATCACAAAGCAATTTATGAAGGTGTACTCTACGTAAAAGGCACACATAACGAAATGATTGTGAAAGGACAAAATGAAATAATAGGCAAAGGCTTAAGAGATAAGTGAAGATAAAAGATACAAATCTTAATATCTCATAGGCTGAATTCAAACAAAAAGCATGAAATGAGAAAAATAAGAGCACTTTATAATGGTAAAAGTTATCATCCATAATAACGATCTAACATTTCTGAATATCCCTGTACCAAAGAACAAAGCATCAACCTTAATAAAGCAAAATGTGTAAGAAATACAAGCAGCAATGGGCAGAAACACATCATTAGATGATGACTTTAATTCACTTCTCTCAGTCCACAACAGTTCAAGTAGGTTAAAACTATGTAAGGATATAAAAACCTATGTGACTTAAATGATATATGTTAAACTCTGAGCTAGAAAACAGGGTCCATGAAACAGTCATAAAAATTGACAATGTAATAGACCACAGATAAAACATCCACTAAGTTCCCACAGTAGAAAGGTACAGACAATATTCTCTGATCACAATTCAACAAAACTAGAAAATAAGTACTGAAATAAAAAAAGTAAAATAAGAATCCTTGGAAAATCAAAATAACTCCTGGAAATTAAAATAATACAGTTGGACATTAAAAATAATTTTTCTTAGAGAACTTTCTGTTAAAAAGAAAAGCTCGATTAAACAATCAGAACATTTATAGAAATATTAATAAAAACATCCCACATTAGAGGTTATTATACAGCTAAAACAATGTTCAGAGAAAAATTTGGGGTACTAAATGCTTATATCAATAACTAAGAAAGAATGAAAACACATGAATTTAGCTAGAAGTAAATTAAAAAATATAGAAAAATGTAAGGAAAGCTAAATACTGGATTTTATAAAGTATAAAAAAAAATAATATGTTAGAAAACATTGTTTTTTACTACTAAAGAGTAGGACAAATAAATAAATCATAGAGCTAGTTATGAAAAAATTAAAAAAACAGTAAAGTAAAAAGGTAAAAATATAAAATATAAGACAGGATAATAGAAAAATATCTAAAAATATAGAGGAAATTAATGATAGGAAACAACTTTGCTTAACTGGATGCAATAAATTTGAAACTTGCTAAAAATGATACATTTCTAGGAAAACATAAATTAGTAAAATTAACTCTGGAAAATATAGAAATAATCTTAAACAGACTAACTACCACAAAAGAAATTCAAAAAGTTATCATTGATCTACACCTGAACGAAAAGCGCCAGGTTCAAATCATTACACAAGGGAATTCTACCAAATCACTAAGGAACTAATCATTTAAAGCCATATAAAATATTCTAATCCAGAGCATTAAAAACACAAAAGTTTGTAAGTTCTTAAGCACGCACAAATACTGTTTCAAAAATCCTAGGAAGATAAAAATTACGAGTCAATCGTGATTATACATATCAATGTAAAAATCAATAAGTAAATTATTAGCAGAGAAAACGTAGTAGCATTTTAAAGGAATTCATAGAGAAAGATCAAGTCGATACAATTCCAGAAATGCAAGAATTGACTAACATTAAATATCTATTAATAATCAAAAGGGAAAAAATAATATTATGCCCATTAATTCTGAAAATGTATTTGATAAAATTCAACATCTTTTCTTGAATGATGATGATGATGATGATGATGATGATATAAATTACCCATTGGTTCCTCAGCATGGTACCTATGCTACACATTCTGAAATGTATCCTTTAACCACTTTTCACCATTTCCAGTGCTAACACTCCACCTCTCTATCTTCAGTTGCTTGGTTCACTGCTGAAATCTCCTTCCTGGTCTTTTGCATATCTCTTGCCCTTAGAATCCATTATTGTATATCAGAGTAATTGTATGAAATATAAATAAGAAAATTTGCTCCCCAGTTTAAAATTCTTTAATGGCTTTCCTTTATACTCAGCATAAAATTCATGCCCCTTAGCATGGCCTGCAAGCCCTACATGATCTTGTTCCTGCCTGATTCCCAGACATCATCTTGAACCACTTCTCCGTTACTCCCTGTGCGCCCAGCCATCACGGCTACCTTGACCTTCCTGGAGTTCAGGCTTACTTTTGCTTTGGGCTTTTATATTCACAGGGACTTCTTCTTCCTGAGGGCTTCTCTATGAAATGTTTTTTTGTTGCTCAAGTTTCTACTCAAATTTTGTTTTCCCATAAAATTTCCCTGCCTACCGTCTCAAGAAGCTTCCTTTGCTTGCCCAGAGACCAGCTTTCTATCCCATTACACTGTTTTGTTTTATTCATAGAACTTCAATCTATCTGAAATTATCCAAATTATTTGTTATTGTCTTTCTCCTCCAAGTAAAACAAAAGCTTAATGGAACCTGTGTCATTATTTTGCTGCACTGAAGTCAGAATGGCATTCTACAAATATCATGGCCAGACCATGGGGTCTTAGATATTTGGGCCCAGTTGAGGTATGCTTAGGACCCCTTCAGAAAGTGGCTGCCTATGGGGAGATGAGGCTTGGCTGAGGGAAATCGTGGAGAAAAGTGAATAACAAAATTGGCAAACAATAGTCCTGATTTTGAAAAAAACAGTATTTAAAATCCAGTCTTTTAAAAAATATTAAAAATAATGCAAATTCTGGAGCATGATAATTAGTAAATATTTTTAAAGTTTTTTTTGAATACCCAAAACCTCAACACAAAAATTTTCCATAGCAACAAAAGGTTTAACGAAGGAAAAAACAATCCCTTTTTGTAGGTAACAAGTGTTTTGTGCTTGCATATAATTTTTCCCTGCTCATATAAACCATCCTTTTATTGTTTGTGCACAAAAATTCACACCATGTTTTCTTTCCCCACTTACTTTTTGTTTGCTCTTTTCTCATCTATTTCTTCTCTTTGTTTCTTTACACAAACTGGTGAATAGATTAACATCTCAGGAGAACAGGACTAAAATGCTATGGCTCTCGTTCTGAACCGTTAATTATTCCATCAGATCTGATATATGATGATGTTTTCCTGTGGCAAGGCATTTCTGTAAATGCACTGGATTTAAATGAGCTGGCTATAGCGCAGGGATGTGTGTTTGTATATATGTGTGTAGTGGGTATAAAAAACCATTGATTCTTCCCTTTTTTTTCTTTCAAATTTCCCTACTTCTCAGGAAATTCTCCTGAGATTTATTAAATAGAGACAAAAATCACAATAACTGCTCTTTATTGAACTATTTTATCAGGATATGCACCCTTCTATCATCACAACACTCCCATGAAGTGGGGAAGAAACAAGTTAAATGATGCACTTACAGTTACACAGCTGAAATTAATTAATAAACCAGCAAAGCAAATTAACCCATGTTGACCCTATAGCCACCATGGCTGTGCTCTGATTTGGAAGGCCTTAGGAAGTAGTCGCCAGTGATATAAATGCAGAGGCTCTTGGAAATATCTCCTGCTCTTCAAAACACTTGACCTGCTCACATAGTGACGCTTGAAATTTTTAAAAATAGACCTTATTTTTTAGAGCAGTTTTAAGGTCACAGCAAAATTGAATGGAAAATACAGTGAGTTCCTATACAACTTTTATCCCCACAAGCTCAGCCTCTCTCACTATTAACATCCTCCACCAGAGTGGGGCATTTGTTACAATTGATGACACATCATAATCACTCAAAGTCCATAGTTTACATTCAGGTTCACTTTTGGTGTCATGTCATACATTCTATGGGTTTGAACAAATGTATAATGGCACGTGTATCCACCATTACAATATGCAGAGTAGTTTCACTGCCCTAAAGGTCCTCTGTGCTCTGCCTGTTCATCCTTCTCTTCTCCCTAACCCCTGGAAACCACTAATCTGTGTACTATCTCCATAGTTTAGCCTTTTCCAGAATGTCATATAGTTGGAATAACACAGTATGTAACCTTTTCAAATTGTCTTCTTTTACATAGTAATATGCATTTAAGGTTCCTCCATGTTTTTTCGTGGCTTGATAGCTCATTTCTTTTTAGTGCTGCATAATATCGCATCGTCTGGATGTACCACAGTTTATTTATCCATTCGCCTACTGAAGGACATCTTGGGGTTGCTTCCAAGTTTTGGCAATTATGAATAAAGCTGCTATAAACATCTGTGTGCAAGATTTTGGGTGGATATATGTTTTCAAATCAGGAAATATCTCCTGCTCTTCAAAATACTTTTCCTACTCACTTTGTTGAGAATCTTTCTAAGGAGTTACAGGAGTTTCAACTTTGTCATAATTGATGAGACTTACAGTGCAAAGGCTTCCAGCAGAGATGAAGCTCTGGATTCACACTAAAACACATTCAACTACATCTGTACCTTTCCTGAGAGTAGGTATTGAGGACAGCTCTGTGTCTAAAATAAAATTACAAAAGAAGTTTCCGGAAACTGCGAAAATGTGAAAAATGTAAGGAATGTTCATTAACTTCAATTATAGTTTTACTCCTATTTGCTATTTGGTTTGGTGCTGTGGCTAATTATGTTTTTGTCCCTCCCTTGGCCTATTCTTGGGACTCTGTCTCTATATGTCTTCCTTAGCAACCGAGCCATTCTTAAACTTAGCTCCTGGCTCCCAAGCTCTCTCTGACCAAGTGATGCCTTGAAGTTCTGTCTTGTGTTGATATGAAGATAGAGAATGCTCACATCCACATTCCCCCATCTCAGGAAGCATGTGCCCTTCTTTACATTTAAAGTAGAAAATGTCAAGATGACTTTAAACCCTTTTATTTTAAAAAGATTAGTGTGATTTATGTATTTGAAAAGAAAATACAGTAACATTGGTGCAGCTCAGTAGTGTTCACCAAATATTACTTGCACACTCCTATTTTCTGATTGTGCATCCAGTTTTTTGTTTTGTTGTTTTTTAGCAGGAAAATTCCTTTATCATGGTTAATTTGATAGTACACAGTTCTATAGTACAGCTTCAGGCACTGGGCCACAGGAGGCAGTAAGGGAGTAGGTCTGAGAAGGACCAAGACCCTCCAGGGCTCATGTCACACTGACACTAGGCCAGGAATGACCACCATAGACCTCCCTGAAGCTCAGCCCAGCCACCAGTTCAGTCAAGAACAATGTCACTTTTAATTCTTTGGTTTTTGGCCATTGAAGATAAAATTCACCATGATGACAGGGTATCAGGCTTGAATTTTTCTAATTTACAGATTTTGTCTTATCCCGTAGGTGTTTATTTCTAGCACCTTTGTAATAGTTATATATTAGCTGTTCTGTAATTAATATTTTGATGTTTCTCTTTCAATAGGAAACCAAATTCTCTTAGCTCATTTTCCATATTGTGATTGGGAATAGTATCCATTGAGGTCATCCATGCAAGCTGCAAACTGTAGGCTGTGTCTCTAGTTTAATCTTTTCCCTTCTCCTCTTAGTAGTTTTAATTAGGATAACCTGGGATTTTACATCCATATTACCACTCTTTTTTTTTTTTTTTTTTTGAGTGAGGAAGAGTAGCCCTGAGCTAACATCCATTGCCAGTCCTCCTCTTTTTCCTGAGGAAGATTGGCCCTGAGCTAACAGCTGTGCTCATCTCCCTCCATTTTATATGTGAGATGCCTGCCACAACATGGCTTGATAAGCAGTGTGTACGTCCACGCCTGGGATCTGAACCTGCGAACCCCGGGCCGCCAAAGCAGAGTGCATGACGTTAACCACTACACCACCTGGCCGGCCCCCCAGATTACCATTCTTAATAATCTTGTTAATTATATTTATTATTTTTCAAAAAATTTGGTTTTACTCTTGTACCAGGCTGCAAACCCATATTAAAACTATTAAAAAGAGAACATAGTAACCACTGGATATTAGTCCAGATTGTTATAGTAGAAACAGGAAATGCATGTTAACTTCATTTTTTCTTTTTTTTTTTTTGGTCTTTTTGTTTGTTTTAAAGCAACATGTTATTCTTTAATTTTAAAAAAAGGGCAATAAATGAAACTACGCTTCCTATGGGAGAAAACGTATTTACAATAATTATTTGGACATTAAGTCTAGCTTTAAGTAGTTTCATTATTTTAAAGTGTGCTTTTATACCATATCTTCATTTTCCTGAGTTAATTGTTTTATTTTTTTTAAGTGGCTCAATTATTTCCTGGGTAACATTTTCAGGAAGAATATGAATCTTTTCATATCTGAGAATATCTTAATAACTTCATTCATAAATTATAGCTTGGATGAGCGTAGAATTCTTTCCCCTCAAAAGGCATGCAAACCTTTTCTTCAAAATCTCATAGAAAAGTTCCATTTTCATTCAGTATTCAGCGCAGTAAAGAAGAAATTTTGTTTTATCCTGAGATTTTTTTTTTCCCCTCTATAGGTGACCTTTTTCTCTGTTGAAAAGCAAGACTTTTTTTCTTTTTAATTTCATCTGATATTTGACAATCCATTTCCTGGTAAAGATTCAAATTTTTCTTAAACTTAGACAACTTTTATTCAATTATTTCTTTGATTTTGCTTCTCTTTGTGCTCAATTTCATCCTCTTGTACTATGTATACCATGTGTATTAGATCTCCTGGATCATTTTTCATAGTCTCTTGTCATTTTGCTCATCATTATATTCTTATCTTTATCTTTTTCCTCTGAGTTCTGGGACAATGTTTTGTGTTCAGTTTTTATCAGCTTCTCAGTTTCCTTCATTATCCAACCTGCTAGTGACTGCCTCCAGAGTGTTTTAAAAATGTAGCAACTGGGTTTATTATCTGAAACAATGTTTTCTTGATATTGAATATTTCTTTTCTAACATCATCTTCATACAACGTCATATGGAATCTCACTGAAAATGTTAATTACAAAGCTTATATTTATCCCAATTCCTTACCTCTATTTTCTTTCTTTTGAACTGCTAAATCTTTTCATCTGGTGGTTTTTATTTCTTTATTCTTACATAAAGAGCAGAAAAGACACAGCCGTGCTAAAGAATCTTCTTGGTGTTTTGTGCAATGTAAAAGTAGCTGATGCAGACCCCTTCTCCCACGTCTCCTCTCCTATATCCTCAGGAAAGCATCCAGGCCAAGTATAACTTCGGAGTGATTTCCATAGCCTTCAATCTTGGTGTACTTCTTGAATCAAGGTCAATTTCTCTCTCTCTTATAGCTCACTCTTGCCTCCCAACACTTCTAGCTTAGAATTCTTCGAGGGATTTGCATCCACTTGTTTCTCAGGTGTATTTTTCCTTTGTACATGGTAATATGTAAGGGTTTGCTATTCCCTTGCCCAATTGCCTCCTCTCCAGAATTTCCAAAATTCTGAAATTCTGAATAGTACCCTTTCCAGGATCCAGGGATCTCTAGTGTATTTTCCTGGTCACTTCAACGGACATTAGTTGGAGACAAGAGCACCATAAGGGTGATCAAATCATCATCCTAAATGGAAATTCCCAGGGCTTCTTGTATTAGAGCAGCCCTATAATAAGTTAGATGTCTCACAAAATTTTAAGCTCTCTGTAACCAAATAGCATCACACATGGGCCATCTTTCTGGGATTCTGTGTAGAGATGATCTGTGCTGAGCTGAATAAGCCTCTAAGATGATGTGATCTCATCTTATTTTACCACTCTCCTGACATCATCCAAATTTTATTTTTGTGCCCCTCCATATGTGTTTGGCCATCAGCTTCCTGCTCCCAATTTAATGACAACTAAAATAAGAATTATATTTTCTTGCTGATTTCCAAGCTGCTTGGAAAAGACGCCAGACGGTTTCCCGCATGGACCTTGTTTTATAATTAGTCCAGGGTTTTGTACCATCATAGATGTCACCGCTCACTGACTTCCTCCTCCTTAACTGCTGTCATCATTGCCTGGTAGACCATCCCAGGCTTGATATAAGTCCACTTGACATTCTTCTCTCCTGTTGAATCATTCTGTTAAAAGTATTTGGAAATCTCATCCTTAAACTATAGCTATTGCCTTCTTCCCTCAACCCTAACTCATCAAAGTCTTTTAAGCAAAATCATTTCACTTTCTATTTTCTCCTCTCCCTTCGGGAAGTTATGAGTCAGAGAGATCTAAGCTTAGAGAAAGAGGTCGGATGGGGCAGGTGCCTTTCATCTTCTAGAAAGAATGAGCTGTAGAGAAAGGAGAAGAGCAGGGACAAGGCGGGGAGGGATAAAGCTGATGGATTTCTCACTCCTTGAGAGCTGGGTTTTCGTAGTTGGACCTCGTTATTTGATTAAACATGTTGGAGATTTTCAGGTGATCAGACTTCCTCACAACCAAATACAAATAAAAGAACCTTCCAGAGCCAAATTAAAAGGACAAAAAACGTGTGTTTGGCTTCTAGTGTTGCAGTGCCCTGGTGAAAACTGCCAGATTCATTGAGTTTGTACACAAAGAGAATCGGAAGGGAGAAAGGAGACCAGCATTCGCTGAGTGCCTTCTTCATGCTGGATATTGAGCATGCCTTCTTGCTTAATCATTTTCAACCCTATGTGGTAGGATTTTCTTTGCACAATTTGCAAACAAGGCCGAGAGGGATTAAGTAATTTGTCCAAGGTCACGAAGTTAGTAAGTGACAGAGCCAGGATCTGAATTTTAATTTCACAATTTTTTGAGCTTATATTATTTTCTCTCAACACTGCTTCATCGCGTTAGTGTGGGGGTCAGCAAACTATAGCCCGTGGGCCAAATAAGCATGCTGCCTGTTGCTGTAAATACATCTATACTCATTCATTTACGTATTGTCTGTGGCTGCTTTTGTGCTACAAAAGCAGAATGAGTAGTTGTGACAGAGGGTGTGTGACCCATAAAGTCTAAAAGTTTGCCAACTTCTGCACCACTGCACTGTGGTACGGTCCAATGCTTCTCAAACTTCAATTTGCATTTAAGACATGTGGAGATCTTGTTACAATTCAGATTCTGGTCCAAGAACTCGGAGGTGGTGCATGAGATGCTGATGTCAATGTTGCTGCGCCATGGACCATATTTTGATTAGAAAGGATGTAGTCAGTAACAAAACAACCTAAACACAACAGAACAGAACAATCTGAACAGAACTGTCAGCTTTTCTCAGATTTCCTGGGCTGGGAGCAGAAAAATACCTCCTCTGGCCGCCTCCTAGGTGAAATAGGTGTTAACTAGCTTCTTCTGCCTCATTCAGAGAAAACTTATGTTTAACAAGAAAGAAGGCCTGGGTTGGTATACAGGGCCCCACCACTTATCAGCTGTATGATCTTAAGAAAGCCAATGCAGCTCCAGGTTTCCTCTTTGATTAAAGGCGGATACTAATCTCCCAGGTGTACACCTGTGATTTTCAACCCTGGCTACACAGCAATATACTCTCGTTTTAAAAGATGTTTTAAAGTTTTAAAAATATTCCAGTGCCCACACTCAGGATAGCTGACTTGATTCGTCTAGAGCAGTGATTTTCAACCTTGGCTTGACAAGAAGAGTTTTCATATATCCTAATGCCCAGGAAAAACCCAAACTACATATGTCAGAATCCTTAAATGTAAGAGTCTGGCATCACAGAATTTAAAAAATCTTTCCACGTGATTCTAATGTGCAGCAATCACTGATTTAGGAATCACTGATCTAGGGTAAAGGCTGGATGTTCAAGCTTGTTGTTTTGTTCCCAAGATGATTCTAATGTACATCAAGGATTGAGTACCATTGATCCATACTCTCACACAGTATCATAAGGATCAGGAGAAATTATGTAGTGATCAAAGTTAACATCCCAATAATGAGACAAACAGAGATCCTGTGCTTCCTGTTGTGATGCTCTGAGCACACAATATCACTTCTGTGATATTCCCACCAAGAAAGGAACCACCTGATGTCAATGTCATTCATGAAAGAGAAAGAAAGATGAGGGAGTAGTTCCAGATTAAAGAAGACTAAAGAGGTGTGGCAACTAAAGGCAACATACAATTCTTGACAAGGAAAAAAAATTATAGAGGACATGATTAGGAAAGTTGGCAACATTGGAATATAGACTGTAGATTGGATAATAGTATTGTGTCAATGTTAAATTTCTTGATGTTGATAACTGTACTATGATTATATAAGAGAATGTTCTCTTATTAGGAGATATATGCTGTATCAGTTAGGAGTACAGGGACATGATGCTTGCTACCTACCCTCAAATGGCTCAGGGAAAAATTATGCACACACACACACATACATACACGAGAGATTACAAAAGAGATGCAGAATAGCGTAGCAAATGTGGCAATGTGTTAACAGGCGGTGAACCTGAGTGAAGGATATATGAGAATTCTTTATATATTCTTGCTTCTTGAAACTAAATCTGGATGAAGTGTGTATGAAAGTACGTCGTGTTATTTTTGTAAGTTTGGAATTCTTTCAACAACAAAAGTTAACAAAATACAACGTAAAACAATTTTTGTTTTAAAAAAAGAGCTCATGTGTGGAATTGGCCTAGATGAATGGTTATTAACCGCAGATGTGAAGCCCAGCCATAAGGGAAAGAGAGGGAGCCATGACTATGCACAGATGCTGCCAAATGCCCCTTTCAGGGTTATCCATCTTGTTTACCACTGTTGGGTCTATGCAGAGGACTCTGAGCATCCTCAGCTACACTCACCAGGCCTAGGAGGATAGACGCATAGGACAAGAACATGGAGGGAGACTAAGTGATGCCCTCTCACTCAGCACAGACAGAGGAAGCAGGAGGCAGAGTGCCACTCCTGGGGGAGGAAGGATTGCTCTTGCTTATTCCAATTCTGCTACTTTCAGAAGAACACCACTCACAAAGCCTTCCTCTTTCTTCCTAGGTTCAGGCGGGGGGCGGTGGGGGTGGTGCCTGGATGGACGCTACGTGCAGACCAGTGTGAGCATCATAGTTGAGATCCTTGACTTGAAAGCGAAGGGAAGAACATGCAGACAAATTGGAGGGCTTTGCATGATTTCTTCCACCTTTGTAGCCCCATGGAATGCAAATGCAGATAGTGTTGTTAAACCAACTTGCACCCGAGCTCCTTCCTGCAATTCGCTTGTTATGATTCTACCTTTGGAGACATTTTTTTTCCATGTCGTTGCTTCTCAGTCTGAGGACTTCTTGCCTCCTATTCTTCTCTTTTGTCTTGGTGACTTGGTCACGATGTACACAATCACAGCACCAGCCTTGCCCACACTTCTGCATCTGGCTGGTAATTGGGCCCTCCAATCCTGCCAATCCATCCACGCCTGTGAATAGGTTCTGGCTACCCAAGCTCCTGAGGCCGTCAGTCTTCTGGCCTTGAGACTTCATCCTGCTTTGAATCTTATTCCCCAGCTTCTTCCCAGAGTTCTCAGTTTTGACTCCTTGTTTTATCTTTGCTTTCAGCTCCACACTTACTTTCTGGAAACTGACAGCTGTTAGAATTTCCCTAGCCATTTTCAGAGGAGGAAAATGAAGTACAGAGTGATTAAGTAATTTATTAAGGTCACACAACTAGTAAATGAAGGAGTCAGGATTGGACCCACCCGTGGCTGACTCCAGGTCCATGACGTTTATTCTTCTCACAGCAGAATTTCCCTCTTCCACTTGTATTCAGAGGGATAATCCCCAAGAAATGTATCTAATGGCTCCCCTTCTAATTCATGAATTAGGGCCAGAGCTGGGCTTGTGTTTGGTAGAGTTTCTAAGCCTAGATGAAATGGTGCCAGGAGAGAGGTGAGGGTTGAGTATGTTTTCTTCTTTTCACTGCAGCTAACTATTCCTTTGGAGTGTACAGAAATAGAAGAGAATGGTGTGATTTCAATGAAAATATACTATCAATGTTATCAATGCATTATGAGATAGTATGAAAAGGAAATCTTGTAAAAGATGGTGTTAAAATCTTTAAGCAAGGCCTGCTTTTCCAGTAGATTCTGCACCTCTCATGTCTGGACACTGGGTTTACTTGAAAGTAACTCACCTGCAGAGAAATATAGAGACAGCTGAATGCAGCCTGCTGCTTTCAACCTAACCCTTGCTTCGCTGCCATAAAGCTCTTTTCTATCTTATTTTATTTCAGTGTCTGACTTCTGTTTCCAGTTGTGAATGCTGAATAAACCCCTTTCAAAATCTGTGCTGCCCAAGCTCATCCTTGCTGTCAAAAGGCTGAACCCACTCTTCCACACATGGTCACCTCGCCGCCTTCCTGCAGTAAATGCCCATGGCCTCAGTGAGGCTGAGACTCTCACTCTCCTACTCCTCCTTGGGATGCCTTTCTCATCTCTTTCATCTGAGGATGCCCATTGTCTCAAGAAGAGGGTCACTGCAGTACAGACTTGCTTGAGGTCAGACAGCTAGTAGGTGATGGTGCTGGAACTTAAGCTCAGGTCTCGACTCCCTGATCAAGCCTCTCTCCACTACATCATCTCTTTGAACCAGATGGTTTCAAAGGAGAGGCAGCCTGATGAGTCCTGCCTCTGGAGTCCTGCAGATGTAGATTAAAGCCCCAGCTCCACCATTTACTGCTGGTGGGATCATGAGCAAGTGGATTAAATGTTCTCTTTCCTCAGCTCTAAAATAAGAATTATAATCCCTAACACACAAGGTTGTAAGGATGAAAAGAGAAATATGTAAAAGTACCTGTAAATACCAAGTTGCCCAATAAATGTAAATATCTGCCCCCACTCTTCTAAAATGCCTTGTAGCAGTCAACCGTCCCTTCTCTTTGGTGTGGTTGAACCTCTGCAAAGATAAGCGGGAAGTCAGGGTCTTACACATGCATGTAGCCCCCCATCCTTAACACCTGATTCATTTCCTGGAACTTAAAAAAAAAATCACAACTGTGCAAACAGAGAAAGACATTTGTGAAGGCCATAAAGAAGTTTTAAAAGTTACCGTTTACCTCACTTATTCAAAGTGAGCAGTAGAATCCAGTCTCCTTTCATCGTATAGAAAAGGAAATAGTCCATGTGAGGTTGAAAGTCTTCCTCAAAACACAGTGCTAATTAACATAGCCACTGAGACTAGAACCCATGTCTCTTGATCTCCAGGCCACAATCTTGTAGGCACCACATGAACAGGGATGTATAATTAGAGAAAAGTATTTGTATTTTAAAAGAATTATTTTACTTAAGAGATAACCAAATTGGGGGCATAATGAGGTCCTGTCTAATGGAACTTTATTATTTAACTCCCACAGTAAGATTGTACATCTTTGCAAATGTTCTCATCATTGCTTTATTCATTAATTTCCCTTGAGTCTTTGTGAATTTATTGCTTTACTTATTCGATATAGCACTTTTTTCTAAATACTCACAAAGCAACAAGCGTATTTCACAGTTGATAGAAGCTAAAACTCTCACCAACTCTGCCAGCTTAGTTGCTATGGTGATAAATGGTTTAAGAAAGTCTCATTTATTTGAAAATATATTTAGAAATAATTGAGCCCCTTGAGAGTAAAATGTCCTAAATTCTCTCTACGGTAGTGATTGATATGTTTTCTTCAGGGGACCAATAGCCTTTGAAGGAACATTCTCTTAATCATGGCAGTTCAGTTGCTTGTATATGGGTTTGCACATTCCCTTGATTGCATCTTGGGCTACCAGGACTTGTCCCAGGCTCAGCAAACATCCTCCTTGATTACATACCACCAGGGATTATGAGAAGTCTTGCCTGGTGGATGTTTTCCCTGTAGTGATTATGGATTAGAATTTGATGTTAATTAGACAAAATGTGATTAGAATGATAGTGAGTGCTAGAAGCCTGACAAAGCAGACTGGGGAGGAATGTGGGATAAGTACTTGTTATTTGGGCAAAGGAGAGGGGCCTGGGCAATTTGTGTGGACATAACCCTCTAAACACCCTCCCTTTCCACAACACAATCCTCACTCTTTAGAATTTCTTGAACTAGTGCTGGCTGAGGTCCCATTAACTCTTATGTGAAATGAAGTATCAGGCCCATGTGACGCTATGGATAATAATTTATTGAGGACCTTCTGTGTTCCAGGACTCCACCCATAGGCATTATCACTTTTAGTCTTAGAATAAACCTATGTGGAAAATACTATTGTAATGCTCATTTTACACGTGAGGAACCAAAGATTCAAGTGGATAAGCAACTTGCCCAAGGTCACAGGCACTGGTATTTGGGCTGGGATCCAAATGTACGCCATCTGGGTGCTGATGCCCTGCACTGTCCTATATGGACTAGGGTTTCAGCCAATTTTTCCCAATCCTTTCCTTCTGGAATGAGCAGACTTGTGAACTCACTACCTTAGGAACTAAGATCCCCATCCCTGCAACGAGCAGAGGTAGAAGAGGCCTTGTAGTCTTGAAGCTCTTAGTGCTAGTCCACACAGGATGATTTGGCATTTAGCTTATCATGTGTCTCTCCATCTGACTTAACGGTAACACATGTTCTACTTTCTTTAGCTCCCTTTTCCGTATGTTGGGAACAGAAAAGGGTGACTGTCCTCATCAGGCATCCACAGTGGCAACATAGAATTGTGGTTGAAAGTGCGTGCTCTAGAGTCAGACTGCCAAGGTTAAAATCCCAGTTTTACCATCTACTGGCTATGTAAGACTTCTCTATACCTCACTTTTCTCATTGATAAAATGGGGGGTGATAATACTGCCTACCTTATGAGGATGCTTCCAAGGATTAAAGGATATACATAATGCTATTGGAATGTAAAGTCCACAAAGTCAGACCCTTTGGTCTACTCTCTGCTTTATCTTCAGATCTAGCACACTACTGTTACTCAATAAATATATATTGAATAAATAAATGAAAACATTTAGGACAATGAGCCCACAATAAACATCAGCCTTCATTATTACCTGAGTACCAGAACCTCATTTCTGCAGTGATTTTTATAAGTGCTGCCTCCCTACCTCATCCCCTTGAGTTACCCTTTGGAGAACTCGCACCTGCCTGCTCATGTCCAGGTTGTGATCCCCACATTCCTGCTTCTCCCACCTCAGCCTATGTGCTGGGCAGCAGAAGGGCTTCAAGCTGCTGTAGTGTCTTTGTGTCCACACCATCTTAGTTAATGCAAGCAGCTTCTGCTCTGCATCATGGACAAGGGCAAGGCTGTGCCTCCTCCCCGATGTGGCCTACCTATTCCTTCCCTTTGAGTGTAGGCAGAATTTCTTTTTGAGAGACTAAGCTTCTTGGTCTAGGTGGTCTCCATAGCTAATTTCCCCAATATCTAGTTATCCTCCACCTGCAGGTGCACACCTGAACAGAGGTGCAGCCCTATGACTAGGTCTTGCCACTAAATGTGGTTGGAAGTGACATGCATCACTTCTAGGCAGAAGAATTCCTGATGCACCATGTTCTCTTCCTCTACTTAGTTGATCAGGGAAACATATTTTCAGAAGGAAGCTCCATCAGCTGGAGTCCTTGAGCTGAGCCCCCTTGGCAACCTGCGTAGGCCATGTAACATGAAGAAGAACTTTTGTTCTTTTAAAGCCACTGAGATGTCAGGATTGTTTGTTACTGCAGTACAGATGAAGCTGTTTGGACAAATAGCAGCTGGGAATGCTGCCACTTCAGCCCTGAGCTGTTTCAATGGGCTTATCTACCCTACTGGGTACAGGAATAAGCCTGGACATCCTTTTTTTTTCCATCACAGAGGCTGATGCTAAATCCTTACCAGAGAGTTCCTCCCCGTCTCATGTCTGGCCTGACTCTTACCCAAAGGACTTAATAACCACATGGAATCTTTATGTTTCCAGGGCAAGTTTTCATTGGTTTACCCTGGATGGTCTGAATTTATGGATGGTTAGGGATAACAACTTTATTTTTCTTTTTCTGAGCATAATTTAGGTCATAGAAGCAAGGATGAAAGCTGACAGTTTCACTGGGAATTATAATCCCAATGTTCTTTGAACATTTCCAATTTGTATTGAAACATGGCCAAACCTGTTATTATTTGGCTTGAGAGAAGTGATAACTCTACATGATAAATGAAAGAAATTGAGGTACCTAATTGCCAGCACTAAAGCTACCCTGTTTTCAAGAAGATGTCAATTATTTTTCCTGGCCAGAACTCTGCAGAAGAATTTTTCAAACATGGAGCAGTTCGTAAGAACATCTGGTCTTCTATTTAGTTGAACGCGGAACTTTCTGTAAACATTTCCCTATGGCTTTTTGTTGCCTGCCTCTTCTGGATCACACCTCCTAAATTTTTCTCATGTAAACCATGTTCCTGGGGTCACTAACAAAATAACATAAAGAAGCAGTTGGAAATTCATTTGTTTAAAACTTTGTTTTCTTACCCAATTTCAAGAAAGCCATTTTTTTCCAAGTCCTCCTAGAAGTTGACTTTAGATTTACCCCCACATTTAAGAGAAAAATTCAGAATGTTTTCTCTAAACATGATGGTAATACTGTGTTATTTTCCAGAGCCTGATGATGGGTTTGTGGTGATACAGCCACAAGCTCGGCCTCAGCCACATTCAGACAGTGTGGCAGTTCAGGTTGTAGCTATGAAAGTCAAAGACCCACCAAGAGGACCAAACTCACAATGGTGGCCTCTTTACCCCCTCTTCTGCAGCACTGAATGGGCTCACACATCACTGTGGAGGCAAGGGGAAAGCCATGGGTCCACAAAGCAGAGGCAGGACAGGGCAGTGGTTCCTGTCTTAGCTTCACCAAAGCGCTTGTGAAAGCCACAGAGTTCAGGGTCCCACATCAACCTATAGAATCCCGCTTTCCAGGGATGAGACCAAGAATCCATAATTTAAGGATTCCAGGTGGGTGCTCGCATCAGCAGCACAAATACTAAAAAGATTCCAGGTGGTTCTTGTGGACAGGCTGGTCCTGGTCCATGGACAGTGGATTGTTGGAAATAGAACCAAGCTTGGAGGCAAATCGGTTTCAAATTCTGGTTCCATCACATAAGAGCTAAGTATCTTTGGGAAAGTTATTCAAATTCTCTGAATAACTTTTCCTGAGATAGTGTTATTTCATTAAATTGTTGTGAGAATAAAAATTTTAAAATAAACCATATGTGATGGCAAATGGCACAGTGCCTTGCACATTGCAGTTGCACAATAATATAAATCTGAATCTTATTCATTCATTCAACAATTTTATTAAATGCTACCAATAGTAATACCATCATCAGTAGTAGTAGCAGTACTAGTAGTAATATTAAATAGTATTAGTAATACTGGTGGTAGCAGTGATTATTCTGTACCAAACGTTGTTCTAAATTCTATAGGTATATTATCTTTATCTTCATACTACTCCAATAAGGTTACATATGATTATTCTTATATTCTCACTTTCTGTATGTGGAAACTAAGACATGGAGATGTTAAAAATCTTGCTGAATTTCCACGGATAGTAAGTACTGGAGCTAAGGTTTGGCTCTAAAATGTGAGGCCCTACTGACTCCCATTGGGCTCAGTGCTGAGTGTACTGTGTAGTGATGTGGACCAGTCTAGCAGACAGACAACAAACAATAAACAAAGAAGTAATTGCAAAAAAGAAAAAGCTAAGAAGGAAATGAACGGGAAATTGGAAGGGAGAATAATGAGGTGGGAAAGATACTGATTTACAGAGGTAGGAGAAGTCATGCCTGAAGAAGTGATATTTACGCTGGAACCTGCAGAATGAGAGGGAAGGGCTGTTCTGTAGGTGTTGGGAGGAACATTCCAGGCCAAGGGTATACAATGTACACAGGCCAAGGGTATATAATGTACAATGTCTCAGATCTGGACAAAACTCGGTGTGTTTGGGGTTAAGTGTGGCTCCCCTTTAGTGCCTGGGGGGAAAATGGCACAAACTGAGGTTGGAGAGGTGAGCAAAGGCTGGAACACGTAGAGGTCTTGCAAGTCAAGGTGGGGAATACAAATTTTGTTTGAAATGCAGTGAGGAGCTGAATGGTTTTAAACAAATTTATGTTTTTAAAATATCACTCTCATTGCTGTTTGAAGAAAGGATTTGATAAAAGGGGCAAAAGAGGAAGCAGAGAGGGCAATTATGATATTAGAGCAGTGGTCAGATGAAAGGGGATGGTGATTTACTCTAGGTGAGATAAAATTAGAGTCTAGTTTTGAACATATTAAATATATGATGATTATAATACATTCAAGAAGGGATATCAAGTAGACAAGTGGATAACTAAGAATAAAGCTCCAAGAAAAGAATAAATGTAAAAGTAAAGAACATAGAGCTAGTATTTAAAGCCAGGGGGAACATATGCAGTCTCCTAAAGAGCGGTTGGGAGAGAGACTGAAAAAGATGAAAGATACGCTAGAACTGAGAACTGAAAAGACTTGAGTTTCTTCAACATTTGAAGGTTCTGCAAAGTTAAAGGACCTAGTAAAAAAGAAAGAAGAATCAGCCATCGAGGTCTGAGGAAAATCAGCAACTGACCCCAGAAAACAGGAGAGAAAGTGCTGAAGCCATAGGGAGTTGTCATTGGTGTGGAATTCTGCTTGGAGGTGAAGGGTGATGGGAACAGGAAAAAGTGCATTTAATTTGGAGAGCCCCATTGATCTTTAAAATGGCAGTTTAAATATAGACATGAGCCAAGTCCAGAATAGAGATGTTGGAAGAACGAATGGAAGGAGGTAGAAAGACGATGTTCTAAGAATTGGGCTATAAAAGAGATCAGAGAAATGGGGCAATAGCTGAAGGGTATTACTGAGCCACAAGATTTTTTCCTTCTTTCCCTTTTTGTTTCTAAGGCGGGGATATAGTAAAGCTTATTTGGAAACTGTAGAGCATGGCCCAGTAGGGAGATCAGTGGTATAAGGAAAAAGAGGGAGGCACTGAAGGAGTAAAGGACTTATTAAAGTCACAGCATAGGGGATCCAGACCCCAAGTGTGAAAAGTTTCTCCTCCCAAGAAACTGTGAAGAAGGAGAAACTGTGTGCAGATGTGCTAGATCTCTAGACCTGCTCATTTTACAATGACGAAGATCTCTGTTAAAGAGTTCATGTTTTTTCAATGAAAGAAGAGGTACGTTTTGCAAGCTGAGTAGGGAGGGGAAGGTTGGAAGGTTTGAAGAGAAAGAGATGTGAAATAGTTACTGATGAACGAGCAAGAGGCAGATCACCGAGAACTGAGTAGGACACTTAGCTGGGGTAGAAAGTCCATGTGGAGATCAAGGTGCAGAGATGCCAGCCTGCCCAGCTATGTGATCGTTCTCCAGTAATACTGGTCTCTAGGGTACAAGCCCAACAGTGGCAGTTTCTTAAATTCATCCAGATTTGTGGATTTGTAAAGGCAAGTATGATGGGGGAGAGCAAGCAGGGATCTCAGAGCCATGTAATCTAAACTGGATATGGAGGAAAATGAAGAGAGAAAAGAATTTACGGTTGAAGATGATGTTAAGAATGGATAAGAGGACTATATTCTCTATACTGTACAGTATATCCCCATGACTTATTTTATGACTGGAAGTTTGTACCTGTTATCATAGGGAATATAGTCAACAATATTCTAATAACTTTGTATGATGACAGATGGTTATTAGTCTTATCAGGGTGATCATTCTGTAACGGTAATAAATGTCAAATCATTAATGTTGTACACCTGAAACTAATACAATATCGTATGTCGACTATACGTCAATAAAGAAAAAAAAAAGAATCAATAAGAGGAATTGCCTTCATACTTTGTAAACAGGTCCTCCCTATAAGTTGAAACATTTGGAGCATATGCATATCCTTCATACATGTATGGGAGTTTGCTTGTTCAACACTTACACGTACTTACTGTGTTCCAGTACTGAGCTAATTGTTTTACAAATATTAACTCACTCAAGCTTCATCACCTTCATAATAACTCCATGAAGTAGAAACTAATATTATACAATTTTACAAATAAGAAAACTAGGCAAAGAGTTGTTAGGTAACTTTCTCAAGGCCACTCATTTAGTAAATGCCACAAGATTTGAATTCACAGAGTCTTGGTGCAGAGTTCATGCTCTTATTTATGTGTGCAAAACTATTCTAATGAGTTATTATACTAGTATATCATATATATGATAAAATATATGCAAAACATGGGTTAAAAATAAATAGAGGTTCTAATATTTTCTTCCCACAGTCCAAGAAATTTTCTTATGCAGTTCCTGAGCTGCATGAACTTTGGAGCCCAGTGTTGAGGAAGTGGTGAAGACTGTGTTGTGCAATTTAAACAATTGAGCCAGAAAGCTACAAGGTCGTGGTTAGAAAGTAAAGTTAGGCATTTGTGACTTCAGGGGTGGCTTAGTTTATATTGACGACAGGTCCAGGGTAAGCCCTTGGAATTGTGTGGCTAAAGTGAAGTGATGGAAAGTTCTTTGCGATAAGCAGGTAAAGGAATTAAGAAGACAGAGAAATAGCTGGGTCGTTCACACAGACTCTGAAGTCTCTGACAATGAAAGCAGGAGTTGAGATGGAAGAGAAGACTGTACCTCATCTGTTAGCATCTTTATGAAAGGAGGAGGGATAACCGGAAAATCACTTGATGACAGCAATGAGGATGGCAGACGGTGGAAGAATTGTCCACAATGGATGCATGCCCAATTGGTGAAATACGAATGATGGTTCATCCTGCAGGGAATTTTAGGATTTTAGTTGAGGTTTGCAATGTTGACTATAAAGGAAATGTGACCTTAGTAGGCAGAAAGACTTGGGAATACTCAAGGTTGTAATCAAAAGATATGAGGGCAGGAGGAGAGCCCACATTTGCCTCGGCATCAAAGAAGAATTCACAGAGAAGCTAATACTTGATTTGATTTTGAGTTTTGGAAGAAAGAGAATGTGTCAGCCATATAGATTTGAAGAAGGAAGTCATTAAAGATGGAAGGCATAGCACGGGTAGACATTGAGGCAAGAGAAAGTATGATATCAATTCAGTATTGCTTGAGTGTAGTTTATTAGGGAGTAGGGGGAGTGGGGAGTGATGAGATTGAGGAAGTAAGGAGAGAGCAGATCAGGAAAAGAATTGCATGTTATTTTAAGAAAGTTGAGATTTATCCTGGATCTGATGGGGACTCGTAGAAATATTCTGAGCTGCGGTAGATCGTAATCAGATTTGAACCTGGAGGCAGTGTTGAGGCCTGATTGGATGGAGTTAGGCTGGAAGAAAGGAGATCAGTTAGGAGCTCTGAAATAGTTCTGGCAAGACCTGATGGAGGCCCCAAGTACGGAAAGTAAAGTGTAGATTGAAAAAATAAGGTGAGAAATTATAGTAATATTCAGTATGGAAAAATGGCAGGATTTATTGTTTTAGTAGTTATGAGGTCATAAAGAGGGAGGAGCCCATGATAACTAGCAGGTTCCTGGGTGCCTGAATGATCTGGGTGCTGTTCACAAACTCAGGAAAGACAGTAGGAGGAGCAGGGTTAGAGAGTTGTGGCTTCTGTTTGGCAGGTGTTGAGTCTGAAGTGTCTGGAGGAATTTCCAGAGGTTATTTAAGAGGGCTGGGAGTCCAGAGAAAGAGAGCCCATCTTTTCCACTGGCTCCCGCAGAAGAGCAAGGAAATTTCTATCCCTTCTAGAAACATCTAGCAAATGTCTTCATGTATCTTGTTGACCTGAATTGGACCACCTGCCCTTCCAGGGTCAAACACAGTGCCTGGATGTGGGATACATTGATTTTTCTTTCTTTCTTTGTTTTTATTTATTTATTTTTTTGCTGAAGAAGATTCGCCCTGGGCTAAAATCTGTTGCCTATCTTCCTCTTTTTTTTGTACTGAGGAAGATTTGCCCTGGGCTAACATCTGTTGCCAATTTTCCTCTATTTTGTATGTGGGTCACTGCTCTAGCATGGCCATGAGTGGTGTAGGTCCATGCTCAGGAACTGAATCCAGGCCACCAAAGTGGAGTGTGCCAAACTTACCACTAGGACACTGGGGCTGCCCCTACACTGATTTTTTTAAGACAATCTGACTATCCTTGGAGTTGAGAGTCTATAAGTCTTCCGCAGACCATATGGCTGACCCAAGGGAAAAGGTAGATTTCCAAAGGAAACTCTATCAAATATCTACTACATGGATACCCCACCACTGTCAGGCACAGTGACCTTTGCCCAACTCCTAAGGATCATACAGACCATGGTAGCATAGAGAGTGACATCTACCTCTGTCTAGGGGCACTGAGAAGGTTTGGTAGAGGACATTGGACTTCGGCTCTTCAAAACGGTGAAGAAGTTTGCCAGACAGTGAAAATGCATGGACAAGGGGAAATGCATGGACAAGGGGAAAGGGTACTCTGACTGAGACAAAAATGCTCAAAAGCCAGAGGCCCAGACAGCAAGGCCTGATTGGGCTTCTCTGAAGAATTTCCCTGTGATTCAGAGACCATGCTGCTTTGGCAACAAAGTATCTTGCTTTTATGTAGAGAATTACATAGCATTGTCTTAATCCATTTCATCTAATTGTTTATCATAACTTTATATTTTATTCCATCTAATTTTGACAGTGGGAAAAGGCAAGGGGTGTGTGACTTGCACGATGATATTGAATGTAACTGCTGTCGTCATAGGTTTTGCACAGCTTGACTCATTTTCAGATACAAAGTGGTTATATGTCAGCTGTTTGATACTAGCTTGGGGAACTTGAGAAACTTACTTAACCTCTCTGCACCTCAATTTTCTCATCCAGGAAATGAGAGATAATAATACCTTTACTACAGTCTCATACATTTAAATACTATAACACATGTAAAGTACCGTATAGAATGCATCTCTCTACCTAAATCAGAAAAATTATTGTTAGTATCATTATAATTATTATTATTGAGGACCATGGGAAAATAAACCAAAAGGAGCAGTTGAAGACCTTTTTTGGAAGCCAAGGTTTAGTGACCAGATTGCAAGCAGGTGAAACAGCAGGCAGCAGCCTTGCTATCAGGCTGAGTGCACCGCCTCTCAGTCTTTTGGTTATAAAGGAGACAATCCACCAAGTTATTCTGTCAAGGACAAAAGAGCCATAGCCACAAAAGACAGAAGTCAGAAAACTGTCTTCATCAGTAGCATGAACTGCGTTTGATTTGCAGAACTAACAATAACTGGGTTCCTACTATGTGCAAGAGCACTCACTCCAGGCATTTTGGTATATTACCTCATTTAAGCTTCTAAACAATCCCAAATAACTTGTATAGAATTGAAGATAGTGTGTTCTGGAAAACTGTGTTAGATGACTCAAAAAGTGGTTCTAATGTGGATGAAGCCTTTGTGTTGAAGATACATGTGAAAAGTTTGAACAAAACCATTCCATAAAGTACAAGAGTAAAAAAGTATATTTCTAAATTAATACATGATTTTCTTTGGTAACTTATATATGCATATGTGTGCATAAGTGAGTTGATAGACTAAAAATAATGAGATTAACTATTTAATCTACATTCCAAAAGTTTATGTATATAAAAAAGCTTAAACTGAAAACCTCTTTGGGGAAATCTTTCTATCAGAGAAAATTGAAGGTCATCTTATAATTGATATCATCTTATGTCTGTGACTATATGGTAATATATGGTATGGTATGCAAGTATATGGAGCATTGTTTATAGTATTATAAGATGAAACGTGTATTCATTGATTTGAATAAGTACGTGGCAATGTAATAATTGTAATGACAACCATAGAACACCAAATAACAGGAATTATCGTAGTGAAAATAGAGGTTCTGAAGTCAGAGAGATTTGCATTTTAATCTCAGCTCAGTCTATATTACTAGCTCCTTTATATTGAGCAAATAGCCTCTCAACTCTGTTTTCTCATCTACAAAATGGAGCTAATAATAGTACTTACCAATTACTAATGGTAATACAATTAAATAAGAAAATACATGTAAATCTTTAAGCAGAGTCCTGTTCACATCATAAGCACTAAGTAAATATTAGTTATTACTAGTATTATTTTAAAGTTGTGGGGCAGCTTATTCTTGTTTTTTGTCCCTTTCTACGGGATATCATTTATATTGCAATAGACTAATCCAGTTTCTAGGGCATAAAAGAACAGAAAATCAGAGTTTGGGAACCTGATGGAGTTGTCTGTCATCATGCCGCAGACAACCTTCAGGCTTGCAGTCAAAGAGATTTAGATTCATATCAGAAATGACAGCTTTGTGAATATAAATATAAACGTCATCTTTTTTCCTTTCTTAATTTTTTAAAAATCATATGGCAGCTTAGAGCAAAATCATAGCACTGTATGGTGGAGTTTATACTATATTTAGATGTAATCTATATGACAACCGTAGCACAAAGAATGTATGCATAAATGGAACTATACTGTAAAAAAAGAGAGAAAGATTTTGATTCATATCCCGGAGCCAAGATTTCCCAGCTTTGTGACCTTAGAAACATGATTTCACTTTTTCGAGCAACCGTTTTCCTTGTTGGTACAGAGGGAATAGCTATACCAACCTACAGGACTCTCAAGAACGCTAAGTGATTGTGGCAGTGCCTAGTGGTTCTGGAAGAGAGTAACTGCTCAATGCAGTTGAAGCCCTCTTTCCTTTTCTTCTAAATGTGACATTCACTGTAAGTAGAAAGCACTTTTTGACACCCTCTGGAAAGCTGAGCTATTTCAGATTAGCTTTAAATGAGTTAAAGAATCCAAGATAGTCTATCGAAATTCCCTCTATCTCAGCAACCCATATCATATGAATTAGAATCTTTTAATATCAGGAACGTAAAAAAAAAGGAGTGAGGCCTACTAATGGGTATACTTAAGGTACAAGGGTAAAGTGACAGCAGCTGTCAATAATTGTAGTCATGATCATCACAATCGCTAATGCTAATTGAGCACTTCCTATGTGGCATTATTACTTTACTTGTAATAACTCAATGAATCTCCACACCAACCTTCTGAAAAGAGTCTAAAGTTTTGATGGAGAGCACGTAGGACAGCGTGAGTGTGGGGCTTACTGCGGAAAGCTGGCTGGCCACACAGAAAGGTCCTTTAAAGTGAAATTACCTTCACAAATTAACTAGTGTTGAGGACCTGGCCCTCAGTCACACAGGCTCATGAAAACGTTCTCATATATATCCCCAAGGTAATTGGATTTGGGAATGCTGATTCAGGATTAAAGAAAAAAAAGGACTTATGAAAGACTGAAGAGTAAATCAGAATCACAGTCGATCCATTTACAATAAGCCATAGCTGTCAAATAAAATAGATATTTGTGTCAGCCTGACCAGTACGTTCCCTCCCTGTAGGCAACTCTGTAGGAAAAAGCCAAATGTTAATTAGGACTCTTGGTGCGTGAGGGGAGCTGGTCACGATTTGACTGTTGATTAGCATCAGGCCATATTACCCAACACATCAATTTCCAGATGGAGCCTGTTCTTCCGGATGGGCTTCGGGTCAGGCAGACACGGATAGGATTTACTCTGCCGAAATTTTCTTCTGTGACTCTCTGTTTCCTTCTGATTATTTAGATATAAAACCTTAAGTTAATTCTATCTCTGTGAACTAGAATGTTTTTACAATGATTTTTCGTGTTACTATTCTAACGCAGGGGTTGACAAAGTAGGGCCCACAGGCCAACTTCAGCCTGCCTTCTGACTTTGTACTGAATGAGAACTAAGAATAGTTTTTACGTTTTTAAACAGTTGAAAAAAATCAAAAGATTAATACTCTATGACGTGAAAATTATATGAAATTCAAATTTCAGTGTCCATAAACAAAGTTTTATTGGAGCGCAGTCGCACTCATTCATGTATGTATTGTCTATGGCTGCTTTCGTGCTACAAGAGCAGAGTTGAGCAGTTGTGACACCGACCATGTGGCCTGCAAAGCCTAAAATATTTACTATCTGGTGCCTTACAGAAAAAGTTTGAGACCCTTGCTCTAATCCATTTATTTTAAATTTATTAATTAACCTCTGAATGAGTGATCTTATTTCTCTTACAGCATTGAGGAGGCTTCACAGTGTAGCCCACTTGCGCCTGACATATTTCAGGTTACCTAATGTTATTACCATAAAATCTTGATTAAATCTAGAGATAGAATATAAAATCATTTGATCATAATTGATAAAGTGTCATTTATTGAGCAATTATTATGTGCTAGGAGCTTTATATAAAGCTCTTATTTAATCCTCAGAATCACTCTGTGTGATATATTTTATTATACCTACTTTTAGGGGTGAGAAAACTATGGCCAGAACGCGACTTTCCTCAAGTTGACCTGTGATTATTGGCAGAGCTGGAATTTGAACCAAGGCTGCCTGACCCAACACCTGTTTTCCTCTTCCCCATCACACTTCATCTCACATTAATAAACCAAAAAGGAATTAACATGGGAACAATCCATTTTCTGGAAAAAATACATTAAAAAAATAAAATCATATTTTATTTTCTAAAAGGCTGCTGTTCTTTGGCACCTTCGATACCATACCAACAAGTTCATGGCTAAGCATTTTCTGTATCAAGAGTGACAGAATCAAAAGTTGCAGCAGAGACCAGGCAGATAATGCAAATAGGTGAAATGGACCACATGTAGGAAAAATTGTGTGGTCCTCTTTGTTTAATTCTCAATTGTTTAGTTTCCCATTTTTATAGACAAGGATATAGAGGCTATTATTTAAAAAGTAAATAATAATGCAAGAGCTAGGCTTGTGGCTAACTTAAGACTTCACTTCCTGTCTATAGGGGACAGATGCTACTCAGAACCAGCCAACTGCTGCCGTGAGGGAGTTTAAGGCCAGAGTTTCCAGGTCTTCTAGTTTTTCAAGGGAAGTCATAGAATAAATTTTTTCCCCCACTACATTATGCAAATCTTAAACACTGTACAGGCCAAAAAATACCAATCTTCAGGTTGAATATGGCCTGTAACCTGGTTGAATATGGCTGCCAGGTTGTAACCTCCGGGTTATAGTTGGTGGCCAACGTGTCTTCCCTCTCAAACTGCATTGCTCCGAGCTGGAGCAGGCTCTGCAACAGGATTCCTGAGCACATCTCCATCTACACAGACAGGGTCCTTGGTTCTCTCTGGAGGCATCTAAGGATAGAGGCAGTGAAAGTCACATATGAGGCTTTAATTATCCAAATGGCCCTTTTAGTGCTAAGTTCCACCATAATGTTGTATCTAACAGGTTTTTGATCTCCCTCAGGGTATTGCCTCCTGATTAAAAGTCTTTTCTGCCTTTTAAAATTCCTCATCCAGTTTTGACGTTCTATGCCAGCTAATTTGGCTGGCTTTCTCCACTCCGTTCGCAAGTCCCCTGGGAGTGAAACAAGCCTGAGAAATAATGAGCTTGCTCTCATTTGTGTTCTCCCTTTTCTAGATGTCTGCATTCCCATCAAGGGCTTGATGCAACCTGTCCTATAAACACAAATCCCCGCAGGCTCCTTGCCTTGTCTGAAGGCCTCATAACAAACCCAAGTGTTCATTTCCTCACTTCAGTTACTTAAATTATTTTTAACAAGAGTATAGTATACTGGCTTGAGCTGGAACAAATCTATTTTATAGCTATTGGACCAAAGTTCAAAATATATTTTGAACTGAACCTGAACCCAGCCAAAATTTCATTGTGTTTGGGACTCAGATTCAAATAATTTTTGAGAAGGGACCTTAAATAGAGCAACTTCAGCATGGCAATCTGGAATTCTCTTTGTCTGATTCTTAAAGTCTTTTTGTCTGACACTTTCATCTGGTCCCCAAACAAGAGCCCCATTCCCTTTGTGTTATCTTTGAGATATCCTGGACAGGTGATGACAAACTGGGTGTGCCCACCCCCATGAGACTGCATGTTACTCCCTGATGTTTGGGAGCACAGCTTACTTAGCTTTGTATCCTTTGTTTTTTTTTTTATAATTTTATTTGTTTATTTATTTTTTCCCCCAAAGCCCCAGTAGATAGTTGTATGTCATAGCTGCACATCCTTCTAGTTGCTGTATGTGGGACTCGGCCTCAGCATGGACGGAGAAGCAGTGCGTTGGTGCGCGCCGAGATCCGAACGCGGGCTGCCAGCAGTGGAGCACGTGCACTTAACCGCTAAGCCACGGGTCGGCCCGAGCTTTGTATCCTTGATGCCAGGTAGAGAGAAGATATTCCACAAATACTCAAGGAATAAACTGTGAATGAATTCCAAGACTTTCTCTTAAATGTGGTTCCAGTGTTTAATGCATTTAAGCTCCCCATCTGTGCCCTGAGGTCAAATCGTAAAGGATCTGAATCCCTCTAAAAAGATCAGATTTGTATAAATAACTAGGTTTTTCCATGAACTAACTAGTCTTTTCTTCTTAAAGCTCGAATTTCTAAACACAAAAACCTTTACTAGACGCTTGGAGACCAATGAGATGGGAAAATTAAGCTCAATTTAAACCTCAAAATGTTTCTTAAAATAAACTTTTGCTGCATATGGAAAAGGTATAGGAATAATTTCAGAAAAATAGAAAACAGTGCCTTTGGATTCTTAGAACTGTGGCATTGTCGCATAGATCACCAGAAGCCAGGAGCTATAGCCAGGGCATGGTGAATGTTGCAACACATAGCTGATGGGCTAGGTATAAGAGAGGAGAGATGGAAAAAAGTTAAGACCCAAGGTGGATATGGGGAGTAGATGTTTCTGGAACTAGACCTCATTCAATAGCCCAGCTCTGGAGTCACCAACAGAAAGTGCTGAGACCACCGTGGCCTGCAAAATCTAGATCTTATTAACCTCACAGTTCTTGCTTTCAAAGTGGGAGCAGGACATACAACTAATGGAATTCAGCTCAAAACACTTGGATGGACAATTATCTCAAGTCCAGAGCACTCTCCCAGTTCACCTTGCTTAACCTCCATGACTCCACTCACACCCCCATTTTCACAGGAGCCTAAATCTCAGGATGAACAGTGAGAGCAGTATCTGGGAGACGGGCATATTCTTCATCTCAGTGACTGGTGCCTTTCTTCAAACAATTGTGCAAATTGGGATGATGGAAGTCAGTCTTTGACAGCTCCCTATCCCAATCACTTCCATCTGTCCAAATAGTTCTTAAGTCCATTCCCTTTCCTGCATTTCCCTGCCCTCCCTCGGCACCAGTTTTGACTGTGAGCATCCTTCTTCTGGACTGCTGCAGCAGTCGCCGAACGGTCTCCCACCTCTCTGTTTACTCTCCTTTATCACGTTATTTTCTGACAAAATCTTCCAATGACTTCCTATGGTTCAAGATGCAAACTAAACTACATCTCACCGTCACCTCTCCCTCTCCGCCCTCTGGTCATACTGCCTTCTCTGGGTTCCATGAATGTGCCCCGTAGGGCCTCTGTACATGCTTGAAACATTCCCACCCCACTCTTACCTTTGCCTAGTTAGTTCCTGCTCCTTCTCCAGAATGAAGTTCAAATATTAATTCCTCAAGCAAGATTTTCTCAACCCTTGATCTCCTCGATCAGGGTCCCAGTTACGTGATTCATATTACCCTTTGCTTCACCACATCCTTTTTCAGCTTTCTGTTCTCCATTAGTAAAATGAAATAGTAATAAAGCTCATCTGTTATGAGTAAATTAAGACAACGTTTTTGAAGCACTTAGTGCGTGCCTGGTGTATGGTAAACACTAGATGAATGAGCTGTAGTTATCAAGCATTACTGTTGTTAGAAGGAGTAGTAGTTGTAGTGGTGGATGGGTCTGTGTAGGAGCTGATAACATGAACTAGAGCAGATTGCCTGGGTTCGAATCCTAGTGCTGGATCTTACTAGCCATATGAATATGCAAAGTTACTTAACTTCTCAGTGCCTCTGTTCTCTTTTCTATAAAGTGGGAATGATATATAAGTAACTACATTGTGTAATTTTGAGGATTAAATGAGTGAATCCATGAAAAGTACTTAGGGAAGTGCCCAGCACATGTAGTGTTTGCATTGCTCCTCCGTGAGACTGACTTCTCAGGATAAGGCAGGGCTCCTCAAACACCGGAAAATGGCTTGGGAAACTCAGGGGACTCAATTTTTGCAGATTCCTCAGAGATTGAACACCAAGCATTTGTCAAAACATGACAAATAGATCTGTGATCGCACATCACTATTAGCCTCCAGGTTGTTAGTGGGAGTAGAGGGAAGATTTATCACCAACATTTTATTGAATTGTGTGTCTGGCCACTTCTAAATTAAAACTAAGTTAGTCCCACTGTACCACAGCATGTCCCTGGTTAAAAAGCCAAACAAAACACCCTCCAATAGAAGGTGAAGCCTGGCCCAAAGTATCACTTCAAGATGATTTTCCACCACTCCTGGGTGAGGTTTGCTAAAAGGATCCCCAATGGATGCTCACCTGTGGGAAGCATGTCAGTTGAGTTCCCAATTCCAGGGTATAGTCCTTAGATTTTAGCCCCAAATCTGGTATTAGCTCACCCAAAGATGATGACTCCCTGTGATGGATTTATTTTAACCAGATACACGTGAAACCAAAGTATAAACTGGATTATGTCAATTTATTACGCTATAATAGGAAACTTTGTTTTTTTTCAGGGCCTCCTCTCGTCAGCATTAAGAGTAACAACAATGAACATAGCACTTACTTATTGAGTACTTACTATGTGTGAGGTATTTCTTATGTATAATCTAATTTAATCTTCAATAACCCCATGAGGTGCACACTTTACCCTCTTAGAAATTGAAAGTAAACCTATGAAAGCTTAAATAACCTCCTAGACGTCACAATACTAGTCAAGATTCTTTCAGTTGCAAGAGACAGGAACTCAATATAGACATGCTCAGGAAAAGGGGGTTTTGAGGGGTGGGTGTGGTAGAGCTCTCAACTTGAGAAAGATCCTAGAGTTATTCACAAGGAAATCCTATAGGAACCAGGCCCTCAGGGACAGGAACTAGGGACTCTCCATGCCAGCAGGGGTCATTGTCTCATGCCCTCTGTTTCTCATTCATCTCTGCTTGCCCCTTTTGGTCTCTCTTTTGCAGATAGGTTCTCACATAGGACGGGGAAGATAGTTGCCAGGACCCCTGCCTCTAATTTGGAAACTTCCAGGGAAGAGTTCTGATGGGCCTGGTGTGGGCCATGTGCCTGTTCCTTGGACTTGTCCAGGAAGATATTGCACCATGGGGAGTAAAGAAGAGGCTGACCAAAGGAAGGTGGCACCCTGTGACCAGGTGGAAGGAGATGGGAGAATGAGCGTAGCGGACAAAACCAGTAGCTTTGGCGTCCCCTCCATTTGCAGAGTAAGGCGACAATATCAGTGCAAATCCACCTGTTCTTGTTTTTGAACAAAAAAAGGCAAACAAACATTACTCAGTGTCCTCTTGACACCCAAGAAACAATAAGTGCTTTATTTCATAGCTGCTTTGGTAATACCTTTTTGGCCCTTAATTTTTGTCATCAAATATCGCGTCAAATCTGCACATACTTAGTCAGTGATACAGGGGCAAGTGCAATGTCACTTATTAGCCGTGCAACCTTGACAAATAACTTGGACTCTCCAAACTGCAATTTCCTCATCTATAAAACAGAATAATAATAGTGCCCTCATAGAGTTGTTGGTGAGGATTAGGTGAGATTCAGTGTGCCCAGGCACCTGGCACACAGTGCATGTGTAATGTACTAATATATATTAATGTGTAATGTAGCAATGTAACTACTAATAATAGCACTAGCTTTTATTACTATTCTAGTGTGAAAAGTCCACAGATAGAAACTATGACCTGAAGGAAAATTGCTGGTACATGGTAATATTAAATAAACACCGTCGTGATTTTATAAACCCAAGATCTTATAATGAAGAGCTTTATTTGAGTCACGAACAGACAGTAAATTCAGTGAACTGGTATTTGCAAGGGGCTTAACATGACGCCTGGTGCATTATAATTATTAGGAAATTTTACCGTCTCATATTCTCATGCATTTCCATCCTTAATGCCACAGTTCATGTGGGCACTCATATACACACCCTGCACTCACCTGGGTAGGTGAGCACATCGAGAGGCCAGCCTGACTGGCTTAGACAAGTAGAAGGTTGCAAGGTGTGCTCTGGTCTGGAGTGGCCCAATTGATGTCCTTTTTTTTTAACTCAAATGTTTCAAAATAGCTAAAAATGTCTTTTTTTTTTTTCCTTACCAAGTCCAGGAAACTCACTCACATCTTCTGTTTATCCCTTTTCTTTATTGATATCTGGCAGAACAGTGAATAATCCTAGGGAGGTGTAAACCCATCTAATGAACAAGTGTTCCCATAGTTCCAGCGTCCCCATGACCTGGTTGGAGGAAATCTATCATTCCATTGGCTCTTCAGCCAGGTTTTCCTTCCGGCAACCGTTTACACATGAAAATTAAGTTTCCAGACACCCTCTTTCTAAACCTCTTTTGTTCCTTTCCTTACTTTCCTTCACAAATTGTTCTATTAGCATGACTGGTCCAGTAGAACCCCAGGAGGGCAGGAATGTTGGACTGTGTGGGTTACTGTTGCATGCTCCTGCCTAAATTGTTCTTCATACAGTAAATACATATTCAATGAGTGAACAAGTGAATGTTTCTGTGTAACCTAGATGGCAGCCTCTGGATATCCCAAGTTCTTTACTTTCTGGGATCAGGTTGCCCATGAAGATTTAAATACAGTTGTCTCAAACTACCACAATAATATACTGAGAAACAAAGCACTCTTCAATTCCACAGAGAGGAGAAACTGAGGGGGAGGGTGATAGCTTATAGCTTTCTCCAGTCCCCTCTGACTCTAACTTCCTACTTCTACTAAAAATTTTCTGATTTGTCTTTCTTTTCCCACATAACATTTTCTATACTAGCTGCCCAAACTCCCCCCGACCCCTGAACCAGAATAGTCTCTTATCATTTCACTCCTCAAAGTACCTTTCACTCAAGGTTGTATTTAGCAAATAGCACAGCAAATTCTTTAAAATTGTACGTTAGAAGTCCCTGTGCTTAAAAGAGCTTTAATAATTTTTCTCACCAAGTTCTGGACCCTCCTCTCTTCCTGAATCTTCATCCTCTTTTCTCCAGCTCACTCACCTTCAACCTCTCGTTCTGGGGCCTCATCTCTTACTCAATGCTGGCGTTTCCCCCGAACAAAAGCCAGGTCATCTTTGATAGGAATTCTGTGATTGGCTCTTAAAGGAACTATCTTTTCCTTTCTTCAAGCACATGTGAAATATTTCTTGTTAGACTGGCAGTTGTTGTTAATAGCTGGAATTTTTCTCATTTCTTGCCATCTGCTTTATTTATTTATTTATTTTTAGAGGAGTTATATATATTTATTTTTTATTGCAGTTCTTGCCAACTGTTTTAACATTGGTTCAACGTGGTTGACGTCATGGCTACTGAGTTGATCTTCACCTGTTTCAATAAAGGAGAGATGGCTTGTATCTTCATTTCATTCTGCTTCTATGCATAGTCTAGTTGGGTGATACTTTGCATCTCCCTGGTCAGTGAGGAAGTCTTATCTTTTCTGAATTTTCCTTTAGGAACATGCTCTCCCAGGATGACCACTGTAGGAGTTACAGCAGGTGTCCCATCATTCTGGGGTCCCTTCTTGGATAATTAGCCAGGGTCAGGTCCAATCATTGTCTTTTCTAGCCCTTTCCAGACTGACTATTCTTCCTCCTGCTAACTCCCAATTCTCCCTAACTTTTCATTCTTTTCCCTGATATCACTAATGTTTTTCCCACATATCATCCACATTGGTTCATTATTGTCTGTCCTTCTATTATGTGACTCCTTCCTAGCACATCCAAACTGATAGCTCTTGTCAATAGACCAAAGAAATGTAATTATAATAGAAAAACAACAAGAATAGGTTGTGTAATTAATTCATTTAACAAATAAATATTGAATTATAGTGTGCAAAACAATATGATAAGCGCTGTGTGAAACTCATAACACAAACTCTGTCTCCAGTAATTTTATAGTTCAGTAGGAGAATAAATAAATGTGGAGAGAATATTATAACCAAATTAGACATTGGTGAAGCTGTTAAATAGGTACAGATAGTGTACTGCAGAAACAAATTAAAAGTTCTTGAATTTTCTTTTTGTGTGTGTGTGTGTGTGTGTGCGCGCCAAGGACTTTTGTGTGTGTGTGTGTGTGTGTGCGCCAAAGATTTTCTTTTTTAATTGCGGTAACATTGGTTTATAACATTGTATAAATTTCAGGTGTACATCATTATACTTCTATTTCTGCATAGATTATGTCATGTTCACCACCCAAATACTAATTACAATCCACCAGCACACACATGTGCCTAATCATTCCTTTGACCCTCCCCTCACCCCTTCCCCTCTGGTAACCACCAATCCAATCTCTGTCCCTATGTGTGTGTTTGTTGTTGCATTTATCGTCTACTTATGAGTGAGATCATGTAGTTTTTGACCTTCTTCCTCTGACTTATTTCGCTTAGCATAATACCCTCAAGGTCCATCCATGTTGTCACAAATGGTTGGATTTCATCGTTTCTTATGGCTGAGTGAATTTTCTAAATGACTTCCCTTCACTACAGAAGTTTACCCACAACTTAAATTTAGGATGAGTCATTTCTTGCTACGGTATCTGTACCTAACAACGCAATCAAAAAAAGGGATACCTCTCTTTGATGATTCTAAATGCTTCCATTTTCTGGCTATAAAAGAAACAACGTCTTCTCCAGAGATTGCATCAGCATGTAAGATGGAAAAAACATTTGACTTGGCTTAAAAAAATACCTGAGTGCAAATTCTGGGTCTGCCACTGGATAGAATCATGACTAATACAGGCACTCACTAATTTTCTTACTTCATTCCTCTGAAAGCCATCTGTATGATGAAGATCATAGCAGAATTGGTGTGATCAAATAAATCAAGTGAAAATGTTTCAAAATGTATAAAACACTGGAAATTAGGTGCATTATTAATAAAACTAAATGAAACATCTGTAAACACAAATGAAAAAATACAATTCCAGCCTTAATCGGCAAAAAACTGCAAAAATGTG
The DNA here is from genome assembly GCF_057802395.1 of Ceratotherium simum simum. Taxonomy (NCBI): domain Eukaryota; kingdom Metazoa; phylum Chordata; class Mammalia; order Perissodactyla; family Rhinocerotidae; genus Ceratotherium; species Ceratotherium simum. The sequence goes on along the minus strand of NC_141900.1, from coordinate 65,629,722 downwards.
GGTGGGAGAGTCATCATTCTGCTCCACTTAGAATGGCTTCTTTTAGATTTCCTTGCATCTATCATCAGGGACAATTTTGTGTTGCACAATATAATACAAAATTCACCCTTTTGAGAACACTCAGGGTACATAGTGATTTATCTGTTTTTAAGCTATCCATGAAGATTCATTTATCTCAGAAGTAGATTTGTTTTTATGAAAAGCACAGGATACCGTGGCTAGAGCCCAAAAGAGGTAATCAGCAGATAATGTAAGCAGTGATAATAATGCTTTGCCTGTACACGATTTTTTCTCTTAAAACCCATATTCTGTCTACACAATACTTTCCTGAGTAACTAATTCTAATACATAATGTGTTTTTTATATTAATCAATTGAGAGAGAGTAGAAAATAATTGTAACTATCATAGTACTACTTTGTATACTTAGTAACAGTTAAAAGTAATTGCTACTGTACTGCTATTCAAAATCTTATCACAATTTATAACCTCCTATAACTTATAGTCTTTTATACCTGGAAATAGTATCAAGTATATATTAGGTTTATCTTAATTTTATTTCAATCCTCTAAGCTACAAAGTTATTTTTTTCTACTCTTAATGTGCTAAAGGAAAAGAGAGTTTTATACTTCTCCCTCTGGCCTGTTCAAATATTTAACAAAGAAACTTTCTCTTTATTCTTAATTTTACTTTTGGCCATTTTCTTTTATATTAGAATCATAACTGAAGACAAAGAGTAATAGACTGTCATTATCTTTAAAATAACATGCAGTACACCCACAGATAACTAAATTGTTCATCATTTTTATTCTTCATATTTTTCTTGACTCTTCTCTCAAGCTCAGGATGAAACTCACTCTTGGTGTGATTTACCCCTCTCTATTCTTTCCCCTGACCTGGTGTATATAAAACCTGCGGTCATGCACTGAAAACATCCAGTACTTCTCTAGCCTCAGCCACTCTCCTTTTCAAAGCCTACACAGCCTGGCTGAGGCAGATATAATATGGCACTCAGCATCATGGGATGTGAGTGTGTATACAACTCTTTCCTACTGCACAAAAATGGACTAATGATGCTACTTCTGGTAGTGGTAGCATGGTGGTGGTGGTGGTGGTGGGGAGACCCCACCCCCCTGAAAGAAAACAAGATTAAACTGGATAAAATTACAAAAAACAAAAATTTCAGAGGCTGGTCCAGTGGCGGAGCAATTAAGTTCACGTGTTGTGCTTTGACAGCTTGGGGTTTGCCAGTTCAGATCCTGGGCGTGGACCTACACGCCGCTCATCAAGCCATGCTGAGGCAGCGTCCCACATAGAGCAGCTAGAAGAATGTACCACTATGACGTATGACTATCTGCTGGGACTTGTGGGAGAAAAAAGGAAAAAAGGAGGAAGATTGGCCACGGATGTTAGCTCAGGGCCAATCATCTTAAAAAAAAAAAAAATTTCAGGGTGCAGGAAATTGACCTAAGGCAAACAACAACTTGAAAAGATTTACTCAGGAATAACTGATGCTTCAATGGTAGGTAATTGTGAGTTTGTGGTCTTCTTACAATATGGCTATTCCCACCAGTCCCACGCTTAGGGAGCTAACACCCATTGCTTTGCCAAACAGAAAGGGTAGGCTCAGTGGAGAGTAGATTGCAGAGTAACCAAGAATTTAACAGGATGACTTTGGTAACGAGAGCCAAGAGATCTGTAGAAGAACAGATAACAAATGTTCATGCATTGAAGAAATGTTCCAGCATGCCCAGCTGACTGATAAACTATTCGTGTGTATTCATGTGTACCTCAGGGAACCCAGCAAGCTTGGAGAGACATGCAAATGTGCTTTGCCTTTTAAGATGTTTCTCACATTTAGGATAGCTAAAATTAAAAAGACGGATGATATCAAGTGCTGACAAGTTGTGGAGCAACTGGAACCCTCCTGCATTGTTAGTTGGAATGTAAAACAGTGCAACCACTTTGGAAAACATGTTGCAGTTTCTTAAAAAGTCAAATGGAAGTTTATCACCTGACCCAACAATTTCACTACCTAAGACAAATGAAAACCTGTGTCTCCTGATCAACTTTATGCAAATATTTATAGCAGTATTATTTGTAGTAACCTCAAACTGTAAAGAAAACACATGTCCATGAATTGCTGAATGGATAAATAAAATGTGAGATATCCTTACCATGAACTATTGCTCAGCAATAAAGAAAGAACAAACTACTGAAACACTAACAATATAGATAAATCTAAGAAACATCATGCCAAGTAAAAGAAGCCAGTCACAGAAGCCTACATTCTGTATGATTCCATTTATATGATCTTCTAGAAAAGGTAAAACTATAGTGACTGGAAACCAACCAGTGGTTCTCAGAGGTCAGTGCTGGAGGCCTTGATTGACTGCCAAAGGATATCAGAGACTTTTGGGGGGTGATGGAAGTGTTATTAAGCTTGATAATGCTGGTAGTGGCACGACTGTACACATTTACCAAAAGTCTTCAAACTCTGCACTTAAAACTGGTAAATTTTATTTTATGAAAATTATACCTCTGTAAAGCAATAAAAGCATGGCATAAAGATCCTTTTCTTACTTCCCAATAATTTCTATAGATGAAGCAAGGTGTCTAGAGTCCTCTAATTTTTTATTTTAACTCCCTGTTTACAATTTCTATGTTACTATTTATTATTTTTGCTTCAGTTCTTTCCAGTTTCTCCTTATGCATCTCAAAATCTCTGTTTCAGTCTCTGGGTAAATCATAACAATGAGCATACAGCACTGGATTAATACCTGCATCTCAGATATTTTATTTTATAAATATTACATATTGCAAACAATTTATTAGTGTTGTTGATATAATCTTCTTATGATCTGCTATGATTTCTTAAACTTTTTCTTCTGTGTTTTGCAAGCATTCTCTACCTTATAAGATATATGTATAAAGAAAATCCTATATTTATGTTTTAACTTTTTTTTTTTTACCATTACATTACAGCATTTGGCTAGCTTTCTTTAATTCCATTTTGCCTAATTCCCAACGGAATATCTATGGGAACTCAGGAAACGATTATAATTTGTAACTACATCTAAAGCTAAGGCTGACAGTCAACATATTGCCAGGCCATAGGGAGCATTTTCATTAATTAAAAACATATGAAGCAGAAATGAGAATTAGAATATGAAAGAGACATTGGCATATGGTTTTCACCTAAGGGAAGGGAAATATTCTTGCCTCAAGTAAAAAGAATGTAAAATTTCTCACCTGGTGTCTTTGCCTGCTGGTCAGAAACTCAGACCTTTATCAGGCCAACCCAGAACTTCTATTTATTTCTCTGCTACAGTAGGTTATTATTTTGAAGTAGTGAGAGGTTCCCCACTTCCCACTCCAGAATTCCTCTTAGTCAAATAGCTTCAGAGATTGCAACTTCCAGAAAACAATGAGTCAGACAATAACAGGCGGACACTGGGATGCTTTGCTGTATTGTCCTTGGAGGGAAAGGCCACAATGCATCTTGGACATTAAAGATTTTTGTATATCCTATCAATAGTTTATGTTTTCCAAGAAAGAAGAATTAAGATTTAAAAAAATTACTACTAATTAGGTAAAGGGAATGTCAAGCCACAAAACGTGACTGTTGGCAAAGAGATCCAGATAATCCTCTTTTCAACATTTTGAAGACTTGGAGGAAATCTTATCACAGAAAATGATTTTATGAATAAACTAAGCTTTAAAAAGCAGGAACATGAAATCATTATAAGAAATGAAATAAGAACAGAAATTCAAAGGGAAATGGATGTTACAAGGAAACTAGACAAACAAATCCAACACTTGAATTAACAACCTCTATTAGAAGACATAAATTCAGAATGTTGAATAAAGGATATAAAGGTCAAATTTAAGAAACTGTCTTATGATGCAGGGGGAAATAACAAAGAAAAAAAGAAAAAAATGTTAAATATCATACTAATAGGCAGATAAAGAATGGAAATCCAATTCAAGAATTATGAATTTCTTGAGAAATAAGTCACAACAATTGGAATAGGAACAACAATCAAAAGATACAACCAAAGAACACCTGACCTGCTTTTAAAATATGACTGAGTACACAGATGTTAAAAAGTACTGAGTTCCATGTGTACCTTAGAAAAAACTGAATTGCAAAGAAGTAAATACTCTCAATGCATTTTTAAAAATAAATTAAGGAAATAATAATAAGATACCACTAAATACCTGCTAAAATGCTTAGAAACGGACAATAGAGAAGTTGGTGAGAATGCTGGGCAAGGGGCACTCTTATTCATTGCTGGTGGGAATGCAAAATGGCACAGCTACTTTGGGAGACAGTTTATCAGTTTCTTACAAAGCTCAAGACAGTCTAAACATATGATCCTTCAGTTGCACTCCTAAGTATTTAACCAACTGATTTGAAAAGTTATATCCAAACAAAAACCTGCACATGAACGCTTATTCATAATAGCAGCTTTATTCATAATTGCCAAAAATTGAAGGACATCAAGATTTCCTTCAGTAGATAAATGGATAAGCAAACTGTGGTACACCTGTACAATGGACTATTATTTAGTAATTAAAAAGGAATGAGCAATCAAGCCACAACAAGACATGAATGAATCTCAAATGCGTATTGCTAAGTAAAAGAGGTCAGAATTGGAAGGCTACATATTGTATGATTCCAGTTATATGACATCTGGAAAGGCAAAATTATAGTGAGAGTAAAAAGATCAGTGGTGGGGCTGGCCGGGTGGCACAGTGGTTAAATTCACATGCTCTGTTTCAGCAGCCTGGGGTAAGTGGATTCAGATCCTGGGTGTGGACCCACACACCACTCATCAAGCCATGCTGTGGCGGCATCCCACATACGAAATAGAGGAAGACTGGCACAGATGTTAGCTCAGGGACAATCTTCTTCACACACACACGCAAAAAAAGATCAGTGGTTGCCAGGGTCATGGAGGAGAGTTAATACGTGAAGCACAGGGCATATTCTAGAGTGGTGAAACTATTGTGTATGATATTGTAATAGTGGTACATGACACTGAATTTATCAAAACCTATAGAGCTTTGCAGCACAAAAAATAAAACTTAAAGTTGTTGTAATTAAAAAAAATAATCTGAGAGGTCATGGGATCCCAAGATGGAATGTAGAATGTGACAAAACAATTAACTGTATTACAGATATATGAAGCTACCTCACTGAAGGAGGTGGTGGGAGAAGATTCTGATCTAAGCAACCTAGGTAATCGAAGTTAACTGAGTAACTTTTGAAATGAGCGGAGTCTGCAAGATTAAAGGCAAAAAAAAACTGTATGTAAGTACTGTACTCTAGTTAATCAAGTTCTTTCTTGCAGGATACAGGTTAACAATTCTGATACCAGTGTACATATATACTAGAATTGAACAATTAAGTAAATGGATGGCAGATGGTGGGAACTAACTTGTTCACTGTTGGAGGAGGAGGTTACAGACAAGCAAGAAGAGGCTAGAATGATCCACGTGGTAATGGATTAGAGTTAGAGACATCAGTATGGTCTCATTTTTAGCTTACTACAGATACAGATGGTTACATATAGAAATATTTATAGGTATATGTATATATACAGTTTAGTATAAATACATATATTTCCTTGCTCTCTCAGATAAAAGGGCCTAGAAACAAGAACACTGTAGCAGCAATGAGCATACCTACCACTCAGGTTTTGGTTTCTAATATCATTCTCCAGCAAAAGGAACCATGGCTCTATAGAGAAATGGCTTATTCTGTAGGGGGAAGGAAATATACAAGATGATCCTGGAGCATCTTGTAGTGCCAAAAAGTATGACAGAGAGAGAGAGGGAGGGAAGGAGGAAGGGAGGGAGGGAGGAAGAAAGAAAGAAAGAAAGGAAGATAAAGAAAGAAAAAAATCTGAATATCCACAATGATGAAGGTATGAGGGTATGTCAAAGGGACACAGCATCCAACTGAAAGAACTCCCAGTGGCCAAAGTTGGAAGAATTTGAACAACAAAATAAAGTAGTATTGGATTATAACTATTAATGAGTCCATATTCACATAAATAAATGATTGAATAAATAAATAAATGGGCAGAAAGAGACAAATCTCCCATGCAGAAGAATTCCAGATAATTGACATAGATACTCCACCCTCAAGGAGGTGGAGCATAACTCCTCCCCACTCCTTAAGTGCGGGCCATGGATAGCGACTTCCTTCCAACCAAAGAGTCTTTTGCCTTCACTTCCTTTACTGTAGAGAAGACCAGTGGCCCAATAGCAGTGGTGACAACAGTTAGGCTGTCCAAATTATGGACCCAGAAGAAAGCAGTGTGCTAAGAGTCAGGAGCCTCTGATTCTAACCTCCATCCCACCACTTAGCTAAGCATCTGTGTCTGAAGTATCTTATCTCTAACGTAAAGGTAATACAAATTACTTCTATTCAGTCAAGAGATTCAATACCAGATGATCTTTTAAGGTTTCTTCTAACTCTGAGATTTCTGATGGCAGGAAGACGTGGTAGTGACCTGGGCTCTGCCCCTTTTCCTGGGTTCCCACTCTCACTCTGACCAGGTGATTGACTTGGGTGCTTTGACCCAAGGTAGACCCGTCAGAGTCTTTAAGAAAATTGTCAAGAGTCACAACTTGTCTGTCCAGCGTAGCAGTCCTGACATTTTCAGGTCCTTGGCCTGAGAATCTGCATTGGATTTCATGAAATGTGATCAAATATCAAGGAAGTAAATAAAACTAAACTGATTCTGTCCCAAGTAAAGCAGAGAAGCTGTCAAATTAAGCTGAGTGACAACAGGACGTTTGCCTTAGCTTACCTGTTCCCAGTGCCAGCAGGTAACAAGATTCTCTACATCTCCAAAGTAAATGCCAAAGCCACTGCTGAAAGCCAAAGTTAGAAAGATTAGGCAGCTCACGTATATTAGGGCGAAGTGTTTGGTATTGAAAATAAAAGGGAACTTTGCAATTAGCAAGAGCTCCTGCTGTATAGTTGTTTGAAATGTGCTTTTCTTATGTTCTGTAGGAGCCGTTAATGAGGGAAAGGGATGAAGAGTCACTAGCTAAGTCAGAGAGCTGGACCAAGGGGTGGGCCAGCTGGCCAGCCGCTGATGTCAGGAGTACACACGGAGCACTGAAACATCGCAGCACAGACTATCTTGGGAAAGTAATGAGGTGGAGCAAAATGTGTTGACCAAAACTCCTTTCAGGAAGATTATGGAGTGTGCTCAAAAGGAAGATTTGCTAGGCTGCTTGGGACAGAGATGAATATACCCAGTTCTCAGCTGGATATCAAAGAAGCAGCTCATTTTCAACATCATCAAAATAGCGTCTTGGTTTCTACCACTACCGTCTTGTCCTCACTGAACTTGCTCCCAGTCTCTCCCACCTCAGTAACTGACCTCCATTTATCAAGCCCAGAATCTAGCAGATGTTCTTGATTCCTCTCTGTATTTACTGTCTGTATCAAATTCTTCATCAAATCCTTTTTCTTTATCTCCAAAGCGTGCAATAAAGTCACTCACTTTCTATGGTCTCAAATCTTACCAGGCTAATAATCTATTTATTTTATTATCCTCGTGGAAGGGCATTTTTGTTTTACACACACACACACACACACACACACGCACATGCGCACACACACGTTTTCTTTATGTTCTTTGGAACCTATTGAAGTTTTCTTGGAGGCCTACTAATTGTATGATCAATTTCATATGTAATTCATACGCGACTGAAAAGAAAGAATATTATTCAATATATTTCTATAAGTTCCATATTAATTATTAAGTTTTCTTTAGATCTTCTATATCCTTATGAATTTTTCGTCTTTGATCTGTCTGTATCTGTGAGAGGACTGTTAAAGTCTTTTATTTTCAGAGTGTGATTGTTCTATTTCTCTTTTCCCTGTAGTTACTGCTTTATGAAAACTGATGCTGTTACTGAATGCGTAGATATTAACAATTGTTATATCCTCATTGTAAATTGTAGCTTTTAGCAGTATGAAGTGTCCCTCTTTCTCTCCTTTAATACTCTTTGATCTGAATTCTACTTTGATAACAAGATTAGAACCTCTACTTTCTTTCTCTTTGAATGTCCCTGGTAAATTTTTGAACATCGCTTTGTTTTTAACCTTTCTGAATAATTTATTTTAGATACATCTCAGGAATAAAGCATAACGTTGGGTTTTGCTTTGTCTGAAAATCGTGTTCTTTAATAGGTGAGATAATACCATGTGTATTTATTGATACAATAAAATCTTTCCCTCTATGTCTACTTTGTTTTCTCTTTTGTGAGGAGGGCTATTTGTGTGTGTGTTTAGAAGGTTGTATTTTGTCTAAGGGTACTAACACCTTTTTATCGTACTCTTCATCCTCTCTTTTTTTAGATAATATGACTGATCACCATTAAGACTAATTCTGAACTTACGCGTAACTTCTTTTCTCCCCTTTCTTCCTTCTCCCTCACTATACAATTTTCGTCCCCTAATATCATGTTAGTGTTGAGAGTATTTTTAAACATATTTAACTTCTGTGGCCATGGTTGTTAGCTTCAAAAGGTATTATTTTACTCTCAGCTAATACACATAATGCAATCAAGAATTTTCTTACATTTCCATTAATCTTCCCCTTTTCCTCCCACTTTTTTGTTAATTTTATTATTGCTACATTGTTAGAGCATAAACATTTACATATTTTTATTACCAGCAACCTATGTTTTAATTTAATTCCATAGTTAAATATATTCAGTGGTCACCCCCCAGAATTTATGCTGAAGCTTCTTCAGTCATCTGGGTTTGTCTAAAGCTCATTCCCTATGAGATTCTTCAGGAAAGGCTCATGAGATGAATGTTCACAGAGTCCTTCCATATTCGTAACTGTTTGTATGTGGCCTTTATCATTAAAGGAGAATTTTGCTGAATATAAAAATCTTGGTTCTTATTTTTCTTTCCCTGAATACCTTAAACATGTTACTCCTTTGTTTTCTAAGTTAAAAAAAAACACTGTCAGGATATCATCCAAATCTGATTTTCTTTCTCATAAATAATATGGCTCTTTGCCTAGATTCTCAGGTTCTTTTCTTAAAGTCCTTTGATTTTACTAGGCTATGTCTTCCTATCCAATGTTCTGAGTTGTGTTTCCAAAGTACATGCTGATGTCTCCTTTGAATATGAAAATTCAAGTCTTCTTTTATTTTAAGATAGGTTTCTTGAATTATGGTTTTTTAGTATTTGTTCTGTTCCACAAATTCTTCAATGTCTCCAATTATATGAATATTTGATCTCCTTTCCTTGACTTTATATGTATCACTCTCCCTCAAATCCATTTTATTTCTTTTAAAAAATTCCCCTTTGATACTTTTCACCTTTCTCCTTTACTTCCCATATTTCCCTTATTATATTTTCTATGGTGTCTATTCTTGTGTACCTTCTCATTTGTTCTTCATTTCAGAATTTTTCTTTTAAGTTTCTTTTCTGTGTTATGTCAGTTCACATTTCATTTTCTTCTTCTTGCTTAGTCATATCATTTCTAAGTTCATCTAGGTCTGATCTGTGCCATTCCTTAAGGCCCCAATCATTTTGTAAAATTTATTTTAACTTGGTTTGAAATACGGTTACAGTTTTTGTCTGCTTTGTGGTCATATTTCTGGTATGTTCTCATCATCTATCAGAACGTTATTTAGTATATTTTTATCTACTTTTCTTTTTACAGCTCTGTGTGGGGTTATGTCATATTCCTTCTTTGTTTCCACATTTAAATGAGATAGGTTTTCCTATGATGGGGAGGGATGGGCCAGGGTGATTTCCCAGCTTCATGATTCAAGAGCTTCGCTACTGCTCCCAAGAAGGACCAATGCATGGTCTCTGTGTATCACCAGCCTCCTCTCTCACGATACGGACCTGGTTCAGGGAGCGTTTCTGCCTCCATCCCTGTGTTTACCAGGGAGCCAAAGGCCTCATTTTCCAAGGCAATGCTCTCACCTTTAGATAGGATGATTTTCCTGTTCAGTATTTTCTGGAGTCTGCTTCCTCTGAACCCCTTTTTCTTTTAACCCCAACTTGTTGTTGTCTTTTGCTCAATTTTTATTCTTTTTACATTGCCAGTCACTTAAGGTGAGGCTTAGTCCTTTGGGGAGGAAGTTTTTGCTGGATCATTTTGAGAACAGGCTTAGACTGTGACAGCACTGGTCTGTCTATATCTGTGTGCAGCTTGTGCCCTCTCACACACCTCAGACCCCATGGAGGCATCCCCAAGTCTTGCCCATTATTTTGCTGAAGATACAGTCTGAGGGATTTTTCCCTTTGCTGTCCTAGATGCTTCATTTGATTGGAGATGATTTGCAATGATTTACAACTAGATCTTCATCGTGTTTCCACCGCTCCAGCGTGATATTTGAAGACTTAAAGCAGGTCCTATCAACTTCCAGCTTAAACCCCTCAAAAGTTTCTCACCGGCCTCAAAATAGAACCCAGATTCTTTACTCCAGTCTACAATTTCTCACACAATAGTCTCCTTCTAACCTCTCTGACCTCGTTTCTAATCACTTCTGCCTTGCTCCCTGCACCCCAGAGCCACAAGCCTTCCTTCCGCTCCTCGGACACACAAGCTCATTCCCTGTTAGGGTCCATGCCTGGAATAGTGTCAGCTCCTCAGAGAGATCTGCCCCATCCTCCAGTCTAAAGCAGTCAGCCAACCACTCTCTCTCTGACCGTGCTAGCTTGATGATCTTCTCATCGTGTATCGTGGTCTGATACTCTTCCTGTTGATGTGTCTGTTGGTGTTCTGTCTCCTCCATTAGACTGTCCGCTCTATGAGAGCAGAAATGTTGTCCATCTTGCTCATTGCTCTACCCCTGGCGCCTAGAACAGTCCCTGACACATTGGCAGTCAGTAAATATTTATTGAGTGAAAAAGAGAAGAATGGGAGGAAGAGAAGGATACAGAGACAGAGTTATGAAAAGAGTAGTTTGCTTTAGACTCAGAAAAATATGAATTTACCTGTACTTCAGTCACCTATTAGCTTTCTGACTTTAATGCGTCTCTCAAAGAGTCAGATCCCTAAAACATAAAGCAAGGAGGAACTGTCATCTTTCTCATATTATTTGGGGGAATATTAAAGGAGATATATGTAAAAGCATTTAGCAGGGGAATTGATTTAAAGAGAGGTTTCCTTTCTTCCCTTTTTCCATCTCCCTCCCTCCTGTCCTCCTTTCCCCAATTTCTCCTCCTCTTACTTATACTAATGCCAAGTTAACTAAGACATATATTTTTATGACCACTCTCAAATATGGTTTTTCTTCTTCAAGAAGGTATCAGACTAAAACTTGGGGCACAAAGAATCCCTTGTGCTTGATCAGGGGTGCGCAGTTCTCGTTGACTCCACAGTTGGGTGATGCTCCTTGTATCTGTATTTGACAATGTCTCTGCCTTCTGTAATTTATAACCACACTGGGATAGCTTTGATCAGGTTGTCATTTCAATTCTGGATAATTCCACTAGTATATGAAAAGGTTCCTTCTGACTCATTGCTCTCTTACAAGTATAGGAAAAAAAATGGCAGAAAGAAAAAGGCTTCTTTCTCAATCTCTTGGACCTTTCTTTCTTTCATTTAAAACTGATTGCACAGGGCCGGCCCCGTGGCTTAGCGGTTAAGTGCGGGCTCTCTGCTGCTGGCGGCCCGGGTTCGGATCCCAGGCGCGCACCGAGGCAGCGCTTCTCCGGCCATGCTGAGGCGGCGTCCCACATACAGCAACTAGAAGGAAGTGCAGCTATGACATACAACTGCCTACTGGGGCTTTGGGGGGAAAAAAATAAATAAAATTAAAACAGTATACCAGAAACTGTTTAAAAAAAAAAATAAGTGATTGCATATAAAGGCTTCTTTCTCAATCTCTTGGATCTTTCTTTCTTTCATTTAAAAGTGATTGCATAACAGTTCAACTAACAGCAAATATCCCCAAACACGTCATCGTTTATACATTCTTTGATTTAAAAAGTCCCTACTTCACTAGGCAGTAATAGCACATCTGATAATGTCTTGCTAGAGGAGGTTGAGAGCATAAGTACTATTAGAGATAACATTGCTCAGGCCGTGCTGTGGGGGTCTAAAGAACAAAGATATGAACCTGAAATTACTAGAAGACAAGCTGGCCATTTCAGAACTAATACTGTTATTTTCTCTGATACTACCAAGAATATTTATTTGCAGACTTGAAAAACAGAACAGGACTATTTTGGGAGTACCTTTGTGCCCTATTTTTATTTGCCTTACTATTGTTTTCTCTAGTTTTTAGAGCTGGGAATTTAGTTCACTTATTTATCTTCTTTCATTTTTATTGATGTGTGTTTAGAGTAATGAATTTTCATTTGATTGCTCTTTTAAATGCCTACCATCTATTCTGATATGTAGTGGTTTTTATTGCCATTTTTAAAAATTCTGCATTTTGGATTGTATTTCCCCTTTCAACCAGGAGTTTTCTGAGCTAACATCTGTTGCCAATCCTCCTCTTTTTTGCTTGAGGAAGATTGTCACTGAGCTAACATCTGTGCCAATCTTCCTCTACTGTGTATATGGGACGCTGTCACAGAGTGGCTTGATGAGCGGTGCATAGGTCCTCACCCAGGACCGAACCTGCGAGCCCTGGGCTGCCGAAGTGGAGCATGCCAACTCAACCACCATGCCACTGGGCTGGCCCTTCATCCAGAAGGTTTTTTTTTTTTGTTTGTTTGTTTTTTTTTTTTGTGCGGAAGATCAGCCCTGAGCTAACATCCATGCTAATAATATACCTCTAATAATAACCCTCCTCTTTTTGCTGAGGAAGACTGGCTCTGAGCTAACATCGATTGCCAATGCTCCTCCTTTTTTTCCCCCAAAGCCCCAGTAGATAGTTGTATGTCATAGTTGCACATCCTTCTAGTTGCTGTATGTGGGACGGGGCCTCAGCACGGCCGGAGAAGTGGTGCATGGGTGCACGCCCGGGATCCGAACCCGGGCCACCAGTAGCCGAGCGTGTGCACTTAACCACTAAGCCACGGGGCCGGCCCCATCCAGGAGTTTTTAATAGCAAGTTTAAAAAATTCCTAGGTAGAAAGACTTTTGTTGTTTGTTAGTGTTTTTGGGGGTTTTTTTTAAGTAAATTCTAGTTTTATTACATTGTGACCAGAGAGTGCTTAGACTACACATACTTTATGGGAGTTACTGATATTTTCTTTGTTTTTCAATATATAATCAATTTTTGTGAATGTGCCAGGGGCAGTTAAGAAGAATAAGTAGTCTCTATTGTTGTGGTGCAGGGTTTGATATATATCCACACTACCTACCCAATTGATTATATTGTTTAGATCTTCTGTCTCATTAATTATTTTGTCTTCTTAATCTGTCTTATACTGAAAGAGGTATATTAAAGGCTCCTATTGTTAGCGTGTTTCTAGCTATGTCTCCTTGCACTTCCTGTAGTTCTGTTTCAAAAAGGTGATGGCTATTTTATTTATGCATATTATTAGTGTTATATCTTCATTGTGGATCAGAGCCTTTAGCATTAAAAAGTATCTTTCTTTGTCTGTCTCATGCCTTTGGGCTTGAATTCTTTGTCTGATATTGGTGTTGCTACTCTGCTCTATTTTATTTTTCTTTGTCTGGAATAAGTGAATCCATTCCTTTATTTTCAGCTTTTCTGCATCATTTTGTTATAAGTTTGTCTCTTGAATATAGCACAGAGTTGGGTTACATTTTGTGAACCAAATAGAAAATCTTATTTGTTTAATAGTCAAGTTCTTTTTTTTATGACTGATATGTTTCATCTCAACTCTGTCATAATACTTTATGATTATGTATATTTTAGTTTATTTGTTATATTTCTTTCTCTATGGTACATGTATTCCTTTGCAATATATATACAATATATTTACATATGTATTTACTTTTTTATAAATAGTATATAGTATATATTTATGTGTATATGTATGTGTGTGTTCATGTATATTTCCTATTTTTGGTATTTAGGTAAATTTGTATTTTTGTTCTGGTAATAACCTTTGCTTTTATACCATTTTAAACGTCCTTAATCTCCTTTTTCTCATTTGACCTTTTACTGTTTGGTGTATCAGGGTTTTTTGTTTTTGTTTTTGGTATCAGTTAATATCACCTATTACATATAATGATGAGCCTTATCTATTTTCCTCTTTCCCTCTTCCATCTCCTCCCAATATTTGCATTATTTCTACTGTCATAATATATAACATTTGTATATTCTTCTCCTACCCTCATCTCCACCTTTGCTTTATCCTTATATATACCCCTATATATTTTATAATTCTCACTTCAGTCCTTTTGCTGAATTCCCCCGAGTCGTCACTGTGTTGGATGAAGCTCATCCCCTAATAGATTCCTCATGAGGGGTTAATGGGCTCAGTATCTCTAAGTACTCGAATATTAAAAACTGTCTACATTGTATCTGTTGATGTGTGAAGGCCAGTTTGGTGGGGCGTAAATCCTTAGATCACATTCTCTATCACTGAGTTTTCTGCAAGTGTTGCTCTATTGTTGCCTTGCTTTACATGCTGATTTTGAAAGGAATTTGTTAGTCTAATTCCTTTGCCTTTGTAAATATTTAATCTTTTTGCCTGGAGACCTTGAGGAACTTACCCTTATCTTTGAAATCTAATAGTTTTTCTAGGATATGTCTCAGAGTTAATCATTCTGGTTTAATCTTCCCAGGTACTCAGGGAGCCATTTCAATGTGTAGATTCAGATGCTTTTCTATTTCTGGAAAGGTTTTGTGAATTATAATTTTAATTATTAACTCTCTTCCATTCCTTTTCTTCTTTATGCATCCCAGTAAATGAATATTATTGCTTCTTTGTCAGTCTTTAATTTCCATTACTTTCCCTTTGACTTTTATTTTTTACTTGATTCTTTGTGTCATTTTTATTTTCTCGGTTCTTTTCCTACTTTTCTTTAATGGCCCTTATTAAATTTTCATTTGAGTCTATTCTCCCTTGAGTACTTGCAATTTTTTCTTTGTTTATGAGAAAATTTTGTCTTTTTCTTCTACTTCTTTCCTGAGTTCAGTCACCTCTTCTATATTTTTCTCTATTTTGGTCCATTTCTGCTTTTAGATTTAGAATTTTTGATTCAAGGTGATTTTTCATTTCCTCAATTGCTTGAGTAATTTAATTCTATTGCACGGTCAATTTAAAGTTATATTTTGCTCCATGGTTGTTGTTTTGGGGTGTTTTCCTTACTTGACATATGTGAAATTTTGTTTCCTGATTTTCTACAATAGTTTTATATGTGCTTTCCTTCCCTTTTGCAATTTTTATTGTATTGTGGTGTTTTACAAGATTCCTAGTTCACCGGCATCCATTTCTCTCAGGCTGGCAAAGCCGGAGTGCTTGATGGCCGGTTTGGTTTTGTTTGTTTCTTTTGTTGGTGGAGGAGGGGTTGTGAGTCCTGTGATTTTGTGATTCTCTTTGGTCTCGCAGGATCCCATATATTTCCCCTTTTCTTATTTTTCCCCTCACTGCCAAATTGCCAAAGGACATTTTTTGCCTTTTTTGGTCCTGGAATCTAGGTATACGAAGACCATCATTTAAATCATGCTTGTCCTTTTGTTTTTTGTTTATTGCAGTAACATTGGTTTATAACATTGTATAAATTTCAGGTGTACATCATTATACTTGTATTTCTGCATAGATTACATCATGTTCACCACCCAAATACTAATTACAACCCATCATCACGCCCATGTGCCGAATTATCCCTTTCGCCCTCCTCCCTCCCCTCTTCCCTCTGGTAACCACCAATCCAATCTCTGTCTCTATGTGTTTGTTTGTTATTATCTACTACTTAATGAGGGAGATCATACGGTATTTGACCTTCTCCCTCTGACTTATTTCACTTTGCATAATACCCTCAATGTCCGTCCACGTTGTCACAAATGTCTGGATTTCATCATTTCTTATGGCTGAGTAGTATTCCATTGTGTATATATACCACATCTTCTTTATCCATTCGTCCCTTGATGGGCACTTACGTTGCTGCCAAGTCTTGGCTATTGTGAATAATGCTGCAATGAACACAGGGGTGCATGTATCTTTACGCATTGGTGTTTTCAAGTTCTTTGGATAAATACCCAGCAGTGGAATAGCTGGATCATATGGTAGTTCTATCCTTAGACACACAGATCAATGGAATAGAATCGAAAGTCCAAAAATAAACCCACACATCTATGGACAGCTAATCTTTGACAAAGGAGCCAAGAACATACAATGGAGAAAAGAAAGTCTCTTCAACAAATGGTGTTGGCAAAACTGGATAGCCACATGCGAAAAAATGAAAGTAGACCCTTACCTTACACCATATACAAAAATTAACTCAAAATAGATTAAAGACTTGAATGTAAGACCTGAAACTATGAAACTTCTAGAAGAAAACATAGGCAGTACGCTCTTCGACATCGGTCTTAGCAACATATTTTCAAGCACCATGTCTGACCGGGCAAGAGAAACAATAGAAAAAATAAACAAATGGGACTACATGCATGTCCTTTTGAATCACGATTGCTCCTTTAAACAGCATCTGCCCCTTCATGTTGCACATCTTACCCTTTATGTGGGGTCCAGCCATTTAAGTCACCTGTTCTTAGAAATCCCTGCCCTGTAGACCATGCCTGCAAATATCTTTAGTGTTTTCAGATTTAGTGCGGATTCCATCTTTCTAGTGACTGATCCAAATAACTCCCTGGCCTCTTTGCTAGCCCTCCTCCTGTTTCTTCCCTGCATTTTTCTGAATCTGCCTCTGCTCTCCACACAGTTTTTCCATGGGATAAGGGAGGAATGAGAACATGAGGGATTATAGTTAGGGTTTGTTGATTTTTCTCTTTTTACTCACAGTTACTTTGCAGTTTTGGCATTCTCTGTCTTCAAATAATGCTGAGGGTAGTGTGTAGAAATTCCATAGTTATGAAGTTATTTTGTATCATTTGAGGAGGAAATTTGAGGAGGTTGATTACTCCATAGCTTCCATTGTCTTTAGCCAGAAGTTTTAAAAATGTATTGTGATGAACAGAATTCATTAAATTTAATGTAATCAAATTTATCAATTATTTAATTTATATAAATGTTTATTGTTTTTGTGTAAGAAAACTTTGTTCATGCTAAGGTCATGAAGATATTCTCTTATGTTTCGTGTTATTCAATAAATTTTGTTTTACTTCTCGCATTCAAAATGACATTCCATCTGAAATTGATTTTCTTCTGTGATGTAAGCCAAGGCATCTATATTCCTTTCCTCTTCTCCTGATGTCCTTTCCACTCCTCTTGTTCTTTATGAGAATAAGCAAACAACTCAGCTTCATTGATTGAAAAGTTAATCCTTTCCTCACGCCTCTGAAATATCACCCTTGTCAAAAATCAAGTGGCCATCTATGTTTGGGTATTTTTATAAATTCCCTTTGCTGTTCCATTGGTGTGTTTGTCTTCATGTAAGTATCTCCCTAAGAAAATGGTACTCACTGACAATATTATATCCCACTAATTCTTTCTTTGTTTTGGGTGGGAGAGGATGGAAGGAGAGAGCCAACCCCAAAATGCTAATCTGGATTTCCCATTCATTTTGTAAAACTTTCTATTTGGAAATAATTTTAAAATTACAGAAAAGTTGTAATAATAAACATATAAAAATAGTACAAAAATAACTATACACCCTTTTACTCCTAAATACTTCCCTTATTAAGAGTACATTTATTAAGAATAGGGATATACTCTTATATAATAACTAGACTACCATTACCAACTTCAGTAAACTTAATATTGATATAATATTTTTATTTAATCTATAATTTGTATTACAATTATATCGATTAACCTGATATTCTTTATAACATTTTCCTCCTCCAGTACAGTACCCAATGTCTCAATGTGGAAGGTTGCCAGGCATCTTAAGTGAGCATCCCTCTCAGCTCAGATACTTGAGGTTTCTGGCATCATCTGCTTCTGACTGTTTCTTCCCTAGATTCATTCTCTTCTATACTGCTTCCCCTTTGTCCACTGAGCGTGGGGAAAGACAAGAAAGAGCTACATCTTCCCTCAGTGTCCCTGGCTGAGCACCAGCCTCCAACAGGGAGTGTCCCTGTGTTATTTTTATATGTCCAGGAACTCTGATGTGTAATCCTTTATGCTGTCACTGCTTTGGGGAGGCATAAGAAAAAAGTTCCTTTCTAGAGCACTGGTTTGCTCCCTACCTCCTCTTCTGTTCTCAATCACAAGACTCGGTCACCCTTTAAAGAAAAACAGGTAAAATTCCTGCATTACGTAACATTTCAGATGTGCACATATTTGAATCCTGCTTAAGACTTTTCCAGAAAGCTGAGAGTAGAGAACAGGGTCCCTATGAAGCAGACCATTCTTTCTGCTGGAACACTTTTTCCTATGGATGGTTCATTATCCAGTTTAGGGAGAAGCGTAGTTTCCAGTGCTTGCCTTAGGTAGTGCCATGATTCTATGTCCCAGGGGGATGAAGTTGCTTACAAATGTCCCTTTAGACCAAAAGAAACACACTGGAGTTATACTTTGGAAGTCATTTTCTTTCACTTTAAGGGTGATATTTCTAGAGAAATCACTGTTCTTTTTTCTAATAGTAATCTTCATTCCATAGCTTTTTCCTACCAGTCACATCAGAAGCCTTGACAATTCATGTGTGTTTGAATATGCCTTATAAATAATAAAAAGCAACTCTGGAATCTCTGTCCAGTTCTATTTATAAAACATATTACTGGTTCTCAGAAAGCAGCAAATTTTATGATGTCTTCCACACACTGTCTTCTCAAAAAAAATTTTTCCCCGGATTTGAGCAAGCATTCTTTTCCTACAGTTTTGGTAAACAGGGAATTGTGTCCAAAGCTCCCATTCCATTGACAATATCTTCAGAAGCATTTTGCATTTCTGAGGATAAGGCACTTTTTCTGAGGACTCTCAGAAATTTTCACGTTCCAATGGAAGATTCGGGGCTCCTTCTAGCCAGAGCTCACCCACTAGAGAACCAGTAAAGCAGAGCAGCCAAGCGCAGATCAAAGCACCAACATTCATGGAGACCAAATAACTCCTAAAGCAGAGCTCCCTGGGTAACATTCAAATGGAGAACACCCAGGAACGTAAAGGATATTTCCTATGTTCTCCTCCTAAATTGAGACCTAATATATTTAACTTGGAAAAATCTTGTAGAGAGACTTGGGTCTGAACAGATGCAGAGCTCACTTATCCAGTTAGTTATGCTGAGGACCACGGTCTGTCCTAAAATCTCAGGCACCAGCAGAATGAAGAGGGCCAGAGATAGAAAGGCTCTGTGTTGTCTTTTCCATGTCATGAACCAGACCTCACGTAAGCATGGCCAAATGAATGTCAGGGTCTCAATTTCACCCATCAGAAAAGTCATTTCTACCTGGAAAAGAGTAAATAAGGGGTAGTTTAGGATTTTGGAAACATCACCTTTAACATTCTCCATGTTGAGAACGTAAAGTCCCTCTTATAATGAAACATGAAAAAGAGGGGACAAGTATTTCCTACTAATATATTCCTATTAGTTGCTATCATGAATACAAAACGTAAACACTGAGTGCTCAGAACCACAAGTGTAAACTGGGGCTTCCTGAAATAAAGCGATTGCAGAGTGGCATCACAGGAAACTCCAAGCCACCAGTAAAAAGAAGAAAAAAAGTCAAATATTCACCTCTGCCCATGGATTACTTGAGAAATGGAAGAAAAGTTTACTTCCCTCAGGAGATCCAAAACCATTTATTTCTTTTTCTAAGTTGTAACTCCTAAGAAGGTAGGGGTAGGTAGTCTTCCACAACTCATAGCCTGACTTGAAATGCAACCATGCCAAGATCCATCTTAAACAGAACTGAATACTTTAAATATTTGAATATTTAAAGACTGCATTGCCCGAAATTCAGGGCAGTGGATATGTTACTGGCATACTGACTTCCAATTCTATTGACACTACCTTTCCAACGAAAAGTTTAAAGGGCTCTGTTGGAGTGTTGGGGAGCAGTTGTTCTGATTAGCATGTGTTTTCTCACCTGAAGGCCTTTCCCAGGAGACAGAACTTCCTGGAGAAGTGGAGCAGGTGCCGTCAGGATCTGAGGTGGAGGTGGACTACAGCAGGCTGTGCGATGCATCCCTTCTCTCTCCCCAACCCAGGCCAAAAAAAAAAAAAAAAAGCCAATAAGTTGTCATGGCAACCAAATTTGGAAGACTCAGAAGTGAAGATCAGAAGGTTAAAACATGCCAAACGAGGAATAAAATCTGTCCACAAGAACAGGGTGATTACAGAGACAATTACCTGGGGGCTCAAATGAAATCTGATTTAAGTCTGAGTAAATTTCCATCTTGATTTTATCCCTACTATTTTACCTTCTCCCCAGATTTCATTTAATAGCATCAAGACTCTGATTTGCTAAGAAAATTGGTCTTGATTCCTTCATGCTATCCTTTGTCCTGGGGGCCCATAATTCTTAGTTGTTCAGTTGTAAAGCATCTGACTCCTTTACCAAGCAAGTTACCCACATTTAAATTCAGAACCAGATTGACACTGACTGGCCTCTTCAAGCCCTTTCAAATATCTCTGCTCAGGACATTTCAAGCACTTGTACAGAAATAGAAAGGCAGAGGATTTGATTCAGAAGTATGGGCTTTTAAGTTGCATGTATACCAAAAGATTTCAGAATGGGAAAATGTAGGTGGGGACTCTACTAACGTATCTGATCCAAAAAATGTTTTAGGAGAAATAAAGAACTTACTAATTTAAAACACCAATAATGATAGGATCTTCCCTCAGTTCTGCTTGCTAACTGATTGGCTAATTGGCAGATGTGGCCATCCACTGCAGGGCAAATCTCTTTTTCTCTGAATACCATGTACTTATATTTCTGCTTCTTCATCCCTTTTCCTTTGAAATGGAAACTTCATTGACACCTAAGAGATGGGACTACCAGACAAGCATCAGCAATAAGTCTAGAACTTAATCACTAAATAAATATTTGCTGATTACCTACTATGCATAAGACCGACCTTATGTAGGCAGCTGGGGATAGTTTAATGAGTAAGATCAATCCTTTGCTATAATGGAAACAGGTGGATATCTTTTTCCATCCAAAATTTCCTAAAAGGTCTGTCATACTTTTGACTCAGAGATTCTGCAAAAGTAGTACAGCAGCAACCCTCTTTTCCATCATTGCCACATTTGCCACAGAGTTTAAGAAATGAGAAAAGAACTAGCGAGACTCAAGTCTGAAGACTACATTCCTTATGCTCAGTTGATATACTAAAAGGATCCGCTCCTTACTTCTTTTACCTTATTTTCCATCTTCAAAATGAATGTCCTGTGACATTTTAAGCATTTAATTAGAATTAAAGTTCTTTGGAGCAAACATGTTGAAGAGAAAAATCTGCCAAGTCTCAACCATATGCACATAAAAGTACCCGAGTTCTATGACAGAGGACATTGGTTTGCACATTTGCTGTTTTCCCTGTGAATTTCTGATCTTATCTTCCTAGTAGCCTTATAATTTGACCTAGAATGTAGGCCAAGATAAGTCTCTTTTGTGTCCTTATGCGTATCAGCCATTTTAAACTCCTTAGATTTTATATACCAGATACGAAGAAACATATAGTCTTCATTTTTTTTCTACCTTTATCCTTTTTGACCCTAAGCAAATAGGTCTCCAGACTCGAACCATAGGAAGGGCAGTTACTGTGGATTGGCCATCCAAAACCCATTTCAACATCCCTTGCTTTCCTCTACAGTCAAAGTGTGAAAGTGAAAACACTCACATCTCCAGCCTCCCAGCAGCTAGTGGCAACCATGTGCCCCATTTTTGGTCAATGAGATATAAGATGAAGCCTATGGATTTGATGCCTGGGAAGTTTTTTAAAAGGATGAGGCCCAGATTGCATGTTCCTTAAGCCCTTTGCCACCTCCTTATCCCCTTCCCTTTCCTTTTTGCTTGTAACATAGACTTAATGTCTAGGAGTGAAGGCATCATCTTGAGACATCAGTGTAAAAGCTACATGCTGAGGATGCAGAGGGGGAAGATAGGAAAAAGTTGGAATCCTTGATGGTATTGTTCAGCTGCCATATCAGCTCTGGATGCCTTACACTTGGTCTTCTGCTCTTATATGAGACAAATAAACCCTTTTTTTGTTTAAGCTATTCACATTTCATGCTGCTTGTAACCAAATACAATTCTAAGTGATATAAGAGGCATTCCAAGTCAATTAGCTGGGAATTAAAGGACCCAAAGAAAATGATGATGCAAGATGTGTGTCCACTCCAAACCACACTGCTTTGTAAAGCCTGGCAGAGATGGGAAAGACAGCAGACGAAAGGTTTGTTGGAAAGTTATAAAACTTTCTTATGATTAATGTAGAGCCCCTAAATGGTTATTCAGAATATACCTCAACACAAGACACAGTAAAAGGTAGCCTTGTGGAATCCTAGGTGTGTATTAGGAAAGATTGAAGTAACAAGCTGATTATTCCATTACTCTGGAGTTTGCTTCTTTCTAAACCATTCAAAAGGTGGATACAGTAATATACTCTTGTAGGACTACCCGCAAATTGGCTCCCTGTTGGTGTCATAGGAGGAGAAGTCTTCATAATAACATTTCCACTTATTTTAAAGCACAAAACATTCATCTAAGGCCTACTGTGTGCAATTCACAGTGCTAAGGGTCAAGCACGTAATGATGGAAAAACATAGGTTTGACCTTGAGGATTCAATTTAAGAGACATACATGTCTATATAGCACTTTAATGCTAAGTATTGTGTATGTATTTATATAAATAAATATATATTTCAAAATATTGAATATATGTATGTACGTATTTCAATATTTTTGAATATATATATTTCAAAAATTGTAGGAATATATTACTTTATTAACTTGAGGGGAAAATAATGCTAATTAAGCCCTCTTCCCACACCAGGACATGTCTTCTCCCCAACTCTTCGTAGAAATCTTGGCCATAATTTCCCCAAAAGCCTCAAACTCTAACTTACACTGAATGTATATAATGTACTAAGGAAGGTATCATAACTATTGCTGATATATAGAAAAATATCAATTTCTGGTGTATTTATTTTATAATCAACTAAATTTAAAATTTTCTTATCAATGGCAATATTTTTTGTTTTGTTTTGTTTATTTTCTTAGGTTCTCCCAGTGGACCATTAAATTATCAGTGAAATAAAAATAAAAACAAAATAAACGAAACAAAAAATCAAAACTTAAATTTACTTTATTTATTTTCAATTCTTTTTTCTCTTATTTCTGTTTTCTTATCTGATTGCATTGGGCAGTGCTGATAGAATAGCATTAAATGACTGAAAAGACAGTGATATCCTTGTTTTATTCTTGCCCTTAATGGGAAACTACTTGCAGAATGGCAAAAACAAAACAAAACCAGAAAAACCTTCTTCAGTAGTAACTCAGACCTACTACTATTGGCTGTTTGTAACTTTTTCTTGAAAGTAGTTATGAGTCTCTGTGAGAAAGCATGCTGAGTTGGATTAAGATTCCCTGTCTTGGACTTGGGAGAAATGATGGAGGTATGCTTTCCATTATTTGCTTGAAAAGAGAATTCTTTAATATGTTAACAGTATTCTTAGATTTCTACCTCATTAAGAATTTTTAAAAATTGGAATGGATATTGAATTTTACCTGGTTCTTTTTTGGTATCTATTAAGTTGATTGATGATTCACTTTTTCACCTTTGATCTGCAGGTGGGATTAATTAGGGTAATACATTTTCTAAAGTTTTGATCACATTTGCATGACTGAGTAAACCCTGTTTTAGTCAGTGATTTTTCCCTTTTTAGATATGGCTGAATTTTATTCCAAAATTTGGCATCTATATTCATCATAAGACGGATCTTTTTCCAAGTTATATTTGTCAGGTTTTGGGATTAGAGTTATGATACATATATATGCAAAATGAAGCTATATTTTCCTATGTTGTCCATATATTCTGGGACAATTCAATATCATAGGGATAACACATCCCTTAACAATTTGAAAGTCAATCCGCAAAATACTTAAGTCTAGCATCTTTTTGGAAATAGTTCATAAACAACTTTTTAAATTTCTTTACTAGTTTATTGATTGAGATGAGCTTTCTGCTGCCTCTTGAGTCAATTCTAGCCATTTATATTCTCCCAGAATTTTACCAATTCATCCAGAGTTCCAAAAAGTTTAGCAGAATTGGTACATGAAATCTGAATCCCCTCCAAATCTTGGGTTTATGTAATTTCTCATTCTCAAGGTGATTAGTTGTATTTTCTTTGAATTATTATGACAAAATTTTCTTTAAAAAAAAGATTGATGAATTCAATCCCAGTGAGGTCATTTGCTTAGGGTAGAAATGTAGATAGCACGTATAGTTTGATGGATATTAGGCTGTTGTATTTGTGTTTTGATAATTTTCAGGGAAAATCAAAACAGAATAAAAGAGGGGACTGAAACTTGTGCTATGGCTGTGGGCAAATGTTATATGTCAGGAAAAATTTGAGATAAAGAAAAGGTAGCATTGAGGAGTGACGTCAGCATCATGGCAGAGTGAGCTTTCCCGTAAACCCTTCCCCCAATAAGATACAACAAAAGGAACAGTCGCAGACCAACCATGGACACCTAGACAGTGAAAAGGAAGATTGGAAAGATCCACAATGCTGCACATCTGAGAGTGGAACATGCTGGGGCCTCCGGAGGAAGTGGGGAGAGGTAAGGAGAACTCCTCTCCCTCCCCATCAGATCAGCGATCCCGGTCCACGCAGCTCCCAGAGAGTAGGGAGGGGCAGCCCTCTGCGGGCAAACCGTAGCTCTTCAGGCTCTCTCAGTCAGTGGGAAACTCCCACACAGAGGACTCAGAACTGCTACAGGGGTACCATCAACATTTGAGCACCCCAGGAGAATGGATAACGAGGGGCAAGTGAGAAGCCCCCCACGCCAGGGACCCAGCGGGCAAAAGAGAGACACGCCCCCCCGCATGCCAGACACTGCAGCTCAGCTGACCAGACCAGACCAAGCGACCTGCTGATTGCAGCGAGCAGCTGGGGCAGAGCACAGGGGGCTCAGATTACACAGCCCTTAACCCTCACATGGTGGCAGCAGGTGGAAATTGCAACCAGATATTTCCAGGATAAGGAAAAACAAAGCAAATACAGGAACCACAATGCAAAGGTACGTGAAATCACCAGACCAGAGGGAAAATGACAAGCACCAGAAACTAACCCTGAAGACACAGAAATCCATAACCTAAACGACAGAGATTTCAAAATAGCTATCATAAAAAAACTCAACTAAATACGAGATAACACAGACAAACAATTCAATGAGATTAGGAGTTTCTCCACAAAAGAGATTGAAATCATAAAGAAAAACCAATCAGTACTGATGGAGATGAAGAACACAATGGAGGAGATAAAAGAGAATCCGGAATCTTTAAAGAACAGAGCTGACAATATGGAGGAAAGAA
Source organism: Ceratotherium simum simum (assembly GCF_057802395.1). Taxonomy (NCBI): domain Eukaryota; kingdom Metazoa; phylum Chordata; class Mammalia; order Perissodactyla; family Rhinocerotidae; genus Ceratotherium; species Ceratotherium simum. The sequence continues at coordinate 65,604,193 of NC_141900.1, read as the reverse complement.
TTAACATTATAGAGGATAGGAATACAGATGGAAGAAACGAGAGAACAAAGACTAAAAAGAAATGAAGAAAATCTCTGAGAAATATCTGACTCTATTAGGAAATGTAACATAAGAATTATAGGTATTCCTGAGGGAAAAGAGAGGGAAAGAGGAACAGAGAGCCTATTCAAGGAAATAATAGCTGAGAACTTCCCAAATCTGGGGAAGATGCAGGAAATACCAGTAAGTGAAGCCAATAGGTCGCCTAAATACATCAACAGGCAAAAGCCCACTCCAGGACATATAGTGGTAAGGCTGGCTAAAGTCAATGACAAAGAAACAATATTAAGGGCAGCTAGACAAAAACAAAAAATAACGTAGAAAGGAACTCCCATCTCTCAGTGGATTTCTCAACAGAAACTTTACAGACTAGGAGAGACTGGAATGATATATTCAAAATACTGAAAGACAAAAACTTTCAGCCACGATTACTCTATCCAGCAAAAATATTCTTCAAATATGATGGAGAAATAGTAACTTTCCCAGATAAACAAAAGCTAAGGGAGTTCGTAGCCACAAGACCCCAACTACAAGAAACACTCAAGAAGGTCCTCAGGCCTGAAAAAAAGAAGAGAAAGGGAATACAAAGCTTGGAGCAAGGAGAAAAATAGGTAGACAAAATCAGAAAAATAATAGATCTTTACCAGAATAGGTTAGCAACCACTTAAACACCAAAATCAAAGATCAAAGGAAGGAATTCACCAAAAATAAATATAACCTCATCACTGTAAACACACACCCACAGCACAAGGCAGAATAAGGTATAACAAGAATGACTTAGAAGGGGAAGAAGAAAGAGAGTGAATTGACTTAGTATAAGGAAATAAGAGGCCATCAGATAATGGACTATCTCATACACAAGATTTTTTACACAAATCTCAAGGTAACCACTAAACAAATAATCAAAACAAAATCACATATGATAAACAAAGAGAAAACTAGAAGAGTCATAACACAGAACAACCATACTGAATTGGCATCCCAAAACAAATGGGACAAGAAACAAAGGAAATGCAAAAGAACCAGAAAATAAATGACAAAACAGCAACATTAAGCCCTCATATATCAATAATCACCCTAAATGTAAGTGGATTGAACTCTCCAATCAAAAGATACAGAGTGGCAGGATGGATTTAAAAGCAAGACCCAAAAATATGCTGCCTCCAGGAAACACATCTCAGCTCTAAAGACAAGCACAGGCTCAGAGTGAAAGGATGGAAGACAATACTCCAAGCTGATGGCAAACAAAAGAAAGCAGGTGTTTCCATACTCATATCAGACAAAGCAGACTTCAAGATAAAACGGGTTAAGAGAGACAAAGAAGGGAAATGTATAATTATAAAAGGGACACTCCACCAAGAAGACATATCACTTATAAATATATATGCACTCAACATAGGAGCACCAAAGTACATAAAGCAACCATTAACAAACCTAAAAGGTGACATTAACAGCAACACAATAATGGTAGGGGATCTTAATACCCCACTTACATCAATGGATAGATCATCCAGACAAAAGGTCAATAAAGAAACAGTGGACTGAAATGAAAACCTGGACGAGATGGACCTGGTAGACATATATAGAGCATTCCATTCAAAAACAGCTCACTACACATTCTTCTCAAGCACACATGGAACATTCTCAAGGATAGACAATATGTTGGGAAACAAAGCAAGTCTCAATAAATTTAAGAAGATTGAAATCATAACAAGCATTTTTTCAGACCATAATGCTATGAAACTGGAAACCAACCATGAAAAAAAACTGGGAAAGTGACAAAAATGTGGAGATTAAACAACATGCCACTGAACAACCAATGGATCATTGATGAAATTAAAGGAGAAATCAAAAAAATCTATAAACAAACGAAAATGAAAAAATGCCATACCAAATCATATGGGATGCAGCAAAAGTGGTCCTGAGAGGGAAACTCATAACAATACAAGCCCACCTTAATAAACAAGAAAAAGCCCAAATAGGCAACCTTAAATTACACCTAACAGAACTAGAAAAAGAATAACAAACAAAGCCCAATGTCAGCAGGAGAGAAATAATAAAAATCAGAGTAGAAATAAATGAAATTGAGACCAAAAAAACAGTAGAAAGGATTAATGAAACAAAGAGTTGGTTCTTTGAGAAGATAAACAGAATTGACAAACCCTTAGCCAGACTTACCAAGAAAAAAAGAGAAAAGGCTCAAGTAAATAAAATTAGAAATGAAAGAGGAGAAATTACAACAGATATCATGGAAATACAAAGGATTAGAAGAGAATACTATGAGAAACTATATGCCAACAAATTGGACAATCTAGAAGAAATGGATAAATACTTAGACTCATACAACCTCCCAAAACTCTGAACCAAGAAGAAATGGAGAATCTGAACAGACCAATCCCAATAAAGAGATTGAAATAGTAATCAAAACCTCCCAAAAAATGAAAGTCCAGGACCAGATGGCTTCTCCAGTGAATTTTACCAAACATTCAAAGAAGATTTAACAACCATCCTTCTCAAACTATTCCAAAAAATAGAGGAAGATGGAACACTTCCTAAGTCATTCTATGAGGCCAACATCACCCTGATACCAAAGCCAGACAAAGACAATACAAAGAAGGAAAATTACAGGCCAATATCGCTGATGAACATAGATGCAAAAATCCTCAACAAAATGTTGGCAAACCGAATACAGCAATACATTAAAAAGATCATACACCATGATCAAGTGGGATTCATACCAGGGACGCAGGGATGGTTCTACATCCGCAAATCAATCAACGTGATACACTACATCAACAAAACAAAGACTAAAAACCACATGATCATCTCATTAGATGCAGAGAAGGCATTTGACAAGATACAACATCAATTTATGATAAAAATTCTCAGCAAAATGGGTATAGAAGGAAAGTACCTCAACATAATAAAGGCTATTTATGACAAACCCACAGCCAACATCATACTCAATGGGGAAAGACTGAAAGCCATCCCTCTGAGAACAGGAATGAGGCAGGGCTGCCCACTCTCACCACTCTTATTCAACATAGCACTGGAGGTTTTGGCCAGAGTAATTAGGCAAGAAAAAGGAATCCAAATAGGCAACGAAGAAGTGAAACTCTCACTATTTGCAGATGACATGATTTTATATATAGAAAACCCTAAAGAATGCATTGGAAAACTATTAGAAATAATCAACAACTACAGCAAAGTCACAGGGTACAAAATCGATCTACAAAAGTCAGTTGCATTTCCATATGCTAATAACGAACAAACAGAAAGAGAGCTCAAAAAGATAATACCATTTACAATTGCATCAAAAAGAATAAAATATCTAGGGATAAATCTTACCAAGGAGGTGAAAGACCTATACAATGAAAACTACAGGACAGTATTGAAAGAAATTGATGATGACATAAAGAAATGGAAACACAATCCCATGCATATGGATTGGAAGAATAAACATAGTTAAAATGTCTATATTACCTAAAGCAATCTACAGATTCAATGCAAGCCCCATCAGAATCCCAATGACATTCTTCACGAAAATAGAAAAAAGAATACTAAAATTCATATGGGGCAACAAAAGATCACGAATAGCTAAAGTAATTCTAAGAAAAAAGAACAAAGCTGGAGGCATCACAATCCCTGACTTCAAAACGTACTACAAAGCAATAGTAATCAAAACAGCATGGTACTGGTACAAAAACAGATACACAGATCAATGGAACAGAAGTGAAAGCCCAGAAATAAAACCACACATATACGGACAGCTAATTTTCAACAAAGGAGCTAAGAACATACAACGGAGAAAGGAAGGTCTTTTCAATAAATGGTGTTGGGAAATCTGGACAGCCACATGCAAAAGAATGAAAATGGACCATCTGCTATCACCATTCACAAAAATGAACTCAAAATGGATCAAAGACCTGAAGGTGAGACCTGAAAGTATAAAACTCATAGAAGAAAACGTAGGCAACACACTATTTGAGATCGGTCATAAAGGAATCTTTTCGGATGACATGCCTACCCAGACTAGGGAAACTAAAGAAAAATAAGCAAGTGGGACTTTATCAGATTAAATAGCTTCTACAAGACAAATGAAACCAGAATCAAGATGAACAGATAACCCACCAGCTGGGAGAAAACATTTGCAAAACATATATCTGATAAGGGATTAATCTCCATAATATATAAAGAACTCACACAACTGAACAACAAAAAAACAAACAACCCGATCAAAAAATGGGCAGAGGAAATGAACAGACACTTCTCCAAAGAAGATATACAGATGGCCAATAGGCACATGAAAAGATGTTCAACATCACTAATCATCAGGGAAATGCAAATCAAAACAACACTAAGATATCACCTCACGCCTGTTAGAATGGCTATAATCACCAAGACCAAAAACAACAAACGTTGGAGAGGATTTGGAGAAACAGGAACCCTCATACACAGCTGGTGGGAATGCAAACTAGTGCAGCCTCTATGGAAAACGGTATGGAGATTCCTCAAAGAATTAAAAATAGAAATACCCTATGATCCAGCTATCCCATTACTGAGAATCTATCCAACGAACCTGAAATCAACAATCCAAAGAGGCTCATGCACCCCTATGTTCATTGCAGCATTGTTCACTATAGCCAAGAAGTGGAAGCAACCTAAGTGTCCCTTGACTGATGATTAGATCAAGAAGATGTGGTATATATATACAATGGAATACTACTCAGCCATAAAAAAAGACAAAATCGTCCCATTTGCAACAACATAGATGGGCCTGGAGGGTATTATGTTAAGTGAAATAAGCCAGAAAGAGAAACACATACACTGTATGATCTCACTCATATGTGGAATATAAACCCACACATGGACAGGGAAAACTGTATTGTGGTTACCAGGGGCAATGGGGGTGGGGGGTGGACACAAGGGATGAAGGGAGACATATATATGGTGATGGACAAACAAAAATGTACAACCCAAAATTTCACAATGTTATAAACTATTAAAACATCAATAAAAAAAAGGTAGCATTTACTGGATATTTATCATGTGCTAGAAAATTTCTGTGTGCTTTCGCACATAAATATTTAATCATTGTTATGTATTACCCTCCATAGTACCTTGCACATAGTAGACCTATGGCATACGTTTAAAAAAATTCATGATTAATAAAAAAAGAAACATGCAATAGTCCTGCTAAGCGTTTTAAGAACTCAATGCTTTTCTCTCACAAAGCAAGTATTAATTTAGCAACCAGACAAAACATAAGTCTTTTTTCTTCGGGTATATCTTTATTATTCTAAAATTTACAGCTCAAGAATTTTTGTTGATGAAAAGAACACAGGATGAATGACTGCAAAAATATCTATTATATTTTAAGCAAAGTTTGTTACAGAAGCGAATCTGGTAAAATAGGCCCCATAACGTCAATAGCACTTCACACACAGAGACAGAATCCCCTACACCCACCAGAGAAAGTGGATCATACTGGATTAACACTGCGTAGGCTCTCCACACGTAATGGGGAAACCATTCAGTGATGCCAGACTATTCCTCCCTTGGCCAGTGTTTCCACTTCAATTCCACACAGCTGGAAAGTGCATCATAGCAAATGCCTGAGTTCCATCTCCACTAGTAACTACCTGTAACCCTGGATAAGCCTTTTTTCCCCTCTCTCTTCAGCCCCAGTTTCATAAATTGTAGGGGCTATATTATTTTTGTCTATAATTTTCCTTCTAGTTCTAACAAAATGAGTTCTTAAACCAAAAATCACATTGCATTTCAGCAATAATACAGTGAGAGGTCTTTGTCAGGCAAATTCTCAATGAGGCATTCCCCCAGGTTCCCAGTCAAAAATTATCTTTACATCTTTTGCTTCCTGGTAATAATTATAATCCAGCAGCATTGAAGAGGTGGTGGGAATTTGGAGTTTAATTTCAAGGAGTAAAAGCTCAAAAGATTTACACTGATTAAAATCATCTCTAATTTGAAAGATCTTTCCTAATCTCCTCCTCCTTATCAATGCCTCTCTTATCATCATAAAACCCCACAAGCCACAATAAGCAGTAGAGGCCTTTGTCAAAAGATGCCCAAGGAGAATTAAAAAAAAAACACCTAACAACAACAAAAACCTTAGTTGGGTGATCTAATTAAATAATTTAATCTGCTTCTCATTGGCTTTCGGGACTTTACAACATCTGGCACTTATCCTAGAGACCTTGAAGCCTTTCTGGGTGAATAAGAATATCCTAAGCAATATAGTGCGCACACACACACACACACAATACAGTTTAGTTCAATTTATGTCCTCTCCTAGAGCCTTTCTCCACATATCATACATGCACACAAAGTATACAAGAAAATGACGTAACCTCTACATAACAAATCTAGGCTTCGTAACAGATGGACTCTAACTTTTTACCATGTGCAAAGGGAGAAAGACAAGAAGAATGCAGACCATATGCATTTGAAATATTCACAGATCCAAATTTCTTTATCAGCTGGTGGCTGGTAGAGCTCAAGCCAATTCCATCTGAGTGGCCTTTCTTAATCTTCTCTAGCAAATGTGAATTGGGTCTTAGATGGACACAATTTGGTGCGTCTACCTTTCCTCAACAAAGCAAAACAAAAAACTTACTATTGACTTACTACACAATTTTGAATATTGAATTCATAGCACAAATTTTTCAAGAGTGCCTGTGACATAGACAGACCATGACTTATCCCCACATCTGACTTTTGATCCTAATAGTACCTGGCACCTAATAGGTCTGCAATTAATGTCACTTAACTAGAGGAATAAATAATCTTTAACTCTTGACCTTCACTGTTTTTTAATAATTTAGATGATATTTTTTTCCTTCTCACTTATAAGTTTCCTCTCAAGCAAGTTAGTGACTGATTATTTATTTTTTTAGGTAATAAGTTGTTGAGAAGGTGGAAGTTCTTGGGCAAATCAGTTTTTAATAGAAGATATCATTTGCAAAACAAATAATTAATATATAATTTGTTCTACCATTTTGCATTTTCACATCTTTGGATTACTTAACATGAGAGTGTATTGCCATAGTTGAAATTACTTGTTACATAAACAGTTTTGTGGTAATCCTTTGTCATCTCACCAGGTCTCTAATTCATATGTTGAGTGCAATATATTCTAGTAAAGGGAGTAGTTGGGAATGCTATCACATGCATTACCTTGCCACTATAATTTTTTTTAAAAAATTGTCAGTTTCCTGAAATGTCAAATAATGCCATTTAAATTCCAGTGTGCAATTCTCACCTTATCTATAGAAGTATCCTGAGACAGTAATTAGGTGGACTAAAGTCACCGTCATTATTTCCTGTAAGTAATGGATAGTGTATTAATACATTTCATTCTTCCAAGATGTCAGGGCATTCATTTTTACTTTGATTAGTGCAGAGTGCATTAAGAAAATCTGTCAAAATTATTTCATTGACTATGGTTATTTTGTGGAGAAATCAAATTATTGAGGCATTTGGAAGGCAAAAATGAGGGGTATAAAGTACTGGATAGTTGTTTATAAAGCACAGAAGGGCAGCATGGCCTCAACAAGTATATTGAAAAGTTTTAAATCCTGCATTTCACACTAGGAACTCAGGTTCAACCAACTGTCTAATGCATTAATCCTTTGAAAAACACAATGGTTTACATAAAAACTAACATCTGGCTTTCAAAATTGAATTGTAAAGAATGTTGTTCTTTCTTTGAACCATAAATTTAAAACTAAAACTCTTTCACTAGGAGAAAAGGTGAAATTTTATAAAAATAAAGAAATATGTTCCTACTTCATTAATGCATCCATTCATTCATTCAGGTAACATAAGCATCTCCAGTGTGCAGGGTCCTATGCTGAGTGCTGGGGGTGCAAGGTGAGTGAGAGGGCCATGGTGCCTGCTGTCATGGAAAGAGCCCCAAGATAAGCAAGTAAACAAATGAGAAAAAATAATTTCAGTTTCTGATAAAGGCTACAAAGAAATTAAACAGAGTGGGATAGATATAGTGACCTACTTAGATACCGTGGTGGAGGAAGGACATTCTGAGGAGGTGAAATTTGTCCTGAAGGATGAGAAGAGGAGCTGTGAGCACCTGTGTCCATTCCTGGGCATCTGATCCAACGATCTGAGGATCTCATTGGTCACTGATATCACAGACAGCAGATCCCACGTGACAAACATGGGTATGGTGAAGATTCCAATCTGAATGTGTGACAACCCCCAAACAATTACAAAATGTCATTAGAAAGTGCACTCAGGTAAAATAGAGTGCAGGATGTATGTCAACCGATGGCATTAACTGTGGATAAAGAAATCCAAGCTGTTAGAAAATGTTATTTGCCAGCATAGCTGTACAGGAGAGAAAGATGCCAGAAGTGTCAGCCCTCTCCTCTCCTCTCCTGATTATTCAGTAAGGCCACACAGTATGGCTCCTTCCAATTACAATTGAGATAGCCAGTTGAAGTCTTGTAGTGGACTTTTGCTGTCTTCCACAGCCCTGCCTCCACTTGTTTTTCCTTTGGTAATTGCACTCTATTTTCCTCTTAGGGAAACTTCTTTTCCCCATGGTGTGCAATATTAGTAAGGTTGTAAATCATCATGCCCTGCCTGACTTTCCCAAACCAGGCTAAGTCTCTCATGCGGAGACTTTGAATCTTGAGCTGAGTAATCAAGGACAGAAAAGCATAGGTGGAGTTCATTCATTCCAGCAGCAGCACTGTGACATGACTGTCAGTAATTCTTGGTGTGCATAGCCAGAGAGTGGTCCTGGTTTTCATCTTTTTTTTGAGCCAGCTCCTCTGTCCAGGCTTTCTGCCAGTTCTATTAGCCATGCAAGATCCTGTCAATAAATTACTTCCTGTTTAAGTTATTTAAAATTAGTTTCCATTGCCTGAAAACAAAATTCTCTTATTCTTGTGCTTCCTAGAGGGAAGCTATATCATTCCAAACTGGAGTATAATATCACAGTATCAGACAAATTAGGACATGTCCTGGCTCTAATAGGTAGCCATTATTCTGCAGAATCCCTGTCATTAAAAAATAATAATAATAATTGAATTGGAAGGAAAAAACCTCCTTAGAAATATAACTATTCGGGATTTAAGTAGTGATTAAAAATAAAGGAAGAAATTTCTTTAATTATTATTAAAAGATGTAATAAAAAGAATTAAGCATAGACCTGCATATCAACTTGACACAAGAGCATAATGAGACACAGAAAAGGAATAAAGACAGAAGTTCCCAAACAAATCCTCAGAAACATGCTCCAACTCAGAGGAGCAGGAGCTGGAAGTGAGAGGCAGACATGAGCTATTAGAGAACACACCATTGACTTCTTCTTACCTCTGAAAACTAGCAGTGATTATCCTCATTGACTAATCAAAAAGGGATGCTCTCAGGGATGACTATTGTCCTAGGCAGTTATGCCACCAAAGAACCAGGACCAGAGGGGACTTGATCTCAACTTGGGAAGAGATGCTTGCCAAGAAGACTTGGCAGCATGGAAATAAAGCTTCCTAATGTGAATGCCAAGAGACCAACATCCACATCCAGTAAGTGAATCTATAGGTTAAGGTAGTGAAGAGCAGAACGGATATTGTTAGGAATCATATTAATGAAGGAGAAAACAAACAAAACTAACTCTCCCACAGCAAGGAGAAAGGACAAAGAGGTGTAAATGGAACTTGATGATAAACACTAAAGATATGTTCAAAAAAACAATTAGCAGAAAACAAAGAAGAAACAGTGATCAAGACGTAAACACATAAACACATAAAAATCCTTAATGCATATGAATCTAACAACAGAATGTCAACATATCAATGTTGATATGTTGACATAAAATGCAAAGACAAATAGATGAATCCATTACTATAGTTTTAGATTTCAACACCCTTCTACCAAACATGGATATTTCCAGTACGCAGAAAATCAGTAAACTCAGCAACACCATCAATCAACTGGATATATTCAACATCTGTAGACTAACTTCTTCCAACAATAGCAGAATACACATTCTTCTCAAGCTCACATGGAACATTCACCAAGATAGACCACATTCTCGGCCATAACACACACCTTAACAAGTGTAAAAAAATAGAAATCATACAATGTCTCCTCTCAGACCATAATGGAAGTAAAGTAGAAATCAAAAACAGAAAGATATCTGGAAAATCCCAAAATACTTGGATATTAAACAACATACTTATAAATAACACATTGGTCAAAAAAGAAATCTCAAGAGAAATGTTTAAATATTTTGAACTAAATGAAAATGAAAACACAACTTATCAAAATTTGTGAGATATAGCAAAAGTCCTTAGAGGGAAATTTATAGCATTGAATGCATATATTAGAAAAGAGGAAAGATCTAAAATCAATCATCTAATCTTCAATCTTAGGAAACTAGAAAAAGAAAAGCAAATTAATTCTAAAGCAAGCAGAAAAAAATAAATAATAAATATTGGAGGAGCTATCAATGAAATTGAAAATAGGAAATGAAAATAGAAAATCAATGAAACCAAAAGTTGATTCTTTGAAAAGATCAATAAAATTGATAAGCCTTTAGGCAGGCTAACTAAGAGAAAAGGAAATAGGACACAAATGAGTAAAACAAGAAATGGAAAAGGAGACATCACTACATACCCCATGGACATTATAAGGTTAATCAAGTAATACCATGAATAACTCTGTACCCACAAACATGATAATCTAGATGAAATGAACAAAATCCTTAAAAAACACAATCTGCTAAAATTCATACAGGAAGAAATAGACAATCTGATTAGGCCTATATCTATTAAAGAAATTGAATCAATAATCAATAACCTTCCAAAACAGAAAGCACTACTGGTGGATTCTACCAAACATTTAAGGAAGAAATTACACCAATTACGTACAATCTCTTTCAGAAGACAGAAGCAGAGAGAGTACTGCCTAACTCATTCTTTGATTGAAGTTAGGAGGTCAGCATCAGCTTAACACCAAAACCAGACAGTCACCACAAGAAAAGCACAGACCAATACCTCATATGAACATAGATGCAAAAATCCTCAATAAAATTTTAGCCAATCAAATCTAACAACATAAAAAGAATTATGCACCACAATCAAATGGAATTTATTTAAAGTGTGCAAAGCTGGTTCAATATTCAAAAATCGATTAATGTAATCTATCACATCAAGAAGAAAAATTACATGATCATATCAATAAATGTAAAAAAAGTATTTGACAAAATTCAACACCCATTTATGATAAAAAATCTCAGTAAACTAGGAATAGAGAGGGACTGACTGAAATTGATAAATAATATCTACAAAAACCTACAGCTAACATCATACTTTATGGTGAGAAACTTGGAGCTTTCCTGCTAACATCAGGAACAAGACAAGGATGTCCCCTCTAACCACTCCTTTTCAACACCATACTGGAAGTTCCAGCTAATGCAATGATAAAAGAAAAGGGAATAAAAAGTATACAGACTAGGAAGGAAGAAATAAAACTATCTTTGTTCACAGATGACATGATTGTCTATATAGAAAATCCAAAAGAACTGACAAAAAAAACTCCTGGGAACTAATAAGCAACTATAGCAGGGTAGCAGGACAAAAGGTTAAGTAGAAGTCAATTGTATATTTCTATATACCAGCAAAGAACAAGTGGAATTTGGTGTTAGAAACACATTACCATTTATAATAACAAAAGAAATGAAATACTTAGGTATAAATTTAGCAAAATATGTATAAGATCTATATGAGGAATTCTACAAAACTACAACGAAAGGTATCAAAGAAGAACTAAAAAATTGGAGAGACATTCCACGTTTACATGTTACAATATTGTCAACATGTCAATTATTCCCAAATTGATCTATAGATTCAATGCAATCCCAATCAAAATTCCAGTAGGTTATTTTGTGGATATCAACAAACTGATTTAAAGTTTATACGGAAAAACAAAACCCAGAATGGTCAAACAATATTGAAGGAGAAGAACAAAGGCAGAGCACTGACACTACCCACCTTCAAGACTTACTTGAAAGCTACGGTAATTGAGAAAGTGTGGTAAGGACAAAAGAATGGACAAACATCAATGGAGCAGAACAGAGAGCCCATAAATAGACCCAAATAAATATAGTAAACTAATTTTTGACAAAGGAGCTAAGGCAACGCAATGGAGCAAAAATAGTCTTTCAACAACTAGTCCTGGAATAACTAGACATTGATATGCAAAAAATGAATCTATACACAGACCTTACCCTTTCACAAAAATTAACTCAAAATGAATTACAGACCTAAAGGTAAGTGCAAGACTATAACCTCCTAGAAGATAACATAGGAGAAAAATCTAGATAACTTTGAGTTTGGAAATGACTTTTTAGATTCAGCACCAAAGGCAAGATCCATGAAAGAAAGAATTGATAAGCTGGACTTCGTTGAAATAAAAAACTTCTCTGCAACATTGACAAGAGAAGGATGAGACAAGGCACAATCTTGGAGAAAATATTTGCAAAAGATATACCTGATAAAGGATTGTTATCCAAAATATATAAAGAACTCCTAAAACTCAACAACTGGAAAAGAAAATGGGCCAAAGACCTTAACACACACCTCACCAAAGAAGATATACAGATGGCAAATAAGCATAAGAAAAAATGTTCCACATCATATGTCATCAGAAAAAGCAACTTAAAACAACTATGAGACACCACTACACACCTATTAGAATAGCCCAAATCCAGAATACTGACAACACCAAACACTGGTGAATATGTGGATCAATGGAACTCTCATTTATTGCTGGTGGGAATGCAGAATGATACCGCCACTTTTGAAGACAGTTTGGCAGTTTCTTACAAAATTAAACATGCTCTTACGATACCATCTAGCAATCACGCTCCTTAGTATTTACTCAAAGGAGTTGAAAAACTTATGTCCACACAAAAACCTGCACATAGATGTTTGTAGCAGCTTTATTCATAATTGCCAAAACTTGGAAGCAACCAAGATATCCTTCAATAAGTGAACGGAGAAATAAATTGTGGTACATAAAGACAGTGGAATATTATTCAGTGCTAAAAAGAAATGAGCTATCAAGCTATGAAAAGACATGGAGAAAACTTAAATGTATATTACTAAGTGAAAGAAGCCAAACTGAAAATGCTACATACTGTATGATTCCAACTATATGACATTCTGGAATAGGTAAAAATATGGAGACAGTTGTAAAAAGGTTAGTGGTTGCCAGGGCTGAGGGGATGGAGGAATGAATAGGCAGAGCATGGAGGATTTTTAGGGCAGTGAAACTGCTCTGTACGATACTATAATGGTGGATACGTGTCATAAATTTTCTAAATCCATAGAATGTTAAAATGAAGAATGGGGAGTCTAGGAGACCGCCGTCTCCTTTTAGGGGTCAGCCTCGTGGCGTAGTGGTTTGGCATGTTCCACTTTGGCAGCCTGGGTTCGCAGGTTCAGATCCTGGGCACAGACTTACAATGCCATGCTGTGGCGGTGACCCACATAATAAAAAAAAATAGAGGAAGATTTGCACAGATGTTAGATCAGGGCTAATCTTCCTCAAGCAAAAAAAAAGAGGAAGATTGGCAACAGATGTTAGCTCAGGGTGAATCTTCCTCGGTAAAAAAAAAAAAAAAAAACCCACAGAGAAAGTCATTTTAAAGGGATCCTGCTGAAGAGGTAGCCCTGTCAAAGTGAAAGGATTTCAGTACTGAGATATGGTGAGGTAGAACCTGAGGAAACGTTCTCAGCTGTTAATTTTGGCTGTTAATTCTATTATCTGAATTTCTTGGATTAAATCCTAGAGATTACATTCTCCCAAATTAAAGTGATTTAGGTGGGGTCATAAACAGGAAAAATTATGCTACCAGGATTATCTTGAGATTTTAGATTTTTCAGGAATCTTTTCTGTTAAAATTATCAGAGATCCACAAAGTTAATGTAGAAGAAACATCTACAGAGACCAGGTGGGAATTGATGGGAAGTGTGGCAAACTAGAGAATGTAAGTTAATAATGACAAATTCTATTCTTAAAAACAAATGTGCTGAACACTGAAATTAAAAACAAAATACTATTTACCATAATATTGCCTTGGAAAGAAATAAAAAAACATAGGTATAAATCTAACAAAACATGTGTATGACTTAGATGAGAAACTACAAAATTTTGATGAAAGAAATTTTTAAAAATCCAAATAAATAGAGAGATAGAAATGCCCACGGATTGGAAGACTCAACATAGTGAAGATGTCAATTATCCTCAAACTGATGTACAGGCTTAATACAATTCCTACCCAAATTCTAACAAAATTCTCTTTGTAGATACAGACAAGATTATTCTAAAATTTATATAGAAAGGCAAAAGGAATAGAATAGCCAACATAATTTTGAATGAAAAGAATAAAGTAGGAGAAGTCAGTCTACCTAGTTTCAAGACTTGGCTTATAACTAGAATAATCAAGACTGTGTGGTATTAATAAAAGGATAGAAACATATATCAATAGATCAGAAGATAAAACTCAGAAATAGACCCACACAAATATTTCCAACACATTTTTGACAAAGTTGCAAAAGCAATTCAATGGAAGGAGGATAACTTTTTAAACAAACTGCTGGAGCGATTGGACATCCACAGGCGACAAATTGAATTTCAACGCACACCTGACACCTAACACAAAGATTAACTCAAAATGGATCACTGATTTAAATGTAGAATGTAAAACTTTTATTAAGAAACAGGATAAAAATTTCATGATCTAGTGCCAGGCAAAGAGTTCTTAGAATTGACACCAAAAGCATGATCCATAAGAGGAAAAATTAATAAATCAGACTTCATCAACACTGATAACTTTTGCTCTGTGAAAGACCCTGTTAAGAAGATAAAAAAGACAAGTCACAGAGTGGGAGAAAATACTTGGAAACCATATATATGAGAAAGGACCAGTACCTAGAGTTCTCAAAAAAAAAAAAAAAGTCAAATTAGAAAATGATCCAAAGACATGAAGGGACATTTCACTGAAGAGGATATACAGATGGCAAATAAGCACATAAAAAGATGTTCAGCATTATTAGCCATTAGGGAAATTCCAATTAAAACTACAATGAGATATTACTAAACAGCCTACCAGAATGGAACAAATCAAAGACAAGGACAACATCAAATGCTGGCAAGGATGTACAGAAATTGGGTCACTCATTCATTGCTGATGAGATTGTAAAATTATACAGCCACTCTGGAAAATAGGCAGTTTCTTAATAAACTAAACATGCAACTACCATGCAACCCAGGAATTATACCCTTGGGCATTTATCCTAGAGAAGTGAAATCTTATGTTCACACAAAAACTTGTACACAAATGTTCATAACAGCTTTATTTTTAATAGCCAAAACCTGGAAGCAACCCAGATGTCCTTCAACGAGTGAATGGTTAACAAACTATGGTACCTCCATAGCAAGGAATACTTCTCAGCAATAAAAAGGAGCAAATTATTCATAAGCACAACAACTTGGATTAATCTTTAGAGAATTATGCTGAGTAAAAAGCGCCAACCCTAAGAGGTTACATACCCATTGATATAACATTCTTGAAATGACAAAATTGTAGAAATACAGAACAGATTAGCGGTTCCTAAAGCTTAAGGAGGGAGCAGGAGTGTGAGGGAAGTGGGTGTGGCTACAAAGGGGCAACAAGAGAAAGCTGGTGGTGATAGAAATGTTCCATATCTTGACTGCATCAACGACAATATTCTGGTTGTGATATTGTTCTCTAGTTTTGCAATATGTTATCATTGGGGTAAACTGAGAAAAGGGGTACATGGAATTTCTCTGTATTACTTCTTACAGCTGTATGTGAATCTATAATTATTTAAGAATAAAAAGTTTTATTAAAATAAAATTTACTGTGCTCACCCACCCTCAACCCAGCAATTCTGCTTCCAGGTATATACTCAAGAGAAATGAGAGAGAAAATCCAACATGAACATGCACAAGAATGTTCATAACATCTTTACTCATAAGCGAACCATTTAGAAACAACCCAAATGCCTATCAACAGAAGAGAAGATAAATAAATTGTGATATATTCATACAAAATATTATACAGCAATAAAAAAAGGACAAACTCTATATGCTTCAACGTGGATGAATCTCCAGATAGTGGTGAGTTAAAGGATCCAGACACAAAAGTGCATATACTGTATGAGTCCAATATCGTGAAGCTCAGGAACAGGCAAACGACCTGAGATGAGAGAAGTCAGAACAAAGGCTACCGCTAGGGAGAGAGGCATTGACTGGGAAGGGGCACAAAGCCTACGTCTTGATCTGGGTCATGGTGAAACAGGTATCCTTAAATGTCAAAATGCAAAAAGTTGTGCCCTTAAGATTTGTACCGTTTGTGTATGCTACACCACAATAAAACAAATTAAAAAGACTCCAAATATTCAAAAACAAACAAAAATACTGTGCTAGTCAAATAACACACGTCTGTAGCCTATGGTCTGTTTATAACCAGTGGTCTCGAAGGATTTTTCATCTCAGTTTAGAAGTACCATAAACACAAAAGACAGCTGGATATCAGGAATTAGACTAGAAACCAGGGCAATCAATCTTCCATCCAGCTGTAGAACTGAGGGGAGTAGGCAACCAGCACTTAAGTAAGCAGATGTTGGGGCTAAGAACAATTGCCCTCTCTGTGGTATGCTCTGAGATGGGATAAGCCTCCTATACAAGAGTGAGTAAATTAGTGACAACAAAGACAAGCCTACAAAAAAATCCCAGTGAAAGGAAAAGCAAAATTCATTCTAAAGACATGAAAGGAAATCCCTGAATATGATTCTTTATTGGAACCAGAATGGACGGTGGGGGAGGGTTTCACTTTCTCAATATCATTGAAAAAACCTTGACTTCTGTGAAAAACCATCTTATGGACAGATAAACTAAGGTTAAAAAGCAATGAAGTGTACCAAAAATGAGCTGGATCCTACAGGGAACTAATGCCAGAAAAGTAAATATGTAATAATAAGCCATAAATGCATCATTGGAGCTGGAATGAGCGTGATTGATACTGAGGAATATGCCATCACTGATACAGAAGACAATGTAGACCGTTCTCTCAGAATACAGAAAGAAAGGGCAAAGCAATAAAGATGGGAAGATCCCAAATGGAGGACAAATAATGAAAGCAACAGCAACCAACAAAAACCACAGATTCCATATAAAATTAAAGATGTTTCTTAGGAAGAAACCAGAACATTGTGAAAAAAGCAATTAACACATAATTAGATAAAATACATCAAGAAAAAGAAATAAACCAAAAAAAAAAATCCAATTCTGTCATATGCAGACAGAAAGTATTAAACATGTACCAGAACAAATTGAGGAAAATAGAGGCACACCTAAATACATGCTAGCAGAATATTTGAATAAGATGGACTTGTTTTAAAAAGCTCTCAGGAGCTTCCAGGCGGAAATTACAGGCTTTCTAAAAAGGGAGCTGATTTCACCAGAAGACAAGACTACAACAGCTGCAGAATTTTGAAGGAAAAAGGTGGTGTCTGAAGAATTTTATACACAGCAAACCTTCTTTTGATATGTGAAGGCAACAGAAAGATAGACTTTGATCTGCAACGGCTTTCCTTGAAAAAAATTTCTTCAAGATATGCCTCCACAGACAAAGAAATAAACTAAACAAAAATAAAAACCAAACAGAAGGAATCTGTTGTGATAAGAATTCTGGGTGCCTGTCCCATGAGGAAGCCAAGAGGCCCACACTCAACTCACCAGAAAAGCCTATAGGAGGCAAATCATCCCTAAACCCACAACCAATTGAACTACGTGTGTTTATTTCACTCAAAAATGGTGAGGATACATCAACCACGACCTAGAGATAGAGCTATAAAATAGACAATGTCATTGCAAGTGATTATTTCTCATTATTGTAATAATTCTATTGTTGAGCAAAAAATAACTCAAATAAAAACTCTCCCCCAGATTCAGAGATTAATTAAATATGATTGTAAAAATGTCAAAACCAAAACCCAGTCCTATACACTGGAATAAAATTTAACAAAATGTTAATCTAGTTATATTTAAGCAACAGAAATAAAAATAACATTGTTGTCTGAATATTGCATATTTATTGTATAAACATAAAAAAATATAGATAAGCATATGAAAGGAAATAATAATCTAACCAGAATTCCATTATAAAATTAAAAATAAAGTTAATACATATTTAAGAATACATCTCTCTTAATTTGCATGATTCTGCTTAATTTGTTATAGTAAACTTCATGTGGGCCTCATTCTATATTTCCAATTAATTTCCAATTAATCCTTCTGTTCTATTATAAATTCTTCAATTAAAGAATCTTTTCAGGCATTGTTAATGAGATATTTATGCAGGAGAACCCATTCGACTCGAGGGCTGTGGTCAAGAGCCTCGTGCCCAGGTGGGAGGCCTAGATAATCAGACTCCTCTAGCATTCGCTTCTCCACCAGCTGCTTTCTCTCCAAGTTAGTATAACGCTGCATGTTGTGAACTTCGGATTTCCACTGACCAAGCATCTTTGGAAAACCTCACTTGACAGAAGGAGCTATGTCAGCTTCTCCCCACTGGGGAGAGAGAGCCAAAGATGGGTGCCAGAAGAGAGATGATGAGGATTAAGCGATAGCTGTGAACAGACTGCTTCTAACACCCATTTGCTCCAAACAAATCATGTTCTCTTTCCATTTTTATTTTCTCTAATTTACTAACTCTAGTTCTTAAAAAAAAGTCCTTAATTATGCTGTGAATCCCATTTGGCCCTGTTTTGGCAACTACTATCCACGCTAGCTATGGTTCTGAGGCAATTCCTTTACATTCCTTAACTGCTAGTTAACTTTAAACACCAAAACATTTTGACTTTTAACCATTCGGGATGGAACTCTTCCCGAAGTGGATGACAAACTAACCTGCATTATTTACCCCATTAAGCCAAGTTTCCTGAACACAGTTCTTCATTTTTCTGACGTCTTGACCCACATGGCTTACTTAGATTATAAAGTTCTATGCTCCATGGCCGTAAGCTGTTCTGATGTTTGAGTTCCTGATTTTTGTAGATGTTCTTCCTCCTCTGTGCTCAGGTTGTCAGTGAATATGCCTCACTGTCAGTGTGCCTGCCTCTAACGGCAGTTTCCCTGTCTCTACCCGCCTTTCAGATATCAAAGAATCAGAGCAAGGGAGGACACTAGAGATTCTCTCGTCCCTCTTTCCTCCCACTTAAAGGGATGATATGAGCAAAGTATTTGTCTCAAATGTCCAGGAGCATCCGAATTCTGTCTTTGGTGAGTCACCCTGCCCCATGAGGTCCCTGTGACTAATAGATGGAAATCAAGTCTAATGCCTTTTATTTCTACTCCTTGCGACTTTAGTTCAAATAAATAGCCTTTTCCTGACTGATAGTGTGGGCATGCATGGGAGGGGAAGCTGTCTCTAACTCTTCCCCACTCCTCCTCCCCCAAAAGTAGGAGGAATGCTGAACTCAAAGCCAAGCTCCAGGACACCTATTGGGCCCGACTTCTCGTGGATGGAGTCACTGGGCACCAGAAGGTCAGGAGTAGCTCATTTTCTCTTCTCCCTCCTACACCTAGGTGGTCTGAGTAGGACCCTGACCTGGTGCCCCCTCCTTTAGAATACCCCAGGAGCCATTTCCATCCTGAGCTGTCTTCTCTGACCTTCCAGGCTCATCATGGACTTCTGCCATGCTAAAGTCTAGGCAAACTTGGTAGTTTCTCTCGCTGTCTATCTCTCTCTACATATGTCTCCTCTAGAACTGTGTTGGGGGTGAAGAGGTATTATGTTGGGTTGAATCAGCTAAGCTACTGTTGTCAAATGGGGAGATGGAAGACAGCATTGAATCTCTAGTTTAAGACACATAGTCCAGCCTCACCTACCAGTGTTTAGCATCGATGTTTAGGCTCCAAAGCACAGCTAAAAACAATTTACTCTGCTTTTCTTTGCCTGGTCTCCTTGTGCTTATATATGCCACAGCGGTCTTCCTGGGTATCTTTTCAATGGTAAGATTGTGGCACCATCTAATAATTCTGCTAGGCTATCATGTCACACATCAGACATGGTTGTTTAAAATTCGAATAAGAGGTAGAATTTTGGCATGTCCAGTGAGTATATTCAGGAGATTGAGGAGACACATATAGGAAAGATAAAGTTTCCTGCACGAAAGGTCCCCGGTGCTCAGAACTAGAACCCCAAGAGACTCTGAGCCTGGAGGACAACCTCCTATGTGTGGCCAACAGGATATAGTATTAGCAGGTAGAAAGTTTTATTTTGAGACTGAGAATAGTCTTTTCGAGATCTTTAAATTTCGTTAACAACAAATTTGTGTAAGAGAAAGACATTCTCATATTAAAATGGTCAGAAATTTAGTATATGAAATTTTTGGCGTTTAGATTTTTGTTGCTAAATTAACCTCCCTATATAGAATTCTTCTTTCTTTTCAAGTCTAGGAAGGAGTTCATTATGCTCATCCCCAGCCTCCCTAGGTCAGCCACATTCTAGGCTGGCAAGTTAGCTCTCACTTGTTAGTTAGATCAGCCCACACAGTGAGTTCAAGCCATGGGATCATAGAATTCCTCAATGCACTAAAAAAGAGGAATTGAGAAGTAATGCCAATACGACTATTGGAAATCATGATATTGAGTAAGCTCACTTGTCTAATGCAGGGGTCAGCAAATTTTCTGTAAAAGGCCAGGTAATACATGTTTTAAGTTTTGCAGGCCAGATGTAATGACTCAACTCTATACTTGGCCAGAAAGCAACCATAGACACCGTGTAAATGAATGGGGATGGCCAGATTTGGCCTGCGGCCTTAGTTTGCAGCACCTCATGGTCTGATTAGAATTTCTGCCAGTTATAATATCAGTGTACACCTGTTCTTTCTTCTTCTTCTTTTACTAAAGTAAGCAGAAAAGTGTCAATCTCTCTTCCTCTTTTTTCTTCCCATATAACTCAAAAGGTAAGACGGAGGTCCCAGCCTTATAAAGAAAGGGCCCATTTATTCATGTACTTATTTAATACTTCTGAGTACCAACTGGCTTTGCTACCAACACTGTTTTAGGTTTGGGGAATACAGTAATCAGCAAAACAGGTGCACCTCACAGAGCTTGTGATATAGCAGAGGCCAATATTAAACCAGTGATTCTACAAATATCTAAATAATTACCATTTCCATATGTGACTTGAAAGAGAAGAGGGAGGAGCCATGATAAGGTGTTACATGGTAACCTAATCTATGCTAGTGGTCAGGGGAAGGCTTTCCTGAATAAGTAGATTTATGCTATGAACAGGTTATACTAAGAAATTTTGAGTAAAATACATGAGATCTGTAATAAATGATGCTGTAAATGTGATTTTATTCTACTCCATTTTCTTACTTTATTTGGAATGAGATGAGGCTGCCAAAGGGATTGTGACGAGGTAAAGACATTTACCCAAATGTGATTATAGTTCCAAGGATGTGATATAGACTAGTTCTTGATATTAATTAGGCCGACCTCAGACTCCATCAAGCTATCAGAAATCAATAGCTTTCTGCATAACTTGTAATAATGTTTGAGCTACTTTCCAAATAATTATAGCCACACTAGTCTCAACATCTAATAAAAGAATCTTTGAGGCCATAACATCAGCTTAATGGTTCTAAACATCCTGCTCTCCTTTATTTCTTTATTCATGGTAAAAACATTTCTAAGTATGAAGACACACACGCATGCACATACACACAAAGTTGGGTGTTTGACTACATTAAAATATAAGCTCAGTACATAAGAGCTTAAGTACAAAAAAACCATAAAATCATTAAAGACAAACAAACAAAAAACCTCTGAAAAATGACATATGCGATATAAGACAGACAGGCGTAGTAATATTCTCACTATATAAAGAGCTGAATCAAATGAGCAAGACAGAAATATCCCAAAGATGATTGGAAAAAGAGACACAACCAAATAATCTATCTGACACATATCATACATTTGATAAATGTTTTTGAATGAATAAATGAAAAAGAAATTCACAAAAGAAAAATAGTAAAATGTGGGGGAAAAAGTTCAATTCAACCAGATATCTAAGAATTACAAAGCGACCAAATACTACTTTTAATTTAGTTGGCAAAAATTAGAAACAATGATAATGTCCATTGTATATACTACTGCTACCCAAGACATTTAAACCTGTTTCTAAGAGGGAACTTATGCTATGTATCAAAAGTCCTAAAAATGTTCAAGCTTTTTGACCCAACAACTGTACATATAGGATTTTGGGGTTGATTTAAGAAAAACTGAATAGGTGTATTTTTAGAGCTATTTGTAAGCTTTTTCTATGTAGCATTATTTAGAAGAATGAAAAAATTAAAACAAGATAAATTTTCATCAATAAGTCGATAATGAAATAATCTATGGTGTATCCATAAAATGAAATATTCTACATCAATTTTAAATAATGGTCTAACAGATTATTCATAGAAATACTGAAAATATTCACAATAGTTTGTAAATGAAAAGGCTGGTTACAAAACAATGTATTGTGTGATCCATAGGTACTCGTCTTTATTTATATACACAGGAAAAACATGGAAGAACATGCACCAAAGTGTTAATAGAATTTGTCTCTTGATGATATTTTCTTTATTTTCTGCTTTCTTATCTGGAAGTTTCACAGTTTCTATCATGAGTATGTATTGCATTGATAACAAGGAAAAATTCATTTAGTTGCTTTGTTTCAAAAAAATGAAAAACAACATTGATGAGCTTTATTGGAACCTACTAGAAGTATTCTGCAAGCAGACAGTTAGGGGATTGCAGTGAGGGCAGTGGCAAAGCTCTTTTAAAGACTTTCTTATTTCTTTTCAAACCGCCATCAGTTTCCCCTTCTTTCCTTCTATTGAGATTGTCTGGTGAGTTCTACAGAAGCTAGTTTGATTCCGAGATAGGGATGTCTGCCCAAGTGAGAGTGACCTCGAGGGGAGAGAGGATGTTGGCGAGGAAAGATACCAAAGAAAGCACAAGACAAGGTTCATAGCCACATGCCAGAGTATCTGTTGATGAGTACATTTACAGTGCTTTGAAAGCTCAAAATCATGTAATGGTAACTAATTGAGTGACATATTGGTGAAATAAATCAACCACAGATGATTCACATATAGTCAGAATTATCTAACTGTTTATAAGGCTAATGACTTTAGAAGGTGGTTCACACTGTTCTGGGGCCCCTTCTCATGCTCTTTCCATATGTGAGGGAGAAGAAGGGACACGGGCAAACTCACACACCAATTCTCCTCTTGGTGTGTTCTCAGGTCCCCAGGATGCTGTGCTAACTCCTGACACTACAAATCCTCCCCTGGGGGACAGAAGATCTTTCCATTCACATGAGCCACCTAAATTGAGGATCAGGGAGGACTACTGGAAATAACACATCCCAGACTTCTATCTTTAAAAGACCAGACAATCCCTGGACTTACTGTTCTCCACCCCAGGCTGGGCAGAAGCAGCAAATGGGCCCCACTCCATGCTAAGCACCTGCGTTCACAACCAAACCAAGCAGAATGGACTTTGGGGGAAGCAGATTTTGGTTTAGTCCCCTAAGAAATAAAGAGGAAAGAGAAATATCTCTATACTGGGAATATTTGCATAAACTATTTTTCTCTCAATTCATGTTTGTAGCCAAGGCAAAAGTACAGTAAATGGGGAAATATACAGTTTGAATAGAACCCAAGAATCCAAAGCTCTTGGGTGACAGGGACTGGAACAAAGATGCTTCTGTTGAAGGGACTTAGTCACACATCACATATCCGTTTGCATTCATTGATTTATTTGGGGTCTGGGAGTGATCCCTAGGGGGAACTAAAGAAAAAAGTTCAGGAACCCTTTGAACATTGTGGCCCAGCATATAGAGACATACCCAAGAGATTACAGGGAGTGAAATAGAAAAGGAGGATGGCAAGTCCTGATAGGAGCTGGGAGGGGAAATGGGCGGGTGGCAGCCCTGGGAGATAACACAATAATAGAGAAGGGGAATTTACACCTTGAGCCATAGGTAGCGTAATTGTTGAGCAAAGTCTGGAATTGGGGATCTAGACACAACGTATGGCCAGGCAGGTGCTGGAGCTCATCCAGCACCAGCTTCTCTGGCCATCTTAGTGACCATGGGGTCCCTGGCTCTGTGTAGGTGAATAAAAAGTATAGTAACACTGGGCACTCAGGCAGCTTAACAGTGGGACACATCTTGTGTGAGAATAAAAAATATGGAAGAAGCTTTGTCCTTTTCCAAGGGAAAAGGAGGATCATTCTTTCACAGCACCATGGGGATTGAAATGACAGCAATGAATTTCCTTGATTATATGCACCAAGTTATTGCTGCAGGTGGTGGATGGAAGTGAACTAACATCAAGACCAGAGACGGTGACAGCAGCAATAGCCACTCCTGCAGAATCCTGCTTAGAGGGACAACCTCAAGCTCCTGACAGAGAGAGGTGAGCAACAGACATGGGTAAGAAGGCCTGCCTTATGTCTTTTCTCCCCTTAGAAGATTCCTTGATATCTGCTTCAGTCTGCACTCACCATTTTCATACAGGATGGTCCTATCTTGGTTTCTGATTGAGCAGCCCCTTGGTCTGTAGTTCAGAGGACTGCCTTAGCCAAGTAGAGGAGATGATCCTGTCTGATGAGACTGAACAGCTGAATCCAAAAGCCTCAAACTTCCAGATTATTTTCTGTGTCTGTTACATCAGTTTTTGTTCTGTTGAAAATAGCTAATGTCTATGTAGGTCACTGTCTTAGTTGTAAAATGGAAATAATATCTACCTTCCAAGTACCTCAGGATTATTGTGAGATTCAAAGGAGATGTGGTGGGTGGAAGCTCTTCGTAAACTTTAAAATGTTGTGCACTTATAATTTGTTATCATCATCATTACTATTAAGGAATTAGTAAATTATAGATAGTGTTGGGACACATGGGCTTAGCATTGTGTAATCTTAGGCAATTCACTTAACATTTCAGCAATTTTCTCATACCTAAAATAAGTGTTTCCTAAATAATATCTAAAATTCCTTCTGGTTTTTAAATACTGTGGCTATGATTTTGGGGAACCTGTGTTGGCACATGCAAGGTTGTGCATCGTGTTCAAAGACAAATGTGGTTCCATCCTTGCTGACTAGGAATTCATAATGTAGTTGTTAAGATAACTCATGCTTAAAAAAACAAATAATAACTCAAGTTAACCTTTTAAATACAGATACCCTGCGACCTGAATGTCTCTGACAGGATATCTTCCAGACATCAGAGTATTATATGCTGGTATCTTCTGTTTATCCCTCCAGACCCACTCTCTGTCCTGGCAGGCTGACCTGTATGGACTACGTTAATGTGCTCCTTTGCTTCATGGCATTTGATTGGGTTTTTACCAGTCTACAAATCCATCAAGAGATGGAGGGAGAGAGAAGAAAGAGGTCAGGGTATTTGTTCACCCTGCTTCTTCCCTATGGGGTCATCTGAGGATGTCTGTTCCCTTGACCCAAAGACACAGTGTTTCTCAAGGCTGCCCTCTCCACATGACTATATCCTTCCAAGTTCTGTAAACCGCTCTTTCCTCTTGCCCCTTTTCTCTGGGGATGAAAATAGCTCAGCTGTAACTAATTCTGGAATACTTCAAAATCCCTTGTGGGGTAGGCAACCTCCAAGATGTCCTTCAATGATGCTACTTCCTGTTATTCACACCCCTGTATAATCTCCTCCTTTTGAATGTGGGCTGAACTTATTGACTCACTTCCGGCAAATAGAATACAGCAGAATAGCTAGAATGACACTTTTTTATTTTTTTGAGGAAGATTGGCCCTACACTAACATCTGTTGCCAATCTTCCTCTTTTTTCCTTTTTCTCCCCAAAGCCCCAGTACATAGTTGTGTATCATAGTTGTAGAGTTGTAGCTCTTCTATATGAGATGCCACCTCAGCATGGCTTGATGAGCAGTGAGTAGGTCCGAGCCTAGGATCAGAACTGGTGAAACCCAGGCCACCGAAGTGGAACGCATGGATCCAACAGCTATGCCATCGGGCCTGCCCCAGGATGACATTTTTGAGATAAGGTTATAAAAAAGCCATGACTTCTATCTTGGCCATTTTCTTGGATCATTTGCTTTGGGGGAAGCCAGCTGCCAGGTCCCAGAACAGCCCTGTGGAGAGACCCCCATGGCATGGGATCAAGGCCTGCTCACAACTATGTGAGTGAGCTTAGAAGCAGTAATTTCATCCTTAGTCAAGTCTTCAGATGAGACCGCAGTCTTGGCTAATATCTTGACTGCAATCTCATGAGAAATCTGAGCAAAGGACAACTATTTAAGCTGTGCTTGAATTCTTGGCCCAAAGAAACTGTGAGATAATAAATGCTTATTGTTTTAAGCTTCTAAGTTTTAGGACAATTTGTTATGCGGCAATAGATAACTAATACGCCTTGTGATTTTCTGACTTACTGGCTATACTTTTGTAAATAGTCCTTTTATTGTCTTCTTCAAATTATTCTAATTTGACTTTGCCAGCTGTTTCCTGCTGGGATTATAAACAAAACAATATTTCCGGGCAAATAAGTGAAATTAAATACTCTTATCAGGTTCATTTCCCCTAAGACATAAAAAGTACAGATCATGACTGAATATAGAAATTTCCCTGAGTCTTTGAGAACCGTAGGTCACTTGAAAGAATTCAGATTCATTTTCCAAGGGTGTTAGGTGGGGAGATTTGTGTTTTTAAGGACTTAAAAAAAAAGTAGCTCCTTAGCTATAAGATGAGAAATGGATGTTGCAGATTCTTTTCCAAGAACATCCTGAAGCACTTGAGTGTAACATATCCAGGGTAACAGACTTTAGACTAGAATGGCTAGTGGGTGAGTGGATTCTTCAAAGACTGGACACTCAGAGTCCTAGGCTTGGGAGCCTAGACAAGAGAAAAGAGAATCCTCCTCATGGATCCCCACTCTCCTTTGTGGGACCTCACAAGCCTTGGTATCCAACATGTCACTAGAGCTGGAGCAACTGATAGAGAGTGGAAAGTCAAAGAGGGACAGTGGCATTATACGGTGGTGACAGCAACACCAAACAGATACCTTTATTTACTTTATTTACTGTTTACACAAACAGATACCTTTACTTACTTGTGTAAGTCAGACTATCAGACCCCTCCCCTCATCTCCTGACCTCCTCCACAGATACCTTAGACTGCATAAGATTTTTGTTTTTGCTTTTGTTTGACAATCCAGGTAAGGTAGAGGTGAAGAACAAGCCAATTCTTAGTTAAATCAAGAAAACTTTTTTAAAAAGGGACGTTACTTGCGCTTTGAATTATATGGAATAATTGATACCTGTTATAATTGAAAAAAATGTGATTAATGTAGAAACTTAAATAGGATAAGGAAACTCCCAGGTGCCTTGCACCCAGTAAGGCTAGGCCCTAAACATTACAGGGAACCCTGCAGCCTGGCTCCTACGAAACCTCACAGGGTGACCACATCCATTATGTCAGCAGATTTCTGTGTGGTCCAAGGCTAGCTTTGAGTCATCTGCTCACCAAGGTACTCAGTATATACTGGCCAAACAAATGAATAAATGGAGAGAGGAATGGACTGTCTCTCAAGGTTGAACTGTTATATAAAACCACAGTGCCAGAGTAATTTTATATATGCATACATATATATATAATATTTTACATATATGTACATACATATTTATGTATATACACACACATACATGTCACAGGAGTAGGAACTCAAAGTTATGAAAAGAATATTCTCTTCTGCAGGTATTTTATATATACCAAGATCGGTAGTAATCTAGTGGCTTGGGGAGTATGAGAGTCAAATAAGGCCGTTCAAAAGAGTAAAGTACTTAATGGTCTCAGCTGAGAGATCCCAGCACTTATTTTTAATTATTTTTTACAATGGTGGACTTGGCAATGGATTCAGAATACAGCAAAGCCTCTCTCTTGCTTGCGAGTGCTTGTGAATGGTCACTGCTCACAGGTGCTCCATGCTCCTTCCTTGTCTGTACTTCCATGGTTGACTTCTCCCCTTTCTGATTGAGAATTTCCTTATTTAGAGATATTCAGGTCCATAACCCCTTATCCACACTTCTGAAATCCCCAAAGCTTTGAAAACCAAAAGTTTGAGTAAGTTTAGGGCAAAGCTGACCTGAAATAACATGAAACTATTCATAATTTTTATTGTGCTGCTTAGTATGAGATTCATACTTTCACTGCACAAATATTGTTGATTTTCATGACACATTATGCTGAGGGTATTACATAACCTATGCATTGTACTACAAAAAAACTATCTGAATTCCAAAGCAAATACTGCCCCAAGGGTTTCAGATTTATTATAACCCAATTTTCCAAGCTTGGAAACTATTCTGTCTTCTTAAGATGACTTTGCACTTCTGTGCTTGATCCTTTATTTGTTGGTTTTAAGGTTTAACTCTCAGAGAATTGTTTTACTTCCCTTTTTGCCAGTTTGGGGCAACTCCTCACGGTAATCCCTGTAAATTGACAATTGTGGGTGAGTAGCAGATCTGTGTAGAAAGGGAGGTGGGATGTTAGTAAGGAAGAGAGGAGGGGGAGGAAAGTCTTCATGGGGTAGCTGAGCTTTCAAGGATAAAGAAAATTCTTTCTTGGATAAGGTGACACTAGGGTTCCAGGCAGAGAAAATCACACAGAGGGGTGAAGCAGCAGAGGGTTCCTGAACAGCTGAGAGCAGCTGACTTATTGCTGTGGTTGGAATGAGATGCGATGGGGGCTGCATGAGAGCCGACCCTGGGAGAGCAGAGGGGAGAGATTTAAGGGTTCCTCACAGAAGAGAGAATTATAATCTAGGAAACTGAGCAGTAAACGGTGCAAAGAGAACAGATTGGAGGCAGGTGAAGAAGCAGCAGGTGCAGGAAAGGCTTTTGCACAGATCTAGGAGATGGTCTCAGAAATAAGGCAATGGTATCGAGATTAGAACAAAAGAGAGTCAAGACAGTTTAGAACAGAGAATCAATAGGCCTTGGTGGAAGTTAGATATGATGGGGAAGGGGAGGAGTTAAATTCCTGGTAGAGCAAGTTCAGTAAGCAGAAGGTCAAAGTTGAATAGTCTTAACAGCTGATTGATCCTTACTTTGAAATCAGACAAATCTAACTTTACTAGGGTAGAGAGGGCCGTGAGCAACACACTGTGGTGGGCAGTGTGTGGAACTGAGGGTCGGCTGACTTCAGCTCTTTATTGTAACCTGGAGCAAAACAGTTTCCCTCTCTAAACCTTAGTTTCTTTATCTGAAGAGCAGGAAAAATCTCACCAGCATAGCAGGGTTTGTGACAGGATGCATACAGCAAGTAAATGAGGTTGTGTATGTGAAAATTTCTGCCCCTTTCAAAGTGTGCAAATGAATGAGTTACATCTGAATGAGGATACTTGGATCGTCAAGGAGGTTAGGCAGAGGGACATAGCACAATTAAGAGTCTACCCGACAGGATAAACAGATAAAATCCTCTTGAGGGTGTTTTGTCTCATCTTCCTTAGGTAGTTAACTTGTTGCAGATACTGAGAGGCAATTACTTGATTCAATAAATGGTTCCCACTTCAACTTGTGGATGGCCATGCATGCAATGTGTTTATTTTTAAATTGGCCAGAAATCTTAATTTATGTTTCTAATTGGTATCAGCTGTTTTATCTGCCCTGTCAAACTCATGACTCTGAAATATCAAGAGCATTCTCCTGTCACTGCCAGGGCTGAAAAATGGCTGACACCACGTCACTGCTGATGACTTCCCATTGTCTAGCTAGCTCTGATAGGTCAACTGTGTATTTGGCAAGTTGGTTCTTTCTTTCATACCCATAGGAAAAGCAATCTGATGATGTGAATGCTGGACAGATGGGGGTTACAATTCTACTTTGGCTTCTTGGTATCTTGATGATCTTTTGAAGATTGCTAACTTCTGGAATGTTAGCGATCTTAGTATGGAAATGTAAAATGGAAGTGATGATACACTTCTTCTAAAGAGGTTGGCAAACTGGTACAAAGTAAGTGCTCAATTAGTGTGATATTTCCTCCCTCAGACAGACAGACAGTGAGTGTTTCATCAGTAAGAGCCTTACAACTTCCATTCATTTACAATTCTCTTTCCCGTTTCCCTCTAGGTCTTCTTCCCATTCTCCTTCATCCTCAAGGACTAGGATTGGACTATTGTTCTTTCTCTATAGGAGTAGCGCTTAGCTTGGACTTGGCTCAACTACAGTAACGTGTCACTTAACTACAGGGATACATTCTGAGAAATGTGTCGTTAGGCAATTTCTTTGTTGTGCAACCATCATAGAGTGTACTTACACAAACCTAGATGATATAGCCTACTACACACCTAGGCTATGTGGTACTAATATTATGGGATATGTGTATATGTGGTTTGTCATTGGCTGAAACGTTATGTGGCTCGTGACTGTAGCACTTTATGTCTAAAACTAGAACCAGGACATGCTTAAGACCTAAAACACCAAATAATTCTCCTTGAATCCTATTTTTTGTGCCAAGTAATCAGTTTGGCTGAATTTTTACTGAGACTACTTAGATAAAACTTCTGTTGATTTGTTTATTTTGTTTTTTTTAAAACATAAAACAGGTTCATACATTTGGTTCCTATACTTGGTTTATACTTTTCGTATAAAGACTAAGTAGCAGGGTTCCTAGGCTATGAATTCTTTGCGTTAGAGACTCTCCTACCTAGCTTTGTACATCTGGTCTCAGTACGGGACTTAGCACAAGGTTGGTGTACAGCGAACGTTGCTGATTTGTCTTCTCTGACGGTTTTCCTATCCGCTGGCCGCATGGCCTCAAGTGTGTCCCTCAACTCCACTCATCCGGAGTCACGTAACTCATGTTTTGCTTGTAACATTTCTTGGATTTTTACTTTAATGGCTCTGTTCCATTCAATAACTCCCTAGTCAGAGTCAGCAATTCTCAGATGACATACTAAATGCTCTCTAAAATACATTAAAAGTTTAT
The DNA here is from genome assembly GCF_057802395.1 of Ceratotherium simum simum. Taxonomy (NCBI): domain Eukaryota; kingdom Metazoa; phylum Chordata; class Mammalia; order Perissodactyla; family Rhinocerotidae; genus Ceratotherium; species Ceratotherium simum. The sequence goes on along the minus strand of NC_141900.1, from coordinate 65,573,046 downwards.
CTCTGAGTAAAACTTAGGATAAGCAAAGTGCTTAAAAAACAAATAAAAGACATGCAATTTAAAGTGTTTGCTTAGCTCCCAAATACATTGGAGATTGCTTATTGCTAGGAAATGACACAAGAAAAATTAGGCCAACTAATTCCATCCTCTTTCTTCTTCCATTCCCTTCCATACAGTTTTGCTATCCATATGTAAAAAGAATGATAATAGCTAACATTTATTAGCTATGAATAGCTGAGTTACTGGGAGCCCCTACTTCTATGCCAGGCCCCAATCCAAGTGTTTTTCACGTTTAACTTATTTGTTCCCATAAAAATCTTAGGTGGTAGGTACTGTTATTGTCTTCCTTTTACCTATGAGGAAATTGGAGCACAGGAACGTTAAATAATTTGCCTAAAGTCACACAATAAGTAAGTTGTATAGACAGGATTTAAACAGAAATAATCCGATTCAAAGTCTAAATGGCAGAAAGAGTCAATATTGAGTATCTTATCAAAAGAATACAAGAAGCTAACATCCACTGGAAAGGCACACTTTGTCCTGGACTTCCAATAAGTATAGCCATACATTTCAACGTTAAATGGTAATTCCCTTCAAATGAGGCCAAAATGAGAGTAACCATACTTCTTAGGCAATGCTAAGCTGTAGAAAAGAAAAATATTAAAAATCTCTATTAGCATTATCAAATATTATATGTTTTTAACATGCATAAATATTTATTTAAATTATATACTTGTAAATTATATGTGTACATGCATATGTGTACATGTGTGTGTGTACCTAGACTTACAGGAGTATATATTGATAAATATATAGATACATATGGATATATAGGACATGCCTCAGACCTCTATATATTCATTATATATACTACAGATGTATGGGTACTATAACTCAACCTAATTTAAATATGTCATTTCAAACTGTTTCAAACACCTCTTGATCACCTCTTCAAGTACTCTTGGCCTTATCTCTCATGGAACTACCTCTACAGGGACAAGTTCTGCACAGCCTTCCACAAGTTTGTCACAGGTGCAACCTAGTATTTTCTTGTTTTAGGCCCCTCTCATTTCCTATCTTTGGGCATCTCTGGAACAATTAGCACTCACAAATGAAATATGGGGAAGCAGACATTCTGTATAACAGCCCTGACTGATGAGACTGTATAGGCTGTATAACAGACCTAACAGACAAATGCTTCCTCCTTTCTTACCTACACTGATGATTCTGAGATACATTTCATAACGTTTACCAAAACCACATGGTATTAAGTGACCAGTTGCCCACTGGGCATGACAACCAACTTATGGTGCAGGCTTGTGTCAGATTTCCCTCCTTTCCTGTGTCACTCCCCCATCCCTCTCTTCTCTTCCCTGCAATCACATTCTCAAATAAACTACTCATCATAAACCTTCACCTGAGATTCTGCTTTGTGGGACACCAGGCTAAGATGGGTACTATTTAACTTATATTTTCTCCATTCAATTATTTTTTTTTATTGCTAAAATATAATAAAAATTAGAACCTCAACAAGTAAAGTTGTAAGTTTCATTGCCTATCAAAGGTCATCATTTTAGTTTATAGCTTTTAAAAATAAGAACTTTCCATGGTAAAAGGTTTTCAGGCTGGGGAACATTTATGGCAGACCAGCAATGGTCTGGTGATCAGAGTCAGTGAAATAGTGATTTATGTCAAGTGTCTGGAAAACAAATTGAAGTCATTCCCCAAGCCAGATCCCAGTTTCAAGAAAAATTATATCATATCGTATACAAGTCCTGTGGGGACGTTATGACTTTTAAAGGGAACGCATTTTATTAAATGTATAATATAGCTATGTGAAATATTAATGGGGGTGATGTTGACTCATTCCATATGTAAAAAAAAGTGAGGAAGATGATGGATGACTGTGGAGTGATATATTGTGATTCTACTGTCAAGTGGCAGTTTCTTTTGCTGAATCAAGTTCAAAATCAGAATACTTCTCCCCCTAGCAAGCAAACTTTGCCATTTTTAAGTTGCTATTAATAATTTGAGGAGTGGAGAAGGAAGAGAGCAGGTCAAAATATCATCCTGAGGCATCTTGGTCATCAATTGTTTAAGATCTAGGGCAGGGTTTCTCAACCTCAGCACTATTAATGTTCTCTGCTGGACGATTTTTGCTGTGAGAAGCTGTCCTGTGCATTATAGGACGTTTAGCAGCATCCCTGGCCTTGGCACACTAGACGCCAGTAGTGTCACCCCCACCCAAGTCGTGACAACCAAAAATGTCTACAGACATTGCCAAATGTCCCCTGTGGGACAAAATCAGTTGAGAACCACTGCCTTAGGGCAATGTAGATGCTGAGTGACTGGTGTGTTGGGATGCCTTACAACACAGAACAGAGGGATTCAAGGTCTTAGAATGAGGTTCTTCTGGGAGGGTCTATGACAGTGAAACAAACCAAAGCAAAGTTTACTAATAGCCAGCATATGTAGAGTAGGCAAAGATGAGTAGCCTAAAACAGTGGTTCTCGAATTTGGTGATACCTAAGAGTCAAGTAGGGAGCTTGTTAAAACAGATTCCTGGATCCCACCCCCAGCAAACTTGATTCAGTAAGTCTGAAGTCCTGATGAACCTGATTTAGTAAATCCAATACTTTGCATTTCTCACAATCTCCCAGGCGATGCTGATGCTGCGGGTTTGTGAACTACCCTTTAAGCAGCCTTGGGGTAGAAGTCAGAAGACCGTGACTTTGGGCAATTCACTTAAACTCTATTAGTTTCAATTGCAAGTAGAATGGGATGGATATATAGGTAAATAAGCAATAAAGGAAAGAGAGGTCAGGATAGAAATATATAATGAACTCACTGGAACAACTAGGGAGGTCAAGAAGGTTTTGTGTTGAAAGTGATGTTGTGTGGAGTCCCTCACTAGATACGAACTTCATGTCTTATTGGTGTCTAATATGGTATTTGGCACATAGCGGGTGCTTAATTCAGATATTTCAGTTAATTCAGTCGGATATCTGTACCCAACAATAGTTTCCAGCTAAGACAGCCCACCTATGGCCCCTGTTGAATACACAGCCCATTCTAAATGAGAGATCTTCTCCACGTCTGCCATAGCTGACCAGACTAAAAGTGGTGCACTTGACCAAAAGCAGCCAATCCATTGGATGTCCAGCACACTGTGTGGAGATGTGAGCTGGGCCAATCAGGTTATCTCCTTTAGAAGTATGAACCTTGAAAAATGAACCTAGTGAGATCTATCAGTAATGGGAGTCAAATCTAATGTTCATGAGAAAACTGAGGGTCCAGACAACATGTAAGAAAAAGTTATGAGGAAGCAGAGACTATGAGTAATCAGCTTATATGCATATATATTCACATAGGAATAGAGACATGAGATTGTCGATTGATTCTCCATATCTTTACGTGGGGAGCACTTTCCTGCCTTTTCTATCATGGCTCAAACATCACCCCAGGAAGGCAGTCCCTGACCACGCAACCTAAGGTGGCCCAACCTTCACTAGCCATGCTCCATCATATCCTTTGTTTTATTTCTTCCTGAGACTTATCACTACGTAATCGTTACTTTTATGTGTCAACTTGACTGGGCTAAGAGATGCTCAAGTAGCTGGTAAAACATTATTTTTGAGTGTGTCTCTGAGGGTGTTTCCAGTTAAGATTAGTATTTGAACTGACAGACTGAGTAAAGAAGGTGGCCCTCACCAATGCGAGTGGGCATCGTCCAATCCATTGAGGGCCTGAATAGAACCAAAAAGGAGGAGGAAGGCTGAATTTGCCCTTTTTGCTTGAGCTGGGACATCCATCTTCTCCTTCCCTTGGACATCAGTGCTCCTGGTTTTCAGACTTTCAGACTCAAACTGTATTACATCACCAGCTTTCTTGTTTTTCTAACTTGTAGACTGTGGATCATGGGGCTTCTTGACCTTCATAATCATGTGAGCCAATTTCTATAATAAATATCTCCTTATATATATATCTATATATCCATATATCTATGTCTATGTCTATATCTATATCTATATCCCCTATTGGTTCTATTTCTTTGGAGAACCCTCAGTAATACAACTGCCATAACTATCTTAGGTATTTCTGTGTTTGCTCATTCTTTTACCTCTCTCCTCTCAACCCACTAAATGAAATTCAATGAAAGCAGGATCTTAACTGTGTTGTTCACCACCACTATATTTTTAGACCTAGAATAATCTCTGTCATACATCAGCACTCAAAATATATCCTTTGAATGAATTAATAATGTATACCTCTGAGATGGAGAAGATAGCATGAATCACAAACACTGGAAATTGCAGCAGTGTTTTATTTTTGTTGATTATTAATGTATGTGTTATCTATTAATAATAAATGCCTTGTATTATGAATGTATTTGTTTTGTTTCTCCTGCACATTTTATTGATCCTTGGGGACTATGAGAAGCAAAAGAAAAGCACACGTTGAGACTGCATTGCCATTACAAATTGAGTAAAGCAAACATTCCTTTGCTCTAATTTCCCATTTATGTGGCACTGTCCATCCATGTGGTATTGTTGAGGCTAAATCGAGGAACTGACAAGGAAAGAGTTCTAGTCCATCTTCTGGCCCAGCTTCTAGGCCATCTCATGTACTCATAGATAGACCAAAGAGGTGTTTTATGGGTTTACAGGTGTTCATATCTGTACTAATCTAATTTCTGTTAATTGAATCCCTACCTGTGACCATATGGGTAGGCAAATGACCCAAACTGTTCCAATTATAGCACCCAATTCCTCAATTGCCCCATTAATTGGACCAAGGGGTAGGCATGTGTGATGATTAGTTTTGTGTCAACTTGGCTAGCTTATAGTACCCAGTTATTTAATCAAACACTAATCTGTACATTGCTGTGAAGGTATTTTGTAGATATGATCAACATCTAACATCAGCTTACTCTAAGTAAAGATTACCTTTGACAATGTGGAATCAGTTGAAGACTTTAAGAGCAAAATTTAGGATTTCCTAGAGAAAAAAACCCTGCCCTAAGACTGTAGCATTAATTCCTGCTTGAGTTTCAGCCTGCCAGCTTGCCTTACAAATTTCAGACTTGCCAGTCCCCACAATCAGGTGAGCCAATTCTCTAAAATAAATCTCTTAATATATATACATAAATATGTATCCTACTTGTTCTGTTTCTCTAAAGAACTTTGACTGATACAGTATGTGACTAAGCTGAGTTAATCAGAATCCTTCCCCAGGATTTTTAAAATCCCGTTTCATCTCTGATTGTGAATTTTCAAGGATGTGATAGAGCAAATTCTCCTCATAGAGTCAGCTGGTTTGAGAGCAATGAAGCCAACATGCAGAGATGTGGAGGTTAGAGATGGACACAGAGTATCTCGGCAGACAGAGAGCACTCAAGCCCTGATCCAGGGGTTTCTGGGGTCAACTGTAACCCTTTCTTCCTGGAATTGGTTTATGTAGGCATCAAACCCTCTTCTGGCTTAAGCTAATTTGAAACACACTTCTGTCACTTGGGGATTGGCGGGAAGGTAACACTGGCGTTCCACTTCTTTTTTTTTTCTGGGAGAGTCTCAAGACCACTTTGTAGGAGGACCTTAAGGCTTTGAAGGTCATGGGGGATGATGACTACACTTGTCCTGGTTTCCTATGTAGAAAAACTATGTGGGCACAAACAAACATTGCTTTCATGCCTAAACAAATGCTAAAGATAAATTTATACTTCAGCCATACCCTGTTGTAATGCACTTTGCCACCTTCAGCCCCTCTGCCCAAATAGGTCAGGCTTATATTATATGACCCTCCACTATTGTTACAGCTGATTGGAGCAAGGCTCCAATCTTACCCAAAGAGAGGCATGTACAAGCTGGCTAGTGACCAATCGCTTGTGAGGTCTGGCTCAGAAAGATGGTCTGTGCTGCTCAGGTTCCATTCTTGGGAATTTGGATATAGGCAATCACGAACCTGAGTTAGAAGTAGAGGTCGACAGTAATTCAAACACATGATGTTGAGTTGAGGACATGTCAATTCAAAGTGTGTGTGTATAACATGAAAGAAAGAAGAGCAGAGGAAGAAGATGCCAGCTGGTAGAGAGAGAAGCATTTAGCAGATGTGCAGTGAGAACCAGGTGCCAAGAGAGGGAGGCTGTGCAGTTGAGTGAGCTCCAGTTCTGTTCTCATGAGGCGCAATGATGCTGAGCTCCCTGCCAAGTACAATAAAGCTTCATTTACCTGAGCTATTCTGAGGTTAGCCTCCATCCCTTACAATCAAAGAAGGCCACCTGGAACATGTTCAGTGTGATTGGAAAGTGCTTATCACGGGTAGAGCCCCAGACTGCAACATTTTAACTGAAAACAGAACCGGAAATGCTTTTTAGATGGCAAAGCTTCTTAGTAAGGAACATCAGCTTGCAAAGTGTAAATTCCGAATCATCTGTTAATGTTTACAGAGAACAAACAACTCTCAGAGACTCTATTTCTTAATTAAATGATTTTTTTCCCTCTGTGAATACGGAACTAGTATTTTAAATAAATGTAACATCTCTGTATGTTATTAGATAGTCCATGAATCTCATTTTTGTGGCAGGAGGCAACTTTGGGAAGTGATGGGTATGTGTATGGCCTTGATGGTAGTGATGGTTTCATGGGTGTACGCTTAGCCTCAAATTCATCAAGCTCTATGCAGAAAATATGTGCATCTCTTTATATGTCAATCATATCTCAGTAAAGTGGTTTAAAAAAAATCTTTTTTGTTATTGTAGATTAAAAAAAGCACAAGTAATTCCATTTTAAAATGACAATAAAATTCAGGGCACAATAGAGATTGGTACCCAATTATAGCCAAATTTTTGAAAAGAGGAAAAACCAATGTGATAAAAGAGGAAGAAATTGTCTTAGTTTTAAAGCAAAGTGAGAAAGATATTGAAACAAACTGAGAAGGTTAAAAAAAATTATGCAAATCCTATAACAGCTTGCGTTGTCATCTTTTCCCTAAATGGGGAATGCAAATTATAATGTCAGTTGAGAGACATAATCTGGGATTAATCAGAGATCAACATTAACCTGCACAGCTTGGGAATGGCCTTCTCAACAGGCCCTTAGTGTCTGACTGTCCATTTGTGCAAGATGGATGAGTGCGGGTGCCATAATAAGGCCATGGCATTTGGTTACGGTAATGGCCCCTGATGACCAAAGCGATCCATAAATTGTAATTGAATACAATTGAATTCAGGCAGCATGTGACACAATTCATTCTAGTCACCTCATTCCAAATTCAAGCCTAGAATTGTGGATGCAGGAACTAAAAGGCAGGAGTGAGAGTTCAATAAGGAATCCTGTCTCTACCTTCAGCTTCCTTTGTGGTTTCTAATCGGGAGGTCTCGAGGATCAGAGTTTTACAAAACCGCCACTAGATAGTGATCCTCCCAGAGCGCAGGTTTTCCTAGAATTTTAACAGTAGGGGTCAAATGCGGTAGTCAGTAAAAATTGTCTACTCATTCATTCATTCACTCTATAAACATTTTCTTGTTACTTAACTGTGTGCTGGAAATTGCTACACAGAGGCTCATAGTCTCATGAAGGAGGCAGTCACATATAGATAATCTAGGACAATGTACAGTAGGATTAGAAGTATGCTCATAGGGTTCTAGGGAAATTTCTAGAAGGAATTGTCTAAAACAACCTGGAAGGGTAGAGGACAGCTTCCTAAATTTGGTGGATGATACCTAAACCAAATGTTAAAGGATGAGCAAGGGTTAGCCAGGAAAAAGAGGAGGGAATGAGACATTCCAGGCCCAGGGACTGAATGAGCCAAGTGACAGAGGTGAGAGGCAGCATGTGGGTACAGGAAAAATTCATACTGCCTCTCAGAAGCCGTGAGAGTGCTAGTTTAATTTAACCTATCAAGTGTCAATTACCAGTTTAAAAGCTGAGCACCTACTGTATACTGAGGCACTTGCAAACTGCTGCGACTACAAAATTGAATAAGGCCTGAGGCACATCCTCCATGAATTAACAAGCTTATAAATACAATTCTGCAGCAAAAATGAATTAAAATAAAATATAAAAAGCACTATCACAGAGATATGAACGAAGGTCTGTGGAAGCCCCAAGGAAGAGGCAAAAACTCAGATTGGTGACAGTTTTATAAAGGAGGACTTTTGAGAAGGATCTTGGCAAATGAAGAATTTCTCAGGTGAAGAAGTCATGGATTCCAGGCAAAGTGAAACTGGAGTACTCATTTTCTTGAAGGAGGAAAAAGGATTGGAGCAGTGGATTCTCCAGGAGAGGCTTGGGAGCTTGGTCAGAGAACCACAAACCCACCTTTCAAAGGAGACCAGGGAACTTGTCTTGAAGTCATGTTTCCATAACACTACTTTTATGTCGATTTTATGTTTATTTTGAGTGGTTTGCATAGGAGTGCAAATGGAGATTATGGGGGAAGTAAAGTCTGCCCTACCACCTCTCCATGGCTTGGCCCATCGCAGAACTAGAGTTCTCTAGAGTTCTGGAACCATCCTTCCTCAAGACACACAGCAAGGGCATGTGCCACTAGGAAGCCTGCTTCCACAGCCCCTCACCCAGGTTCAGAGGGTCTCTAGAGTTTCTCACCTCTGTTCTGGCTTCATCTTCCACCACACAGGTCTTGATAATAAACCCCTCCTTAGATGGTAAGGTAAGAGAGGAAGAATGAAACCTTAAATCCAATTATCTTCTTTCCCAAAGGAATGGAAGAAGTCAAGACGTTGTCACTCATGGAGTGCCAGTGCAGAGCATGCTGGGACACTGGGGAGGCTTGTTTGGGAAACATGTAACAAAAGGAAGAAATATGTGCATTTTGGGACCAGCAAGGAAACCTGGCAGGATGGAGATGGTCTTGTCCAGTGTCTAAAAATTTTAATGGGCTCAAATATGACCCAGGCAATTCCTGTTTCTGAGAAGAATCCTGTGTGGTGGGTGGGATATGGCATAGAAAGAAGTCAGGCAGATGGCCGGATTGTGTTTCCAGGTAACATTCCTTCTTCTTACAAGACATTAGTTTGTGAAAGAGATGATGAGCTACAGCATCTAGTCATCAAGGAGAGAAAGGGGTTGTTGAAAGCTAGGCAGCAACATGGTGACCTTGCATACTTCCAAGGTACAGAACAGAGCACTAGTCTAAGTAGGGATCAAGGGTGCTTATCAGGGAAACTGAGGCATAAGCCCAGTCCTGAGAAGTAGACTGGTATAGGGCAAGGAGAAAAGAGTGGAATGACACCTCATAGTGGCTTCGAGCATACCCAGAGCTTGCCCCTGCATGACAGAGTTCATGCCAGACTTCATGAGCTTGCACACTGGGATTTCTGTTCTCGTTGGGACTGGCTTTAGGGATAAATGGGTCTAGGTCTGGGTCTGGGATGACCTGGTGGGAGTGGGCATATCTTGGAGGGGCCAGAAAGAGGCAGAGGAAAGGAGCAATGATCACAGAATACCAGGTAGGTACAGCTGTGTAGGAGCAAGCAGGCTGAGGTCCATCAGGACTATTGCCTGGGAGCCTATCTTGGGAATCATGACTGCTTGGACTACCATAGTCCTTAGACACTCTGAGGTTCCAGGCAGGAATGCCAAGGGACATAGCACAGAAATACGTAAGAAACAGAAGCACTAGGATTGAACTACCATGCCCTACACAGATTCCTTAATTCCAGCTTAGTGATTTGGAGTAGACTTTCCAGTCTACAGATAAGTCATAGCCATAATTCCTTCTCCTTTTGTTTCTTTTTACTTAGCCTCTGGGTACCATTCTTTATCCAAGTCACAAATGAGGGGAAAGAAGAGATGAAATTTTCTGAAATAGTTTGCATCTCTTATAAAGTTTGGAACAAAGGAGGAATGTTGACACATGACTGAAATGGGCCTGATTCCCAGAAGATACAAAGCTGGAAAAATTTTCTGGCATAGAGTGCCCAGGCAGAATCATTCCATGAATGGCCCAAGGGCTCACAACTTCTGAACAGTCTATGGTACTAGCATATAGGGTCAACTAATGGGGGAGAAAGATGTGAACTGCTGGTGGAGTTGAAATAGACTGAAATGTTTCGTGTTGCCTTTCTATTGTTGCGCAACAAATCATCCCAAAACTTAGTGACGTAAAACAATTATTTATTATCTTATGGTTTCTGTATATCAGGAACTCAGGAGCAGCTTGGCTTGGGAATTCTGGCTCAGAGTCCCTTGGAAAGTTGCAGTTAGGAATCAGCTGGGACTGCAGTCATCTGAAACTTTGACTGGGGCTGGAGGATCTACTCCTTCCAAGGTTGCCCTCTCTCACGGCTGGCAAGTTGGTGTTGGTTGTTGGTGGGAGACCTTATTTCCTCCCCTCATGGTCCTCTCCACAGGTCCTCACAATATGGTGACTGATTCCTCCTAGAATGAGCAATCCAAAAGACCAAGGTGGAAGACACAATGTCTTTTATGACTGAACTTGTTGGTCACATGCTATCACTTCTACAGTGTCCTACTAGCCACACAGGCCAGCCTTCCTTCAATGTGGGAGGGGACTACACAAGGGCAGAAGATCGGAGATGGTGGGGCCATCTCTGAAGTGGGTTACCACAGTTTCTAAGTATCCCATAACCTGTTACCTCCCTACTATGCCTCCGTGACTTTGCATTTTCCTTTTATCTGGAAGTCTCTATTGCCTTTTCTTCTCTTTGAGGGGCCAGCCCTAAGTTCCCTTTCTCTGAAAAACATTGCCAACACTTGCAGACAGCACTTCCACACATACGTCTATTTTAGAGCTTATGTGTCTTTGTACTTGCTAGTCTTCTGATGGCAGGTCAAGAACATTTTGGGACTGGTGTAGAGTTGGCACTCAAAAATGGTGGATGAATGAATAAATGAATGAAGGAATGCTCATTATCACATCAAAGGGCATCTGTAGCCTATAATTCTCATTTGCCTTCTGAGACTTCAAGATAAGTCTCAGGATGGTCATTATAAACTAAATTCTCTCCTATAAATAGTTGAGAGGAGTAAGAAGTACATTGCATGACTTAACTCGATGCAAACTTTGCTGGCATGATCCTCCTTATAAGAATCTTAATCACAAAATTCCAAGAGAGGCCTATGATCATAAAATTCAAAAGTTACCCAAATATTATTTGCAGGATTTTATTTTTAGATATGTCCTTGTCACACCCAATCTTATCGAGTAAACCAAATAAATAAGTCATGGAAATTGCAAAGCAAGAAAACATCAACCAAAAAAGGGAGGGGAACAGGGAGAGGAGTTATGAGACAAAAGCAGTCAAATGAAGTGGGTAACTGTTGGGGTGGGGTGCCACAATTACCAAATCTGAAACATAAATTATTTTGAAGTTGGTTATCATTCTCCAAACTATGCTTTATTTAATTAACTCATGAGAGGATCATGATGTATCTACAACTTAAGGATTATTTTTTAGAAATGTTTTACTCAAAATGTATGATAATTTCAGCATAGTTTTGACTGCAGTTTCCCTTTTAACTCTTTCAGTTGAAAAGCCTTGCTCAGCAAACAATTGACATAAATAAAGTTTCAAGGGAATGAGAAATGCTTGGAGCAAAGGGGATTTTTGAAGAGAATTGACTCTAGGTGGACCCAGGACCTGAGGACAGAGCAGTACTCAATGATGCTGACCAGAGTATCCTGTTTCTCCACCGAGGCGCCATCTTGGTAGTCAATCTATTGAACCTTGTTTCTGTTGGGCTTTCCTGACCCAACAGTGCCTGTGAAGCCATGGTACAGGCGATGACTCTAATGTAGGGGCAGCCACACTGAACCTCATGGGCAAGTTTCTTCACCTACACGTGCCTCAGATTCCCTATCTGTAAAATGTAGATAATAATATTATCTACTCCATAGGGTTGGGTTAGTAAGCACTACAGGTTTACTAAATATATATTTTTAAAAATACCACATCTCTAATACTCCATAACTTCTCTCTCTCTTCCCAGTTCTCCCATTCCATCTCTCCTGACACTCTTACCTACCTCCTACTCCTTACACCTAGCTAGTGTTTGTTTAGTAAATATAGGAAACCTTTCCTCTAGGAAGCCTTTCTGGTTCCCACCCCTCCTGTGAACAAGTTTGCTGCCCCTTCTATGAGATTCTTAGCACTGGGTGCTATATACAAACATTCGATATAGGACTGTAATTCCCTGTTCACATATCTGTATTTCCCCCATTAAAACATCAACTCCATAGCGCACAAATTATGCCCACCTTACTCACCATTGTATTGCCAGCACTGAACACAGAACATGATCTATTGCAGGCACTCGATAAATGTGAAAAGAGGAAAATGAAAAGCAGGAAAGAAGGGAGTGAAGGAAGAATAGAGGAAAGAAGGAAGGAAGGAAGGAAGGAAGGAAGGAAGGAAGGAAGGAAGGAAGGAAGGAAGGGAGGGGTAAAGAAGGAAGAAGGAGGAAGGGAAAAGGAAAGGGGGAGGGGAGGAAAGGAGGAAGGGAGGAAGGGAGGAAGGGGAGAAGGCTGCAGACAGACAGTTGGTTCTCCAAGCCTGGGGAAGAGAGCCTTCCTCTTCACTTGTAAAGAGGCAACCTCAGAGTTTCCTAGAGCAGCCTCAAAACAGACAAAATTGCTAATCTGGAAAATGTTGGTCATCCATATGTAGTAGGTAGGAATACCAGGTCACTGACTCAGATGTGCAAAAAAATATTGTACATCTTTATTTTATAGAAATCAGCCCAATTTTTATTCTAGCACCTCCCTCATCCCAGGTCTTTGGGAAACTTCATCTTAGTCATCCTCAAGATTAAGCTTAGATGAATTGGTGGGTGATGGGTAGGACATCTGGTCTTGGTCCTGGGCACATCTGGGTTACACTGGACATGCCAATCTTCCCTATCTGCTTGGACCCTTTGGTAACATCACCTGTAGCCCTATCTGCCAAGACACTGCTCACAGCATTCCTTTCTGGGGGCTTGGCCCCTCATCAGGATGCTACTAGGAAGCCAGGCTGATCCCTACTGCACCAGGATACCTGTACCTACCTTTCTCTTCCTGCAGCCCAGGTCCCTGTGGACTGTGGGGAGGGCAAAAGTGAGCCCCACTCTCCCTTCTGCTTCTCCAGGTCATTCTGCCTCTGCTACTGAGTACCCTTCACACCTTTACTTCTTCCACAAACCCCTAGACTCTCTGTAAGTGCTTACAAAGAAAAAGCTGGGTATTCTTGCCAGTAACTTCTGTTTTCTGCCTGCCACATACCTTATCTGTGTCAATGAAGCACAGAGCAAACAGCCTGTGGGAACGGGGCAAAGAGCAAAAGGAAAATCGGAGACAGTGAAGACAAAACAAATAAAATAATGTCTCAAAATATTATTCAGTCATACAAAATCTCCAAAGCACAAGGTTCACAGTGGATTTTCATACTCTGCAGAGATGGAGCATGGGGAGGATTGTAATCTCCCAAGACCTGCATGTAATCTTCATCATCTCAGTCCCAAAATAGGGATTGTGATGCCCAGACCTTCTGTATCTGGAAAACATATGTAGCCTGCTGTCTCTAAACCACATTTATATTCCAAGGCTGGACCCAGCTAGGGAGCCAAACAGGGTACAAATAACAGTTAAAATAACCCAGTGCCTCACATGCCTTTTTCTGGCAGGCAGCTGCCATTTAAGGGCACCTTGCTGGGAAAATCTACCCCTTTATGCCAGCTGAGTCCCTGTATTTAGGAGTGAGCAAATCTTTTACCAGCACTGCCTGGAAGATGCAGGCAGTGTTCCCAACTTTAGAAATATAGTTATTTCACATCTACCCTTTACCCCAGAGCTGATTGAGGGATGTGTTTTCTTTTTATATCAACGTGCCCGACTGCTCTTGTGTAAAAAGATGACAGAGGCTGATGCTATTGCCATCTGATCGTCTGAGCAGGTCTGCAAATCCTGGGAGCGTTTGCTGGAAAGAGGTAAGAGTGTAAGCATGTGTGTGCATGCACACACACAGAGTCACACACACACACACACACACACACTCAGTCACACACCAGCACATGCAGCTTCACTGGGTTAGTGAAAGTCTAGGCCAGGACCAACCTTACAATGTCTGGGTCAAATACTTAGAAGTACATTTTTCTGGCTTTCCTCTCTGTAAAACAGTCCCTACTTTTCAGGGCTATTTTCTCTTTTCCCTTATGTTACTGGCTTTCTGAAGCAGCCCAAATAAAAAGCGATCTGTTGCATTTTCATAATGATTGATTATACCCATCTGCTTAATTGTCAGGTTTCTCAGTAAACTTAAGCATCTTTTAAACTCAGCATCAACCCTAAAGCCTGGCCATAGTAGGTGCCTAAAACCAGAAGATGCTTTTACCAACATCATTATTTGCATTTAGAACTGCTAGTCTCGGAGACATCGAGTGTTAGTGTAGTACTACTTCTAGTCTCACATGTTAAACCTGTGTTTGTTTCACGCCTGCTGTGGGCTGGATTCTTTGCCTAAATGTCTTACGTTCCTCACCAGGAAGTTGCAAAACTGAAATTGTTTTCCACCAGGGAGGTTGAGGGACTTGCCCAGGTCACCCAGCTGGTAGCAGAGCTGGCTTGAAATACAGATTTTCCTTACTCCAGAGGTGGCATTCCACCACAGTCTCCCCAAAAACGGGATTGTTGAATTCACAAACTTGAGAACTAGAAGGTGCCTAGAGAACATCCAACCTCTTCAATTTTTAGACGAGGAAGCTGAGAGCCAAAATCATTAAGTAGCCTATTCAGTGAGGTTCCACAAACAGTTATTGGGCAAGCCTGGGTCCCACTCCTGCACCTGTGACAAAGAGTTATTGATTCCCTGCAGAGGTCAAGGAGCTCTGCCAAATACCATGGTGCACATAACATGTAGAAGGTGGGGCTCCTGCCCTTAGGCAGTCATTACCTGCAGAAAAATAAAGAATCAATAACAATCAACTGCTGTCCCCAATCAGAATGTTTCAGGAGCAGAGGAAGCGGGGAGACATTATGGAAAGGCTTCCTGCCAGCTGTTCATTTCCAGCTAAGTCTGATGAGCAGGAGAAAGCCAATCACCAAGGGCTTTGCCTCTGTCATGACTCAGGAATCATGGCTCCCTCCTGTCAGGGCACAAGCTAACTGGCCTTTCCTTTGCCACCAAGTCACTGGTGGAAGAGCCTTGTAGTCCTGGGTTTGCAGTAGGATGAGAGATTCCTAAAGGCTGTCCTAAAGAGCTGGCAGAACACCCAGCTCTGCGCATTGGTGAAGAGAGAAGGTTGTTAGGAGAACTGCATGCTAGGCAGACACTTTTGAAGTTCTCTCTTGAAAGGAGGTGGCTTCATTTGATCAAATCTAATTCTGGAAACTCAAGTGAAAGACAGTTATGCAAAAGAAATTTTCCTTTGGATTAAGTTGAATTGTTATAAATAGTGACATACCTGGTATCTTCATTTAAACTATAAATAAATTTCTGGCAAATACACATCTTGATGGCATGATTGATCAGACAATCACCAAGTGCTGCCTACTTTTATGGGTGACCATATTCCAGATAGGAGGTGTTGGCTTACCATCCTATTTGAACCTTCAGAGTCTTCCCATTGCCCTCAGAATAATGTTTAAACCATTGGAAAAGCTCAAGGGTCTGTGGATAAATTCCCCTCCTCCCCAGATCCCTCCTGGCATCTTTCCTGCCTCTCTGCTCTGCTAGGTTGACGATGTTCTGCACACAAGTATCAAAATATCAGCCAGGAAGGAGGCATTGGTCATAGCTTAAAAAACATTGCTTTGCTCATTTCAATAAATAATTTGCACTGTGTGATTGCTGAACATTTTCATTTTTAGGAAGACTTCTATAACTTTAGAGCAATTTTAGTGTAGCTGAAGAAAACACAAATCTGAAAGATTTTTAAATATTCATTTTTGTAAACAAAGGAAAAGTTCTGAATTGTTCTGTTCAATACTGGATGTTAATAAGTATATGCTACCCAATGATCCTGCTCTATACTGGACATCAAGCAAGCGTGCCTGAGCCAGAGATTGGATAGATGCTACCAACCGCATTTCCCTTCCCTGGGCATGTAGAAGAGTCAATTTCCCAGTCTCTCTTGTAATTAAGTTGTGTCCGTGTGACTGGGTCTCACCAGTGCAATGTAGGAGGAAGCAAGGTACACAACTTGTAGACCAGGCCACAATGCCCCTTGCATGATCCTCCATTCTCCCTCTCTCCCTCTTACTATAACTCTGGAAGATTGAAGGAGCATGAATCCCAAAGCTATCACAAGTGGCTGCCCAATGCTCAAAGGAGAGTGCTGTGCAAAAGAAAAAAAGAAAGTTTTATTACGTCATGAGATCTGGGAGTTTCTGTTACTGCAGCATTGTCTAGCATACCCTGACTGATATTTGTTCTCTCTTGCCCCACCAGATGTGATCCAGCAATGCTGGACTATGGCTGCTGCAGTGGATGCAAGGGGGCACTGCCTGGATCCTCTTCTTTAGGATGGAGGTAGTGATTCCCCCAGCTTCCAGGAGTATTGCCTGCTGAGGGCTCACAGCTGAGTCCTTCCTCAGGCATTGCCTTCAGTCAAACGGAATTGCCTCTCCCAAGCAGCCTCATCCTATGATTGATGGTTGAGGGCCACGAGAGGCCTGGCTCCCTTGCTTGGTTTGAGACCCCTCCCTCTGCAGAGCCATCCCAGCTCTAGAGCTCCCCATGGGGTCTGCTGAGGCCTCTGCTGCAACTGTTCTGCAGTTTAACTTCTCCTTCTGTTCAATCCTGATTCCATATTCCCTCACGAGTGTGGTTCCCTTATTGAATATCCTCAATAACCTTCCTGCCTGCAAATCTCTGACTCAGAGTCTGTTTCCTAGGGAACCTGACCAGTGACGTCTCTTATTCCCATGATACACTAGGCTCTCTCTTGTTTGATAACTTTACCTCTGCTGTCGCTTCTGCTCTGAACAATTCTGCCCGCCCACGCCTGCTGAGCCATTCGTATTGGTATTTGACATCATATGTAGTCCAAGTATCAGGTCCTCCATTTCTGTGGTTCCCCTGATGGACGACTCCAGAGAGTATGCTTGTCTCACCTGTACCGTCCTCCATTGTAGCATTTATTCCAGGTCTCGTAGTTGTGGGCATGGCTGCTGCCCCTCAGGCAGTAAACTCATTGAGAGCAGATCTTGTCGCCTCTGTGGCCCCAGGGGTTGGCACAAAGCCTTACAGTTCAGAGCTCCTCAGAGCTGGAGAGAACAATGCTCTCCAGGCCCCACCAGGTGTGGAGGGCCTTGGAAAGCTCACTAGGGCAGGATAACTTTTGTAGCTATCAATTCGAATTTGTCCTTGCTGTTGTAAAAGGTTTGGAATAGATGAAAGGTATTTTGTCTTGTTTTCTACACAATTTTTATTTTCACCAGTCTCTGGCCCATTGAGCAGGACTCAGTTTCTGGAGGGTAGCTTCTCCTCCTCATGTTTAAGAAAACCTACACTCACTGCAGTTATCCTATGAAGAAGAGGAGAGAGGGGGTACATTTGAGAGATTCCCAGCACACGGAAGAGAATGGAAGCCGTGGTTTCCCCAGGCGCCGGGGCCCGTCAGCTGCGGAGGCTGCTGGCCGTGGTGCCTGAGAAGGGTGAAAGCCCAGAATGTGCACTTTTAGGAGATGAGGAGAATGCCTAGCAATGGAGGTTGATATTTTACGTCCTGTTAGCCCACCATCTTAGAAGTACAAAGTCAGATTTTATTTATTTTGAAGATAATAGTGTGACATTTCTTATAGAAGAGAGTTGGTGGTTCAGAATTAACCCTTAATGTACTAATATTCAAACCGATCTAGAGTGAACTGCTCTGAGGGTGAGAATATTTCTTTAACTGACTGCTTCTCTCTCTTTGTATCCTAGCTAGACGCCTCTGAGATGAGTAACACTTTCTCAAAGGCTTGACAACCCTCCTCCACTCCCTTTGTTCTCCTGCAAAACATTTTTCTAATTTAAAATGCTCTTCTCCACATCTGGTCTATTATACTGACCTCAGGAGCATGTAACTAAATGTATTACTTAGAAATTTATTTACAGCCTGCCTTATAATTAAAGATAGGTAGCTCTTTATCCCCTCGCAATTTGATAAAATGTATGGGATTTAGAGGCCGGCCCCGTGGCTTAGCGGTTAAGTGCACACGCTCCGCTACTGGCAGCCCGGGCGCGCACCAACGCACGGCTTCTCCGGCCATGCTGAGGCGGTGTCCCACATACAGCAACTAGAAGGATGTGCACCTATGACATACAACTATCTACTGGGGCTTTGGGGAGAAAAAGGGAAAAAAAGGAGGAGGATTGGCAATAGATGTTAGCTCAGGGCCGGTCTTCCTCAGCAAAAAGAGAAGGATTGGCATGGATGTTAGCTCATGGCTGATCTTCCTCACAAAGAAAAAATAAATATATGGGATTTAGGGACTTTGATGGGTGAATGCTGTTTTTGAATGGAGACAAGTAGATTTGCAGCACCTTAACAAGAGCCACCTGTCTTGGGAAATCTGCACGGCTTCTGGGACTTTACCTAATTAGTGATGTCATCAACACTCAAGAAAATAATGATAGCCCTGACTGCTTATGGGACATTAGCACTTAGGAAGAGGAGAATGAGTTAGTTAGAGATTGCAGACAATTCCATATTAGGGAAAGCCGAGCCTATCGAAATGTGGGGCAGTTCACCCCTTTAAGCTCTACAGAGATGTCCATAAATTCACCCCCACAATGCCGTTATAATCAAAGGTGTAATGAGGTGAATAAAATGGGATCTCCCAAGATTCATTTTTTTTTTTTTGTGGGGAAGATCAGCCCTGAACTAACATCCATGTCAATCCTCCTCTTTTTGCTGAGGAAGACTGGCCCTGAGCTAACATCTATTGCCAGTCCTCCTCCATTTTTTTTTCCCCCTTTGGGGAGATAGTTGTATGTCATAGTCGCACATCCCTCTAGTTGCTGTATGTGGGACACTGCCTCAGCATGGCCGGAGAAGTGGTGAGTCGGTGTGCGCCCGGGATCTGAACCCGGGCCGCCAGCAGCGGAGTGCGAGCACTTAACCACTAAGCCACGGGGCGGGCCCCTCCCAACATTCCATGAGGAAGATGAGCTTTGGCCATCCCTATGTGGGCTGGATTGGCTCCGCTTCTCCTCCAGAGTCATTCTCCATCTTCCTCTGTCTGCTCTGCCAACAGGCTGAGCTCTAAGGACTACATCACAGGTCTCCTTGCCCTCTGGGTTCCCGTTAGGAGGAGACATTTGCACAGGAGGAGACACCAGCAGGAAACAGGGAGGACACAGGGACTAAGGGGTTTATTTCCTCAGCTCCTTCCTGGGTCACAAGTTGGCTGTAAGTATGGTCCTCCACAGAAGGCCACAGCTTCTGTGGGTGACCTTGTCTTTCCCCACCTGTAGCCACAGCGCTTTCTGGGTTTTGACAACCACGCCATCCACTGGCCTGGTCAGCAATCAGGGTAGTAGTGGCTCCCAAATGTTAATAACCCCAGGGGTCTCACCATCCCTTGTTGGTTTCCTCTAGTTCTACCCCATTTTAGTGTCCAACACCCTGACAATATAACACATTATCCTTAGACCCCCACAGAGCTGTGCCTACAAAATATAGGTGTGAGTGACAGGTAGGCCTAGTAACTGTTACAGAGTCTTCCTTAGAAAATCCTGGCTTTATATTATATCATATCACATTACAATATTATATTTATGTTACTTATATTAATCAACCTCAATCTTATAACAGTATTTGTCTGCCTTTGTTTTCTGAGGGTTTACGTGTGCTCCAAAACTCGTTTTTAGACTATTAAAGCACAGGTGAGTGTTTCTTTAAAAATTAACAGTTTCCTCTGGATTTTGCTGATGTTCCAGGTTATTCTTTACCCAAATTCAGCCAACTCTGCTACTCACCATGCTTTCTCATGCCTCCATGTAGCTGTCTCACCTCGAATGTCTTTTCTACTCGTCTCCATCTCTCCATACTCAGCTCTTTCTTGCACAGTTGACACCTCTCCTATTAATTCATCTCTCTAGCAAATTTTGAATGTCTGCTAAATTTTGAGTTTCTGCTAAATGCCAGGCCCCTCAATAAAAGAGACACTCAAGAGCCTTTCCTAAAAATGCACTCCCTTCTCTTCTAGGCTCCAGAATCCCTGCGTTTGTTCTGCCACCATCACATTCTACTTTGCACTCTGAGCGTTGCCTTCTTGCCTGTCTTTGCCACTAAATCATGATCTTCTTGAGGACATTAAATGCATTTTGACCTTTGCTGTCTCCTCCTTAAAAACCACATACATACCAAGTACATAAAATGTACTTAGTTAATGCGTGAGGAATCAAAACGAATCACCAAGACAGCCTACTCCTAGCCAGCAGATGCCCTGGGCAACTGATCCAATATGGAAGAATGGTTTGACAGGCTGGGGTCTTTGTGAGATATTCCAGAATTAAGAACTCATGGGTTCTGGCAAATGTGAGCAACTTATACTTAAGAAAGTGATATTACAAATCCTAGAAAGAGGGCATTTCAGAGAGAGCTAGAACAGAGAAGTTGTCCAATCAGTGTTGTCCCAGTCACAAAATAAGTTCAGTTCCCTCACCTCCTCAGTCCTGCTCCTACCCAAAGCCTTAAATAACTAGCCAGGACAGGATGAGTCACTCTAAAAAATTTATGTAACTTCTGATAATGTCTAGCCCAAACATCCCTCTCACACTGTGCTGACTCATTTGCCCAAAATATGCCTGACCAGTGAGGCAGAAATAACGATTCTTACTGGCTCTTAACTATAAGTCTCCTCAGCTCTGTTTCCTTTAGTCCTAGGGGCAGATTCTAATTTGGTACAGAAAATAAAAAACAAAATTCACCTGCCAATTTCCATCCTGGAATGACTGAAGGAGGAAAATGTATGCAATTATTTTGAAGGTGCATGTATTTATATTAAAGTGTTGTTCACAACCTCCACCCCCACTTCACACCCCACCATCGCCCCCATAGCCGTGGAATTGTTTTAACCTAATTGCATCGTGGAGTTATGCCATTGCCCTATATTAAAAGAAATGAGATTAAACATCACTGTAAGAAGGATATTAAGAATAACATCCTCTTTACAGATACTTTCAAAAATCCTTTTCTGCTCTGCTATGGGGAATAGCTGTGAATTGACAAAGCAATTTATTTGATTTACCTCATGTTAGAAATATTGCAAAAGATGTCGTTGATCCCGTTTCCCTTTCCATACTGGATTTTAGGGAGGTTACAGTCAATGTTTGTTCCCCATTTGCAAGAGCGTAGGTCTCTGAGAGACACCGTCTGTTTAACCCTCACTTCTGGGTCCATTTCATATTGATGCTCCTCTGGCTCTTTCTTTGTCTTCTGCTTTTACCCTGTCTTGGTATATTTTCTGTATCTTTGCAGGCTGCCTAGATACCTTATGGAAAAGGAAAAGGCATACCAAAAATTTAATTGTCACTCTATTTGAACTCATCTGCCTACCTCAAGGCAGATAAGCCAGATCTTTCAAACTTAACAGTAATTACTCCCAAACTGAGGGCCAAGATAGAGGAGCACATATTTTGCATCCTCACGTGCAGAGACCAGCTGGAGAAGGGGCGAATCAATCTGCAAACAGTCTTCACACTCCCTCAACACCCACCTCCACCCTCCAAAATGATACTGCCTCTATTTTCTCCCAAGCGTGACTGGTGTCCAGAGGGAACTGATGTTCATGACCTACTTTTTGTAGGAATTAAGGATGAGAACACAGGTGCACATATTAATCTGTGTATTAAGGAATACCTGTGCAGGCTCTTAGGTATTCATGCTGATTCATGCTTTTACATTAATTCATAACTGAAAAATGAAATCCACTGATTCTGTCTTGATACCTTACCATTTACAGCTAAGTTGTGCTATACACTCTTCTTTATATCTTAAGAGAATAATTTGGAAAATCTAGGATCATAGGATGCTAGAGCTGGAAAAGACCTTTTGAGTTGCAAAATTAGCTTATGCTTGATATAAGAATATCAACTTGCCCTGAAGTGTAAGAAGCAGAATGTAAGTCCTCTCTCCCCTAGTCATACTTCTCAGAATAAGCACCATTAGTAGGGGCTTTCATTCATTCATTCATTCATTCATTCGAAAAATATTTATTGAGCACCAGTTATGTGTTAGGCTCTGTGGATCAAGACAGGGAGACAAAAATAAGTAAATAAATATAGAAAATAATATCAGTTAGTGATAAGTGCTTCAGAGAAAAATAAGGCACAGTGATGAGTTCTTTTTAGATAGAACGTGACTATCTGGCAAAGGGAGCAGAAATGCAAGCCCTTCAAGCAGAAGTGTACTGAGTGTGTTGTAGGTACAGCCAAAGGGCCAGTATAGCTGAAATGCTGTGAAGAAGAGGGAGAGTGTACAAGATAAGATCAGAAATGTCAACAGTAGGCAGATTTTATAGGTCCTTGAGGTGTTGTAAGGAGATTCCTGTCTTTTCTAAGTGCCAGGAGGAGGAATTGGGTGGTTTTAAATGGGAGAATGGCATTTTTAGTAGCCAAAAAGGCTTTGTGTGGGGAGAAATGATCTAGGGGGATGCCTGAAGATTAATTTTGAAGAAGGTACCATCTACAAGGCAGATATGTATATGATTGTTTTTGTAGTGTTTATGCTTATGGCTATTTCCTGTTGCATTAAATCCTACAAGAGTATTAATATCAGTAAAAAATACTAACCTGGCTTAGCAGACTCAGCAAGATCTATGTCACATGTCATGGCAATACCTGAGTTCGTAGGCAGAGCATCCAAATGAAGCAAAGGGACAATGGGAAGTTGACCCAGGTTCAGCAGACTCGCTTACATCACCAGGACAGCCTATGTCTGTTCCTTACGTGATAACTAATATCTATATATTTTCTTTATAGTATTTTTATTTTGAAATAATTTAAGATTCACAAGAGGTTTTAAAAATAGTACAGAGCTCCCATGTACCCTTCACCCAGCTTCCCCCAATGGTATCTTACATAACCATAGTACATGTCAAAACCAGGACATTGACATTGATACAATACTATTAACTTAGTACAGACTTTATTTGGATTTCACCAGTTTTTACATGCTTTCTTCTTAAATTATTTATTTTGGGAGAGTGTATAGTACCATGAAATTTTATCCCATGTGTAGATCCAAGTAACCATCACCATAATCAGAATATAGAACTGTCCTATCACCACAGAGAGACTCCCTCGTGTTATCCCTTCATTACATCTTTTGTTGTGTTGCAAGTCAGCTTTTGCTTTATGAATACACCAAACCTGGATGTGAAGAATACTTCCATCTCTGCTTCTCTATTTAATATTCAGTTTATTAAAAAAAAAATCATACACTATTAACAGTCATTGTTTTTATTTTACAGCTATCTTTTCACACATTTTACAAATGGCACCTGCTTTTAAGCTTCTCGATGGTGAAGTTGCCACAACTTGGCTGCTGCATGCCCCTGTACACGAGACTCGGGGATTTTCTGAGAGCATCTCTGTGTTCGGGCAAAAACAAGAAGTTCTACTCCCGAGCTGAATTTTTTTCAAGCTCCAAGATGTGGAGTTAGCCACTCTCCAAGGGTCTCTTTTTCCTTTTAATGGCAAATAATGTTCAAGACCAAATCTGGGCCCAGACTGTTCCATGTGAGTCCTGGGGACAAGATGGAACCTGTTTCCAGGCTACTGTAGCAGCAAAACTGAAAAAGGCATTTCTTTCCAGGCATATGACTTTTCATTGACAGGGCTGCTCTGGCCTTCATCATAGTCTGTGTAAATGGCACCCTTGGCCCTGGGCAGTGCACACCAAGGTAACTGTGTGTAACAGCCATGCAAACTGAAATTTCTAATTAAAATATAAAAATTACTACATTTTGTGTGTTTTTTTCCATCAAAAACATTTCTAATTTATTTTTCATCAACATAGTAACTAGATTTTTAGTACTCACACAGAATGATATTACAACATCTTCTTTTATTATTTGCTGTCGATAGTTACTTAGACCTTCCAATTTGCTGTTAATAGCATGTGAAGCACCTATTTCCAGACTTTTCAGGTCACATCCAATTCAGATGCAGTGTGGTTTTGATATTTTGTTGTTTTCTTAAAATACAATCCTACTCTGCAAATTGTTCTGCAAATTATTATGTATGCATTTTTTACTTAACAATATACCACAATATACTATGCTTTTTGTGAAATAGCAGAACATATAGATTTAAATCCTTCTCTTAGTTTTTAAATAATGCCTACTTTTTATAATTTATGATCATTATAATGAATTTTAAAATGTAGAATAATACCAATTACACCCAAAATTTAATTACTTAGAAAAAACTGTCAATAACCATCTCTCTCTCTGCATATATGCAGATGGAGGCATAGATTAAATATATATATATTTTAAAATAGGATATTAATGAAAAAAATAATTTAAGTCATTCAAATAAAAGACAAAGTCTTTATTAGTTGATACACATCAGGAAGAACCTGCAAACCAGGTAACTCCCCAGAGCAAAGCAGGATCAGAGTTTTACAGAAGGAGAAGAGAGGGCTATGTGTCCTTGCGGTCTGGCCTGAATTGCATTTTTTTTAAGCTCTAGCTTTTTTTAAGCTCTTGCAAAACTTGTGCTTGCAAGAGATAGAAAATGTTCTGATTTCTTGTGCTCCTTACTCAGGATCATTGGTACAATCACATTCGAGCAACTGTCAGAACAATTTTTTCAAGAGCTATTTTTGCAAACTTTATGGTTTGTCAAGATTCAAGGGAGGGAGAGCAAAAAGGGAGAAATTGCAGAAGAAAAGACAAAGGAAAGGAGGCAGTGTCAAAGCAAGGAAAACAGAGTCTGTTGTAATTCACGGACAGAGATCATCCTAACGTACTCAGTTATTAAATTTAATTTTACCTGAATTTAAAAGAAGAAAAAGAGATGAGCAAAACTGAAACAACTAATAAACTTCATATCAATGTTTCTTTACAACAGAAGTATTTCCTGAAAGATTCCTCTTAAGGCTAGGGGAATCCATAATTTTAATAAATGGTAAAATGTCATAAAGCCAAATTTCTCTACTTGTATTCTTTTTAAAGAGCATTGATTGTCTTCTCCCTAAAGATCAGAAAATTAACATTTTCACATTTCCTCCCACAACCTTCCCACCCACATGCTTATTGCTGTTAGTTACATCATTATTTCTCACAATAATTTAGCCTAGGTCTACATGCAAATGGGTTTTAATTCTATCAGTGCTTTTACCACGAGTTCTCCATTTTTGAATTTATTTTTATTAATCTGGTAATAAAATAAAAGTGAGATTTTTTTTAATAAAAATTCATGAGTCCATTTTTGTTTTGTTTTTTGCTTTTGTCTAAAATGTCATACTTACTAATCTGATCTGGACATAATAATATTCTAGAACCACAAAAGGCAAAATAAAATGACCTTCTAGAACATATTTGACCAATAGATCTTTCTGCAATGATGGAAATGTTCTACATCTGTGGCTATTGAGCCCTTAAAAATATGGCTAGTATGAACAAGGAAATGAACTTTTTATTTTATTTAATTTCAATTAACTTAACTTCAAGTGGCTACATGTGGTTAGTTGCTACTGTAATGGACAGCTCAATTCTAAAAGATAATATAGAAGGCTATTTTCATGACATGGGTCAGGAAAAGATTTCTTAAGCAGGACATAAAATGTATGGGACATAAAGGAAAATATTGATAATGTATTATATTAAAATTAAAAACATCTTTTTATGACAAGATACCATTAAAAGAGTAGAAAAGAAACCAGACAATGGGAGAAGATATTTGCAAACCTTTAAGACAAAAGGCTTATATGTAGAATATATAAAGAACTCCTATAACTCAGTAAGAAAAACAGAAAAGGCAAAATGGGCAAGGTACTTAAACTATATATATTGCCTGTAAAAGTTATTGAAATGGTTAACAAATATATGAAAAGGTGCTGGACTTTATTAGTCATCAGGAAAACGAAAATTAAAGCTATCCACACACCAAAATGGCTCAAGTTACAAAAACTGACATGATCAAGTTGAGCAAGGATGTGGAACAACTTGAATTCTTGTACATTGCTGGTAGAAATGTGAATTGGTACAGCTTTGGGAAATATTCTGGTATTATCTATGAAAGCTGAACACACACAGTCCCTATGAGTAAGCATTTCCAATCCTAGGTATAAACTGGAGAGAAACGTTTGAACATATACCCAAAAAGACACATACAAGAATGTTCACGGCATCATTCTTCATAATGGCCAAAAACGAGAAACACCTCAAATGTCAAGAGTAGAATGGTAAATTGTGTGTATTCATACAGTGAAACTTTATCAACATTAACATGTTACAATTATAGTTACATGTAATAACAAGGATAAATCTCACAAACATAATATTGAGAAACACAAGGCAGATGGAAGAGAACGACTCCACTGAGATAAAGTTCAAAGCGAGGTAAAACTAAACTAGAGTATTAGAAATCAGAATACTAGTTACTTCGGGAGAGGAGGGAAGGGGTGGTAACTGAGGCAGCCATGAAGTGGGCTTCTGAGTTGCTGGTAAGGTTTTATTTCTTGACCTGATGCTGATTACACAGATGTTTACTTCGTGATACTTTATGAAGAGTTACATTTGGGATTTGAATACTTTTCACCGTATCTATTATTCTTCAATGAAAAATGTTTTTAAGAAAGAGATCTTGAATTGCAGAGAACAATTACAGAGTCACCATTTTCTAAAGCAAATGCTCTCACTCTTCAAATTGTTCTAACATTGGCATAAATAAATAAATAAATAAATAAATAAAACCTCAATTTTTATTTGTTTTTGGTTAGCAATTATTTTACTAGGTATTTTTATTCATCTTCTGTGAAATGCTTATTCATAGCTTTTTCTCATTTTTTATGGGGTACTCATCATTTTCATAATGATTTATGAGAACATTATATAGTAAAGATGTTATATATCTATCTGCCAATCAGGTTGCAAATATTTTCTCCAGTTTGTCATTTAATTTTGTTTATAGCATAGTTTTGCCATGCCAAAGTTTTCATTTTTATTGTCAATTTCATCATATTTCATTTATGGTTTCTGTGCTTTTTAATTACTTATAATAGCACGTTCTTGCACGTTCTTGTCCCGTCCCAAGAACGTGAGAAATATTTGCCTATGTTTTCCTCTAGTATTTTCAGAGTTCCATTTTTTAACATTTGAATCTTTTACCTATCTGGAGCTTATTTTTATTTATGATGGGCATAATCTAAGTCTGTTTTTTTTTCTTTTTTCCTTCCGAATGTCAGTTGTTCAAGCAACAACATGTGTTGCACACACGATTCATCTTTTCTACACCAATTTGATTTCCATTTACCTGTGTATGTATGAGCTTACATATGTGTATGCATATATGCCTTAGATTCTTTTAGATACTTGGGTTTGTGACTGGGTTCTGTATTAAGTTCCACTTATTTATACATCCAGTCTTCTACCTATGTCATGATGATTTAATGACTGTGGCTGATTAGCCTCCAGTGCAGTCACTGATATGTAAATTTCACAATGGTAGGTATTGTCTAATGTTTTAGCTTCTTCACTCACAAACCTGGGGCTTTCCACGTGTCTCTCTCCAAGTGGCATGTTATCCTCCAGGTCCTCTCCCAGTGGCCTCTTTCTCCAGAAGGGTAGTCAGATGTCTTTCATGGTAAATGGCTTCCAAGCACACAAAAGCGTGTGCTGTCAGGACTTTTTAAAGCATAGCCCTCTAACTGGTGCACCTCACTTCTGTTGTGTTCTATTTGTCAAGCAAGTCACAGGCTGGTCAGATTCAGTGTGAGAGTAACTACACAAGGGCGTGAGCACCAGGAGTTGTGTCCATTGGGTGGTATCTTTGCAGACTAGCTACCTCAGTGGACATCCTTGTTTTGGTCTTGTCTATAATAAGAATGCCTTAGGCCCTTTATTAATATTTGTTGTCGGTTCTAGCTTTTATCAAGATGAGGAGGGATCCACGATGCACAGAGGTTTGTTTTGTTTTGTTTATCAGAATGGATGCCGAATAGTATCAAATATAATTTGAAATTTATAAAGATGATCCTATGGTGTTCTCCTTTAAAATATATATGTAATGAATTCCATTAATAGAATTCCTAACCTTGAATCCTTCTTGCATGTTTGATGTAAAGTCTTAGTCTGTTTGGGCTCCTATAGTGAAATACCAGAGACTTGGTAGCTTATAAACAGCAGAAGTTTATTTCTTACAGTTCTAGAGGTGGGGAAGTCCAAGAATAAGGCACTGGCAGATTCAATGTCTAGTGAGGGCCTGCTTTTTGGTTCATAGGTGGCACCTTCTTGCTGTGTCTTCACATGGTGTAAGGGGCCAGGGAGCTCTCTGGGGTCTCTTTTATAAGAACACTAATCTCATTTCTGAAGGATCCACCATCATGACCTAAGCACCTCCTAGAGGCCCCACCTCCTAATACCATCATCTTTGGGGGTTAGAATTGCAACATATGAACTTTGGGAGGACACAAACACTCAGACCCATAGGACCCTCCATGGTTAAGGTGCATTATTTTTTAATATACTCGTAGATCCCATTTGCTACCATTTTATTGAAGAGTTTTCCATTCATGGTCATACATAAGACAGACACAGTTTCTTTAATTTTGTGGCACATTTCCTAACTCCTTCATTTTGCAAATAAGGGATATGAAGCTAGAGAGGTGAAACGAATGTGTCAAATTACAGCCAGAACTTATACTAGGAATAATGCCTTCTGACTCCAAGGAGTTTCCTGCTATATGATGCGCCAGTTTCTTGACGTATTCTGGGGTTATTTGTTTGTTTGTTCATTTTGGTATTACGACAATTCCAAAATCTTTTAGAACTACAGATTTTGATAAAAGTGTCCAGTATAGCCCAGTTCACATTTATTAACTGTAAGTTATTCAAATAGTGTTTACATGTAACTTATCTTTTTGCCAGATTCCATTAGTCTCTGTGTAGAAATAAACATTATTAAAGGAAATAGCTCCTTTTCCTCTGGTTATTAACCCACAGGGATTCCCAAGACCTTGATCCCCCTTTGGGTCTCATCCAGTTAAACTAGGGAGTCCCTAGATTAGTCTCCACTGAGTTTTTTGGGGTGCTGTCTGCTACCATGTGGCATATGTCATGCTCTTTCCCCCATCTCCCTACAGCAATGTAAGTTGCATGCAAGGCCACTTAACGATGGCACTTCATGTACGTTTCACAGAAATGTTTATGTCTAAGCTAAGGCTACTCTTTCTGGAATTACTCCAGAGCAGCGATGTTGAAGTTCCAAAGCCATTCTGTCATTTTGGCAGTATTGCTTGGGCCCACATATTTTACAGCATATACCTTTTTAAAATCTTTATCCTGCCTACTCTCCCAAATCAGGGAAAGACTTCAGGTTATCTGTGCCATCCCCTCAGGTTATGCTCCCTACCTCCCCCTCACTCTCTTACAGACTATAGTCCTCATGCAAGTTGACAATTAATGACCCATCCCATTTGTTGATCAGATATTTCAGGGGCACATCTGAACCCAAATTTTCATTCAGAATGGGGCCTCTACTATGTATGTATTATTTTTGTGTATATTTTCTTTTGAGCTTTAGGAGCAAGGAGAGAAAGAAATCTGTGGAACTAAATTTATGTAAACCTAACACCGAGCATAAAATAAGGGCACTAACCATCTTCAAATGCTCCTAATAATGCCTCCATATATAAAGTAAAGTAGAGAAGTAGGCAATTATCTGGTGATTTTGCTCAATAGATCAAATTACACAATTTGGAAAATTCAGCCTAAACCGCAGGCTTTTAAAGAAAAAGATATACTTTGAAATCATTTAGGAGATTATAAAGGTACAAGCATTTAGCCTTGTGTGAAGAAACAAACCTAAACTAAACAAAACATTAGCAATAACAGCAACAAAACATTTTCAAACAATCTATAGAATTTGGCTTCGAGCCTTTTGTGTAAGATTTTTATCTAAAGCCTTAGGTAGAAAAATGTAATGAAATTAATGATTAATTCAGCTAAAAGTTTGAAGTAATTTTCTCTTAACGTGTTTTAAATATCAAAAATATTTTTGACTTCTTAAAATATCAAAAGAGAACTAAGTTCCTTTAAGGAAGTATTAAAATTAGAGAAATTTAGAAAAGAATTGCTTGGCAAAGAAGCTATGAGGGTAGATTAGCTTATTAGGCATTCAAAACCATTAAAAAGCAACAATACTTAAGAAGGGTGGTACTGGCCCTCCCAAAAGGTTATAAA
Source organism: Ceratotherium simum simum (assembly GCF_057802395.1). Lineage (NCBI taxonomy): Eukaryota > Metazoa > Chordata > Mammalia > Perissodactyla > Rhinocerotidae > Ceratotherium > Ceratotherium simum. The sequence continues at coordinate 65,542,689 of NC_141900.1, read as the reverse complement.
TCCTTGCAATTGCATAGAGAGACTGTATGTAGCCCAAGCAACAAAATAAACTTAATATATGATCAAGCTAGCTTTTCGGTATCACTCTATACTTAAAGGGAAAAGATTATTTAATGAGTAATTTTAGAACAATTAGATAACAGTTTTGGAAAAATGGGAAAACATAACATACCTTTTACAAGACCAAAATAAACCCTATGCCTTTGCACAAGTCATTCCGTCCACCAGGGACGCCCCCCTGCTGCTTGTCTACCTAGGCAACACCCACACACCCTTCACGAACATCTCAGCTCAACATTTCCTTCATGGTTTCCTCCTAATCTCCTTTAAAAGTCATAGATACATCTTATTCTCCACTTGCACTTCATATGGGTAACTGTCTTATGACAAACACAGTATTGCATTATAATACTTTGCACTCCCCTAAACAGAGAGCTTACTCAGTTCTTTTAATTTTTGCAACCCCAGCACCTAAACCAGTATCAGCCACAGAGTAGGCATTCACAGAGTCTGATGAACAAATGGCCCATCAATACATGGGATAATACGCACACATTAAAATTCCAAGCATATTTAACAAAATGTTTGTGAGGAATAAGTTTTAAAAAAATAGATTGCAAAAGCATATGCATAACTAGACGACAGCTATAAAAGAAGAAGTATGGTTTTATACACTCAGAAACAAAACCATAAAAGTACATGTTTATGTTAGGGCAATTAAAATATTTTCCCTTGTCTTATTATCTTTTTAAATATTTTTTTTTCTAATAGCACGTCAGCAATGGGCTTAACATAGCTGTCACAGGATGTTAGAATGAGACTCTTCCTGTAATTAGTTCAACTGAAGCATCAATACAATGATATCGGATTACAACGACAGAGAGACAAACCTGTCCATCATTCTCAAAAGCAGAATTAATAGAGTTAATGAAAATCCCTCAAATTTTGGATACTTCAATGAGATCAAAGGTATATAAAGCATCAGAGAGAAGATTTGGGGAGTAGTTTGGTGAATAGATTTATTTTGAGGGGAAGATCCGTTGTTTTGCTCTGCTTCCCCATCTTCCTCTTTGGGGGAGCACGTGGGGCTGTCAGAGGGCAAAAATCGGCCACCTGCTTAGAGGCCTGTGAGGCAGTAACCCTTGGGGTAGGCGCTGGGTAACTTCCACTCAGAAAGTGTTGAAATTCTGTTCCCTGACATCAGGAGCCACAGAAGACTGGTGCCTGATTTACAGCTGAGAAGGTAAAGCCAACTGTGGAATGTAATCTGAGCCTACTCGAGAAATCTTAAGGAAAAGAGAAGGCCTAAATAATTGTTTGTTGAGATTAGACTGGTCTCCCAGGGTTTATAGGGACAAAGGACACATGAGTTTCCCCATAGTGAGAGAGAAGAGGGGTGGACATTAAACTGGAATGGGATTGTCTAGGGTCCTGTCCAATAGGGCCAGCTGGAGGGGTAAGGAGATCTCAGAAGAAAGAAACTGGAGGGGGGCGGTAGGAGTTGGGGGCATAGTACCAGGTGACCAAGGGCTGAGAGGGGAGTCTCTCTCACTTGGCAACTCAGATTAAATTTGTTTCTGCTTGAGTCAAGGAAACTGCAAGAGACAGGATCCCAACAGGAGACCTCCAAGCAGTCCTCCAAAGCACTGTATGAGAGAAACAGGAAACAGCCAGCTTTCACCAACTGTGGGCCCCGTAAAGCATGCCACCTAACATAGAGAGAATTGTCCTCTTCCTCTTAGACTTCTAGGCCTCTACAACTAGGACCTTGGTTGAGAGTAACAGAAGGGGTAGGCCAAGTCAGCAGGACCATGCTCCCTGTTCCAAGAAGCAGACCCAAGTTGGTGGAGGGAAGAAAATGTTATCCTAAGTTAATTTTAGCATTTTGGTGATTAAAAGGATCTGGACTTCATATATTCTGAATTGAGAGTCTTGCTACTTAAAGCAAATGTTGCCCTATTTCCTAAGAGTGAAGGAAAAGTCACAAGCCTGCAGGAAAAAGATTACCATGGGCAAATGATTACCACCATTTAATAACATTGAAAGGGATGGTGGGAGATAAAAATTAAATTGCCTTTTGATTCTAATCCACACATTGAGCTTGTTCAATATGTCAGTTGTGTAGAGAAAATCGGTCCTTCTCCTTTCTTAGTGCTGCAGTAAGTCATAAAAAGAAGTTATCCAGGTCAGAAAGTTTGTTCAGTTTTGATTTTGATTTTAAATGTTATTTAAACCCTCACCAGCTGTGGAACATCCTACAATATTTCATATGCCTTTGGATGAGAAAGCTTGGATCACTGAACATAAGGTGTAGAAGGAAACCCATAGGTCATTGTGTCTTACCCTCTCATTTTACAAATAAGGAAACCTGTGGCATAGAGTTTAAATGACTTGCCCCTAACACCACTGCTGGTTAATAGCAAAGCAACTTGTGACATGCCACACTTCCCTTTTCTGATCTGCTCCAAAATTTCCATAGCCTGCTCTACCTACACCCCCAGTCTGAAAAGAGTCTGAAAATAGAAGAGAAGTGGGCAGTCTTCCTACAATGCTAATCAGAAGTCAAGTCTTCTCTAAATGAGTGTCAGAGAGGTTCTCACAAAGCAAGCTTTTAGGGTGTGTAGGAAGTTAATTACCTTCCTCTATAACTCATTAGTCACCATCCTGGTAACCTGAGGCTGTTTGAAATACAACGTGTATTTAGTAGCATGGATTCAGAAGACTTTAGACATTAATATGTCCAAGAGAGCCTCTTTCATCTAGTTTATTACATTTTCCTTTGACAGGCTTAAACGACTTTTAGAACCTATCTTTGTGTTTAAATAAAAACAACAAAACAGCTAGGCTTATAGAGAAAGAAGGTTTTGACTGAAATTAATGATTACCTAATATGTCTCCTTCAAATGAAGATGAAAATGGAGCTTATATATTTAAGTGGATTCCTAGGATGAAATTGAGTAGGCTTTCAAATACAGTATTGAAGAAAGGATTGTCTGTCTCAAAATAACTCCCCTTAGCAATCTGCCACAGCACCATTAGATGCACTCATTGCTTTAGGGTAAAATATTATGTCATCTAAGGATGCTAGGAAAATGCAAATATGTCACCCAGAAATGTGACAAAACATTTCTCGGTGTTCCTTAAGGAGATGGTATGGAAGAAATGGCAACCAGGACAGAGACCTCTGGCTGGGTTGGGTGGGGGTGGGGAGATGATGACGGTTCTGGGTAGAGCAGCTTGTATCAGGACAGACTGATCAAGCACCCAGAGAAGCAATCAGAGGAAAGAGAAGCAGAAAAGAGGCAGGAAGCTGAGCGAGAGGAGGAGGGTGCAAATCACTTGACACTTCCACAGGCTCCTTGGAAGCAAAATAGATTTGTCTTGGGTATCTTTCCTTCCCTGAGCTCCCTCTAAACTTTCACTGAATTCTAAGGAAAATTCTTAGACAAAAGATATATATATATACACACACATATGTATATATATACACACACACACATATATATATATACACACACACATATACTTGGTCTTATGTTTGATTTTTAATAGACCAGTCATTTGGTTAACAAATATTTACTGAGTGTTTGCTTTATACCAGGCACTGTGCTAAGTGTGGGACATAATAGTAAAAGAAACAAGATTCCCCTCATCAAGGAACTTAGAGCTTAAGGAGGGATATGGACAAGCAAGGAGGGATTGTAATTACATGAGACTGTACTTCTTCTCAACAGTTTCATATTTTATATTTGTCTGTCTGTCTGCCCATCTGTCTCACAGCTTAACAAAAAGAAATAAACTTCTTACAGTAAAAAAAGGGGCCATTCTCTTTTTCAAAATTCCAAGTGGTATAAAATTAGTCTAAAATAAACTAATCTTCAATAATGGTTCAATCTGTCATTTTAAAACAAATATAGCCCAAACAGAAACTAACCTAGGTATTTATTTCACAAAACTCTGAACTATAAATTACAGGGACATGTGGCTGATGGAGTGAGATTAGTCATGGAGGCAATGGAGCAATAGGGTGGCAGAAGTCTCGGTGTGGCCATCACCCGTGCACCCACTGTGGGAGTGCTGGCCATGGTGGACCATCTGGGGATCTATCTGCAAATGGGCACCACAGGCGTCCTCGGGGAAACAGTGAAGGAAGCAGGAAGATGATGGGCAGCCCCAACAAGAGGAAAGAGAAAAATTGTTTCTGCTACAATTGTGCCACCTCAGAGGTCTTGTTAAGATACTACAGAGACCCTGGTTTGGCATGCTAACTGTGCCCAGAACCCAGGAAAGTGAGACAGGAATGGGTAGCCCTGAGAGGAGTCATGTTTCTATTTGCATTTCAAAATGGCCTTCTGGAAGTAATGCCCGAAGGTCATTGTCCAACTCAGAAGAATTTCTTTAAAAGTTGACATTGGATATGAGAAATAGTTGTCTATTTACTATCTGGTGGGACTCAATTTTTTTACAGTTGAGAGCAGCAGAAAAACCACGTAATAGAGAGGGCTCCTTGTGGGGAATTGGAGGCAGTGAGAGAAAGCAGGTAAAAGGAGTCAGTATTCACAGGGGTTGGGACAGACTGTAGTCAGAGGGACTAGTCCTCATTATACTACAGAACTGGGCTGAAGGACAAGGAGCAGATGTTGCATTATGGACCAAGAAGTCATAAGACTTGAACATTGCGAAAGGAAATGAATCCCCTTCAGTAGTACACTCACTGTGGTTCAGGTCTTTTTAAACCTAGAGTTTCTGCTGTTGATCCTTTTGAACTTACACTTAAGCTGAAAGTTAGTCTTCCCACTAGAAGGAGGGAGTGGGCAATGCATTTCACCACGGTGGGAGGGCAGAGCCAGTGACTACAGTCTGAGAGCGTGTAAGACAGAAGCCAAGATGCATTTGCAGGTGATAGGTAACTGGCAACAGGTACTCAGTCAACAAATATGAATCTGTGTCTCTTATATACCAGGCCTATAGTATGATAAACCATACTCACAAGGTCCATCCCTCAAGGAACTTACATTCAATGAAGAAACTTAGCTGGTATTTAATATGTGAACTTTCAGCAATTTCAGATGCAGAGGCTGAGCATTTTCTGTTTTAAAATACACAGGCCTAGGTAAATGATAAGTGAAACAAACAGAGTATGGGATATATAGAAGAGAATCTGACCTTGATCAATGGAAAATAGAAAGACTCGTTTTGCCATGAAAGAGAGAGTTCTCATAGTTTCTCTTGGCTAAGAGTCATGAATTCCCAATAAATAATTGATGAAAAATAATGCATGAGCTAAATTATGTATGGTTTCTAGTTGATATCTATGTCAATATAATCCTGGGGCTATTCTTTTAATCTCAATAGTCTCATCACTATTTCTGCCAAGAAGCCTGGGGTATCAATAGGCCTCTAGCTAGTTTGCCATCATAGCGCAGAGTTCCCATAGTTTGCAAGCAGATAATAACCCTACTGACACTTGTGTATCCCAATGCTTTGGTCAACTATAGATCTTACTTTGTGAACAATACATCTCTATAATTCATGGTTTAGATTTTAGTGAAATCTAGTACAAATCAGCATGTGGTTGATATAAATTTCCATGGTAATAGAAAGGATCAGCAAGGAACACACATAGAAAGAGAAGAGTAAATGTCCCATACTAAACCCTGGATCATTCTAAGATTTAGAAATATAAAAGAAGATGATCTTTCAAGGGAGACTAAAGAAGATGCCAGTAAAGCAATGAGGGAGGAGGAAAATTGGAGATAACTGGAGTCCAAAAACAAGGAAAGAAAGTATTCCATGAAAGGAGTGATCATCTGTATGAAATTTGACTGAGAGGTTGAGTAGGATGGAGATTGAAAACTGACTATTGAGTTTTGCCACATAAAGGGCACTGGTGACCTTGATAAGAGATGTATTTTAGTAAAAAGGCAGAGACAAAAGCTTGACTGGAGTGATTACAGAATGAATTGGAAGAAAGGAGGTAGACACGGTAAGAATAGATAATTCCTTCAAGTAGTTTTAATGGAAAGAGAATAGACGTGGGGCAGTACCTTGTGGAGGATGTGGTGTTAAGGGATTTGATTTTTCAAATGGAAGATAAGCATTGGGTTTGTGTGGTATAAAAAATAATATAGTGCTCAAAATGGCAGAGTAAGGATCTCTGAATTTCTGCTTCTCCATAAAAGCAATAAGAACACTAGCAAAAGTAAAAATCAACTTTTTCAGAATTCTGGAAATTAACCAAAGGCTTGCAGAAATCTGAGGAATGTTTATTCAATGTCTATCTTTATTAAGACAAAAAAATGTTTTAACTTATTTTATTCTCATCGCCTTCTCCCTAGCTCCACGCTAGCCATGAAAAGCAGCAGTCTAGCAGCTGGAGGGGGTAGAACAAGCCAAAAGCCACCAAAAAAGCCCCATTCCCAAGAATTGTCATTATTTGACCTGTGTGACAGCTATCTAGGAACCCCAACTTACAGGGCTTGTCTTTATTTGCCCTGACTTGAGCTTACTCAGTGCTACCGGCATGTTCCTTGTGGCATTTTCCAAAACAACTCGATGGTGTTTGTTTACTATCACAGCTGCCTGAGGTGACAATAATAGTTGGGACAAGCAAGAAGCTGACCAAAAGACTTAAAAGGAAAAGCTTGGAAATAAGATTTCAGTTGGGAGCTTGAAAGCTTTGACATATTCTTGAGAATCTAAAAGACTACACACATATGCAGAGCTGTGCACATGCTCAGGAAAAATCTGAGAAGGCCTTAACCTTTCAACTCTGGCTGACCTTCCTGTGCACAAACAGGAAGTGGAGGCTAAAATAAAGTTGTAAACTGTCTGCTGTGCAATAGAGACAGGACCCAACCACAAACACAGAGGCCCTTAACAAAGATGGGAGATTTATTGGTTCAAGACATTTAAGGAAATCTCTGTATAATCATTAGCTGACCACTTAGCTAACTAAGCAGAGATGTCACTGGTCACACACATGCAAAATACAGATTTTAAATAATTAGTTTAGGAAAGTCACTGAACAAATGAATAGCAGCAAAAACAGTAACAAAAAAAATCCTAGGAAGGGAGGATGTAATTGATTTGCTACATTATACTCTTTTAAATGTCAAGTTTTCAACTAAAAATTATGAGACATTCAAAGAAACAGGAAAGTACACAGAAAAAAAGTAGTCAATAAAAAGTGTCCTAGAGGAAATCCAGCAAAGATTTTAAATCAGCTGTTGTAAATATGTTCAAAGAACTAAAGAAAATCATGTCTAAAAAACTACAAGAGAGTATGAAAACAAAGTATCACCAAATAGAGATTATCAATAAAGAGATAAAAGTTATTTTTAAAAAATAGAAATTCTGGAAATGAAAAGCACAATAACTAAAATGAAAAATTCACTAGAGGGGATCAATAGTAGATTTGACATGGCAAAAGAAAGAATCATCAAACTTAAAGATAGATTAATTGATATTATCCAGTTTTAGAAACAAAAAGAAATGAAGAAAAATAATCAGAGCCTCAGAGACCTGTGAGACACCACCAAATGTATCAACATATGTATAATGGGAGTCCCGGAAGGAGTGGAGACAGAAAAAGGGACAGAAAAACTATTTGATGAAATAATGACCAAAAATTCCCCAAATTTTATGAAAAGCATTAATCTACACACCCAAAGAACTCAATGAACCCCAGGCACAATAAAAATAAAAGAAATCCACATCAAGGTACATCATTATTATCTGTTGAAAGACAAAGACAAAGAGAGAATTTTGAAAGCAGCGAGAGAGAAGTGACTCATCACGCACAAGGGATTCTCAGTAACCCTAACAGCTGATTTCTTATCAGAAGCCATGAAGGCCAGAAGGCAGTGGGATGACATTATTCAAAATGCTGAAAGAAAAAGACTGTTAATCAAGAGTTGTACATCCAGCAAAACTATCCTTCAAAAAAAAAAAAAGAGTAAGTAAAACATTTCCAGATAAACAAAAACTGTAAGAATATGTCACTAGTAGACCTGCCCTCAAGAAATACTATAGGAAGTCTTTTAAGCTGAAATGAAAGAACAATAGACAATAACTCAAATTCACTTGTAAAGACCATAACTGTAGGTAACTACAAAAGTAAATATAAAAGACAATATAAATGTATTTTTTATTTATAACTCCTTTCTCTTCCTATAGACAGCTACATAGAACAATAATTATGAAACTGTGTTAATGGTCTTATAATGTATAAAGATGTAATTTGTATGATGATAATAGTACAAAGGAGAGGAAGAGAACAGAGCTATATAGGAGCAATGTTTTATATACTATTGAAATTAAATTGGTATTAATCTGAACCATATTGTAATAAGTTAAGATGTTATAATTGTATCCCCAGGGCAATAACTAAGAAATAAGTATAAATATATATGGTAATAGAAAAGACAAAAGAATTAAAATGGTACACTGTTAAATATCCATTTAACACGAAAGAAGGCAGCAGTGAAGGAACAAAGAAACTAAAAATACATAAACCATACAGAAAACAACAAAATGGCAAGATATAAATCTTAAGCTGTAAGTCACAATGAAAAGTTGACAGAATGGATAAAAAAGAATTCTCTAACTGTATGCTGTCTACAAGAATGCGCTTTAAATTCAAAGATGCAAATTCAGTGAAAATTAAAGCTTGTAAAGAAATATCATGCAAACAGTAAGCAAAAGAGAGCTGGAGTGGCTTTACTAATATCAGACAAAATATACTTTAAGACAGAAATGTTACTAAATGCAAAGAAAGACACTTTGTACTGATCTAAGTGTCAATCCATAAAGAGGACATAACAGTTACAGACATATATGCACCTAACAACAGATCCTCAAAATATGTAGTGCAAAAATTGAAGGGAGAAATAGACAATTCACCAATAACTGTTAACAATTTCAATATCCCACTTTCAATAATAAATGGAACAACTAGACAGAAGATCAACAATGAGAGAATGATTTGACAAGAGCCTACCTGAGATTTGTGGTCATAAATTTCAAGTGAAATGAGGCATCTTGATTTCATGTTTTTCTCCACCCACGTTCAGCCCACTTACACAAGTGCAGAGTAGGTGGAGATTTAACCAGGGTTGGCATTTTCTAAGTAAGCATAATGTACCCTTGAGAGTGTGTACAAGAGTTATTCTTATGATGAGCTATGGAATCTAAGTGAGATAACTAACTAGAGAAGCGAGGATATGAGGAGGTTAATAGAGAAAATGTGTTAAGGTTAACGGATTGAGTGTTTCTGGGCTCAATTTTTCTGTTTGAAAAATTATTAGAGTGGGAACAGTAGAGGGAGTGGGCTGGCAACTTAGTAAGTAGAGATGGTTAGAAATTGGGATGATGGAAATTGAGATTTTACAATTATTATTAAGGACAGTGTCTGAGTTTTATCTCCGGATATGAGTGGTTGAGATAGAGTGAAGGACAAGATCATTATACCAGAAAATCAGCAAAAGATGATTTAAAGTATTGCTGAGCCATTAAGTGCCTCAACTTAGACAATGTGTGCTGGGAGTGGAAAGAGCTGCACATTATTGAGTCCGTCTCTACCGCTGGAGAAAGACGTCCATTGAAGGATACAGATCTGGGATTAGCAAAGCAGGTTGCTGAAGGTTGGAAGGATTCTAGGATGGTAGTAAGACAACGTTGGTGAAGAGGCCTATGGGGTCTAGACCAGACCAGTATTCAACAGTAGGAAGAAGCGTTAATGCACTGAGCAAAATGGATGTTAGGACTGAAGAGCCATAGATTTAGATGTGTACGTGGAATAAGGCATAACCTGCGGAGTCCTTACCCTTTCTAGGAAGCAAGTTCTGACTATGCTGTCCTTCCTCCCACTCAGACACCACACAAGGCAGGAGGTAGTTTATTCTCCTAGTTGGAATTAACACACTGGTGCAATTCAAGTGTTTTGAGCTTCAAAGAATTAAACTGGAGAAACTGGAGAACAAAAGTTGTCAAATTTAGGCTGAAGTTGTAGACCTGGTGGTCCTCCATGTCCCGTAGCTATGAGGACTCCAGTCGCCAGTTCAGAAGCAATAAGAGAGGCCAAGGGATTCATTCTTTCTTTCAGCAAATATAATGAAGTAATTACAGCATTCAAAATCAGATTAATTAAAATTAAGGACAAAGGAGGAGGGACAGAAAACTAGAAGCATTCTGAAACATTCTTAAAGTGCTCAGTCATAATAAAGTATCCCATCACAACTGGGTTTAAATCGAGACTTTCCCCTGTCTGGCTGTGTGACCTTGGGCCATTTTCTTTATCACACTGGGCTTCAGTTTCCTTTAACGCTTATCTCAATAACGTTGTTGGAGTTCACAAGACAATGTACTATCTGTCATATATTCAAAGGTGTTAGTTTATACAATCCCATATTTTAAAAAGCACGCAGAAAAAGAAGAGTGTTTCGTTATTTCAAAGGCTAAATGTAGTACATTGTTTCTTTCTTTGCAAACTAAATAATCTGCTTCCAAAATATAGTTGAACTCTCCAAATCTGAAGGCTAGTTTGTTAGACCTTTATCTCATTAGCCACCTGATGTAATCTCTTACTTTGGTAAGTTTTGGGCTCTTAAGTCCAGCGCTGAAACAAACTATAAGAGTACATAGGGATGGCTCAGAAGGCAAAGGGAAGGTTTTTGTACAACACATTTCCTTTGTTCTGAGATTTGGGGAAACTTTGGTAAGGCTGTGGTGGGTTCGGCTGCATGGAAGTAGGAAATAAACTAGATAATTTCAAGTTTCCTTGTTTTGATCTTTGAATAGTGAGCAAATACTTCCAGTATTATTATACATTAATACTGGAAGATGCCTTTTCTACTGGTGTTTGGCATCTCCTCAGAGCCTTTATGTTGATGAATTGTACACATCCTATAGTGCCACTCAATTTGTCACTGTACCAAATTCTCAAGGCCAATGCTTAAAATGAAGTCTTACTCTTGCTGTTTCAGGCACAGGAACACAGGTGGGAATGGAACCATGTGCTCAGCCAAATGGACCACTGTCTAGCCAAGTAGGACCGACTCCAACAATTAGTCAAAGTGATGCTCATTTCCTCAGTCGGTTAAACATGACAACCAGGTCCTCAACAAGAAATTTGCTTCATGGCTTCACAGCCATTCTTGGAAAAAGTTGGCTTATAGGTATCCATTTATGTGTTCAGTTAATATGTATTGATTCCCCAAACGGGGCTTGCTTACTTGGCACTTTTCCCAAGCGAGAGACAGTAGTGCCTGCATTAGCAAATGGGCCAATACCTCCTATTCACTGTTTTGGTATTTACACAGCATCTTCTTTTAAAGAATTGAAATTTTCACCTATATCTCATTTCCTTTTAAAGCCAATGTTTCCCAGGTTCTTGAATTGACCAATCCCTTTATGAGGCAATCGATCCAACAAGACCACCAAGGGCCCCATGACAATTAATAAAAGTTACCATCATAGAATATAATTTATTAAAATACCTTTAGTTGTCCTTTCTCTACCTGCTCTCCTCCAAATTCTTTCCATGGAGGTATTCAAGTCCTTTGGGGCTTCTTTATCTTAAGAATTTTGGTAGCACTGAAAGCAAAAAGAGTCTCAAGTAATGGTTTTTCTTGAATTTGTAAGAGTTAAAGTCCTTTGAGAAGATAAGGTTAAGTGTCCCAGAAGGAGAGCATAGTGATTGAAATTTTTTTGAGGGAAAGGAAAGAGAGGGAAGATTTCCTAAGACTGAGAAGGAAAAGAGGTCCCTTAGTCTCACAAGCAGGCCTGAGCTCTCTCCCTTGCAGGACCCCCACTGCAACGATGACTGCTTAGTTTGTCTGAGAGGCCGCATCTCCCCTAAGTGTGCCATAGAAGATGCTGCGGCTGAGGGAATCATATGGTGTCTCCATAGTAACCAGTGGGGTCTGAGGTACCAAAGCGATGATGTGGTGTTATGGAAAACCCCAGGCCTCTTAATCAACTATTGGTGTGGGAGAAGATGGCAGCTGAATAATGTCTGAAGTTGAATTTTCAACTCTTTCAGAGGTGGGTGGGTACTCAGATTCAGAATTAAAATGATATAAAGGACAATTACGCAACACAATTTTTCTTACATTTCTATGTTTGTGAGACTAGGATTCATTCCTACTATACTAACATTACATATAGCTTTGCAATTTTCAAAATTGTTTCCTTACCTTAATTAAATTATGCCTTAGAATAAATATATGGATAAACATTATTATTACCCTTGTTTTATAGATCAGGGAGTTAGGACTCAGAGAAGTTGAACAACTTGCCTGAGAATATACAGCCAACTAGTGGCAGAGTCAGGACTCAAGGTCAGATCTATCTGCCCCTAAATTTCATGTTCTTTTCAATCTGCCACACTGCCTTTCTAATAGGGAAACTAATACTGTTCATTAGATGCTATTGAGGAGATGGCTGGAGTTATTTAAACATAACTAAATTGCTAATTTAGGTCACAGTTACCAATAATAAAATCAGAACTTGATCACAGGTTTTCAGGGTCCCTGTGGGATAAGCTTACTTGGGATTTTCTACCCAGCTGCCCCCATACCCAGGCACCTTTTCATATGCTGGGCATTGTTGGCTTCTTCAAGGAAGCTGCCCACTCTTGCTCTGTCCCTTCGCATTGCACCAATGCTGTACAGTGGGACATTCTCCCCAGGTCTCCTCTTTCTTGCTGCCCCAAATACAAGCATACTGTGTGTGTGTGCTTGTATTTGGGGCAGCTGTATATTCTCAGGCTCTGTTCTTCTCGAAGGGTTTGACTAATCCACATGGAAAAGAGTCAGCTCATGACAGCTGATAATAGGAAGTTGTTATAAAGCTTACAAAGTTCTTACAACAGTGGTCCCTGCTCTCTTAGCATGGCAATATGACCTCTTAACCCAAAATCTTCAGCTTTAATTTTCCTTCCCAGGAGCAAGGTATTATCCAGGTGAAATATTAAGTACCATCACTTTCTGACTATCCATCAACACCCCTTGGTTTTATTTGCCACATTGTCCAACCTAGAATCCAGGGCACATCATTTTACCCTTATCCTCTTCCTTCATTCTCCTTTCTTCTTACTTGTCCAATAAAACACCAACTCTACACGAGCCCTACCATCCTTTCCCACGCCTACACAAGAACAGCTGAGCAAAACAGCTTGAAAAAATTAAACAGAGCTGCACAAAATCTCGCAACCCGGATGACTGGTTTCACTGTAAATTCATGACCCCATGTCTCACAGGAGCCCTCAATAGTGCCAATCAATACTCTATATTTCTCCAGTCTTTCAATTCCCTAAAAAAATGACTCCTTACTTTCTACTCTCTCCTGAGGCGTTCCAGGTTCTCTCGTCCTCTCCTCTCTCAGATAACGGCCATGTGTCTTACTTCACCTTACGAGTGCCACATCAAAAGCACTGGCATTCATTTTTTCCTCATCACCTCCAGTCCCAATGGAGGAAATGTTCCTCTTCCTACCAAAGGCCCAAGCTCCAAGTCCATCCCCTCTGCTTTCTCCAAGGCATCATCCTTTCCCTCTCCTGGACCATCATTTCTGTCTACTAGGAATTAATTTTTTCACATATAATTATACTCGAATATCTCCCATCTTGATAAACCCAACATTCTTCCTCCCAATTCCCTCTGCCCAGAGAACTTCCCATTCCTCCCCTCAACACCACAGCAAAACTTCCAAAGGAGTTGTTCATATATACAACATCACCACTTCCCTATCTCCCATTCTCTCTCAAATGCCATTCACTGCCCTTCCATCAAAACTCGCCAAGGTCAACAATTCTTTTCATGTTGCCAAAACCAGTGCCAGTTGCTTCTCCCTGTCTCCTTCCTCTTTCAGCGGAACTCAATCCCCCAGACGACTCCCTCTTTCTGAAGCACCGCTCTCTTGACATCCTTTCCACCACATTCTCTTGGTTTTTCTCTTATCTCGCTGGCCTCAGCACCCTTCGTCTCCTCTTTTTTCTTTACCTGAATAAAGTGTCGCCTTTCCTCAATGTTCTATCTGGGGCCCTTTTCTCTTCTCTGACACTTTCTTCTAAAGTAATCTCATCGATTCCCATAACTTTAAATATTAGTGATCATATATTTGAATCTCAAAATAATAGTTCAGCTTCGTTGAGCTCCAGATACTGATATTGAACCAATCTTTCTCATTTAATTAAATGTCAAAACCTGTACCACATTGTTCCAGCCAGAAATCTGCAAATCAGTCTGTTTCCTCCCACACCTTTATTCCTCACTCACAATCCATTAACAGGGCCTATATGTATCTCCAAAATTGCGATTATATTTTTTTATCTTTATCTCTCTTTTCATCTCTATTATCACTGTCATCTCTCACCTGGACTTTTGCAACTGCATCTTAACTGCTCTCGCCCCTCCAAATCCTGTCTCACTGCAATACACTGTCCCACAGCAGCAAAACTAATCCTCTTAAAACATAAATCAGATCATCAGACCGCTGTGTTCTCAACCCTCCAAAGGCTTCCCTTTTACTAAAGGAAATCCAGACTCCTTATCACAGCCCATAAGCTGCTGGTGATCTGACACCTCCTGTGACCCTGTCTCATGTCCCTCTCACACTTGCTCAGCCTGTTCCAGGTACACTGAACCTCTATGAGGGCCTCTACAGATCCTATTCCTTCTGTCAGTAACTTCCTTCTCCAAGCTCATCCTCTGGCTGTCTTTCTCAAAAAGTCTCAGAGAAGACTTCCTTTCCACCCATCTAGAATGTTCTGAACCTCACCTCCTTATTTGCTTCCTTCTTGGAACTTATCACAGTCTACGATTTTTCAGTTCTTTGTTTGATTACTTGGTTGTATCTGTTTCCACAACAGAATTTATGCTCCAGGAATACTGGGACCAGGACAGCCTTGTTGCTTTTGTATGTGAGTGTTGAGCACTATGATGGGCACATAGAAACTGCTGGGTAAATACGTATTGACTAAGAGAGGAGGACCCCAGCCAAACACTCAGCAGATCAACAATGGAAAATAGGTCAACTTTGTTATGGAGCTTATAGGACACTCAGATTTTGCCTCAGATTCCATCATCTGTCTAAAAAAAATGCCCTGCTCCTACATCATAGACAGGGAGGGAGCTTGGTCATAGCAGGCTGGGAGTCCATTAAATACAGAGGGGCTGGCCCAACGGGACCAGACTAGACCATGGACTTCCCTTGACTTCTTGAGCATAGATCCTACGGAGTTCTGTAATGTCAGATCACATGGGTAAAAGTCACACTTGCATTTTAGGCAGAGTGATTGGCACCTATGCTGTAATATGTAGATCTGTCATTTCTGACCATCTTTCATATCTGACCATCAGTGTTATGCATTACAGCATCTTCATGACCAGTTCAGGAATCCAGCCCTTCTCTGATCTGATTTTGTAGCTTAGCCTTTAACCATTATGACAGTGAGAGTCAACTGAGTCTGTCCTGAAATAGTTTGCTGTGCCATATGGCCAATAAGATTATGATGACTGATACTCTTAAAACCTACCTTGGCCTTGACTCTTTGGGACCAATGAAGTCATTTTTTTCAAGGCCAGATACCTGTGCAGGCACAGGGGGAGTGTGCTTCATAACTGATTTCTCATTGGCTTATGTATAGGAAAGTTTTCTAGTCTTTTTATTCAATGTACTTGTCTATGAATTTTACAACTTCTGTAATGTGCCTGATTTAAAGAAATACGGGAGATAATACCTCTCCCATTAACAAAACTTATTTAGAATCATGGTACTCCCATACAAGGGAATATTCTTAGCAATAAAAAGAAACAAACTACTGATAAATGCAACAACATGGTGAATGTTATGAATTCATATGCATCTCATATGCATCATATGAAGTAAAAGGAGCCAGATTCAAATCACATATTGTGTGATTGCATTTATAGGATATTCTGGAAAAGATAGAAGTGCAGGGACAGAAAACAGATCAGGGGTTGACAGGGCTGAGTGGGGTAGGGTGGGGAAGATTAACCACAAAGAGGCATGAGGGAATTCTCTGGGATGAAGAAATTCTCTGGGTTCTGTATCTTCACTACAGTAGTGGTTTCACAGTTGTATGCCTGCCGTGGTAAGTCTTATGTGTCAGCTGGGTGAGGCTATAGTACCCAGCTATTCAATCAAACTCTAATCTAAGTGTGAAGGTATTTTGTAGATGAGGTTAACATCTACAATCAGTTGACTTGAGGTAAAGGCAATTATCCTTGATAATGTGGGTGGGCCTCTTTCAACAAACTGAAGACCTTAAGAGCAAAACTGAGGTTTCCCTGAGGAAGAAGAAATTTTGCCTCAAGACCACAGTACCACTACTGCCAGAGAGTTTCCAGGCTACTGGCCTTCCTCTGCGGATTTTGGACTTGTCAGCCCCCACAATTGTGTGGGCCAATTTCTTGGAGTAAAGCTCTTCTAATATATATATATATGCTACTGGTTCTGTATCTCTGAAGAACCTAACTCATACAATGTGTTTATCAAAATTTATAGAAATATACACCTAAAAATGATAAATTATACTACGTGTGAATTGTGCCACAATAAACCTGATTTGTTTTAAAAAAACTGATTTAGAATACTAATCAGGATTTTGTTTTAGGATGTAAAGAGAAAGTGCGTGTGTGTGTATGTGTGTGTGTGCATGAACATGTGTGTGAGTCAGTGTACACGTGCCTATGTGCCACGTGTGCCTTTGCAGATATGTGTGTTTCCGCAAAGAGTGTGAGGAAGGCGGTCGAGTTTGAAAAAGTCGTTGTTCGTGAGAGTGGAGTGATGAAAGAAGTATCTGTTTGCAGTCTGGGCTGTTAGGAGGTTGTTCCACAGCTGAAGGCGGAGGCCCCAGTGTAACAGGACACCAGTTGGTTTTTGTCAGCACACCAATGAGTCCTAGCACTTAGTAGAGAAATTAAATTAAAAGTAAACTATTATTTGTTGAATACTCCCTACACACAAAATGCTGTACCAGGTGGCTCAAGGTAAACAAGGTGAATAAAATATGGTTACTGTCCTCAATGTGCTCACAGTCTAGTGGGGAACATATTAAGAACTCCACAAATAACTATAATCCTGGACCCAGAATGTTAAGCAACATCAGCCAGATAAAGAAAATCCTACAGAACGTAAAGGAGAGAGGATATTGTATTTGAGTGGGAAGGTCAAAGAGGGCTTCACCAAGTTGCATGTGAGCTGGACTGGGAAGGAGGAACAAGATTTTTGAGAAGCAGAAAAGAGAGATAAAGGAGGGGTTATTTTGGGAGGAAAGAACAGTACCAAAAAAAAAAAAAAGTACAGATTCAGGAAAACATGGATTGCAGGAACAGGGAGCTCCAGCAGGGCTAAAGAGACAGTAAGTCCAATTTAGTTATTAATTCAATAAATACTTGTTGAGGGCTTCCTATGGGCCAGTTTGGCTAGAACATATGGTGTATGTAAAAGAGTCAAAGAAAGACAAAACTAAAAAAGAAAAGGCTAAGCTGAAAAGACCGATTGACAAATTTTTAATTAGAAACACCTTTAAAATGTTCCACTTCCATTTGAGAAATGAATGAACCCAGATGTGAAATGGGTCACCCTACCCCTTAAGATCTAGTTAAGATTTGCTCAAGCCATCATTCCACACTCTATTAAATGTCCAATGTCTTCCTGACAGGTTTGCTAATTCCTGGATGCTTAGTTGTCCTCACTTCTGGCTCTGATTTTCTACTGCTCTTGAATCCTTGTTTTCACATCATGCCTTGCAGCTATTGCTTTATGCCTCTTCCACACTCCTCCACCATCCCTGCCCATCTCCTCAAGAACTAGGCTCCTACAACTTGCCACTCATTCCTACGTCATCAATTTCTCCCTCCCTGCTGTACTATTCCAATGTTGCTGTTGTACCTCCACACTTGAAAACCCTCGACCCTACATCCTGCTCCAGCTACTGGCCTAATTCTCTGCTCCTGTTCATAGAAAAATATTCAAAATTTGTCTATATTCAATGTCTCTACTTCCTCACATTCCATTCTTGCAATTTAAATATATATGTTTACATTTATCAGAATAACAGGTGCATATAGTTTAAAGAAATTAAAAATCTGGTCTTCTCCCTGGGCTACCCCTAAATATCAGTATCTGGGGTTCAGATGCTCAGGTTTTCAGAGAACATGACTGTAACCCTATGTCTGAGGCAAGGCAGTGATCCAGAAACAGGCCAGGGAGAGCAGACTGAGGATCCTTGTTCCATTTGTAGACTGGCATCAAACCCTCTTGTTCTCAGCCCCCCACACTGCCTACTGTCCCTTATTCTAGAGTCTCTCTGGTCTTATTCCTCTAGAAACAAAAATCTTTCCTGCTTCTATAGGGTGTGTTTGGGGAGGCTAGAACTGTCATCTGGCCATGTGGAAAGTGGAAAGGACCCCGGCAGGGGAGAGCTCAACTGCTCTCTGTACAGAATTTCAAGCAAGCCACATGCCCCTGAGTGGAGGCACCCAGAGATTAAGAACAAGAGGCTGCTATCTCCCATTGGGATGGAGAAGCAAAGGTAAAAGGCTTCCGCTGCTGTTTGGAACTGTGATGCCCCAGCAGGAACACAGGACTGCTGTCTAGGAAGCTGCTGCCGCCACCGATGACTCCGCCAAAACAGGAGGAGATGCCTCCTCCTTTCCTCTCCCTTCCAATCTCCTGCTTGCCCCCCATTGGCAGAATCCCTCCCTGGCTCCTCCAGTCCTCGCAGTAACCGTTTAATAAATGTCCTGTATTAAAGTTCCTGTGTTTGATATGCTGGGGTGGTTTCTATTTTCCTGATTGGATATTGACATATACATCCCCCCCACACACACACTCTGCAACTTGTACCATTGTATTCATCTTCGCAGGGCAAAGTGCTCTCTGAAATGATCTTGTTTACTTTTGTTCACTTATTTGTTGTCTCTCTTCCCCCACTCGAAGGCAAGGATTAAGAGAGTAGGAATCTTCTACTGGCTTGTTTACCTCTGTGTCACCAGTACCCAGAATAAAACCTGCTTCATAGCAGACGTTCAAGGAATATTTGTTGAAAGAATGAACACATGTGAAAATGAGACCTAGACACTTGTCTTGGTTTCCATTAAGAAAAAAAATTAGCAACAGAATTCCTTTGGGCCATACAGACTTTCCTGATGGTTTAGGGGAGATGAAGGAAATTTACATCTTAGAGTCAGTATCTACTTGAAGTCTTTCAGACATGCCACTATTCACTCTCCATCGTCTCCTCTTCTAATCCCCTCCAAGCCACCTCCCTTCAGAGCACACCTACCCAAATTCACCCTGTGGAAGAACAGTCTCCTTCTCTCCAGCCCTACATTCAAACTCAGCTCAGGGCATATCATTGTGTATCCACACACTTATCAATGTTCCCATTTCATAGACTGTCCTCGGAACCTTACCTCCCCACCTCTCTGTAATGGGAAGGGAGCAACAGACAGAGTTTATTTCCCCACTGGTATGAACTATACTTCTCCCCTTAGAAGGCAAAATACCTACAATTGGTTTTGGTTTAAAACAACTTTTTTAAAAAAAATGCAGTTTATTGCTTTTAGGTAGATATTAATTAGGACTGTGATTTCAGCTATGGAGGATAGTGACATGTAAGGATAATCTTCCCTCTTCTGAATCAAAAATTACATTTTAAGGGTAATAAAAGAAAATGGAGATATATAGCTTGGCTTCCTGGCTATTCTCTGAGTGCATATGCCTACTGCAAATTCAAATTAAAGGAGGAGTAAGAATGGTGGGCACATTATGTGACATTCACGCCCTCCTTCTTCTGGTTCAACAAAGAAAACTCTTCCAATGCAAATAATTTCTGAAGTCAGAAAGGTAAAACTCAACCAAGTGTGTGTGCATATGTGTGTATTGCAAATCTTAATAGAAGAGATGCAATTCCACACATAATTTGAATGCACATCGCTCAGAAAATTCAGAACTTGGGGAGTAACCTTCAGACAAGGTCAGAGTCAGTAGTTCCTTTACCGCTGAGAACCAACGGCAGGGCTGGCCATTGCCCAGGGACGCTCAGAGGCCTGAGGCATGAGTTTGCAGAGGTGATGGAAAAGGATAGAAGCTGGGGAGAGTATAGGACAGAAAAATAGAAAAGAAAATAAGGATGTTTGAATACCATCAGCAATCACCTCAGGTACATTTTGCTGTCTTAGCTGTGTGAGTCAGCCTGGCCTCAAACAATCTAAAACAGGCGCCGGCAGGGCTGGCGGCAGAGTGCATATTTTGGGTCCGCTGCCCGGCCCGCGTCGGAGCTCCAGAAGCTGCAGCTGGGCCTTCTCTCTCACCAGGCACGCGCTGCTGGCGCCTTCTAGGGCCGGGATGAGCCACTCATCTCTGAGGTCACTGGGAGAAAACGAGGGAAGTCACTGCCTTATTTGCATAACAGTCATTTCTCCCCGTCCTCATCACTTCCTAAAATGAGAGTTGAACATTAAGTAAACAAATTTTGTTAATCAAACTAAAATGCCGTGCTTAGCAAAGAAAATGGGGGTAAAGGAGCTGCTGCGGTAATCAAGTTCCAATTCTTATCCAAGCAGGGGAAGGCCGCTCTGCGAGTCTAGGTTATAAATGTGGGCAAGTCTCCCCCTAGCGGACAAGACAAACGGCATCACCTTCCACTCTAAAGACGGTGCCTCGTCTGGGTGAAACGAAACTTCCTAGAGAAGAGCCAGAGAAGCAGCAGAAAATAGAGCCGAAAATCTGTTATTATGACATATATTTCAGTCTTGATTCCTAAGGGTTCTTTTTTAGTAGAAAAGCAATACTGAGTTGAAGTTTTTACACATCATTTGAGAATTTTTACCCTTAGAGTGTTTGTTATTAATCAATCAGCATTGACTCCATGTCTCACTATAAGGAAGAGTAAGCAGATAGAATACCATTTTCTAGGACTGTTTTGAAAAGCCTAACTCAGTTCCCAGGGGACTCTGTGTTAGGGGACAAGCCAAGAAAGCCCGTGGCAAATGAGTGATTGGAGAAAGATGATCCTGTTTTCATGAGCAAAATGAGTCCCCATATCCTTGCCCCTTAAGCAGTGGCGTGTTCACCAGGCAGCCTCTTCGTGCAGAGTCCTTGTATAAGCGTCCTTTGCCGACTCCAGCCCTTTCAAACCAGCAGCCACGCCCCCTACTCTTCCGAAAAGATAGACGCGGCAAGTCATCTATGCCCTTAACTAATCTTGACCAGTCCTTCCACAGTCTTCTCCAGCTACTATTCTCGGCTTTCAGTAGGAACACTGGAACTGAAGTCTATAAAATAGACTTCAGAGGAGTTCCTGGGATCCTGAAACGTATGGCAAATATATCTGTAAGTGCACATGTGCCTGTTTGTGTGTGTGTTTGTGTGTGTATTTGTCTTTCTGGATGAAAGTTTACAGACTGGAAATTCATTGGATTTTCAAAATATCCGTGACCTAAGAAACATTACAAACCATTGATGAAAAATCTCACTACACTGGAAAAATAAGCCGCAACAGTGATGAGGTACCCGTGCTGTGGAATCAAAACGCCTAAATTCAAATCTAGCAGAGATTCCTTAGGAAAGTAACTTAATCTCTCCAAGCCTTAGTTTCTTCATCTGTAAAGTGGGGATGATAACAATTACACTTAATCCATCGAATTAATGCAAGGATTAAATGATATAATGTAGGCAACGCACTTAGCAACTTGCTCAGTAAAGATTTGTCTTCGTTATTGTGATGAGCTACTTGAAAGATGTGTGAAATGTTGGGTTCTTTAAAATCTCAGTGTGTGCATCATGCATTTTTAAATAATTTTACCATTTTTTGGATGAGTAGAAGGGTTATTTTTGTCTTTTGATAGGAAAATATGTAATTTCTTTGAAGCGATCTAAGTATGGCTCTATCCAGGGTGATGAACTAGATCATAGAACTATATAATTTTAAAGCAAGTAGAGACCCGAATTACTATCCAGTCATATCTCCTTCGGTGTTATTTTACAGATAAAACAATCAAGATGCATCTTGAAAAATGAGTTGGCCTGGTCCCTTCAATGTTGTGGCTGCAATCCAGGACCTTAACTTTGAATTCTGAGCTGGTTTTATGACAGCTCTCAAGACTTTTTCAGCCTTTTTTTTCCTGTTTCATCAAATTCTCAAAGGTCTATAAAAGAAAAAATTGAGAATGGCTGTCCTCTGGGAAACATTACCATCCGTCAGGACTCTGCTCAAATCCCTGGCTTTCTGAACCGCTCGGCTCATAGCCAGTTTTTTCCGCTCAGAACTCTGTGTATCACAATCTCCTCATGTTTATCTTAGTCTTATGATGCATATCACATTATATTTCTCTTTCTGTCCCATTAGAGTATAAACATCTTGAAGACAGGAGATATGACCTTGCATCTAATAGAATCTGACAAAAGAATGTTTCACAAAGGGAAGGATAGAAGGTACAAAGGGATTGGAAGGGCATTGATTTCATTGATGAGCTTGAATTTGAAAAACTCCAGAGAACCTAAGAAAAGTCCATTACTCCTTGCTGACACTTTCTCCTGGAATCATTTGGAAGCAGAAAGCAAGATGAACTGTAATCAGCCTGTAATGAGGGCCAACAGCACAGAAAGGCTAGAAGTGGGCCGTAAGGAAAAATCTAAGACTCATTCGCATTTTGCAGACAGGACTGTAAAACTTCAAAAGGGCAAACAATGAAACTCCAGCCTGAAAATAGAATATATATCAGGGACTTGTTCATAAGAGATTTGCAAAAGCTTAGTTCCTAGACCTGCTTCCTAGATCTAGACCTAGACCTAGATCTAGACCCCAAGTGAAAGAACAGAGCAGACCAAGTGCCAGGCTTGGTCCACACATCTGAGATTGGACAGGAACACT
Organism: Ceratotherium simum simum; assembly: GCF_057802395.1. Taxonomy (NCBI): domain Eukaryota; kingdom Metazoa; phylum Chordata; class Mammalia; order Perissodactyla; family Rhinocerotidae; genus Ceratotherium; species Ceratotherium simum. The sequence goes on along the minus strand of NC_141900.1, from coordinate 65,519,783 downwards.
TCAGGAGGGGGTAAAATCCCTAGCTTTGAAGATTAGAAGCCTTGAAGAAGTCAGGTGGGACCCCAGTCTGCCCAGTGTTGTCTTCTACTGCTGTTTCCCAGCCTTTCCTCCTTACTGCACCTCAAATTACAGCATGATGGGAGAGATGTGGCCATACTTTCTGCCAGTGCAATAATTGTCTAAATGGAGCAAGGGCTTTTAACCTGAACTTAAACTGTTTTTTGACTCCCCTGAAAGGATACACAAAAAAGGGGGCCCTAGAGCATCTGTCTGGATAGAGGATTTGTAGGTTTCATGAGATTCTCAGAGGAGTCTGTGACCAAAAAGAGTAGCAAGGTGTTTGCTCTAGAATCTTTCAAGTCTTCACAGCTCCCCAAACCCGCCCAGAGGAATCGTATTTCTTTCAGAGTTCTCTCTATGAATTATGATTCTTCTGATTCCATTCTCTGGACAGGCTTTCCTTGTGTCATAGACCAGGGACCACAGACACTAGTCCCTTAAGGGGATTCCTTGAAGTTGCTACAAATTCAGTGCTATCAGAAGAGGATGCTGGACATCTGGAGAGCCAGAGTGCCTGAGAATCCTAAAGGAGACTAAATAATTCACTAATCCAAGAGAAACTCATGAAGCACAATGCAAACTTATTGACCTCAAAGTGTTCCTTTGACACGACAGAGACAATAGCTTAAGGAAAGTTTGGGTCAATGTGTTGACTGATAATCATTAGAAAAGAATGGTGATTCATTCCTTTTCAAGCCAGGTTTTGATCTTGACAAAGGGCAGAAGCAACTTGTCTCATTTTATCTTTAAATTATCTGGAGATCTGCTTTTCAATAGCTGGAGAAAATGAGTGATGAGTTTGTCTTTTTGACCAAAGAAACTCACATCCCAGAACAAAAGAACATCATCAAGATTCTGCTGCTCAAAGACAGAATTTACAGAGTGTTGTTTGAGGTGCTGGGGTTAAACACTAAAAGTTATCTGAGAGTAGTAGGTGAGGGAATAATTTATTTTCCACGGGATTTAGATATGGTCTAGCCTGTAGTAAATTGCAAATGTTACCACAGTGCCCAGGTCCCAAGAGTAAGAATAGAAGAGACTGGCTTAAACACCACTGAGGTTTTCTAACCCAAATGAGTAGCTTTTGAAACGGGGCATTTGAGTTTTCTTATGTTAGATGCCCAAATCAGCAACATCACCCTTCCATCCACCCAGTCTCCTGCACAAAGTCCATTATAATCTTGGACCACTGTGTCTCAATGGAGAAGGAAATGTCAACGGAAGTAGAGACCATTACCTGAAGACTTGAGGAGAAACCACATCTCAAAGGATGCTGATGTGGACAGTTGTTGCCTGGGAGAGACACGGCTGGTTGCCTGCCTAGTAGCCATTATCTCTTCTTTTTCTTTTTTTTTTTTTTTTTTTGTGAGGAAGATCAGCCCTGAGCTAACATCCGTGCTAATCCTCCTCTTCTTGCTGAGGAAGACCGGCTCTGCGCTAACAACTATTGCCAATCCTCCTCTTTTTTTTCCCCCCCCAAAGCCCCAGTAGATAGTTGTACGTCATAGTTGCACATCCTTCTAGTTGCTGCTTGTGGGACGCGGCCTCAGCATGGCCGAAGAAGCGGTGCGTCGGTGCCCGCCCGGGATCCCAACCCGGCCACCAGTAGCAGAGCGCGCGCACTTAATCACTAAGCCACGGGCCGGCCCGCCATTATCTCTTCTTCTGTGCCTTCAGACAACCATTTTGTCTGGAAATGTTACAGAAAAAATTACATTTTCCAACTTTGTTCAAGGTAGGAATGACTATAGGTCACAATTCAGGCCACCGAGATGTAAGCAGAGGTCAGGAAAATTTTTCCAAAAAGTGCTGAGTCGGTGAATACGTGCCTTTTGACCTCTGCTTTTCCTTTTCTTTCTTCCTGGAATGGAAACAAGATGCTGAAGGTGGCGCAGCTACCTAGTGTCCACGTGGAGACACACATGGGGACAAAATTCACATGCCAGTGTTGGCTGAACAGGAAGATAGAAAGTCCTGTTGGGTCCTTGATGCCACCATGGAGCCATCATATCAGCCCTGGTCTCCCTGATTCCATTCTTTTTGTCATATGGGAAAAATCATATCTCTGATTATTCTTCATCACTAATTAATTGGATTTTCTTGTACTTGCAAACAAATGCAATCCCTACGGATGCAATGTCCCCACTCTCCTGATGATTTGAGGCTCCATAAGTCTCCTGAAACTTAGACACAAATCTAGAGAGAGGAGAAATTTGGTGAAACTATGGTTTTCTCTGTTGATTACCAGATTGAAATAGACTACGTTTCTGGCCTCTAGTGAGAGGGAGGCTCAAGATAAAAAAAAAATTTTCATTTTAGAAAAAATAAAGGATCTGTTTTTTACACATTTGACTTTCTAGCCTCTGAAATTCATACATGCAACAAAAGCACAGTATAAGAAACAACTTCAATACGATACCAGACAACGATATTGTTTGTCCATCAGCTTTCACAATTAGAAAGAGACCCTTGCTGTTGGCATTTTCCTCCCTAGGCCCCAGCTGTCCCTCTTCACTGTTTGGGGCCCACTTTTACTCTCTCTACTAAAATCTTTCTCCTATCTTCATTTTTCTCCATGTCTCAGGGTCACAAATCCCTGTCATGTCAGCTGACCAGAGGAAACATTCAGAATTCTTATTAATTTATTAGATAGAGTAACATAACCTCCTGTGTTTCATCCTTACCCATTTCTTCCATTTCATAGTGAAAGAATTATTAATATGTTTTCCTGAAACCAAATGAGTCATCTCCTGGTTCTCCACTTTAGTTTTCCTTTAACAACTTCCTAAACCTCTGATCAAATTTTTAGGCTGGGCTCAAGGTCACAGTGGGAGGGCTTTCCTCCTCCCAACCGTGACTGTAAGCACAAAGTAGGAAAGTGTGGAGAGGCCACACTGGAATCTTTATTCTCTTATGTTCCAAAGTAAACCCCAAGGAGGTTAGGGGTTTTCCTCGTCTTTTAACAGAGATATTTACATAGACCCTGCCAGCAAAAGAAGCCCAAAAATCAAGGATTGAGAAGCACAGTTTAAATGGTAAGAACAAAACAAAACCAGCTGTTTGAGCTCAATCTCTCACCAATTTAGCATCAAGAAGCAGAGTTTTCCACCCTAAATCCCTTCTCTCCAGTAAGCTTTCTGGGGACTAGGGCCCTTTCCCTACCTCAATTTTCCACACCCTCAATGGCTCCCAGCTGAAGCATGGGCTAGCACCTCCCCCTACATCAGTGACACTCCAGTTTTTCCTGTCATCATGGCCAGAGCTCCTCTTCCTATTGAAGTGGACAAATGCATGACAGTGATTGTCACTGGACTGGGTCCAGCTGAGTCCCAAACTTTGCTCTCACTAGCCACAGTTAATGTGTCTCCTGGGCCATGTCCTTAAGAAGTAGGTATGTCCCTTGATACAGTGTCGGGGCAGAGCCACTACAGGGACTCTTGCACTCTGTCCTCCACCTAACACACACACACAAACACACACACACACAGTGCAACAAGGAGGGATGTTCTGCTCCAGGCTGGTCGCTGCCTCTCTGGGATCAGATAGAGTTACCTCCCTCCCTGCCTCTTCCCAGGAAGTATTGTCAAACCTCAGGTACTGCCATCTCCCCTTTGGAAGTCAGTGTAAGAAAATGGTTAAGACCGTGGGCCTAGGTGCTCATAAAGTTGGGTTCAAATCCCAACTTGCTGCTTTTTAGCTAAGTGACTATGACAAAGTTCCTTAACCTTTTTGGGCCTTAGTTACCTCATCTTTAAAATGGGATTAATGATTATCCATGTGATCTTTTTAAGGATTATACAAAGTGATATATATTAAGTATTTAGTACTAGGGCTGACATATCATAAGCGCTTGGTAAATTGATGTTTCCAATGATGAATTTCTTCTTTTTCTAGTTACTCAGAGGCAGGGAAGCCAGAAAAGCTCATTCTTCACCTATTTCCAACTAGTGGCCTCTCTGCTGTGTTTCCGCTGTTATTTCTGCCAGGATTAAAAAAAAAAAAAAAGGTGGTTACTCTCTAGTTCTTTCTCCAGTGGGGACTAGTCCCTCCCCGTCAAGGGAGATCTTGAGGTTCCTTCTCTCCTCCTCCTCAGCAATTATTTTTCCTGGGGCCACTCACCTCAGGACCCAACACAACATATAATGGTTATAAATTTAAAAAGGAAACCCTCCTGGCCAGCTTGGTGGCGTAGTGGTTAAGTTCATGTGCTCTGCTTTGGTGGCCTGGGGTTCATGAGTTCAGATCCTAGATGTGGACCTACACACTGCTCATCAAGCCATGCTGTGGTGGCATCCCACATACAAAATAGAGGAAGATTGGCACAGATGTTAGCTCAGGGACAATCTTCCTCACCAAAAAAAAAAAAGGAGACCCCGGCATATGGAGGCTTGGTTACTCCCTCTTAGGCTGGTGATGCTCTTAGGGACAAATTGGGGGTTTTGTACCATGCTGTGGAGGAGAAAGTCAGGCAAACAGAGAAACCACCGGCACCAGAGAGATTACAGTAAGTCCTCTAAAAGAAATACAAAGGAAAGGCATGGGAGCCAGGCCAGAAAAGGCCACCATGTGAGGGGTCACTTGAGATGCACTTTGAAAGGTAGGAAGGATTTTAACACGCAAAAAGTAGATGATGGAGGCAGTCCAGGCAGAAGGTGAAGCAAGGGCAAAATGTCAGAGGTTGGAAATTGTGGAGCATGTTCAATTTGACTCAGTCATGAGATAAGTTTCTGGCTTATCAAAGTGAAGGTTCACCTTGGTGGTTACTGTCTGGCTGGGCCTTCTTCCTTTATGTGTCTCATTCACTACAATTGGAGGCCAGGGAAAGACTCTTCCGGGAAAACGTAGGAAAGTTGAAGAGAGGCTGAAAAAGCAGCCTTGTAACCTAGAATCATGGGAACTGGCTGGATTTTCTCTGTGGAGACTGTTGTATCCTGGTAAATGAGAAGTCACTATAATGTGTCCGATGATCTCATTTTGATATATACAAATTGATATATATACATACACACATGATCCCATTTTGATATACACACATAATCATATCTATCTATCCATCCACACATGTATGGTGTGTTTGTATGAATATATATGTCCATTTGGATGAATGTATATATATATATAGATAGATAGATCTATCTTCTTCTTCCCACTTTCCTTACTGAAAAAATATTCAGTGAGGTGGTCTTGTTTGGACAAGGAGCTCAAGTAATTGAGCATTAGAAAACAAACAAAATGGCACCTTGTTCATTTTAATGATTAGCTTGAAAATGTCAGGGAACTTGTGGAAATAGAAGTAACATTAGTTAAATAAGATTCTGCTCATAGCAGAAAGAATATATTAATAATCTCCCTCCAGGCTGCATTTTCAGAGCAGACCCATGAGATCTTTAAAACCTGATTTTAACCATCCCCCTGAGATTTCCTGCCAGCTGCAGAGCAGCAGGTGGAGAATAGAGATGGTAAGGATTTTGGCCTCTGTTCTTCTTCCTCTGCCCTCATCCCAGCCCCAGTTCAGGTCATTTCTGATTCCTTGGTGATGAAGGACATGAGCCAAGTGAGTTGCCATCCTAGTTGTCTAACATTCTTCTCCAACTCTGGCTTTACACACCTGAAGAACACTGCACCTGCAGCCTGAAACTTCCCTCAAATTATCGGAGCAGTTTTGCACAGAGTGTTACTCTCTGCTCATGTAGAAACAGGGAGAATTAGTGAGTTAAAGAGATAAGGCCAGAAAGATAGAAAAGAGTCATACCACCCATGGCCTTGAAGGTCTTGCTCAAGAGTTTAGCCTCATTCGGGCATTAGAGATTTTAATCAAGGCAGTGACAAGATCTGGGTGAGAAGGTCACTCCCACTGCTTTGTAGAGAGATAACTGGAGTGACACAGAGTGCAGTCAGGAGGACAGGAGGACCAGTTTGGTGAAAGTGGCCTAGGAAAGAGATAATGTGTTATACTCACATACATACATATATAAATATATACACATATACATACCCACATAGGAATATCTATGTGTAAATGTGTTTCTGTTTATTTTAAATGAAATGGCTACCATACTGTGCCCTGAAGTAATTTTTTTCTTGTAACAATTATTTTTCTCATCTCTTCTTCTGAAAAATCACTTTTGACAGGTGTTTAGTATTTCATTGAATGTATATATCACAGTTTATTGAACTAATTTCTTGGTGTTGGTCATTTCTTTCCAGTTTTTATTATTAAAGATGATACTTTCAATAGCATTTTTTGCCAAGAGATTGTTTAGCATGTCTCTGACTATTTCTTTAGGGTTGATTATTTGAAGTGGAACTGGGTCAAAGGTACACATCTTTTTCTGGATTTTGATAAAGATTGCCAAACTGCCCTCCACAATGGTTGTCCTCATTTATAATCATATCAGAGGTGTATAATGGTGCCCACTTCCCCTTCTACTTTAAATTTGCCAAGTTAATGGAGAACAATATTGCAGTTATTTTAATTAGTATTTATTTGATTATTAGCAACGCTAAATATATATACTGCCCCTTTTATTTATTTTTCTGTGCATTGCCTTTAAAGTAGAGCAGAGAGTTAAGGATATGAAGGTTCCTTAAATTATGGGTATAAGAATGTATGTTATATACAAAAACTTGCCCCAGTCAGTAAATTCTCTGTGGTTTATTAAGTTATTTCTTAAATCTCTGTGAAATCTCCATTGCCGCATGCTATCGAATTCACTGAACAGGTCTGAAATGAGTGCAAATAAAAGTAAATGCTCTGAAAGTTGGTTTGAGTTGCTATCTGGTGTGTGAAATGCGGTGCTTAACAAAGGGTCCTAGAACACTCTCGTGAATCCAGTGCTGGTTCCACTGTAAAATTGATTGAACAATCGGAGTTTGTGGTTCTCTAGTGAAGGAAGGAAATTCAAACTGAAGTGCAGGCCATATCAATGAGAAAACAGTGTCTCCAAGAGACATATCAGAGAAAACAGCTCTCAAAGCCCATCCTTCACACTGGTCCCAGGATTGGATGCATTCAGGATTATTGGATGGAGCTATGCAGTCTGAACCCTCAGTTGACTGTAACTGTGACTTACTACCTGTAGGAAGAAAAGAGTCAAGATCACTTTTTATTGGAAAAACATTAAAAATGTAAGAATTTAGAAGGGACTTATTGGTGGGCAGATATAAAAACTGAGAGGCTGGTAGTAAAATAAGTGAAGAAATTTGTGGTTTTCACTTAGCAAGTTTAGTCTTGAGCTTTTATTGACTCCAAAGCAAACAGGTAAATCATTCAATGAAGTTCCAACTTGGAATCTGAATAGCTTTTGACTTTAATCCTGCATAGGCTAAACTGAGGCAGGAATGGGGCTGGTAAACCTGATCCCTTTTCTCATCTATTTTTTCTTACTGAATTCCGTGACCTTGGAAACAAAACAGCAGAAATTACATGATTTTTATTACTTTAAACACTAGGGAGTCACTGGTCTTGGGACCCTACCCACAGCCCTGAGTTAGGAGGCAGGGTCAAGTCTCAACTGTTGACACTTCCCACCAGATCACTGTACTCCCCAAGAACATCATTTAAGAATGTTACTCGTCAAGCGACGTCATAGGAAAATACACGTACTGGGATTTTGTGATCTGTTCTTCTCAAGGGGAGTGAAATAAAGTCCCAGAGGGTTAGAGCCTTTGAGCAAAAGAAGAAAAAGAAAATAATATTTATTAAGCATCATCTATGTAGCAGGGCCTCTATTAGTGCTTTGCAAGTCTTGTTGTAGTTAATTCTCATAACAGGCCTCTGAGATACAGATATCCCCATCTTCCAGATGAAGAAACTGGGGCTCAGCAGAATTAAGAAGCAGGCCCAAGGTCCACAACCAAAGGTAAATTTAAGTCTGTGTGACTTGAAAGCTGCTGAACTTTCTATTCTGATGAATTGCCAATCGACATTATGGATTTCAGGATCTGGGAAAGCGTCTCCTTTATTCAGGGAGGAAGAGAGAGGGGAGCAGGAAAGAGCAATCTGCCCAAGCCCAGCCTGAAGGGCCTTGACACACAATTCAACCCCAATCCTCTCATGTGCAGGTAAGAACATGGAGGCCCAGGGACTTGGGCCAAGTTCTCTAGAAGCAAAGCCTGAAATGGAGATTTGTGTGAGGGAGTGAGGACACAGGCAAAGATGGAAAGCTAATAAGCAAGATGTGGTTCTGGGCTCCCCAGCTACCAGCCAGCACCAGCTGCCATGTAAGTGAGGCCATTGTGGATGCTCCAGCCCCAGTCAAGCCTCGCCAACTGACACCATGTGGAGCAGAAATAGGCCATCCCCACCGAGCCCTGTTCAAAGTTCTGACCCAAAGAATCATGGGCAATATCACAGTTTCTGTCTTCAGCCAGCTACTAGGTTTTGGGATAGGTTTTTTGCAGTAATAGATCACTAAAATATCTCCAAAGCCTGCATTTAACAAGCGAAAAATATTCCCTAATGCGAAATCTAATTACGTTTCTAGCAAAAGTGTATGTATCCTGGGGGAGAAGAAATCTGTTGGAGTCACTGGGAAACAAGACCCTGGACTTGGTCCTTAGGCTCTGCAGCCTTGATTTCCCTGGGAGCATATCTCATTACCTTTGCATTCTCTCAGTCACTTTTCCTGAAATTTAACTTCTAGGAAGAGAGCATGGGCTAGGCCTAGCCAGGGTTGGACGCCCACGCCTTGCATAGGAATGAGTACTAAACAATCAAATGCTTGGTCCTGGGAAGTTGAACCTCAAGTGGTGTGACATGGGAGCTACACGCATCTTGATGGAAGCATCCTGAAGGGATGGGCTGTTACATCCTGCTCCTCTGAACCTCAACTCTTCCTGGTTCTCCTTTCTGAAGCCTGATTATGTGACTTCTTTTTAATTCTTGTTTTTTTTCCCTGGGTAAGACTCACTCTAAGCTAACATCTGTTTCAAATCTTCCTCTTTTTTCTTTTTTCTCCCCAAAGCCCCAGTACATAGTTGTATATTCTAGGTGTAAGTCCTTCTAGTTCTTCTATGTGAGCTGTTGCCACAGCGTGGCTGCTGACAGACGAGTGGTGTGGTTCTGAGACCGGGAACTGCATCCAGGTCATTGAAGCAGAGGGCGCTCAACTTTAACCACTAGACCATCAGGGCTTGCTCTGCATGACTGCTTTTTAGATTCCAATCCTCTCTTTCAATGAATTCCTTTGGTGCTTGCAATCAAAGAGCCTTAACTAATACATGAAATTTGCGAGAAAGTAGCCTTGGAATATAGTTCTAATTTAGCAGATGAGGAAACTGAGGCCTCAGGAAGTTTAATTTCATTGCTCCAGATATATAGCCAGAATCAAAGCCCAGGCTTTCTGACCTTCAGGCCAATGACTTTCCTCTATTCTTAAGGAGCAGCAGGCTTTGGGATAGATTTCATTTTTCTGATGGGATAATGAAGTAAAAACTCATAGAGAGGGAGTGTGAACATCTTCAGGAATAACCCAAAGCCCCAGACCCAGAGAGTGCACCAACCTCCATACTGAGGCTGTTCAGTATTCAGTCTTCTCTAGGGGGATGCTTCATTTGTGACTAAAAAATCTAAATTATTTACTGAGGTAAGTAGTTACCTCATGTCTTGAACAACAGCAAAGAAATACATTTGTCCCTCCCAATTCACTTCTAAGAATTAATGAGAATCTAGTGTATAATAAATGAGTTAACTGGGAAAGTTATTTGTCCCACTTAGTAGAAGGTCTCAGCAGTGAGCCAAAGGCCCTCTAGTGCATTCATGGGATGCTCTTAAAACCTACATAATAAAATGATTTACTTTTTAAACTATGAATTAAAAATTATGACTCTGTAATTCATGAATTTACTCAAATTAGTCAAGGAATTTCTGCTTACTTTCTCTCTCTCATCTCTAGGTTACAGGTGTTTTTCTCTATTTTCTCTGGTGAAAGTAATTTTTTTCCTTTATTTCTCCTTTGTCTGTCAGGAAGATATGCCCTTGAGCCTGAAGCTATATTCCTATTTTCCACAACACATATTGGTGTTTACTCTATCCATACTCCTTGCATTTTTATAGATTCTATTTTAGTTTTTCATTTCTGAACTTTTATATCACTCTCATTCTGGCAATTAAATATAGTTTCTTACATTGTTGTTTTCCACTTGTGCTTTCAGCTTCAAGATGACATTTTCACTGAGAGCAGTAAATCTTTTTCCTCTTTTTACATTACTCATAGTTCACACAGAATAGTAAAATGAGAGATTTTTTTTCTTCATTCATTTCTTCAACAAATATTTATGAAGAACTTTCTATATACCAGGAGTGGTGCTCAGCTTAGAACTACTGAGATGAATAGGATGCCCTTCCTGGCTTCAAGAAATGAATGAATCAATGAATACCTCTCTCAGTCTTTATCTATCCAAATGAACTGCCACTAAAAAGGGGAATTAAACCAATCTGGGAATTATGGAGCCTGAGACACATCCAAGTGACACATTGTAAGAAGAAAATTCACAGAACTTGGACAATTATAAGTGACAATACTCAGTGTCCTTGAACATCATAGAGGATGAAAGATCCGGGCTGGGAATCTGAAGACCTGAGCTTTGGTTCCAGTTCTGCTAAGACCAATTTTGTGACAACAGACAATCCACTCAGCACTTTGAATTTTGGTATCTGAAAAATTGGGAAGATAGACTAGATATTCTCTAAGTTTCCCTCCAGTCCCCAAATTCTATGAACAGAAACGAATTTAAATCTCTCCAGTTTCTAACCAGAAACAACAGGATGAAATTAGGAAAATTAAAATTAAGCCTAGTTTTGAGATATAGCTCCCCTTAGCAAGAGCTTAATGGAATATGGAATTGTTCTTAAAGGGGAGAGATTAAAGATATTACAAAACAAATCCTGACAAGTTTCATGGCATATACTGTCAGCATCCTAACAAAGCCTTTAAAAACAAGTAAGAAAGCAAAGGAAGGAAACAGAGATAAATGGACTTTTTTCTTTCTAGAATATCGATCATTGTATAAAAAGATTTTACTAACCCCAGAAATACACCATTCTTTGCTTCTTAAACAGAATCAAAAGAAATGAAATGATGGTAGAATAAATTTGCAAAGTGTTCAATTAGAGTGACAAATTTACAAATAAACTTTTTTTCCACACAGGACTGCCACTTTGAGACATCAAATGTGTTTGCTATTTTATGCAGCACATCAGAATGTTAAGTTAACAAGACACAGGAGTGAATAATATGTCAACATAACGATAAGCCTGGGAGACAAAGTAATCGAATATGAGGAAAACCTTTTTGGAGCAAAGTGGTAACAGCTGCAATAAGGCATGAGCTAAATTGTGCAGGATCCATTTAGCTCAGGAGACCTAAGTGAGGGGGGAAAAAAAAAAAAAACAGCAGCAGGAGATGAACATGAGCTTACATTGTGTCAAAGTCCAAGGACTGAGGAAGACTCTCTGGACGGCAGAGGAAAGGTACTGAGGAACCAGACTCAACTCAAGGAAGCAAAGCCTACTGGAAGGCGTGTGGATGATTTAGATCATCAAAGTGTCACACAGAGAGAATTAATGAGTCAGAACAGAGTTGGAACGTAAGATTTCCATAATATTATTTTACTCCCTTTTCAAAATTCAGCGTTCTTCCTGAACTGTGTATGTCCTGTGCCCCCCAAGTGAGCTTCCATTTAGCTTTGGAGGAGAACTTGAATTGGCTCCAAAGAGGCAGAAGGCAGGAAAATTAAAAGTAGATATCCAAAAACGTGGCCTCAAGTGTAGACAGCTGTGAAATAAAGCAGAGTTCCGAAAACCTCCAACTGTAAGGAAATATATTCCCAAATGTACAAAACTCTGTTAACATATAAATGGGACAACAGGAAGGTTACACCTTAATGGAATTGAATTCAAGTTTAAACAAACATCAAGGTGGTTAGGCTTTTTAAGTGAAGTCAGAAAATTCAAACAGATGACTCCCCCGGTAACAATATCTCAGACACCTTATCCGAATGTTGTATTTCATGTCTGCTCGCTATGTTAACTTTTAGACTTTTCTATTTGTAAAATGGCCAGAACTGAATTAAGACTTAGTGAACTGAAACTTCACTAAACCTTAACAAAGACGTATAAATCACATTGGGATCTGTGGATGAATTGAAGCAAGTGTACAAAAAATAAAATCTTATGGAAAGATAAGACATTCTCCCTGTTCTCTGCTCTGATGGGGATGTTTTAAAGGAGCATACATTGAAATCAAAGCATTTTGACATAAGCAAAGAAAGATGATGTGAGTCCAGGGGCACAGATGCATGGCCCAGCCAAAGCAGCATTCTTGTATACAAAACACAGGTGCTCAGTGGGTCTGGGGAAGACACATGTGGCAAAAGACACCTGGAAGCATAGAAAAGCAGCCCAGTCAGAAAACAAAAGAAAGAAAGGAGAGGTATCCTGGAATCTTATCAAAATACCTTACATTTGTGCTAGGTTTTGCATTTCACAAAGTTTTCTGTGGAAGCTATGACTGACATTTTTCCATACAAGTAACCTGAAGTTTGGAGAGATTTCTAATTTAACCAACACTCCACCGCTTGGAAAGGAGATCTGCACCCAGGTCTTCTGACATCAAGTCCAGTGCCCTATCCATTCCATTGCCTTCTTTCTGTCTTGATCCAATGGAGTCTGTGGTGGAGGAGGATTGGGACATTTTCAAGGGGTTTACTTACTAAAGTAGCCAAAGCTACTTGCTGTAGAGTTTATATAATCATAAGTGAAGAAGTCTTTATCCATACACCCAGAAATGTACTGAGGCAGACAGGGGCACAAGAAAGAGTTGTCTCTGTGCTCCACCCAGAGGACGTTCTGTGGGCAGGGAAGGGAAAGGAGAAAAACTAACACATATTGACCACCAACGATGTCCCAGACACAGAGCTAAGTGCTTCACATGTCATTTCTTTTAATCCCACCCTGAGGAATAGGTCTTATAGGTCCCGTTTTAGAGCTGAGGAAACTGAGGATCAGAGAAGTCAAGAAATATTCCTGACATTACCTCGCTAGAAGAGAGCAGAGGCAGGATTTGAAAACAATTAGGTCTGATTTCAAAACTGCCAGAGCTGTGTTGCCTCGCAACATGCATATTTGAGAATTACAGATTACAAAATGCTTTCACCTATCTAATGTCACTTGATCTAAAGCACAGGGCCCTCTGCTCATAGTTGACCCCAGCCTCGGTAGAGGGGGTGGGGACAGTCACCTTACTCTCTACCTTTGCCCAGGGGTAAGAGGAAACTCTGGTCTGGAGAGAAGGCTCTGGTGTCTTCTCCTGTAACCAGGATTTGAGTCCCGATGTGGACGAGAGAAGCAGATTGTGTCGTGTAGCAGTCTCTACCTGCTCCGTTGTCCCATAGCAGTATGGCTGTACTTCATGATGTGCTCCCTACCTCAGTAGCACCCGCCATACACAGATTTCAGGGTTTATTACAAACAGCAGGCTAATGACAGAAGAATATCCCGGAAGGCAAAATATTCAACAGTGTACAGTTGGAGATTGCTTTTTCCTGGGACGATGGGGCCGGGGAGGGGTGGGGGGCAGGGGAAATAATCATACGGAGCTTTATGGCCTAGTACATAAATGTTAATTTCCTAAATACTCCTGAATAAGCACAGAGAGAAGCGGCTGTCCCCTCACTCTAAATTTCCCCACCCACATCCCCTACCCACACCTTGTATTTTGCCCATTAATAAAACAAATGGAGAAATGAGTCAGCAATCTGCATAGATCAGATAAACAGATATGTATTTTCCTAATGTATTAGGATAATTAATACTAGCTGCTGTTACAATCTCAAAATCTTAGTGGCCTAACACAATAAAAGTTTCTCATTTATATCACAGTCAAATGAAAATCAGATAAGGCAGTAACAAAGGGGAGGACCCCTTCCTCCACCAGTCTTGTGTCAGAAGAGTCTTCTGAAACAGAAGACTTAATAATTTAAATAAGATCCAGAATCTTATAACATAAAACTCAGGATGCCCAAGATACAATCAGAAATGACCTGTCACACTAAGAACAAGAAAAATCTCCATTTGAATGAGAAAAGACAATCAACAGGTAATAATACCAAGACTGCACAAATGTTACAATTATCTCACAAGGATTTTCAAGCAGCCATCATAAAAAAATGCTATAGTGAGTAATTACAAACAAACTTGAAACAAATGAAAAAGAAGAAAATCTGAGCAAATAAATGGAAGATATAAAGAAGAACGAAATGGAAAATTTACAATGGAATAATACAATAAACAAAATAAAAACCTCAATGGATGAGATCAACCGTAGAATAAAAAAGACAGAGGAATGGGGGCCGGCCCGGTGGCACAAGCAGTTAAGTGCGCGTGCTCCACTGCGGCGGGCCGGGGTTCGCTGGTTTGGATCCTGGGCGTGCACCAACGTACCACTTGTCAGGCCATGCTGTGGCAGGCATCCCATATAAAGTGGAGGAAGATGGGCATGGATGTTAGCCCAGGGCCAGTCTTCCTCAGCAAAAAGAGGAGGATTGACAGATGTTAGCTCAGGGCAGATCTTCCTCACCAAAAAAAAAAAGACAGAGGAAAGAATCAATGAACTGGATGATAGAACAATAGAAATTGCCCACTCTGAATGACAGAGAGAGAATAGACTGAAACAAAATGAATAGAGTCTTTGGGTATAACAAAAGATCTAATATTCGTGTATTCAGAGTCTCAGAAGAAGAGGAGAAAGAGGGTGGGGCTAAAAAACATTCAAAGAAATCATGGGTAAAAATTTCCCAATTTGGCAAATTACACAAACCTAGATTCAAGAAAATTAATGAAACCCAATAAGGATAAATTCAAATAAATGCACACCGAGACCCATTACAGTCAAACTTCTAAAAACTAAAGACAAAAAATCTTGAAAGCAGTGAGAGAGAAGTGACACCTTACTTATAGGGGGAAAACAATTCAAATTTACAGCAGAAATAGCCAGGAGGAGGTGGCACCATAACTTTTAAGTCCTGAAAGGAAAAACGTATCAACCCAAAATTCTATGTCCAGGAAATATATCATACAGGCATGAAGGAGAAATTAAAACATTTTCAGATGAAGGAAAACTAAGAGAATTTGTCACCTGCAGACCTATCCTAAAGAAACTAGCTCAATAAAGTTCTTGAAACAGAAGGGAAATGGTAAAAGAAGGAATCTAGGAACATCAGGAAGTAATAAAGAATAATGGAAAGAGTAAATTTGGGTAAGCACCATACACTTTCCTTCTCCTCTTGAGTTTTCTAAATTGTGTGTAATGTTTGAAGCAAAAAGTATTTGGTGTGATTATTAATGTTTGGTGTGATTATCAATGCATGTAGAGGAAATATTTAGGCATTATATTATAAGTGGGAAACAATAAAGGAACTTAAAGTGAGATAAAGCTTCCACAGTTTACACAAACTGGTAAAATGTCAACCTCAGTAGACTGTTGATAAGTTATATGTATACAACGTAATACCTAGAGAAATCACTTAAAATTTTATATAAAGAGATGTACTAAAGTATACTAAATAAACTAAAGTAGAATTCTAAAAAAAGGTTCACATAACCCACAGGCAGACAGGAGAAAGAAAAAACACAGAAATAAAGCGGCAGACCAAATGGTAAGCTGTCTATAAGAATGTCACTTCATACATAAAATCTGACCCCCCTTTGCCTGCTGAACCAGCCCTTCTGCTTTATTCACGGATTTTCCCTTGCCTGAGTAAGTTACTGAGGGAGAGGAAATCAATTCTCCTCATATCCCAATCCATACCCACCTTTCACTGTCCCCAGGTCATAAGTAAAGTAATAACTCACCATGCTCTTCGAGTTTACAAAATTAAACTCAAAAAGAGAAAACTTACATATGAAGGACTTATATTTTATATCTAAATAATGAGTTTGGTTACACAGGTGAATGTATTTGTCAAAACTCATGTGCATGCTGAATTATTTAGGGGGAAGTGTATCAAATCTGCAGCATACTTTGAAATGCATAAAAGAAAATAGATTAAAGAAAGGTAGAGGAATAAGTAATAGATATGTGATAGAACTCGTGATAAATTTTAAATGGTAGAATCTAGGTAGTAGGTATACGTGTGTTCACTGTAAAATTCTTTAGTTTATTTATATTTGAACATTTCCATAATAAACTGCTAAAATAATTTAATGACTGCTAATTTTTACAGGAAAAAATGAGAAATGTTTATAGAAATCTTTTCTGAGGGTGCTTATCTAAGGAGGAAGGAAGTCAATTTTAAAAATCAGTTTGAAGCTGATTGTAATCCACACAATTGATAGTAATGGCCACTCATCCATTCCCAGACCTGGAGCCCCTTAAATGGAGCAGACTGTTTACCCTTGAGAAAGGACACTACAATCATAACCATAAAAAATGAAAAATACTAGGATTCTACCTTCTAGCCTTCCTCAAAGAAATTTTGGGGAGATTATTAAAATCAAGTAATAAATACTTATGACTCTAGACCACCTCCTGGTAGACAGGGTAAGACTCAGATCTCATTTGTCGTATATTCCCTGTTTTTCAGTACAGAGGTGGAAATAAAGTTTTCAGCAACAAGCAGAATTCCTACACTGATTCCCAGACCCATGAGTGGAGCTACTGTGGTAGGAAGGGCAAAGTAGGAGCCCTGAAGCTCTTCCTTCGTATCAAAGAAATAAATCAAAAACAATACTGCATCACTGTGTGATTTAGAGTTTAGCGCCACTTTCATCTCAAAACTTGCAGGGGTGGCATTTCCCCTCACATCTCCAATTATCTCAAGTTAAACATGTAGAAGTTATATTGGTCTATGAAAGTAAGAGAGGGTTATTATAAGGTTGATTGTGTGGAATGGCTCGATTATAGCTGAAAATTGGTACAAGGGATATAGCCCAATACCTGGGATATAATTATTAAACTGACAAGTGTTTTTACTGCTTCCCACCCACTAACGAGAACTAACCAGAGCAATATGCTTTTACCTGACAGGAGCAGTAGTACGTTTTGCCTCAGGGTTATTTCCTCTGCAGATGTGTGCCACAATTTGTTTATGGGGAACTTTACTATGCCGCCAACTGGCAAGTCAATGATTACGTTGGTCTATTACATACATAAAATCACAAAGGAGTAATGCTTCTATCAGGAGACTCAGAAATAATTCCCTTGAATTGGAAGATAGCCATTTGGAGTTCTTCACACCACTAAGTAAATAGATATAAAAGGAGTCACAGTGTTGACTGTAATCATTGATAATAATTATCAAGGAAATATAGAAATGCTTTCGCACACTGTAGCTGGAGAGGAGTATGGATGAAACCCAGATGATGTCCTCATATTACCAAGCCTAATAGCAAAAGCCAATAGAAAACTACTGCAGTGCTATACAGGAAGGACTACCAGGGGCTCAGATCTCTCAGAAATGAAGGTTTGGGTCAATTCCTCTTGAGAAAGAGCACTGACTGGCAGAGGTGCTGGTTGAAAGTAAAGAGAAAATAAGCTGGGTAGAAGGACAAGAAAGTATAAATAGCAGCCAGCTACAGCCTCATGATCCCTTGCGTAAAAGCATAGCCTATACCAGAAATCCCTTCCTTATTGTTTCAAGCATATATATTTATATATTTTACCTAAATTCCATTTTGTTTCATTTCTTTCTCCCACTATGGGTTCGTGATGAATTTTACAATCTGGTTTATATTTGTAGAATATCAAAACTGCTTGTGAATGAAAATAGAGAAGTGAGGATAACCTGGAGATCCCAGACTTGGAACAGGATGCAACACTTGATATAGGTAACTTCAGGTGTCTCCTTTTGGGTAAACTAGTGAGTGCATGTTTTTTTTCCTTAGGAAACTAGCTAGACGACAGCATTGTTTTTGAAAAGGAAAAGGATATATATGGTTCTTAGACTGACAAAGGGACTGAGTCATGGTAAGACAGAGGTTCATCTCTCACTACACAGGAAGACAATGAGATCAGTTGCTCCCTTTCCATACTCTCTGGCAGCTAGAGAAGAGGTTAACACAATCAGTGCTCCCAATCAAAAGACACTGAAATAAGTGAGAAATTATTTACAGTCGTGGTGTTGTCAAGAGTCTAGCTGTCCAGTAATATCAAGTGTTCAGAAGTGACTGCACAGGGTGACCCAGTTCTACAACAAAGATCAGATTAAGGGTTGTTACCTTCCTCAAAAAGGTCATTGTTTTCGATAGCTGCAATATGGCTACCATTACCTTTATAGAAAGAGGGGGATGGGGTAGGCAGAGGTGGGGAGAGAGAGAGAGATAAGAAAACAAAGCTGATTAAAAATTAGGCTAGGAAAAGATTTGGGTATTGTTACTGGTACATGAGATTTATTGAAGCAAATAGATCAGAAACCTACACAGTTTTTGAGAGACTTGTTTTGTCAAAGAAACCATGATCCTGTGCTTAAGAGTATCTTTGACAGTTTAAGCTTTAAAACAGTCCTTGAGAAACCAACCTTACGCAAGTAGCAAATGGGCTATGAAAGACCTACATCCCCCAAGGAAGGCATGCTCTCCGATGCCCACTTTGGAAATGGAAGAGGAAAACACATAAGAAAGAACCTCCCTGAGCGTGGAACCAGGTCTCATGGTGTTCCTTCCACAGAGTAGAATCAGGACTTAATCGAGAAACTTCCAAATTAGGAGGCCTTCACAGTGTCTGCCCAGCAGAGTTCCGTCATTACTATGGACTGGCAGAAGGCAAGGGTCTTCTTTTCTGGAAGAGAGTTTTGCTGCTAACTTTTCTATGCTCCATTGTTGCCTATGGAGCATATTAGGGTCAAATGGTTTACCCATAGCTAACAGTTTCATTGGGTTATCTAGAACTAATGGAAAGGACTGTACATCAAACAGAGATCAAAGTTGGATGTGGAACTTTAGTTTCCTCCCTTGATGATGAGGTTGAGTGTATTTTCTGTGTGGGAAGAAGAGAGGGACAGATACCGTATTTGGTGAACAGAAGGGTAGACTAGGGCAGAGACTGGTTAATTGTTCATTAACCTATAACCTATTTTCTGTTCTTAAACGCACAACTAGTCTACATCTCCCAAGCTCTCTTGCAGTCAAGTATATACAGGTGACTGAGTTCCAGCCTATGAAATGTGAGCAGAAGTGATATGGGCTGCCTTCAATCCTGTCCCCCAGAAACCACCTATGCATGATCCTTGATGCCTTTGTCTGCTTGCTAGGCTCTTGTAAGTGAGCACGGTGAATTTTGAAGCAGCAAGAGCAAGCCTGGGTCACTGATTGCTGCTTGCCAATTACAAACAACCATTTTTAACTCCATATGACTAAGAAATAGACTTCTCCCATCATTTTGCATTGAGCCATTTTGCATTTTTCTATTTGTTTATTGCCACACTTGGACTTACTCTACCTAGAAAATCTCTTCAGCATTAAATATAGAAGATTAAATCTAAAACATCATAAACATACGGATAATAACTCCACCAAAGAGATTTATTTCCTTCACTAAAAGCTAGGCATCAGCAGGGTGCTGAATTTAGGCAGATTTTATTCTCAATTTTCACACTGTCTATGCTGGCATTATATATACGTATTTGCAGAGCTAGTCTCAGTAACTGACAGAACATTAGCCTCAAGCAGCATCTTCATGTCCAATCTGGGATTTCGTTCAAGGAGACAGACCCTGCAGAGAACCACACCAATCAAAGGCATAATGACCTACCACAGCAGAGTCTACATTCATTGCCACATTCCCTCCCTGGAAATTTTTCTGGGTGCAAGTCACATTTGTTGATCTAGCAGAAAATTCAATCCACTTCCTCACTAAGACAGACTGAAAGTCACAGGAGGCAAGTTTTCTCCCGAAAGGCAGAGACACATTGGCTTGGAAAAAGAACAACATGGATGTTCTTCATTTATAGGGAATGCACCTTCCTAGAGCAGTGGGGTGGGTGCTGGTGAGGGGAGGTGCTCTGTCCCCAACTTGGTTCACACTTAGGAGAAGGGAAGAACCACTGTCCAAGGCCACATTGTGTTCCTGATACTCCTTATAAGGAGACAGGGAATACAGATGGTGGGAGGTCTTGCTTGTCTCCATGGGGCTGCTTGACCTACAACCAGCATGCATAGCCTGCCCTGAAGGAATCTAGGACTAAAGCTACCCACTGAAAAGACTTGAATTCTGAGCGGAAAAACCCACCCCAGCCTGCCCCTGCCTCTGCTTTTATGTATCTTGATCAAAAGCAGTCCTGCTGCTCCCTTGATGCCACCACAGGCTCTTGAGGCATTAGATGGCCTCTCCTCTGTGTTCACCCTCCCTCTCCTGCGTCAGTGCATGATGTGGTATTCTGAATCCTGTTTTCTCTGCATTCTCTATAAGACTGGGGGTTCCTCAGGGGCAGGGGTTGAGTCATACCCGTCTTCAAATATTCTGTACCAAGCTCAGGGCCCAGCATGCACTAAAGACTCAAAAGGTGGACACAGTTAGTCTGGATAACTAGAGCGTCCCAGATTTCTTTTATAAATCTTCCCATTCCCACTCTCTTCCCATTTGGACCCCAGACATATGATTGCTGAAAAACAAAACTTAACTCAAAAGATTAGATTTTATGTATAAATAACAAAAGGAAAGATTATGAACGTACTCAGTAGAGCGGCATTCCCATGGGATGTCTCTTGTTTTCTTTCCATTGTCTCAGCCGGTCCCCTGGTTGAGACCATCTTCATCTCTCACCAGCCCACAGACCTCGGAGCTCCCACTCTCCATCCCTCCATGTGACCAGAATGAATCACTCAAAGCACCCATCTGATTCAAAAGTATTTTGTGCTTCTCAATTGGCTTCAGATTAAAGTACAGACTCTAAGCGTAATATATTTTCAAGGCCTTTCACAGCCACCAATTTTCAAAGGTTTTCTAAAAAGCACATTTCCCCCCACATTTTAACATCTCTGAAATCAGTTTTTCTTAACATCTTTGGCAGCCATGTGGTAGTAGTGATACGGTTGCCACTGCCTGAGGACATACATCAGAATTTGCAGAATAGGTGTCGGTAGCTTGGAGGAAACAGCAGCGGAGCACTCCTTTAAGAAATGGCACATCGTCAGAGCTCTTCATGGCACAGAGGACAATATTGTACTGAATACATAAAAGACTCAGGATGTAGAAAGTGAAGATGCTTTAAGCATTCTTGAACCAACTTATTTTGCTTTTATTTTTTCTTTCCTGTTTAGGCTTGAGAATGATATATGATGTCCTACTCTAAGAGTTCTTTCAATAAAATGTTTTGTGTCACTGTTGATGTGGCTGGGTTTTTTCTTTCTGAATGGAGCATGAAATAATAGGGCATCTTACAGTGGATGGTGTTTTTAGATTTGATTAAAATGGAATCTATCAATCTAATCATCTTATTAATTCCTCATCTCTCCATCTGTTAACTTTTTATACCAAACCAATCTTCACCACTAGTGATTCCTGGATCAGAGCTACACTCTTCTGCCTCTATTTAATCCCTTTACTCTACTGGAGTTTTGTTATCACTAACCTCCACCTGTTGAAATTCTACCTATTCTTCAAATGCGGACTTAAGCGTAACCTACTCCGTGAACTCTTTCCTATATCACTCACTTCCTATAACCTCCTCCAGTCTCTATAAGGCCACATTGCTTGTTCATCCATCACACTTCAAATACAATCAGTTCTTTGGAAATCTTCTTATACCCTGGGCACAGTGGTAGGCGCTTTAGCATATGTTGTCCCAGTTAATCATCACAACAACCTTTTGAGGTAGGAATTAGCCTCCCTTCTTCAGATGAGTTTAACTGAGATTTAGAGAGAGAAGTTGACTTATACACTTTCATACACTTTAGTAGGTGGTAAACACTGGTCTTTTGGTCCAAATCTAGTCCATCATTGAACATCAGCTTCCTTTGCTCCACAGCCTGCCCTCTCCATCTACATGTCAAATACATTGTATGGAATTTAATTGAATGTGAAATGCAAAATGCCACTCAAAACTAAATTTTCTTGATAATAAAGTCCTAAGTTTATGTGAAAAACAAGCTAAATTATTTTAAAATTCACTTTTTTCATTGTCAGACTGATATTCTTCGTTAAATCCCATTTGTTTAAGAAAAATTGGAATTATGTTTCATTGTAAGAAAAGAACCATTGAACTTAGTGCCATGATTATTTTTCTTGTTCCTTCTGTTATTTTCTTAAATAATAAGGCAGAACTGCTGAAAATTTAAACACAACAGCCAGCTTACATCCAAAATATTAAAATATAAAAAGTAGAATTCTCCCTTCTGGTTGTGGGAAGAGTAGCTATGGAAAAACATAAAAAGCATTTCATTGCAAGGAGGAGGAGAGGACTTGCCTTTTCCCAAATACAAGGAGCAGGAGCAGCCAGTATAATGTTGAAATCAAACAGACCTGAGTCACGGGTCAGGTACTCCTTAATTTTGTGATCTTGGGAAAGTTACTTAAACTTTTTGAACATCAATATCCTCATGCATGGAATGAGGATTAATATAAGCTACATCATAGTGTCATTTTAGGAGCAATAAATAATAGTATATTAATTAAAGGCATTATTATTATTATTATTGAAGCTACTTTTTGATGGAACATTTGGCCATATCCAGGAAAAGCGCTGTGAGATCAATTGATTTCTGTTTAAAACAAACAAAAAAACCTCTTGCTTCTGTGTAGAGAACAGATTAGAAGGAGTCAAGAGTTGGGTAACCAGAAAAATGACAACTGTTTTCCAAATGAGATACTATGGTGGACTGTATCTGGATCATAGCAGTGAAAATGTTTCAAGTGTTCACAATTGAGATGATTTTAGGAGCTAGAATCCATATAATACAGTATTGGATTGGTTGTGGGAGGATATGGAGGAGCAAGGAATCAAGAATAACCTCTAGGTCTATGGTTTAAGCATCTGGGTAGATGGTGATACCATTAATTGAGTTGGGGAAGCCTGAAGGGAAATGGGGAGGAAGTCAGCTTATGGGAGTGGGAATAAAATTAAAAATTCAATTATAGAACAAAAGTCCACTTTTAGAAATTAATAGTACTGTTTTCAAAACCAAGATTCATATTTTTATTTTAACTGATGATTTCTTTATCTCTGTCCACATCCAAAATGTTGATCCAAGTAAAGAACATCTTCTCCTCCTCTTCTTTTGCCACGTAAGGACAGGCAATATCCCAGAGATCTTCTTATCAGCTTGATTCCTTCCCAGAAACCTTCTGGACTTTCCTTCTCCCTCTTGCAGCCACTGATTAACTCAACAGTTAAGTCAGCCTTGATGACTAAATCTTGAAATTCTGTCTACAATTTTCCCTGCAGGAGTAATAATTCTGATCCAGGAACTTAGGTCCCCAGAGTGAGCTGGCTTGTTTGTTCTTGGAGGCACACCCCTCTTAGGGCCTGGAAAGTTTGATTGTATCACCTGTCATGCCTAAGCACTTCCCAACCTCATACCTTCCTTTGTACCCTCTTAAAACCACTTTCTCAACAATACCCGCATTGTTCTGTTTGACAGACTCTTTCCTGATTGATTTATGAACATAAATTCAATTGTTACCTTATGGTCACCATAATCACAGTTGCAATTTCTATTATATCTTGCATTCACAGTAATCCCCATTACAACCTGCATCTGAGTGTCTTAAGCTTTCTCTCTCTGAAATTGTCCAAGCAGAGTCAGTCTAGATGACCATGATGGATGAGAGGTGGAATGGGGTGACCTCTAAGTAAACTTCCCCCTCTCAGATTCTGTGTATTTCACATTTAATATTTTGCAAAAAACAACAAGTGCTTGCTGCTCCCACGGCTGTTCTAATTTACTGAAGCTTTGTAGTCCCACCCATGTTAGTTGATCTTATTCAGCTGAAAAACTGAATAAGCAGAAATAGTCTCAGATTTACTAGGAAGGAAAGGAGCTATTGCTGCCATCTTTCATGAAAAAGCATGCCCTGTGCAGTTATCTGACATACATAGGGAGTGGCTTGTTGTGGATGAACTTCTGTTCAGGAGATAGGGCGCTGCAGTGGAAAAGGCTTGGGTTATTGTCTTCTTTCTGGCACTAACTAGCTAACTGAATTTGAACATGACACCTCAAATCTGTGAGTCTAAAATTTCTCATATACAAAATAAAAGGATTTAACTGGATCAGCATTTCTCAATCTCTGCACTATTGACATTCGAGGCTGAATAATTCTTTGTTGGGGAGGACCATCCTGTGCATTGTAGGGTGTTTAGCAGCATCTCTAGCCTCTACTCACTAGACACCATCAGCACCCCCTCTTCCCCAGTTTTGACAACCATAAATGTCTCCAGACGTTGGCAACTGTCTTCTGGGGGATGGTTTTGCAAATTGCTCCAGTTGAAAACCTCTACACTAGTTGACTATGAGAGGAAAACATACTTAGAAAAAGAAGTGCTGTAAACCAGGTAGCATCCCACCTCTTCCACTGGTGGCTACCATAAAAGGTTTTTTTGTAATTTAAAGATAACCACTAGTAGAACTTTTAAGTGGATGTATACCTTCCAAATTACTGCAGAGAAGTAAAAGCAAATAAGTCCCATTAGTTATTGAAAATAAATAGTAACCATCAGTAACAAAAATAGAGTATACATCATCACATGGTCACTAAAAAAGAACTCAGAGCACGTTATACGACAATGTCAGATCAAACATATCAGTGATGACAGCCACTTAAATGGCTGAATACATCTATTCAAAGACAAAGGCACTTAGATTGTTTTAAATAAATAAAATTGAACTATACACTGCCTAAAATAACAGGTCTAAAACGAAATGACTTGAAGTTTGAAAAGAAAAGGATGGGTAATGGTTTAGCTGGCAAAAATAAACAATAAAAAAGGCAAAATGGCAAAATTAATTTCAACCAATCTAGAAATCAAAGCAAAAGTGATTAAAATTGAATGAGGAAGATTATTTCATATTTATAAAAGGTATAAATTAGGATGAAAATATAAAATTAGGATGAAAAGCATGAACTTTTATTCAACTAACAACAAAACATCAAAATATAGAAAGCAACACAATCATCCCTTACTGCAAGAGAAACCAGGAAGTCATTTTTAGCCGCATCTAGTTGGCAGCCCAAATAGTTGGAAATCCTATGAGTAAGGAAAATTAGGAGTACGGCTATTATGTTGGTAGCTTACAGTGTTGCCCACTGCCTACCAACTACTATTGCTGGTGAACAGTGGGCAAACAGAATAATTCTGCTGTTTTAAGAGTGTGAAATTGCTGATGAGTCAGCTTTCACGAATGTGACTTAAATGCAGCCATATGGAAAGCTAGAAAAATACAGTTTCTACCTTTATAAAGAAAACACTGGTTAAGATAATGAAGTATTTTTGGTAAATTTTGTTTGACCATAGCTAGTCAAATAGCATTCATTCAGGAAAGGAAAATCAGGCACATAGTAGCCACCTAGTAAATCTTATTGAAATGAACTATATTAACCTCTCTCTTTTTTAGTAATGTCCATTATGTGGTTTCCCTATTAATCCAGAATAACTTTACACTAGCATGAATGATTAATGACATTTAATGAAGGATGTCAACATACAAACTAGAATTATTTCCTTATTGCTCAGTTTCCTCATTTTAAATGATGACAGCAACCTTTGCTAAGTACCTTTTTTAATAAAGCAATTCATATTCAACCAACAAAATACACGCAAATAAAAAATATATAAAGGAAAAACTGTGAGATAAAAAAAAGAAAAATACACATATAAAAACACAATAATGATGAGAAACTTTAGCACAATATTATTTGTGTTTGAGTGATAAAGTAGACCAAAATCAAATAAGGACATAGAAAATTTGAATAACATAATTTAAATGGTTAAATGAATTAATACTGAATTTTATAAGGGTTATATAATCATTTCATGGAACTGTAAAATAATTATCTTAAAACTGATTGTCTATTAAACCAAAAACGGGCCTCAATTCATTTCAAAAAGTTGTAAGTGTGTAAGCTATATTATTTTATGGCAAAATACTAAAACTATAAAATATAAAAATGAAAAAGAAGCCTAAGAAACTGTTTCATCCAATAAGAAATGAAAAGTAGAATTACACACTTTGGAAGATAGTAAAAATGAGAATACCACATTTAAAAATGTATGTGATACAGACTTTCAATTCTGACCATGACAGAGCTGCTGGTATTGCAGTAAACAACTATGAAACTGGGTGAAGTACATGCTGTGACTCTTCTTGGGGGTTGGATAGCAGCCTGCACAGGACATGATTACCGGAGAAGGGAAGTAGCGAGTTCAGCTCCACATCCATTTTGGGTTCCTCCCTGGGGCATTCTGCAAACAGAAGTGGAGACTCAGTGCAGAGCCAGGTCTGGCTGGGGGAAGGGAACAGCAATTGGACTACTAAATTGGACCACTGGGATTGTGGGTCAGGTCACCTGAGAGAAGGGAGCTTCTGAGACAAAGTGCCAGAAAACATAGAGGGTCCCACCCTTGGCAGAATCTTAAACTGTGCAGGCACTGAGCAAGACTCTGGAGGCCTAGCAGAGAGGAGCTGCTCGTGGTAAAGGGCTAATGGGGATTTCTGAGGTTAGACAGGGATGGGGAAACAGAGTTCTGACTCAATTCAAGGGGAGAGACCTTGGTCAATACCCTAGGCTTTCAACTGAAACTCAGGACGGTCAGTGAACCTGAAGAGGGGTCAAATTATCCAAATTTATATACAGAGAAAAAACTAAAAAAAAAAAAAAGAACATCTGAGACTTGTGAAACAATTATAGGTGATCTCATATATGTGTAATTGGAGACAAAATACACATTTGAAGGGATACTGGCTGAAGATAGTCTAAAATGTATGAGATGTACCTAAGCTATACTCACAAAAAAATCAGTAGCTTTATACAGTTTAATTATCTTTAAAGAAAAAAAAATAACCAAGAAAATTGTAGTAGAAATAGACAGTACCAAATAAGTTTTCCAAGTGCTTCCTTATATCCCACAACCTACCTTGTGGTCATATTGAGGCTTTGTAACTACTTCTGGCCAATTAACCGTGAGCTGATGAAGTTTCTCTCCAGGACTGAGGTGGTTAAGCAACTGTATACTTCCTCCATCTTTCTCCTGCTACTCGAGCAGCCATGGCGGCCAGTATCTGAGATGGTGTAACTACAGGATGGAGGAGGGTTGGCCAAGCCTCACTGGACTTCTCATGTGTGACAAATAAATCTTTGTCAGGTTTAACCCCCGGAGTCTATGTGTCATAGCAGCATTAATTACTCAACCATAAAAAAGTTATAAGAATACAGCCAGAAAAAAACTAGAACAGTAAGAAGAAGAAAATAAAAATACAAATAAAAATCAACGAATTCAAAGAAGTAAAAATGAATATTTTTCTTTTAAATTCTTAATAAAATAGGAAAATCTAATCAAGAGTAGATGTAGGATATAAATCAGCATTACTATTAGTTTCTTAGGGCTGCCATAACAGATTACCATGAGCTGGGTGGTTTAAAATAGAAATTTATTCTCCACAGTCATGGAGGTAAGAAGTCCAAAGTGAAGGTGGTAGCAGGGCCATGCTCTCTCTGAAGGCTCTAGAAGAGGATCCTGCCTTGCCCTTTTTCTAGTTTCTGGTGGTTGCCTGCTATCCTTGGCTTGCAGCTATATATCTGTAATCTCTGCCTCTACCATCATATGACCTTCTTCTATGTGTCTGTCTGTGCCTTTGTGCCTTCTCCACTTCTTTTAATGACACCTCATATCGTATTTATGGCCCTTCCTAATCCAATATGACTTTAACTAATGACACCTGCAAAGACCCTATTTCTAAATAAGGTCATATTCACAAGTACCTAGGGTTAGGATTTCAACATATCCTTTGGGGGGATACAATTCAGCCCACACAGAATAGATATAGCAATATGGAGTAGACTTAAAAAATAATAAGAGACTATGTCAATGCACCTAAAAAGTACTATGAAATTTATGCTTTTCTGGAAACCTATTAGTTAACATAATTTACCCAAGAGGTAGTAAACCCAAATGGACAAGTGCTGTCAGAACTTTGGAGACTTGAGTGATGCCTCATCCAACCTCTTGGAAATATGGAATACAAGATTGGCTTCTAAGAGCTCCAAGTTGAAATCAGAGCAGACATTTATGTAAATTGTCCTTAAATGGCTTTAAGGTGTATAAGAATGGACTAGAACCTGACACGACATGATAATGACAGGCAGAAAACATAACTAATTTAAAAGGAGACTGTGATTAAGCAGTTGACTTAGAAATTCAGAATGACTCTTGATAGGTAGAGATTTGCTCTGTCTTTTTTTTTAAGAAAGAAAACAGCTTAACTGATCTTTTTGAGAAAAATAAATACTTCTTTTTCTCCAGGCTAGTCTATATTGAAGAAGAGTTAACAAAGAAATAATTAAATTGCTCTGCAAAGAAAGAATGACAGGAGTTCTGGAGATGTCCACTGGTGGGTCAAGATAGGACTTAGGAATCTAGAATAAGGAACATAGCAATAAGTGAAATTGTCTAGGATGAACATAACCTTGCAACATGACAGTAGCTGGAGCCTAAAGAGAGACATGGCCAGTGAGAAATAAATGCCCTGTGTCAGGAAATTGTCAATGAATAATCAGAACAATAATAGCTGATTCTCATCATAAAGGCGTTTCTTAAACTTTGTAACTATAACCCCTAATGTCAACCCAATCATCCTCAAATCTTCAGAAAAGTCTAAATCAAACCAAGCCTATATTATGGACATGCTTTCAGAAGATAAAGAAAAAGAGATGTCTTTTTTGTAGTTAAGCAATATAGAGACAGAGCATTGGTCATAGAATCTTGAAATATCGTGCATAGAGAGATGCAAAATTCAAATGCTGGTAAGAATTAATAGCAATATATGACAGAATAAGCTTTCCACTGGTCTAAACACAAAAATGCACTTAAGTGTCTCCCAAGTGTTACCACATTTTGCCTCATGATGGTCCAAGCCACTCTATTTGGATAGTAAATGAAAGGTGACTACAGAAGCCCAAAAGATTTGGAAACATTCAGGTTTAACAAAGGTGTCCATCAGAAATGTGGTTGGTAAGTTATGGAGGCATGTTGGCACTGCCATCTGCCCAACTAAGTCCTATTCAGAGGAGAGGATTCAAAGACACAAGGACATGTTCAGTTTCAGAAGCAGAAATATTCTCATCATGTAAATAGATGCCTCAGATTCTCTTTCCTTGACCACTAAATATCCGAATTATATAATTCATTCTGTCTTAGATCAACATACATTGAAGTCCGGTGTACAATTAATCCAGCCTAAGACTAAAGAAAACAAGGTCCTAGAAAGGTGGAAAGTACATTGTGGTAAGCAGCTGCTTTTTGTTTTGTTTGTTTGGTGTGTGTGTGTGTGTGTGTGAGTGTGTATTATCCTTTGGGGCATTTGCCAATTCATGTTATGGGACATATAGGCTAAACAAAAATTACTGGCCTAAAAACTTTAGCCATCCCTCTGGGGCTCAAAGTAAAAAAAATATAGAGTTCAGCATATCAGTGTGACAGGACTTGAGGGACAAAGATCCTGGAGAAAAGAGAACCACAGAGAAGTAAGCCCAAAATGTATGCCATTTCCTCTTACGGCATTTGTCAACTCTTAAGCGGTGCATGGGGTGAAGGGAGTAGGTGGTGCTAGAGGCCAAGAAACCAAGTAAAAGGCATCTGCTGGGAAGGCTAAAAAGCTAAATAGAAAGTCGAGCAGTCTCCTGGTACTGGAGAGACTAAAATTGGAGTTGGGCCTGCTAGGGAGGTGAGGCCATTATAAATGTTCCAGGATTTTAGTTGAGACCCTCCTCCCTGAAAGAGGTATTCCTTAGGGATAAGGGCAAACAGAAAATACATATGCATCACACAGCCAAAAATCATGGCAATTGCTGCTTGCATTAAGAATCTGCCTATATTCTATCTGCTTGTCAGAACATTAAATCCACTCTGGAGAAAGATAAAATCTTCCAGAGCCCCATACTATTTTTCATGGATAACATCTGGCATTCAAATTAATAAACATGCCAGGAAACTGGACCAAAGGACTGAAAGGCAAGAGGAAAAAAATGAAAATATCAAATGGAAACAGACCGTAGGTGATAGCAATATTTAAGTTATCAGTCACAGATTTTAAAATACCTACAATTAATGTGTTCAAGAAAAAGATGAATAATTTCTCCAGTGAACTAAAATATATAGAAAAGAATCAAGTGGAGATAGATTCTACAATGAAAAATAATGCAATACTAAAATTAAGAATGAAATAGATGATTGTAACAGCAGATTAGACAAACCAGAAGAGAGGATTAAGCACCTGGAAGGTAGTCAGTAGAAAATATCTAGATCAAAGTACATGCAAAAATAAAGGGTGGAAAATAAAAAAAAAGGATAAGAATCAAAGGGAATATAGTGAAAGTGTCTAAATTGTGTAATTGGGATCTAAGAAGAAGTGAGGAGAGAATGGAGCAGAAGAAATATGCAAAGAAAAACTGGCCAAGGATTATCTAAAATTCATGAAAAATATAAAGCCACAGATTCAAGAATCTTTATAAACCCAAGTAGGATAAATACAAAGAAAAGCACACTTAGGCACCTCATAATAAGAAAGAGAAAATCTTAAAAGCTGCCAGAGAAAAAAGACATGTGATGTTCTAAGAGCAGCAATGAGACTAACACCTGAATTTTTAATAGAAACAATGGAAGCCACCAGACAAAAGAGTGACATATGGACATTGTAGAAGGAAAATGCGTGTCAACTTAGAATTCTATACCAAGCAAAAATATCTTTCAGAAGTGAGGTAAAGATTTATTTATTTTTTTTAAGGGAGATCAGCCCTCAGTTAACCTCTGATGCCAATCCTTCTCTTTTTGCTGAGGAAGACTGGCCCTGAGCTAACATCCGTGCCCATCTTCCTCTACTTTATATAGGACGCTGCCACAGCATGGCTTGACAAGCGGTGCATCGGTGCGCACCCCGGATCCAAACCCCAGGCCACCACAGTGGAGCCTGCACACTTAACCAGTACACCACCGCGCTGGCCCTGAGGTAAAGATTTTTTTTTTTTTTTTTGTGAGGAGGACCAGCCCTGAGCTAACATCCAATGCCAATCCTCCTCTTTTTGCTGAGGAAGACTGGCCCTGGGCTAACATCCATGCCCATCTTCCTCTACTTTATATGGGACGCCACCACAGCATGGCTTAACAAGCGGTGTGTCGGTGCGCACCCGGGATCCGAACCGGCGAACCCCGGGCCGCCGCAGCGGAACGTGCGCACTTAACCGCTTGCACCACCGGGCTGGCCCCGAGGTAAAGATTTTTTGACCAGCAAAACTGAGGGAATTCATTCTAGCATGACTCAACCAAAAAAAAAAAAAAATACTAAAGGGAGTTTATCAGGCAGAAAAGAAATAATCCCAGATGGAAGAAAGCAAATGTAGGAAGGAACGGATAGCACTAAAATGGGAGGAATGTGGGTAAATTAAATGAATATTCCCATTTTGATAATAATAGTAATATCTTATGAGGGTTCAAATAAATGTAGAATTAAAGGAAATGGCAACAATAGCATAAAAGATAGGAAAGGATATAAATAGTTCATAATGTTGTGAAGTCCTTGCCTTATCTAAGAAGTACTAAAGGTACCAATTTAAGGTAGATTCTATTAAGTGAAGGATGCATTATAGGTAGCCACTAAGAGAATAATAAAAGAATATGTAACTAAAAAGCTAATAGAAATGGAAATGAAATCTAAAAGTACTAGACTGATAATGAAAGAAGGAAGGCAAGGAGAAAAAAGGAACAAGAATAAGACAGGACAAATAGAAAACTAACTGGAAAATGGTATATTTAAATCCAAATGTGTTAGTAATTGCATTAAATGTAGATAGACTAAATTATTACCTAAATAAAAAAACTGGGTTCATTTCCCAATCAAGGAACCATATAACCCATCTGTCAGTTATCGTACTGTGGGAGCTGTGTGTTGCTGTGATGCTGAAAGCTATGCCACCGGTATTTCAAATACCAGCAGAGTCACCCATGGTGGGCAGGTTTCAGTGAAGCTTCCAGGCTAAGACAGACTAGGAAAAAGGACCTGGCCATCAACTTCTGAAAAAATTGGTCATGAAAACCCTATGAATAGCAGCAGAGCATTGTCTGATAAAGACAGAAGGTGAGAAGATGGTGCAAAATGACCAGGCAGGGTTCTGCTCTGCTGTACACAGGGTCACCACTAGGAGTCAGAATTGGCTTCACAGCACTAACAACAATAACAAATATATATATATATTTATATATATCTTACATATATCTATTTTACATATACATAAGATATATATGTCTTATATGTATATTTTATGAGATACAAATCTATCTTACAAGAATATACCTTAAATATAAGAATATAGAAATGTTGAAAAGAAAATGATAAGAAAAGACATGTCACACAAACTCTAGTCAAAAAAAAGCTGGCATTGCTTTACCAAGATCAGACAACAAAAAGTTTAAGGTAAGAAATATTACTAGAGATGAAGGAGACATTTATGATAATAAAAATTTCAATTTAACAATATATAATAATTCAACAAGAAGATATAAGATATAAATTTGTATGCACCTATTATCATAGTCATATGACATACCTGTGAAAAAGAGCAACTGCTCCCACGTGTAGCAATACGAATGAATCTCATAGACATCATGCTGACAAATAATTCAGGAGTATATACTGTGTAATCCCATTCAAATAAAATTCAGAAACAGGCAAAACAACTCTATGGTGAGGCAAGTCTGATGGTGATTTCTTTTGTGGATCCAGTGTGTAGTAACTAGGAAGGGGCTCACCGGAGGCCTCCAGGGTGCTGGTAACGGTCTTTGTATGTCTTGATCCAGGTGATGTATGGGTGACATAACTTTTTAAATATTCATGGAGATACACACTTAGGATTGCTTTACTTTACTAGGTATATATTATGTTTCTATTTTTTTATTTAAAAAGAAAAGAAAAAATATCTCCTCAAGAAATTCTAATGTGCCCCGGGTTTGAGAATCATGGAGCTGTGTGATACTTGACAGCTGCCTGTTGTTTCTACTTTTTCAAAACAACTGCTGTGCATGAGGCCCTACCTCCCAACTGGACGAACCGCAGCCTCGGCAACTCAGGGCATTTTGGACGCTCCAGGTACCACTGGGCATAACAATACTGATGGAGAGCCCTCACCTAGGCATAGGTCCAGAACCCCACCCCTTCTCTGACCCATGGAGTTTTATAGCCTCCATTACACCCATAAAATTCTTCCTCTAGAAATACTAGAATATACCAAATGTATACCCCATTCCTTCAGTTCCCCTTAAATAAGCCTCAGCTGTTTCCTTCCACAAAAGACACCTGGAGTTCTAAGACCTGTATGTACTACACCTCCACAACCTTTATCTTGCCCAAAGCTTTACAAGTAAAAATGTCACTTCCTTCTCTCCCATCCACTTCAACTCCTTTTCTTATTCCTGATCACAGACCCCTATTTCTAATCACTTTGAGAATGGGCAGACATAACCTGATTTTTAACACCAAGTGGTGCTAAGAGTCTCTGCTTCTGGCCACAGATATTATAGGATTCATCTGGGGAGCAAATGATTCTGGTTATTATATATAGAAATCTAAGAATATGCCTCCTTGAGAACAATTTAATAGCCGATGTGCTTATTTTGCAAATGTGGGACGCACTGCAAACTTTAAATGGCTGGGACTCATGGAGTGATTGGACAAATCTGGCCAATCTTCAAAGATGTGCTTTCTCTTTCAATTGTAAGCAAAGAATTCCAGCAGAGCTGGACCAGGTTCTTACAGTGATATGATATGATTAATGCACTTATTGATGCATATGTTTGCTGAAGGTGCCACTGGGTTTTCCCTCCCTGTGCTTGAGAACAGGAAAGTTTCCGGGAGAAAAATGTGCTTTGTATTCCTGCTGGGGTTTATTTATTTATTTATTTTACATTATGATAAATTGCACTGTGTTTTGGGAAATTGAAATGGTACATGTTCAAGTAAAAAAACAACAGAGCGGAAGACCACAATACGGGAAGCAGCTGGAGCATCTTAAGATAAAAGAGGGAAATAGAAATGATAAAGAGTTTTAAAGAGAATGAATTTCCTCTTCATCCTCTAAACAAACAAAAATGTATCTTTCGGGACCCATTGGAAAGATGAATGGTTGATAACGCTCAAGTTCAAAGCAGCTCTCTCTTTGATAGATGTATATCCAGGCTCCACCATGAGGGAGCGTTGTGGTCCAGCTAACTGACATGCCCAAGACCACACAGCTAGTAAATGGCAGAGATGGCTGTTTGGCTGTTTGGCTCAGTGTCTGTTCTCTCTGAAGCATTAAATTCTACTGCTTGTCTTTTAGGTTTGAGCACGTCACTTCACTTAAAGCGCTCCTCTGGGCCCTAGTTTCTGTCAGGATAAAGTCCCAAGTCTACAACATGGAATAGATGATCTTGCACAGTTCAGCCTAATCCTACCTCTACGGTTTCCCTCTCCTGACCTCCGGCCACCTCAGTACCTCACACGCTGTCCACATGCGGGATTCTCATCATGTGTTCTCTGCACATCACCTCTGCCCTTTCAAGCCTTGGGCTCTGCTTTTGTCCCTCCTTCTGCCTACAGTGCTCTCCCTCCACTGACTACTCACCCTTTCTGATCTGCTTTATGGATGCCTGTCCTTCCTTCAAGTCCCTGGAAAACTGTATTACCTCTCAGGAGTTTCCTTAACTTCCCTGGACACAGATAAGTCATCACTATCTATGTTTCCATACAACTTAATGAGCACTTCTGCTCAGTGTTTGTCACTCGGTGTTACTTTATTTGATGGATGAATCTGTCTGGGTCAGACACTGGTTTCTTCTCTACCAGTCTAAGGAATTACTGATACTACCCAGAGCACTGCACTGAGGAGGATTCTGAGGTCATATTTGAGCTCAACAGGAGAACATTAAATGTAGACTTCATAAGGGCAAGGACCTTATCTGACATTTATACCCTCATATCTCCAGTGTCTGGCTCAATCTGAGTACATAGTAGACA
Source organism: Ceratotherium simum simum (assembly GCF_057802395.1). NCBI lineage: Eukaryota > Metazoa > Chordata > Mammalia > Perissodactyla > Rhinocerotidae > Ceratotherium > Ceratotherium simum. The sequence continues at coordinate 65,484,532 of NC_141900.1, read as the reverse complement.
TTCAATTAATATTTGTATAAAATGAATGATAAATTAACAATGTCTGCTGCAGTAAAGGAGGTAAAAGTGGTGACATTCATGCCAGATATTTTACATCCCTCTAGTAGTCTCTGAACTCTTGAAGGGCAGAGAATGTCTATTTATCTTAGTATATTTGGTGCCTCATTTGGTGTGTTGAACAAAATATTATTGCTATGTAAATACATGGTTGAGGGAAGTACCTTAAAGCTGAAAGAGTCTATACTGATGTGAGGCATGGAAGAGGAGAGATGACAAAGGGGTTCTGGCCAACGAAACAACACCTGAGCAGCACCAAGGGGCTAAGTGCACACTGCTCTCTCCAAACTGTGCTGGTGATGTAATTCGTGGCACAAACAAGCCTGCACCCTTTGAACAAGTTCTATTTTTAGACTTGTTCAAATAGCTTTTCTGAGAAAATGTGAACAATAAAAGTTTTGCTCTTCACAGAAGAAAAAGGAGTGTGACATCTTTTTTGTTTTAATTGACCTGAATTGGAATGAATTAACTTAAAAATAATTTGATGGCATTCTCTGAGGTGTTCTGGGAATGTATGAAGTGTCATAAAACCAAAGATAGCTTGGGGAGGGAGAGTGTTTCCTCTTTTCTGATCTCACTCTGGGGCTTAGAATGAACTCACCATGAGATCTAGAGCAGAGCTTGTCCAACAGAATTTTCTGCGATGATGGCAATGTTCTACGTTTGCACTATCCAGTATGGTAGCCATTGGCCCTATGTGTCTGCTGAGCATTTGAAATGTAGCTAGTATGACCTTATTGTACTCTTCTCTTCAAAATGAGTTTCACAATCTAGCCAGGTGAATTTTCTCCTTTCCCCTTAACATACACATTTATCTACAACTCTGAGCCATTGTTCAAGCTGAGTCTGACATATAAATTCCAGAATCCTCAGGATTTTGGTGTCAGGAGCTACATCTGACCAAGAGAAGCCACACAGCCCCTACTTCTACTGGTTTGCCTAGAATATCCTGAACCCCTGGCACCTGCTATCCACCTCTTCAAGACCAAATTTTACCCAAAGAACTTTCCTAGCCCTCACCAGCTTCACTGCTCAGATATGCTCAATCCCTTATTTTGTTATGATCACTGTCCCTCGTCCACTATGACCCTCTTCCCTACCTTGGGTCCCTGGAAGTAGCCCTGGAAATAATCTTACCCAAGTTCCTCATTTTATAGAAGAGGATACTGAGACACAGAGACAGTTAATGACTTGCATCAACCCTCATAGGGAGTTAACACTTCCCATTAAAATCCTACCCCTTTACTCAAGGTTCACCTCTAGTGCCTCTCTTCCCTGCAAGGCCTACTTTGGTTGTTTTTGTAGCAATTGATAATCCCTCTGTGTATTCCTCTAGCATGCTGCCAAAAACATCCATTTTGGCACAATGTCTTTCATTGTTCCATTACTCTTTTCTTAACTAGAATATAGAAATTCAGAAAATAGAGACCATCCCTTTAACTGTCTTCTCACACAGTGCCATGTATTAGAGTATGTGCTCTGTAATACTGGTGAAAGATAAAATGACAGAGCTTGTCCTGACTCCTAAGAGAATATCACATACCCTAAAGGGAAAAAGAGTAGGGTAATCACATCGATTCTCCTCCTCCGAGATAAATTGGAGAAGAGAAATATTTGCTTAAATTTCCTTTGGGTTTAAATGGCCACTTTTGATAGATTATTCCCAAACATATATTTAAAAATTAAAATTATTTCCAACAAATGAGTTCAATTTGGCAAGTATTTGTTAGTTTCAAAGACCTTATACTACAGTTTAAAGGACAATACTTTCACACATGAAGGAGACAGATTAATATGACAGAATGTAACTTAATTCAAATGTTTATTGAATGCCCACTATGAGCCAAAAAATGTGTAGTTCAGAGCTCTTCAAGGTTGGTGGCAGCCAAAGTTACTATGGATCACTTTACAAACGTAGAGAGAATTAAAATAGGCTTTATGTGATGGTAGAAAATACTAAGGCTGATAGTAGGAAGAGGAAGAAAAGGAGTTGCCAGTTCCAGGAATTAGTTAAGCAATGGTGTTGATGTGGAAATTCATAGGATGTGCATAGACTTTGACCAGAGTTGAGGTCATTTACTGAGAAAAGGTGAGAATTTCACTATTCAGGAGGCAAGGCCAATGAGCCCTGATGGGGAGGTAAGAATGGACTTGACTGCTCAGGCAGTGGGGAAGCACACTAAATTTCTGAACAGCAGAGGGACATGTGGAGGTGTCAGCAACATATGTAGTAGAGAAAGTGAATTGATGTATGCACCAATTATGGTTGTGCAGTGGCAACAAAGAAAAAACAAATTCTTAACCCATTTTTAAGAATAATTGTCAGAATAATTTAAGGATATATGTGGGTATGAAGAGTTTTAGGGGAGGAATGAAAGATGTTTCCAAGTTTGGAGGTTGGGAGAATGGAAGGATGTTTCACTGATGAATAAGAATTAAGAGAGGAAGTGAGGGGTTAGTGTGGCAAAAATAGGACATTTTGAGTGTGAAAGAATAATGGACTTTTAGATAGAGATGCCAAATTAATTTCAAATTAGGGAACTGGAACTAGAATTAAGGGTGAGGATGAGGACAGTGGCTTTCATATCAAGAGAGACTACCTCCCTCTCCTCCCAACCATGCATTCATTCTTTCTTATTAGGCTATATAATACGGAAGTCTAGGACAGGGCCAATGTTACAACATGGTTGGATTGATGCTACTGTCTCCAGGGGTCTCCAGGTTACTTTGCCAAAGGCTTTATAGATAATTCAAAGTCAAACTTAGTTAGTTGCTTTACGAATTGCTCATAAACAGATGATCTCAGTTTGAGCTAAGAACGGGACCTTGGAAGAGAGTAGGAGGTTTTGTCTCTTGTACACATCAAAGGGAAGACCAAAGGTTGAAGAATGGTGGTGGAGGTGGCATTTACTTTGCTCACTCCTCTGGCCTTCTCATGTGAATTCTAATAAAGTAGTCCATGTTTCCCAGTTCTTACGTACCCGAGACCGGAAAGCACATGGGTTAACAACAATAGTCTCACTTAAGCTTTCACCACCAGTATTCCTAGGGCTCCAAACCTCAGACCACTCCCCCACTGCCCACCACACACACACACCTTCTCATCTCCTGCTAGAGTGTTAAGATGACTTGCTCCTTTCTTCATGGCTGCCAGTGAGATCCTTCTCTAGGAAAAAAGCGGTATCTCTATGCCACAGCCTTATAACATCTCCTCAGCCATAATATTGTCACTGCAAATCCAAGGTGTGTGCCTGTGATATTTTCCATATTGGTATCATTCCAGTTCTTTCCTGGTCTGTAGAATTTCTTGCGTTCAGACTATTTGTATCACCCAGCTCTGCCATTGTTCCAAGTGATGAGAGCTGACTTTCCGGGAAACTAACCATGGTTGGTGCCTCACTGGTGGCACTTCCAACCTGTCACAGTTCTTGTTACCCTTCCTGTTTCTGACCACTCTGCTCTAGCTGAGACAATAAAAGGCGTTGCCAGCCTCTGGTGTTACAGTTTACTACAGACCTCCAAGCAAAGACCACGCTATCTTAGCTCATCACTGTTGGGTGCCTCCTCCTTAATTTGAGTCATTTTTTCAGATTCATACAAGGAACCTGGGACAAAATCTCACATGAGTGAAAGAATAACACATGTGGTACCATTCTGTGTTATACCCAAGATCTTTCCCCTCCAACCATTGCCCCTGGACAGAGCTCCAAAACCAGGTTCTCTCTGAGCTTAGGGCAATTTCCCTGCTTAGCTAAGGGTATACTATATGGGAGGATATGTCTCTTGTCACCGTACTCATTTGCAAGGTCTACTATCAGATTGGATGTACGCAGCCATCTTCTATGCCCCAAAACTCAAGGACTGCATTGATGAATAGATTCATAGGAGGCCCATCTTCACCGTTTACGTTGTGCCAGGGTTCTGTGGAGGACACTCAGCTTAGTTACATACACATACAAACACACACGCACACAAACCCTCACTACAATAATAGTAATAAGGGTAACAACAATCAGACTCTAGAAAGCAAGTGCTTTCTTTCAGTAACAAGGACCATGTGTTTCAGGAGATGTAACCAGCAATTACACAGGATTATTTGACTGAAGCCAGTTGCCTAATCTTATGTAAAACATATCCCATTTTCTTTGAAATTCCTGATATGAACTGGAAGTTAGTTTAGGATAATCAGTTTCAAAATAAAGATTAAATCATAATTCATTACCCAAGTTGAATCCAAAAATTCCTTGGTCAGGACTTCCAATCATTTCCAGTCATTTATAAAAGACAAAACATTGCTACTTTGATAACCCTGCTGATTGTTTCAAGTTGGCATTTATGAGAGTGAAAATGATGCCGGTTCTAAAATATTATCTGATAGCTCAATGGGTCCATTTTTTTACTGCCAGTAAAATAATACCTTGGAAGAGAGCAAAGGAAAAATAAATCCAAACTGTAAGTTATGAGAATAAGTTGGACCACATCATCCCTCTGAGAGTATGACTGATTTGACTAATAATCTTTCAGGAAGTGCATCAAAATGCAGCAGGAGTGAATTCTGATTTTTTTCTGATACAGTATGAACTGTAAAAAATGAAAAACACAGAGATAAAAAAGTACAATTCGCCTATTGTCATTTGATGCCAATTGGAAATAGAAAGTTCTATCCTAAATTGTTCTAGCAATTTTTCATATCCACAGCATGTCTAGGTAAAAACAGCTGGATCATGCTCAGAATTTAAATCATAGCAAGACTTTTAAATGCTTATATTATTTAAAAGTTCACAGCTTTAAATATTGTTCAGAGGACCTGCAGCGGGAAGTAGCATAAAAAGGACAGCAGGGATAGAAAAAGGAGTCAAGTGGACAGAAGACTCTGGCTATTCCCAAGGGAGACCAGTGTGACCATCAAGAGAGGTATTGGTGAAATTCGAACAACTATTTGTTGAGCAATCATATGGTGAAAATTAAATGTAGATAACGTTGCTTTGTTGGTGGAGATGGAGTGGAGAGTACTAGCCTCATAGCTGCTTTCAATCTGTGACATTTATATTCCTGTAAAGTCATATTTATCCCAGAAATCTCTGGAAGATTCATTACACACTCCACAAATTTTGCCAGGAAATATATTTGGTTCTGATTCTGTTACCCTTATACATAATATTCCCAACATGTACAAGATCAAGTCAACTCGCCCTGCTGTTTAGGAGATCACTCACCATCTGCCGCGATTTTCCTAGTCTTCTTTTCATTAGCTGCTCCCGACTGCATCATATAAATCTTCCACACCAACTTGTTAATGTGCTTGTAGGTTTCTGACCAAGTGATGGTATTTCCCATGTGGATGTGTTCTCAAATGTGGTTCTCTCTGCTTGGAAATGCCCTCTGTCTTGCAGTCAGGATTCCAGTGTAACGCTAAATCCTCCAACAACTGGCAGGTTTCTCCCAATAGATCTTGTCAAGGTACCCTTTGCATAGTTCAGCAAAGTAGAACTGCTTCCCTCTGACGGACCAACCCCACCGTTGCACATACGACTAGACTTACAAAGTGTTGCTTTCCCAAGTCAATTGCTGGACCCACAACCTGAAGGCACAGCTTGGCTGAACTCTAGTATCTGTGGGAAGTTCTGATGCACCTGACCACAGGCTCTGGTATATAAAGCTGAGAGAGGCTGCATCTCAGACCAAAGCAAAATGAAGCGGTCAGGCACACACCTTCTACATGGCATAGTTAGCTTAAAGGGTGGGGAGGGAAAGAGGAACCCAGGTTTAATCCAGTATATAGAAGTCAGAGAAACAAAATGATCCCAGAGGCTGCAAGCACAGTCAGAAGCAGCACCTCGAGAAACACTCTACAATTGCAGGCAGTGGTGAGACCTGAAGGCTTCACAAAATAGAAAATATCTGGGTTCGAATGGACTAGATTAGAGAGATGTGAGTCTGATTACCCATTAAACAGCTGTAATTTTAGTTCAAGCTCAGTGACTGAACCCGCACAGCGATTACCTTCTTTTTTGTCTAGCTGATTCCCTAGAGTAGGTATTTCCCAGTGATTAGGATGTCTCTCTTGAAACTTGTCTGGTTGGAATCCCAAAGAAAAGTCATAATGTACTTTTTCACAATGGAGTTTAATATTACATGTTATTGTAACACTTAAACTCCAAAAAACTTGTTTCCTTAAATACTGTGACATAGGAACCTTTTTTTATCCTGGGCTATAAGGGGAAACAGTTTTGGAGTTAAGGTATACTGGCCAACCCTCACGTTAAAGATGAAAGGAAATGTAAGTTTAAAGGAGTAAAAGCAAAAAGGAAATGTAAACTAAGCCCTTCAGCTCATGCCACAAGAGTGTTTTCCTCCTGGCTCAGCTCTGTAAGAAGCTAAAAGTGCTTTCTTTCAATATTGTGATGTAACTTTGCCGTCCGTAATTTGGTTCTGCTAAATGATTATACTTCTAGTAGAGAGGGAAAATTTGGCTTAATGCAGTGCCAGTTCTTCTAAGCATTAGTATCTTGAATTGGCTGAAGGTGATAATATTCTCCTCAGTGTCATCTTGGCATAGCTGTCCCAGCATTTATCTGTACTCATAGTTGGGCCAGGGTTTGCATTGAGGATTAAAGATCGAAATAGAATGAGTAACATTCACATTCTATTGATGATGTTTTATTGTTACTCCTCCAGTTATTGGTTTGAAAAGTATTATCAGTAAGTCAGAAAAACTGAGCCAGCTTGGTGATGTGACATATGAAACAGAATTTAGAAAAGAATTTGGTGAAGTCCACCCAAATTTATATTAAATTTAAATTTTACTGTAAAACTATTACCCCCTCTAAAACATTCACATATAATGAATACTTATGGGAGAATCTGGGCTTACTGAAAACTGAGAATAAAGGCAGATTATGGGAACCATCTACGAATCTGGGTGAATAAAGTCTTGGAAGCCCATATCTCATCTGATATCTGGGAGACCCATTCTTCTCTTTGTAATCCAAGGAAAGCTTAGGCACTTTGTAGATCCAACTCCCTCATCTTGTTTTTCTTGTAGATGATACTAGTGATTGAGAACTTCAAATTTTAACACAGGCCTAGGAAAGATTTTCTGTCACCAGAATGTTGATATTCTGTTGAGCACTTTTCTTCACTAACCTGTTAGATCTAATTCTAGGACTAGAGTAATTTTTTCCCCTTTTAAAGAACTTTTCCTCTATGCTCTCAAAACCGTAAACCAAGCAGTTTATTGGATGCCCCCTTCTCCCTCCAGCCCGTTATGTCAGTTGCTTCATGAGCAAAAGGCAAGCTGGTGGGTCTTAAGCTAATACTTAACTTAAGGAGTGAAAAGTCTTTAAGTGTGACTCTGATACGCTTGACCACTATTACACTTCCTTATCACCTTAAGAAGACATCTGTCTGAAAAATGATGCAGCAACCTACTATGGGTCTGTATTGATCTTTCTCCAGCCTCTGACTTGTATATCATGGGTGAACTGCATTGACCCAGATTATGGATGTATTCACTGAACTTGCTCTTTAAAGACAAGGTGATGGTTAGGGTTGGTGGAAATGGCTATGTGGCAGATTAATAATAATCTGGGCAGTGAGAAACAGAGCTGCCTTCTGGTCCTGGTTCTTTTTAAATTATATCTTAATGATTGAATTCTTCTTTTAAGTTGCAATTGAGACTAGGTATATATTCTTTGCTCTTCTCAAGAATGTATACATTCTTTTCTGTTCTCTGGTTTATTTATCATGATGGAATACAAGTATATTTGTATTATTATCTGATTATTTATAATTTGCATTATTATCTGATTATTGTGAAAAAGAATGGCTTAAGATAACAGCCTTAAGCCCAAATCATTAGGTTTGGCAGACATCTTCCAAGATTCAACAGATTTATATTCACTTTTCTAATGGCAAGTTAAATTATTTGGTTATACCCATGGTATAATTTTGCAAATAGTTACCCTAAAAGGTTTATCAGGAAGTACAATGCTTAATGTTGAACTTCCTATTTTATATGCAAAAATCCCTGGCAGAGTACCTGATTCTCAATAGTCACTGTCACAATGATGAAGATGATAACGACAATGATGACAGCCGCAGTGATATCAACACCCTTTGGATGTTTCACGTATTGCCCTTCAAAGAGTGAAAAACCCATTCTATTAAAAGACACAATGTGAAGTATCAAAATTAACCCTCTCCTCAAAGGTTTAATATTACATCTTTTATATCACAGAATGTAATCTGAAATTCCAAATCCACCTAACAGAAATGGTCACTGTTTAGTTGAATTCATTTTTGGATGGCTTATAAAATTATTCTCCACAATCTATCAGACAGACTTGTAGTCAATGTTTGACAGCAGCTTAAGATGTGGCTCCTTAGATGTTTTCTAGAGGGATCTAATTAAAAGAATAAGGTGTCCTTTTCAACCAAGAACACAGAATGCCTGGCCTAGATCTGAACAGTAAGAGCAGCAGGAGACTGCAGGCATGTCAAGTCGTCTGATGGGGAGCTGGGGATGGAGGAGGGCCTGGAAAACCTCACTGAGGGATGCTCTCTTGTGAGCAGTGAAAGGACACAATGAACACAGTGGGAAGTGTGGGTTATAGAGATGGAAGCTCTCTCCACATTGCCCTGCTAATAAGTCATGGAGATAACAGAGCTAAAGCAGCTTTATCAGTACAATTTTTCAAGAATTGGGTAATTAGCTTTATTGACTATCACCAGATATAAAGTCCCCTTTCCAAGCACTCCTGGAAATGTCTAAATTATAAGACAATCACCATTATCATCAAATTGATCAAGTTCAACTAACAGAAATCACTTTTTAATACAGGTCAAACATTAAGTGCCTCTCAGGGTTATTTAGAGACACAGATTTCCTAGCTGACTTCCACATTTAAATCTTCATTTCTTGTCCATATTGTGGATGTTATATAGCAACCAATTATAAATAAACAAAAAATGCTGATAACCTATTCAATGCTAGAACTTTTATATGCATTATGTGATTTAAACCCCATACTAAGTCTATGACATAGGTTCTATCATTAGCTACATATTGAAAATAAAAAGAGACACAGAGAGATTAGGTATCCTGCCCAAAGTAAACAGGTGGTATGAGGCAGGGTAGAGATTTCTGACTTTAGAGGCTGCACTATTAATCATAGAGCAACAGCCTCTCTAGGCACAAAAGTAACACTGGGAGGGTGTGCTGGCTGTGGTAGCAACCTTCCAGTTTCCTAGCTCTCCTGGAGTGTCCCTGAATGCCTTGACCAGAGCCTCTCTGAAGCTCACCACTTCCACAGATTTCACCCTGATTCTGCCCATGCTGAGACTTGGCATCAGGTGGAAAGTGCTCTCTGATTCACTCCCAGTGTAACTGTCATCTCTCAGCCACCTTCCAGAAAGTCACGGGCAAACTGTCATTGTTGGTTTCCTAGTTACCCCTCTCAGCCTCCAACTCCACATTGCCTAATCCTTGTGTAATGACTGAGGAGGAAAACTCAATGCTTTTTGTTATGTACTCCCCATATCGTTTCTTGTGTATCCTCATCTTTTTTTTCTTTTAGTCACATAGAAATTGTCCTTGGTCTGCTCTTCTCAGACAGTCCTTTAGGTCTCTCAAGTACTTCCCTGTATAATTCTGTATATCTACATTGTCTGCCTGTGGTGTTCAAATAATAATTTGGTTTCTTAAGCAATTTCTACATTCCTCATATAATTTTTGGATACTATGACTTAATTTAGATAGAAAGAGTGCTAAGAAACTGACATTTATGAAGCACTATTTTCTGTTAGGAATTCTCCTAGACAGTATACCTTTCAAGAGCATAAGGGGGATTAAATCAAACAATGTCTGCAGTTTCTATTATTTCCATTTCACTCACTAGAAAGGAGACACTCAGAAATGGGAAGCCACTAATCCAATTCACTTGTAAATTATGGCACAAAAAATAAAACCCAAATCAGCTTCATTCCAAACCCATGTTCTGGCCGTTACAGTTGTGCTTCTGACACCATAATGAGCACATGCATCTCCTGGGGGTCTTGTGAAAATGCAAATCCTGATGCAGAAGATCTAGGGTAGGGCCCAAGATTCTGCAATTGTGACAAGCTTCCAGGTTAAGATGGTGCTGTTGGGCTACAGACCACAAGTTAAGTACTGGTGCTCAGCTAAAATTTTCTTCACAGTGAAAAGACCATCCTCAGGCCAATCCCTTCTAAATGCCACAAATCCCACGTCATGAGTCAAAAGGAATGCATGCCAACTTGATGGGCACACAGAAGGTGTAGCATAGTATTTCCTAAAGTGTGCTCCTTGGATCATCTGTGCAGAATTCCTTAGAGTGCTTATTAAATGCAACTTTCTGGGCATCACCTCAGCCCTTCTGGACCAAAATTATGAGAGGCAGGACCTGAGAAGTTGCATTTATGGCAAGCTCCCCAGGCCCTTGTAATGTGCATTCAAGTTTGAGAAGAACTAGAGCAGCCTAAGCACTGAATGGATGGAAAGGAAAATGATGATCATGGAGGCATATTGAGAAAGACCTGCAGACAAAAGAGCCCGAATGACATCTCCCTGAAGGAGAGAGGTAGATTTTTCCTCTGTGCTGTAAAAGTGAGATTAAAGCTGAAAGGGTGAGTCATCAAGTTTTAGGGTTGGAAGAGGGCCAACAAACTAGGTATTGCGAGGTGGGTCACCTAGGAGATCTCAGGAAGGAGCTTGTTCTGGATATTAAATATTGAATTGATCCACACTTCAGGTACTCTCTTGGCAGTGCTTGTGGAGAAGAGGACTAGAAATAAGCTCTTATTTTTAAAGCGTTTTCACCATGTGTGTTGCACCCATGACATAATCTGCCCTCGTACATTGCCTCAGAGGGTGTGTAAAGGCAAGAATTATTCATTCCCAGCTCACAAGTGAGAACACTGAGCCCCAGGGAGTGATAGTAATGCCAAGGCCAAACTTCCAGCCTCCAATGTTGTGACTAGACGCTTCAACCAGTCCAGGAGCTCCCAGACATGGCTGTGCATCAAAACCACAGAGGAGGCCCCACCCCAGGCATACTGCGTCAGAACAATTGAGAAGGATAATCTGTATTTTTAAGAGCAGTACCACAGGTGATTCTTACACAATCAATCTACGGAACCATGTTTGGCAACCACTCAACTAGATTATGTGGCATGTAAGGAGCTTCCTATGACTCAAAGGGTCATATGGAAAGAGAAGAAGCAAAGGTATTGGGACCCTGGAACCCCTTCTGAAGTTCTGAATGGCAGCAGGCACTCTTTAGGGTCTTCCCTGCTTGGAACGTTGAGCTTAGAGTAAGGTTCTGTAACTGCTGGAGGTAGGAGGCTTTAAGAGATTTTCTTTTGAAAAACTGGTCAAAAGAAAACACAGCTCAGAACTTAGATGGTTTTATTAGCAAATACTTCGAGGTTAAAGGACAGATTTGAATTTCTATAACAATAAGATATGGGGAAAGTTGCACTGTTGCTGCAGTGCTGGATTTAGGATCAGCTCTTGGTTTAAGTCCTTACTAGCTGTGTGGGTTTGCTGAGTCAAATAATCTCTGAGATGTTCAGCCACATTCTCTTCAGAACATAAAACATGTGGGAAAAGACGAGCAAAGATGAGTAAAAGAATGTAACACATAGTAGGTGCTCGTTATGTATTAGTTGGAATTGATCTGATGTTCCTCAGATGAGTGGGCTGAAGATAAGAGACAAGAGTTAGGAGATTCCCTACGGCTACTGGCAAGATACAAAGTAGCTCAGACTCTAGGATCCAGCCCTTCTGTCTGTGGGTCTGGCCTTCCAAATTGACAGATGGGGCAGCAAACTGAGCAGTGTGATTGAGAAGTCTCCAGAAAGTTCCTCAGGGATGCAGTGTCTGAAATTTTATCATTTTATCATTTAGAGACTGTTCCTCAGAACTTCTCTTCTTATGCTTCTCTTTGAAAAGTAAAAAAGCCTTAATGAGCCTACTTTATTCTAAATTTTAATTGTCTGTTCTTCTGACCAGAGAAACCACAAGAACACGTGTGTGTGGGGAGAGTGGGTGGCGTAGGGGCACTGTGGAGAAAGGACGCAGCAAGAGAAAAAGGGCCACAGGGAAGAGGGTGAGGGGTGCTGAGGCCAAGTTCTGCTGGCTTCACAACATTTCCCACGCCAGAGATTCAGCAACATCGAGTGGTGAGAGGAACTTGAGGCAAGAGGTTTGCTACCAGAAGAAATCTGTGTGAGCCTGGCATCACTCTCCTCAGATGCAACAGGGAAACCCATCTCAGTTAAGGGGGGATATATGTAATAATGAGTCCTTCAGAAGGAGGTGAATGCTCCTTATCAGAGTAGGGGGGAATCCTTTTAGTCAGAGGAAAATGCGCTATTCATATAAGACCAGTCTGCAGTCTGTGTCGTCTCTTGAAGAAAACAAAGTCTCACTGTAGAAGTGTGTTTGCTTATAGATGATTCACCAGGAAATCAAGTGTGGCTCTCACTGATTGCCCTGATTCCCACCCTGTCTAACGAGAAACATCCACGGTGGGATGGAAAAATACCTGGGGCGCCAGGTGGGTGGGGGGAGAGGGGGAAGAGCGTTCTGCTGCACCCAAGTTGCACTTAGGCTTTTCCTTTTTAGAAGATTAGCTGTCCAGTCATCAGAGGTCTCTCCTCTCCTCCCCAGGGCACGAGTTAAGTGTAAAACCACAGACAGTTTTTCCTCATCAGTCAGATTCCCTAGGAACGATGGACCACTTAGAAGAGAGATAGGGACACAGCATACAGGAAAATGTGAAATGCTTCTCAATAGAAGATAGGCAGAAACTTTTGCATTTTGATTGTGGTAGAATTGCTTATATCAGAGCAACCTTCCTGCCCATAAGAATTACTAACATTGGGAAAAATTTTTGAAAACAACAACTATTTGAAGGCACTGGAGAATGACAAAATACTGCTAGAACTGGAGAGATTGTGACTCTTGAAAGAAGAGAACCCCACTGGGGGAGATCCATGTTTAATGGCTTTCCTCCAGGTCATGCCCCAGTTTGCATGCAATGGGCACGGAGAAGAGAGCTCGAGGAGAAAGCGACAGTTTCATGGGCCTGAGGAGTCAGAGGTCAGAGTTTGGGGCCACCAGAATGCTAGAAATTGAGGGGAAAAATCTCAGAAAGGAGGGAGCCTACAAGGGGAGCCCCCAAAGATGCATACTAATTCCCCTCAAATCCTTGCCTGACACTTGAACTACTCATGTGTGGGATGAGACACCTGACAGCCAGGGGAAGTAACAGCAGGGAGGCTGAAAGAGTCTCAGGGTTATGCTCATGACCCCTCCAGCCCTGTCTTCTCTTCTGAACTCTAGACCCATATACCCAACTGTCTACTTAACAATTTCACTTGGATGCATAACAGTCATTTCAAACTTAACATGATCAAAACCAAACTCTTAATCTCTGCTGGGAAAAAAAAAATCCTACTCCTCCATTTTAGTTATTAACACTAGATTTGCTCAAGTCATAAACCTTGGAGCCCTTCTTGACTCCTCTTTTTCTCATACTTGACATCCAACCCACCAGCAAATCCTGCTGGTTCCACCCTCAGACCCTTTCTCATCATCTCCACTACTAACACCTTCATCTAAACTACATATAGAAAACAATATGAAATTGGATCCCTCTCATACTCTATACATAGGAATCAATTTCAAATTAATAAAAATCTTAAGTATGTGAGCAGCTGAAGTTAAACATTTTAAAAGAAAGTACAGATTAATATCATTATGACTCCAGGATAGGAAATAATTTTTTTAAACAAAAAATAGTACAAACCATAAAAGAAAAGATTTATGCATTTGACTATATTAAAATTTAGATCTCCTGTTCACCAAACAACACCAGAAAGTAAATGAAAAAGTAAGCCACAAATTAGGAGAGGATATTTTCAACTTATGTAACATATTATGATTTGTATACAGAAATTCCTAGAAACCAATAAGAAAAAGTCAAAAGACTCAACAGAAGAGTGAGCAAACGACATAAATAGAGCTAATATTCAGCCAGTTTTCATTCATTTGATGTACTCTCTGGCATTCAATATGATGGTACAAGTTGTAGATATTTTGAATATCACTAATGTTAACATGCATTTCATAGGAAACGCGATACAAATATGAAAATACTCTCGACCTTGTTAGTAATCATGGAATTGCATCTAAGTCATAGTAAGAAACCATTTGTACCTATAATATTGGCAAAAATTAAATTCTGACAATACCAAATCTGGTAAGATCTGGAGCAAAAGAAACTCAATCATTCTCAGTGAAGAATAAATCAGTACTACCAATTGGATAGTTTGGCATTATCTTATAAAGTTGTGCATATATATACCCTACATCTCAGCATTTCTACTCTAGAGAAATGCTTACATATGCATATCAAGACACATGTAAAAGAATGACCATAGCAGAATTGTTTTTAAAAACAAAAACCAGAGAAATCCAAATATCATGGATAGAAAAATGGATAAACAATCTGTGGCATATTCACACAATAGAATATTAAATAACAGTGAAAATGAAAAAACAACATATATAACAACATGGATGAGTCTTTGAAATATAATGTTGAGTAAAAAAAGTAAGTCCCAGAACACTGAAGACCATTTGATACTATATTTATAAAGCTCTAATACAAGGACAACTAAAAATTGCATTACTCAGTAATACAAGCAATACATAGAAACAATTTTCAAGAAACAAGGAAATGATAAACATAAAATTCAAGATAGTTGTTACCTAAGGAGAAGAGAAAGGGGTAGGGTTAAGGGAAGCACAAATATAGTCCATGGTATTATCAATGTTAGTTTTTGATATGGGTAATGGGTTCATCAAAATTTAAATCATGATTTGTAACTCATTAATATTTCAAATAATTATAACAAAAAATTTAATAAGGTCACATTAATATTTATACCTGAATCCAGATAGTTTCAGGTCTCTGCTTAACACCTGCATTAATCCAATCTCCTAAAAAGTCATTCCCACCCCCAGTGAATTTCAGGGAGTCACTAAGAGGTGTTTTACGTGTATCCAGAAATATGTTGACACTCACCTCTACTATTTACACAGCCAATGGCTTCCACTGTTCTATATGGGCTTCTGTCTCTATTAACCATCCCTGTTGATTTTCCTCGGTGACCTCAGTTCTTATGGGGTCATGGAGGCTCAACAATTTTCCTTTGTTATGCTGGTATTGTTTGGTGCCCACTACAATGTGTTATAGAGTTTGCTGAGCTAGCTCTTCCAGCTCACTTTCGTGGCTCTTTCATCTCCTAAGTTGCATCCTGCCAGAGTGACAGGGCAAGGATGGATTTAGTACCATTGGCTCACTATACCTGCCCCCACTGCTCTCAGCCCACACATGAAACAAAAAACGTAAAAACATCACCAACTTTTGAGGGAACTTGCATCAATATAAAAGGGCTAATCCAAGACCAGGCAAGATTGCATTCAGATGATGCACACAACTGCTCAAAACATTTCTAATGGAAACAAGAGAAATAGTAGAACCTATCAATCCAGTTAATTTAAAGCCTGGTGTGCTCTTGCAGAATTTGGGGGGAGAGGATAGATTTAAATATATAGAGAATAGATCCAAGAGAGCCAATACATGCACTATAAGAGACCTAGAGAGAGAAGATTAAAGAGATAAGGGAGAATTAATGATTAAAAAAATAAAAAGACATTTTCCCTGATTCCCCAAGATTAAAGGGGTTACCTTCTTGCTCCAGATTCTGCAATTCAAGCAGAACAAGAAACAATAGGAGTTAAAAGCCATGTTCTTAATTGCCTGAGGGCTCTAGAAAGAAGTAGTCCTAGAAAACTCTGCCATGAAATCCAACCTTTAACAGTCATGTTCTTTGTAAGCTTAGGATCAAAGAATAAGACTTGAAGGGCTGGATTAAGTTATACTTTCTGATTAATCATTCCAAGAGACTGGATACCAGCTGTAACGTTGCTAGGAAACCTAGCTCTAGAATCATCTAAGTGACGTAGTGTGATCATTAGCTATAGGCTGCCAAATCACAAGGAAATATGTGATCTCGATGTGATGTTCTATTAATCTGGATCAGTCTGGAAAGTTGGAGGTTGTGATTTTATACATATTCTTTAAAAAAACAAGTTATTATTGTTTTTTGAAAATTTTATTTCAAAACTCAAAGGATATCTTCTTAGCTACCCCTCTGATAAGACTTTGTCAATGGGACTAGAATATGTGACTGATTACTTAGAAATAAGGCAAAGTATCTGGTAGTGAAAATGTCACCACCATAATTCACTCAGCTCTGCCCAACCACATGACATGTCTACAAAGCTACTGGTGTTATCAGGGTTACGTCTAGATCTGAGTTAAAACAGAATCTCACTATGCTATTTCCTTTTGAAAACAATAAGATATGATATATTCAGTATTGTTTGCTTCGAGAAGGAGAGATCTAGTTGTTAATCATCGGTGTCTTTATTGCTCGAGTATTACCCTCAAGTGAAGCTTCATGCCTTTGATGGACAGAAGAAACAAACAGACTGCAGAGTCAGCAAACAGATTGCAATTTCAGACTATCATGCTCTAGCTCTAGCATTACCAACAGCTATGAATGCAAGAACTATATTAAAACATATGTCTCATTTCATACACCATAGTATCCATGATTATTATGTCAAAGGCTTTGGATTCTGCTTTTAACAAATTAACTTAACCACTCTCTATGTCTTTATAGAGTACATTAAAATCTCATATAATTTGGTTTGAGATATGTGTAATTATTTTCTGGTGAATCAAATATCCTAATTAATGAATAGCTATCACAATGTAGACATACTATACAGGCATTACCAATTTTCAAAGAATTTGAACAAAATCAATTCAACACTAAAATAATCCTGAAAAAAGTTAATACCTTTGATTCATATACATTGTTCTAGCATAAACCATATAAGCCCTGATTTATTTAATTTTAATAAATCTTTTAAAATAATTTTTGTTTTATTAATTTTTACTTTTTATCAAAATTTTATTAAGTTTGAATATTTAAGAAGGAATAGGAGGAAGAGAGTTGGAGAAAGTATTTTATGATTATTGAGATATGAATACTAGCTACTCCTTTTTCATGTGTAGAAAAAAACGGGAAGTAAAAAGAATACCGAAATTAAAGTGTAAAGAAATTCTCAGGAGGAAGTGTCCCTGTGATTGTCAGCCAGCCCCTAGAATTTCAGAAAAGCAAAAATGGTGCACTAGAGAAAGAAAACATCAGGCTCTACCCTGATGGTATATTACAGAATAGGTGCCATCATTGCTACAGGAATGATCAGAAGGAAAGTTTGATTTGGGTGAGCCCCACTAAGTGAATAGTAAAAATGTTCCAGCTATCACCTGCTACATTTGGTCAGTGCCTGGACTGTACCAGTTATGAAATAGCTTTTGAATGTCACATCTGCGTTTGAAATGAGTTGAGGCCACCAGCAAAACTAGGCCAATGCAACTCATTCACTTCATCAAGGCTGTGTCAGTAAAACGCTTTAAGCTGCCAAGAACAGCCAACTGGAGCTAGCTGAAATGAAGAAATGGAATGGCTTACATAATTATATTCTAGAGGAAGGCAGGCTCCCATGCCATTTGCCTATTACCCCCTCTCTTTGGTCCTCAGCCCGGTGCCAGCTCCCTTCAGGCTACCAGCAAGATGGCTGTAGCGATATTGGCCCCATATAGGTCCACAGCATCATCTATGGGAGAGAAACCGTTTATTCCTTAGGATCTATACAAATATGACAAAACTTCCCATAAAAAAAATCTAATAACCTTCCACTGGAGTCTTTTTGGCCTGTATTGGGGTCCCATACACATTCCTAAAGAAATTCTATGGCCAGTGATTGGCTTAAGCCTGGGTTTCTGAACTAATTCCTAGCAAAGACAATGGTGTTAGACCAATAGTTCTCACACTTTTGTGTGTGCCTGAGAATCTCTTGGAGGGCTTGGCCCCCCAAGTCTGTGATTCAGTAGGTCTGGGAAGGGAACGGGGAATTTGCATTTCCAAAACTAGAGTTCTACAAAAAAACCTGTTTTTTCCAGGTGATACTGATGCTTCTGGTGCCAGGATCACCATTTGAGAACCACTGGATTAGACCAATCAGGAATGCAGATGATGGTTTAGGAAGGGATTCTGCATTTCTAATAAGCTCCCAGGTGATCCCGATGCTGATGCTGCTGGTCCACAAGCTACTCATTGAGTAGTACAGCCCAGGAGGCCTCTTCACACTCTCTCCTCCCTGGGATTGTTTATTTTCCTTTCCACAGCATACTCTCCTCATCTCCAACCAACCCTACACCCAGAATCCTTTTGTAAGGTATTTCCTCCTCCTGAAGGATAAAGAGAGCAACTCTTCCAGTGTACATGGGAGTAACTAACAAAGGGGAGACCTACATTAGACACCCGGGAACCCATCTTTAGTAGGTATATCACTGTGGAGAAAGTTCTGGGGTTCAGGTGTAGGAGAGCAAAAAATGCATTAATGTGGTACTAGGGTCCAGGTATCCCAGACTGCGGCAGCATCCTCCTAGCTGAATGCTTCGCATCAGGTTAACCAGCAAGACTTTCTATCAAAAGGTCAGTATAATCTTAAGTGAATTGAAGAAGAACTTTTTCATTTCAATAGCGTCCTTCTTAAAAAAGGCTTCAATCACACTATAGTGAACATTGCAATTTATTATAAAAATATCATGATATGAGTGATCTCTTTACTCCTAATGCACTGGTCCTGGGCTGGGAGGGGAACATGTCAGTTGGGAGTGACGTAGGAATTCATCACTGTCCTCAGCCTTCCCTTTTGTCTATTCTTTACTTAAAATGTTTTATTTAGAAGCCACAGGAGACAGTGGAAATGAATCACCTCCAAGCCCTCAATGACGGCAATGAATTATACTTGAGAGAAACGATCGCATCTAAGGCAGGCAGGAGGGCCCGTGCAGGTAATCACAGTGCAATTACAGCATTAGGCGGAATAGCACTGGACCAGGCAGATGATGTACGACTTTTCTGAAGGAGAACAGGGTAAGAGTGCTTGGCAGCAATGGCCAATGCTTCCTTCCGATCATCAAACATCACATTAGATTTTCTCAAGACTGAGGTGAAACACTTCTGTGAGGCTACTTCAACCATGTGGCGTGCTAATGCAATCACTTACTAAATGGTGCAGGTCAAAGAAAGAGAAAAATAAACCTAGAGAAGACCTGGTTACAGTACGTTTTGGACTGCCTCCAGCAGTTCAAGAAACCTCATGAGCAAGAGAAAATGGAAATAGAGGAAGTGAATGTTGGACAATAACATGTGTTGAGGAGAATGGCATTAAACTTCTTGGCCCAGTACCTGCTATTCAAGAGTAAGCAGAGACATAAGACGTCTGGGTCTATCGATTAAAATCCCAGCAAAGTGGGAAGGGCTGCAAAGTTGGCTGTCTAAATGGAACAAAAGGAGAGAGAAATGCAAAGGGAAAGAATGTGAGAGGAGTATGTGTGGACCTTGAAGACCAAGATGGAAGCTCGGGTGCACCAGTCTCTAAGGGCTGTGCTGCTTAAGTTGGCGGAGAGGGTACACTTTATATATTTAGTGACTGTCATCAATTCTGTGTTCAGAGAGCTTAACCTCAATGGAAAATGGGTCTCTTACGAATGGCCTTATTGAATAAGAAAAACAAGGCTTTGGCATAGTCTGAATGAAGAAGATTAAGGCAAAGCAAAGATAAATTGCTCTGCTTAATAGTGAAATGGGAATCTTGGATATTTAGTAGGAAATGAGGTCCTGGGAATTGAGAGAAGAAATAGGGGAAAACTCTCATGAGGGAAGACAGGGGAGTCAGCAATGTGGTGGGAAGCCAGGTCCCATAAGAAGAGACATCAATTTTCCTCTGGGCTAGAGGAAGGCAGGTAAAGTATTAGGAATAGCGATTCCTGACAACACAAGTAGAAGTTGCTTCCTGTTCTGTGCTACAGCCTCTCTGATATCCCCAAATATTTTCAGTAGAAGTCAATTAGACACAATCTGCCTTGTATTAATAATAGCTTGGGGGAATAATGAAGAACGTGTTGTGTCCATATTTGGACCAAGTCAGTGTATCTGTTACCCAGCTGCAGTTGTATAAGCTAATGGATCACCAAAGGGAAACAGGAAACCTCAGATGGGGTGGAAGAGTGATAAATATTTCCAAATTATTAGCTACAAATAGCTCATTAGAGGCTTTAAAGAGTGTTTCTGTTTGTTTTGTTTCGTAAGTAAACAAGATTTGCAGTACCCCTGGAGGTATGAATAGCCCTTATAATTTTGAGAGTTACATGGTAAAGCAGACAAAAAAACTGTTTATGGGTGTCTCACCTACGTGACACACTGTGTTCACATCTTTAAGTAATGAAAAGGGGGAAATAATTTTCCACCAGGTCCCAGTCTCGAAGATATTCTTCTAGTAAGGCTTATAAAACCCTTCCCACTGCCGCAGCACAGGCAGAAGGTGAAGCAATGCTGTTGAAGCACAGGGTGGCAGACGGTGTCCTTAGAGAGACAGAAAGCTTCAGGACCAGGAAGTAACAGCTACCGTTAACCAGGACAGTCGTTCTGCAAAGAACATCAGCAGTATCCTTAACTGCTCCAGGTCAAGAATGAATGAATAAGGAGTAACATGGGCAACTGTGAAGATGAGAGCATGCAGTGACAGGAAAAAGGGCCTTGCTAGGAGAAAGGGACCACCCAGGAGCAGGAGGAGAGTGTGAAACTAAAGAGATCTGAAGAGACAGAAGAGAGCCAGAAGATCTGAGCAGAGCAGAGATTTTATGATTCTTAGTGGAGACTTAGAAATTTATATCAGAAGCTACTATATGTCATGTATAATTTGTTATGTGTAATTTTGCTTAAATTGTGAATTATGTATATAGTTCTTATTCTAGTACCAAAATATAGGTTCCGTCATTTTCAACAAATTGCCTCTGCTGTTATCATAAACGCTTGGATGGCAGAAGCCCTCCAGGTATTGACATAAACAGACAGCTTCCGTACACTGTGGCTTATACCAACCCCCACCCACCCACATACACAGATAAACACGTTACTGTAGAAGATTCTGGGGCTCAAATTGAGCATAAAATTTAGATAGCCTATTTGTTTTTGAACCCAAACTAAACTTACAAGGTCATCAACACACACACACACACACACACACACACACACACAACAGAGGGAGAGAGAGAGACTCCATCTTTAAAAATAAAGGGAAAAAATGCTAGTAAAAAAAATTGAATATGCTCTGTAGAAATTTTAGTGCCAGTAGTTTTTGCTTCTTAAAATTATTGTCTGCCTTTCTTCAGTGAAGAGAGTCTGCATTGTGGTAATCAGATTTTAAGAGAATCTGACCCTCCATATCTTAAAATAAAATAGAGAAAGTATTGTTAAGTATACTTTCTCAGGAAAGATTAAAGAAAATTTTATAGAAAGAAAATGAACGAAGTAATTAAATATGCAATTTATAAGAGACAAAATACAAATGGCTAAGAAACACATGAAAAAAAATGTTTAAGCTTACCACTAAGCAGGAAATGCAAACAAATACCAAATACTGTTTTCTCACATCTCAAGTTGGTGAATTTTAAAGAGAATGAAAATGCCTGTTATTGGCAAAGGAATAGGGAAACTGGCTTTTTCTGGCACTGTGGTGCGAGTGCACATAGACGGCCTTCTGGAGGGAATGTTGGCCTGTGTATCAAGAACCATAAAATGCACATACTCTTTGGCCTCAGAATTCTGCTTCTAGGAACGCTTCCCAAAAAAACAATCAGATGAGCAAGTAAAAGATGTTCACTGCATCATTCTAGAGGATGATGAATTTTTGTCATGTTCCAATAGTAAAAATTATTTCAACATATTTGGTACATCAATACAATGGAATATAATTCAGCCCCTTAAAATAAGGATGTGATTAAATGGATTTTATTGACATGAAAAGATGTTCACAATATATTATTATGCCCCCAAGCAGGTTACAAAAGAGCATAGTATGATACCATTTTTCTAAATGGTAAAAACTAGAAAGTTTTACACAGACTCACACACGCATTCATATACACATGAGAGAGGGAAACAAAGGAAGAATTTATACCAAAATGTTATCAATGGCGTATTACATCTGGGAGGTGAGATTGTGGGTGATTTTTTCGATATGATTTATCTGTACTAAGTTTTCTATAATGAACACAAAGTATGTGATATTTGTAATAAAAAAGAAAAATAGTACATTCTTTCACTTCCATCAAAGGGAGATTGGATTCTTTTGTAACTAAATTAGTGTTGTTATAATTATTTGCAATTTTTTTTAATAACAATAAAACTAATACCAATGTTTTTTTATAGCCATATGTGATCTGTATCCAAATGGGTCTATTAAAAAGGCTAAAGTCCTTTTATATTCATCTTCCTAATGAACCTGAAGGAGAACTGAAGACTCTTGTGTTATAAGTGGAGAAAATGAGGCTCAGGCAGTCAGTGAAATTTTCCCTTGAGTTTAAGGATGAATTAGAAGCAGCTCTGAGAAAAACATGCAAGTCCCCAGACTGTTGTTTTGAATAAAAGTTGATTTCCCCTTGGATGTCAGTGGTAATATTATCATCAATGCAGCCTCAACACCATGTGCCTTTTGCCACAAAAAAGAATTCTTTCCCCTGGTCTTAAAAGTGTCTTCCTTGAGCCGGGAACACATATGTGTGTGGATGGCACTGACACTGGTGTGAACCCTGTGTTTCACTCCCACATTGGATAGATACTTAAGCTACCCTCTGAGCCTAGTCTGTTCTCCGGAAGAGAATTCTCTTTCCACAAGGATGAAAACTTCCCCAGTAGGAAGGCTTTAGCAGCACAGAGAGAGGAAAGGAACACTAAATCAGACATAACCAGGTTTGACTCTTGACGTCTCCAAGGCTTACTTGCTCCACAGTGAAGGAGCTAACCGAGCTAACCGAGAGATAATCCGGTAGAATGTGACAAGCATGGAGCCAGGCTCATGGCAGGGACTCAGCAAGAGTCAGCTCTCTCTCACCAGACTCACACACCATCTGCAACTTGCCCATTCATTCCACTCCCTGCAGGAGGGTCTCGTCCGCCTAGCATCTGATCAGGCCCATAATTCTAAACCCAGATGGGAGCTCAGCCAAGGAGGATTTACCACGAAGTTACGAGGTTTAAACTTCAGGGCTCTTCCTTGCAGGGGCCCATTAGAGAGCTGAGAGTTTTGCTGACAGTTATAGAATGTTTCATGTGGAGATGAGAAGACAGGTTACAAGCAGAAGGATTTTTGAAGTGTCCCTGGTAAATTGCCTGAAAAGATCTCAGAGGAATGAAACATGAATCTCTCAGTCCCCAGTAATCTGTTGTGATTTCTTTTCCCATTCTAAATAAATATTTTCCTTCATACCTAATTGCATATATGTATTTTTATAGTCTTTAAGAGGCATCCCAAAATTGTATAGACTCTGGGCCCCACAAAGCCTGGAGCATCCCTGAGACCTTAGTTCACCTCTCTTACCATCCCCACACTGGCTTCTGCTTGGAGCAACAGTGAGATTTTTACCTCCAAGGTAGTCCACTCAAATAATAAACAGTTCTAAACTAGAGCAAATAGTACACCGATGGAGACTCTGAGTCCCTAAACTCCTGCTCATAGGTCGCATTTCTGCTCCCCGGAACTGCACAGAATATGTACTGTCTCTGAAGCTGCTTTCCAGGCCGCACGCCCAGCCTTGAGCGTTCTCTTATCTGTTAGTCTCCCCACTTTGCTGCAGGATCTCTTCAGACTACTGCCTAGAGCTGAGCCCGGCACTTGAGTTGTGGTGTGACCTCCAGCAATGCTGGCCACTGTCTCTCCTTGAAAAAGAGTTTCCACCCTAAAAGTACCCAGGTCAAAAGCAATTTTCCCATAAGAAATAATGGTGATGAACTTCATTGTGACACTTGCAGGGCCAAGGCTGCTGCAACCAATTCACTGCCCATCAGTTAGAAAACAGCTGTACCCCGCACAGACACAAACCTGCCTCTTATATGGAAGGTCAGGACTGATGTCGGGCATGTTCAGGTTCTAATGTGGGGAGGGGGGTCTAGCCTGCAGGCCGTGTCCTCAGAAGGAGCAGAGAGAATGGCGCCATCATTTGACTGCTTTATGTGAGTGTTTGGGTGCCTCACAGTCTGGTTTCCACACTGCCTTCTCTACGGTCCTTTCATTGTAGTCCTAACAACAGTCATAACAATGCTTTACCTCAGATTGTTGACAGGGCACTTTTTGGATTATGTGTTCAGAGGGAGAAGTTGCTTCCTCTGCTCTTGCCTACCCACAGTCCTCTCCATCCCCGAATCGAAGAAGGAATGAAACCACACTGCCTCCTAAAAGCAGTTCTGGAACTGGAAAGGGCTTTCTTGGTGCCTTTGGCCTGGGGTTACCTGATAAACGAGGACCCTCTGCTGATGTAATGCAACATAATATATCAGAAGCCAATTTTGCAATAGGGGTAACAGCAGAATAGGCATGACAGCAGATGTGGTTGGGATATAGCCAGGGTGCCAACGCTTCCAGGCACTACTGATTGGCTCTCTGGCTCTTGTATCCACCTACACACACACACACAGACACACACACAATTCTGTACTGCAATGGCAGCCTGTGCTGGACTTTCTCTCATGGTGCAGGCCACCCTGCTGCAAACTGAGGCACAGCCATAGAGCTAACAAGGGCCTAAATAAAAATGGTGTTCTAATTGAAACAAGCAAATACAGACAGCCCAAGCAGTTTCTATACATACATTTTATACATTGCATTTATCAAAGAAGGACACCTTAAACAAGTGAAACTATTTCTGCCACTTTCCCACCCCACATGCTCTCCCCCATGAATGTAAGTTGATTTTGTCTTACTTCAGCACCCACAAATTAGAGCATATCCCAAGCCAAGGGCTTCCATAGACACAGATCCCACAGTTACTCAGAGCCTGTGAATGTTAGTGCAATAGAATTATACCATTTGTGATCTACCATGACCCGTGAAAATTTGGATTAACTGGAAGAGGAATAACAGATAACAACAGTAAAAGGCTAAATATCAGTTTTCAGAAACAAGCCAAAATTGATTAAATGGGCAGATTGATTTTGACAGCTAGTAGTTTGAGTGTCACGAAATAAACAACACTGGTTAATATGTTCTGTCATGGAAGACCAAGCAGATGATATTTCATGATTTTTAGAACTGACTGAAGAGGATTATAAAACAGCACACTGGAACAACCATTAAAATATCCACTTGTTCATCTCACCCAGACTCTAATGAAGTCCAGGTGAACTGAACTTACTCTTCACTTTGTTCCTTTCATCCACCTACCCACCCATCCAGTCACTCCTCAACCCATCCATCCAACCAACAAATATTTGTGCACACTTCTCACTTGTCAGACACTGACAGGCTGAGTCACATAAGCAGGAATTTACTTTCTATAACTTCTCTCTTCTCTTCCCACCTGTTTTGGTGATCATTAGAGGCCAGGCTATAACTTGTGACTCAAGACCGCCAGGCAGATGGGCACCAAATCCTGGTAATCAAGGTTAGCTTCTCAAAACCATTCCTGGGGGCCAGCCCGGTGGCGCAAGTGGTTAAGTGCGTACGCCCCGCTGCGGTGGCCTGGGGTTCGCTGGTTCAGATCCTGGGTGTGCACCGACACACTGCTTGTCAAGCCATGCTGTGGCAGCGTCCCATATAAAGTGGAGGAAGATGGGCATGGATGTTAGCCCAGGGCCAGTCTTCCTCAGCAAAAAGAGGAGGATTGACAGATATTAGCTCAGGGTCGATCTTCCTCACAAAAAAAGAAAAAAACATTCCTGGGACAGATACCAGAAGCAGAAAGCTGGATTGGGTCATCTGCTGAGATGCAAAACCAAGAAGGCGTGAAGCTAGAGGATGCCTGTACAGCACTGGAGTCACCATGGCAATGACATCAGAAGCTGGATTTGGATCAGGATGAAGCAACAGGTAATGGTGGACCAAGGAAGAGGGTCACACTCACACCGTAGAGAGGAGGAAGAGGCTAGAGGGAACAAACTAACCATGAACAGTTGTTTTTTCACTATTATGAATAATTCCTTTGAGCCTTATTATGCCTATCTTGACGGCTCTCTGTCAATTCAAGGCATTTTTAATTTAATTTTGGTAATAATAAGAAGAGAAGTTTAAAAAGATGAAAAACAGACATTAATACAATGGGTTGAGATGAAGGCAAAATTGGTCAACCATGGAAAACTTTTGTATTTAAAAAAATTATTTAAAACAATATGCAATGAGCAAAATGTGTGCCAAGGAAGTTAGGTACCAATTTTTAAGCATTGCTTTCATTTGCTTCATATTATAACTAAGCCAAAGATCATTACTATTCCTTGGTTGGATGCAGCCTCTTCAGACTCTTTAATAGCCTGGATGGGAGCCAGAGGCATTCTACAGTAAGCCTTCCAGGACTTGACATTAATTACCAAGGCTGAGGCAAAAACTAAGAAGGCAGTGGGAGCAGTGAGGGTGATTTTTTTTTTCAGTGTATATGCAACGTGGGGTAAGGGGGTGGGGTATCTGGGCATTCTGTTTGGAATTCTCCAACTACTGTAGCTAAGTGACGAGACGGGTCTGGATTTCAATGCCAGCTCTGCATCTTACCTAGCTTTAGATCTCTGTTACCTTATCTGTCAAATATGTGTGATAATATCTCCCTTACAGGGTTGGGTAGTCTCACCACGCAGCTCTATCTTGTCTCCATGCGGATGCTCAGGGGCCTTCATATAGTTGCATGGGGAGACTGAGGAAGTGGTATTGAGGCTGCATTTGCACCACACTCCTTTTACTTTGATTTTATGTTTATTTGTAAAGATAATGGGCTTACTGGAGAGACTATAGCTCCTCCAAGTTATCCCTTGTCTACCCCAGCAAACTTTTTATGTAAAAGAGCAGATAGTAAATGTTTTAGGCTTTATGAGCCACACAGTCTCTGGAGCAACTACTCAACTCTGCCATGTGGTGTACAAGCAGCCATAGACAAGACATAAACAAATGAGCATGGCCATGTTCCAATAAATATTTATTTACAACAACAAATAGCAGACCAGATGTGGCCCACAGCCATAGTTTGCCCACTCCAAATGAGACAGCACAGAGTTATTTTGACAGTATAGTTATTTTGTCAATATCTGACACATAAGATATGCTCAGTAAATGTTTTCTCTGGTCATTTTGTCTTCATGGCTCCCACGACTTAAAAAGCATATTCATTCATTCAACAAATTTGGTTTTAGTGCTTTCTGTATGCCAGGATCTATTCTTGTCACCAGCATACAACGATGAACAAGACAAAGTGCCTGCTTTTATAGATGTTATGTTGTGAAGGTGAGGAAAAAAGACAAGGTGAAAGAGAGGAAAGGAAGGAAGGAATTTATCAGCCCATGACACATGCTATGCAGAGAATAAATAGGATGCTATGGGGATAAAAAGTGATAGCACAGCTATTTTGAAAGGATGTCTAGAGTAGACATCTCAGAGCAGGTGACATTTAGCTGAAGTCTGAATGAAGAGAAGGAACCATCCATGCCAAGACCAGGAGGAAGCATTCCATGCAGAGTTAACAGCCAGACCGAATGCTCTGGAGTAGGAATGACCATTGCTTGTTCACGGAAAAGAAAGAACAGCAGTGTGACTGAGCTCAGGGACAAGCAGGAGGATGAGAGAGGGCAGGTCAGAGTCAGGCGGTCGTCAGACCATTTAGCTCAGCACTGTCCAAAGGAAATATAACGGAAGCCACACGTATAATTCTCTAGTAGAGATAGATAGATGGCTAGATAGATAGACAGGAAACTAATTTTAATAATAGATTTAACCCAACATATCTAAAATATTACCATTTCAATATGTAATCAATATAAAAATTATTAATGCAACATTTTCCATTCCTTTTTTTCACGCAGTCTTCAAAATCTAGTACGTGTTTTACTCTACAGCACATTTCAATGTGGACCAGCCCCATTTCAAGTGCTCAATAGGTCCTTGTGGCTGGTGGCTTCCAAATTCAACAGTGCAGATTTAGCAGTGCCGATTCTGCCACTATAGAAGCCTGAATCTCCTGGGATGCTGTCCCTGCTACCTTACCCCACCCCACTTCCCCTCTGCCCAAGTCACTGCAAATATTTCTCACCGTTTTTTTTAACCTGCTTCCCAAAGAGGCAGCAGGAAGCAGATATCTCAGCCTCTAACCCGTCTCCAATTCCAGCTGCTGCCCTACCCAGTCTCTGAGCCAATGAACCTCAAAGGGAGACAGGGCCACACAGCCAGAAAGAAGAAGGGGGCTGCTTGGAGAAACTTCTGGGCAGTTGTGGAAGCATACAAGTGGGGAGGAAGCTAGAAAAGGAGCCACAGCAGAAGCAAGGAGCAGACTTAAACAGTCCACAGAGCAAAAGGCCCCATGTTTACAGAACACTTTACAATTTGCCCGGTGTTTTCCTGTATTTGTTCCTTTTAATCTTCAGAAGGACCCTTAACATAGGCATTTTTTAGAACATTTTCAGGAAAGGAAACTGAGCCTGACTCATTTGTCTGAAATCACACAGTCTGAAAGAAATGGAACCAGGGTTGAAGGAAGTGGAATCAGGGGTGAAAAATGGAACCAGGGTTTCCAAATAATCCCTCACTCCCATTATATCCATACCAAAGTAGAAATGAGTCCATGGGGCCATGCTGGGGAGCCAGCTATGATCGCCCAGCTGTGAAACACACAGGGAAGTTGTACACACCAAGGGACACTCTTCCACATTGAGCAGGGAAGTCATTTAGGTCATGCCTTGCGGACACCAGGCATATTTTCTTCATTTCTGTCCCCTCCTATTTGAATTTTAGACAGTGCATTTCAGTAAACGAAACGCTGCTCTGGACTGAGAATATCAGAAGCATCTGGGATCAGCCCTAGAGTGGGGAATCTGGCCAAGGCATGATGGAAAATGTTTTCCATCCTAGTTTATTTAAATATTTCCAAGTTAAGTTGACCAACCTTGAAATGCCTTGGAAAGACAACCAAAAAACCAAATGCCCTAAAAGAAGAAAGCAGCTAAGGTACATGAGCTTTTTATTTGTATTTGTTGTCTAGAGTCAAAAAGGAAAAGATTTTTATAAAGGCTTGCCCTGCCTTGTTTCCATCACAGAAGTGCCATATGAAAATAAATTAACATCAACCAACACAGCACTTACTATGCGTGAGGCACAAGTCTAAATGTTTTAATGCTGGTAACAACTCTACAGGTGTGAGTCCTACAATTATTCCCATTTTACTTGTAAGGAAAAGAAAGGGAAGAAGAGGGGAGGAGGAGGAGGAAGATGAGGAGAAGGAGGGTGGAAGAAGGTAACTGGCATTTATTGAACACCTGCTATGGACCCTCTGTGGAGGGAGCATCTTATATACTTTGAGTCATCTACTGAATCCTCCCGCAATGCCATGGGATACTGATATCTACATTTCACATGTGAGTAAACTGAGTCAGAAAGGTAAGTAACTTGCCAGAGTTCACAGTTATATGTGGTGGAAGCAGTATTCAAACCCAGGTCTTTCCAGTATATTCTACTATTACTGCAAGAGATTCTTTGTGATTAGGGGTCTCCTATTGAAGAACCCTGTGATGCAGAACTGAGGAACACAATTATGTTTAGACTCTTGTCATTGGCTTTTCATTAATCCATCTTACTACTCTGTTGATTTGATTGCTTAATAGGCATTTACTGAGCGCCTAGTACACACAGAACGCATGTACACCATTACCTTCCTTCTGTCTCTTAAAATCCCCCCCTGCCTTGGTCACCTCCAGTCTGGGAGAATGCTGTGCAGTGAGCCGGGCCTGAACTGGCTCTGCACAGCTGAGGAGAGAAGGGGAATGTTTATTCACCACAGACTATACATAGGGCTCTGTGCTTGGCACTAGCTATTCATCTAATACAACAATCCCATGAAGTAGGCATTGGATATTCATTTTACAAAAGTGGAAAGTGAGGCTCAGATATTTAACTTGACAGAGCTATAAAGCATCAAATCTTAGCGAAATGAAACATATGCTACTTCAAATTGCCTACCAAGTAAAAATTAACAATAGCAAAAAAAATCAAAGCCAATCTAGAGAGCTCTAGCCTTCTCAACGTGAAAGTTACTTATGATATTTCCCCTTCCCCTACATCCTTCTCCCTAAGAAAAGAAGGAAGGAAGGAAGGAAGGAAGAAAAGAAATAAAGAAGGAAGAAAGGATAGAAAGAAGAAAATTTATCAGTTATTGACTAAGGACTAGGACAAGACATGTTGCACAAGCAACACACAAAATAATTCAAATATTTTGGGGTCAACCAAAAGCTTAAAAGCCCTCATTCAATAGAAAAAGCATGTGAACTTGATGGGAAATAGGCTCCACATGTGTCCTGCTCATTAGCTTAAAAATCAAAAAATATCTTTTCATGAGCCATTGGCTGTGCAAGAAGTCTTTTGAGGGCTCTCCAACAATCCTCACCCCCAATATAAAACAGGAAAGAAATCTTTCTAAAGTTAATTTTCTTAAAAACAGGAGATGATATTCATCAAATATCTTCACCCAGAGATCCAAATGTGACTCTGAGCTTGAAAATTATATACAATTTTTGAATGGGGTTATAAAATGAGACATTTTCCAAACTAAAAAGAAAATGAAAGGAAATGAAGAGGGAGGGAAGGAGAGGAGATGGGAGGGAGGGAGGGAAGGAAGAAATAAATGGGCCAAACAGCACTTATTCTCGTTAACATGGACCTTCCTGAATCTCTAAGGAATAGATTGTGGCATTTGTCCTTCCCTGGGCCAGGGCTTAGGCAAGGATAGAGAAATTGGGGAAGCAAGAAACCAGAGCAATTTGCCCGCTAATTCTCTTCCCTTTTGTTCTATGGAAGTGCCATTTCTAAAGAACGTTCCTGTCACTCCCTTCTCTCCCTTCCTGTCTTTTTTCTCTTTTCTCCAAGCACTGGCACAAATATGTTTTTTAAGCTCTTTGTGCCAGAAACCAGTAGATGCTTTCATATATGTCATCATGTTCATTCATTCATTTATTTATTTATCAAATCTTTTCAACTCCTGATTTGAACCAGCCACTATGCTGGGAGCTGGGGATACTGTGGTGAGCAGGATGGCCTGGTAACAGAGCTGGAGTTTGAACCAGGGCATCTTCCATTTACTGCCCTCACTTCCAACAGCATATGATCAGGGCCATCGGGCAGCTGCTGTTCTGTTTCTTCAGGAATCATACAAGATATAGACCCTCCTTTCATTTTCAGACAGGGCATTTTGCCTTCATATCCCCCCTGTGAAGCCATTTTCTCTGACATTTATTCATGCATCCATTTATTCACTCAACCAACACTAATAAAAATGTATTACATGCCAAAGAGCAGTATGAAGTCATGTATAATATGTAAGTTCCACGGCCAAGCCAACTAGCCCTCTCTCCTTTGTAGCCATGCAACCTCTCTAAGGCTCCATTTCCTCCACTGTAAACTGGAATTTATCACAGGATCTCCCTCCCGGACTTATTAGGAGGATTTAATACCATAATTGCACACGGAGCATCTAACACACTCAATAAAATGGTAGTTGTTTTTATTGCTGTTGTTGTTAACGTGCCATGCACATAATCAGACTAATCAGAACAAAGTTTACAAAGGGACCTTAAGGGGACAAACACCACACCCACATCAAAACATGGAGGAGCACACTGTATCTGGCAAGTCTGATGTGTCATAATTGAGCCATCTTGAGTGAATGTAACACACTACAGAAGTCGCTAGCTCATGCGCCGGCATTTGAAGGGGAAATAGCTCCAGCGGCCTTGAAGCACTCCAGCTTGTAGCCACCTCATTTTTTTGCCTCATTTTATACATAATTGATCACACTGCAGAGCACATACCTGAGAAAGCTGTTAGTTCGATAATTCACCTTGTCTTCTTGCATAAACCAGACGTGACTCCCAACAGCTGAATTGAGCATCCATTAGTCTTGAGATGCAGCATCTTCATGTGTACCTGATGTTTCTAAAAGAAGCAGCTTGAGCTTATCCCTGAAATGAGAGGTGGGTGAGGAGCCCATCCCTCTACATAGTGCTTTGGAAAAACAGGCCCACAGTGAACACCCAGGAGGGGCAGGTTTTAGGAGCAGAGAGTAAACTTCTCCTCCTA
This sequence comes from Ceratotherium simum simum, assembly GCF_057802395.1. Lineage (NCBI taxonomy): Eukaryota > Metazoa > Chordata > Mammalia > Perissodactyla > Rhinocerotidae > Ceratotherium > Ceratotherium simum. The sequence goes on along the minus strand of NC_141900.1, from coordinate 65,452,146 downwards.
GGGTAGACATATGCCCTTTCAGCCCATAAAGATAAAACTTAGCAAATGACATTGCCCAGAAAAAGAATTGTTCTCTACGGAAACTGAAGGAGAATTGCCAATGTTCCAAGTGGGGTCAATTTACCCATTTAGATGGGAAATAATAAAGTAAATGTAGGCAAATGCAATTATCACATAGCTTTAAACTCTAGCTTGGGGATAGATAGGATGGTAAGGGAGGAGGGGTGAAAGCTGGTAGCAGGAAACAGGAAGCAATCACAGATAAATGACTTCTGAGTGTGGGAGAATAGTCTAGAAAGCACAGGCTAGAATTCATTTGCCTGCCACCTGTAGTCAGTAATCACGGGCTTCTACAGAGGGTACTTTTGGAAAAGATCATTCACTCATTCATCTAATCATTTATTTGTTGAATATTTTAAAGAGAAATTTTCTATCTGACATCCCTACATATATACATATTTGTATAGTAGTCAAAAAGGACAAAAATCATCAGTGATAGATGTTCAGTTGACGAAGGCTCTAAACCTAAAACAATTGTAGGCAGAGACTGCAAATTCCATCGGTGGAAGTGACAGTGTATTCCAAGCTGAGGCTTTAAGAGACACGGCAAGTTTCCTACAGTCCTCATGTTCTCTCATGTACTTCTCATTCACCATGACCTGAGCATGACCCAGGTCGCCTTCAGCCTAAGTCTCAGAATGAGATCCCCAAGGAGCAGACTTGAACCCAACCTACAGCCTGAAACCAGGCCCAGCTGAGCCCAGCAAAGCATAGCTGACTCATAAACCTGTGAGTGAGAAATAAGTAGTTGTTGCTATTGGGGGAGTTATTTGTTACACAGAATCATTGCAGCAAAACCTGACTAACAAAGTCCCAACTTAAAGATACTTCACATAATACCTAAGAGAAGTTCAGCTCAGTTGACAATTGCACTTAAGTTCACAGTACACAGAGAGGGGTGGGCCAGTTAAGAAACTTCCCTCATTCAGTGTTGACTGAATATGGCCTGATTCTGGTGTCAGTACCACTCATTATATAAGTAATTCTATAAGTCTAGAAATCAGAATGACATTCCCACATGCTATAATCTAGGAAACCCTGGATAATTATTTACAGGTGTTATTTGCTTCTTTATTGATACTAATGCTACCATTTATAAAGGGCTTACTGCTAATTCTTCTATATATATTATCTCATTGAATATGTTATATATGTATATAATCTATATAGAGATATATATATCTACCATATATATATCTTTTATATACATTATCTCATTGAATCCTTGAAACAACTAAGTGAGATAGTTATTACTACCATCTCAATTTTATAGAAACTAAAGCACAGAGAGGTTAAGAAAAGCATCCAAAACCATGCAAATGTAAGCAGTGGAGCCAAGATTTAAGCTCAGACAGTAGACCTCCAGAATATAGTAAACTGCTGCCTTTTGGACTCCATGGGGCTTACAAAACTTTGCTCACATGTCCCTGCTACTCATCTGGCATTAACCATCGATACTTCCTCCTGCCCTGTGCTCCTTGTCAGGCCTCATGGATTGGGGATCCTGGCACAGGTGTGAGAGGTCCACATGTAAACAGTTCCCAGGTATTGTCCTTATGTACGTAAATCCCATGAAGAGGTGATGGGCTTGAGGCAGGAAGGTGGGGTGTGACCTAGGTTCCCTCCTGTCAGCCACCCGGCTATGGGCTATTGGCTGGCTTCTTCCTTACCATAGTGAGTTCTCACAAAAACCCATAGTTGTTTTTTACCATGAGCTTTCTTTTCTTTTCCAGGAAAGGCAATGTCTCTTATTTTTTCTCTTTAGATACTCAATATCCCTTGCCCCCACTTTTCTCTTACCACTTTTACAACTTGGTGTATTTTTCTTTGGTTTATAGTCTTTGCTTTTACTGCCCTGAAAATTCCTCAAGGGCTTCTAAGGCTTTTTATGGTTCTTCCATCTTCTCAGGATGCAATGAAAGGCATATTTCATTCAGGTGAATCCAACACTGTGGCCAGAAAAGAAACAGTCTCTTCTGAGATTATTTAACCAAAAGAAAAGTAAAATTTCTGGATTATAAAGGTAATACATGTTCACTGTAGAAAAATTGGAAAATATTGGTAAGTAAAATAAATATAAAAACTACCTATAATTCTTCCCCTCTGGGATTACTGCTTTTAGTTAATATGTTAATATTTTAATATATTTCCTGCTAGTCTCTTAAATACATTTTAACATAATCATGATTCTACAGTACATGAAATTTAGTAGCTTGCTTTCTCACTTAATATTATAATGTAAATATTTTTTCCAAATCCATAAAAGTTATTAGAAGAGTGTTTGCCGAAGCATGCCAAGGACAATTGGTCTCTAAAAATATCCCACAAAAAATATGGGAACCACAGGGAAACACATTTGGGAGACAATGTATGTGGCATGACCCCATCTTGGAAATGCATGTTGGCTTATTTAAATATCTGAAAAGCCGTGTGGTAAAGAAATCTGCTTCATTTTATTTACCCAGCATTTCCCAAAGACATTTGGGCATGCATCCCATTTTTGGAGGAACAAATATTAAAGTCCCACAAATCTTGGGGCCAGTAGTCTCAATTGGCCTGATGAGGGTCTCGGGGATTTCTAATAGGGTACCCATTAACTTCTTACTTGAAATCAGTTGGTGTTACAGATCTAAGCGCCAAGGCTCTAAAGACAAGAAGTTTTCATTAAACCCTGTAGAAAAATCTAGTCGGATTTAAAAGAAGAGATGCAAGGGTATAAGGTTTTCCAGATTCAATTCAAATTCCTAAAGAAGAAAAAATAAACTAACTCATTAACGCATTTCAGTTTGTATTTGAGAGTTGCACACTGCCGGGCCTCTGCTGAGTCCCTTTTTATTTAGTTTCTTGTTTCATTCTCATCACAGTCTTGTTCAGTACATATTGTACCCATTTCACAGGTGGGGAAACTGAAGTTGGGAGAGTGTGGGAGACTGATTCAAGGACACAGGACCTCCGTCTGAGACCACACTCTCCACAGCATTACAGTTGTCTCTGGTCAGTCTCTTCTCTTCTCCCAGCAGCCAGCAATGGGCATAATAGCTTTCGATGTGGAACTAAAATCAGTGGTCCAGAGCTAAAAGATTTCATTCTAAAACCATTAGCAGTCTTCTCAGTTATTTAATTATGCCCCACCACGGAATTAATCTTTTTCATTCTTATCATCTACCAGCATCTTCCTCTGAATGCATCTCATGTTCCTGCATATCAGATCATAAGCTAGCTCTCTCTTTCTGTCTCAGACATTCAAATCACTTCACTTAATGTATTGAATTTCAGCCCTTTTATTTGGTACATTAGATGTTAGGAATGCAAAGTCGGGAATCCATTTTAAGATAGAATACTGAGTAGCAGATCACCGACCATCTTCCCTTTAAAGGAGAGGAATTGGAAACAGAATTGACATGCTCCATGGGTTTCATTAGGGAAAGATGAAGAAAAGGAAACTAGAATTCATTGAACTATCCCAAGTTAAATGCTTTATATATGTTATCTTATTTAATCTTTAAAGCCGTCTATGAGATAGTTACCATTATACCCACTGTACAGATGGGGAAACTGAGAGTCACCAAAGAAACTACTTGTCCAGGTCCATGCATTTAGATGGGATTCAATCCAAGAGCTGCACCAAGATCTTCCTCAGTCTAAAGCCGTATGGTGGCTATCACATCATCTACCACTTCCAAGAAAAATGGTCCCAGATACAGCCCCTGGCCAAGGGGTTTGCTCTATATTGGCTGCTAAAGGCAAGGTCAGGATAAGAATACAACTCTTGTCTGTAGTAGTCCTGGTGCATTCCTGTTATTCTGGCATAGTTATTAGTAACACCTCTTTCATTCTCAAAATTGTCCCGAATTGGAATGATAAATTATAAGGTGCTTCCAAGTTGAATGAATGGGTCCACCTCTCAGGAGTAAAAATAAGTGACAAAAATATAAGAGAGAATGCAGCTACCATTTCAGAAAGAAAACAGCAGAAACCATTGGCCATGGGTTCTGGTTATTTTAAAGCTTCATCACTTGCCCACATCTGCTATTCTCATCACCCCTTATCTACCCTCCTGGAGTAGATAACAACAACCCAGTTGAGCTTAAAATGGCAAGTGAATTTGTTCTCAGAGACAGGAAAGCAAAGGAAAAGCTAGGAAAGCAACATTTCACCACATCCCAACTTCAGGGAGAGAGAGGCAGCTAATATAGGATAGAAGGAATCATACTGAAGCCTGGAGAGAGTGGGAGACCAACTTGGGCCTGAGAAGGAGCCCTAAGCTGAGCTGGAGAAGTCAGGACAGACCTTCGACCCCCAACCTTGGAGCAACTGGAGTGATGGTCAGAGAAATAGGGTGAGATTTCTGTTACAAAGCTTGGGACAAAGCTGTGGGCTGGGTTGGAGGAGCCAGGCAAGTGTCCAGGGAGGTCCAATGTCAGAGGAGGATCAGCAGACCTGAGACCTGGGATTCTTGCAGTGCCTAAGTGCAATATGGGACTGGCCTGCGGAGGCCCAAGAGAAGCCAGCAAATTGGAAACAGAATTACTAAGGACATGAAAAGACATGGGAAGAAATGCAGTCAAATATTAAATTCCCAAACATCAGGCCAGAGAACCCATGTAGCAATGGGATGGTGGGCAAAAAGTCAGAAGGAATTGATTCCTAGCCATTAGCTACATAATTGAGTCTTGGATTTCAAGAAAGGCTAGAACTGAGGATTTTATTTATTTTTGCTTGCTCTTGTAGCTATTTGTTTGATGCATTAATGAAGAAAACATCTTTTAGCTATTTCAGGTATTAATTCCTATTTCATTTACTTTAGCCCCCCACCCTCAGCACCTATCAATGAACCCAAAATACAAGGCAACTCATGAAAATAATTGAGCTGCAGTTCATCACCTCCCTCTTCCTTTGTGTCAGCGAAAAAGTGTCCACATGGCAGGACCTGCAGTTATTACAGCTGCTCTTATGGCCGGGGGTCGGCCTGGTTATGACAGGGTTTACTGTAGGAAAGATGTTGCTGGATAAGTCTCAGATTGCCCTCTCTGCCTCCCAGGACAGTTACAGCTTATCTGGACCTATAAATTCTAGAATACAACCTCTTTTCACCTAGCCAGTGAAAGACAAATGAATAGTAAGAAGAGGTGCATTCATCAACTCTGAAAAGGGCCAAATTCTATCCTTTTTTAAATAGAGTTTGCTCCAGCACCTCCCCAACCCTTAACCAATTATACTTACATCTCGTTAATGTATCCAAGACAAATTGTAAGTCCCCGGCAGAGAGCACATGCTATCAGGGTCAAAGTCATATGCAGGCTGGCACGAAGTATCTGTCCATTTTGAACATTCATAGGTGTGTTGGTTAGAAGGTGGGGAGACACAGTGGGGAGCTTAAGCTAATGAAGGCAAAAAGGTGTCATCCTAAGAACCAGTTCCAATGGACTGTAGTAGCAGTCTGATGCATGGTATTGAGAAGGATTCTGAGGCTCATTGGGAAATAGTTTCTCCATTAGCCATACCCACCATAAGTGCTAGAGCTGGGAGTGGTGTCATGGTGTAAGTGTCATAAGACCCTACTTTAACAAACTCGTGAGCCCTCTGCTTTCATAGATATCTTGAATGCAATGGAATGCATTGGGACAAGCCCAGTGATGATCTGTTCATACAAGAGAAAAAGGAAGTTTGGCGAAAGACACATCCAGGATGCTCTGAAATTAACAGTCAACCTCCTTTCAAAAAGACTCCTTACATGGCAGGAGAACAACAAGCTGAAGGACTGTCCCAGTGGAGAATGGTGCTGAGCTGATGGAAAGAGCCATGTTCAAATCTCAGTGAGGGGCTGATCCCCAGGACAGACAAAAGGGATGATGGGCTATGGCTCAAAGCCATGACAATCAGATTGGCCTTCAACCTGGTTCCGGCTGGGCTGCATGAGTCCTCAGAAAAGAGAGCTATAATGGAGAAAAGAACCAAAAAAGCATTTGGACATGAAAGGACACAGGTAGAACTGCTTCGTGGTTCCAAAAGAGAATAGGACACTCTTGGGGAAAGAGAGGTTCTTCCCATTCTCTCAGTACAGGGCCTGTTGGATTGGAAAAGAGAACCCACTGGTTCTCTCAGAACAGAGAGGAGAGAAGCATTCACAGCAGCAGTAGTGCCCGGGACCCAGACCTGTGAAGGTACTTGCAGATGGTCATTATGGCAACTGGTAGCCAGATGGCCCCCAGGAGGAAGATCACAGTGAGTGATCTTGGAAGTCTCTCCTCTGAGCTAGAGAAATGGATTTGGAGGGGCTCGCCTACCAGGATCTTCCAGCAGGAGCAAGTCACAGAATTGGTATCTGTGACTACCCTTGGTGATTTTGTTGTGCCCCAGGGCCAATGACCCAGAAATCCTTGCTTCCCAGCATCTCTGTCACCACAGCCCTGGTGGAGCATTGCTGTGTTTTCTGTCCTGTCTACAGCTCCAAGGCCAAACCTGTACTCAGCCCAGACTTTTCCATTATCCCCCCTAGATTTCTAGAAGGGCCTCTCAAGGTTTTCTGTTTCTCCCTCTCCCGAAAGCTCTAGCCTGAGGTGCCTGACCAAGGGAGCCAGTGTGTCCCTCTCAAACTAGTGGGAGGAAGGAAAGTACTTCACAGAGCCGATTAGGAGCGAAGCAAATGGTTCTGTGGAAACATTTAATTCATTCTTGGCAAGCCACACCATCAGCTTGGAAAAACAGAGCCTCTGTGTGATCATCCAGCAACAAGAGCCATGCTTTGCTATTCTCCTCCGGAAGCCTATTCATCGGGCTGTGGAAAAAAGAAAAAAAGAACTAAAGAAAGGTAAAGCTGACACTCTCTTCAGCAATCTGGAAGTAATAACAACAAGGCCTATGAGAAACTTGTTAGCAGAACTGGTGCAGTGGGGAAAGGGCTGGCTCAAGACTGGTGGCCTGGGTAAGCAATCAGACGCTGGCCAAGCAGTGTGTGCCCTACCCCAGGGGCTGGAGGTCACACTGGATCCAGCATGGCCTGGCGGAACTCTGAGCACTGCCTCTTTTGGATCCATCTCTGGGTTCTTTCTTCCTACACGTGAAAATGATATTAGCTCCAAATGGAAGACTGATAACTAACTGTTACACCTCCTTGCCTCCCCACCCGCCGCTAAGGAAAGTAGAATTGATTTATTCACACTCACAATGTGTCGTTTCACTAAGAACAGAATTGTCTGATGTTTGAAATATTTACCAATGCCACTGTAGACCTGGCAGTCTGAATCCAGTGGGGGACAAGAAGCCTTAACAGAATTAACAGATTCACAGCCTGAGGGCCCCTCTCCTCACTTCCCATAGCAGACTCTGCGAAGGGATCCAAGTTCCCTTGCCTGTCAAGATCTGACCTACAGTATCAACCCAGTCCTCCAGCTGGTCACTACCAGCTGAAGGGAGTTGGCCGATGACATGAAACATCATGCCCTCCCAGTCTTGGCCCCGACATGAGCTTTGCATTGCCACTGCTGCTATAGCTGGATATTCATCTGGCAAAGAATGGGTGACTGGCCCAGGGTCAGGCAACCTGAGAGTGGCAGAATCCGTGGCATTGCCCCAGACACTTGCCATGTCCAAACTAGCCTTGACTGAGAACACCAGCCCTCTCCAGCTCACTCTCTCTTGTCTAGCCTTCAGATTACTCAGACCATTGGCTTCTGCTACTGGTCCTCCGGCCTCCTGCCCTCAGCCTGGCCTCCTGCTTCTGGGAACAGATATGCAGGATGCGGTGGTTGCCCTGGTTCTGACAGTTGCCAATACAGATGTGAGCATAAAGAGGAATGGGGAGCTACCATGTGTGAACCCTGGGGCCAAACTGCTAGAGATCAGCACATACTAGGTGCAATATTGGCATAAATCGTTTTAGGAGGAAGATGTTTCCTTCATTTACTTATGCCTTTATTCTTGTACTTCACTTATAGTTTTGAGCCCCTGTGGTATATGTTAAGATCTGTGAAGGAAATGAGAATACAAAAATGAAAAGACCTGGCCCTTTTCTGGAGGATTCAGTCTAGAAGAAGAGACGCACTACCTAGCCCTAAACAGACCAAGTTCTCTCCTTTCCTCTGTGTCACAGTCCTGAGACTGGACATCCCCCGCCCCTTCTCCTGTCTACTCCAGAGCAGCCACCATCCAGTTTATCCCTGGAGGTCCTCTCCGGAGCTGGGCACTGGCGTGGAACAAAGTGGCCGCGGCCAAGCCCACCTGCAGCTACAAAAACCAGTGTATGGGTTTTACTGCTGATTCTACAAGGAAACAGCTGGGAAAGAAAAGCAATATAAAAACAGGGATGGGGAGGGCCATTTAACTGTAATTTTCTCTAACTGTCTTGGTCATTGGCTAGTATTTCCCAGCTTCTTCTATGATAGCACCTGGAAGTCCCACTGGACGTTTTTCCACCAACAGCTTGATTTCTAAACCTTATCACCTTGCCAGCCCCCATCTCCTAAAGGCTACTCATCCCTTCCTTGGTTGTAGGCAGGAAAATCCCTGCTCTCAACCCTGATGGCCAGCACCCAGCCCAGGTCAGATCCTTATTCATAAGTAAATAAAGAACAAGGAAGAGAATTGATTAGGTGAAGGCAGAGGAGAGGCTTCAACCAGCCACAAAGTAGACGGCAATGAGAGAGAGACAGGGACAGAGAGAGAAAAAGAAATAAATGAGGGGAGGGGGCCGGCCCCACGACGTAGCAGTTAAGTGTGCGTGCTCTGCTACTGGTGGCCCAGGTTCGGATCCCGGGCACGCACAGAGGCACCGCTTGTCAGGCCATGCTGTGGCGGCGTCCCATATAAAGTGGAGGAAGATGGGCACGGATGTTAGCTTAGGGCCAGTCTTCCTCAGCAAAAAGAGGAGGATTGGCATGGATGTTAGCTCAGAGCTGATCTTCCTCACAAAAAAAAAGAAAGAAAGAAAGAAAGAAATGAAGGGAAGGCAGCCAAAAGGAAAATGAGAAGCTCCCAAAGAAAGCATTGTTATTTGGTGATCTTGCCTGGAGACAATCCTGGCTATGTCATTGCTTCCTTTCCTAGAAAAGGTGTGGAAAACACTATCTCCTCCTTTTGATTTCCTGTGAGGTTAAGCTAATGAAAGTAGAGAAGAAATAGGGGGAGGGAGAGGGAGAAAGCTGAGAGGACAGAAGTCTTCATAATGAGGCCTGGAGGATAGAACACTTGCAGTAAATTAGTTTCCATCAAAACAGCTTTTCATGTGAAAGATAACGTTGTTTCCTCATTAGTGGTTTTTGTCTGTGATAATTAAGCCTCCACATTCCATTCCACATAACCATCCCTAACTTGACATCATCCATTCAGTTCAGTGGAGATGGGAGATTGGAGAGTGGATGAAAGAGGAATTGAATCAGAAACACTTTATTTTCTGTGGACGGCTGTAATGATAATGGTCGGATTTATTGGGGGATTCAGTGGGCAGGAACACATTATATTCAGAGCCAGCTGCCTCCAAATTCTTCTGTTCTCTGGGGAACTTTAATCTCCAAATAAAAAGGCTTAAGCCCCAAGCACCAAGGGAAGTTCAGTGACCCCCTTCATCCCCCAACATACACACAAGCAAATCATAAAGATTTCAGAGAATTTCCCAGAGGGTTTGTGTTTGCTTAGGGCTGCTTGCTGTGAATTCAAGCTCTGGCTAAACTTTCAACACGTCTTCCCTGTCCCATCCCGTACAGCTGCCGCTCTCACTCTGCTGGATTAGTCCCGAGTGCCCAGCGCAGCCTTTCCTCTTCGGTTCACCTACACTTGTATATTCCACAGTTTTGTGACAGTTTGAAGATAATACAAACTCTGCCACAAAATATTTCTCCCAGTCCACATCTCACCAGGGGTGCTGGCCTCTCATCGTATTTTTACGATCCCTCTTTTTATTACTCATTTGATTATCTTTAACTTCCAGAAAACTTATAAATTTCTGTATAACTTTTTATGTGGAATAAATTATCTTTGTTTCCTCATTTCTCTCCCATCTAAACCAACCCAAGGGTTTATCATTTCACACGTAAAAGGTCCTTTAAGGAGTTTTCTTGAATAAAAAGGCCATCTGCCTAAGAGATAAGATGCCTACCTCAGAGTGCAGAAGGACAGCCATCTTTTTCCTTTGTTATTACCCAATTTTCCTTTCTAAAGACGGTCCTTGACTTATGATGGTTCGACTTAAGATTTTTTGACTTTGTGATGGTCGAAAGTGATATGCATTCAGTAGAAACCATACTTCAAATTTTGAGTTTTGATCTTTTCACAGGCTAGCCATATGCTCTAGGATACTCTCTCACGATACTGGGCAGTGGCAGGGAGCCACAGCTCCCAGTGAGCCGCATGATCACGAGGGTAAACAACCAATACACTTACAACGATTCTGTACCCCCACAACCATTCCATTTTTCACTTTCAGTACAGTATTCAATAAATTGCATGAGATATTCAACAATTTATTATAAAATAGGCTTTGTGTTAGATGATTTTGCCCAACTGTAGACTAACGTAAGTGTTCTGAGCACATTTAAGGCAGGCTAGGCTAAGCTCTGATGTTCAGTAGGTTAGGTGTAGTAAATGCATTTTTGACTTACAATATTTTCAGTTTATAATGGGTTTATCAGGACATAACCCCGTTGTAAGTTGAGGAAGATCTGTATTAGTATCTTAGTTATACAATCTTTTTATGATTCTTTTAATGGCAGTTTATTTAGTTTTTCAAATTTTTTGTGAGGAAGATCAGCCCTGAGCTAACATCTGATACCAATCCTTCTCTTTTTTTGCTGAGGAAGACTGGCCCTGAGCTAACATCCGTGCCCATCTTCCTCTACTTTATATAGGACGCCACCACAGCATGGCCTGACAAGCGGTGCGTCATGCACACCCAGGATCCGAACCTGGGAACCCCGGGCCGCGGAAGCGGAGTACGCACACTTAACTGCTTGCGCCACCAGTTGGCCCCTTATTATTCTCCTAGTGGTTTTCCTAGAAATTACAACATGCATTCTTAACTAAGTCTAATAGAAATGTTTACTTTTCAAAGTTCCCTGAAACACTTTAACTTCATTTACGTCTCCTCCCATCTTTTGTGTGTAATATCGTTATGCATTTTAATTTCCTGTGTGTGTGTAAAATAAGATATTGTTATTATTACTTTATAAGGTTGATATTTATTTTTAGATATTTAAGATTTTATAATTTAAAGATATTAAAAATATATCACTTTACTTTTCTTCTTGATTTATCCATGCCACCTGAGTTTTCCCAAAATATTTAGCGTATTGGGAACGTCTATTTATTTATTATCCAAATAATAACATGAGAAACCAGACTACATATCTGAAGAACTTCTGACCTATTTTCGAATGAGAATTTTCACAATGAATAGAGACTGTGGAAATTTTTCCCCAAAGAAACTCTAAATTTTTGAAATTAGAGTTTTCCTTAAAAGCTTTAAAGAGTTAAGATCAAATTTTTAGGAAAAGATCTCATTCACTGTATTAGAGTCTCTCTCCTCCTTATACATCCTGCCTTGCCCTAGCCATCTCTGTAAATTGAAATCGTTGCTAAAATATGAGAATAATCCAGCATTGGTAAGGAAAGGAGGATTTGCTGTGAAGAATTTGTCTTCTCTTTCTGCAGCAAACCTCAGAGATTACATTATGTTCCCTTTACACCCATTTTACAGTTGACAAAAGCAAGATTCAGAGAGATCAAGTCAGTTGTCCAAGATTACATAACTAGTAAATGATGGAGCTAATAAGTGGTCTATCTAATTCTGACACTCCATATCCTAGAAAATATATGCAAATCCAGATAAAGTAATACAGCGTCATCTCTGGACTGGTTTGTTAGTGTGATACTATGAGGGAGAGGTGAGGTTAATATGTTTATTCAGTTCTTTTCTAGGATCATCTGTTTCTGATTTTTCCTAAAACTGAAAGTAATCTATTTAAATGCCCACAGCATTTCAAATTTGGATTTATAGATGTCTTTTTTTCCTAAATACAACATAGTTTGTAAGTCATCTGAGGGCCCCATGAGACAATAAACACTCACGCAACAGAACACAGAGATGCCTTTTGAAGATGCAGCATCTTGTAGGCACAGAGGAGTCATGAGCCACGTCAAAGGGGAATGTGTATTTACTGGAAAAACTGGTTAAGCAGCCTATCTAACAACAGTGAGCTCTGCAGTAACTGAGAGTAAGAAATGGAACTTGAACCACCCTACCTCAGTCCTATGAGACACCTGGAACAAGAAGGTGGAGAAGGAAAAAAATGCTCTGTTCAAGTGGTGGATGGGATAACATCTCTGATAGAAGGAATCTCTAGCAATTACTTTCCTTGACTATGGGATGGAGATTTATAATGTCCCCAGAAGCTTTCCTTGGTGGCAGTAACTCACTTCTTCTCTTGAGTAGTGGACACTGGGCAAGCTCTTTTGCTGTAACTTTAACGCTTATAGATTTAGGCTATCTGAATTAAGTAGATGGTTGACGTTCTATAATAGTGATAACATTAATATCCGACAATTATTGAGGAATACCATGTGCTGGTCACTATGCTAAGTGATTTGCATAAATCTGAAATCAGTCTTTCCAGAGAGATTAAATAGCATTATTCCCATTACATGAGAAAAGCAGGCTCAAAGATAAGCTACTTGCCCAAAGTCAGATAGCTACTAAAGTGTTAATGAAGTCTGTGACTCCATAGGGCTTTTTCTTTTTTTAATTCTTACATTCTATCTTTCTACTTAGACTTTTCATAATTCTCTGTATATAAGGGTGGCAAAGGGGAGTCTTGCAAAATGTGACCTGCCCATCTTTGAAATTGTCTAGTCATTGATGAGAGTTTGTCTAAGCTGATTTATGAAATCTGCAGCTTCTGCTAATGTCTACCATCTTAGGAAAGTTACCTACTATTTCTTCTTTTATTGAGCAATTTGAAAAGCCAATTTCACCTGGTTAAATTTTCAAATGACTTGACCACTGAGAAGCCACAATTGGAGTCTTTCTTGCCTGGGATTTTTGAAACTACTCTATTTCACCAACCTTGAGGTCCTATCTCACTGAACAAACTTACCTGCTGGATGCCACTTGGTGCCTCAGTGCTACAGAAATGAACAAAATACAATCCTGGGCCTCACGGATCTCCTGATCTCATGGAGGGTTATTAACTGGACTAGAGAATGACTAGTGCTATATTGGAGAAATTAGTTGGTGCAGTTGGGAGTAGAAGAGAAATGGCACCAATGTCCATGGGGATGGGAGGGAATGAGAGAAGGCTTCCTGGGTGGGGGAATGCTTAAGAGCTTATCTTCCTTCCCAACCTCAGAACTCAGAACAGTTGGTGTCAAACTTTCTCCGTCAATTCACAGGTAGAAGAGATGGCACTCCCTTTAACTATTTTGCAAGAGCAGACCCAAAAATGGACAGTCTACTTGCCTGCCTGTTGAGATATCAAAGGCCCCAGGAAAAACTCTCTCCCCTTAAATTTATACCAGTGTAGTATCATCTATTTACCATTTGGATGTTATTCCACGCTAACATATAAACACCCTAGAAGAGACAAGAAATACTTTTTTTCCAGAAATTGTCAATCAGTGTGAAGAATATGAGAAAGATTTGTGGTACATTAAATACTAATAACAAGTTCAACTGGTCCTGAATCCCAATTCTTCCATTTAATGGTTGTGTGATTCTAGGCATGATGTATCCCCAATCACATCCTCACTTTCCTCATTGTAGACAAAAATAAACACAGCTGCATAGCTACTCTTCTTGATTCTTGATGAGGATCAGAGGAACAAAGGATATGAAAGGACTGCTCAGGGTAGTTATCATCAGGCAGAAAGAGTGGACTGATGATGCTAGGTTCCTGGAGTCGAATCAAGGTTGCCACTGAACGCAAAATTTTATAGAGAAGGGACTTTACAGCCCCCTCACCATATTATAGAGATGATAGTAATGTCTCTTTTAGCATATATGCATTTCTATACTTGATCGAAATAGGCAACCTACACTTCCCAAGGCGCCTCGGACCCCCATCCCATTCTCAATCTACAGCTAAGGGTTAATTAGACTAGAAATGAGACTTGACCCAAAAGTGACAGACGCAATCAGAAATATTTATGGAATAATCAGATTCCTCTGTTGGAAATCTGAAAGAGAAATTGAGAGATTGAGTGAGAAGAAACTGATTCCTTGATGTCAAGAGGTAGATCGGGGTTAAGTGAGGCTGCAACAATCAGGGTCTCTGCAGGAAAAGAAATGGCATGTTTAAATCAATTATTTTCAGGACAGTTTTAAAAATGGGCTATTTGCAGAGATGTCAGTGGGGTAGGAAAACCACAGGAATAATGCAATATCCCAGGTCTAGTCGTTGCAGACATCATTACCAACAAAAGTTCTGAAGGAACAAGAGAGGGGCAGTCATTAAAACTTAGAAAGAGTTGTGTGGCCAGAGTCATGTGACTGGAGTTGTGATCTTCAGTTGAGGGACAAGAGGGGAACTGAGAACTAAGTACCAGGCCCTACTCTCTCTATTCTCCCCAGGCTTTTGCCAGTCCTATATAATGGCCAAACCCAATCTGAAGCCAGATGGAAAGGGAACTCTTAGGTATAGACTTCTGGAGCAAAAATAGGATAAGGAAGGATAAGAATGAATCTAGAAGGTAAATGGAGTATGTGGCAGCCAGCACAGAAGCCTTAATTGGCCATGCACAAGACTAAATATAAGCAGCCAATTAGCTGAGAATAGCAGAATAGACCAGAGATGCAGAGATGCCCTAAGAGATCATGCAGCCTATGAGTGAGAGAGTAGACTCAGCTGCTGCCAATTTAGCAATTCCATTTTATGTGGTTCCTGTATCTGAAGATCCCTATATCTTTTTACTGGCTCTGATCTGAGTGAGTAATTCCTTTAGTCAAGCACTGTTAACCAATGCTCTGCTCTCTGTGGTAGGCAGGTTCAGACATGGCTCCCAATGATCCCTGACCCCTTTTGTAATACCTTTCCCTTGGATGTGGGCTAGACCTTAGTGATTTGCTTCTAAGATATAGAATACAACAAAATCGATGGGATACCACTTTCGAGCAAAGGCCAGTTGGGAAGCAAAGACTTCTATGCCTACCAGGCTGTAATGAGATGCCCAGCTCCCCTGCTGGGGTGGTGTCAGAGAAGACTGAGTAGGCAACTAGGACTTTCCTCCACCTGGAGGTAATGAGGAGCACCCCCTTCAGTGTCAGTGGAGCCATGTGGAGAGCAGTAACAAGGCTCCCCCCTCTCTCAGCCCTGTGTGGTGTCAACAGAGGTCTAGTGGGAAGCCTTGATTTCCACTCCTGCCAGGAGTAGTAATAAAGTGTCTCTACCCCCAGGGTGTCAGTGGAGGCTGAGTGGCACCTGGCAGTAACAAGATGGCATCCACTTCCTCTGCCAGTGCAGTGGCAGAGGAAGCCAGCTGTTACAGACTGAATTGTGTCTCCTCTTAATTCATGTGTTGAAGCCCTAGCCCCCAGAACACCCTAGGCCAGTAGCTATTTTCCCTTGCTTTGTTTCTGATTCTGGAAACTCAGGGTCAGCTAGGGTGGGGATACAGATGCAGGAGAATTATAGCAAAAATGACAAAAGTCCTTTTTTACACAACTGGTGCTGTTTGTAGTATATTCTCAGCTATAGAAGGCTCTCTAGCCTGGCAAATATCCAAATCCTAGCCCTGTCTTATGGAACACATTAATGGATTTGGTAGAGAACCAACCCCTAACTCCATCCTAACAAAGTCTCTACACTGCACAGTTCCCTCTTACGGTGTCCCCTCAGCTCCTGCCCTGAAGCACTATACCCCTGCAGACCCCATCCCCTAGGTCCCACAGCTGGAAAATGGCCCATCAGGGCTTTGAGAGCAGGGCTATTTCACTGTAAATTATAGCCTCTTTCTTCTCTAAGGATAAGAGGCAATGAGGAAGGCAGAGTGTGTATCTGAGGTCCTCTTTTTTGGCTCACTTCTCCCCTCCCTTGCCAACATCCGTGTTCCCATGTCCCATTGGTCCAAGACTTCCTTCTTGTGCTTCAGTACCCCATGGTAAGGGGATGGGTTCAACTGTCTTCAGGCTCCATGGCAATGGCTGCTGATGGCTTAATCCTCCTCATCTGCATCCTCCCTCAAGTAATAAGCAGGATGCTTGAACTCTGTAGAATATCCACTTCCTGTGGGCCATACTGTTAGGTCATCAAGGTGGCTGGGGAAATCATGTGACTCAAATGGACTTTTTAATTCCCGGCTCTGCCATCTACTAACTGCATGTCTGTGGGTAGGTCACTCTACCTCTCTAACCCTCAATTTATTCATCTGTAAGGAGTGAGGGTTCCATCAAATGGATGATGCACATTGCATGAAGAATGCTAATATCCTATCAGAGATTTCCAGATCACAGTCCTAAGTTCAGAGCCATTGAAGTAAAAATGTTCTCTGGCAAACAAAAATGATTCATTCCTGTATCTAGAATTTTTAGTTTACTCTGATAGAGACTTTGGCTTCTCTGTGATTCTCCTGGCACAGGCCTTCCAGAGAAAATGCAGTGGAGAGAAAGCTCAGGGCATCTAAGGATTCCTGGCTATCTGCTCCTTAATTAAATAGTCTTTCATCTGGCTCCCTGTGAGGATTTTTTTCCTCTGTGATATATGTCTGCATTTAAATACATTTCTGTTTTAAACATCCTCAGACCTGGGGGAGCTTGTTCTAAAAGAAGTGAGTGATAAACTCCCCCACATCTTCTATATATATATATATGTTAGCAAAGTTAAAAAAATCAGACATCCAGCCTGCCAGGATTCACCTCTTGGAAATGACAATAGGCTGCCTCAGACTTTAAAACACCTAACTTGTAAGTGATCTATTTTTATAAAGGGCAGGGAAGGGGGTGGTGGGGTGAGGTATACAATCTCATTAAAATTTTAATGAGGATGGATTGCCTTCATTTCACAGTTGATGAAACAGTGGTTCAGAAAGATTAAGCAACTTTTTTTAAGCTCACACTACATGTTAATAGGGAACCTGGAATATAAAGCTAGCTTTCTCTACCTGCAAATCCCATGCTCTTGGCGCTGGCTACAGGAGCCCCTCTGATACCACTGGGAATAGGCAGGGGTGCTTTGAGTAGGAGAAACAAAACAAAGACTCTTCCAAGTTTTAGATATAGAAAAAGGATGGACACAACTAAACAATAACAACAAAACATCATAAGAGACTGGACCCTGAGGACAGTCTCACAGGGACGGCAAATGGGCTTCAAGTGGCCCCTCCCACCTCTACCCCACCTCAATTTCATTTTCCTCCCTGTTACATGCATGATTTGGAATAATTTGAAAGTCTCTCTCTCTCTCTCTCTCTTTTTTTTTTTTTTTTTTGCTGAGGAAAATTCACCCTGAGCTAACATCTGGGCCAATATTCCTCTATTGTGTATGTGGGTCACTGCCACAGCATGGCTGCCAATGAGTGGTGTAGGTCCGCACCGGGAATGGAACCAGGGATGCTGAAGCAGAGCACACTGAACTTAACCACTAGGCCACAGGGCCAGTCCCAAAAGAGTCCCCTCTTTTAAGCATGGGAATTGTTCTAAGGGGCAGCTCTAGGCTCTAACTCAATTTCCCAAGTCAGAGAAGAGTTGCCTATGGGGCCGTTGCCTCTCGCTAAAGCCCAAGGTGCAGCTATGGGCACACAGTAGCGGACTTGTCTGGGCTTTAGCTCCAATGATTACTGGGAGAGCAATTTAGGTTTAAGGATTTTCCCAGTTTTTACTTCATTTGATTGTTGCTATAACCCTGTGCAATTGACAGAGCATAGAGTATAATTTATTTTAATTTTAATTTATTTTAATTTTAATTTATTTTTCTGTTGCTATTTAATCAATTTGTATAGACTACCTTCTTCAGGCTAATGAATGACATACGTATATGCAAATTAACCCAAATTGTACACAATATAAAAGATTAAAAAGCTGAGGCTCACTGAGGGTAGACCAGTTGCTCACATAAATACTAAGTTATAGAGCAGGGACCAGAATCTTGATTAATCAGGTTCCCAGTACACGGCTCTTGCCACCAGGCCAGGGGTAGGCAAACGTTTTTTGTAAAGTTTCAGATAGTAAATATTTTAGTCTTTGTGGGCCATACTGTCTCTGTCACAAGTATTCAATTCTGTCCTTGCAGCGTGAAAGCAGTCCTAGACAATTACTAAAGAACGAGTATGGCTGTGTACATTTCTCACCAGTTACTTCCCCAACCCAACACCAAGGCACGTACTTGCCTTCCTCCCTCCTTTCCTGACAGTGTGGCTCCGTGCAAGAATCTGAATCTAAAATCAGTACTCTAATCACAATTTTCTCTCTATCCTCTCTTAGGCTGAAATTTATTACAGTCATGGAAAAGCAGGTATGTTGATCTCAAAGAAGAAATCGCATATTTGTGCTAAGAGAAGCTTGGTGGTTGGAGCTCTCTAAAGGGCTCTCATTGACATCATGGCTCTGTTCGTCAGATTCTCAGAGTGCTGGAGGAAGAGGCACATGTGCTCAGATTCCCCTAGGTGATCTTGAGGATCTTGGTAAAGTTATCCAGATTTGAGGTAGCCATGACTAGCATCTTCTTCTTAGCTATGCTTCCATCCTGGCCTCAGCATGACACAACATGAAAAATGGAGAACCAGACCAAGAGTGCAGCATCCTTCAGGATACATCAAGCTCTGGGACTTTCTACCCTTGCATTGTCACTTTCTCTGTGTATGCACAAAAGACAATATCTGATTATATTGGTTTGCCACCTGCTATTCTGGAGGATCTTCGTTGAGCACAATCTTGTCTACAGTGTGCTCAAGACTGTTCTAGGCACCAGAGATATGTCGGGAAAGAAAACAAAGTCCTTGCTTTCATGAACTAACATTTAATTGAGGGTGGGGAAGACAAAAGCAAAGGAATACATCTATAATGTTTTAGGTAGGGAGAAAATGAGGTAAAAGGAAATGGATTGTTGGAGGGAAAGGTACTATTTTAGATAAGATGATCAGAAAAAACTTTTGATGAGATGATATTTGTGCAAAGACTTGAATGGGATGAGGGAATGAAACGTACAAGTAACTGAAGGAATAGCATTCTGGGAAGAGGGACCAGCAAGTGCAAAAGCCTTGAAGTGGGAACATGTCTGGCAATTTGGAGATGCAAAGGAGCCAGTGGAGACCAGAGTGTTGGGAGCATAGTGAAAGAGAATGACAGAAGTACAAGATGAGGTTAGAAAGGGAGAAAAAGGCCAAAACATACAGGCTTTTGTAGATCTTAGGAGGGATTTGGGATTCTATTCCAGCTGAGATGAGTAGTCATTGGGTTTCAAAAGGGGACAGGACATGCTATGATATGAGTTTTTAGAGGTTTACTCTTGTTGCTTCCTGCTGTGTGTGTCCTGTGTGGCAGGGGAGAAGGAAGGGAAGCAAGGGTGGGAGTGGGAGCTCCATCAGCAGACTATTATAATCTTCTAGATAAGAGGTGTTGAGAGTTTGGACCAGGGCAGTAGCTGCAGAGAAAGTGAGAGATGCTCAGATTTGGAATATATTTTAAAAGTAGAGTCAACAGAAATTACTGATAAGTGGAATATGTGGTGAAGAGACAGTGTGGAGTCAAGGATGACTCCCAGGTATTGTGCCCTCTCATAACCTCTCCACCCACCTTTTTGTTCCAGCAGTTGCTGTGGCAACAGGCCGCTGTGGGTGTAGCCATGAAGCACCTTGACCTCCCTGTATTTTGCATCTCTTGCCTTCTGCCCCAGGGCGTTTGGGTACCTGTGGAAGCCTGGAAGATCCAGGAAGTTCATACCTCAGGGGCAGCTTTTGACCAATAGTGGTTTAAAACAGATGGATAACATGCACACCTCTTTAGAGAGTACCTACTGGACCTCAGCCCACAGCAGTAACCAGTGCAATCAAACTCCCATGGATCGAATTTCTGTCTTTCCATTTTACTCTTCCCAGGCCCTCACTATTATTCCCTGGGTTCCCTTTCCCAAATAAACTTACTCCAGGCAGGCCCTTGCGTGAGGCTCTGCAACTAAAAGAGTACTGCATTTACTGAAATGTAGGAGACTGCAAGGGGGAGAGTTTAGGAGGGACAGTGGATGTAGAGTTTAGCTTAGATAGCACATATGAAACTTTGATTTGCTTGTTAGACTTCCAAGTAGAGATGGCAAGGAGGCAGTTGGATGACTTGAGGCTGGAATTCAGAACAAAGTGTGCAAAAGAGACTAGGCTATTTGTCATCAACGGTCCCTGTGTCAGGGTGTGGCAGGTTCTCCCACATTCACAGACTTCACCAATACAGTGAGTCTCCACCTCCCACTGTTCCCTTGGTGGGTCACTCTTTTCCTAGCCCTGAAGAGAAGCTGAAGAGGATGCGGTGACAGGTGGAAGGAGCAGACAGCGGCACGTCCAGTACTGTGATGACAGCTCTTCCGTGCACTCCTCGTTTGATTCTAGTTCCAGCAGCTTCTGTGTCCTCGCGGCAGATGAGCAGTCACTTTAGAATGAAACCTTGTTGTTGTAAGTCAGCACGGCCACCTCTGCAGAGGGACGTTATCTGATGGGAGCTTTTTCTCTCCCTTAAGATCTCCCCTGAGGTTTCAGGGAAGGAGAAAAGAAAAGTGAGATGAGTGGCAGTTGGGGAGGTGGAGAGGATGAGAGACTCTGTCCCCAGGAGCACCTCTCACAACCCCGGCCCCCACCCCCAGCCAGAGCCTGGATTACTGCGATGCTGCAGAGGCAGGACATGGCTTTTGTTTTCATTTCCATTTAATTTTCCCAAAGGAAAACTGCAATTACTGAGCAGTTACACATCCCCATGTGTTTCAGGGATGCTGTCCCTGGCACATTTGCTATCCCCATTTGGAAAATTCACCCATAAAAGCATCAGACTTGCCTGCATTGCACGTGGAAATCTGCAATGTCATACTTTGTTCAATGGATAAAAATTCACCCTAGGGTACCAATTTTAATAAGCCTTAATTAGACCAATTTGTAGCAAGCTGAGGTTTCCACTCTGCAAATTGACAAGCGGCTTGAGCTGGTTCACTGCATTTTTATGTTCAGGAATTCTTTATCTCAGACAAAAGGTCAAATGGAACATAAAATTCTATCCACAAGACTCCTAAAGGCATAGTGATTTTCTATTGTCATTTGTGTGTGTGCGTGCGTGTGTGTTGTGTTTTTTAGAATGTCCTTATTGATGATAAAAGGGTGATCTTGGGTAGCCATGTAGTCATCCCATCAGTGAGGTCCAGGAGGGCAGATAAAACTGGTCCCCTCTTGTGAAGACCTTGTTGGTAGCCCATGGCCTTCTTTCCTACAGAGTCAAGGAAAAAATTCACAATCCCCAACACAAGACACAAACAATAACTAAAATTCGCTTGGAGTTGGCTTGAGAGATAAGCCATCTTCCCTAGGGATGGCAAATAGATTTTATACATTATCCTTGGATCAGAAAACTGTTTTATTAAACTATTTTATCTTTAAGATATGCAACAAAGTCGATTTTACTGAGTTGCACTTTGATGTCATTTCCCTAGAATTTCATCTAGGACCCTTAGAAGGGAAAGCCTTGCTAACTTCACTATATTGCTATAGGGAAATAGCTGAGGCCACTCTTCACGAGAAGGGGAATGTGGGTCAGGGCACAAGAGAGGAGAAAAATTGAACAATACCTTCTTTCTTCAATGAATTTTTGACATCAGAAATTATAAACATTCTACCTAAAAAAGTGGAAAGAACGATCTATAAGCAAAAAAATTTTCAAAAAAGCTTTCAAAGGGCCTGTGGCAAACGGAGATAGTCCTCTATGCTGGTCTACTAGGTAGTGTCTACATCGCATCTATGTTGTGGGGACAACAGAATGCCCACCTGCCCTCTAAATATTTTCCTTTCTGATCTGGTACAGTGTCTTAAATGCCCACATTAGAACTAGACCACTGCTTAAAGATGTTCAATGCCAGAAGACTCAAGATAAGAAAATGAAAATGTGGTACCTCAAACTGATAATGCTTAGACCTCAGAGCAGCTCAAATATATTTTTGACAAATTTATTCTTGAGGGATTAGGAACCAGGACAGCCACACTTTTAAAAAATGCCGGGAGGGCCGGCCCCGTGGCTTAGCGGTTAGGTGCGCACACTCCGCTACTGGCGGCCCGGGTTCGGATCCCGGGCGCTCACCGACGCACTGCTTCTCCGGCCATGCTGAGACCGCGTCCCACATACAGCAACTAGAAGGATGTGCAGCTATGACTTACAACTGTCTACTGGGGCTTTGGGGGAAAAATAAATAAACAAAAAATGAAAATTTAAAAAATAATGCCGGGAAAAAACTGGAACCTAAGATGCTGCCAGGAGGGCAGGCCAGTTTGGAATGGGGATCAGGGAGATGGTAGAGAGAAGCATGGGAAAACTCCACCGAGGGAGAGGAGGAAAGAAGTAAAAGAAAGGGACAAAATGGAAAGGTGAAGGCAGGGAGCACATAGTGAAGGGAGGGTGGCACAAATTAATAGCCGACATGACAATTTGTTTTAATCGCTGGTGAAAAATCTCAGGAAGCTACACTGTGACCTATTTATCCTTGTGGAAGAATTGCTGTTGGCCTTGCATGCTGTAATCCAACTGTGGGGAAATTTGGCTGGAAATGCTGAGATTCTGTGTTCTGTGAGGGAAACCTCTCCTCTCTCTACCAGAGAAGGAGCATGAGCAGAAAGAGCGAGGCCAGTCCTGCAGGCTCACTGGACATCTGGCAGGAATGCCACGCCCATGGCTTATGGTGGTCTTCCTGGAGCACCTGCTCACACTCAGGGTCCAAGCACCAAGTCAGACCAGGCCCACACAATCCCCATCACCCAGCCAGTTCATCTGTAGGAAGGCCAGTCCTCTGGAAGTCTGCCTCTACCCGCAGCAGCCTAGACATCTGGATGATTGATCATAATTTTGATGGAGCTCAATGGATGCTTTTAGACATAAGGACTCTGTTCCCATGTGTCATAAAAGGCACATTCCTGAAGACAATGTGGGTCAGGCTACGTAGTTCATAAAATGAGAATCTCAGAACTGGATTTTATTTCCCTCCATTTATTCGAAGGCAACATAGATAAAGCCACATCTGTACCACTCCGGCACGATGCAGCCTCTCTTGGGTTGTGCTGCAAAAAGATACACATGGTTGTATCTACTGCACCTTTGCTGTTTGTCTCACAGCCTCTCCTTGTCTTCTACTGGCCCTCTTCTTTCATAGTAAAAAGGATTGTGTGCTTATGCTTGGAGGAGCAGAAACAAATGAAGTTGCATACATTACTGATATAAAGATAATAAACGTTGTTATGTGAGAAAAATAATATGCGTATACGTTATTTAGGCAAACATTTCCGTACACTTGCTCTCGCAAAACAGATAGCCCAAATAAGCTAGCCATATGAACAATAAATCATGGAACCAATTTCAAGGACAGCAAGTTTTGCTTTGGAAAATAGCATTCAAAATATATGTATTTGAAATCAACTAAATATGAAAATTTTAACATTCAATAAATTAGAGTAGAGTAGGTAGAACTTGAATCCAATGAAATATAAAATTCCCAAAATTTGAAAACAATTTTTATTTTACCCAAGTTTTTTTAAGATAAAAAATTAAAATATGTATACCATATTGTTCCTTGACATTTTTCCCCTCAATGTAAAACCAAAGGAAATAAACAGCAAATTCAGAGAGAATTAATAAGGAAAAAGGCTACCCTCCCTTGTTGCCTGCTCCATTCCTAAACAAAAGGGTAAAGCTAATGGATCCACACTGACCCTCAGGAACAGTTCAGGCTTAGCAAACACCTACCAGTTCAGCTGGACATTCCAGTTCCTCTGGGATGTTTCTCTGGCTGCCATCTTTATCTCCTTCAATCAAAGCAACCCAGCCATTCTGTGACCCGAGCCTATGCCAAAGAAAAGAAAGGGCAAAACAATCACGCCATGAACTATGCGCAGGTCTCAACAGGCAAACGAAAACCGGTTTAGGGTCCAAATTCATCTGCTAGGGCTTTGAGTGGGGTGGCCTAGCATGTTTCACAGATCATTGGAAGGATTCTCCCCAGTACATCTCAGGGAATTACAGAATCAAGACAGCTGTGTGGGTTCATCATGGAAATGAAGTTGCTCAGGCTGAGCTGCTCTGACTATGAAAATAGATATTCCCCAAATGTCATCACATAAAACAGAGTGGAGAATGCTCTTTGGCGTGATTGAGCAGTCTGTTCCATGTCCTCCCTGAGGTTTCAGGGGTGGATAGGAGCGGTAGTTGCTGTGGATAAATCTATTAATCTTCTCTCCTCCTTCCCACTTCAATTTCCGCTCTCAGCCAGTTAGTTCTGAGAAAGTGAAGGGAGCAACCAAGGTTTGTAAGACAGAGTCCCCCTGGTCTGACTGTCTTCAAGAGGGCAGTGAGAATTCATACCGAGCGTCTTCTTCACAGAAATGTGCCAGGGATCCAGCAGGAACACATCACATCACAGGCTCACAGGGCAGCCTGCTCAGCACGGAGAGGGATCCGCCCAGGCTTCCTGCCGCTGTTCACTCCCCGTCATGCCTGTTTAAGCACCCGAGCCAGAAGGAGCTGTTCAGGATCTGATTCTTTAAATTATGTGTAGGAACATGGTGAAAATTACAATTTAACAAATGGTATTTACATTCGCGGAGCCAAAGTGAAACTTTTTCGTCACTACAAACATTTCCTAAAGCCCAAAATTACACTGCTGAAAGAACCCCTTGGAGGAATTACTTAGGAAGACAAGTTCCAGTTGGAGGTTGCAGAGAAGCAGTTTATGTCAGTTTTTAAGGCATAAGCTGGGTTATGACGCCAAGTGGCCAAAACATGACAGAATTGTTCCAACCAGAACTCTGGGTGAGTTGTGTTTCCAGGCCTTTTACCTGTAGGTGTGACCAGAGTTGCTGACACTAGTAGGTCCAGCTGTTTGGACCCTAAGGATCCCCCACTCCTCCCATCAGGCCACAGCAAAGCCAACAAAAGCAGTGGTCAAATGTATCTACCTTGGACCAGTTCTGTTCAAGCAACCAATGCCTAGAGGGTCTGAAGATGCCTCCTCACCACACACTACAAAACTGAAGGTCAGATAGAGCAGTCTCATTAGAAGCCTCTTCTCTCCTCCTTCCCTCTCTAGATGCTCAGAAGACACATCAAGGAAACTGGAACACACCCAGGTGCAGGAAGCAAAAAGGACTTATAACAAAATACCAACATTTCCTCAAACCCTACTGTGCTCCCTCCACTAGAAATCAAGGGACGCTGGCAATGGTCTGTCAGGGTTGTGAGCTACATTGCCACAGCTCAGCAAAGTTCTGTGAGTCCATTATACCCCAGCAGTACCAAAAACCTGTTGTTCTCTGCACCTCCAGGATGCCTGATTGTCTTTCTCCTTATCCACAGGGACTCATGCCTTTAAGTCCCAGACTGCACCACCCCTGCTGATACACACACACATACACACACACACACACACACACACCCCTCTGTGTAGGTAGAGCCTATTCAGCCTAGTAAGGCTCATCTCAGGAGTCATCCTCTCCAGCAAGTCTTCCTTGACACGCCTCCAAATAGAAAACCCCAAATTGGGCTTCCTGAGGCTCCAGAGCCAGCTGTGTGCTCCTCTGGTTTACCACAAGTCATTCATCCTGGACCATGATTGTCCTAGGAAGGACCATGTCTTAATCCTAATGCTCAGGATGTCTGTTGAACTGAACCACACACAGCCTGAAGAAAATATTTTGATTTACAATAGACATATCTCTAAATCTGATCTCTTGCCAGTGTTCCTTAGGTGAGAGAGTGGCACCGTCACCACCCATCACTCAAGCTAGAAACTTGCCTCTCTGTCACCGAATCTGTCACAAAGTTCTTCCCTTTTTACCTCCTACCTCCTAGTTTTGAGACTCATCATTTCTCACCTGGACTATCTCAGGGGCCTCCCACCTGCTCTTTTGACTGGAAGTCCCACCTCCATTCCACTTGCTGAGACAGAGCTCTGGTCGCGTAGCTCCACTGCTTAACACCGTTCCGTAGCTGGATCTGCCCTGGAGCAGACCTTCCCAGCTGGTACCACAGCTCACTGGAAGCTGTGTGGGGAATGGGTGACAGGGATGTTGGCACCCTTCCACTCTTGGAGCAGTTGGACGGGACCCAAGATGTCCCCAGATGCAATCTCCAGCTGCGAGTAGCTCTGACTATTTACCCCTGTACCCAGACAAATGTTATTTTCTGAAAGCACTGTGACATAAAACACTTTGGAATTATTGTCCTGAAGAATAAAACCCAGTCTCCTTAGCATGACTATGAGGCCATCCACGCCTGGGCTTTACCCTTTCCCTTCGTGCCACACTATGTATGGCAGAGGCACAGGTGCAGAGCCATTGGCTGCCTTGGTGCTCTGCTCTCCTTCTACCTGGAACACCCTTCCCACTTTGCTGAGCCAGGCTCACTCTGAATGATCCTTAAAGGCTTATCTCTATATGTAGCTTTCCCACCTTTCTCCCCAACATTAATCTTTCAAAGCTGGCTTGCTGAAAATTAATCTGAAAGGGAACCACAGTAAGGATGGATCTCATGCAAATCTTTGTCATTCAATGGATTTAATTAAATCCAATGCAGCAACATGGCTCTAACGCCCAAAAGGTCCCCTTAAAGGATGAAAGGTCTGAGTTCTTAATTCAGGGTTAGCATAATCACCAGCATTAGTTTCTCTTCCCTGTTTATTCATTCTTGGCCACTTGAACATTGTCATTTTTCAGAACTAAAATCCTGGGTTCTGAAAAAGCTAGTACTTCATGATTTAGAACTGGAGGCAATTTTTGCTTGCTCCTGAAAGTTATGTTTGGAGGAGATAGCTAATTAAAATATCTTGGCGCCTGTCCCCTAAGGCATTCTCCTTCTCCCACACCAAGAGCTTTCCAGCTCATATCCTTGATGATTGTCAGATCCAGACGAATGTGAGCGACAAAGAGCAGCAAAGTGAACAGAAATTCAACAAGGAAAAACTCCACACAGAGCTGTTGCAATCATGAGACTTGGTTTGATTTTATTTATGCCAGAAAAATTTATTGCCTGCCTACCAGGTTATTTTTCTTAATTAGGGTAATGTATTCATGGGTATTTACATTATTATTCTCTATACCTTTTTGTATTCTGAAATATTTCATAGTGTTTTCCAGTCAAAATGGTTTATCCATGTTCAAAGAAAGCTGAGGGGAAGAGTCAACCACTGGGTCCTTCTTGTTTTGTTGGGAGGTGCCCTTTTATAGGCTGGTGGTCAGATGCTCAGGAAATACTCAGTGAGTTAATAAGAGGACACTTTTCACCTGAAGAGTTGGTGATTCTCAATGTGCCACCCTTTTAACGAATAATTGCTGTTGTCAATGTCAAAGATTCATTTTTCTTCCTAGTTCAAAACTTTTAGTTCAGGATCTTCAAACATTCCTATTTTGAAGGCAGATGGGAAAGAACTTGCTATTACTGAGCACCAGCTATGTGCAATCAGAATCATAATTGTCCTTGCTCTTCATCAACAGTGTTTGTCCCTCATCAAATTCAATATTCATAGGTAAATCATAAGCAAAATAGGATTCTGTACAAGTAGTTAGAGCGATACTAACCTATCTTTTAATTTTATATATAACAGGGGACCAACACTAATTGCTAACCTGGGTTATGTACATTAAAGAGAAAAGCAGAACATTTTCATTTCAATTAACTTTCATTTCATAGTCATCTAACTCTGCAGGAGTTTGGTTTGGAGAACCCATTGAAAATATCCCATATCAATAAAGTGGGGCCACTATCATTGAAGCACTTGGGTTATCTCCATTAGATCAATCATTAGACAAAATCATTGCTCAGCATAGCCCATGGCCAAAAACAGAATATTCAAACTGACAGCTGATTTCCCCACCCTCCCCCATCAGACAGCTGCCTATATGGATTAGTAGGACCCAATAACCCCCTCTCCTCTCTGCCTCTCTTTCTTCTAGGATTAGGAATGAAAAATGTGCAAAGGTTAAACTAAACCTTGGCTTAGATATGCAAACTTGTAATCAAGCCATCCACATTGATGGAATAGGTCCATGAAGAAGAGCCTTCATCATTCATCCACCACGGTTGGCCATGATTAAAAATGTTGGGAAAGAGGCTATTTAGCTTTATTGGGTAGAGTTACTCAGTCTTTGGATGAATCATGAGCAGTAAATATCTATCCACAATTTTCCCTTTTGCATCCCTCTTTTGTAGAGGGAAATCCCAGAGTGAACTGGAAAGGAATTTAAAGATAATCTAAAGGAATCAAAAAGAAACCAACCAGTAGAGGTCAAATGATTTGCCCTATCCCTTCTTTCAGTACAGTGGGGGAATAAACGAGATTACAAGTGTGAAAGTGTTTGCAAACTGTGTCTCAGATTACTATGTAAGAAATCTCACTAGAAGCAGGGTGTCTAGGTCTCCAGATTCTTAAGCCTGCCCATGCACTACACAGCTTCTTTCTGTTACAGATAAGCAAAAGTGTGGCCCCAAATGCTTAAACAATGTGGACAAGGTCACAAACCACACCTGGAACCCAAGTCTCCTAAATCAAGGCTCTCTTTCCAAGTGCAGCACTGAAGCAATGATCTGGCTATCTTGGGTCCCGGATACTGGGGTGTTTAGGATCCAAGCACAACAATAACAATCACATCCCCTTGTGCCCCAGTCAGTCACTATTACACTCAGCACTTTATTCAGTTTACTCAAACAGCTAGAGATGTCCCAGTAAAAAATCCAAATTAATCCTTTAGCTGTCATGAATATAGTAAAAGGAACACAAGTGTCTTAATAAGTAATGGTAATATGCTGTCTGTCAAAAATTTGGGGTTTTTGCTATGGTCTATTAATAATACTCTTTATAAAAATAAAGTATTGTAGGGTATACAAAATATATCTAAATAAAGCTGTTAAAAATTGACAAACTTGAAGTTGATATAGCTTATTTATAAAGTATAACAAAGCACATCTTGAAATAGAAAATGCATTGTTTTAAATCTTAAGCTCTTTATTTACTACAATGCAGAACATTTTATTTTTAGATATCAGTGGGTTTTGTTTTGTTGACATTTTCACTTATTCAACTGAAAACAAAAGTTAGGAAAATCACATGATGACTATAGTAACCTACCAGTAAATGAGAGCAAGTATACAGACCATGTTTTGTTTGGACTAGAAGTTACATCAACCGGTCAGTCAAGGCTTTCTTTCTGTCTAATAATTATGACATATTAACAGTCACCAAATAGCGCTGGACTAGGAAACTTCTAGAAATAATTAAAGGCTGTCATTTTACACATGGAATAGTTATAAAATATAGATGGCTTACATCAACTTATTGGGTCGGCCCATCCTAAATTGCTCTGAGATTCAGAGAAATGGATATTTCTTCTTATGCTGTGCAATAGTTTCTCCAAATATCTGCTTATGCTCCATAAATCTAACATGTCACCCAGACACTCCTTAATCTCAGTGTGTGACATATAAGTGGACACATCCATCGTACACACATATATAATTAGGAAACTCAAAAAATACGCAAAGATGGCAAGAAATCATTGGATTCTTTGGTTATGCTCTAGTGACAAACATATATTTCTTGGCAACTAGCCAATCATTTTTGGAAATTATATCAGACCATGACCCAATAAAGTCTAACAACCTATCCCTTGCTTTACATGCACCATTAGGACCTGTCACCAATCACCAGCCATCTCTCTCAGACATATATTTTTTTCTTTGGAAGCATGAAATACCCCTAGATAAATTTGCCCTTCTCCAGAGAAACGTATTTCCCACTCAACTGCAAATCCTGATTCAAAGCTAAAATTAATGCAGGCAGGCAATTTACATTCCTTAGAAAACTTTCTTAAAAATGACAAATGTATGTGATGTTAAAGCCATCCAATATGTCTGCATGCTGCCTTATTAAATTAAAAACAACCTGGTTTATTTATACAAGGTATCCAACGGCTTACAGATTAGGATCCTAGAAATAATGCATGTCTTATAGCAAAAAATATACATATAATAATCCACCTATAGTTTATATAAATGATGAAATGTTTCTGAATATATCTATATATCTATATATATACACATATATACTCTGTGTGTGTGTATTTGCAGAATCAGCACACAAATACTGCAGTCCTTCATTGGCTCGTCCACTTCAGTGTCAAGGACACTAGGTTTGAAAGTCTTAAGATGCAAAACAAAGGTCACCGCTGAGGACAAAGGACTGGCTTGATGCATCTTCCCTTGTGAAGGACCAAGTTTGCTGGACAATGGCAACCTGCAACACATGGCTTATTGCATGGACCAATCTCATTCCAGTTGTCACAGGTCTTGGCACATCCTGGACCACAGGTATCATACACAGCCCCATGCTTACACTGGGTGGCTGAAAAAAAGGAGGAGACAAAGGTGAGACACGGAGAAATGGCCACAGTAATTCACTCTCAGCCCGATGCCATTCTGAAGGCTCACGTAACTCACTGCCCGGGCCTTTCCACAGCACAGGTTCACTTCTGCATTTTAACAAAGGAATAACAAACATCCAACATTCTTCAAACACTCTGGGAATCACCTGCACATAAAAAAACAAATTCAAGATCCACCTGCTGGGCCAGTGAACTTCAAAATAAAATAAAATAAAACAAAAAGCGTTTTATTCCCAGAGAAGACAAACTATACATTAGCAAAGCTACAAGAAAATCTACAAGGTTATTTAGTTATTGAGAATAGTATGAAAAATTAACTCCAAATTGTCCTTAGAACTATTGAGCTGTGATGAACAGGAATATTTTGTGCAACCACATCAATATTCAAATATACAGAATTACACATACAGAAAAAATCCTGCCGAAGATACTGGAAATGTGTGACATATTTTAATCATAGCAATCATATGTTGAATTAATCAATTTGAGGCAAGTTAGAGCAAGAGTGAGGAAAAGCCAAATAAGGAAAAATAAGATATGCGACTGGGGAGAGGGAAGTAGGTGGCTGGCTGGGCCAGAGAATATGAAAACGATGGTGCAGCCAAATCATGGCCAATTTACTATATTTGTTAACTGAGAGCTAAAATGATTTTGACAATATTCTGAGAGTTACTGAAAATTCATGAATAGATTTGTCCGAAAGAATACTGCAAACATTCTGGAAGTTTTATTACACATAGACTTTCCCATCTGAGTTATTTCCAGTGACAATCAAAGAGGCCATCCCTTATTCCCATGAGTAGGAACAGCAACACACGTAGGAATTTGGAAGAGGGATTATCCAAGAACAACAATAACAATCCAACCTTCATTCGAAGTTTCTCCAAGCACAATTAATAACAATGGAAGATTATCAGTTTAAATATCTCTATTGTTTATGCAGTTTACAGAATAATATCTGGGGAAGAATTATGTCATTATAAAACTGAAAAATAGAACTGGTTTTCAAGCAAGTTGGCCTTAATTGAGTCTTTCAAGTTATATATTCAGAGTTACCACAAAATATTTGTGTTTGACCATATCTAATGAAAAGTAAGTTAATAAGAACCGTAAAAGTAAATTCTATGAAGGATCCTCAAATACCCATTATACTAATTACAAACAAATGAGAAAAGAGGTGTCTTGTCCAGAGAGTGGTCAATTATTTCTCAGAAGTTCTCACACACTATTAGAAAACTGAGCTGTATGAAACATAGAATTTTGAGAAACATCTGCATGGAACGAACTTTATAATATTTGGCTCTATAATTATCATTTTTCTATATGGATTCTAATTTCCATATTAAATACTGTCATATTTATCCCTGTCCCAATTGTTAACTAAACTATTAACTGTGACTAACCACCTGTTTTGAACAAAGCCACAGTACAAGATGCTTTGCAGGTGGAGATAAATGACATGGCCATCTGTCTGATATACGAATAGAGGGATGAGTTGCTGGTAGCTAATTACCCATCAATTATATTGAAACATCAAATGCAATCTTATTGATTCCTATGCCTGGTTCACTCCTTCACCTTTTTGAGGTGTCTTCTCAAAGGCAACTTCCCATCCAAAATAGCATCTCCACATTCTCTTCCCCTTTTCCCTATTTTTTCTTTTTTACATATCACTACCATTTTTACCATTTGTACCATATTTCCTCTGTGTCTTCCCACACCAGAATGTTAGCTTTCTGAGGGCAGAGTTTTCATCTGGTCTACTACTACATTTCTAGCCCCCAGTACATTGTCTGGCACCTTGAAGGCCTTAAGTTTGGAAGCCAACAATGAATACTTGCTGAATAAATGAATGAGTTACAACAGAGAGTGGATTGAACATTTTCCATTTGACGGAACATTTTCCATTTTCCATTTCCTTCTAGATCCACTGTCTCCCCTTCTTTTCCCTGCTGTATATCCTGTGCTCTGTGCTCTGTGTCTCTGTGTTGACCTCTAGGGTTGACACCAATGGGCTTCTTTTTGAATGGTGAACACCAGCTGGAGATTGGAAAAAAGAAGAGTGAGGTCCAGGTACTTAGTCTCTTCTGGGGTCTCCTTCTGTGGTCACTGTGGGCAGCTGCACTCCTCAAGAAGGTCACTGCTCCTATCAAGTAGCCTTCTTTCTCTACAGAGCTCCCATAGCCATCCCCTTCCTTGCCCCTACAGGCCCACGGGTGGTAACAGACTCTCCCTTATGAGCCAAGATATGATAAAAGAAAAAAAAAATACTTAGTCTTTGTTCCTGGCACATAGCTCCAAAAGTCCTTGGAATCTCCAAAGTGATAAGTGTCTTTCGTATGCTAATACCATGACTGGTGGCTAGGGCTCCCTAGATAGCTTCAGGATGGGGGCTGGTCACCAGAAAGACAAAAGCATGATTAGAGAGTTGAAACTTTCAGTCCCACCCCCTGACCTCCAGGAAGGGGAGAAGAACTGGATGTTGAGTTAATCACCAATGGCCAATGATTTCATCAATCATGCCTACATGACGAAACCTCCATAACAACCCCTAAATGACTAATGACTGGGTTCAGAAAGCTTCAGAGCTTGTGAACACATTGAGGTGCTGGGAGGGTGGTGTCCTCACTCCATGGGGACAGAAGCTCCTGTGCTCCGGACACTTCCAGACCTTGTTCTACATACCTCTTCATCTGGCTGTTCATTTGTGTCCTTGATGATAAGCCAGTAATAATAAGTAAAGTGTTTTCCAGAGTTCTGTAGCCATTCTAGCAAATTATTAAACCCAAAAGGGAAGGAGGATTGTGAGAACACCTCTCTCCCCCAACTTTGTAGCCAACTCGGACAGAAGTGAGGGTTACCTAGGGACCCAATACTTGCAACTGGCATCTGAAGTGAGGGCATCTTGTGGGACTGAACCCTTATACTTGTGGAATCTGATACTAACTCTGAGTAGTTAGTGTCAGAATTGAACTGAACTGTAGGATACTCAGTTGGTCTCCAGAGAGTTGGAGAATTGGTACCAACGAATGTGTGAGAAGAAACCCACACATTTGGTATCACAGTATTTTGAGTAAAAACAGTTCAGTTCCAGGGCACCAGACTTTTCCTTATTTCACTACACCCTTCTTATCCCTTTTAAAGTAGTCCATCTATTAAACTTACCTCAATTAGTCAATTGGAATGCGCCATTTGTTTTCTGCCTGGATCCTAACTGATACAGTGGATAAGTAAAAAATTACTACTACTCTTTAAGGCTGCATTCCCTAACATTACTTCCACAGTATAACTTTATTAAGTTGTTTCAGCTTTTAATAATTGAATTCTATTCCTTACGCTATTAGGAACCTCCTGTAGCCAAGCCAATCCTGAGGACCTATCCTCTGCCTTGATCCAGTGCCATCATCTAGCTTGGTGAATGTCACCACCATTCACCCCATCTTCCTCTCTTAGACTCAGTTCCCAAGCCTTCCTCCCACCTCTCTTGTCTGGATAAGATATCCCTTGACGGTATGCTCAGAGCACATTCTGCCCATCTCTAACGCTGCTTTTACAATATGAAATTATAATCATCCATTTCCTTGCCCTCTCTCTCTCTCCACCTCAGTCTGGGCTACTCGAGAGACAGGCTGTTTTGTTTCTTTATTTTCAGCAGTAGTGTGGTCTTTAACACGTAGTAGGTACTGAGAGGATGGCTAGGTGATTGAATGCATAGGTATATAGATGAGACAGTGGAAGGATCAACATAACTCTTCCTTTAAATCTCTCAGCTTGTGCTTTTCTGATAATCTTTTTCGACTTTTCACTGATCCCTTTGAAGTTATTCTCTTTTCAGTGACTAACAGAATACCCTACACATTGTACATGCCTAATAATTTGGAAACATCCTGGATGAATATAATATTCACACAGAATAATTGTATCCATGTGTTGTTATGTTTCTACGGACCAGTGGTGTTCAAAGCTGGAAATCAGGATCACCTGGGGAGCTTCCTGATGCCTGAACTCCCACTCCAGACCAATTAAATTAGAATCTCTGAAGGTAGGACCAGGTTAACAGTAATTCTTCTTAAAAAAATACCTCCCAGCATAGGTGATTTTAACGTGCAGTCAGGATTGAGAACTGGTCCTATAAACAACCCTCATATTCATGCTTCAGTCACTGCAGAGACTCATGCCTTTTTAGCAAATGAAACGGCAAATAGTATTTCCAAAGTGGAAGTAGGTGCACAATGGAAGTCCTACTGTTTCCCATCGTCTTCCCTAGGCATGCATCCTTTCTTATTGATGGGTTTAGGTCATCTACACAAGCACCAAACTCATCTCCTTACTGCCTCTGCTCCTCATTTGTATCCATCCTTGATTTGCCATTCCTGTCTTCTGACCCATCTCCTCCAGGAACTTGTTCTTTTATTCATCCTTCTCATTGCACATTAATCTCTCCTTCTCTGTTGGCTCCATCCTCTAAATATTAGAAACATTTTTCAGATCAACACTAATCTTTAACAAAAAAGATTTTAAGAAAAAATCTTTAAAAAAATTCCCTAATCTATCAGACTTAGTTTCTTCTTTCTTTTACCTTCAAACTTCATAGAAGAGTCAACAGTTATTTTATCCTATTCCTCTGCAACTAATCGACATTGGTGACCTGTCTTCCTCATCTACCACTTTATTGAAGCAGTTCCCACCAAAATTTTCAGTAATGACCATATCCACTGAGCTATTGGCAATCCCCATTCTCCCATGACCTCTCCAGAAAATGTTTGGTTGTTTGTCCATTTTACCTTCAACATTGAACTCTCCAGGTTCTTCTGCTAACATCTTGAGAACAGCTCCTCTCCCTTGGGCTTCTTTGCCTGCTCCCAAGATTCTTCCCCTGACACTGTCTTGTCTTCTCTTTTTCTCTCTCTCTTCATCAGTTACTACAGTTTTATCTCTAATTTCCAGTCAGAGAGCTCTGAAATATATTACAATCAGGTCCGATTCTCTTCCCAATCTCATCATTTTCCAAGTCTTAATTCAAATGTCACCTCCTTCAAGTAGCTTCCTAGATCTCTGCAGAATACCCTTCCCTCCTCTGCATCCCACAGCACTTTTCACATAATAGTTATTTGTTTACTTGTTTTGATCCCCCAAGTTCAGTGCAGCTATAGTTCTTAATCAGAGATACTCATAAAAATCCCCTAGATCTTTTAAAAGATATATATTCCTCGGCCCCATTCCCTATAGATTTTTGCTCTGAGTCTGCAGTGGGGCCTGCATAGCTGTGGATTTAAAAAGTTCCAGGGGTTATGCCAAGCATCCCTGGTTGAGGAGAGTGAACCGCTGAGGTCTGGGCTCTTGAGGGTGAGTCTTTGTCTTCCATAACCCAACGTTCCAGCACAGGGCCAAGCACAGAGGAGCAGCTTAATAAATGCTTATGCCTGTTGGATGATGATTTAATCTTAATGATGGCCAATCCATCATTCCA
The DNA here is from genome assembly GCF_057802395.1 of Ceratotherium simum simum. Classification (NCBI taxonomy): domain Eukaryota; kingdom Metazoa; phylum Chordata; class Mammalia; order Perissodactyla; family Rhinocerotidae; genus Ceratotherium; species Ceratotherium simum. The sequence continues at coordinate 65,416,040 of NC_141900.1, read as the reverse complement.
TTTCCCAGTGTGGATTACATTTGGCTGGTCTTGAGTTCATTTTCCACTCCATCATTTCCACTCCATCCACTGCTTCCCAAATGCCTCTTTCAACTCACTTTACCCTCCAGACACTATGCTCCCCTTCAAATCTTGCAAAGATCTGTGCTATAGGAAAATTCGGCAGAATTTCCTCTTTCCCACCAGTGTTTTTTCCTTTTCCTTCATTCTCTTATAGACATGAACTCTCCCATGTCTTTTGCTCTCCCTGACCTCTCAATTCTTTCTTCTAGCTCTGCCATTTAACTTCTTACTGCTTTGCTGTGACATCTTACCTTTGACTACTGGACCCTGATATTTCCCTCACAATCTGCAGGTAGAAAGTAGAATGTAGAAAATGAAGAACTACTAGAAAAGATAAAAGGATATTTTTTCATCATACAAATATCCTCTCCATTTCAATTCAAATTAGATCAAGAAACATCCACTGAGTATCTACTATGTGGTGGGCATTCTCTTAGGCCAGGGAGTCAAATGTGAGTCAGATATTGTCTGTGACCTCCAGCTACAGGAGCCTGGGGCTAACAACCAAATAGGTGAAGGTGACACACAAACAGATTCTAAATAAAATGCAAGATGCCTCATATTAGACACTGAGAGTAAAGTACAGTGGAGGAGTAAGAAAGAGATGTCAACTCAATATTGAGGGTGGGGTAGGGATCGAGGGAGACTTCAGAGAACAGATCTCACTTAGGTCTTAAAAGGTGAGTAGAAATTGTCAGACAGACAATGGCAGGAAAAGTTTCCCAGGCAGAAAGATGGGGGTGTGGGCAGCAACAAGCTGCCAGGGCTCCATCAGGGAAGGGAGGATCCTTGGTTTGGTGGGCAGGAACACAGGATATGAGGAGGGCGAGTGGGAGGAGACAAAGGCAGAGAAGTAGGCAGGGCCTGTAAGCCTTGGCAAAGTGGAGTCTTGGAAGGGTTTTAACTGGAGGATGACATGATTAGATTTGCCTTCAAATTGGCACAACTTTTAGATGGTCCTAGAAAGTTAATATTGACTTGGACCCCATTTTACCCTTCTGTGAATCCCATTTATTTTAAACTTATAAAAGGCAAAAGGTAATTTTTTTAAAACATAAATGTGATTCAATTGGCACATACACATTTAAAAAGGATTCATTTGGTTAAATAAATTTTTTAAAAACCAGGAAGCTACCCAAATGGTTAGGGTTAGCATGTTTATTTGTTCTCAAGGGAGCACACAAGCAGCTACTGTGTAAAACACACAAGTAGCATCACATGTTACTTTATATGGTAACCCATAAAAGTGCTACATGTTGGCTTTATCAATAAATTCACTTAAGTGTGGCTCTGTGTCTTCTGGAACTCAGCTGTCTCCATGTCCGCCTTCTGGGTGCTAACGGTCACAGTATCGACTTTATCTCCTAAGCTTTTACAGGAGGCATCCAGTCGGCCAGGAAAAAGCTCAGTGTGTACAATTAGGGAAGAGTTGCTGCAGCGAAGGGGCTAGAATCACCTGAAGTGTGTAAAGTAAGTCAAGCAGGAAACTGCTCACAGAGCCCGGCAGATTATCTGATGTGCTGTGGAAAGACACTCACCACTTTGGATATCCCAGCCCCTTTTCCACGCATAAAATGCATTACTGAAAGTGCAGTGACAGTTAGTGTCAGCTACAGGGAGGGGGCAGGAAATCTGCTAAGGATGGCAAGGTAAGACGCAGGAGCAAGAGTCAGAAGGTACCAAGTAACAACTATCTATGATAGGGAACAAATGAATAGAAATGGAAAAAATCTACATAACAAATATTTGGATAAATTAATTGATGCTTATATAAATATACAAATAAATATATATTCATATTTAAATAAATTTTTCTACAATGCTCTTTCTTGTCTACGTTCTCATAATGATTAAGAACAGGGGTTATAACACAAATTGACCTGAGTTGATTCCTAGCTTCCTTGCTTTCTAGCTCTATGACTTTTAGCAAATTTCTTAAATATTCTGAGCCTCAATGTCTTTATCAGTAAAATGTGGGTAATAGAATGTTACCATTTAGACCATAATGGGGATTAAATAATATTAAATATAATATAAAGTGCTATTCTAGTCCTTGGGACAAAGGAGGTGCTTAGAAAATAGTAAATATTAATATAAATGGTCATTATTAAACTTTCATAGACCTTCACAGTAGCTCTTTGCATATTGTATTGTGTTTAGTAATTCACGTGTTAAACTAGAGTTCCATTAGTCCTTGCCACTAGCTGTGGCAAGTGGGCATATACTTCGTGTTGTGGTCCTGATGTTAAAATCCAGGCTAGACTTAGAAATGTCACTTGTTCATTCTTGCCTGGCTGGCTTCTTATTTGTCCAACTTCCAAGCTTTTTACTTTGGAAATTTTCTCTTCTTTCAATTAAGTGGACTAAGTGCTGTCATAAGTCAAAAGATATGGGAGCTAAAAACAAGTAAAGAGGATCCTTATAGTCTTCAATGTTCCAGATGAGTCAGAAATCAATCTACTGAGAAATGCTGCATATCTCTGTAAATTTATTTCTCATGTACCAACTGTCAATCTGTGGAAGTTCTGTGTGTGTGTGTGTATATGTGTGTGTGGGAGGGGTGTAAAAGGTTTCCCTGCAACCACACATTGACAGTTATACGTCACACAGATGGCTCCACTAATTTTAAGTGGTAAATGGAACCTTTCAGGAGCCATATTCCTTTTCCATTAGAAAAGCAATTTTAGCTCCTGAGATTCAGTCCCTGAAATCAGGATGCTGGGGTGAAATGTGTAGTTCTCAAATGCATTGTGTGCACTGAAATGGTGCTAAATATAGCTCTGAGCCAGGAAGAAAGAGTTCATATATTCTGTCTCTACGATGATCCTTACCCCAGCACTACCACAGCTAATAAAATTAATGAAGTTCTACTGAGCCCTGCATTACACCAGGATGGATGGTTGGAGCTTGACTCCAAATATTATATTCATTTTTGGTAGATTCAAGGGAAGGAGGACTCAAAGCAGAGAAAGGGAGCCAGGAGTATCCAAGATGTGCTGGAAGGACCCAGTGCCTCATAAACATCCCTTACTATCCTAGTGGACACTAATGCATTAGGTGAGAGGTAAATCATTTAGTCTCACCTTTCAGGAGCCTCAGCCACACCTTAATGTGAGGTATTTTTATCACTCTGGGAAGGGCAGCATTGATAGGGAGGCATTCTTGCTGTGGAAACTGAACTCAGATATACAGATTGGACTCAGGTTTGCAGAGGAGATAGCAAATCCAAAAAGGAAGTCAGGAGTGAAAAGGGCTTTGGTGCTTTTCACGAACACAGACTATTGATTGTGTGAAGGGGTGGCTTGAGGAAGCTTTAGTAAGCCCAAAATACCTGTCATCCTACTCCCCCAAAGCCACCCAAATAAGCATACAAATTACCTCAGGGGTTTCTACTCTGGCTGCAGGTTAGAATGAGAGGTTGTAAATGACACACAAGGTCAATTACAGCAGGATATCTGGGCATGGGGTCCAGGCATAGGGTTCTGGTTTATTTTTTAAACTCCCAGAGGAGCTTCCAATGTCCAGCCAGATTGACACCCACTGGACTAAAAGAGCATGATGTCCATGTACTGAAAACACAGCTTCAAAGCATTTCTTCTTGACCTCTCTTCCAACCAGATGACTGCTCCTGTCCTCCACTAACACAGACACTCTAGAGTTTGCAGTGACATGAACTGCCTTCTTTTCTAATATCTAAGGTTATTAGGACTAGTGTAGAATGTTGCAAACCCCAGTCTCTTCATTCCAGGTAAATCTGGCCCTTTACAGAAAAAGATTTGCCAACGTTTCAAGTAGGCGACAAATATTGAGTCATCTCATCTTCAGGTCTAAACAGCAGCAGCAGTGAAGATTGACTGAGCATCTTCTATGAGTTGGACACTCTTCTAGATGCTTCATATATATATCACTAATGCTTATAACTCTGCATAGTAGATATTATTGTAAAATTCCAAACTATATCTAGATTCTCTCTTCTCTCCCCATACACTGCCACCATCTTAATCCATACCCCCATCATTTTTTCACCACAACTACTGCAACAGCCTCCTGCCTGGTCATCTGCTTTCAATCTTGCCCCATCCAATCTATTCTCCACACAGGGTTATCTGTGAAAAGCAGAAAGAGGCTTGCTGAAAGCCCCCCAGTGGCTTCTCCTCCTCTTGGAATAAAAGCTAGACTCCTTCCCAAGACCAGCAGAGCCCTGCATGACCCGGCTCCTGCTCCTGCTCTACCCTCATCTTGTGCCCCTTTTCCCTTGCCCACTGCGCTCGAGCCATGCTGGCTCCCTTCCAGTTTGAGAGCATGCTATTTATTCCTACTTATGGCCATCAAATGTTTCTTCTGCATAGAATGCTTGCCCTAACTGCCTTCAATCCTTTAGGGCTCGGATGAAATATCACCTCCACAGAGAAGCCTTCCCTCTTCAGCATCTAAGTAGCCACCCACTTCCTCTCCATTTGTGTTCTATGGCTCTGCCCTATTTGTTCCCTTCATCACACTTACCACACTTAGCAAGCATTTATTGTGGAGTTATTATTTTTGTCTGGTTCTCCCACTGGACTGCCAGCACCTCAATGACAGGGGCCCCATCTCTTACAGTCACCAAAGTGCCCACAGTGCTTAGTACAATGTCCAGTACTTAGCCACTTTGTAAGAAATATTTCTTGGATGAACAAACAAGTCCATTTTACAGATATCAAACAAGCTAATTAACATGCCTGAGATCAAAGAGCTATAACAACTATTATAGAAATCTATCTCTCAGAAGGAAAAGAACATCCTGCTAGAGTTTGTATAACAAATCTCTCTCAAAAAAAAAAATCACGCTTATCCTGAAGACCTTAAATGACTGTAATTGTCCTAAATCTCCTTTGCTCCACACCTAACCTAAGCCACAGCTGTGACTGTCCATGTGCTAAGTACATCCAGCTGGTAGATTCGGGTTGGAAGGATTTTGCAACAGTGGACATCCTTAAATTGTTCAAATGTGCTTGTCACAAAGCATTTCTCTTAAGTGCTCGCTATCCTTCCCAGTGGAAAGCCCCTGTGTTTTATCAAGTTGTAATCCAGTTGGGCCACTGATGGGGCTTCCCTTTGGCTAAAGTGGGACGTGGCCATTCACGTCAGCAAGTGTCTTCCATTGCCATCTTGGGCATTTTAGTGAACTTCTGGTGGATGGATCTGCTAGGAACTTCTCACCTGCACAGTTCTGCTGGGGCTCCCAGTGGACACTGACTCCTTCTCTCTGGCAGGCCCGGGTATATGCCAGGAATGACTCACAGTAACAGTTTTTATGGACTGGACATTCACACATGTCTGTCACGCAGGACCTAGGGATCCAATAGAAAGAAATGAACATTTAAAAATATCAAATTATCAAACACCATAAATGTGACTTGCAGAAAGGGATGGATGGGTGGATGGGCAACCTTGATTGGCCATTAAAGGTTGCTATTTTAAATGGTATAAATATTCTCCATAAAATCTATGCTGGATACCTCTGAACAATGTGACATTAGGTTCCCTTTCTTCTAGAGTAGGACTATCCAATAGAACTTTCTGCGGTGATAGAAATGTTCTATAATCTCCACTGTCCAAAGCAGTAGCCACTACCCATATCTAGCTATTGAGCACTTAGAATGTATCTAGTGCAACTGAGAAACCAAATTTTTTATTTGATCTAATTTTAATTAACTTAGCTATAAATGGCCACATGTGACTAGTGGTTACCATATTGGAAAGGCAGCTCTATACTCTAAGGTGCTGCCATTTTGTGAAAGCTCTGATATAAGAACAATAGGTTCTACCACCATATAACCAAAACAGTGACGAACTTGATGAAAGCATAAAATCCCATGGCTTTCTGAAAACATACAATTATGATTCACTTTTGCAATATTTTAGAATCTTAGTTTTTTGAGGAACACTGAACCTCATTCTTTAGAATGTGGGGTGACAAATTCCAAATAAAGCAAAATTTTCAGGCCCCTAATTAGACTGAAAGATAAAAAGGGTTGAACCAAGGTCTCCATAGCTTGACTTTAAATATGGAAATGATGGGCCAGAGCACCTGAAATGTGTTTAAATACAAGCTAACAAATTTTTAAACATGTTGACCTCAAAGACATAATAAATGACCTTACACTGGTATATAATATTTCAGTTTACAAAGTGCTTCCATATGCAGTCCGCCACTGGATACTAAATAGGACATCGAACAGTCTCTGTCTATAAATGAAGAGGTCATTTTATAAATGAATAGGTGGGCCCAAAGTCACCTTAACAAGTGGCAAAAGAATGAATTCAATTACATCTCCTGAGATAAGTGCTCTTTCTGTCATACATACCACCGTCCCCATTTTCATTTTCCAGAAAGTTTACTGCCTAACAGCTTTGACTTCACATTTATGCAAGAGGCCATCAAGATTAATAAAATTTAACTACTCTTATTTTTTTCATATCCTTGTTTAGCAAAACCTCTTCCTTACAGAATCTAATTCAAGGCTTGAAGCAGAAAAAGTAATATTCAAGATTACAAATAGCACAGATGATCTTGAAAAGTGATCAGGGCATGGTCATCCCCTGGTAGTATGTCAGCATTTTCTCTTGGTGTGAGACAGGTGTCCACATCTGACTATAGAGAGTGACCAGCTCTGTGTAGAAGCTGATGCACCGCCTCCTCTGAACAAGAATTAAATGGCAGAAACCATAGTAAAGGATCAATAGACTCACCGTGTACTCACAAAGTTATTATAGCCCACTCAAGGGCACAACCTTGGGAAATGGGAACTTATAGGGCCAAAAGAGGAACAGATCTGAAACCTCAAGAGCCTCTTCCATTTCATCAAATGAGAGATTATTTGATGACTGGTACTTAAGACATAATAATCAGGACAAAAAAACTGATCTCTCTCCTCTCCATAATAATCAAGGCTGTATCTTAATACTTTCTCCCACTTGCGTTACAGAAATCCTGTAAAATCACATTCACTAGCAAACCCTTTCCAGTACTAGACACACAGTACTGTGTCTTTAAATTCGTGTGGAGCCTCCGGGCTTCCAAGAAAAGCCAAATAAAGCCTGTCCTTAAAATGGCCTCTAAATGTCTGCCTACGAACCCTCCTCAACACCATTTCCTTGGTTGTCTCAATTTTCATTTCAGACTAACCTACGCCCATCACATTCACGTGCAGACTTCACAGCAACGTTTTAGGCTGGCCCAGGCTCTACAATCTAATCCCACTTGTACCTCACTTCCCCAGTAGACTTTCATCACCCACTGTCTTTCCTGGCCTGTGGGGTGCATGTTAGTTTCCCTTTACACAGCTCCCACTCAAGTGACATGGATGGAATAGCACCCAGTGGGCCTGGTAAAATGACAGTACTTGTATGGGAAAGAGCTGTTCTCAACAGGAGGAAATGCACCCTTTGATTTGAAAGAATGTCTAATGTAATTCTGTAAAATTGGTGGACAGCAAACAGATAAAATTTAATTTGTTTGGTTGAAAGGATCATTGGTGAATGTTTTCCTTCTTTTCTTTTTATTTCTACTTGTTGTCCTATGAAGCTACTTAGACAATTTAAAATAATTTAAGGACAGCAAAATCCAATTCATTGAGACTGTTGAGAGAAAATATTTTAAGCACATGTTTAACGATTGCTACGTACAAATACTCCAGCCCACCAACAGACCACTCTGTGCCCTCACAAGCAATCAATAATTTTATCTACCCTTTAAAACTAAGGAAGATCTGAGCTTATTCTATTACTCAGGAAGAGCCACATTTGAGGCAAAGACGTCTGTCAAAGCCAGCCCTTCGCTTAAAATATTTTACATATATTTAAAGCCCTGAAAGATGTGTTTTGTCACAGAAGTTAAAACTACAAGACGTCTTTTTTCACTTGTCAAGTTGATGATTTTTACAGAAAATTGTGCCCAGGGTTTGTGAGAGAATGGAGAAATAGATAGGCCGTACTTTGCTGGCAGACGTGTAGAATTGTTAGCTCTGATGCCCAGCATTTTGCTATCCTGAGCTTTGACATGGATTACCTCATTTACTCCACACAGCAACGGGATATGAGGCAGGTCTTATTACTAGCCCACTTAACAGATAGGGACACTAAAGCTTGGGAATGTTAACAACTCGCCCAAGGTCACATGGCTGATGACAGATCCAGAACTGCAAAACCAGGACTATAACTCGGGTCTTTCTGATCTCAACATCCACATTCATAACAACTACATTAGAAGATCCTTCTAGAGAGTGATTTGGCAATACATATAAGTAGCCCTAAGAAAGGTTCTTATTCTTTGATAGGGAAATTCCACACCTAAGGAAATAGTAATGCCTGTGGACAAAGATTATACACAGGGGCTTTCATCACAATGCTATTTAAGTGGGGGGGGGGGGGCAGGAAATAATCTAAATTGCCTACAGTAAGGGCCTAGTGAAATAAATTTAGGTGACTTCGACAATGAAATATTCTACAGACTTTACAATGATGTTTTGGAAATATATTTTAAATATATACTTAAAAAAAGAGCAAAACTGTGTTTCAGTACTGTGTGGTTACACACAGAAAACAAAAATAACTGAAAACAGATATGCCCAAATGTTCACAACAGTCAACTCTGAGCGGTGGAACTGTGGCTCTTTTCATTTTCTTCTTATCTGTATTTTCTACAACGCAGACATATCACTTTTCTTAAAAGATAAAATCACAGTGTATTTTTAAAAGAACAAAAAGAATAACATGGGACATATTAATATTTAAATCACAATTTAGGAACTAGAGGGAGAATAAGGAATAAAGAGTGGGAGAAAATTAAAGTATTCGTTTGCAGGTCTTGGTTATTAAACATTTCTCCAGCTAAAATCTTTCCAGTCTGTGGATCAGAGGCCTCCTGGCACAGACTTTGATTCGATTCACTTTGTGCTGTCCTCACACTTCCACCTCATTGGTCTGCTGATGCTGTGAACTTGACATCTGGATGGATGGAACGGATGGCGGAATAATTATGCATGCTTCTGCTGTTACAAAGGAATTCATTAAGAGAAAAACAAAAGCATCTTCAAATGTACTTCAAATTTCAGGGAGGGGCAAAACTATTGTTATTCAAATATTCAACTTGTGTTTATCACACTTAATAATTCAGTATGAGGAAAATCTAATTTATGACACAGTGGAGTTGAATTTTTCTATGTTAATGGAAGATTGCTGTCCTTTCCTTAATCAGTATGCACCAATATTGTTCATTTATATTCACGTTATAGAATAAGTAGCAGAATTTTATCACTTTTAGTAGTTACTGAGATTTATGGCTTTGGTTTCTCTGCTCTCAGGGCATTATTCTGTCACAGTGGTGTTCTGTTAGATACTGAGTTCTTGGTCAGGAAACACAGCCACCCATTGCTCCAATGGGCAAACAGAAGTTGCGTTACAATTGGGCTTTTCCAGGAAAGTTCTACAGGTAAAGAGCGTCTGCCTATGCAGTCCCTTTAAAGCATACTTTCCGTCACAGGAGCTTTTAATGAATGTATCTAGAAATGATTTTCTGATTTATCCACCCTGCTCCTGGCATCTTTCCTGACAGCAGAGAGGTGCAGGCAGGACTCTTGTTCTGTGGGTTTACACAGCTGTACAGTGCAGTTATAGGTAAAGAGGATGCCAAGAGCTATCGCAGAGTCCTTGTGGGCTGGTGCTATGTCGGGCAGCACTTTGTCACACACTAACTGCCTCCCTTCTCAAATCGTTTTAGGTATGTGTGTCCTGTTTCAGGAAGGCTCTTTGATGGCCTTTCCTGACAGCACTCAGCACAGTACTGGTATCAGAACTGACCTGTGGTCAGTCTCCTCCCTGAATTCCAATTTATCACAATTTATCTGCAGGGGAGCCCTCATTGTCTTTTTTCCCCCATCAAGTTACAACCACTGCCTCTTTCAGAGCTCTAAGACAGTAGCCACCAGCCACATGGAGCTATTTAAGTGGAAATTGTTAATTACAATTAAAGAAAATTTAAAATTCAGTTCCTTAGCCACACTAGCCACATTTCAAGTATTCAATGGCCACCATATTGGAAAATGCTGATTTACACCATCATCATAGTGAAAGTTCCACTGGATGGTGGTACTGAGAGTACAGCACCATCTATGCTGGGAAACCATTCTTGTCCTCCCCAGAGGGATTTATAGGTGTAGTGAGATTAAGACCAAATTCACTCCTGCTTTCTTGCTGGGCACCTACAGAGAAAGTTCAAATTTCTTGCCAACAAAGCCAAGGTCACTAGCGATCTAGATCATCCCTCTTTCTTCCTCATTCATTCCTTTACCCATTCATAGGGAATGTCTCGCTAACCCTCAGGCTTCCTTCCACCTTGCTGTTCCTGCCTTGAATGTGCTTTCTTGTCTTTTCCACTGGAAAAATCTGATGTCTATCCTTTAAGACTCAGTTCAAATTCCTCCATGGTGCTCCCTTACGGGCCCAAGAAAAGTTAGCCCCTTCCTACTGGGTCCTGTCCCCTCCACACTTTTATTTTTGCACAGACCCCTTTGAATCCTAATTACGTCTTTCCCTGTTTGGGGGGAGGGAAGAGCTATATCTTGCTCATCCAGCCAAGCACAGTGCCTTAAGCACACAGCTCAGTAAATATTCGGTGAATCATCAAAAGAGTGGATGTCAATGGCCTGATAACCTTCGCCCAGCTTCCACAGGGTCAGACAGTTCAACACTGATATCTAAAGAGAATGAATTCTGTCCTTTCCCCTACTCTCTGGCCACTGCCTAACGTGGCCAAGGCCGTGGGAGCTGCTGGCACAGCACCCTCTGAACTGAGCTGCTTCTACAAGAACCTCTCTGCTGTTATTTTGATTTTGAACTACTTGCACTCCTCTTCTGGATCCAAGGGGATTTTTCTTTTATTTAATGAATGGTGGAAAAAAGGATCTGATGAGAGAATTCTGCTTTAATGACACATTTTCAGAAAAGCACATATTCAATATTGTAAGAATAACCCATAGCTCTTCGGGTTATTAAAAAGGCAAGCCTCCAATACTGCTAAACTCAAAACATCAAACTTCTCTCCGCTTCCTAGCAACAGCATACCAAGTGATTTTCCCTCTGCTTTTTCTGGGCTGGGGGCCACCCCTGTCAGAGAGAGGAAGTGTTCATGTCTTTCATACCCAGACACAGTTTTGAAAGACAGATATATTAACCATTGGGAACTCTCCACACTGCTTCTGGGAGAACAGAAGGGCCAGGCAGGAGTGACAGCAGCCAGACCCATCTGGAAGCCAAAGTCAGAGTTCTGGCTTTCCCCTCTGCCACCAGGAAAGGTCTTCGGCTGGATTATGTTGTTCAGTCTGGAGGTTGACTTTCCTGAGAGCAACAATAGAATGGGGCAGGAAGATGATGAGAAAACCACATTGAGGTCATCTGGTTCTCCTTGCTCCCTGCATGTGGGAAGTTCACAGAAGCTAGTGAAGGCATTTCAGGCTTGTTAGTTCCTGGGCATCACTGGGAAAAGAGGAACGGAGAGGATACGGGAGAAGAGTCCTGGCTGGGTAGATGGAAGTGTGTTTAACAAGCAACAGACGATTAAAAAATTCAGTATACTTCAACCTTTGAAATTCTGCCCTGACCTCCCTAACCTGAGGCACATGGAAGTAATTATAGGTAGTAGCCACAGTCAGAAGGCATATCCATGTCCCATTACACCTAAGAAAATAATTTCATCCATAACTCAGTTGTGGCTCGGCTCTATACCTATGCTCTTTTCCTCAATATTATATGGGCACCCTCATACATTCACAAAAAACAGTGCTCTAACATAAAAAACAGGGCCAAAAGACTGGGTAATGCGAAACATGAGGTTGCTTTATTGAGTTGTTAATAAGAAGGCAGGACAAGCCAGCAGATGCGAGTCCCTGATGCTCCCTTCAGATCCTTCTGGGCTAGCCACAGTTTGGCACCACTGTGGCTTAAATATTGGTAATAATATTTGATATCAAATATTGGCTCAAATATTGGTAAGAATATTCAATATAAAATATTGGTTTAAATATTGGTTCTATGGCTGCCTGAGGTTGCCAGGACAGCACAGCAAAGCCAAGTGTTTCTAGATGAGCTTGTCCATTTCACGAACTCCATCTAATGAGACAAGGCAGGAGAATCTGGGAGTCTAGCTGTTTCTCTGGTTGTGGATACTAAACTTATCCGTAGTTCAGCCGTACCAAATATACCTCCCCCCCAACACAAACACACAGGTTACATCTTCAGCCCATTCCTAAGTGCAAAGAATGAATTCATTGAGTCCTGTTTGTTCCAGACACTAAGGGAGGCACAACGATGAACAGAGGTGAACCCACCTGGAAAGGGAGACACTAAAAACCAAACTCCAAATGACGTAACGGCTATTATGGGCTATTATGAGAAGCCAGTGCAATGGGATACTGAAGACTAATTCCATGGGTTGTGGGGTGCCGGGTAAGGGTGTCCAGAAGGCTCCACAGAGTAGGAGAGACAAGAGAGCTGGGTCTTGAAGGATCTGTGGAATTTTGCTTGGTTAAAGAATGAGGAAAAAGAAATCCCAAGAAAACGGAGAAGCCTGAGTAAAGACACAGTTTCCAGATCACCAGATCTTAGATTTGATGGTCATGTGGTCAACCTCCAGAATTAAAAAACGAAACAAAACTAAAAAGTCCCTGACACAGTCACACAGCCTGTTCCTAAGACCTTATTTCCCTGCAGAGCAGCCAGGCAAGTCTACTGTTAAGACGTTTCTTTCTTCCCGGGATCCAAATTCTCATAACCTCCAATCTTACTCAGGTGTGAGACCTGGAGCCACAGGGAATCAGTCGGTGCCACGGCCGTGCCCTTGACAGCTCTGCAGTTACCTTCCCGCGCTCCCTTCAGCCTCCCGTGCTTCCATCTCCCTTCCCTCTGCAAGCACTCTCTTCCTGCCTTGACAAGAATGAGAAAGTCCAACTACCAAAGTAACAAGGAAAAAACCTACTAAACCATTCGATAATTATTCACAACGAACCCCTGCTCTGATTGCCTGCAATCTGTTCCTGTTGTGTATACACTGCGTACCTACACATTGTTCTAATTTAAAACCTAGGGACTCTACATTTTTACCTGATTTAGACACTCTCCAGGTACTGAAAAATATCGATTGCTTTAATAACATTCCCCAGGAGGCAAATGCCATTACCTGCACAGTAGAAGCTAGCGTGACACAGGAGTTCCAGAAATGGTCATTAGCCTCAGACACCCTTCTAAAGCTAGGGATGGTTTTTGTGGAATAATGCAGGCATCTGCAGACACAGATACCTCCTCTAAAGTGTAGCAATGCTTATGATTTTCCATAGAAGCCAATTTTAACAGGAGTTCCTCAATTTTCTTTGAGCAGAGACCAAACAACCATCATGCATGTTCTGGAACCTAAAATATTTTCTCCCTTGATAAGGCCATATACCAGACCATATGTGAAGAATATAATCCCCATGCCCATAGTTAAGTTTTCTTGTGTCTTAGGGTTGGAGAAGATGTGTGCACCATTCTGCTGTTTGCCTCATGCCCGGGTGCTATGACTTTAAAGGTTGCCAAAGCCAGAGACTCTATAACCACTAACAGGGTTAGAAATACTCCTCTTTGCAAAGATGAGCTATCTTCACTCGAGTACGAAACACTGGCTCCGTGGAGGGAAAAGCTGACCCTGATTAACAGACATTTGCTGAGTTGTCGCTCTTTGAGAGATAACTCATTCTTTCAGTTTGGGCAAAGACTTCGCACAAGACAGCAAGGGAGAGGGGAAGCGTGGTCACTACCCCCCTCTAGTGGCCAAGAGTTAGAGCACCAAGTAACCTTAATTCTTATCCCAGCATTTGCTTCTTACTCTTCACTTTTTGCGGGAGGCTGGCTGATGATAAAAGAGATCATAAAAATGGCTGCTTGCCAGAAAATCAATCACTTTTCTCTTAAACAAGTTCAATTCGTCACTGTCACATTTACTGTAAAATAACTGTAAGGCTAGGTGGTGGACTAAACCCCTGCATGATCCTAAGAGCCTACCCTGGTGGCTGCCACAGAGGGGAGCGCATCTGAGGCACCCCTGCCAGAGGGCAGGTGGTGGAGCATCAGTGGGAAAAAGCCTAAGCTTTTCCATTTATGGTAAAATCTCATTTTACCTATGCAATTGTGGGAGATCAGAATTGGCCACCTCAAAATATGTCTTTTTACCTTGATTATTTTCTCTGAAAATCAAGTAAAAGTTAGTTACCCCTTGTAAGAGACATTTACATTTATAAGGAAAATCTCCATTTGTAAAGGTATCTCCCTCTCTGTACCAGGAAGAAGGCGGGGGGGGGGGGGGGGGGGGGTGATGATCTTATCTCTAGAAACTCTTTCTGGTAATCTATAGCTGACTCCCCCCACACCCAGCATCCTCCTTTGTCTACCTGAATATGCTATTTAAGGCAAAAACCTCTGCCATTTGTTGAGTTACCCAGTGGGTTTCTCCCATGTATACGTGTTATAAAGCTTTGATTTTCTCCTTCTGTTCGGCTTCATGTCAATTTAATTTGTAGCCCAGTCAGAAGGGGCCCAGAGTGGGTAGAGGATGCTCTTCCTCCCCTTCACAATGCACTGAGCTTCACATACATTTGTTCTTACAAAGAATCTCAAGTACAAAGGAGTACCAAACCTTCACCTAAGCAGGAGAGAAACATTGTCTACCAGGTCTGAGCAGTAGCACAATCAGAGGTGGAAGGTGCCAGTGTGTTGCCAATACTCAGCCATCTTCCTGGGTAAGCCTGCCTCCTAATTAGTAAAATGGTGGGTCCCTATGGTACCAGTATTCTATGACTCTATGTCTAAATATGGACTTGACCAGCACTCAGCTGGCCCTAAAACTAGGTGATATTCGCATTGGGAAAGACCTTCCAGAAATGGGAGGGGCCTCTTCACCCAGAAAATCTCCGTATCTCTTCTCTGTAGTGAGCCTATCTCATCATATCTCTACCCCGGATGTAGATACCCGCCATCTCTAAAATTGTTCTATTTAACCTGACAAACACTAATTGAGCGTCTGCTGTGTGTAAAGCCCCGGGCTGGGCTCAGTGAGGAATGCAGAAGGAAAGAAGACCCCGCCTTACACGTGGGACTCCCACCGTGTAATCGGGAGAACGGGACAAGACTGGACAAGGCAGCAGCACAATCAAGGAGCCTCAGGCTGGGGCTCCTGTAAGTGCGGGGCTGCCCTGGAGAGGGAGAGCCTCCTAAATGGGGCTCCCGGTGCGCCCTGCTCACCTCCGGACACGGGGAGAGGCAAGTGTGCCGGCACAGGCGCTGGAACAGAACAAGCTCTCAGGGAGTCGGCAGAGGCAGCAAGGTGAGGCGCAGAGCACTGCGGGGTTAGCGCACCTGGGTGAACTCCCTTCCCCTCGGGCCATTTTGGGGACATTCCGTCCCTTTTCTGCGCTGGTTTTCCTTGTATAATCTCTCATAGCGTTCTCATGAAAAGCAAGTGAGAAAACAGACTGTCCCCCACTTCCATCCCCGCCAATCCCTAAAGGGGAGAGAGAAATTCATCCACACACGGAGATGAAGGCTAGAGATCGGAGCAAGGCAGGCATCGGGGTCTCCCAACTCGCTCAGCTGAAGTTTCTAGTGAGAAGGGTGTGCGTAAACGGCACTTCGTTTTCTTTCTCCCATTCTAGGATGGCGCCCCCCTCGGCTCCGTTCTCGGGGACTCCTAGCCCCGGCAGTGCCTATATGAAATCCTGCCGTTTGCGGCCCAGCAGTGCCAGGACGAGTCTGCCTGTCTGGCCCGCGGCTGCCCGCTGAGAGGGCGGTAATTGCGAGCGCGCAGTCGCCGGTGGCTGTGAGAAAAATCCGTGAAAGTGAAGGCATCCAGCATCTGGAGGCCACACCCCAGCCACACGCAGCAGCCGCCACCAGCCCAACAGCTTCAAAGGGGCCGAGCCTTCCAGAGGCCTTTTTCACATTAGGCGGTGGATGGCTGCCAAGTCCCACAAACCCTCCGGTACGTGCATTAATAAAAGGGCGGCACTGGCCGCCGCCCCTGGAGGATGCGGGGCGGCAGTGAAGTGTTTCAGATGCTGGGTGCCTTGCATCGGGCATCCGCCGTGCCTTTTGGCTCCACAATAAACCAGCATTCACATCCAATCACTGCACAAGGAAGCGTTTTTGGTACTCCATACCCTGCGCAGCTTGGCTGTACAGGGAAAACTCAGTCCTTCCCGAGAGGCTCACCCCATCCCCATCAACAGAGCATGGCACGCGGCCATTCTCAAATCACAGAAAAGAGGCTCAGGGAGCAGACAGTCCCCAAATCCAAATCATAAACACCGTGGGCCAACCACCTCCTTGCCAGCTTCCCACCCTCTGCTAGAATGAGAGCACCCTCTTACAAGCCCCAGAGACATGGAATGTGAGGCCTGTTTCCCAGAAGCAACCCAGGAGAATATTGCCTTAAAGACCCCAGAAGGCTCACAGCCCCAGGAGTGGAAGAGGCCGGGGTGAGGCAACATTTCCTGAGGACCTACTATATGCCAGGTACATTGCATATATGAGCACATATAATTTTGACTGCAAAATTTCTAGCGAGAGAGGACTAAGACCCAAAGAGGTCAAACAGGTTTTTTAATATGACACTGTTAGTAAGTGGCGAAGCTTGCTCCATGCTCTCTCCTACAACCCATCGCCTTCTATAGCACTTGCTGTTTCTGCCACTGGAATGTTCTTCCATCCCCTTCTCCTTGTTCAAACCTGCTTCTCCTTCAAAATGCAGGCCAATAGCTTTCTCAGGGAAGGCTTCCGAGATCCCCAAGCTAGACGAAGTTGCTACTAAACATTCTCATGGCATTCTTGAGTGGTCCTTGTCACAGCCTGCAACTGTGTCCTTCTGTGATCGATCCCTCACTCCATCTACCCCACTACGCTCCAGGGCAGGCAGGTTTTGCTCACCATCTTTCACCAGCCGTGGTGCAGTGCCTGGTTGGGAGTAGAAGCTCAAAATCTACTTTTCTGAATGAATAGTTTATAGAGGTTTACATAGTCAAGTCCAGATAAAGTGATTACTAAGGTGACAATGAGAATCAGATGGTTAAATGGCCTGAGGGAGTTTCAAGAAGTGAGTATCCCATGGATTTAAGTACTACCAATGGCCAAGGTGACTAAGATATGAAAAGTGGCCACTGGAGTAGGCAACTAGGAGTCAGCAGTTCCCTTAGCAGGAGTAGTTTCATGGGAATGGTGGGGACAGAAATCATCTCGACATGTACTGAAGGTGGAAAATGTGTGAGGTGTTGAATGAAGAGCATTCTTTCAGTAGCTTGGCAGTACAGGAAAGGAGAGGAATGGGGCAATAGTTTGAAGAGAAGCCTGTGTGTGTGTGTATGTGTGTGTGTGTTGTGTGTTAGGATCAAGGAGACTTGAACATGTTTACACCGAGTAAAAAGGAGTCCAAAAGAAGACATTAAAGTTAAAGAGATGGAGGAGTTAGGTAATTGGTAGAATAATGCCACAAAGACAATAGGTGAGGATACAGTCAAGAACGTAGGAGAAAGATCGTCCTTTTTACTTACAGTTGCTAGTAAATTCCTGAAAAAAATTCCAGAAAAAAACCCATAAAAATCTCTATGCTTATACAAGGCACAGTAGGGGAAGATGTAAAATCAAAGCTACCTTAGAGATCACCAGTTGGATGAAGGACGACCAACAACCCAATGCAAATATCTAGCAAAGAAGGGGATAGAATTGAATGAAATTTGCAAATGGTGTTTCCAGGTGAGGAAGGACTACAGACGAGGGGCAAGATCACCACCTCTGGAGAATGAGAGTTCTGCTCCCTCTCAGTCCGTGATCTTGGGGACCAATGGCAAGTGACGCAAAATAAAACTAAGCTAGAGTTTTAATGAGGTAGAAATTTAGTGCTTGAGAAATTCGCCCTTAGCTCCTATGGAGAAAAAGATAATGTGGCAGCTTTTCTAGACTTTAATTTTATTAAGATTAGTGATGGAACATTTTCCCCCAAATCAGGGGACCTGAAATTTAGAAACCACCTTTTTTGGGGGGAGAGGGGCTTTTTAGATGCTTTCTTCCTAAATATTTTAATGCTCCCAACTATACAGTAAAAGTCTTAATAGCAACCATTGTGGCAACCCATCTTGGTTTAGGACAGTGAGTGCTCAAAAATCCTATCAATAGGCTAGATGACTCATAAACAGTCACAGAATCATAGAATCAAGAGTCTTAAAAGACCTTAGTGAACATCTACTTCCTGCAGAAAATCCTTTTATAACATTCCTGACAGATGGTCATACATCTGCATCGTGTCTGTAATAAGAGCTCAGTAGCTTTTTAGGAATCTCACTCCTGTGATAGACAACTAAGGCTTCCATCTCTCAGGAAGTTTTCTTACATATTAAATGAAAATGTGTTCTGTAACTTCCACTCATTTGTTCAGGTTCTGCCTTCTGTTATATTGTGGAATTATTCTATTCAATTCCAGCTTCTATATGATATCCTCCTCAAATACATTACAAAAAATAAAAATGTTCCACTTAAATATTGACTTTTGGGGGACTTCCAGAAATATTCCTATTATACCATTTTTTACTTCCTGTGCCCTTATTTTCCTTACATCTAGCAGCTAAAGGATGTTCAATCTAATATTTCCCTTATATTTATTCTTTCAACAAATCTTTACTGAGCAGGACATTGTGCTCTCCCCAAAGTTAGGAGCAAAGAGGAAAGAGATGGGGTTCCTACTCCAAACTACACAACATGCTAAAATAAATTGTAATAAAATGAGAAAAATGATAAGTGCTGTAAAAAATAGTACAATATTGCGAAGGGAGTTCAAGGAGAGAGAGAGAGATTATTTTGGCATGAAGGATAGACAGTAAGGAGAAGTTAGGAAAGATTTCAAGGAGAAGACTTCATTTGACTTATACGTCTTGAAAGAAAGAGTAAAGAGGCAAAGTAAAGAAGCAAAGAGGAAGGAAGAGCTTTTCAGAAAACTAATAATTTAGAAATACTTTTGTTTAAATGCCATGTGTGCCATTTGGGGATTCATGAGCATCAAGAAAAGGAACAGAAGCCATAGGAATCAACTGGAAAGGTATGTTGTCCTTATGTAATGACCTGCCTTGTATGCCAAGCTGTGAGGCATGAGCCTTATTTGGATATCAGAGGAGTCATTGACAGATTTGAGCAGAAAAGTGATAAAATACAAAACCCACCTCAAGAAAGTAAGTTGATAATAGTGTGCTAGATGGGCTGAATGAGGTAGAGAGGAGAATTAAATGGGGGGCTAAGCAGCTATTGCAGATGACCCAACTAGGGCTTACGGGAGAAAAAGGACACAACCAGGGACTTATCTGGGGGAGCACAGTAGAAATCGAGAGGAGACGTAAAGCACATGAGATAGGAAAAGACATTATCTGTAGGGTTTGAAAAAGGATGTCATTTAGAGCAAAAGGGAAAAGTAAGGCTCAAAGATGCCTCTGGAGATTTGCGCCTCAGTTTCAAGTCTGTCAACAAACAAGAGGAATGCAGGAGGAGGACCTGATAGTGGAAAGATGGAGTGGAAGGAGAGAGAATGGGTTTATATTTAAACATGCTGAGTTTCCAGTGGAACATCCAGGCAGTGACATGGTGGTAAATGTTTTAGCAGCTGGCTCTTGGAGGGTTGGGGAGAAGAAACAAAATCCCTAATTTGTAGCCTATGCCAATTTCTGTGGTGTCAATTCTCCAACTGTAGCTGCTTTCAGGCTACCAACATGACATCACTGATCACTGAACATGGAGTTGGGAAGATTTTCTAATAACTGGCTCTTAGTGAGTCACTAGAAGCCAGCTCCAGCACACCACTGCACCCAGTTGAAAACGTTTAACAGATGTTGGAGACGGGAGACAGGAATTGAGCCAAGAGTCTTCCTTATTGTCCAGTAAACAAAATGTGATTCTTTGCAAGACAAAGTTAACACTGTAGCTTACAGAGAGACTTGAGCATCCCTACCGATATATTCCAACATCAGCCAAAAGCCACACGTTAAGTTCTCTCATTCTCTGTTACCAACGTTCATGTAAACACCATAAAAATGAGTGCTGACAGCAACCAGTGAGTTTATGCTAGCCTTACTTTTCATAGTATCTTAGGAAGATTCCTCCTTTAAGATTTATTATTGTTTTGCCTACCATGAAACAGTAACTAAGTGTTTTGCTAAATCAATTTAAAGGTTGCTTTGTTTCATTGCCACCTTTGCAAATACCTATGGGCTGCCTACTGTTTGTAATAGCTCATAATAATGCTGCTCAGTCAATCATAAGATGCAATTTGTCTTAAAAAAACACTATAACCTACTGTTTATCTCTCTCCAAGTGTATAAAAATCTAGCAACATGATTAATTAATATTGGAGTAGTTAATGATGCTATGAGGTTGAAACAATAAATTTAAAAGGTGAGAAAAGTGAATAGCCCATATAAAGATAATGGTTGAAATTCATGCACTAGGGAAGAAGATAGGAGGAAAGAGGAGAAAACAAATGGTTGAAAAGAATTTTACTGTGACTCAACAGTGAAAAGTTATAATTTCTCACCTATATCTTTCCAGTGACAGCAAAGATATCATCATATGCCTTCTTCCGGACAAAGCAGCCAATTAAGTATTTTTGTACAACCACTTCTTATGATAATACTTAGTGGAACATAAATTCTTTATTCCCCATATAGCAGCAAAATGTTCTTTTAAAAGTATAAAACAAATCATATCACTACTCTAATCAAAAGTTTCTAAAGATGTCTCATCACATTAAAAATGCAATCTACCTAAGTCCTAATCATGGTCCATATGCCCCTGATGATCTAAGCCCTTCCTGCTTTACATCTTCATCTATATTTACCAGCCTTAGCTGACCACCTTCTAACCAGGCTGGACTTCCTTCTTTTCCTTAAATATGCCAGCTTCATTGCCATCTCTGGCTGGAACAATCTTCCAGTCTCACTGGAGGAGTGGCTCACATCTTTTCAACTTTTAGGCCAATATTACCTACTCAGAAATTTCTTCTTTGACCACCAGTATCCAAAATAACCTCCTACCCCCACTCTACCATCCTCTCTCAAATCAGAAATTATTCTAACTAGCTTATTTTTGGTGGCACTCCCCAACTAGAATGTAAGCTCCATGAAGGACCTTGTCTGTCTAATTTCCTGCTGAATCCCCAGCACCTAGCATAGTCACTAGCATATAGAAGGTGCTCAATAAACATTTGTGAAATGAAGAATGTGCCCACTCCCATTAACTGAGCACATTTTTATGAAAGAAAAACAAAAGAATAACTGTACTTATCTCCACCATCCTGTCCACCATTATGTCTAAATATAATGCCCTGCTGCCATGAATGCCACATTAAAATAACAAAACAGGTTGAATAATTTAAATGTATAATTTGAGGTCTTGCATAAGACCATAGGCAAGCCATTTTAAAGAAACATGACTATGATTGTATGTGCTGATTTTTCCATGGCATACTGAGAGCAACTCAGTACTTCTCAGGAAGCCCTGCAGTAAAGTAAGGTAAGTGGGGGTATGAGTTTCCTTCAGTCACTCATTCATCCAACTAGCATTTACTAAGCACCTACTACATAGAGGCATTGTGCTGAGAACTGGTGATATAAAAATGAGAAGTCAAAATCTCCACTTCAAAGACATAAAATAGAGTGAGAGAAACAGATATAAAAATAATTTCAATATTATATGATCAATTTTACAATAAAGATATGAAGAAAGTACAGAGAGACAGCAGAGGAGGGAATGATCAACCAAGCTGGGAATGTGGGCAGTATATTGGAGAAAAATTCATTGAAGGGGGGACCAATAATCACCAAAGATCTTAGTCTTGCATGAGTTTGAAAAGCAAACAAGAAAAGGAAAGATAGCAGGGACAATAGCAGATATAAAGCCATTAAGCCCTGAAATGACTTATTTAAGGAATTGCAATTAATTTTATATGGCATGAGTGGTTGCACATATGTGAGGATGGACCATAGTCTTACCAAAATATAACAAAGACAGCAAGACAGGAGAACTACAGACTATCTATTTACAAATATAAGGGTAAAAAATATTGTATAAAGTATAATTGAATAGACTCCAACAATGTGTTAAAAGAATAACATATCAAGCCAAGTAGTGTTTGTTTTAGGAATGCAAGGTTGGTTTGATATCAAGATATTAATGATCAAATTTTCACATTAATAAATGAAACAAGAATAACTATATATTCTTGTTGACAGATGCAAGATAATATATAATAAATTAAACATTTATTCCTAGTTTTAAAACTTTACAAACATGGTAAAACTGAAACAAAGAATGCTTCTTTAATACAGTGAACAGTGTCCATCTCAATTTAAGGAACCACAATTATTCTTAATGATGAACTATTAGAGGCATGTCAGTAAGTTCAAAAACAAAGGATGTCTTCCATTACTGCCATTAAGTAAAAGTATTATTAAAGTTCTATCCTCCAAAATTACACAAGAAGAGAAACAATAGACATAGATTTTAGAAAGGAAAGGGCAAAATGATACCTGCTTGCAAATGATATGATTATCTATAATTAGGAAATTTCAAAAAAATAAAATGTAAAAATAGTTTTACTAAATGCCAGCAATAAGTGCTTAGGAAATACACTGTACAAAAAGCTTCAATTCACAGTACCAACCAGTTAATGTCACAGAAATAAGACTTTAAAAATGCGGAATATATATGAAGCAGACCACAAAATGCACTTGTGTAAATGGAGAGAGATTTCGTGGAATAATATGGTAGACTTTATTTTTATATTAAAAAATTCTACATTCTGTAAGTGTTAATAATGTGATAAGAATCAAAATAATAAATTTAGAGAAAATAATTTTTAAGAATCTCTTTGGCTGCACTGTGGAAGCCGGGGTGAAGAGGCAGAGTTAGTGTTCATAGTGGGAGAGGGATGCACCTGGGGGAGGAGGGAGAGAAACTGGAAGCACAAAGAGACGATGATGGTCTGTAGCAAGGCAATGATGGTTGCTAATGCAACCAAAAGAAATAGATTTTAGATATGCTTAAGAGCTTACATCAACATGATTCAGAAACTGATTGAATATTTGAGCATGAGAGTTAAAGGAGAGAGAAGAATCAATGACTTGGATATTCAACAAATATTTGATGAGTACCTTCTATGTGCCAGGCACTAAATTAGGCACTGGGAACCATCTGTAATTCACCAAGAAGATATACTAATTCCGCATCCTCTTAGGAAAGAAAATGGACTAAAAGATATAGTTTAAACACGCAAAAAAGTACATGTATTTCTTTAAGTACAAACAAAATCTAAAGTGGATCTTAATTAGCTGAAAATTATAAGGAAATTATGCCTTCAAATTAAAGAATAGCCAGAGGAGAATCTAAGTGTGTAATTAATGGAGAAGAAGGCAGAACTACAGGGAAAGGTAGACGTAACACTGATCTGTGAATTTGGCTCAGACTGAGCAAATGCAGAGGAAGCCAAAACCATAATCCAGGAGATCACCGAGTGGAATTTAGAAGTGGAGGAGAACCCAGGCCTCTCGACCACTGGTTCTCAATCCTGATTACACCTTAGAATCCCTAGGAACTTTAAACAACCCTGATGCTGGGAGACACAACCTGCAGAGATTTTAACTTAATTGGTCTGGATGTGGCCAGAGTAATCAGAAAGCCCCCAGGAGGCTCCCTTATGCGGCTCAGATGGAGGGCCCCAGAAGTTGCTCCTCGTCTCTAGCAGATCTTCGTTCATGGCCTAGATATTGACCCTAATCAAACACAGCTCAGAAGACCCTGTTCTTAGTGTTCACAGATCACACCAGCCCCTAACTCTCCACAGGAATCCCCAGTCAATAAACTCACTTTTTTAGAATAGAGGAACTAAGATACAGATTTTTAGAATCTTCTACAGCTAAATAGCTTTTCCAACTTTAAGAGTGCTGAAAGCACATTATAGTCTGATGATTTTCTTGCACCTCTGTTGTATAAATGAAATTGTGGGATCAAAATATAAGACTGTTCCCCCTAAATTTGCGTTAAAATAATTTTACTTAATTTTAGAAATGCTGGTAGGCAATGAGCTGTTATAATTTTATCCTTCTATGCAATATTCTATAAAGAATTTTGATATTAAAGAATGTAATATAAGAACTGATTAGAAGAATTTCTATGAACTCGAAAAAGAACATTCTATTTCCCCATTAGCGTTGCACAAGAATCAGGTAATTGTTAAGACAAATATTATTTCAGACCTTGGATGAAAATCATCCCTGTGTACGTATTATAACTCAGAGAAAAATGAACAATCCCATCATTATTAGAAACATTCCAAAGAAAGAACTGTAATCTTCTCTCTCAAAGCCCTTTACTCACAACTGTCCTTCCACTAAAGGTCACTGCAAAACCAAAATTCTCAAAGGGAGGGATGAAGGAGTTAAGGGCAAATGACAGGGCTGCCAGAGCTTTCTCATTAGCAAGGCTTTCTCTCCAACAAAAGCAGCCTCTAATTCTCAGGGCTTTGCTCTGCAGGACTGGCATCCATCTGCGGGCAAATTCACCAAGGGGCTGAAGGTCCAGCTGAACTCTGTGGCCCGGGCCTTCTGCTCGAACTGGCAGCCTCGACCTCATCTGGGGCCTCACCTGGGCTTTGTTAGAAATGCAGAACCTCAGCCCTACCCAAAACCTATTGAATTGCATTTTGTATTTTAACAAGATCTCGGGGGACTTGGATGTGCATTCAAGTTGGAGAAGTGCTGGTCTAGAATAGAGCTCCTGAAAGTATGGTCCATGGAACGGCAGCTTCAGCATCACCAGGGACCCAGGTAGAAATACAAATTGTTGGGCTCCATTCCAGACCCACTCAATCAGAATCTCGGGGTAGGGGGTGGGAGTAGAAACCATTTTAAGAAGCTCTCCAGCTGACTCTTGTGCACAGCCAGGTTTGAGAAGCAGAAGTCTAGAGCAGGTCTTTGCCCCACCCCACCCCTACTACCAGAGCTCTGCTTTCAAACAGTAGCACGGCACAAGCTGGGCCCGAAGACACTCCACCAGAGAAGAAGGAGAAAAGACGAGAACTCCTGTTTATAGTTAATACTATCCCTCCTTATGTTAATTTACACTTTTATATTTTATAATGTACATGATGTGCTAATATCAAAATACATATATAATTATATATATGTGTGTATACTATAATATATATAGATACATATATGTGTGTGTGTAAATATATATAAAGGATATGTGTTGAAACAACCTTTAACTTATAGGAGTGAGTGTTTAAAGACTTTCAGAGACTGGTTATTGGCCCCAGTGACCCACACAGAAACTCACTGGTGTACTGAAATCAGCTTTGGGAGGAGTCACAAGTAATATGTTTCTAATAATAGTTAAAATATACAAATTCATAGTTTTATTATTCATAAATTAGAATTCAAATGATCATCATGATAATATGGCTCTTAGTCACTTACAGTCTGTCATGTTCATCTACTGACCATTTATCCAGCCAGCCAGCATTCCCCAAACATTTATGTGGTATTTATTAAATACTATATTCCTAGAGCTAGGAATATAACAATGACCCAGACAGATTCAATCTCTCCCTTATGCCCTTATGACACTCCCAAACTGAGTCAACAATGAGGCAAGTTATCCTCATGGATGAGATTAAGGTTGTGATTGGAGAAATAGAGCTGGGAGTACTGAGCAGAAGGAGAAAATTTAGTCTACAAGTCGGGGTGGATTCTCTGAAAAACTGACAATTTGGGCTGGGACCAAAGGATGACTAGGCGTTAAAGGGAGGAGAAAGGAAGGGGTTGTAGCTTCAACACGGGATAGTACAACACCCATCATCTATGCCACAGCCAGAGGTTATCTTTATCATCTGAGGATGATTCTTGAGTTCTCACTCCTTAGAAATTTCAGAGTAAAATGATAGATCCAGTGGTTTGAAATCTCAGTCTTAATTTTTTGCAGAGCACATCTTTAATTCTATTTTTTAAAAAATCAAAAGTTTGGGTCCTGGCCCACTTTCCCCCTCCCACCCCCACTAAAGATGCCTGAGTATTAAAAATAAATCTTTCACAATGATAGAAATCTTCAGATGTGTATCTCTAAAATACTTATATTATCAATGCTGTTGGTAAATTTAATTTTTTTCCTATTTTCATGGTGATTTCATTGTATGGAAAATGCAGCTGCATTCCTCAAAGAGTTTACTATGTGCTCCATTTACTCCCTTCCTCCCTCCCTCAGCAAACATGCATTGAGCATCTACTATGTGTGAGGCCAGGGGGCAGGCAGGACACTGAACAAGGCAGAAGGAGCCCCAGCCCTCATGGACCTAAGAGTTGGGCAGGGAACAGCCAAGGCATCAGGCACTTAGCATGTTAAGGGCTATGGTGAGAGCTACAAGGAATGTTGTAGGATGAACCTCCTCTGAGTCCCCATCCTGAGCTAGGGAGCACAGAGAAGGAGGACTAAACTTGGTCGGGAAGTCAGGGATGGAGTTTCTGAGGCTGGCCCTTGGTGGAGAAAGGTTTTCCTTTTCTTTCAAAATGCTAATAATCAGGGCTTCATTAGCTCCTTCCAGTTCTGTTATTTCCTAGCTATGGGAAGGCATCTAGCTTTTAACAGACAGGCAAAAGTAGATTGCCACCTTTTTTGAATGCAGAAAAAGTCCTTGCTCTATATTTATTTGGTCCTCCACAATGCTCTAGGTTTGACCCACTGCATTGGGTATGTCTTAGATGCCCAATAAATGTGATTGTTATCTGATTGAAAAGCAAAAGGAGAAAATTTTTTCTTCTGAAGTCCTGAATGATGCTCATTGAATAGCAATCAAACTTAACTCAGAGGTGAGTCAGTGATAAGGGTAGATGTGTATTTCATCTTTACACTAAAGGTTCTCCCAATGAAAACGGACTCTATAGTTCTTTCTTGTTTAATATTCATGACCCAAACTCTTGGGAATCAAGGAGAAAAGTGAGTAAGAAAGCAAACAAAGAATAAACTTCACGAATGGGAGACTAAAACTCAAGTCACTTTTTAAGTATAAATAAACTTAGGAAAAATAGAAGCAATTCAGTTTGAAATTATAAACATTAAGAACATTTGTACAATAAAAAATAAAGAAACCAAAATATTGAAACTAAAATACCAAGTTCTAGCTGTGTATCTCTGGGCAAATAACTCAAACTTTTGTTCATAATGAAATATTTTAAACAGAAAAGAAGAGAGAGTAATATAGCAAGTAGCTATGTAACCAGCACTCAGAATTAACAAATGTTAACATTTTGCTATATTTGTTTCAGATTTTTAAAAGAAAGAAAACATTAGAGGTATAGAAGAAATTCTCTTTGATCCCCACTATCCCTAATTCCATCCCGCAAAGGCAAACGACTATCCTTTCTTTATAATAATTTCATATTTTTACTACATATAATTGTATCCATGAACAATATGTGGTATTCTTTTATATTTTTAATTTTACACAAATAGTATCACACTGTGCATATCCTTCTTGAACTTGATTTTTTCCACGCAATGTTATGTTTTCAAAATTCACGTGTGTTGATATTAGTACATTTAGTTCATTCACTTTAACCAATGTATGATATTCCTTTTTTTGGCAAGCAATTC
This sequence comes from Ceratotherium simum simum, assembly GCF_057802395.1. Classification (NCBI taxonomy): domain Eukaryota; kingdom Metazoa; phylum Chordata; class Mammalia; order Perissodactyla; family Rhinocerotidae; genus Ceratotherium; species Ceratotherium simum. The sequence goes on along the minus strand of NC_141900.1, from coordinate 65,388,239 downwards.
ACCTAATCATGGACAATAAAGTATTTCCAACTTGGAACTACTATTAAAAATACTCCCAATAAGGGGGCTGGCCTGGTGGCGTAGTGGTTAATTTTGTGTGCTCTGCTTGGTGGCCCGGGGTTTGCAGGTTCGGATCCCGGGCACGGACATATGCACCACTTATCAAGCCGTGCTGTGGCAGGCATCCCACGTATAAAATAGAGAAAGATGGGCACGGATGTTAGCCCAGAGCCAGTCTTCCTCAGCAAAAAGAGGAGGATTGGCAACAGAAGTTAGCTCAGGGCTAATCTTCCTCACCAAAAAAATAAATAAATAAAAACACTCCCAATAAGCAGACTCGTATATGTATTTTTGCTATCTTTTTGAGAATTTTAAAAATTTAACTGCATTATATGTTATATCAATCTTTGGAAGGTGTTGAGACTTTTTGGAGTCTAATAAATGGTCAATTTTTGACAAGATTCCATGAATTTCTTAATAAATATATACCTTATTTCTTGAATGCAGAGTTCATGTCTACTAAATCACACTTTATTCAGTTATTCACATTTTCTATATTCTCACCAACTTTTCAGTTTGACCTATCCATTTCTCAGAGTAGTATGTTAAAATCTTTCCTTATGATTAAGGAGTTGCCAAATTCTACTTGTAAATTGGACAATTTTTGATGTACCTGTGAAGGCAATGTGATTAGGAATGGACATGTGCATGACTGTGACATCTTCTTAGCATATTGTTTCTAATATCTCATTTTCACTTTTTCACCTTTAATTTTATTTTATCTGATATTATTGCTATAACAGCTTTCATTGATTAGTATTAGTATAGATTTTCTCTATCCCTTTACTTTCAATCTTTCTGTGTCATCCTGTTACATATTCCTCTTGCAAACTACATGTAACCATACATAACTCCTTTCTTAGAAATCTAATTTGAGAGTCTATAATTTTTAATAAGCAACTTTCATCCATTTATAATTTTTCCAGTTACTGATCTATTTGGATTTTTGTCTTTCATCTTTTTATGTTTTCTATTTATAATGCTTTTCTTCTTTATTTCTCTGCTTCCTACCTTTTATTTTCTTTAGGGCAACAAAATACTATTACTGTCCTATGCAGCAATCCTGTTACTGGTTGTTTACCCTATAGAAACAATTAAGAGATCAGGAAGCGTATGTACACGAAGATGTTCCATGAAGCATTACTATAATGTTGAGCTAGAAATACACATCCAACAACAGAGAACATGATGAAATATTTTACAACCACTACAAATATTTTTGAAGCCTATTTAGCATAATGAGAAAATATGGAATGATGTTCTATTAGGAGGAAAAGCAGAATACAAAATTCCGTGTACACCATGTGCACCACTTCAACCACATAGAGATATGCTGGTGTTCAGTTGAAAGATATTCAGCCCATCTTGTTCCTTTGAGCAGCATTGCCTTTCTCTGCTGTGGGCAAACATTTGACTCAACCTATGTCACACATCCCTCGCTGTTTTTCACTTTCAGCAGTCCTAGCCAGTGATGTATGTACTCATCCAGAAAGTTCTCCTGAACTCACTGTATTAGTCAGTGTTCTCCAGATAAACAGAACTAATAGGATATATACATATATATATAGAAAGAGAGAGAGGGAGATGACATTGATTTTAAAGAATTGGCTCACAAGATTGTAGAGGCTGGCAAATTCAAAATCTGAAGGGTAAGCTGAAGATGCAAGGAAGAAATGATGCTGCAGTTCACAAAGGCAGTCTGCGGGCAGAATTCCCTCTTCTTTGAAGGAGGTCAGTCTTTTTCTATGAGAGCCTTCAACTGATTAGATGAGGCCCATCCACATTATAGAGGGTAATCTGCTTTACTCAAATCTACTGATTTAAACGTTAATCTCATCTAAAATATACCTTCAGAGAAACACCTGGAATGTTTGATCAAATATCTGGGTACCACTGCCTAGTCAAATTGACCCATAATATTAACCGTTACACTCACCTTGTTCATGTTATTCATTCGTTTATCCATCCATCCAGCAAATTTTCATTGCATACCAAATACATGCCAGGCATTGTTGTCTTCCCACTTACTCAGGGTAATGCTCCCCCCTCATGGCAATAAATCCCAGATTAACAGGCCACCCTCCCACTCACAGGGAATCTGCTCTGGAAATTCTCCTCCCCTTGGAGCAGGGAAGGCCTTGTTAAAAAAGAGAAGATGCAAATATGAATAGTTTTGTGCAGAGACAGTAGGATTATTTCTTTTAAATTACCTTTTGTGACTCTGTTTTACTTTGTTTTGTTTTAACAAAATGGGGTAAATAAATTCAAGGCTTTCTTAAGAAAAGAGAAAGTGGAAAACCATAACAAAGAAATGCATTGAAGGTAGAAATTTAGTTCTCAAGAATTTTCAGAGGTTTATGCTTAAATCTTTAACGTAAGAAATCAAAGTTCTGCAAAATGCTTTTTCATCCCCTTAGGATGGCCTGCATTTGTTACATCAGCAGAGTATCCTTTTATCTGGCCTTACAGCAACCTTTCTGATGCCAAATTGGCAGAACGTCTTCTATCTCAACCTTCTGTTTTTGGGTGAAAAATGATTTTTGAAGCAAGTTTGGCTTGTGCTATGCAAAGACTTCAGAGACCCACAGCTTCCAAGGTATTAAATAAAAGCTGACAAAAATGAAAATTAAAAGATAATAGTAAACAGGGCAATAATAACAACACTTTAGAATACCTTTATTCCTGTTATCATAAAGGTCCTAGGAGTAAGAGGATAATTATTTTATCGTTTCTCTTTAGAGAAACATAACAGCTTACTTGCCTGTTTCCTATTACTTATGACTTTTTGACCCCAAAGGGGCCTGGGACAAGATACGGCCACTTGATATATCCTTCTGAGGAGCTGAGTTCAGTGCTTCTGACTCAAAGGACCCTTGATACATCCTGATGAGAATGTGACCTTAATACTTTTGACTCTGGTGGTCTTGTAAAAATGGCTGTGACAAGTGAAAAGAGCACAATTTTAAATTTAGAAATACCTAAGTTTCTGAGGTGGCCTCCCCTTGATGAATGAGGCCATTTGACCTGAAGCTCTGATATTTTACTTTCATAAACAATTTCCAAAATCTTAAGGGTAGATGAGATTCTTCTTGGGAAGGTATGGATTTACATTTATGTTAAGAGTCTGTCCCTATAGCATTTAATAAGTGTTATTGTCTATGTACCAGTAATTAAGTATCAAGGAAAAACAATGACTTGAGAATCCCAATTTGCTTTTGGAAGTTTATTAATGCATAATTTATGGACCAGGATAATCTTTTTTGCTATTGTTGTCATTGTTGTTGTTGTTTATTGCTGTTTGATTTTGTTAAGAATCATAAAAACAGATAAATAGTTCAAAGAAGACGACAATAGTCGTTTGGAAAGGTAAAAAGAATAAAACATTTAATCAAAAAACTGGATTTCTAAAGGTTTCAAAAGTCTCTCTTAACTTCCACAATTCTATAATTCTGACAAGTGAATAATTCAGAGAGACAAAGAAAATGAGCTAGAGAGATCTAATACCTGACAAGTTTTCTTTCTTTGTAAATATAGGAATGAGTCAATAAACTGAATAAGGAAAGAGAAAAGGCAGATGGAAAACACTATATTCCATTTTAGAAATCCTTACTCTGTCTTCACCAGAAGGGAGAAGGCAACCATCTATCCATCCATACATCCATCCCTATGTTCATCCATCCACCCATGCATCTGTCCTCATATCCTTCTAACCTCCCCCCCCTTCCTTCCTCCCTCCCTCTCTCCCTCCCTCTCTTCCTTCCTTCCTTCCTTCCTTCCATTCATCCATCCAATATTTTGCTGTATACTACTACTGTCTACTACTGGATATTAGGATTACAGCCATGAATAAGAGAGGAAAGTCCCTCTTCTCATGAAGTTTATATTCTACCTCATTTTTATCTCATTCTTTCATCAATGCAAAAGGATATGAGTTATTCATTACTATTTTTTTTAACATAAGAACTAATGCCATCACATTAAAAGATGCTAGACCTCAACAGTCATCAAGGAAAAGCAAATCAAAACCACAATGAGATACCACTTCACACCCACTAGATTGGCTACCATCAAAAAGTGAGCTAATGACAAGTGTTGGCAAGATATAGAGAAATCAGAACCCAGATACACTGCTAGTAGGAATGAAAAATGGCAGCCACATTGGAAAACTGTCTGGCAGTTCCCCTCGAATGATTAAACATAGAGTAAGCATTCAACCCAGCAATTTCACTCTAAGGAACTGAAAACAGGTATTCAAATAAACACAAGTGCATGAGTGTTCACAGCAGTACTATTCATAATATCCTAAAGGTGGAGACAAACCAAATGTCCAACAACTAATGAACAGATAAACAAAATGTGGTATAGCCATAAAACAGAATATTATTTGACCACAAAAAGGACTGAAATACTAAGACATGCCACAACCTGGATGAACCTTGAAACTATTATGCTAAGGAAAAATAGCCAGTCGCAAAAGAACACATAGTATATAATTCCATTCATACAAATGTCCAGAATCAGGAAATCTATAGAGATAGAAAGTATATTAGTGGCTGCCTAGGGCTAGGGGTGGAGTGGGATAATGGGGGGATGATAGCTAAAGCATACAGGGTTTCTTTTGGAGGTAATAAAAATATTGTGTAAGTGACTTGGTGATGGTTGCACCTATCTGTGAATGTAATAAAAACCACTGAAATGTACATTTGAAACAGGTGAATTGTATGTATGTGAATTATATCTCAATAAAACTGTCAAAAAAAAAGAACTAATGCCATGGCCTTTTTCTCAGATTAGTCACCTTTATTCTAAAGCAATCATTCTATTTTTAAATATTTGTACTTGTCCATCTGTACCATTCTGACTTGTAGTAAAGTTATCTGTGCGCATGTTTATTGTCCCCTGCTAGAACACAAGCACCTGGAGGGCAGAACTTAGATCTCCTTCATCTTTGTAACCCCTGAAGCTCCTAGTATATAGTGTAAGTGTAAAACATTTTAAGCACTTAATATACTTTTGAGTGGTGGAACCATTCATTAGTTCAAAATAAAGAATTATTTTATTAATTGGCAACTGATAATTTTTAAAAAACACACAGTGAATGACAATCTTTCCCACTTATCACGTTTCCTTGACTCCCTATTACTGTTTTGAGTAGGATAGTATGATGAGCTGAATTGTTACTGTGACCTCTGCAATCTGGCCTGGACCCACCTCTCCAGCCTCATCTCATCTACCCATCCTTTGCCCTCACCTTGTCTCCTTTCAGTTCCTGAAATATGCCTTGCTCCTTTCTACCTCAAGGCCTTAGTACTGGAGTTCTCCAGCACTGCCTTCATCTGATTCATGCCTGCTCCTCTTCAGATGGCAGCTTAAGGCTCCCTTCCTCAGCACATCTTCCCAAGACCGCATCAGGTTTACCTTACAGCATCTCACAACTCCTCTCCCTTTTCTTGATCAGACTCCGCACGTATCACAGCTTGCAATAACACTTACTTGTACGATTACTTAATGTCTTTCTCCTCACCAAACTGTAAACTCACTGAGGACAGAGATCCTGCCTCTTTTATCTGCATGTGCATCCCCAAGCCTAGCACAGCTCTTGGGACCTACTAGACACTCAGAAAATACTTTTAAAGGAATTCATGAATTGGGTTCTTAATGGCCAATAAAGAAAAACAAAGTGCAAAAGAACCTCAGTGCTAATATGAGCATGAATCCATAAATTGCCCATTCATGTGTCAAATCTGGTTTAAAGAACAGAAGTACAAAGGGATGATAAGAATCCATAAATGGTAACTGCTGGACACAGTCAGGACCAAAAAGTCAAACACTGTGGCCCTGGGGTGGCTGAATGTGCAGCAGCAGCAGCACAGTCTGCAAGGTGAATCCCCAGGGCTTTGGGCCCGTGGGGATGGAAGCCAACTCCCACAGATCCTGGAAAAACATGCGCACATGTTGCTGCTTGTGGTGGAGTTTATAAGTGGCAGGCGATGAAACGCATGGCCACATGAAGACAGCTGCCTAAAAATGGAAACCCAGGCTTATTATGCAGAAATCACCTCCCTTCGATTAAAAACAGAAAGGCAGTAAAAATGCCAATTGTGTCAATAAATGCTGTCAGTAAGAGAGAAGATGCACCAACACTCATTCCCAGGAACAGCTGCACTTACAAACCATTAGAAGAATCTAGCAGGAAAAGGAGAGACCGTGACACTGCCCAGACTGCCTCCCAGCAGCTGGGGAGACATGGACAAGACGAGGGAATCTACAGGTAAACCTGGGATTGTGGTTGGGTAATTATGCCCCTGACCAAGCAGTGTCTTGGGCCGTTTTGGGAAGACGGGTTACCACAATACCACTTTGAACTGAGCTTCTTGCTGGAAGCCCATGAAACAACACCTGCAAAGCCATTAGCACACTACCTGGCACGTGGTAAGAAGTTAATAAATGTTAATTTTTAAAAATTGCTATTATTATTAAGCCCAAGGTTTGACATTTCCTTATACAGCTTGCTCCAAAACCGCATAGACAACATTTGCTTCTATGTGCTGAAACTATTCCAGATGGTTTCAAAAAAAATGTATGCTGACAAAATAAATTCCAGATGAATTAAAGATTTAAAACAAAATAAATGAAACCATGAAAGTAATTGAATAAAATTTATGTGTATTTTTATATAATCTAGGGGCAAGTAAAACCCATATAAGCATAAATATGAAGGGAAAACCCACAAACCACACACACAAAAAAGATATACATGACTACCAAAAAAAGTAACACTTGCATATGATAATAACTACTAGAACCAGAGTAACAAAACAAACAACTAAGGGGAAACAACCACAGCATATTACAAAAGGTTAATACCTTTACTATCAAAAGAACTCCTAAAAATCAATAAGAAAAAGAGAAATACCATTAAGAAGGAGAAATCGATCTTCACCTATCATTTTGGAAAGAGTTTATTTTCTTTGCTTCTAAGTTTTCTAGATTTTTATTGTTTGTTTTAATGAAAATACTCTGTGTTAGCAAGGGTGCTTGCTCACATACTGCTAGTTAAAATACAAAATTGGCTTGGCCTTTCCGGCAGCAGTTTAGAAATCTACATGTATATGTGTATATGTATCTCAAAAGCCTTAAAATTTGCATGCTGTTTGACCTAGAAATTCTGCTTCTGAAAATTTATCCTAAGGAAATGAGGATAAGCACAACTATTGAGCCGCAAGCTATGTTCATTGCAATGATACTTACAATCATCATAAAAACATCTTGAACACCCAACATCGGTAGAACGGTAAAATGTACTATGTTACATGTATATTTATATGAAATGAGTTAATATTTGTAAAGTAACTAGAATTTTGCCTGGCACATAATAAACTTTATGTGGGTATTTAGTAAATGAGAAGAAAAATAAATAAAACACTATAAAGGCATTTACAATAAGAGTATAGAAGAATATTTACTGATACGTAAGGATGTGACTAATACATTGTTAGGTAAAAAAAGTCAGGTTACAATGGTATATACAATATGATATGGCTGTTGTAAAATAAGTGTATACATACACATGTATGGCTGAAAATAATAAAAACTAGTCATCTTGGTGGAATTATTTTTACTTTCTTCATTGTCTATGTTTCCTAATTCTCCTGCAGCATTCATGATATGTGTGTAATACATTTTTGAAGCATATTGAGTTTGAATTATAACTTGCTAAAAGGAAGAATTTTATAAATCTTGTAAACTTCCCCAAGAGTTTAAATGTAAAATTTATACAAAAATATCTATAAATTCCATTGGAAAATAGTCATATCCATTCTTTAGCAACCATTTAGATAATACAAGACGTTTTCTTCTAGGTTCATTTCAGAATTGACAGCAATCCCCACAGACCATAATTTTGTCTTAACTTGTTTTCTCTTCAGAGGGCTGAAAAGTGTCTTAGCCTGTGAGCTTCACACAGATTACCAAGGAATTATTTATCATTATCCAATGCCAGCTGAGATCCAAACCAAAGTCTTGAATCCAGATTTACTCCACCTTGTTATCCCCAAATGAGATTTATTTTCAGTAGACCACCCAACTACCTCCAAATGACTGTAACATTCAGGCCTCAGCCAATCAACAAAGTCTTTACAACTCAATTGGATCAACAGCGAAATCCATCTGATTGATTGTGCAGACAAACCATATTCATGAAAAGGTAACTGGGGAACAAATTAAATATGAACAAAAAGAGTTGATGCAGGGCCACGGATAATGAAAACCTCAGGTATTGCTCACCAGGACAAAACCTCTGCAAATAATCTAGAACCAAAAGATTATGCTACCGAGTCTCTGATTTCCCATTTGAAATTCTATGAAACAGCGGGAGATTCCATAAAAGCTTATGAAAAAGTAATAAAAAGCTGTCTCTCCTCAATAGTTTTTCCAACAAGTTGTTAACAGGACCACCTCCCTGAAAACTAATTTTAGCATCAATCTTTCTTACGGAAATCCCAGCATTTATTCTCCCTGCCTTGCTCTCAAAGCAGGTTCAGTCATTAGCCTTAAAAGAAAGTCACTGAAAAAGAAGGACTTTTTTCCTTGGAAACATTTTTAGGGCAAAAGTAATCTTTATCTTTCCACAGAGGTTCTTGAGTCCATGTAAGTCTCTCCCACACCTTAACTCAGAGTTTTACAATCATCTCACTACCCTAAGATTAATATTCATTGTTCTACTCCTAATTCTTCACACTCTTATCTGATTATTCAATCTGGGTGTATTTCTCACTTCAAATGATAAGTTTCTAAATTAAAAAAACAATCTGATCTGGATTAGGAAGACTAGCTTTAGAGTTTGAGGCCAGCACCTTTGGCTTCCATAGAAAACTCTCTTCCCGGATGCAGTTCATCCAGAGTCTCCATAGGACAAAACTAAATCTTTCCACCCTAGATCCCTTTGTACACATTCTTCCAAATATCACAGAAACACACAGTATATAAAGCCTGAAAGCACACGCAACACTGATGAGGAAAGTGACAAACATACTACTTCTGTGATTTCCAGACCAGCAGGCCAGCTGTTATTCTCATCACTACATCCTCTCCTGAACCCTCCAGAGGCTCTGCAATCTGGCACTCACCCTCAATGCTACACTGATCACACCAAACAGGAAGCACACGCTAACCTGCACATCCACTTTCCTTCCCTCCCTGTTGCCCCACACCCTCACCCCCAACAAATATAGACACTGAGAGGGTGGGGGAAGCAGGGCAGGGAAGGAGCGGACTGCAGGGAAGTTGTTGGAACATGCTGGCCTGGGATTGGCAATTCAAGGTAGTAAAACCTTGGTGCTTATAAAGCCAGATGTCCTTTGCCCATGAGAAGACTAAAGATGATAAAAATGCAAACTACAGAGCAGAGCCAATGGATACATTGCCAGCAAAATCCACTGCACACGAGAGCCAGTGGAAACCTTGATGCATGGTTCAAAATCAGGTCGCTGCTTCAAAATCTCATCAGAAGCATGATTTCATTTGAAAGGCTTCTGGGGCAGTGGAAGGTTTTCCTTGGATGGCATTTTCCCTCTCATTGTAAAGTAACTATCAGCAAGATTCTACATAACATTAAAAACTAGAAGGATAAAAGCAGCTCCTTCTTTTGCAAGGATGAAAAAGAAGCAAGAGTAAGTGGAGAGGAACCAACCCAGGCATTGATTAAACTTGAGAAAGTCAAATTTTGACAGAAACATCTTAACTGCTGACACACTCAGGATCAATTAGATTAAAGAAAATGAATTTCTAAAACTAGGTTGGCAGCAGGCATCTGGTATGGAGGAAGTTTTAATCTTGAGGCAGAAATCATAACTAGTCCATCTTTGCTGCCCCACCCCCACCCCCATCAAGCCTAATCAGTACCCACATATAGTAGGAACTCAGTGACTGCTTACTAAGCTGAAGTTTCTTCATTATTTTATGTATTATTCCAGTCAAGAAATCTGAGAGAGAATAACAAATTAATAGGACAGCTGTTGGATAACCTGGAGAATTGAATCAAAGTAAAAGTCCATACTCTACTTGTAATGCTTACTTTTTATGTGTCAACTTGTCTGGGCCAAGAGGTACCCAGATATTTGGCCAAACATTATTCTAGGTGTTTCTGTGAGGGTGTTTTTGGATGAGATTAACATTTAAATCCATAGACTGAGTAAAGCAGATTGCCCTCCCTAATGTGGGTGGGCCCATCCAGTCAGTTGAAGGCCTGAATAGAACAAAAAGGCTGATCCTCCCTTGAGTAAGAGAGAATTCTTCCTGACTGCCTTCCAAACAGGACACGGAGTTTTTTCCTGCCTTTGGACTTGAACCAAAACATCAGGCCTTCCTGGGTCTTGCAAGCCTGCTTGCCTTTGGACTAGAACTACACCGCTGGCTCTCCTGGGTCTCCTGCTTGCCAACCCACCCTGCAGATCTCAAGACTCGTCAGCCTTCATAATCATATGAGCCAATTCCTTACAATAAATCTCTTTATATATCATATTGGTTCTGTTTCTCTGGAGACCCCTCACTAACACACCAATCCATTTGAAAATCATACTCCAACCTCTCCTCGACTGCCCACTCTCTTGGAAGAAATATTTTGGGTAAAAATATTTTAGGGTAAAAATTAGAACCATGTAATATTCAAGGAAGTACCTAATGTTCAGGAACATTCAAAAATCCATGGGGATTGTCAGAGTTTTTTTCTTGTTCCAACCCAGAAATTTGGCAATAGGTGGAAACAGCTCTAAACTTCACGTTTCCTTTGTAAATACTTGAAAAAATACAGACAGAAATAATGTTGTCAAAAAAGTTCTTTCCTTTTCTCCACTCTCATACAAGATCCCTGCTAAAGGTTACAAAGGAACCCTAAAGAGGAACTTAAGAATGTGGAATATCCGTCCTTAAGCAAGGGAGTCAGAACATGCACTCTATATGCCACTCAACATATCATGATGCTCTCCAGCATTCTGAAGATCAGTGACCAAGGGAAGATAGTAACAGAAAATTAATGTGGAAACTGGGAATTCTGGTGTTACCTCAGTGGGCAGATCGATGGCTCCAGGAATAAGTTAATTTCACATTCAGGGAACCATTCATGACAGTGTCCTCCACTGGTTTCACATGCCTCCTCAGATTATCCAGGGTGAGGATGCAAGGCCATTTCTAATAAGCTAGGCTCGTTCTGTAACACTGGAAAAGCCAAAAATCTACAACCTCCATGTAGGTCCAATACACCAGGGATCAGTATGCGGAAAGATGAACGTTCTCCATTCACCTTTCAAAATCACTGTTAATAATTAGACTTATAGAAACAGCAGAGGCCTTTCATTGATATTTTTAAATCTCTCCAAAATCTTGGAGATCCAGGATCATAATCTGAAAACGGCTTCTGTTTGTTTGTTTTGTTTTGTGTTACTCCCTATCACTACATTGGCAAATGAATATATAGCATTTTTCTAATTACAAACATTTGTTGAGCATTCACCATATTGCAAACTTTGTATTAAGTACTTGAAATATATTATCTCATATAACAGTTACAAAAATCTTATGAGGTAAATATTAGCATTATATGCACTTTGTAGATGAGGAGTTTGAAACCTAGAAAGTTTAAGTCATTTTCCTAACAGCAGAGTAACGGTGAAGCCAGGATTTGAGACCAAATGATTAGACAAGAAGCCCTCACTTTTAGCTATTACACCAAAACTCAACACATCAAAGAACCACAAGTATACAACCTCATGGTTGAGCATGGAACTCCATATGTCACACAGCTTCTACCAGAAAGGGGACCTGATATGTCAGAAAATGAAAAGGAGTCCCATTCGAAAGCAATTCTAAAACATAGAGAGCTGCCCTAGATTTATTTTTTAAAGACGAGGACACAGAAGAGAGGAGAAAAACACCTGGGCCTGAGTTGGTATCATATTTCTATTTTACTTCCGAAAAAAACTAAATCTAAGTCCAAATTACATAACACTCCAAATGGTTTACTTAAGTCAGTTGCCTCTGTTCCAGTTTAGTCTCTGGAGGATGTCAGCCAGAGCCATGCTCAGAGGTTTGGCAGAAATTATAAAGTCTGAGAGAATTAGCATTCTAATGTCCAGAGGATACAATGACAAATTAGTTTGAGAATGCCGTGCAGTTAATAAGGTGATTCAAATTGGCATGTCCCAATTGAGATTAAGATGAGTTGCCACATCTACTGCTTATGTATGCTAAAAACAAAGAATTCTATAAAGAAAAGATTTATTCAAATCATGATGAACCTCTCCTGCATCAAATCAAATACTGGGAGCCCCCAATGCAAGGAATGTCACACTAGGAGATGTGAAATATAAATGCAATATAGTCCTCAACTGTGTGACACTTACACCCTCTAGTTGAGGAGATGGGAAATAAGCTGAATAAAAGAGTAAATAGTAACAGAAGATCTAAATTCCATTCAATGACCACAACAAGCAGCTAGGTACTTTGGTTATCAGTCAATCAATGAAGTGGTGACTTCATGTATGAGTTCAGACAAAGAGAAAAAGCATGCATCTTTGGTGGACAGGAAAGATTTACAAAAGTCATGAAATTTGAGCTGAATATGGAAAGATGGGTAGGATTTGGACAGATGAGAAAGAAGAGTCCAGGCAACGGGGCTAAGCAAAAGGCCAGAGGCACAACAGAGCCTGCAACACTCAGAGCCTGTCAGAGGGTTTGGGAAACGAAGTGTTTATTTGAAAAGGTGTGCAGGGTAGAGACTGGAGCAAACCTTGGATGCCAAGCTAAAGAGTTTAGACTTTTTCCTTCAAATAAGGGATCTACTTAGGGTTTTTGATGAGAGGACCAAAGAGCTCAAAGCAACATCTGAGTGTGGAGCTCACCAAGGCAGAGAGGCTTAGAGAATAAAACAGATTCTGGCAGAGTGGACAGGTTAAGGAGTCTATCAGCCGTAGTGCAGGCTTGTGGGCCTGAGGGCCTCAGACCGTACCTGTGAGTGAGAAAGGCAGGGAGAGGAGGGGAGCAATGCTGGCTAAGCCCTACCTACATGCGAGCACTGTGCCTAGATGCTTTACATTCATCGTCTCATTGGGTTCTAACAACCACCTAGAGTGTAGTTCTTATTGATCTCATTTCACAGACAAGGAAAGCTCAGGGAAGTGACCCAATTGTATGGCCAGTAAATGGAAGAAGTGATACGTGCATAATTTCTTAGGATAAACCAATAGAGTTGGTAACCAGTTGAAGAGGGTGTGAAAGGCAGGATAGAGTCAATTATGCCTAATTATACTTATAAGCTTTTAAGCAGAAAAAGCTAAAGGTCTTACCCAATAAATACATGAACCAACAGGAGCATATAGGAAATTAGGATCCCCTTTCTAGGGTAGCTATTTTCCCAATAAGTGTGTGGAGTGTGCCCCCAGTAGAGCTACAAAGATGATCACATTCTGTTTGTTCCCACTCAAGCTTGCAGTGAGCCCCCTACATGTCATAAGCTTTGTGTATGCAGTTTTGTGGCATCTGTGGTCAGGTCTACATGGGTATTATATTGATAAGAATCAACAATATCATCTGGAAGATAGACTTTGAGAGCTAGGACACTGAAGGCCTGAATTCTAATCCAATGCGTGTTTATCTCTCATAGACTGGCCACCTTGTGAAAACGGGTCTTCAATCTGATTGCTCCACTCCCCTAATTCATTAAAGGGCAGCAATGAGGATTGTCTCAATGCTGCTTTGGGTCTGGGGCAATGTTGGCTCAGATGAAACAGTGTCCCAAATTCACATGGAAAATACTCTATTCACTTCAAAGCCAATGGACACTTTGGAAAGGTCACAGCCACCTTTCTTAAATAAGACTGTGAAGTAAATATGTACTTTGTACATTAAATTATCTTAGAGTCTATAAGTCAAAAAGGGACTAAATTCATCCTCACTGAGGAATTCACATATCAAAAATTATTTCATCTTCCACTGGAAAAATAACTTGACGCATGAGTCAAAGATCAAACTGTTTTCATCACTGGTGAATCCAGACACCACTGATTGGCCCTCTATGGTGAACTTGGTTTCTAACCGTAAATATGATTGATTTTGACGGGTCCTCAGGTGCTTTTAGTTTTCTTCCAATGTCATCTAGAGGGAAGAAGAACAAAACCCAAATCGAACCTGTCTTCTTAGACCTCTTTTAAGAAAGTCCAAATCAGGACAGGAAGGCGCGTATTATTCCCTGGCACGCTCACAATCTGTTGCCAGCCTCTGCAGGCATATGGGAATGTGTTCAGAATTCACACAACACGATGGCCCTGACAGCTCAATTGTGCACAACATGCCTCAAATTGTAATTTGTCTTTGAGATGAGATTCACAAAGGACAAGCAATTAGGAGCAACATGATTCTACCTAACACACTCATAAAGAGCCAAGAACACAGAGACACCAAGGCATACTGCATCACTTGCCTCCCTCCTCCCCCTGGAAGACCATGTACCTCCTACCCTCACTGAAAGTACACATTCCTAGCCAATCATTTCTATGCAGGAGGCAATTCCTAATTAAGATAAATCCAGAAGACACATCATTGAATAAAAGAAAGCAAATAAAGCTACATGTATGTAGCAAGGGACATCTCTGGGAATCTCAGGGCCCTGAAAATATGCACAAGTCAGCTCTTCCCATCCCCTCTCTGAGCTGAAACGTATTTCTGAACATACCCGACACTGATTTCTCAAGTTGGGAGATCCATGATGGTGACATATCATGTCCTTTCTTCCACCCAGTCAACGGGCCAACAGAGGGAAGACAAGTTTGCCACAGGAGGCCAGTGAGCTAAGCATTTCCACGAGCAGAGTGTGTCTGAGCTCATTGGTGGGCCTCCCCAACCACCACTGCACACTCATATTTCAACCCGAGAGGCAGACTGTTTGGTTGGTTGGGTTGAATCACATTTCTCTTTCTCAGAGGTGGTTCTAGAAATATCTAGAGAAAAAGGACAAGTGGTCCTGAGCTCTGGAAAGTGTAGTCCAGGTGTCCCAAAAGAAAAGGAGAGGTTGTATAAAAACACCAAAAAAAGAAAAAAAGGAACTGCTTGACAAGTCCCAAGATTAAAACAGCCCACAATCACTGTCACTCAACCAAAGCTAGAATTCAGCTCAGCGCAACTTGTTGAGCCTTTTTTGAGCATTCCTTCTGATTCCCTCCAGCCTATGCTGGGGTGTGGTGGGTGTGGGAGAGGGACATAAACATGAATGACAAATGGCCTCTTCCCTCTAGATATTATATCTCTTGAGGGAAATTGTCATATAGAGGAATAAAGGTAATATATCCGAGGCCAAATGAAATTAGTACATAAAATGGAACAAAGCACAATGGACCAAGAGAGAAAGGGGGGAGAGGGAATCAATTTTAGCTGGAGAAAAGGCTTTTAGAAAGAAATGGTCCTTATACTGGGCTGGAACAGAGAGAAGCAGGGAAGGACAGTCCCAGCAAAAGACATCAAACTTTAAGATACATTCATGGGAAAGTACCAAGTGCACTCGGGGCTTGTCAAATTGGCTGGAGTAGAATGTAGGTAAAAATGAGTAAATCTCAAAACATAAGGTATTGCCAGAGCACATGCAGCCTTGATGGCCACACTCAAGAGTGTGAACTTGATCAAATATATGATAGAGTCACTAAGTGCTTCTGAGAGCAGGAGGGATGTGCTAGGTTTCACCGCTGGCCCCCGCACTACAGCTGCAGGATGAGTTCAGAGCCCCCTGGATTAGCTTGCCCTCTGGGGGATTGTCTGGTCCTCCACATTCATATTTATTGCTAGAGTCAGCCTCTTGATTCACTCTCTTGAACGTCCCAAGAGGCTTCCCCTTTCCAGCAGCCCCACAGACCTGTAAACATGTTACCCTGCTGCAACACCTGTATTTTAATCAGATCTACTTTTTCATTTCTTCCTTCTCTTTGAAAAGAAGTTATTTTAAAAAATCAATGTGCTTCCAAAACTTTTTCCTAAGCAAAATTCAATAGCAATCCCTTTTCCCCTCTGACTTGAGGAAGAATGGGAGAAATGGCTGAGCTTCAAGTTTATGTGATATCGAGGGAATCGCTCAGAGTTTAAATTTGGAAGAAAACAACCTTATATTAGACTTAACTAGAAAGGAACTCAGGCTGGGGATCAAGAGGAACTGACCAGAAGACAGAGGGGTAATGGATCCCCTCCTCTGTAGAATACTGAGTTTCAAAAAATATGGTTAATGGGAAACATTTAGGATAAGGAGTAAAATGTCAGGCCCACTTAGAGCCCAATGCTGGATTTTCAGTAGTGGGACATTATTAACCGAATATAAGGGCACAGTTCATTCTCTCTACATCCATGTTTATTCCATCATATTTCAAATCCCTATTCCCAGATGTGCTGCTCATGGCTCAGGGAAGTTTCTCTTCTTCTTCACAGTAAAACCCAAGGCCCTTCCCACAGCCTGTAAAGCCCTATGTTTCTGCGCCTCATCTCCCTCCCTCTACCCCTTGCTCCTTCTGTCCCAGATACAGTGACCTTTTGTTATTCCCCAAACTCTCCAAATTCTTTGTGCTCTGCCTAGAAAGTATTGTTTGTAAATTTAATCAGGGCTCACTCCCTCACTCCCTTCAGGTCTCAACTCAAATGGTACCTTATCCAAGAGGCCTTCCCTGACCATGTTATATGAAACAGCCCCCCAGAATCCAGCATCATTCTACATCTCCTTCCCTGCTCTGTGTTTCTATGTAGCACGTGAAATCACCTCATATATTATATACGTATTTGCTTACTGTACGTCATCCTCACCACCCCTCCAGGTTAGGAGAGTAAAAACTCTGTCTTGATCACAGACGCATTCCCCGAGCCTAAGAAAGTACCTGGTGTAGACATTCCTCACTATACACTGGCAGGAGTTGTGATTCAAGAGAAGCACAACAAGTACACTAGAGAGGGAGAAATGGAAATATCCATGCTCCCCTCTTCAGGAACAAGAGTGGCCAGAATTACACTGGGGAGAACATCTCTCTTCTACTCTCTACACGATGAGACCTTGATTGGTCTAAACCAGTGGTTCTCAAAGTGTGGTCCTCAGACCAGCAGCATCATTACCTGGGAACTTGTTAGCAATTCACAACTCCCACCTCAGACCTGCTGAGAGTGGGGCCAGCAATCTGTGTTTTGATAGGTCCTCTGAATCTGATGCCTGCTAAAGTTTGAGAACAATGCATCTAAATGAATAACTCATTTTATTTTCCCAACCATGGTGACTGGTTAGAGATTGGCACAAGATCCAATCAGAACCAAAGAGGTGCATGAGACTTACTGGGGTTTTTGAAAGAAAAGACTCACTCCTGCCTGTATAATTTATCTGAAGCTCTAACAAGGAAGAATTTGGGGAGGACAAGACTGTGCTCCAACACAGAGAAATTGTGGGGACCTCATTTAAACCTTGAATTAAGCCACGAGTGAAGTGAATGCTACCCTGGGTTTTCAGTTACATGAGTCAATCGATATTCATTTTTACAAATTAAACATGTTATTATTTAAACTACAGTCATGTGTCACTTAACCACGGGAATACATTCTAAGAAACGCGTCGTTAGGCGATTTTGTTGTTGTGCCAACATCATAGAGTGTACTTATACAAACCTACATGGTATAGCCTACTACACACCTAGGCTATATTGTCCTAATCTTATGGGACCACCATCATATATGCGGTCTGTTGTTGACCGAAACACTATGCAGCACATGACTGTAGTTTAGTTGTGGTTTTCTTTATATGCAACTGAGAAAAAGATCTAATTAATACAAGGTGAGTAAAAGTACATGTTACAGCTAAACTTAATCAAGCTAAACTTAGGAAATAGAGAATGCCATAAAAGTGTAAAGAAAAGTTATACTGCCACATTAATACAAGGGCTCCAGGCCAAATGCCAGATCTGGCTGATGCCTGGGGCTGCCCTTCACTGGCGCCTTGTGGCCAAACACCTGTGAAGACACTTTTAAGGACCAAGGATGAAGCAAACACAAATGACCTTACAACTCATAAATATGAGCTATTTCACTGATTAGTGGACAATTGCCTTGCCTTATTTCTGCATCATCAGTCACTTCAAAAAATTCAAAGAGACATTCCATCTGATGTAAATAATGAAGAACAATGCCAGTGACTAACAGTTGACCAGCCCATGAACAGATCCAAATGCCTTTTGCGAAAGTGTGATGGTGAGCTTTCAGCCCCCTGCGAGTACATCCATCTGTTACCCACTAGAGTCAAATTGCAACTGTCCCACAAAACAGTTACCTGGACTCCTTTTCTTTGCACAGAAAAAAAAAAATAGTGATAGTTCTGTTAAAATATAGATAATTAAAAGATTCAATGTGCTCTCAAGCCTTAAACAGAAGCATTTGGACAAAACTATTCAACAGTACAGACTAAGCCAGAATGGAAATGGAGAAGACCAAACCAGCACTGCTCAAACTTTAACGTGTACACAAATCATGTGGGAACCTTATCAAAACTGCACATTCTGATTCAGGAGAGCTAGAGTGGGGCCTAAGATTCTGCATTTCTAACAAGATCCCAATGTTGCTGGTCCAAGGATGGAGCTTTGAATACTAAGAGTCTGAACTTCATGCTGGTGTAGTAACACATGTATATTATAGAATGTGTGCTGGGAAGCACGGACACGGCTGGGCATGTGTTCCTGTGTGCGTGCACCCGCATGTGTAGCAAGTGTGTCTTCATCAACCCAGACGTATTCTGAAGAACATAGCCCTGACTTCAAGCACATCACAGCAAATAAAGTAAACCACTGCCCCAGATATTAGAGACTCAGTAATATGGAATCCCTTGAGGGTGAGGAGAAAACTCACTTTAAGCTTCATGAGAGGTTTTTATCTTCAGGGGAAATATGATTTGACCCATAACATGAATGAATCACTGACAGGTGAGTCTGTGTAATGGACTTTATTACATTGAGAGTATAACCCAGGAAGGACACAGAGCTCTTTGAGACAGGCACGTGGGTAGATCGGGGGTTGGCTGCATCAGTATTTCAGAGGCATACGAACGCAGCACAACACTCCCTGGCTAGGCCCCTCTCCTCCTGCCCCTGACTTTGGTCCATTGCCATCCATCCTTTTGATCTCATCTCAAATATCATTTCCTCAGGGGCAGTCCTTCTCCGATCCATCTGCCTTCTCCTTCACCTACACACACACCTACTGATTCTCACCCTCCTGTGAAATGATGTTATACACCAAAGTTGTCCTTCATAGCAAACACATACCATAGCATGCTTATTTGTAGGGATATTGGTATATTGTCTTCCTTATTCACTAGACTATAAACTCCATGAAGACAGAAACCATGTCTATTTCACTCACCACTGTAATCGCAACACACAACACAGTGCCTGACACTTAACAGGGCTCAAAAAATGCTGATTGAGGAGTTGAAGAGAGAAGGGAGGGAGGAAAGAGGCAGGACTTATTACAGTGTCCGCTGATCCCTATGCAGAGAATTCCCTGTTGTATGCACAGGTGTGGGTGCATTTTTCTGGAAAAAAAAGGAGACTCAGCTTTCGTTAGAATCTCAAAAAGCATTGTGGCCTCCCAAAAGTTAAGAATCACTAAGTTACTAGTATCACATCAATTGAAACATCTTAGGCACAATGTGAAATAAAAATCAGTTTCTTTCTTTAGAAATTGTTTCTAAACAGTCTTTACAAGCAAAAAGATGAAAAAAGAGGAAATATTTTAGAAGTACACAGTATTAGAATCAAGGTCCCAGGTCCACAATGAACTCAGCCTTTCACAGCAGGGTCAGCCGTTAGTGTAGCTGATCTCTGGAATTAATACTGTGGACCAGAAAATGGCCATCATTTTGAAATTCATTTACTTCTCTTTAAAAGACCAGTAGGATGAAACTGGTTTATTTAAAATTCAGCCAACATAAACTACAGCATAATACTTTCAAAGCTTGAACAGACAATTTTGCTTAAAAGATAAGAAAATCTTCTAAAAGAAAAAAAATCTTTCAAAATGAAAATAAATTGTAGTACATGAAACATTTGCAAAATCCAAGTGTTTTAGCTCAGTTTAGCAAATGGATAACATGTTGGGTCAGGGATGGGTTATGAGGAGGAGCTACGAGTAGATTACGGTGGTAATGGTCAACAGCGCAAGCTCTGGATCAAATAGATTTGGTTTCAAATCCTGGCTCTGCCTCTTTCTTGCCTGGTGACCTGGGGTGATATTCTTAACTCCTTTAAGCTTGGGTTCCTCATCCACACAAATGAAATGATATATGCAGGTAAAACACTTAGCTGCCACCTAGCACGTTGTGAGCACTCAAAAATGAAAGCTCTTATTCATTCTCTTATAAGATTGTCCATTATTCCACACTGTAATATATTATTAGGCTTCCCAGAGGCTCAGGCACATAATTTATGTCAATCAATGCTAGCTAACATGGTTGTCATTACTTCTATTACCAAAGCCAATGGACTTATTATTTGTGGTCATGGCAGCCTTCTGTTTTCAGTCAACTCTCGAATCCAAATCTTTCTTCCCCCTCAAGTAAATACCAACCTCAGCCTTCCTGTAGTCATTATTTGCTATTCAGGTCAATAAATCCTAACGGTGGCCACAAAACTATGGGTCAGTATCTGCTTAATATCTTTCCTCCCTGGCTTTGATCACAAAGACAAAATGAAGACTCCAATTTCCTGGTTTCCATCTCATATGGAAAAGCTTTCAGGAGTTCTGAAAGGTCTTCTGGCCCATACTCTTTGAGCAGCTCAAATGCTGCTTACCTTCGTGCTCACACATGGGCTTGGGATACAATGAAGAAACCAGCTCTCACTCTCTCTCTCTTTAAACTCCGAATACTAGGTAAGACAGTAAAGATCATAGAGAACAGCTCTTTCATGTTAAAAGAATTATTAATTCCAGTATCGTCACCAGATTTCCCCATTTCCTTGCAAAGTATTTATTTCTCTATTCTCTGTGCCCATTGACCAGGCTCTTTAAAAGCCTGAAGCCAGTAGAAAGGAAGCAGATTTTTACAGATACATCCTGTCGGCTGTTCTGGGCGCATGGTCCTGGCTCCCGGCTCCAGGCTATCCGTCCCACACCCATGGGGGAGGAGAGGGTTCTGGCAGCCCTGCCTCTGCACGGGAACCTGGGCTCCATTTTGGTCCAGCAACAAAGCTGCATTGTGTCCAGTGTTCTCTCCTCCCCGACTTCCTGGGCCTTGGGTCATTCATCTAAAAGTGACCGGCGGTTCCCTGCATCGGGCTCTCTGTGAAAAGTATTTCAGCAACCAGGAGAACTTTGACTCTGGATTCTAATTCTGGCTCACACATGACCCAGCCAAACAAGTCCAGCACTTCCACTGGGCCTGGCCTTCAAACGAGGAAGCAGTGACACCAGTGTCCTCTCGCTTCCAAAAGAAGACATAAAATGGTTTACTCTGCTGTAGATAGAAACTACACACCAAGAAAACGCCGCTGAGCTCCAATTACCACTTTGGCCTAGGTGGGCATACGCTTAGCTCCTAACCTGTTTACCAACTCACTCTGTGTTTTCATCTCCAGTGTTTGGAGGTTGACTGTCCAGGACAAAAGAAATGTAAGCCTGTTAGCAAAAAAAAAGTCTTCAAGTAGACAAAGTCTCAGAGAATTGAGGCCCTCGGGGACCCATTAACACCTGGAAGCCGTTCTTGTAATTCCTTCACCTGGTGCAGAGGTTCTCCAGGTGTGGTCTCTACACCCTAGCATCACCTGAGAACTTGTTAGAAATGCTCACTCTCAGACCCCTGATCCACTGAATCAGCTCTCTAAACGATTCCAATCTCTGCTAAAGTTTGAGAACCATGACCTAACACATAGAATATATAATGGGTGTATAAAAACTAAGAAATAAATGAATGATGAATAAAAGAAAAATATTCAGCTTTCCTGAACCTCTGTCTGGTATAACCTGCTCCCAGTTAATGGTTGAAAGACACTACGTGTGCCCCCTTGGTGTCTGATAGATGCTGGGGCATGAACTATAATGATGTGGGAGTGGCCTTTGCCTCCTGACTCACTGTCCACACCCCTGTAGTTTTTGACACCTCCCCATGGAACAGCTCTCTGTTAGCTGCCTGAGCCAGGATCTCACTGGCCTCCATGGCATTGAACATACGGTCTTGTATGACTGAATTCTTTTCCTTTGTTCTCATCCCCAACGCCCTATTCCTCTTTTTGTGCAGCTAAACCCTACACATGCTTTTGGCTTCAGCTTAGAAAGTCACCTCCTCCAGGAAGCCATTCCCCTGGCAGTTTCCCATAGCATCCTGTACATCCTCTATCGAAAATGCATCCCTCCCAATCTACACTCCTGTTTACTTCTGTTTCTCACCCACCAGTCTGTACTGCAAGCTCTGTGAGCCAGAGGACTCGTTTATCTCATTCACTGCCTTATCTCCAGCACCTTGAACAGCGCCTGGTGAATTATTTAATCAATCAATTGTGACTATAAAATAATCTATTTTTTTTACAATAGGTAATATATACCTATCTTAATTTATTATTTTTCGATTTTATTGACTCCTAGGCATGAATAATTGGCCATTAGCTTAGAAAAGAGGTCTGTCGATACAAAAAAATAATTCAGCGTTTTTTTCTTTAACAAAACTGTCCCCGCAAGTCTTTCTTTCATTTTTTTTAAACATATACACAGTCCTGAATATTTGATTCCTAACTGAACCACTGCCTCTTCTGAAAGCCTGTGTGTGAAAGCCTACTGCTCCTTTTACTTGCCAGGGCAGAATAAAAATGAGATTCAATATTAGATTTCCATGTAAATAGAGAACAATGTGTAAGAGGATCCAGGAACACAAAAGACTTTCTCATATTTCATATTTCACATTCTCCATCCATTTTAATTTTTGCCAGCTTGATTGAGAAGTGGTCAAAGAGTCCTGGATGGCCATCAAACCCAGTACAGCCCTGAGCTCCACCCCGAAGCCCTGTCACTGCTCCCAGAACAGCACAGGGGCCGGTGTGCTGCCTTTGAGAAGCCCATGACATTGCCAGGATACTAGCTGATTTCACATGATGCTGCCCCTGTGCCTGTGGTTTCACTGAGTCACAATGCTATGCTCATAACACATCAAAGTTCCAACCAATCTGTATGTGGCCTGATCAAAGCCAGCCCATGCAGGGCCATCTCTGAGGACACATCTCCAGGTTCTCTTGATTCTGAGCAGTTCTGGCACCCAACTGCATATCCTGATTTTCTAAAGGACAATCTGAAACCACAGGGCTCTAGGCCTGTCCTCATGAGTGTCACCAGATCTTGCTGGTGATGCGGCCAGTAGAAGCGGACTCCTTGGTCATTCCATCTGGGCTTTACAAGGGAAACCTTATCCAGCCCCAGGAGCAACCTGTTGGTGATGATATTATCTCTATTTCACAATGAAAAAAATGGAAGTTCAGAGGTGTTAGATCCCTCTCCCATGGCCACTGTCACTATTCCCCAACTTGTTCCAGAAAGGACTTGAATCAGCTTACAAAACTCATACAGAATGAAATAAAATGAACCTTAGTAAATGAGGAAAACAGAAAAGACAAAAATGAAACCAGGATTGAGATTAATTTAAAAAATAAAATCCATGCCTGAAGTTCTGTACACTTTAGAAATGGGTCGGAAACGTGCTCTTAGCTGTCTGGTAACCACTGGCAAGAGTGAAAAAAAATTCAGTCTCCTCATAGGAGAGAATCTTGGGACTTCTTTCAGAAGTTTGTAAAACTTAGTTTGCACAGAGTATTAACTAACATTATTTTCTGCATCTAAACCAACAACAAATGAGGAGAAGGAAATTGAGCAAGAGAAAACTGTAACAAGAAGATGTAAGTTACTAAAAAGATGTAAATGTCAAACAGAGCTTAGAAGCTCCCTCCCCTTTTCAAGGGTCTGCTAGTAATGATGCTCCTAACTGCAGCTAATACCCCAGTAATAACCTTGAATCATCATGTATAGGTTAAATTGTGCTCAGATACTACTAAAGAAGGCAAAGAATATTGATATGAAAAAGGTTGAAATTTTTTTTTTTTTTTTGGTGAGGAAGATCAGCCCTGAGCTAACATCCATGCCAATCCTCCTCTTTTTTTGCTGAGGAAGACTGGCCCTGGGCTAACATCTGTGCCTATCTTCCTCCACTTTATGTGGGACGCTGCCACAGCATGGCCTGACAAGTGGTGCCTCAGTGCGCACCCAGGATCCAAACCCCGTGCCGCCAGCAGCAGAGCGTGCACACTTAATCGCTATGCCACGGGGCTGGCCCCTGAAAAAGGTTGAAATTTGGCATACATTCTTTCTTTTCTTCTAAGAAAAACAAAACAAGATACGTGATCTCCTCAGTCTCTATCCTGTAAAGCACATTGGGGATGAGTCTAATTTTTTTTAAGTTCAGATAAAATATTCATCTTAGAGAATTAATTATCTCTTCTTCACCTCTCCCTCTGGTTCAGTATTATCAATTGAAATAATTTGTGAAGAGCACATTGTGGAAATTTAATTAATTCCCAAGTAGTGTTTGTTTTTATTTGCTTTGTTTTGTTTTAAGAAAAAGCATCAATTTCTGTGCAAGCTAGGAAGAAGTTCTTCCAGATGGGTCTAGAAAAGACCATGGAAAATAAAAGAGAAACACTTCTTCAAGTACTGGCACCAGATGGAATAGGTCATACAAAAGACAAACTACATACAAAACTGGTTTCTATTTCAGAGTAATAAAATAATATTAATGACAAAAGTGCCATTGACTGAGCATTTGCCATATGCCAGGCCTGGAGGAAATACCCACATGGAGTGCCTCCTGCAGTCCTCACAACAAATCCTCATAGCAGCGTGATAGGTCCTTCCATCACACCCCTGTACACATGGGGCATCTGGGGCTTCAGCAGGTGAACTAACCTGCCCATGGCACACCATTTGAAGAGCTCAGAAGTTAACAAAGATTCCAAATCTGCTTCATAACTGTGCCACACTCATTTTCTACCACTCTACCAGACACTTTATTTTTCTTAAATTTTTCTTTACTTCATTTATTCATATTTTTCCTATTTAGTCATTCAACATATTTTTTTGAGTACTAGGAAACACTTGTATTTCATGCACCTTCTTAGGTGCTGGGTATACAATAATGAACAAAACACATGAGCTTCAAGGAGGCTACAGTGTAGTAGTGATTTTAAAAAAAACAGACATTTACAATACATTTTTAATGCCTACAATGATAAGGGAAGTACAGAGCGCAATGGGACCACGTAGTAGAGACAGATAGTCCAGACTTGGTGGAGTTACATCAAACTACACAGAATCGGCAAATTAAAAATGGTAAAAAAAAAAAAAAAAAAAAAAAAAGCAGAGTGTTGATATTTTACTTTCTATCAATATTTAAAGAACAGTATATCTAAAGATAAGCCAAAATTGATTTCTATGTATAGTAGTTTTCTATAGCTGTGTAACAAATTTAGTGGCTTAAACAATAAATTTTGTGGTTTAAAACAACAGACATTTATTACCTCAGTTTCTGTGGATCAGGAATCCAGGCATGGACACTGTTCAGGATCTCGCACGGCTGCAATCAAGGTGTTAACTGGGGCTGTGGTCTCATCTGAACCTCGACTGGGGAACTATATGCTTCTAAGCTCACGTGGTTGTTGGCAGCATACTCATCACTTTCTAAAAGCATCAGTCATGGCAGCCTCTTTTCTGGTCTTCAAACAGGCCACACTCGTGCCAGCATCAGGGCCTGCCCTTCCACCTGCCCGTGATGAGCCTCCTCACCAGGCCTTCCCATCCACAGTGGACCCCACTCAAAGGACAGCTCCTTACAAAGGCTTTTCCTGTCCACCTAATTCAAAGTTGGCTGCAGCCCAGCCCACCCTCTCACATCACCCCATTTCCTCCATTACTCCTCACAATTGGCAATGACCTTGTTTCTTATTTACAGTTTTCTGCCCACACTAGACTACCAGCTCTCTGAAGGAAGAGTTTTTGTCTCTCTTGTTCAGTTCCAAATTGCCACACCTATGACAGTACACGGCACATAGCAGGTGCTCAGTTGAAACTTGTAAAAGGAGTGAATTCAGTAATTAATGAAATCCGCCTCCAAAAGCTCACAGCAGAATCAAGATCTTTAAAAACCTGAGTGGACAGTCATAGACTCTGAGAGCAGCCAGGCGGCTCTTGCCAAGTTCTCTGAGAGAGACCCAAGACCAGGTGTCCTGTCAGGCTGGCTGCTCAGGTTCCACGGGTGGCCTGGAATGAGTCCCCTCACCTCTCGGTGCCCCAACTAGCTGAACAGTGAAATGAGGAAAACACTACTCATGTCAGCTTCACTCTCATGGATGGAAAGGACTTTACACCCATAAATAGTGAAAATATAATGAAGTTACACCAGACTGCCTCCTGTTCACCAAGAAGTAATCAAGAAGTCCCCTAAGCAGCCAAGAGAGATGCTACAAAATAATTAGTGTTTTACCTGCTACAATGACACTCATTCAAATCAGTGTTCAAAAGCCTCATCCCAGAATGTAATTTTCTGAGGAGAAACACTGCAGGATTCTAGGAAGTTAATGCTGAAAATAAACTCAAAGCTAAAATTAAAACCAAATTGAAATTACATTTAACCTTGAGCCAGGCAGGTTGTGTAGTGAAGAATTAACCTTGCTTAAAGAGAGTCTGGCCTTGCCTTTGGCTGCTGGGGGGTGATCTCTAGGCCCCCGGAATGTCCCGCCTGACAGGAGTGTCTTTTTTTGGCCTGGGGGCTTTGCCCACCAGACACCCTAACAATGTGATTTATGATGGGGGGTATGGACCACATGATAATGTCTCGACCTCCAGAGGAATTGGAGACTAAAGGCATGAGCATAACCTCCAGAAGAGGCTGGAGACTAAAGGTCGGCCACACAGGCAGCAGGTGATGTAGTCCCAATAAAAATTCTGGACACCAAAGTCTCAGGTGAACTTCCCTGCTTGGAAATACCCCACGAATACTGTCACACATGTGACCAAGAGGCATTAACGCCAGTCTGAGACTCCATGGTAGAGGACAGTGGAAGCTCCATGTTTTCATCTCTCCTCGACTCTGCCCTACAGCATCTCTTCCGATTTTAATCTGCATGCTTTCCCCGCAATAAACCACAACCTCGAGGGTAACAGCATTCAGTGACTTCTGTGAGCCCTTCTAGAAAGGGTGCTTTCTCGACCCTAAGGGTGGTTTTGGGAATGCCTCCAAACCAGTAGTGTCAGAAGTAAGGGTGGTCTGGTGTGGACTGGCTCTAACTTCGTAGTTGGCTAACTGTACAGTTGATCTAAACTCTCCTTAGTGGTTAACTGCCTGTTAAGATAGGTACAGTTTTCTTTGTTTCTTCTTTAAAGGATAGCGTTTGTCTCTTTTTGATATGAAAATTTAAACATGAGAAGATTTTACATTTGGATAAAATGATATCCCAGCATCCCCTTTCCTTTTTAAGAGTACTCATATCATTTTTTCTGCTTTGGCTCCAAGAAAATTAGACTAACCAGGAAGAGACCTTCTGAGCTGAAATCTGGCAGCTAGAAGGCAATTGAAGGCCTTTTTTGGCGGTCACTTTGGTGGATCGAACAGGGAAGAATCTACCTGTGGCTAGGGTGAGGAAGAATGAATGGAAAGTTGAAGGGAAACCACAATAAGGCTTTCGTTCCAACCTAGCAGAAGGCTCAGGGCCAGGGACAAAGCAGAAGGAATGTGACTCCTCAACAAGAATGCTAAGTGCATTGCAGAGGGCCACTTGGCCTTGGCAAGATCACCCCGTTGGAGGTCAGTTGTTGTGCCTCCGTGGGAGGAGGCTAATTTGAGGTCCAAAGCCAACTCCAAGAGGCCAACACAGAGGCATCTGTGGATCAAAATATTGCATAAGAAGATGGCAAGGCCAAGTACTAGCTAAGGGATAGAAGAGGAGCTGGGACATCCAAGTGGCTTACAAGTAAATTGTGAGTAGGCAGAGGTAGATGCTGATATTCAGAGCCATTGACAATCACAGTAGTCGATTCACGCAGAAGTGTTGACAGTTCTTGGAGCATCAAAGGTGGATCAGGCTCTGCTCGCTCTGACTAGTCTCTCCTTTAAAAGGACAGAGGTGCACGCACACTCTGACTATAAGTGTATAATTGAGTGTGGGGATAAAGACCTAAGCTGGACTTGGAATTGGAGGTAGCAGGGGTCACAAGTAGATCAGAGAGAATGAAGATGAGAGACAAGGTAGGAAAGGAGGTAAGAAACATTTCCTGAGACCAGTCCTTCCAAGGGTGATGCTGGGTGAAAAACAAAAGGGTAGAAGACATTTGCCATTCCCCAGTGAACCTAAACTCCAGTGCTGGAGAGAGACAATGGCAGTGCAGTATAGTATATGTGCTAATGATGATAAACACAACCAGCACATCTAAGAAACTAAAGAAACGACATGTAGAGGCCTGGGATGAAATTTGAACCATAGCTTTAGCTTGAATCAATGTAGAAAATGAGGGCATCTCAGGCAGGGGAATGACACGGACCCAGAGGCAGCAATGTGCATTGCATATTTAGATACAGTGAAAGGAGTAGCCTAAGGCAGAAGTTAAAAATAAAGGTGCTGGGGGAGGAGCTGATGAGTAGGGAAAACATTTTGAACTTTAAGGTTGGACTTGTAAGGGCTGCAGTCTGATAGGTGGTACAACTGAGGTGTCTACTGCCACTTGGTGTCAGCATACCTTAATTACAGATTCAGAGTGACTACTCGTCCTGAATGTTTAGTTTGCCAAAGGAAAAATAAAAAGGGAAACCTACAATGTCACACTTTAAAATGAACAACTCATTTGATTTAGGACTCTAGTTCTAATGGCAATTTGAGACAAGTCATTAAAAGATGTAAACAGAAATGTTCCAAGCATTTCTTCTTTGAAGCAAGGGAAGATTGACTTATTTTAATTATAGAATAGCAGTTAGCTTTATGTGATTTTCTCATACACAAACACACACAGATAAAGTCTGCACTCCTTGCCTGGATCTCTCCTCTTGCTTTATAATAAATGGTTAGTTTCCTTTACAGGATAACACAAAGAGGGTCATCCATGAAGCCTGTGATCTTCCCCTGGAAGGGAGCCACTGGTAATCCCAGGAAGCCAGTATATCCAACACCATGGTGCTGTTGGAGTTCCAATTGTTCTCCTGCGCTACCTCCCACCTCCTACCTCCCAGTACCTCAGCGGGAAGGACACATCTGTGAATCCTCTGGCATTACTTCAATTCCTTACAGCTGTAAAAACCACTGCGTGGAAAGAAAAGAACATTTCCTAGACTGGGAATCCCCAGACACTTTCCCAAACTGAACAAGTGAACAGAGTTTTCACTTGGTGAATTATACCCCATTAAGGAGAGTGGAAAGAGGAAAACTGTCCTGAGGTGGCTGTGGTCTGTAAACGTCTGGGCTTCGCTGCGGTTCATATTCATTTTTCCAACTTCTCTGAAATGTGGGCCTGCCCTGACTTAACAGGCCTGCTTTGCTGGCAAGTTATACTTACTTGCAAACGTTTCATCCAAGATTTGGGTCTGAGTTAGAGAAAAAGCCAATTGCTAGTGTTTCATCCACCAGCCCAAGGTGTATGGGGTCTTCTCTTTCCCCAGTTTGGCCCACACAGCCCATCTCCTCACCTCTCTCTGTGCCCCCAGCTACCTAAAGTTGGTCTTGTCAGTATGGCCTAAGTCCACAGTGGGGAAGGGATTTGATATTGGCCTTTGTGGTGGGCATCTGCCTAATCCTCCTGGAATTCTCAGTTGGCATCTGAGACACAAATAGAGAAGGCAACTTGAGGCTGGGAGAGGGATGTAAAAATGAGAAACGAGAACAGAGATGCAAGCACACTCAGCACTTTGCCCTCGGGGGGCGCCCTACGTTTGAATCCAAACGATTTCACATTAA
This sequence comes from Ceratotherium simum simum, assembly GCF_057802395.1. Taxonomy (NCBI): domain Eukaryota; kingdom Metazoa; phylum Chordata; class Mammalia; order Perissodactyla; family Rhinocerotidae; genus Ceratotherium; species Ceratotherium simum. The sequence continues at coordinate 65,358,159 of NC_141900.1, read as the reverse complement.
TGTCTCCACAGCATACTACCTCGCTAGCTACCAGGAATTTCTCCATAACACACCAGAGAGGGATCATGCAAACAATTATTAAAGGGGATTATCTAATTTAAGGACAAGTCAACTAGCAGCCTTAGGACTTAAGGCACGTTATCAATGCAGCCAGTTAAAATTTTTATGTGATTCATAATTAAATTATTTTGCACCCAAACATATTCAATTAATTAATTAAACCAAACTATGCTGATCACAAAGATTTTAATTAAATATTACATTTTTACACCAAATGAGGCCATGGTAAGTGGAACTGATTTGTCAATAAAAATTAGCAAAACATAAAAAGTTTCCCAAAAAAGAAAAAAAGTCTTGGCTAATATGTAGTCATTTCTTATTCATTTACAAAGTTTTTCAAGTTTTTAGACAATAGACAGTTTACTATTAAAAATATGGAACTGGGTAAAAGACCAAAATAAAATTGGAGTTTTAAATCCTAGACATCTCAAAAGTAAATTCTAATTCAGAGAAATTAGAATTATTATTTTGACCTTATAAGAAGAGCTATCTTATGTTTATAGTAGGATTTGCCCTGTGGAATTTGTCATATGATTAAGGACATCCAGGAGAGGTAACATTTCGTCAGAGAAATATCTTCTTTGCTCTCTCCTTTTTCTGTTACAAACACAGTGACGCTTGGAAGTTTGCATGTGTATGTTATGCAGCTTTATTCTTTGTCCTTAAAGGAAAATACAGATATTTCTTTGGAGGATGAGGAGAAAATGAAAGGAATCAACTTCATATTCAATTTATGTATATGACCCTCCACGATATCAACGCAAATCTCTTTAGTCCTACAAGAACTCATAAAAAAGGTCACAGCCATGGTCCTGATAGTGTTTTCAGGTTCATTTTAGAAATTCTACCAATGATATAAAATATACAGGTAAAAATTTCTTTGTGTGAAATGTCACATAATTGCTAGTTTCTTCCTTATTCTTTTCAATATTATTTAAATGTTGCACAATGAACATCTATTATTCTTATAAGACAAAAACAACAAATTTTTTTTAAAGGATTGCAATGTAGTCTTCATTTACACTGCCTCATTTAGTGTCATGAAAGACAAACGGTTCATTTTCAAATTGTCCCACAGATTCATCAGTCAGAATCTATCTAATCAGTTCTCCACATTGAGAGCAAGAGAAGATACCGACAATCAGAAAGATAAGTGGCTGAGCCGGGGGCAAGATTCTCCATAGAAAGGAAGGGACACAGGACAACAGCACATCGTGCCAGGACTGCCCGTCCACCGTGTGCCAGCGTGGCACTGTCCATTGACCTCAGTCCTCAGAGGAACAACCACCAGGCAGTTACTGTCATACCTGTTCTATAGATAAAGAACCTGAGCTCAGCTAGCTACCAGGGTCACACAGCTAGAAAGCAGCAAAGCTGAGATTAGGGCCAGCCTGCCATCACCCAACACATTCTCTGTCCATTGTTTCCTAAAGCCTGCTAAGGTTTAGTCCTTGTTGGAGATCCCCTGAGAACAGAATTACCTTTCCATGTTGACCTTGTTTATTTTTTTTCTCCTGCCACATGTGTGCTTGGAAGAAAGGAAGAAACCCAGGATCTACCCAACATTGGCCACCCTCACTTGAAAATGCAGGAAGATGCGCCTCTCGGTTAGGAAGTGAGATAATCAGCAGGGTGCATGACAGGCAGGATTGTCCAGCTCTACCCTCCTGAGCTCCCCTGTCTCTTCCAGGAAGGAGTGGCTGGCCGTGGAATGGTGCTCTGACACTACACCATGCTCGGCAGAACACGAGCTCACCTCCCACCACATCCCACCCTCCAAACCTCAGTGCACAAAGATCCCAAGAGTGTTCTTGTAAGCTCCCCAACTCAGTGCATCAAGCCCGTTACACAAACAAGCGACCCCTACTAAGCTGCTGTAGCAACTTTCAAGGGAAGAAGGCGAGCATCTGCCTGGCCACCTAACAATTCCAGTTCTCTCTGTTCATGTCAAAGTTGTTTCTCACAACTCCTGCCAAGGGGCTCATCATATTCCTGCTTGCAGTCCAGGGATCATGATACAAAATAAATCACCAACGGGAAAAGAAATAGAAATTTGCAAAAAGAGACTAATCTCTGCAGGCCTGCTCTCCAGTTTTTGTTTTCAACACATTCCTTTGAAATGGGATAAAAACCAAAGGTGTAGACTGCTGGGGCCCTGGGAGAAGTACACTCTTTCCCTTCTATTTTAGACAGAGAAGGGTCCAATCTAAATCAGCAACAGGGGTAGAGGAGCTTCCAAAGGAGCTCTCGTTAATCATTTAATTAATAGAAGATACGATAGCACCAACAACTATAGGGCACTTACTACGTGCACATCCTGGTTGAGCACATGAGTTTATACTCATAATCTCACTGAATCTGAATGACAACTATTCAAGGAAGGTTCTTCATTATCCCCACTTCACAGATAAGCAAAGTGAGCTTTAGAGAGCTTAGATAATTATTCAAGGTTGTGGAGCTGAGCTAGATTCTTAGCCCTGGGAGACCCAAAGTTCTTAATTGCTATGCTCTACTGCTTCCCATCAGGCCTGCAAGTGACGGGTATTTAGATTCCCAATGAAGGCTGGTTTGTCTGTCTAGCTGCTTAACTCACTCCAACGTCTTACATTAAGATCTTTCCATTTCAACAGACAAGGGTGGAGTCAATCTAGGTGGTGGCACAGAGAGGAGAAAGAAGAGAACCCAGAGAGTTCAAATTATAACAGGAAAATGGCTTGAAAGAGCTCAATGGATGAGTTGGAGCCAAATGATTTGGCAGATGCAGCCATGTTTAGGGATTTGTGATGACAGGGACAGTCCTTTTTCCACCCCACTTTGAATTTTATCTTCTATGTCTAAAGATCAAATTAAAAAAAAGATCACATTTAATGATAACTAAGGGAAATAAACTGGTGGCAATTAAAGAGTAAAAATAACTTCTCTGTGGCTTCAGACCACAGGAGTTTTCTCATTTTAAGAGGCACAGGCAAATCACTTAAATAGGGCCTTTTGAGCTGTGTTCATCTCATGTTTCCTCCCACACCCATGGTGGTTAAACTTATAGACAGCCATAGCTTTCGAACTCATGGAATTGTGTAGTAAATGGAAGTATAACCAGGCCAAACTCATTGACTCACAAATGCAGCCTTGCAGCACAGAAGTCAAATGCAAGTCTCCTTTGTAACCAGTTGCTTTCTATGGAACGGGGTTAATCAGAGTTCGAAAAGTTTACAGAATTCAAATTCTTCATGAGAGACCTTCCTTCCTCCATCCTCAAGCCCTGTTTCTACTCTCCACTGACTCTGGACCCAAAGTCTCATAGTTGGCCAAGACCCAAGGAATCCTTTCTTCACTGCCTTGTTTTCCACATGCAGATTTGTTTTGGGTTAGACGATGAGGCAGACTTGAACTCTCCCTCACTCAAATACCCAAAGGCAGCCAGAGTGATTTGAGAGTCTCGCCTCTGCTCTATACCACTACGGTTTAGGCTAGAATTTGGGAAGCACTGCTCAACGTTAGAGTCAAGCTAGCACTTGGAAAAATCCTAGGTGTCACCAGCTTCCCAGTGAACCTGCAGACACAAAAACAGAATCAACTACAGGAAATAGCTCTGAAATACTTCCTGTAATTTCCTAATTTGGGACATGATGTGGAACTGAGTCAAGACAAGATCAGTCTCAAGACAAGAAAGAAGTAAGAGAATTTACCCTGTGCTTCCGGAGCCCCTGTCTTGTATACTGAGATTTGATACACTCTGTTCCAAGGTCAAGTCTATCCTTGGTCTGTAACCCAAACCCACCCCCCAGAACACTGTACTTACCAGTAGAAAGAGGCATAGTCCACAGTTGAGTGACAAGTCTGAAACTCCCAGGATTTGAGTTTCTGGCATTCTCGATGGGCTCGAAGCTTCACCTTCACTGTCCCTTGACACAGTTCAGGCACTGGTTTTCTCTGGGGTCTGTTGCAGAACTCATTGGACTCTACTCTCCAGGACTCGGCAAAATCATCCACATCAAACTTGAAGTTTCCATCTCCGCCAATTAAGTCATCACGCTTATGTCCATTGTAGTTGCCACAAAGACCACAGAGCTTGCCCTTGAGATGAGGAGCAGCCATGACTTCTACAAAACTGTCTCCATCCCAGGATATTTCCAAACCTAGAGGAAAAGGAGATCAACCACTCTTGAATCCACCAACGATTCCCAAGTGTATATATCCTTACACAGTATATATGACTATTCTCTAACATGCAACACTGTGGGTCTATTCAAATTCTTGGTTATTTTTTATTTTTATTACGAGGTTCAACCCAGAATAAATGACAAACTCTTCTGGTCAGTTTTTCTTTATGTCTCAAGTGTGTGTTGGAAGCTTTCCTTACTGTTCTCCTGGTAATACCCAGGTAGTGCCTGAGGCCCCCAGTGAATGGATGAACTAGGTACCAGTTCTCTAGCATGAACACTAAGAGAACAACTACAATAGGTTGATGTGCATTTCTGCCCTAGGACTTCTCCTTATTCATTGTCACTGTCTCCTAAGAGTGACAACCACAGAGAAAGTCTCTATTTAACAGAAAAAGAGAAAGTCCCCCCATGTGTGTGTTTTTTTAATCTTACCCTCTTGGGTTTCTGACAAAACCTAATCTTTCGTTTAGCCTGACCTGAGCCTCTGGAAAGAGTGACATGACTCTCCTCCTAGAAGACTTTTGCCTTTGTTCCTGAAGTATCAAGAAAAGGCTGATGAACAAATGTTCAGAAGATGCTCAGAAGTTAGGGGATAAGGTGGTGATGGGAAAGGAGAAAGATGAGGGGAGGGAGGGAAGAAGGGAGGGAGGAGGGATTGGATCTTGTCTGGATATGAAATGGGCATGAGGCAACATCAGAGTGATGTAAGATCAGTAAGAAACACCCAGAAGGAAGATTCTAAAGCCAATATTCCCTAAGTTTGGGTATGATCCAAGAGGAGAGAAGGCTGGCCAAATAACGTTCCTGTGAGTAGGCCACACAACTTCCACAAGAAAGAGTTACAGATCCGCTTTAGGGAGAGTTATTGGTAGAATAAACCAGTGGTCTAAAACTAGATTTCTAAAGATATAAACAGAAAGGCCCATATGGAAATCACTGTATGGTAAATGAAAGGAATGGAAGCATTCTTAGTCCAAGGAAAATGGTAGAGAAGATTTCTTGGTTGGGAGAAGAAGCTGGGTTCAGATAAGCAATTAAATAGAGTCAGGTAAAGAAGCAAGAAATAAGGTCATAAGAAAGTCTCTCTTGGGAGTTATTTGGTGAAGAGAAGACAGTGATGGGACACGGTGATCAGAGAAAGAACACACCGTTACAATACCCAGACACTGGGCTGACCTCCCATGTGTGTACCTCTGTGAGAAGATGGTGTCAACTCTGAGAACCACAGCTATCACATAAAATGATTGATGTTTCTTCATGCCCTATCATCTAACACATCATCTGGCACATAGTACGTACTCACTAAATGAAGGAATTAATACATTGCAAATTGATACACTGAATCTGTAAAGCCAAAGAAATCGTGAATTTCATGCTTGTTAAAACACTGAAATAACAATTTTTTTAAAAGACAAGCAAACTATAATATGATTTGTAATATACTCTCTAAGGTATAGAAGAAACTTGATCTCACAAGCCTGTAGCCAGGCAGCTGCCCAGCAACAGAAATGAGAGGAGAAAATCAATTTCCTTCAAGACTCTAACTTTTAGAGCATAATTCCAAAGATTTTTTATATTGCAAAATTTTCCAAACTACACACCTCTTTCCTAGACGGCAGGCTAATACTATTCTTCCAAGTGTCACAATGGTTGAGAATTTACATCCAAAGGAACTCCAACATAATTACTGACAATGATTTAATAAATCTGAGACTTTGGGCAACTGAGTTGGTGGGAATTCAACTCACAGTGAACAAGCCAATCATTGTGTTCTTTCTCTGTAATGGACTGATAGTCCATGCATGCTTGGGAAGATGTAGACCCACTGTGTTCTCTGTAAACTCTTCTCAAAATTCTTCACACCTCCTTCATAAAACATGGTCCCCAAAGTAAGAGAATAATTTGTAATTCTCTCTCTTTTACTCCTCTTTTCTTTGTTATTATTATATTAAAAGGATTTTCATGGACCAATGCTAGGCTTCACATTGTGGAGGGATGACTTACACAACTACAGATGCCTTTATCTATGGCTGTATCATATACATCTGTGTTTTTTTACCCTTTATATGAGTAAAATCTATGCAAAGTAGATTACAGTAGTGAAGGCAAAAAATCTAAGTTGTCATTGAAGAAATTGCTCTTCCAAAAAGATATTTTAAATAGGCATCTTATGAGAAGAAAACATTGTGGAAGTGTTTGAGGGGCTGGGGTTACTCCTCTCTGCCGCTGGGATGTTTCCCAATTCTCTGCGTGGGAAATGGGGTAGAAATAACTGGCCGAGTCAGAAGGCTCAGGCTGAAGCATATGTCCCATCTGGGGCTGTGAGCAGCAGCCACATTCCTTCCACTGTAGGAAGAGCCTTCCAATTTTCCCTTCTCACCAGTGAATGTTTTACCAACTTGTTCATCACCCTTCAAATGTGTGACCTGGCTCCGGTCCACTAGTTTTGGGGGGAGGAGAGAAACTGTTGTTCCTGTATTTTGTGGTTGTTTTTGTTTGTTTTGCTTTTTGGTTGTTATTGTTGCTTTTGCTGTTGTCCACTTAAAGGGGAGAGGAGGTGCAAAATCTGTAGTCATATCGTAATGATGCTTAAAAATGGGTGGCTTTTCGGTTCAGATTTTACACCGGGGTTGGGGGGGCAGAAATACATATATATATATATATATATATATATATTCTCCAGGTTCATCAAGTGCAGAACTCTACAAAAAGCAAAATAAAAAGCCACACTGCCACGTGTTAATGCTTTCAGGTGGATCTGACGTAACCCTTCCAGGTAGAGTTGATGAAGTGAACAGATGTCAGAAAGGAAATATTTTTAAATTATTTGCTAAGTGCTGAGAGTGGGGGTGGGGAGTGTGATGGGGGTGGACAGTGCTTTCTCGAGCTCCTAAGCCTCACTTTGTGCCTGCTGCACTGCCCTTGTTGTGATTAGGTAAGCAGCTACAGACTAATTCCACCCAAGCTACACGGCCACCTGTGCTCCTCTGCCAAACGATTCCATCACGAAGCGCTGAGTCCGTAAACCACAGGAGCAAAGAGTCTTTCCTCCCCGTCTCCCACCCTCCAGCTGCAGGCTTGATTTAAGCTGTTATTTTGAAGAAAGTGTCCTTTGATCATATGAGCTTATAAAACAAAAAAAATCTATGGAAGAAGAACACTCCAAGGATAGATATACTGTGACATTTTAAATAGACAATCAATAGGTGATAAAAAGAAACTATCCCTAAGGGGTAGTACAAACTGAGATTGGTAGACCAGAGTGGAAAAAACTATTGTCTGGAAATGGAATTGTTCCATTCAAAGGATAATCTCAAAGCAAGTTTACTGCCCAGAGGAATACATTTCTTCCCCAGGAAGCAGAAAGCTTGTGCGCTTCGCGTGCTACAGGAAATTGTCCAGCTGGGTATTAAGGGCGCCACATAAATTACTTGCGTCGCGGTAAGAGAGATGGAAAAACAAAAGAAATTGTAAAACTGAGTTCAAGGCCTAGAAGAGTTAAATCCACTAATCTAATTACGGTATTTATGATCTATTATTGTTTTCTTAGCAGCTTTATCCTTTTGCTCATTTTTACATTTGGAATCCTTACAAAGAGTACACTTATTCCATAAGGTATTACCAGCTGTAAGTGGAACAGTATCGAACCTCCTAGACTGTTAGCAATCTTCGAGTATCCAGGATCCCTTTGAGGATTGGGCTATGGTCGACTAATAATTTCCATATCAGTATAATCCATTGTGTTCAGCTGGCTTGCAAACAGATAGGCAAGGTGCTTCTAATTAGTGCTGTGTAATAATGGGTCATCTTGTGCAAATTTTACTGGGAACCACATTGCCTCCTTTAAAGGAATGAGCTGAGGCCTACTTCTGCAGAGTGCCACGTCATTTGAATAAAACAACAGGTGTCTGAATTTTCTAAGGAGAACTAATCCCCCTAAAGTTGAATGAATAGAGCTCTTCACATCTGCCACTTTCAAAGTGAAGAATGGGAATCCTTCCCTGTTTACACAATGTTCCAATACATTAATATTTAACATTCTCTCATTGAAACCACGTTATATTCTCTAAATAAAAGCTCCTTGGGCTTATCCTTGGCTTATTGCCTTTGTTTAGCTAAGCTGGCATTCCATAGGCTCAAATCAATTTATCAAATATATTTTTGCTTGAATTGAAACAATTAACAAGGTTCTAAAGGTACAGCAGCGAATGCTCACTATAGTCCCTCAAAAGTGCCTGCTCTATCAAATGTTTCTCTTTTGGATCCATATTGTCTAAAGGAACTGGAACCCAACTGATGCTTTCACATGGTTAAATTTTCATCAACGCAAAAAGCAAGAAATATGGTGACTTCTTTAAACACGACGCTTAAAGAAATAGCATACGCCAGGAAAACATGCAGTCCAATATCCAATTGACAAAAAATATGCATTAACCAAAAGCAGCATGGAAGGAACCACACGTGATATAATAAAATGTGCAAATGAGCTGAATTCATTCTTTAGAGCTGCTATTGAAGGATTGATTCTGCTTCTAAGATGCCTCTCTTAGGTAGCATCTCACAGACAAAAATTCGAGCCTCACTGTACCCCTAGGAGTAACCTACTAGCAACCACGAACAGCTTGGCCTAGGGAGAATGTATCTGCCCATGGAGTGGAAATACAGAGTCCACTGGGCCTCAGGCAACATGGGATGCTGAGAAAGGGCCTCAGTGACCAGTTCCATGTGCCCAAGGCTGGGGGAAGCGCTTTCAGAGCACTTCCTAAGCATCCTCCAGTGGGAGCCAATGGTTCTAGCCATCAGCTCAGCGAGCATCCTTCCCCAGGGTCAAGAATAGACAGACTGCTGGTCACAGGGTTCCATCATCTACACTCCCATGTGCACACCCACACGTTTGCAGTTTACTTCTGAGGATTCCCCCCTTCTTGGACAGATGCTAACAAGGAAATACTCCTTCTCACAGATGTGAAACTGCACATTACTGGCTCAGCTGAGAGAGACACTGACAATTCCAAGCTGGACATCAATGGCCTAAAATAGCAGCAAAATATGAGAAAGAGGTTACTTGGAGAGCACACTGCTATTTTTGGAATGAGGATGGAAAGATGCTGGATGTCGTCAGATTTCCAGACTGGTGTGACTGGCGTCAGATTGCCAGGCTCCACGGTGTGCAAATTTCTCCAGCTATTCTGTGGCATCTTTGAGATCTCCCTTCAAAGCCCCGGTGAAAGGGGATGAGGCAATGCCTGCAGTTGGAACACCTCTCTGCCTTCAAGTTTTCCTATACGGAGGAGGAGGAGCCACAGCTCCTGAGCACTCAGGTGGTGTTGCTGTGCAGGTTGGTGAGGTAGAGGGAAGGGCCAGAGGGACACAGAAGCGATTTGCTTCTGGAAGCCCACCTGCTTTGGTCGTCACTTTCAAGAGGTAGCCATCCAGGTCGATGTGAAACTGCGGCGCCTGGCAGGGTAGCGCGATGCGCGAGCCGTTCCAGCGCACGGTCAGGTGCTGCTGGAGGCTGACGGTGCTCGCGCCCAGCACCAGGTCCACCGACTTGGTCCAGGAGAAGGAGCGGGTCCTGCGTGCATCGTTCTTCACCAGCACCTGAAAGGGCGAGGCAGGGGAGGAGCAGTCTTTCGTCAAAACGTACTGACATGTCCCCTGAAAGTTAAATGTCCGTCCGTCAAAAGTGTTGTAGTGGGGATCTCCGAATACCGTGCAAACGCCGGGCTCTGCGGATGAGTGAGAGACAAAAGCAGGGTCATAAACCGAGCGCAGGACTCAAAGAGAAGTCAGGGGTCCCTGCAATAAACCTGGAAGGGGCACCTGCCAGGTAGGGGAAGGTCTTAGCAGAGATGCACTAAGAGAAATCAATTTAAAAAAAAAAGTTTGGTCGTTTTACAAGTTTGTGCCCAACTTCACAGGACATGTAATACTTCTGGTGCTTTTGTACTTAAAAGTTATTTATAACACTTCTGAATTTTTAAAGCATCTCTATTTTGGAGGCTTGATACGCTTCTGTGGTCTTAATGTAAGGAATGGAGAAACGGACTAAGATAACTTTGTAAACAGAACTGACCTAACTTCATAACCCATATAAACAAAAACAAAATAAATTAATTAATTATTTAAAGGCAGCAACATAAGTGACAATACACCAAAACATTAGTGTTATTTTCATTTAACTAATTCAAAAAATTTGGAAACATGGTATTCTAAATGTTACTTATGGTTTTAAACAAAAATATTATATTCAACACATATACTTACTAAAGACAAATAAATAGGATTGCCAAACAGATACATGTTTCATAACGTTAGGAACCAAGTACTGATAAGGTTAATAGTCTCTATGTGTTTTATAGAAATACAAAGTTCCTATATTTTGATCTGTGTATCAAAATTTAAAGTTGGATAAAAAATAAATTGTAAAAACCAGCATTTAGTAAATTTAGGAAATTCCAATGAATTAATCACTTCAAAATACCATTAATTCAAATACTTTTGAGACCCAGGTCAAGCTTTACACTTTGGGACATCTCAAAGATTTTTATTAAAAAAATAAATATTGGGCCGGCCCCGTGGCTTAACGGTTAAGTGCACACGCTCTGCTACTGGCGGCCCGGGTTCGGATCCCGGGCGCGCACCAACGCACCGCTTCTCCGGCCATGCTGAGGCCGCGTCCCACATACAGCAACTAGAAGCATGTGCAGCTATGACATACAACTATCTACTGGGGCTTTGGAGGAAAAAAAAAAAAAAAAAAGGAGGAGGATTGGCAATAGATGTTAGCTCAGAGCCGGTCTTCCTCAGCAAAAAGAGGAGGATTAGCATGGATGTTAGCTCAGGGCTGATCTTCCTCACACAAAAAAAAAAAAAAGAAAAAGGAAAAGAAAAAATCTTAAAAAATAAATAAATATTGTTTCTTTTTTAAAACAAAATTTGGCATTGATTTGTTCTCCACATAAAGATATTCTATGTTTTCAAGGAGGCATGAACAACCAGGAAATGAGGAATTCACTTAGAGAAATTAGCCCAAATGATTAAACAACTATAATAAAAAGAGCAATTTCCAGTCAAGATGAGAAGAGGTCAAGAATATCAGAATTTCATACGAGTCACTACTCTGAATATGTAAGAGAAGAATTAACAGTCAAGACAGAAGAAGGATGTGCCAACGGATCTGATAGGACTGATGGGATCCAAAGCAAATATTTGCTTTTAATTTCCAAAGTGTTTGGAGAGTAATGTTGTTTTATGTTATGATCATTATGTCGTTTCATATGTCAATTTCATGTGCCGCCATATAAATCACATGTATTTGGAATTTGATAAATTAATTACTTGGTCTAAGTTAGCTTTCCTTGTCAATATTTGATAGAGACTCAAAAGAGAGATAGGTGTTGGTGTGTAGGGTAGTTTTAATGAACAAACACTGTGAGGAATACATAAAAGGCACTACTTGACGGAGGAGGGGGAGGAAGCGGCTGGAGAGACGAGCTCTGAAAGCCGGGCAGCAGGATTTGAAGTCAGCCTCCATTTCTGTTCCTTTCTTGTTCTTTTCTTGGTTGTTTTTTCCCTGTGACTCCAATTTTACTGCTTCACCTTCCACCCTACTCCTACCTTCCTGATCCTATATCCCCCCCAATTAGTGTTCCCACCTATCTAACCAACCCATACTGCATTTTCCAGGCCTTTCTCCATGGGATTACTTTCAAAATTGTCCTATCACACATCACCCTCACATTCTGACAGACGGAATCTCTCCCTGGCATGAAAATGGTGCTTTTCAGTTGTCTGGGCACAAGGCGGTTCTTTGGGACACCCTGAGTGACATCAGGAGAATTATAGTTCAGAGCTGATTCTACCATGTGCCACAAAAGGACTAAATGTTAACCTGACCACCAGATGCACCAAATTCAAGAGAACGGCTTTTCTAGAGTTCTTAAGTCCACATACTCAGCAAGAAAACCCAGAATCAATCAAGGCTTTTGAGCTTTTGAGCTTGTAACAAGTGGACCTCAGCTTGAAAAGGTCAATGCACTACTGAAGGAGCTGAAATGATCTTCCTGAAGAAATCCTCTCTTAGCTGTGAACAGGTACAGAGGATGCCTACATCTTCCACCCTACATCTTGTCATCTGCAGTGGCAATCTCCTCCCTGAACCACAGACAACCCACAGCTTCTCCTGGTGTTCTGACAACAACTGCGTCAAAATTATCATTAATAAAAACAGTAGGGACTGGCCCAGTGGCCTAGTGGTTAAGTTTTCGTGCTCCGCTTTGGTGACCCGGGGTTCACGGGTTCGGATCCCAGGCACGGACATAAACCACTTGTCAGCCATGCTGTGGCAGCAACCTACATATAAAGTAGAGGAAGATAGACACTGATGTTAGCTCAGGGACAATCTTCCTCAAGCAAAAGGAGGAAAATTAACAATAGATGTTAGCTCGGGGCCAATCTTCCTCACCAAAAAAAAAAAAAAAAAAGACACTAATAGCTAATATTTACCAAGAATTCACTACCTATCCTAGCACTGTTCTACATGCCTACCGATCATGGATACATAATACGAAAATAGATATTTAGATTATCTCCTAAAATTAAACAAACAGCTAAGTACTAGGTACTAAATACATAAAATGAACTATTATCTAGTCACTGAAAAAGTTTGTGAATAATGTTCATGACTGAGGAAACGCTTAGGACACATTAAGTGAAAAATAGGAAATAAAATTCTATTTACGGGATAATCTTAACTATGTTAAAACAAGTACACAAACACACACACCAAAATTATAAACTGTGGTTATTTCTTGGTGGCAAAACCACGAGTAATATTTTTTTTTTCTTCCTTATTCTTTTCTGTTTTTGCTTTTGTTGTTATATTGTGTTTTTAAGAGCCAAAATGTAGGTACTTGTAGGTAAGGGCAATTATGTGACAAAGCAAATCCTCAAAGAAGCAACAGAAAATATACTGCCCATAGTGGCCCTGGGGAAGCCTGAGCTTAGTCATCGCTGGGCGGGAAGCAATGGGGAACATCCACAGAGACCAGGCAAGGGAAGTCATGTGTGAACAGAGCTGTCAGGAGAGATATTTTTCAAGAGGCCCTAACTTAAGGAAGAGAAGGGTTTGGAGATCAGGATGGTTTTTCTGTGTAACAGCAATATCGAAGAGGCCAACAACATATCGTGACTAGGAAGATGCCTGAGAATTATGTGTTGCATTTGGGGACATTTGTATTACAAGTGAAAATAATTTTGAAAGCTTGGCCCTTTTTCCTGGCACCTCATGTCCCTGTGCCAGATCTTGCAGGAGCAGCAAACACGTGCACTGGAGAGTGACTGAAAATGAGAATCTCAGGGTTACAAAAATCTGCCTCGCTGAAAAAGAAAAAGGCTAGAGAAACACTTAGGGGACAGAAATGAACACTGTATCCTCATGTAATTGTTTTCCAGCAGACCCAGTGAAATGTGCTGCAGTCCAAGATGTGCAGATGTCCAGTCCCACTCTTCTGGAAAGCTTGGAGCAATATTGGAGCTAAACAAACAGATCATTCTGTAACTAACCTTGCCTGAACATGTGTAAGTCAGAGGATGGAGCGAAAGATGCCAATTTACCCTTGGTGGTAACTTTTTCATAGTCCCTTAAGTCAAATCATCAGATGTCATTTTTATTTTGGTTTGTTTCCAATAGATGTATATCAATGTCTAGGCATAGGAGAAAAGATTAGAAGTGTATAAACCAAAATATTAAAAGTGTTGTTTTTTTTCTCTTAAGTAATGGAATTATGGATGATATTTATTTTCCTCTTTCTTGTTCATGTGTTTTTACATTATTATTTACATTTATATTTCATTATTTACAGTGACTATGTACGCTTTGGGGATAAAAATATTTGTTTTAAAATTAAAAATACTGGATTAAAACTTATCACTTTGATGTTACATACTTTAATAAGATTGCTAGGAGAATTAAGAGAGTCGGGCTGCTTCCGAAAACATAATTCCAATGCTTTTCTCTTAACCTCATCAGGTACATGTTTTCCACCATGGGTATATTTATTGTGATGAAATGCCTTCCTTCTGAGAGCAGTGATTATCCTCAAAACATCCGCCAAAGAAAATTAAGGGAAAATTATGCAGCTCCATGTTATAAAGAAGAAAATAAGAGAAACTGAGTAGACTCTACCCGCCTTGCCCCAAAACACAACAAAACAAAAACAGAAAAGCATAAGGAAGAAAAAAAGAATCATTCATGGTTCCCCTACCAAGAAATAACCACTGTTTATGTGTTTGTGTGTGTGTGTGTTTTAACATAGTTAAGGTTATGCTGTACATGAAATTTTATTTCTTCTTCACTTACATATCATAAGATTTTCCCCAGTCATTAAAATCAATTTGAAAACATAGAAAGCGACTTTCATCCTCATGCCATTACTTCTACAAAGAGAACAGTCTCTACAACTCATTGTACCACACCACCACACAGATCAGCACATTTCCAGAGAACTGTTCTAACCATGAGAAAGTCTATCAAATAAAAAACATGGTTTTAAATTTTTCTCAACACAAATTGCAGGGAAACAGGCCCTGTGGGACTCCGGGGTCACTGGGTCATGCGGGGCTGCTGAGAACCCCAGGTGGGTAAGACTCTTGATGATGCCAAGTCTGGGTCAAGAACCAGGAAAGGCTGGGATTAGAAACATTGCCTTTAACACAAGCCCATTTGCTGTTGGTGTAGGCTCTTCCTGAACATGTTGTAAGCTTCCAAAATAAAATCCTGTGTGTGACCCAGCAGGAACTGAACTCCACGCAGGAGGCTCTGGCCTCACTCAGAGGTGTCCTTGACAGCTGTTGTCCCCAGGGGACCTGACGGCCAACAGATGCTCTGCCAAGGGGCACCTGGATTCCTATAAGATTTTACATCCTTGGCTTCTTAAATCAAGAACTTGATCTAACTTTACTGTGAGAACATGGGGGAGAAGGGGATAGTGGGTCTCTTTCCATCAGTCTGTAATCTACCAGATATACTTACAAATCTATACATGAAAAACCGATTTTAAAAAAAGTTGAGTAGGCAACTGAAATGAATATTAAAAAAAAGAGTTGAGTAGGGATACGATTAAGAATGTAAATTTAGGGCCAGCCCCGTGGCTTAGCGGTTAAGTGTGTGCGCTCTGATGCAGGTGGCCTGGGTTCGGATCCCAGGCGCGCACAGACGCACTGCTTCTCCAGCCATGCTGAGGCCGCGTCCCACATACAGCAACTAGAAGAATGTGCACCTATGACACACAACTGTCTACTGGGGCTTTGGGGGAAAAATAAATAAATAAATAAAATTAAGAATGTAAATTTATATAATGTTATAAACCAATGTTACCTCAAAAATTAATTAAATAAAAAATATTAAAAAATAGTCTTAGAAAAAAATGTAAATTTCTTTTTCACATATTTTCCATAACCCCATATACTCACCAACTTCAAACAGAAGAGCAAAGGAAGCAGTCCCTACCTTCAAGATCTAATCTAAAATAAATCTAACCCCCAAAGCCATGGCTGACATCCTAGGGCCTCCCCAACTGAGACCAGTGCTTCCCCATCTCTCACCTTCGCTCCCCCAGTGGCCTGTGCCTGCCCCACACTTCACAGGTCGCAGCACAGGGATCATTCAGCTCCTGGCTCAAATGCCAACTCCCACAGCAACTTGCCTGCTACCTCAGCGTGATACCACTTCTCTTTCCTCTAAATCCCAAAAGCAAAACTAACCATATAGCTCGGATTTTCTGGGACAGTCTTAATTTCAAATACTCTACCCTATAGACACATTATGTTTTACAGTTTGGGGACTAAAACTATGGTCACCAAACCAATAGCACACTTATGACAAGCCAACTTCTACTCTAGTTTATAGTTATATAAGCACACTGTCTTGTATATTGGAGGGAATATATGTGTGTGGGTGTATAAATGAAAAAAGATAAAATTTTATGAAAAAAGATAAACTGCCCCCACTAAACTTACCAAAATAGATAAGTATAATGACTGGCATGCAGCAGGTTATCAATAGAATTTTGCTTAATCAATTGATTAATTGGATAACTAATTAATGCTCTCAGAACAAGGAATTAAGGCTGCAGATGGAATTAAATTTGCTAAGTTAGTTTAAGATGGGGAGATTATCCAGGATAATCTGGGAAGGACGAATGTTATCACCGGGGTCCTTATAAGTGAAAGAGGAAGGCAAGAGCCGAGTGTCATAATGATGCAGCAAGAGAAGGACTCAAGAAGCCAGTGCTGGCTTTGAAGATGAAAGGCGGACTCAAGCCAAAGAATGCGGGCAGCCTCTGGAAGATGGCCAAGGCAAGAAAACGGATTCTCCCCTGGAGCCTCCAGAAGAAAGGCAGCCTTGCTGACACCCATTTTGGCCCATTCAGACCCATTGCAGACTCCTGACCTCCACAACTTGTAAGATAATAAATGTGTATCATTTTAAGCCACAAAGTTTGTAGAAATTTGTTACAGCAGCAATAGGAAACTAATAAATGTAACAAAAGCCAAGGTGACTAGTCTAAAGCAACCAGTTCATGCCCGGCACCATGCCAGGTGCTTTCCATATTTTCACTGTCTCCTTTAATCTTCACTACTTCTCTGCACATTGTATTTCATTACCATAATTTCTTAGCAGCGAGTTTGGAGAGTTTGCCATGGTGCCCATGGTCACTCAACCACTACCAGTAAAGACAGAGTCCTACCTAGTCTCTGCAGCCCTGAGGCCAGTGCCTTCCCCACCATGACTTGATGCTTCCTCTTACGCCCTATACCACAGCATCCTGTGCAATTGTTGCTAACCAATTTGGATCACAGAGCTCTTTGGGAATCTGAAGAAACGTGTAGACACTCTTCCTTCCAAATGCACATGACTGTATCCACTAAAATGTAGAGGTTCATAGACACACTGTTCCAAAACTGATCAATTACCTCCTAGGAGTCCACGAACTTCAGTTTAAGACCACCTATCTAGAAGTTAATTATAAACTATATTATACGGTTCTCTTATTTAATGTGTTTATATTTCATCTCCCCAACTGCATTACAAGTTCCTAAACTCAGGGTCTGTGTCAGTTTTTTATCTGTGTCCTCCAGGGCACCTTCCAGAATGCTGGAAACTCACCAAGTGTTAATACAAACTGGTTATAGAAGATGCATTTTTGTCACTCTCATCACCCAAGCTCTGACCTTAAAATGTCTGTTGTCTTTAAACAAGAAATTGTTATTTATCAACTAAGAGATCTGTGCACCAGAGCTGAAGAGATGAGTTTCCCATCTCCAAGTTAACCTACTTCCAACTTTAAAGCCACCTTTGACCTTTGCAAACATTAAGGATGTTGCTTTGAAAAGGGTCCTGGGTTTGATCACAGTCTTTTCACTTAATGACTACAAAATCCTGCACAAACTACCTACATAACCTAGTTTGTTCACCTATAACACGGGTCTGAGAAAAGCTATCTTGCAGGGTGGTTATAAAGATAAAGATAGCATTGCAAAAATGCTGAGAACATAATAGATACTCAGAGAGTAGTCGGTATTAGTTTTATTATTATAAGTGCTATGCAAATCCAGCAAATAGATATCCACTGCTGGCTAAAATAGGGTTGGATAAGACTCTAACACACATATAAAACATAGATTTGTTGAAAAGACAGTGTGAGCTGAATTTGTCTATAAAAGTCATATGAAATGTAGATTTGGGGCTAGAATGGAGTAAGCCTTCTAGGTCAAAAGAACAAAGTTAATAAAGTCATAGACATAGAAAAGAAGGCAGCTTGCACAAGAAGAGTCAGAGACGGATCTGATCCAATTGGAGAGTTGCTTTAGGAGATGTGAGACACCCAAGTTGTCTAAATAAATTGGCCTGAGATTTATTGCCAGCCTGAGAAGTTTAAATATATTCCAAAGAACCAACATTTCTTAACATGTTTCCTATGAAACATCAATCCTGCCTGTTGCTCTGCCAAAATAAGTAGAAATAAAAAAACCTCTGCAGCTCAAATTAGTTCAGGAGGTACTTTATAATCCATCACCCTCCTGCAAGTTTACCCTGCACATTGGCATAGAAAAGGCTCTGAGAATTCTGGAGTAAGGAAACACATTCAAGTTTACTTGACCTAGAATTTCCCTAATGTATTTAATCATAGAAACTTGTTTTGAAAATATTACTCATTACTATCCCTCAGCACTAGTGTTTTATAAAACAAACTTTGGGAAACTCTGCGAGAGACCAGTGAAGGAAGCTGGTGTAGGTTCTCGTGAAAGCCAAGTTTGGGTTTCTGACAGTGGTATGCAGAAAGGGCTGAAGGAGAAAAGACAGATGTTAGTTGCAGGCAATAGGATGAAGTTCTGGCTGCCATGGGAATGGGAAGGAAATTATCAGAAAAACAACACAAAGAGACAATCAACTGACTTGATGACTGATTAGCAACATGGGAGAGAAATGCCAAAAGTATGAGAAATAACATTAAGGCTCAAAACCTATGCAGCTGGGATAATGGGGGGGCCAGAATTCAGTCAACAGATAGGGGTTGGAAAGAACCATTAATTCCCTCCATCCAACTCCCAACCCAGATAATTTGGAGAATCAAAGGTAGCAATTGTTAACAAAATTCAAATGCAGTACTTTGAAAGAAGAATGTGATCTCCCAAAAAATTAGAAGCTGAGATCTACCATATTAGCGACTCATCAAGAAGTTGTATGTTAAGTACCTTGAAGTTTGAACAAATCTGAAACCAGAAGGAGAGAGTAACTACAGAAGGGGTACTGTGGAGGCAGAGCTGTGAGCTCACAGGATGAAAAGGCAAAAAGTAAAAGGAGAACAGATGTGTGTACTAAGGAGAAACATGAAAGGGCAGAGCAAAGGAGTGGAGCGACGGTTGGGGGTGGAGAGTATTAACCAAGAAGGAGACTGGGATAAGTAGAAAGAATGATAGTACTCATAAATATGAGCTTCACATCAAAGGGAACTACAGAGGGTAGCTGAGGGGTCTTTTCTCCAAACTCCCAGGGAAGGTTGGAACTCAAGCGTTGTAACTCAAGAGACTGAAGAGGTTAAGTGACCTCATAAACGTAGATAAGGTTTTAAAAGGTGAGCAAATACAACTACTTTCACATGGAAACCCCTAGTCATGTATAGAGGAAAGAAATTGGCAAACATCATATATAATTGGAGGCAAACCTCCAAAATGAATAAAAATGTAGTCAATAGAGAATGCAGAATAGTGGTTAAAAGTTTAGGACCAGGATATTAGTGGACCTCACCTTATTCAATTTCTCAGACCCTCAGCTCCCTCATTTGTAAAGTGGGGATAACAACAGCTTCCATTTCATAGATCAGTGTGAGGACTGAATGACAGAATGCATGGAGAGCATTTATCACAATGCCTGACACAAACTTACACTCAATAAATCACTGCTGGTAATAGGAGCAATTGTAACTCTAGTGGCAGCAGAAGTAGCAACTTTTGTTGCTCTTATTTTGCTCACAGGAGATGAGACCTCCAGAGAAGAATAAATCCGCCTCAGCTTTACATACAGTAATGTACAATTTATTATACAGTATTTTCCAGAAAGTGTACTTTTCAGTTTCAGAGTTTGAGGTTGGTATTATATGTTTGTTTTCTCACCTTGCTGTATTTTAGGTGTATGATCGCCAAAGGGTTTTGGTCACAAGTTCCTGCAGTCAAAACTGGGTATTTGCACCTTCCTTGAGATTCAAGACGGACACCTTGGCTAAATGTACCAGATGTCTACTAATGAGTTTATTTGTCTTTTTATGTACAAAGTATATTCTTTCAAAATTAGACAAGAAAGTAATTTTTTATTGAATGATTTAATAATGGTACATCTATATTAAAAATAACTTTCCCAAGCAAAGATCCAGGGAGGCCATATGATATTGTAGAATAATACTGGATAGGAGGTAAAAATAAATAAACAAATAAAGCCAGCTTTTCCAGTTAATACTACCATGAGCCTCAGTTTCCGCACCTGAGAAGTGGGAGGGTTGAGCTCATAGTTAAGGTCCATTCATTCATACAATTCCATGATGCTAAAATGGAGATGAGCTTGAGTGGCAGAGCAACATTGCTCTTTCCTACTCCTGGTAGAAATTATACACAGTTACTTCAAGTTTAAAACTATATGTATTTTAATGTTGTAAGAACATTTGGGGAGATCATCACTTACCGCTGGAAATATCTCAACCCTGAGTTGCCAGGAGGAAAAAAAAACTACCTGGAAAAACGAATGGACATGGAAAACCAAGCAAGTTTGATTTGTCAGTGAGTGCAGAGCATACCAACTATCGCTGCTCTGCACCCCAGCAGGAAGGTGGAGGTGTCGCCAGGTAGATGAAAGCCTGGACCCTTGAGTCTACATTTCTTCCTGGGTGGGGTGGGGGGAAATGCTATTAAATTGGAAACTCCTGCTAACGTCCTTCTCTAATCTCCAGCCCCTACCTGTTGTAAAGTCCCACAGACGTTATCCTCCCTTCCTAACTGCAGCTGGTTATCAGTCTGTACAATAGACAAAGAAGTCAATGCCAGAAATTCCGCCCAGGCCCTGGGGCCAGACTTCCTTGTAGGAATTCAGCCTCCATCATTTACCTTAGGCATTCTTAACCACTAAGCCTCAGTTCCCTCAGCTGTAAAAGGGAGCTAATAACATTATTTGACTTTAAGATGGCTGTGAGGATCAAATGAGATAGCCCACAACAGTGTTTAGACACACAGCAGATGCGAATAAATACTAGCCGCTGCTGCTACTGCTGTTGCAATTATTGCCATTGCTGTTATTTGATGATGATGATGATGACTGTTAACTAAACAATCAGAAATTATTGAGGACTAACACCCTGTAGGAACCCACAATAGGTGGTGGATAAAAGATGACCCCTAATAACTCAGGCTCCTCCTCCAACTCTGCACCAATTTAGAGCCAGGAAATTTAAAGTCACAGTATCCCTTAGAACAGAACAGCATAATAAACAGAAAACAAACTGATTTCCTCATACCCCTTCCAGTGCTGCTCGTGCCGGTGTGCAATTTCCTAGCCACCACATGTGGTACAGTCGGATTTTATTTGCCACCCCTGTCTGCTAGTTGGGCCTCGGGAGCAGTGACAAACCCAACTCCAGATGCTCGAGCAGAAGCTTCAGTGGCCATTGAGCTTAACACCTCCTTGGCAGGGCTAAAGTCAACACCACAAATTCTTATTCTACAAGCATCTTGAGCTCCGGTTTCACATTTCCTTGCTTTCCTGAGTTTAGGACAGATTCTTGGTGTTAAGGGACCTGGAGTAGCTTACAGTCTCAGAGGCCAGAAATCTTGCTCAAACACGGAATTACTAATTTGCGGAACCTCTGTCAGTGGTGATTTCTCATAAAATGGGCCCCAAGGTCACTGTTTCATTAAATTGTTGTTGTATTCTCCCTCCTACAGCTACTCTTTAATTGGAGATACCTGTAGCCATGCCCAGTGACTTAAGTAAGGTGTGCCAAAACCAGCTGGGGCAATTCCACGGTGCCCATGCTGGGTGCACACAGCAGGCAAGGGCCTTCTTGGGGAGCAGGCACGCCAACGCTGCACACAGCTGGAAGCTAACCCTTGGGGGGTTTAAAAAGTTACCCGGCAACCGTGAGCCTCCTTGCACCCTGAGTAGCTGAAATCTGATATTTCCTGTTACTTGTGGGACATGTAGTTGAGGTTATTGCAATTAAATGCACATCTGTGCTCAGTATACTCTGCCCACCTCTGTGTTATGTAATTATGAACTTTCGTTTTAGGTTGGGATTCTGATAGTTAGGTATGATGTAGCTACAGGCACAGCATAACGAATCTATGAGACCCAGGGTTGGGCATCTACATGTGGGCTGCCTTTGGTTGCCTCTGGTCTTGCAGATGGATAGGAGATTAAATTCTCTCATACAGTCAATATCTCTTTCTCTCTCTCTCCCTCTCTGCTTTTTTCCCCTCTCCCTCTCTCTCTACATGCACACATATACCCTTCTCTTATCAGTGAAAACTTTACCACTAAGTATGATTTCCGTGTCTGAAAACAGACATTCTGCCAGGAAAGAATTTATCTGATTTCAGGTCTCTGTTGGGTAGTTAGGTCAAGATTCCACCTACTGTTTGCCAACACACAGTAAGATAACATTTCACATAAACCAAGTGCTACACGCACAACAGACAGTGGCCTTCTTGGCACCCAACTCGCCGTCCCATGACGCTCAGCCCAGGCAAAGTGGGACTCGCTTGAGGCTATAGCTCATACTTTGGCAAGAAACAGCACTTGCACGAAAGCTTTATAAAGTTTGTTTAGCTCACTTCAATATTTTATTTTAAATAAATCATCCAAACCAAATTTAATTCTTTTCAGTTGGAAAGGGGGAAAGAGAGAAAAGTCCCATGTTATTAAAAGACAGCAATGCTTTTCATATTTCCTTTAGGTCTGATTTCAAGAGGACTTTTTTTTTTTTTTTTCCGATTTTGTTAGAATCATCATTGCCCTTTCAGATCAACCCTACAAAGACTACCCTACTATGGGGCGCACAACAATTTCGCACCTCAATTATTGCTTCTTACCTACCGAATGTAAATTACCATTGTCACTGACTATTGCAAAAAGGGGCCTATAAAAATGTTCTCCACATTTGCCTCAAGTTTCCTCTTTGCTATTCCTTCCAGAGGTCTGAGAGAGCCCCAAACACTATCAAGACAGACTCACCCAGTCAATAAGGCAGGAATTCTGTGGAATTTTAGAAACACACAAGGCAATGACACCACTGCTGGAAATAATGTGACGCTCATTTAACCACTACAGATAATCAAAGAAAGTTTTAGAGTATTTGAAGCTTTGTAATCAATCCATTTCATTTACATATGTATGTATATATGTATCTAAGCATTTATTCTTGCCTCCTTCCAAAAAAGAATTGGAAGTAGTTTACATGCATACATACCAAATGATTCAAAACACATAATGGTGGACATATAAGATGAAGTCAGCAGTAAGCTTATTACTCAAAATTGCATGCCATTAGAGATGGGCTGCAAATTTATTTCTAGCTTCCGGCAATTAAAGCAAAGATAGTGACTTTTAATCAGTCAAGATATAATTATGCCTTTATAAGTTTTTTGTAGGGCTA
The DNA here is from genome assembly GCF_057802395.1 of Ceratotherium simum simum. Taxonomy (NCBI): domain Eukaryota; kingdom Metazoa; phylum Chordata; class Mammalia; order Perissodactyla; family Rhinocerotidae; genus Ceratotherium; species Ceratotherium simum. The sequence continues at coordinate 65,334,734 of NC_141900.1, read as the reverse complement.
AGCAATAAAAATACAGAAACACATTTAGTTAAATCCAGAAGCTTCGGGTCTGTCATTTTTTATACCAGCAGAAGAGCAACCTCACCTCACTCTCCTCCTTCATCTAATCACTGTGTGTTGAGAGTAAGTTACTGCTACTAGTACACCAGTGTGTATTTCTACATTCACCCATGCTGTTACCCCGGTTTGGAGTACCAATCACAGGGGTAATTTGGTACCCTGGGGGACATTTGGCAATGTCTGGAGACATTTTTGATTGTCACAATCTTGGAGAGAGGAGTGCTACTGGCATCTAGTTGGTAGAGACCAGAGATGCTGCTAAACATCATACAATGCACAGGACAGCTCCCACAACAAAGAATTATCTAGACAAACTATATAATACTGAGGCTGAAAACTCTGCAGTAACTAATGGAGTATGTATGTGTGTGTGATTTTGTTTGACTAACACAGAAATCAGCCATTTTTCTGGTTTTGGAAAACACTAGCCTTAGTTTGTACCTCAGCCCTCATTTATCTGCTCTGGAAACCCATATATCAGATGAGCTTTTGTAATCGACAGAGAAGGAAAAAACGAGTCCAAAGGTTTGTTCTGGATCCTGGATATAATGACAAAGAAATTTCAAAATAGGAGGTCTTCAGGCTGTAGCTAAAGGACATCAGAATAAGCCTACCTGAATGTGTTATGAAAATCTGGGCATTGCTTAAAAAATTGGAAGTCATCCCATCGCTTCACTCAATCTGAACAAATAAACCTCACCAAATGGAATGTGTTTTACAGCATTGATGGAAGAACTGCTGGAGAGCAAGAGAGAGTAAACAGATGGAAAGAACACCAAAGGAAATTGAGAAATAGCCATCCGATGATATCATTTAGATCTGGATCAAGAACCACATGCCTGGGCTCTTCCAGCACTGACCTGCTGGATGCAGGTGCAAAGAGTCAGTGGTCTCCCAGCTGCCCCTCCAGCTGGGTGGCTCTCTCCCTTGCCAATTGCCTCTCTCAGTGACAGAAGTCATGGGCTCATTCACATGTTTTACACAACACAATATTTAATATGACCGGTTACAAACTAGGTTTGATTTCATCATGCCTATCCTTATATGCTTATTTTTTTTTCTGATAAGCAACCAGTATTCTAGATATGGAAAGGCTAGCCCATAGTGGATAAACTAATAATGGAATGCAGCTTTTCTCTCAACTATCTCAATAATTACCTTCTTGATTCTAATATAAAGTCAGATAATTCAAGATTTAGGCTGTTTCTGAGCGGCCAAGAATGGCCATATGTTTTTATTAAGCTGATAAGCAGTGATCCTGGATGACAGCAGTGGGATTGGCAGATGTAACCTATCTGTGCTCATGCACATTGAAAGGGTTAGCTAGAAAATCTTAGGAGATCCTTTGAAGTCTGTCTCTGCTTCATCTAGGAGATACTTTCTAGGGAAATGCAAACATCTCCATTGACGTAGATACAGAGGAAACCTTCAGCAATTTAGATTCTACTCTGTTCTTCCAGAAAGGAATTAAGCTGGAGCAGCCTCCAAATCATCCGTAAACAAAGGTTCCTCAGAGGATCTCTGGGAGGATGATATGTAATCGTTTATACACATGTTTCGTTTATACACATGTTTTGAAATCAACTGGTGTGTTCATCATACCGAATTCTTCTTCCTGCATTAATTCCTGGGCTCTACTAAGTCATTCTTGGTTGGCTTCCTTTGAGCTATTTTTTGTACTGCATTATCTATAAAAAAATTCTTTTATTAAATCTATAATTTAATTTTCATTAATTAAACTAGCACTTTTATCATGTATAATATATAATTGCTTAACAGCTCTTTGTCTCAAAAAATAGTGTGATATATGTGTATATATTATATGTAATATATATATATATGTAAAGTGAACTTATGTATCTGTTGTCCAAAAAAAACAGAGCCAGGATAACTCCAAGTAAAATATTCTCTGATTTTAGACAAGTGGAATAAACAAACCTGTTCCCACGTGAAAGCTGCTTTCAACTGTCATCAAAGCCCACTTCTCTAAGCCTGGCTGGCTCATAAAATACTTTCTAATACATTTCATGGCTTTGTTAATCCTGCTTATCATACATCGGAACTAATTTCACAGCGACATTACTAATACTCCTTTTTCAATGACACACTTCAGAAAGCTATCACAAAACCATATGAATTTGAGGAGGACTAAAATGCAATTTTCTAATAGATCTAGGCATATGTCTACATGTGGGGATGACATTAACCCTGTTGCTATGCTCTGTGATTAGTTGTGTAGTCTCGGACAGCTTCCAGAATAGGCCATTTAGAGAGAACTTTTAAGAACTCAGTTAAAAATAACAGGATGGTGAAACCATTGCCAGCCCAACAACCTCCGGTTTTATCTTTGCCAACACATCTGACAACGTTGGATGTGCCCAGGTGAAATGGTGAAGAGCTGGGGGTGGGGGTGAGGGAGGAGGAAGTAAGTGCAGCTGTTTGGCTTTATAATGATAGCAGGAAAATCCCTCCTAGATTATGTATAATGTTTGGTTTTACTGGATATCATTATCTTTGCCGCTATGACTGTAAATGCTATTAGCAGTAAAAATGCACATTAAGTTATCTGGTCCTTCTTAAAACCTCATCAGACCATTTATCTTCTAAATTTCTCATAGCAACAAATTCCAGTGGAAACATCTATATTTGTCTCAATTGCGCTTTTGTGAAAGGATTACAATTCATTTAAAGTGTCTGTAGGGAGGTGGGATGATCCCACCCTATACCTGTAGAAATGAAATGTGCAGAAAACTTACACCTCCATTTTTCTTGTTGCACTATAAAGTGCGAAACAAATATTAATAGCACATGTTCAAAAGAATAAACTTACTTTCAGTGCAAATAGGACAGCATCCTTTTCTGTTGAGAATTTTACCCTAATCAAGAGAAAAACAAATAAGAGTTTAATGTTAAGAAACAGGGTCTGCTGAGGACAAAACTCTTTTTTAAATCTAATACTAGATAAACCAATGAAATCAGTCCAAGCTGTATTTGAACTCAATGCCCAGATGGTGATGATGACAGTAAAAATGAAGTTTCAAGTGTCAAGTGCTAAGGCCAGGCAAAGTCATTCTGAAAGCTTTCCTGTTTTTATCCTCCGAGAAATATAATAGCTAAAGGACTCGTTGGTGTGATTTTTCTCACATGGAGGGAAGATGGAGACAGTCTGGATTCAACCTTTCCTCTGATATCCAAATCTACCCCTCTGGAGACTAAGTGCACATACATAAAACTGGGAATTGTCTGTCAACCTATCAATCTGTGCAAGGCCTTCCTTCTGTCTTTGCTTGTTGGAAGGGCCCAAACAATAAACTGTAACCCAAGCTCAGGCCTATGGATATGGACACTGTCTGTGCTACAGATCAAATTCACCCAGATTTCTTCTTTCAGAAAGTGGTATGCTGTCCACGTTAAGTCATTGTTATGCAGTCAAAGCCAATGAAGCTGAGAGTTTTGAAACGCTGAGTAACTTTCCATTACCTATGTGGAAATACAGTGTGATCTCCTATATTGCATTTCTTCCAATTTTTTTAATGCATGACATTTGAAGGAGGAAGCATATCAGAGAATGGCATTGTCTTATCTCTGACTCAATGGGACTCACAGAGAAAAGGAAATGTGAAAGAAGATTAAAATTTAGGGAGCACTTGCTATGTAACAAACATCCTACTAGACCTTATGTCATCTAACATCAGGTTAGCTGTAAGGATTTAATAAGTTAATACTTAGAACACATTAGAGTTTAATTAATATTATATACTTTTACAATCATTGCTATGAAGATGCACAAGAACCTTATGGGCTATTTCCCTTTTTATAGATGAAGAAATTAATATTATACAACAAGGGTGATAGAATCCAAAATCAAACCTAATTCTGTGTGACCCTAAAGGCCAGTTCTTTCCACTCCAGATTTTTATCCTCTTTCATTCTTTATCTTTAAGGGAATTTAATATTTATTGGGTATCTGCTATACATTAGAAAGAATGCTGTGTGTTCTTCATAGTTTATCTCATTTACACTTCACAACAACCCTCCAAATGCAGGGTTCCTAACCCCTTTTTATGGGAAACTAAGGGGACAGAGACCCCAGAGAGGTGGCCCAAGGTCAAGACCACACAGCTCATATATTGTCCCTTCACTCGTTCACTACTGGTCAGTTGCATAAATAATATATTTTAGTACCCCCCAAAAAAAATCATACTGACTAAAAAAATGCTGGTTGATAATTGAAGAACTAGAACCATGTTTGATTCATTTTTGCATCAGCCAGACCGAAAATGGTACAATAAAGGGTAAGATGACTTTGAAAGAGACTTAAAACCCCATGGTTTGGGGCATCACGACATATTTTCATTGCCTCGAGCTCTGTTATCTATTTCTATTTGGCACAGAGGACTCCTTTGGCTTCTCGTGACTGAAAGCAGTTGAGGACAAAGCCAGATGAGGTGGGCTCAGGCCGATGAAATGATGGGTGGAGTAAGGTGCTCTATCTGAATGGAGCAGAGCTATTTAAAGCCAAGGCCCCAACCAAATGTGACATCTGCCCCTCGGTGGAAACTGCCATCTCCCTTCTTCGGGAAGTGAGAGAGGGGCGGGTAATGTCACTAAATTAGCTGTGGATAAATCAAATGCAAGTTGTGGAGTCTGTGCTCTTGAGTTATAAGCAACTAGCTGTGGAATGCATATGTGACCTCATGGGTAAGAAGGCTCTAGTAATAGCACCCACCTCAGAGGGGTGGTGTCAGCATTAAATGGGGTTATTCCTGTATATAGAGACTATAGAGAAAGTCTCAGTACATATTAGTGATGATGAGATGGCAGTGTAGTTAAGGACCCTGTCCCCACAGGAACCCACCAAGCCCTTCCCACAAAAGGCATTCCTTTGCCTCTGAGGGAGTTGCCAAGGAGGGTGGACAGGGAATCCAACCACAAAACCTTCCTTCCACAAGGCGCACATACTTTTGGAAAAAGAGATGTGTAGTAGCCAGGAAGGATACAGCAGGCAATACAGTCTGCTTCTTAAAAAAAATTTTTTTTAATTTCCCCAGGCAATGCAGAGGAGGGGAAGCAAGTGCTTAACAGGATTTCCATGGCAGAGCTAAGTTATCTTCCCAAGTCCTTGTGCTGGCCCCTGAGGAGGGAAAGTGTGAACTGGAGGAAAGGTTGGAGAGATGCCTAGAAACAGAAAGGTGGCCCCCGAGGCAGGAGCCGGGCACTGACAAGCTCCAACAAGCCGAGGAGGGGGTGGGGCAGGGGAAAGGCCTGCGCCTGGAGGGACGGATGCTCCAGGCCCAAATATGGTCCACAAAGAAGAAATGCTAATGAAACACTGGTGACATAAAGAGCATTGACCTCCCCGCAGCAAGAGGACAATGAAAACCATCAACCCTGCCAGAAGTGGCATGCCTCAAGTGAGGCTGGAAACTCCACCATGGCCTGCTGAGGCTCGTTACTTGAGCCACGAGGTTGGCACAGCATCCTGTTTTTGTCGTGTGGAATAAGGAACCCCATTATTACTAACATGTGCTGCAAGAGTTCATTAGCAGGGAGGGTTCCCCCAGGACTGGCATAAATGATGGGATCCCATTTTTCCCAATGAATATTTATAAGCAGACCATGTTCAAGTCTACTTAGCGTATCTCCTTTTTTTTTTCTCCTTTTATGGGAGGTTTTCAGTTTTATGTCTGAGGTTTTTTAAAGCAAGACTAATTAGGGTTTTTTTTTTCCTTTTTTTCCTCCCCCCTTTATTCAGTTGTGCAATAGCAACAGCTGTTGTTTTTTTTGTGCCTCATTTGGCACTCAAGTAAAAACAGCAACTTTTTGTTTATAATAATAACAGATGTGAATAAAATTAAAAGCTGTCTATAACAGAGAAGGGAGGACAAGTTCTGAACATATGGATATATTTTTTCATTCACTGGAAGGTATTGAATAGGTTTGACATTTTCCCAAAACGCATAAAACCTTGAAAGGTTTCAAGTTGCTGAGGTGAATTCAA